>NC_137772.1:32594936-33794936 GCF_963455305.1 Plecotus auritus
AACCGGTGGCTATGACATGCACTGACCACCAGAGGACGTGTGCGAAACATGGTGGGCGTTGGCTGCAGTGGGATGATGGAGGCGAGCAGGGGCACCAGGCTAAGGAAGCGCGCCGGTTGCTGTCATCAGGGCGAGCCTCTGGTGGTTACTGAAAATTCTTTGCTCCCGCGTGCCGCAGTCCCACCTGGCACTTGCACCTGCTGCCAGCGCCAGCCCCACTCGTACCCACTGCCGGTGCCGGAGCCGCCGCTCGCACCCACTGCCAGTGCCCGGTGCCGGTCCCAATCACTCGGCGCCATCAGCGGGTGTGAGCAGCGGCTGCTGGCCCTGATCGCCCCCGAGGGCTTCTCCACCTCACCCTGCTCCTGAGGGGCAATCAGAGCAGCAGCCACCACTCACACCTGCTGCTGGCACCGGCCCCAATCACTCTGTGCAATCAGCGGGTGCAAGCAGGGCTGGCAGGAGGGGGGCTGCGGGCAGACAGGGGACCGGGGGACGCAGTGGGAGGGGCTGCACGGGGGCACGGAGGATGGACTGAGACCCGCCCCTGTGCCTACTGCAGCCTCGCAGCCCACAGTTCCTTTCAAGGTGCACAAATTCGTGCACTGGGCCCCTAGTCAAATGTAAGATACCAGAAATTAGACAATATTCTGTGGTTTTTACATTCCACCAAATACTGTCAATTATGACATCAACTGTAAGACACATGCTACTTTCAGACATGTTGAATTTTTTTTAATAAAAAGGTCATAGAATTGATTAAATATGGCACGTTAGAGAAGCACAATATTTTCTAAGTTTATGGTAGAGAGGAACTAAAAATATTTTTTTAAGTACATGTGTAATAGATTTTACTGTCTTGCATGCCTTGGAAAAACATTTTGTGAACTCAATAACAAAACACTAGAACTTTTCAAATCTGCCTTCATCACAAGGCAGGAAATCTGTCCTAGAACAAATAGATGATGAGTTCATAGACACTGAAGCAACATTATGCAGACAACCAACACTGAGGTGGTAATTAGGCAAGACATCCTATCTAATAAAAGAGAAACATGCAAATTGACCGTACCTCCACTACGCCCACAAGCCACGCCCACCAGCCAATCAGGAGCGAGTATACAAATTAACCCAACCAAGATGGCGGCAACCACGAAGCAGGAGCCAGCCGGAGGCTTGGGTTGCCCCAGCGATGGAGGAAGCCAAGCTTCCCGCCCTCTGGCCTGCCCTGGCCTCTGCTCAAGGATACAAAGTTTCAATTATAGAAGATAAATTAATCCCAGATACCAGGGCCTCCACTTGGGTCGCCGGGGGGTGTGGCTGGCCTGCAAACCACAACAGGCCCCTCGCCCAGGCCGCCCCAGACACCAAGGGAACCCCCACCCTGATCCGGCACACCCTTCAGGGCAAACCTGCTAGCCCCCACCCGTGCACCAGGCCTCTATCCTATCTAATAAAAGAGTAATGTGAAAATTGACTGTCACTCCAACACACAAGATGGCTGCCCCCATGTGGACACAAGATGGCTGCCACAAGATGGCCAGCAGGGGAGGGCAGTTGGGAGGGACCAGGCCTGCAAGGGAGGGCAGTTGGGAGGGACCAGGCCTACAAGGGAGGGCAGTTGTGGGTGATCAGGCCAGCAGGGGAGGGCAGTTGGGAGGGACCAGGCCTGCAAGGGAGGGAAGTTGGGGCAATCAAGCCTGCAGTGAAGGGCAGTTGGGGGGAACCCAGGCCTGCAAGGGAGGGCAGTTGGGGGGGACCAGGCCTGCAGGGGAGAGCAGTTAGGGGCGATGAGGCTGGCAGGTGAGGGCAGTTAGGGGTGACCAGGCCGGCAGGGGAGGGCAGTTAGGGGCAATCGGGCTGGCTGGGGAGCAGTTAGGCATCAATCAGGCTGGCAGGGGAGTGGTTAGGGGGTGATCAGGCTGATAGGCAGAAGCGGCTAGGGGCAATCAGGAAGGCAGGCAGGCAAGCAGTTGGGAGCCAGCAGTCCTGGATTGTGAGAGGGATGTCCGACTGCCCGTTTAGGCCCGATCCTATCAGGATCGGGCCTAAACGGGCAGTAAGACATTCCTCGAGGGGTCCCAGATTGAAGAGGGTGCAGGCTGGGCTGAGGGACACACCCCCTGGTGCACGAATTTCGTGCACCGGGCCTCTAGTTCTTAAATAGAAATGTAAGCAATTACTGTAGCACCTTGAAAATACTGATCCTTGCTTTGGGGATGGTAGTACCTTACACAATTTCAAAGCTAAGCTTTATTTTAATGAGGTCACATAATGTTCAAGAAACTACAAGTTGCTTTTTGAGCTTAACATTTTTATTATGGAAAATTTCTAACACAAACGTAGAGAATGATAGATATACTTCCATGTTACCATCACCCAGCTTTAAATAAAAATTTTACCAATCTTGTTTCATTAGAAATTATTTTTAATGTAAGAAAATTACTATTAATTACACATAAAAAAATCTAAGGACAAATAATTATTCTGACCCAGCATGGTAAGAGAAATCTTGCCATGTTCATTTCACTAGCAGATAACTGTGTCTACTAATCACAGACACAAAAGCAGGTGAGACGACTGAGATCTTTTTACTTCTGGTGTAACTTAAAAAGTTTCTTTAGCTAATGAAAAATTAATCCTATACTGTGATCTCAGTAACATTCACTACCAACACTACATTCAACTTTATTTTACTTCAAATTATACATTTGCAATCTACTTTTTATTTACTCAAAAACAAAAAATATGAAAATTGCCAATGGTAAATGGGTGAGACAGTAAATATTTCTTCACCTAGAGTTTGCTGATCTCTCTTACATTTTGTTCATGTATTTAAATAAAGCTAATTTAAAATACTTTTCAAGTGGTTTATGTATTTTTTTTCTTAAATTGGCATTATAGTGCTTCCAACACTGCAAAATTCCTCTACCATTCATCTCTTAACTTCATGGGATCACTGTAAGGGTATTTGAGTCCAAGTAAAGCACCTAGAACAAAGTCTGGAACAGAAAAACAACTCAAAGCATGCTGTATTGAACACAAAATCAGAAACAGGATAACAGGACTTCTCTAAGAAGAAAAACAAAGATAAATAGCAATCAGAGTTAGCTTGAGTTTAAAAGTGCAGGAACATGTAAAAACTATGTTCCTCCTTTGGCTTTCAGTTTCTAACATGGCTTCGTGAACTAAACTCAGGTTTCTTTCCCTCTATAAAATACAGCTCTAATTAATTTTTTTTTTTGGATCACCATTAGTTTAACAATATTTATTTCTATGTTGAGTAGATAGAAAGATATGGTCCCCTTAAAATTCTACAAGAATCGGCCTCTCTTCAGACTCTGGTTACAAGATCATTTATGTTTCTAACATAAAAAAATTTACTAAAATGTTGCATGAAAGCAAAGTCACTAATCAAACTAAATGCCAATCATCCATTAGCTCAAAAGAGGGCTCAGCGTTTTTTCACAATGACAACAGGGAGCAGCCTCATTCTACTCAGCTGATGTGATGGCCTCTTTACACATTTTCTCTATTCAGTATTATATTCAATTTTTCCCGTTTCTCAATAACAATTTCACCGTTAATTCTGTGTTCTTTGCTAAGAGCCTGTACCCTGAGGATTTATAAATGGATTTTTCTTCACTTTCCAAGATGACTGTTAGTCTAAGTTTTCCCCCGATCTCACTACCTCTCATTACAAAGGAGTCCCTCCACCTGGCCCACATGGCTCAGTGGTTGAGCATCAGCCTGTGAACCAGGAGGTCAGGGTTAGATTCCCAATCAGGGCACATGCCCAGGTTGTGGGCTTGATCCCCAGTGGGGGGCTTGCTGGAGGCAGCCTATCGATGATGCTCTCTCATCATTGATGTTTCTATCTCTCTCTCCCTCTCCCTTCCTCTCTGAAATCAATAAAAATATATTTTTAGAAAACAAAGGAGTTCCTCCTTCATATGCTGCACCCTGACTCAGTTAAAGCACTCTAAGTCGTGCTTTTATTAGGAGAAAAACCACTCGCAGGTCTTTTTAGCTTGCACCCATTGGTTCTTTATGCAACTAAGTATTTTACAAATATATATTTCTTATTCCTACAGTTCTGTATATTTGTGCATAGCAGATGAGAAAATACTATGCAAGTGACCAGAGAAGTATTTTAAAGCACACATCTCTTTAGATAAACTGATCCTGCATCTGAAGATACAACACCGAAAATAACTGAAGTTTCTCAAAAGCAGTCATTAAGCATTATATCTGGATAATTTGGTGATAAGCAAATGCCAAACCCAAGTAAAGGAACAATGGGGAAAAAAATCAAACCACCCCTCACTCTGCAACTCTTATTAATGGAGGCATGTGCATTGCTCCAGATACACCTACAGACATACTCACTTCCCCACAAATTCCAATTTCAATAACCACCTCTCTCAAACTTACCAAACTTCGATACTGGCCCTGGAATAATTTTGAAGTCCGACTGTGGGAAGGCTGGGATCCCAGGGAGTCAAAAGACTTTATCCGATGAGATGAGGGCCGGGCACACACAGAGTCACTTCCCAGTCCAATGTCTGAAAAGGTCGTGAACGGAGAAAAGAGTGAGCTGAGACGCCTGACACCATGCACCCTCAGTGCACACCAGACTCTAAACTGGGGCAGCCCCCGAGGGACGCACCGCAGACCACAACAAAGCAGGCCATTTATGCAGTACACAAAGCGCAGATTCTATCTGCCACAGACTTGCCCTCATTCCCCAATCACCTTTCCAGAAATTAATTGGAGATAACTATTTATTAGCTCTTCGCTAGCATAATTTTCAGACTTGTTAAATGTTCTGTAACCTATTTTTAATACTTTCACTTCATCTGGGTGGAAAAAACACCCTTACAAATTGAATTATTTTGCAGAGCACCACCCCATACTCATTCCCAATACATCACCACCACATGCCCACTTCTCCAGGATCACCGTCCACAGAAGCAGCAAGAATTATTTAACAACAAAAGGAAAAGACTTACTTAAAACCAACAGAAAATCCACTTGTATTTTCCAGCTAGAGAACCTTCTGAGATTATTTCCTCAAAATGAAGGCAGCCCAAGCTTTATTCACCTCACCAAGTTGGTGAAAGGATCAAAGTAAACAGCTGTTGCCCTAGCCTGTTTGGCTCAGTAGACAGAGCTTCGGCCTGCGGACCGAAGTGTCCCGGATTCGATTCCAGTCAAGGGAACATACTGGGTTGCAGGCTCCTCCCCGGCCCAAGCCCTGACTGGTCAGGGCTCATGCAGGAGGCAACCAATTGATGCGTTTCTCTCACATAGATGTTTCTCTGTCTTTCCATCTCTCTTCCACCCTCCCTAAAAATCAATGGAAAATATCCTTGGGCGAGGATTAACAATAACGAAAGTAAACAGCTATTACTAGTAAAGGACTTAGTTCTCTCTCTTCATGATTAGACACTCCACACAGGCCAACCAATAAGTAAATGTTAGCAACCCACTTCTTTGAAGTAATTTGATTTTTTTAAAAGGAAGCCATGAATAGTTTTCTAAGAAATCACTGTTCTGAGACGCACATGCCTAGCAATTTTCTAAAGCTACATGGGAGCCTTCTGTAAAAATGTCCTTAAACCGATGATCTCCAGGTCTACTTTCCTGGCAGATGTTTGGATTGGCTTACATCAAATATGTCAAACTCGCGGCCCACAACAAGTATTTTCGCGGCCCAGTCAATATAACAGTATGTAAGAAACGTTTTAATAAAAATTTCTTAATTTTTACAATATCCTGTAATACATAATTAATAATGAACTATAACATTCACTAATGATTGATTACTATAATCGTGTTCATTCATTTCCCTTAGGTGCCTTACACTCAGGCACACTAATACTAGCAGCGAATATTTTAGCAGGCGATTGCTACGTCATTATTCTTGGACTGACTTGTTTGGTGTGCGCAGCAGGAAATATTTCGCTTTTGGGGAACAAGAAAAATAAGTTTATTTGCATTATGCTTAATTTGTGCAGTTATTCAGTGTCTGGTAAGTTAATGTTCAAGAAAAAATATTAATTTTTATTAAAATGTTCTATTATTTTATGTTAACGATTACTCATTTATTTCAGCCCTTTGTATTCAGCATGTCTCTATTGAAATAAACCTACGTTCCTATGAAAATTGAAGCTTTTGTTTTTTTGTGGCCCACATAAATTTAAACCTTGTTTATTTGGCCTGTGTTAGCCTTTAAGTTTGCACGCTTGGCTTACATAGTGTCTTAAAAAATTTGAGTTAGTTGTCAACAACGAAAAGTCTGAAGATGTCACAGAAAAATCCAAATTTCCAGTTACTCTTGCAGCACAGGCAGCCCCTAGACAGCCATCCCAGCAAACAAGTGCTGTGAGGGGCACCAGGGACAGTTCCTGAGTGCAGAGGAGCTCCAAGCCAGGATTGTAGCCCAAAGTGTTCTGACTCAGTTCCTCCCGGACACAATGAAGTGAGTACAGTCCATCTGAAGGGCAAGGACAAAAATGGAAAGAAACCATGACAAAATAAACTTTAAGAGGTCTCTGATCAAAAGAGACATATCAAAGTCTAACTTTCTCCCAGAAATCTGAAACTAAAATCTATAAAAAGAAAAATAAAAATGACCTTAAAACAAAAGAACCACTAAGTCCTTCTTTTAGATCCACAAGATAGAACTTCTCAGAGCTCATGGGACAGATACAGCCCACGAGGAATTTGCACAGAATCTCTCCTTGTCCTCACTTTGGTCTGGGAGCCAGAGGGGTATACTGTGCCCCACCTCCACTCACCCTCTCCATGAGATATGACTGGGGTTCAGAACACTGTGAACCGAGTACCCTGAGTACGTACCCTCACAGCCCTTTGGAAACTTTGCCCAGGTAGGTATTTACTTTAGAGGCCAATTCAATGGCTACTCAATTGTCATGATCACACCTCAAAAACAGTCATTAGATCTGCTAATAAATACGAGTTTTAATCAGCCTAATAAAAATCCAGAGGAAGTGCTTCTAACTCCAAGACAGCTTATGAGTGTAGCCACATGAATGAGACATTTCTCCTCTGCTCTATTTTCAGGTAGTAACTACTCTGCCCACAGAAAGGAAGACACCTGATATCCATCTGAGGACCTAAAACGGAAGATTCTGTTCTAAGAAGAAAAAAAAAAAATTCCCAGCAAAAGTGACAACCAAAAATGTAATGTAATAGAAGTTTATTTTTTTGAATTTTATTAATGCTCATTTGTCTTGCTAAAAGAAAAGAAAGGGTTTTTGCCCTTTTGTCTTCACACCCCGTCAAGTTCAATTAAAAAAAGATCTTACCTGCTGTTACTTTATTTAAAGTCACTAAGGAACTGAGGACCTTGTTAAAATTCTGCCCCTGGTACAAATCATTTGCATCAAACGTCTGAAAGGAAAAATTAAACAAAATTAATAGAGTCTTGTGTTGGGTGCAGGATAAACCAATTTTTTGCAAAATGAGAGAACCACATGTAGGATTTCCAGGTGAAATCATAAAAATGCAGCACACACAACTTGAAAAATCAGGACCAGTGAGCTCAGCTTCCAGTCTGGGGGTGGGAGGTCCTTACAAATACCTAAAACCTGGGCCAGAGACCAACTCCCCAAACTCCTTCATATCCTGCAGTGGCAGCCCAGGTTAGGGAGCCAATTCTGCCAGCACTCCAATCCTTCTCTTTTTAGATTAAGGCAGAGGCCACATGGCAGGCATACTATCAATTTCCTCTCCTAGTCACAGTCAATTCCAAAGCTAACAGCAACAAAAAAAGAAGCACAGGCATCAGAATGGATGAGAGTAAAAGGAAGGGAAGATAAAAAGATGCAGATTCCAGAATGAGAACAGGTATGGGGGCAAGGGAGTCCCTGACCCTCAGGGACGAGGGCTGAGGCCCGACCACAGCTGTCTAATCTGAAATTCCTTCAATCTGAGCGGCCTAAAGACAAGGGGAAAATGAGTCAGCCCCAATGCACACACATATTAAAATAAACAGAGCTCATTCCCATACACTATCTGAAAATTACATATAGCTTTTCATCACCAAATAAACTCCACACAAAAATAATTTTCAATAATCAAATAATTCACAACTCTGCCAGAAAAATTATGAAAATATTTCAAAGATGCAAATAACAAAAAATATGGTATTTAGATCCACCAAAATGTAAATTGTGTTAACATATTTCCAAGTTTCTCTCAGTGGGACAAAAACAAACATGACTATATATCCAAGAATGAATATCAGCACAAGAGGGCCCAGACTTCCTCTCCTCGTTGACTGCCACCTCTCCCCTCATTTGGTCAGTTCCTCTATCTCATGGGTCCTGCCAGGACCACCCCCCCCACCCCCTGCCCGCCGCTTTCCTGCCTCCCAGCCCCGACCTCTTTCCTGGCTAACTCTTACTCATCGGACTTCCCCAGCCCCACTTCCTTCACCAAACTCAGTTAGGTCCCCTAACCAGGCCCCGTCAGCACATTCATCACAAAGACAACATTACATTTAATGTGTATAGGCCCCCTCTACTGTAAACCAGATTTTACAACACCCAACATCTAGCAAAATGGCCAGCACACAGTAAAAATTCAAGTTATTTTTGAATTTTTAAAAATGAATAAATGCTGAATGAATAAATGCACCAATCCATCCACCATTTATTTAGCTGCACTAAATGTCACAATGAGTGCCATTCACATAAAGAACAGCTAAGAAGAGCCATTCCAAATCTGAGTAATTATTGCTCTTTCTCAAAAATCATCTTCGGTTAATGATCTTCTGCCTTTAATTTCAGAAACATGAGGTATGTTTTGAACATAAACAACAAAATAAAAAAATTCAGAAGTTGAAAAACTTCAAGAAAGGAAGACATCAAATCACTGAGTCAAGAGAGGAGCTGAAAACGCAGCTCACTTTTCCTAAAAGCTGAAAGAGGAAACTAAATGGAACCACAGGACTTGATATGAATACATCTAGGCATTCTGTATACAATGACTGATGCCCTATCTCACATAGTTGAAATAGAAAATGAAGCTAATTTCATGATGCCAGATCCTTCCTATAAAACAAGGAAGCCCTTAGAACAGTCTTAAGAAGTATCTTATAATATACAATTTAATTCATTTATCCTGATACTTATTTTTAAAGGAATTCCAAGTCAAATCAGAGCATTATCTAGGCTGACATATCCACCTACATTTTTTAAAATGGGCTAATTATATTATTTTTTAAAGAATTAAAAGTATTAACCTCAGTAGGCCTCAGTTTCCTTACATGTAGAACATGTTACTTATAAAATGCTGAAGTAGGTGATCTGCAGCAGTCTTTCAGCTCTAAAGTTATAATCCTAAAGCCGGGAAAATTAAAACTGTGGTATTCTACAAAAAGAACTCTACATAAATTGCCTACTAACCTTCATTGTGGTGAAGCAGCAAGTCATAAAACCCAGAAAAACAGGATGTTGAATACTGAAGTTTCCTGTTATTCCAGAACTATATATCTTTCTTACTTGGATAACAGGAAGCGTCTGGTTGGCTAAACTGCCCACCAATGGGGTTCAATGTGACGTCAGAAATTAAGTGAATTCACATATATCTCACATTTCTTAACAAGAAACTACACAATGAAATGAGACAAATGCTTGCCACTAAGAGGAAAATAATGCATATTCTGAGTCAATAAAATGTTTTGACTAAAAAGTGCTTCTCCAGAGAAAGATAACAGACTATTTCCTGAAATAGGAATCTATTGAACAAAAAGCAAAGCCAGAAAAATCTTAGGGCACTGAGAAAGTGTACTATGAGAACAAAAGGAAAGTCTCATTAGAACTTTTATAGAAATATCTCTGCAAAAATAAGTCAGCCTATATCTGAGAATGACCAGGACATTTAGCACACTAAATTATCTCCTGGGTCATTCGGTGCTTAAAGAGATAAAAACCCTGGGAGGCTGGCGCATCTCCTGATCTAACCACTGATGCTCTAAGCGCAGCACACTCTCACCTCTGGCTGGAATATGGAGCAAGCCGGAAGGAAGGAAACAAACACAGTGGTTCATTTTCTTCAGGTGGTATTGGGAGTGATTATCAGGAGGGGCTCTCCTGAAACTTTTCTAAACCAAGACTACTTTACAAAATCAAGCCACATCTCAGACCAATTTAATTAGAGTCTCCAGGGAAGAGACCCAGGTTAATGCTCTCCAGGTGGTTTTGAGCAACCAAGGGTGAGAAGCACCTCCCTGGAGAGATGAGGAAAGTGTCCTGAATCCACTCTCTAGGCAGGCCCACGCCTCACCCCTGTCCCTTATAAGCACAGTAAGGAGGGAACAAACAATACCCCACAGATCTTAGAATCTACCCAGTTGGAAAAGTATATTAACCAAAAACTCACCCTCACTTTCACATTTAAGTGAATTACTGGTAAGTGTGCAGTAGAATGATCCAATATTCTCAACAACAAAAATAATCCGATCAATATTCCAACCAAAAAACTCATACTATTAAATACATTAGAGTTTGTTTTTAATATTTTACTTTTAATAGATGCAGATTCCAGAATGAGAACAGGTATGGGGGCAAGGGAGTCCTTAACCCTCCAGGAGAGGGCTGAGGCCCGACCAGAGCTGAAATCTGAAATTCCTTCAATCTGAGTGGTCTAGAGACAATATACATAATGAAATACAATAAATACAAACCATATAGAAATCAGGATAGAAGAGGCCCAGAATATTAAAATACTTTTAAGAATAAAAATACATTTTAAGAATTCTCTCTAGTCTCTCATGGGGAAAGAGAGACAGGGCTGAACTAATAGGGCAAGGCATGTAGTGAGAAGGAGGCAATACTGTTCTGTGAGGACAGATAACCTTTCTGAACTTGAAGGCTGCCCCCTGCTGGTTATTGCCTTACACAACTTACTGAAGCCCTCTGGGTCTCGGGTTGCTCATCCTTAAAATGGGAAGGAGGAACAAAGAAGATACTGAGATTACAATAATGATGATAGGTAGCAGCGATGTGTAAATGCTTTGCATGTTCAAAAAGGATAATGATTAAAAAAACAGTGTGAATCTTGCACACCAAGCCTCAAGGTCTCTTGTAAAAACCCATCAAAAATTACGTCCTACCAAGGAAAACTCTTATTTTCTAAAATACAAACAACTACCAAGAAAAAAAAAAAGTTTCCTCGATTGCTGTAGGTGCTCACGAACATCTTAAAGACCATCCAGAAAACGGACCACAAGTCTCCACACCACATGCTGCACACGCCACACACACACTGCAGCATACAAACCACACACTGCACACTGCACACACCAAACATGAACACTGCTTTTGTAGCACACACACCCCACAGAATGTACACACTGCAAATGCACACTGCTTCTGCAGTATACACCAAAGCATGTGCTGCGCACACTATACACATGCACACATTGCTTCTGCAGTCTACACCACAGCATGTGCTGCGCACACTATACACATGCACACATTGCTTCTGCAGTCTACACCACAGCATGTGCTGCGCACACTATACACATGCACACATTGCTTCTGCAGTCTACACCACAGCATGTGCTGCGCACACTATACACATGCACACAATGCTTCTGCAGCACATCCTACACACTGCACAGGCAACACATGCACACTGCTTTTGCAACACACAAAACACTGCACACATTGCTTCTATAGTACATATACTACACCATATAGCACAGCACACGCACTCACTGGTGCCAACTTCCACTAATGTACATCAATATCAGCAAGAGTCCAGCTCATACTCCAACAGGAGACTGCCTTACTCCATATCAACCTGCTAAGGTTCCCATCCAGAATTCCTACCCAAGCTGCTGCTTCTGACACATACTCCCCACCTCCACACTCACCTTTCAGCATCAACAAGGTTGGACTCTTTCGCTGCCCCAAGGCTCATGAGGGGAAATACAAACACCAACATGAAAGAGGAAGGACACCCCTACCAGCATGTACTCCAGGTCTGCTCAACACTGTGGATATTATGATGCCTGCTGCCCATCACCAAAGCAGCTGCCCCCATTTGGGAATGCTTCTGTAGAACTATCAGTCCCCTCACTGTCTGCTGGACACTGAATTATCCAATCCCTTCTCCCACTATTAACTCTCAGAGTGGGAATCATGGCCGACCTTACCAGAGCCCATTTTTATAAGGGCCCATTTTAAAATACAATGTGAACAATGCACTATCACAAAGTCCAAGCAGCACTATCAGTGGGGGTGTCAGGAGAAGGTTGTACCTTTTTCTACCAAAAAAAAAAAAAAAAAAAAGGCAGGAAATGAACTATTTTAAAGGGAAAAGTTCTAAAATCCAAGTTGATGAAAGTATAATCTACAAGAACAATTATAGGCAGATATTTTAAAAGAAACATGCAAGTATAGACATGGCAGAATCATCCCAAAATTAACAACTTCCTTTATCAGGGAAAAGTACCAAATACCAAAAGTTTCTAGCCAAGAACTTACTCTCCTTGTGTCAATCAAAGCAGAGCATTGCTATACTCTTCCTTAAAGTATCAGCATAAATGCTATTTTTTTTCTTCAGAGGCTTGTCTCAATTCCCGATTCAGTCAGGGAGTCACACTAACAGTCTCGGCCTACAAAATTCATTTAGTGGCCAAAAAATGTCTTCAGGACAGGAAAATACAAAATAACTCTTTTTCATGCAGTTTCTCTCACAACCACATACATCCTATTCCTCTACTGGAGGAAAACTCAGAATCATATAACCCAGATAGAGGGTTACAATTACCTACATAAATTTAAAAAAAGAGCACACCACTAACCCTGATACCAAGCCTAATAACGAAAACTCCAGGCTGGTTTTTCCAACACAGGCTAGTCCTGGCTATTGTCTTGCACAAGGTACAATTGAAGACAAACTTGTAAGAAAATTAAAAGGACCAACTGATGCAAGAGGGCTCTGAACACAGGAGCAGTACAGAAAAGACAAGCTGAGACTAGAAGGAAAATAAGCCAACTGGACATGGTAGTCGCTGCAGGGCACACTGGACTCACCAGCCACAATGCATCACTTTGAGAGAATGAGAGCTCTATCAGAAAATAGTCCAAGATAACAAGCATAAACCAGGGCCACTGCAGACAAACGAGACTCTATGGCCTCCAGAAGTCCATGATTTCCCAATCCAAACCCAGAAGGATGTCAAGTAATAACAGGCCTTCCAAAGGCCAACCCACCTCTGAGCACTACCCCTGTGGACAGGTCAGTGCACTTCCCAGGCACCATTTTCCTTACCTGGGAAGGGAGAGACACTCAACTGGCTGACCTTTCTAAGACACCTCTGACACAGTGTCCTTTTTAAAGAATGATCACCAACTTCAAGCAAGAGAGAACCAGGCTCAAGAAACCTGGCAGAAGGGAAAATGTAAGGGTGGGAAATTCAGGAGCTGGCCTTCTGCTTTTGTAACGGCTGAAGCAGGAAGAAAAAAAAATGGGGAAAATGAGTCACAACTCCACAATAGGTAAGGCATTCATTCCTCTGTCCTGGAGGTGCATCCCCTATGACTAGGTTCCAGACAAGAGGCTCCAGGTTCCAGGTGACTGGGAGGGACAACAGAAACTACTGGTAGGCCTGGCGAGACGATTAAGCCACCCGGCACATGTTAGTCAGCACTCTCCCAGGCAGGACACTTCTGAAGGCCTGGAAGGACCCCCTTCCCACCTAGCAGCAGGACACATGCTCACCCAAGCTGACACCTGCCTCAGCAGAGATTGGGGGATGCTGAAGGGCCCAGCTTAATGCACTGTGCTGGATGCTACTATAGGAAGGTTCAGCCCTGGCCTCGAGGAGGAAAGAAAGCACCTGCCATCAAGCTTCAGAAAGGGCTTGCAAAAGAAGTTGACAACTGTGTCTGGTCTTAGCAGATGTGCAGACACTCAGCTATAGACAAAAGGCAGAGAGAGAAGTTGTACCATCTGCATTAGAAGGACACCATCTGGCCTGAGAGGCTCTCAACCCTGCCCAGTGCTCCTCCCCAATCTGTCCAGCAGAGGCCCAGAGCAACCAGCTCCTGAGAGCACCTACCACCCTGACCACTCATCACCCATAAAACACTGTCAGTGACACACCAATGAAAGAGCTAAAACTGACCATCGAAGACCTAGAAATCTGGTCCAGCCTTAACTTTTGCTAGTCCTCTAAAAATATTTTGACACATTCCTTATTTATATAGTCACAATTAATATTGTTTGGTTCCTAAAGTAACACCTGAAATAAGGAGAGCTCACCTATACATAAGATGGGGCTGTGTCACACACATCAACCAATTGGCAGGGTGACCTCCTATATGCACTTGTGAGAACTCCCACATGCATAAACCTCTAGCTAGGTAGAAGATTTAGCAGACAGCGATACCATGGTTTTCAGGAAAGCCTTGTAACCAACAGAATATTGTGGAAAAATAGAGGTTTTAAAGGCACAGGTATTAAGAGCCGATGCTGATCCCATCTAGAAGTTTTATATTCATCACTCTATTTTCAGTTTCCTTTGTCTCTAACTCAAGGCACTGCAGCTCACTGTCACTGCTTTCTTCCATTTACACACCTCCCTGCAAGAGAGCTGTGCATCCCCACCAATAGCCATGCCTTCCCATAACATGACATGCACCAGCTCTGAGCAAGATGATGCATGTAACCCCATGCAAAAGTTTTAGAAGCCTTTGAGTGTTTCTGACAACCTCTCTGTTCTTTTCTTTTAAATGACCAGCACACCATATTGTTTGTAAAAAACGGAGTCATCCGTGCAGTCCAGGGAAGCGAGCCACAGTCCTGCCTTTAGGAGGGAAAAGATTCAAAAAATGTGAGGACAGTGCTTGAAAACCACCAGCGTGCCCACCCACTATGGGAGAACTACCTTCATGTGCCACACTTTCCTCTTTAAATTGAGTTACCACGCCTTCTAATTGGATAAATCAGATATCAAATTCATTCTGCCAAGTGCTGACACACCCAACAAAGAAGTGGAACAGGGTTTTCCAAGATAACCAGAAGATGCCTGAATCTAAATAAGACCTGAAAAGTTCCTCATTATCATTGAGTTTACCTCACCTTGGCTTCCAAATTCACTGAGGGTATTAGACCTCAGGAGTATCTTCCACATATTAAAATAGAAAAGCAAACTTTACATCAGTAAATAGATTGTGTTATGCATCATATAATGAAGACATTGTTAGCCAGGAATCTTTCAACTGCAAGCAAGTGAAACACAACTCAAATGGCTTAAACAAACAAACAAAATATTATCAGTTCACATAACTAACAAGAATGGCCAAGAGTCACAGCATAGACATAGAAAGCCTAAGGCCATCTCTTTCCTCTGCTTTCCTGTGTGGGCTGCAGCTTTAGGAATGTTTTTCCTTGTAAGGTACCACCACTGCCAGCAGCCCCAGACAGCCAACAAGTCCACCACCTCAGCAGCACCTGGCTGTACCTGCCCACTCCAACTGCACAGCCGCTGTGGCAGAGCATCAGGGAGACTGTGCAAGTCAATAATGTGCACAGCCTTCTGGCAAATCTGCACACGTGTGACTTACAGTGCAGAGAGTTTCTGATCACAGAAACACAGACATCACCAATCAAAACAGACGCTGACCCACCTAGCCATACTGATATCAAAGCAAAAATAGATGACTCCCACCTAAATGATGTCACTGGCTGATAACACCCATAGATATAAATACCAAGGAATGTGGAGAGAAAATGTCTTCTTTCCAACATCTCTGTACTAATGGAAAGACCCCTACAACGTAAGGCTAAGTCAGCATTTCTCAATCATGCAGCTTGAATGTTCCAAATGCAACAAATCAGGTCAACTCTTCCAATGAGTTTATGAGGAAGCTATTTTTGACATAAGAAATTGCTACTTTTGGCACAGTTCTAGAGTGTGGTTCCTGAAGTATAAAAATATAATTTTGTCCTATCACATTGTCAAATGGAATTTGTGAATTTAGAACATGATGAGTAAAAACTAATCTTAAATAAGTTGTGCTATTTAAGTTTAATGCAAATGGTCCCTACTGTTGGGATATGTGAAAAACAGAGCCAGGGTGAATTTTCGCCTTCGTGGCTTCTGTAGATTTTGTACTTAGTTCCGCCTACTCCCACACTCAGGGATAAAATTAAAGTTTGATGATGAATTCTACTTGCACCCAACATATCCCCAAACAATTTTTCAGTTTAAAATGAGAACTAAATCATATTGTTTTGTGGATTCTACTGTATCAATACCCAAACCAGGAGGACAGGGACAGAAACACCAATCAAGTATTTTAGGTAGATTGGTCAAGAAGGGCTGGGGAAGGGGAAGGACAAAGTCCTAAGAAGAGAGGCAAGGCAGCTGAGCAATGAAAGCGTTGAAAAGTCTTAGTCACAAACAGAAATCACCACGGAGCTGAAGCATAGATGGCAGAAAAGAGGACGGGTGCAGCAACCACGGAGAACAAGGCCCCTGGATGCTGTGCTGGAGAGGAGAGGCAGACTGGCTAAGGGCTTTGGGTCCTGAGAAACAACACGGCAGGAGTTCTCGGGATTTTTTTACTTCAAATGCCCCAGACCAAGTGCTAGAGAAAACTGCAGTCAAGACACAAGAGTGCAGACAAAAACAGCCTGGAGAAAAGCCTGCCCTCTCTGGCCAGAGCATCAGGAAAAAACCCAACAGAAGAGAAGTTGCTAGACAGTAACACCAGGGGAAACATGCCCCTCCCTCCATGCTGCCCACCATGCCCTATGGAGTTCCTCATCTTCATTATGAAGTAAAGTTGAAGGTGATAAATTAAGAAAGACAGGTTTCTGGTATAGTATTTAAATTTATCAAAGTAATTACTGAAAAATTAAGAATCACCAAACAGTGCACTTAAAAAATTGGGCTATACAGGGGTTTGTGAGGAAGGTGGGAGGCAGGGCAGGTATACTAAATCCTCCCTTTCATGGGGATCTAAATGAAGGAAGTCACAGTGGCACACAGAGGAAGTGGATTACAATGGGATTTTACAGGTAAAAATCTAAAGGGCTTTGTAATGATTAGCTATTACAATGATAACATGAGAAAGTACAAGTACTTTACAAACTATTCAACGCTATGCAAATATAACTTTCATCATGCGACATGAAAAGTTCAAAGGAAGTTTGAGTGATCAGAAAAACAGAACAGTAAGTAGATGGTGCTTGACATTAAGACTTGAGTGTAGATGCTGTCAAAACATCCAGATGCTCAGACACTTTCAGAGAAAGAAAAACATAAGCTTAAGACCAAATATTTTCATTCATTCAGAACATTTTTGTTTTTTAAAAAATTAGGACCCAATACTTCTAAATACCATAAAATGCTCTCTCTTTGCCTGAAGGTCTCTATGTAATTTTTAGTTTCATATATATATATATATATATATATATATATATATATATATATATATGGTACTTATTTCAAAATAAATACCACTTAATAAAGCTTGCTAGCATGAGCACAATGACACAATGAGACTGCTAGCATCCCCAGACCTCTTTACCATTTGTTGGTCTTAGTTCTACTTTGAAGGGCTATAGCTGAGTCCCTAGTGCTGGGCCCAATCTTTATTAACTTAAAAAAACATAAAAGCTTTCTAAAATGTCTGACATCTGTCTAGGCTGAGCATTCCCCTTCCATGCCTATTATAATCTCCAAGGACACTAAAATTCCCCCCAAAGTATGAAGTTATCACATACACCAAGCAGTTAGGTCCCAGAATGCCACAATTCAGATTTCCCTTTACCAGTAATTCCAATTTAGGGCAGGTCATCAAATTCAGGACGTTTTGTTGGTTCAACTAAACAAATCAACTTGAGAAGTTTGAAGGCCAACCAGAAACCAGTAGCAGGCTTTGTCCCCCACCCAGATGTTTTGTCTACCCATTACTGCAAGCTGGCCATCCGAAAGGTCTCTTTCTTTCTAAATCCCAACCCCGTGTCACTCACTGTCCCTCTTATAGGCCTTACTGGAGTTGCCTGTTTCCCAGTTACGTGTATTCATTTTATTTGCTACATAGACTCACCAATACTTCCAGCAGAGACATCTTGTTCATCTGTGTGTTCCCTTAAAGCAAGACACAGGTGCAAGGACTGGCCTCAAATTGTATGCAGACTAGCACCACCAGAAGAAACACTTCCCTGTTCTTCACTAGCAATGAAATATAAGCTTGATCTTCGTTATCACATTTTTCAAGACACATTCTATCCAATAAATGCTCTGGTCAAAAAAAATCTCATCCTAGCCGAAACCGGTTTGGCTCAGTGGATAGAGCATCAGCCTGCGGACTGAAGGGTCCCGGGTTCGATTCCGGTCAAGGGCATGTACCTTGGTTGCGGGCACATCCCCAGTGGGAGGTGTGCAGGAGGCAGCTGATCGATGTTTCTCTCTCATCGATGTTTCTAGCTCTCTATCCCTCTCCCTTCCTCTCTCTGTAAAATATCAATAAAATATATTTAAAAAAAAAAAAAAATCTCATCCTATGTGAACAATGTAGCAATCTTCCTAAAAATAATCCCAGCCTCACATGAAATTACCTTCTCCTCTTCCATGGGCCAGTTCTAAACGAAGATTTCAACAAGTTGCTGAAAACCAGGAAGAAGGTAAGTTTCTAGGTTTTGTCTTGGCAAAGCGATCTCAAAATTGAAGTTGGGACATAAAACTTCCTATACAAACTTCCAATCCCCTAAACTGCCTTGTCTTGATTCTTCAAGCATCTCCATTTGATTGATGTTCTTCAAACTCCTGACCATGATCCAAATAAAAAATGCCTTTTACATTATAATCAGTACACGCACACAAAATCCAAAGTTGTTGTGCAATCTGAATTTTTAATAAATTCAACACTAAGAGATAAACTATTAGCAAATGCAATAAGGGTAGAATTTATTCAAGCTTTTAATGAAGTTGCTAATGATCCATTAGCTCTGATTTCTTTATTCTCCAGGTTACTATACTGAATGGCTTTAACTAGTTATCCATCACACCCAAAATGTTAGAAGATATGTAGAAAACTAACAGTTTACAATTAAATCATCCTAAATCTTAAGTAAAGACCATCTCAGTTGCATGTTGCAGATTAATTAACACATTAAGAATTCAAAATCATGAACTTATGGGCACTATACTTGCTTAGTTTTCTGAAAAGATCAAATGTCCAAGGGTCCATAATCTTCCCTCAGTCCTCTTCCCCTTTACAGAGCTTTCACCAACTGAAATGCCACCATCTCATTTCAGCTGATCTTCAATTCTAAATTTGGAAGTTCTGAAATCTCCATAAACCTGATTCAAATACCAACTCTGCCACTTAGTAAATGTCATGTATCAGGCATATTTACCTCTCTAGATCTGTTTCTCCTCAGTGTACCAAGGCTAACTGAATCTACTTTACAGCCTTGCCCTGTGGCTGCTCTAGTACTTAGGAGCCACTCAGCAAGCAGTCAAGCTATTACTATCCAGCTACTGGTATAAAGTTTTTAAAGTTATTGCATTTTTATCAGTTCTTCTCATTAGTGCAATGTAAATGTTCTGTTGGTTCCTTTCTCTTCAATTAATTTTTTTAACTATTCACATCTGAAGTCCACCTGGATAAAACTGAGCTCATGTCTTCAGTATGAGTTATAGACTGATTTGATTGCTTGATAATGGAAAGCTTATACAAAGGCAATACATACAGAGCTCGAAAGTAGATGACTAAATTTACAAAATGTAATCTTCAGATTCTTGAAAGCAGAAGTAACATCTTCTCTTCCACATGCCAAAACGCACATAACTTTCTAGCTTAGATGCCCAACACCACCTTCAAATGTCTTTTCCTGAACAAAGCCTGAGGTCCCAAAGGCAGCCTCATACCGTCTGGCTAACACATGAGTAACTAAATTCAGGAAGGATGATCAAGGGATGCTAGGAGCATCAGGTGAGAAGTTTTTTAGGGGGACCACCCACAAATTACATACTAAGTACAAGGGGGAAAGGGCATCTTTACAACTGAGAGATCTGGTGAATGTCACCTTAGATAAGTGATAGAACTTAGCATTGGCAGTATGGAGTGCATTGACAGTAAGCTCGTTCTGATATGATCCATGGGAATTCAGAACATCACCTGTATAGAATTCTTGCCTAAAATGTTTAACCTAGCCCAGCCAGTGTGGCTCAGTTGGTTGAGCATCACCCCATGCACCAGAAGGTCGCCGGTTCAATTCCCGGTCAAGGCACATGCCTGGATTGCAGGCTCAATTAGTAGTAGGGGGTGTGCAGGAGTCAGGCAATCAATGTTTCTCTCTCGTCGATGTTTCTCTCTCTCTCTCCCTTCCTCTCTCTCTGAAATCAATAAAAACATATACATACATACATAACATGTACATACATATGTACATAATAAAATATAAAAAAATAAAATGTTTAACCTAAATGAGATCCTGAACAGACTGTGGGACACTCTACATAACAACTCTGTATTCTTCAAACCCATCAGTCATAAATGATAAAGGTGGAGGAACTCTTCTGGAAATAAAAGAAACTAACAAGATATGACAAACCAAATGCAATGCATGACCCCTTGTTTGGAGCCTAAAAAAAAACAACAGTCACTTGGAGACCATTGGGCAAGTGTGAATATGGACTATATCTGACATAGTATCACTAAAACAATGGAAACAGTCTTGGATGTATCAACAGTACCTTGGTTATGGAGGAGAATGCTCTCATTTTAAAAACATACATGCTGAGTATTCAAAGGCAAGCATCAGGTCTACCATGTGGTTTAAATGATTAACAAAATACAAGTATGTCAGAGAACAAAAGGGCAAAAGTGTCTATAACGGCAATCTAAGTGAAGGCACAGGGTGTTTACATTAGTCTTCCAACCTTTCTGTTAATTATAAATTTTTCAAAATAAGAAAAGGGGGCATATTATGAGGTTCTCTCTAGCAGCCCCTCACCACCCTTAGCCCCTCTTTTAAGTAGAAAATAAAAGCATTTCACTCATCATCCATAGGCCTTTCCTGAAACAAAGATTTAAATGAACAATTCTGATAGGCCCAATATCACTTCAAGATCTCCATTGTTGCCACCCAGATTTCCCTCAAATTCCCACCACAGATGGCTGGCCTAGTTTTGCAATGAGAAGGCTGGAGAAAAGTATACTTTCCTCTCTGCCTTGCTAAACTGGGTTCTTGGCTCTTCAAACATGGGAAAATCATGTGGTTCCCTCTCCCAGCCAGATCTCTCCTTACCTCACCACACCCTAATTTTAAAGACCCAGCTGGATCAGCTTAAACACCAAAATAATTAAATCAGAAACTCTCCAAAGGGACCCTGGAATCAGTATATTAGAAGCTCCACACTGCAACCCAAGAGGTTGCAGTTTTATTTTTTAAAACAGTCTAACTGCAGACCTCTCATCTAAATATGATCTGAAAGGCCTTGGATTGTGTTTTGTAGTTATTCACAGGAACCTGTCCTTACTGGTTCCTAGGACTTAAAGGAATTCTTCAGGGATACAAACTGCTTCAGGACAAATACCTGTCAGGAAAAAGAGGGGTGAGAATTTCTCCTTCCTACAAGACCAATTGGGATTTTCTTGATTTGTTTTTAAATGAAAATAAAAAAGTGATGATTGAAAAATATTCGAAGAAGCCTGTTTTTTGTGTGTTTTATTTTAAGTGAGAAGAAATAAGAAGTGAATGAGGTCAAAAGGCAAAACACCAAGTAACTAGAATTTTCTATGGACAGAGAAATATGCAGTCATGACCACACACATGCATGAGTTCCAAATTCATACTGTTGTCACTCATCAGTCATGACTCACATTATTTCATTATTCACAAGGCCTTATTGGAAAATAAGAGCATGGACCCTTGATAAAGAATTTTCCCCACCAATTGACCAACACTGGACATCCTTGTCCAATTGCAAAATGAAAAATACACGTGTGATCTAGTAATATTCAAAATAATGTGTGTGTTTGTCAAACACACAATTCTTTCCCCCATTCTAAGGCCAGTGAGAGACTTTCCCATCAACACCCAGACTCCCCTGCATGGTCAGCTGAGTCAGCCCAGACAAGCCAGCACAGAGCAGCAGCATGTCCAAAGTGACAGCTGCAAGCACACCACTAGCTGTAGTCTGGCACAGGGCAGGCCCTCCCACTTCCTCAGTAAGCATGGCCCTCCTTAACTCCATACATATGCAGAATGCATCATATCCAACACCTGACATATTTCACCTAGATCAGATGCCTCTATCTGAGCTATGACCAGTTTCTAACAGAAAGATTCTGGGCCCCTTCCAGTGTAGAGACAAAAGATTGGTAAGAGTCACACATGGATTTCTTCAATACACACATGCTGCCCCTTCCTCCTCAAGTCTCCTAAGTCTCCCACAGTGGGGACTACAGAAATTTCCTGTCCCTGTATAAGGAGTCTAAGGAAGCTCTGGACATTTTGTGGCACATCACCCCCAGTGGAGGCCTGAGGGAAAGAGGCTGCACAGAGAGCTTCTATTCCACTGTGCTCTCTATGGGACATCCTCAATTTCTCTTGTACCAGTTTTCTAACCAGGCTCAAGGTCTTTCCTGATTCTAAAACTCTAGGATGCTAAGAACTACCAGGCCCCCACGCTGCCTCCCACTGTGCTCTGCCAAAGGTAAGCCATCGCCAAGAAGGGCCAGGGCCCATAACAACTCCTCAACTACAGTCAGGCTACCAGCACAACTAGCCTCCCTTTGTTTATTAGATCAGCAGACACCTACTTCATATAATGAGAAAAAAGGGTGACTTTTTCAGTTATATTTTAGCTAGATGTAGTTCATAAAGCAAGGCCATGAAAGAATAAAACAAAAATTTGAGAGATGAGAAAGAAGAGGAAAAAATGTGAATGGGGTGGGAGGTGGGGAGAAGAAGCTAAATTGTGAGAGAACAGATGGGACTCTACAGACATGCTGAGCCCCTTTACCAATGGTCTAGATGGGACACCCCATATGGTTTTTACCAATTCAACAAATATTTAGTGCCTGTTAATTGACAGACACTAAAATTCAAATATTAAACAAAGATGCACAATCTGCCCTCAAGAAGCAAACCAGGGAGACATAAGTACAAGTAATGGCGCTGTGAAGGTGCCACAGGCAGAGGCAAACAGCAAAAACAGTCTGAAAGACCTTGGAAGTGACAGCAGAGTTGAGGTTGGCCAGCTTCAAAGCAGAAAACCATGCAGATGGCCACCTCAAGGGGGTCCTGGCACAGAGACAGAATGGGCATCAGCAACAGCCTCCGCGGGAGATGCAGGCACAGCCCGATTCCCTGTTTGAACCTGGCCACACCACTCAGTAGCTGAGTAACCATGGCTCTGTTCCTAAACATCTCTAGCTCAGTTTCTTTTCTAATGTGAAAGTCATTACAAGATAATACAGGTGAAGCCACCAGAACAGCACCTGGCACAGAACCCATGCCACTATTTGTAAAATGAAACAATTAACAAATACCATTCGGACATCTCAAATAGTCTGACATGCCTGGAATAGAAAGTCCAAGAGCATGTGGGAGGGCCAGAAGAAGTGGAAAGGGTTCAAGTCATGAGAAGTCCCACCCACTATGGTCAGACTCCTGGGCCCGACCCTCTGAATGATGGGGATCAGGGACAGACAGGCTGGCAGGACACTGGGCTGGAGGCCACATGGGCTATCCCACAGGTGGCAACGCTACATGAGAAGACACACAGCAGGCTCAATTAGTGGAATAAATACCAAAGTAAAGACCAAGAGAAAGAGCCATGTGTTAAAGTTTCCTTCTGGGGTAGAAGAGAAATAGGAACTGTGTGATTCTAAGGCTTGGAATATGCTATGTACACTTCTTAGTTGAATAAAAGGAAGTTTTCAAATGCAATCTGATGACATGCCCTTGGTGTCCTCTAAGTCCTATGCCTCTAGCCCAGAGGTTGTATTCTCATGGTGGCCAAACAGCCTCACTATTTTATTGCATGTGTTAGGTAATACCAGTACTTGCTGAATAACTATTGAGATTCGAGTTATACAACACTTTTTTTAAAATATATTTTATTGATTTTTTACAGAGAGGAAGGGAGAGGGATAGAGAGCTAGAAACATCGATGAGAGAGAAACATTGATTAGCTGCCTCCTGCACACCCCCTACAGAGGATGTGCCCGCAACCAAGGTACATGCCCTTGACCGGAATCGAACCTGGGGCCCTTCAGTCTGCAGGCCGACGCTCTATCCACTGAGCCAAACCGGTTAGGGCTAGTTATACAACTCTTAAGTGAGCCTGACCAGCTGCATTGAAAAAAAAGGAGATATATGTACTAATATATGTAATATTTTAAACAATAAAAAAAAAAATGAAAAAAAAAAGAAAAAAGACTTGCATGGTTACCCAAGGAGGCCCAGCAGGCAGACCTGAAGTATCTGAGTCCCACATCAAGGGCTTTTTATAGGAAAATTAGAATGATGGGCGAGGCCCTGTTATTAAACCGGTAGCTAGTGAAGGAGGTAGAAGTTTCACTGAATACTACAATCCTGGCTTTGCAGAAACGTTAGCTACTGGCCTGATGCTCACCTCTAGCTAAGTCCCCTTCGTGAACGCACTGGAAGAGTTAGACACCAGAGTCTCTCTCTTCCCTTTCACCCTGAGGTTCTCCCACTGGGAAATGCACACTGGTCCCACTTCCCACCTTCTTATCATCCCAACACCAGAAGATGGCTTTCTCAAAAGGATCCTTTTTACACAGGTGGGGAACCTTTTTTCTGCCAAGGGCCATTTGGATATTTATAACATCACTAGTGACCCGGTGCACGAAATTCATGCACATTAAAAAGGGATTAATTAGAGTAAATAATTTAATATTGCTATTTTCCCTTTCTCTATAATAGAAGTGTCAGAGATGAAAGAAAATTAGTAAAATGTATATGAAAACCTTCCTCCTGTCAGAGTCTGGGGCTCACCACGGGACCCAGAGTCAAGTCCCTGCCCACCCACGTGCACCTCAAAATCGTGTGAGACTCAGACCCAGCCGCCACCCCCCCTCTCCCTGAATTGGACTAGATCCAGACCTGGCCAGTCCCACCCTTGTCAAGCCCTGCCGGGCAGGGGGCATAGCCTCACATCCCCTGGCCCAGTGCCAGGATGGGGGGCATGGCCTGAGGTACCCCAACCCAGACCAGGGTGGGGGGCGTGCCTTGAGGTCCTCTGTCAAGCCCCGCCAGGTGGAGGACATGGCCTGAGGTCCCCCATCAAGCCCTGCCAAGCAGGGGGGCACAGCCTCAGGTCCCCCGGCCCAGCACTGGGAGGGTGGAGCAGCCTCAGGTCCCCCGTCAAGCCCTGCTGGGTGGGGGTGCAGCCTGAGTTCCCCTAACCCAACACTGGGGGTGCACCTTGAGGTTCCCTGTCAAGCCCCGCTGGGTGGGGGGCACAGCCTGAGGTCCCCTGGCCTGGTGCTGGAGTGGGGGGTGCAGCCTGAGGTCCCGTCAAGCCCCGCTGGGCGGGGGACGTGGCCTCAGGTCCCCTGGCCTGGCACTGGGGTGGGGGGAGCAGCCTGAGGTCCCCTAGCCCAGCACCAGGACGGGAAGCGCACCTTGAGGTCCCCTGTCAAGCCCTGCTGGGTGGGGGATGAGGCCTAAGGTCCCCTGTCAAGCCCCACAGGGGCGGGGGAGGGCGTAACCTCAGGTCCCTGATTACTCGCTAAGGCTCCTTATGGCAACTTGGCCTCAGCTGTAGGTGCAGCCATCTTTGTGATGGAGTGATGGTCAATTTGCATATTCCTTCTTTATTATAAAGGATTCATGGTACATGCAAAATTGTCAATTTAAAAATTACATTGCTATGAAAAAAGCTCCTAGATTTATTGAATTTCAAGTCCCACCTGCAGTTGCCTCGGCAGGAGCAGACATTCCCCACCCCTACTTTATAAAAACAAAACTCTTGAGTCTATATTACCTCGTGTCATTATTACTGACAGACAGGTGGAATTGTGACTGCCTGGGAAGCTGCACAAAAGATATGATCTTGACTTCCTAGCAGAGGAAGCACTCTCACAGCAAGCATGAATGTGAACTGAGATAATAATTTACCATGTCTTATTCTTGTTCCTCCACCTCCTCTTGCCTGGGATCAGGAGCACAATTTATTAGGCTTTCCCAGTCTGCCTGGACTTTAGCCTTATTAATACAACAGATAACAGGAACTTAAAATATGTGAGCCGCCTTCACTTTTCCCTTTTTACACTTACTTCCAACTTATTCTAATTCCTGTGTCCCTTCAGGAAGTTCCTCAGGGTCTTCACTGTTCAGGAGTCCTCTGGTGAGGTGGGACAACGGGATGTTATATACCTTGGGCAGATGCCCTACTTCCTAGTGCCTTAGTTTTCTAATCCTAATTTGGGGATAATAATGACACAACCACATAGAGCTGCTTAAAAATTGAGTTTAATACACATTTAGAACAGGGTCCAGGACATAAGCACTCAGAAAATGCTACTTATTCTTGTTACCTATTATACACCTCTAAGATTAATGCCACTAGGCTGAACCAACTATACAATTTGCATGGTTCAGCACAAACAGAAAATGCAGAGCTCCTGTTGAATAAGTCTTAAGAATTTCAGATAGGGACAGCAGAGCATTAAACCAAGTGCAGGGCCCTGTGTGACCGACTACAGAGGTCACACATCCACAAGGCCTGTCCTGCCATCAGCTGAATTTTCCCGACAACTTGCCTATGGTCCTTGCTAGGAGTCAGGCTAACAGTACTGCCTTATAATCATTAAATAGTTCAACTACCTTCAGTCCAGATGTCAGCATACTTGGAAGAGCCACTGGATCCAAGTTCAAATCCTGACTCTCTCACTTGCTGGCCAATGACCTGGGACCTCTTAACCATCTGATGTGTCAATCTCAACTGCAAAATGGGGAAAGCAACATCTTCTTTGCAGGGTATTTGGGGGGTTTAAGCAAAATAGTACAAATTATGTGCTAGACATTTTATATATACCGATGGTCGGCAAACTCATTAGTCAACAGAGCCAAATATCAACAGTACAACGATTGAAATTGCTTTTGAGAGCCAAATTTTTTAAACTTAAACTTCTTCTAATGCCATGTCTTCAAAATAAACTCGCCCAGGCCGTGGTATTTTGTGGAAGAGCCACACTCAAGGGGCCAAAGAGCCGCATGTGGCTCGTGAGCCGCGGTTTGCCAACCACTGATCTAGACAATGAGGCACCCAAATATCTGAAATAGAGGGAAAGGTCTAGTTATCCACACTGGAAAAGCAGCCTAGACACAGAGATGACTAAATGCTCACCCTTCAAGACAGTTTGATAAGAACTAAATAAAATATAAGACAGTCAACTCTGACAATTTTTGCCAGGAAAAATTAAAATAGAATTATAGTACCTGAGTAGAATTTGGCTTTCTTTGCTTTTAAGTACCTACAAAATGTTGAGAATACCCTTTTCACCTCTCAAATGACCCTTTTTTAATTACAAAACATTTCAATTTTTTTGAAAGGCAATTTCTGGTAAAGGCATAAATAAACTGACTTCAAAGTTTATTCAGTAAGTCCATCAATAAATACTATGTCATTACCTACCATTTCCAGCTTACCACTGAGTCAATGATACAGAAGATGACTAGCTAAGAAGACTGCTGTGTGGCCTAAAACACCTTCAATGCAAAGCTACAGTATACAGTTTAACTACCTGTCTAAATCTAAAAGGAAGGTAACACTTGGGTGGGGCATCCCATCCCTAGGGAAAAGACTATAGATATACTTTTGTCTATTCAAATTCTTTGCCCTGGCCAGTATGGCTCAGTTGATTGTCTTCCCATGCACTGAGAGGTCGAGGGTTCGATTCCAGATCAGAGCACATACCCAGGTTGCAGGCTCCATCCCCAGTAGGGTATGTGCAGGAAGCAGCCCAAAGGTTTTTCTCTCATTGATGTTTCTCTCTCTCCCCCTTCCTTCCTCTCTCTAAAATCAATAAAAACATTTTAAAATTAATTCTTAAGCCTGGAACAACAAATTTTAATTTTCCAAATAAGCATGTGTTAATTATTTCATTTATTTTTTTTTCTTAATCCTCACCCAAGGATATTTTTTTCCACTGATTTTTAGAAAGAGTGGAAGGGACAGAGGGAGGGGGAGACAGAGGGAATAGAGAGGAGTTGGGGCGGGGAAAAGAGGGGGAGAAACATCAATGTGAAAGAGACACATCATACCTCCCACACGTACCCCAACCAGGACAGGGGATCGAACCTGTAATCCAGGTACATGTCCTTGACTGGGAATCGAACCTGGGACCCTTCGGTGTGCAGGCTGACTCTCTAACCACTGATCCACACTGGCTAGGACTATGTTATTTTAATAGTATTTTAAAATATTCTTTTAGTTGAAATCTCAATCATAACCTTGGCCAAAAATCTAGAAGAGAATTGGGCATTAGGGCAAAGAAGTATCCTATCTAATAAAATACTAATATGCAAATTGACCATCACTCCAACACACAAGATGGCTGCCCCCATGTGGTCAAAGATGGCTGCCCCCATGTGGACACAAGATGGCCACCACAAGATGGTCAGCAGGGGAGGGCAGTTGTGGGCGATCAGGCCAGCAGGGGAGGGCAGTTGGGGGGAACCAGGCCTGCAGGGGAGGGCAGTTAGGAATGACCAGAATGGCAGGGGAGGGCAGTTAGGGGTGACCAGGCCTGCAGGGGAGGGCAGTTAGGGGCAAACAGGCTGGTAGGGGAGCAGTTAGGCATCAATCAGGCTGGCAGGGGAGTGGTTAGGGGGTGATCAGGCTGGCAGGCACAAGCGGTTAGGGGCAATCAGGAAGGCAGGCAGGCGAGCAGTTGGGAGCCAGCAGTCCTGGATTGTGAGAGGGATGTCCGACTGCCCATTTAGGCCTGATCCTACCGTGATCGGGCCTAAACGGGCAGTCGGACATCCCTCGAGGGGTCCCAGATTGGAGAGTGTGCAGGCTGGGCTGAGGGATACACACCCCTGTGCACAAAATTCGTGCACTGGGCCTCTAGTCATAAATAAAAGAGTGTGTCCTTCAGAAGTACACAGGGAAGGTAAGTGTTTAGGAATGTGTAAGGCAATTTCTTTCCCAAAACCTCACCCTAACTCACTAAATCAGCCGAGCTGATTACAATACTGCAGAGCCCACCAGAACATATTTTCGTACTCTCTCAACTTAAAGAGAGAAAGTGAAAATGACATCATTCACACACAAAGGGAAATCAGCCCCTTTGCAGTCTCCAGGTGCGCTTCCAGCCAGAGTTCCCACTTACACAGAGCAGCCACAGAATGCCTCTGGCCAGCACAAAGGTGGAGGTTACTCGTGAGAAAGCTGGAAGGTAACTGCAAATGTCTGAGGTTTTCAACTTTTATTTTCTATTCTAGCAGCTTTTCTTTCACATCCTCTTTCAAACATCCAATGCAAGAAATTATGAGTACCTCACATTTGCCTTAGTTTACCATGAACCTAGGTATACAGGCACGGTCAACAATACAAGAAAGAAAAGCCAAAATGTTTTCCATCTTCCTGGGTGAAAGAGAAAACACAACAGGTACGCAGTCACAAGACTGGAAAGGAGAGCTCTCATATCCTGCTAATTGGGCAAAGGCAAAGGAATAAAAATGTCTGGAGACATTTGGCAGTGAAGTGTTCAAAACCTTTTAAAAGCCCCTACCTTTGGCCTAGCAGTGCCCTATCAGGGAATGTCTCCTTAAAAGATAATGATGAAGGATTTTGTACAGAAATGTCCACTGCACAGTTCAATGTTTACAATAATGAAAACTTAGAAATAACCTCTATGTCCAAAAATGAGAATTGCCACTAGGAACTATGAAGCACCTTTTAAAAGCAAGCAGACAAATATTTAACATGAGAAAACACACTATGTTAAATTAAAGCATGTTACAAAACATTACGTATACAATGATGTCATGAATATTTTTTAAGTATTTTTACATTTGTGTAAAGGGGGGAAGACTGAAAATATATACAGTAATTTTAAACTGGTTATCTTTAGATGTGGCAGTACACAATTTTTATTTTTTCTAACATTTCTCTATTTTCTGCTCTATTCTAACAACAAACGCAAACTGTACAATATTCCTTTAAAATTAAAACACATTTGATAATAAGAACAACTTGTTGGGGGATTTTCTACAGCTAATTATGATGTGTATGCAACTGAAATAACTGATAAAGTAACCATGATATTCAGTTCCTCTTTTCCTTTAAACTATCTTGGGAAAGTTTAAAATGGTGGCAAACAAGCAAATACATATACCAAAATCAGACAGTCTGTTACAAATAAGTCTAAACAAACCCCTGGAGCAAAGCACCTTGAGGCTTGTAACTATATAAAAACTAATCTACAATTCAAGCGATCAAATGTTGAAGGAGGGTGGGGGTAAAACAGGGTATGGGGGTATAAATGGTCATGGGGGGGAATTAAATAAATAAATAAGATGTGAAGGGAAATAAAATAAAATCACTGGGAAACTGCTGCACTTGGTCTAAGAGCAAGGCCATCTTCTAGGGAACAGGCCTGTTCCTTCACACCACAGATGAGAATAAGCCTGGAAGCCCACGCTGGGTCCATACAAACTCCCTTTTCAGGGTAACTTCATAAAAATCAAAGTGACAAACCATTTATGAGGTTTCAGACGTGTTGTTTTATTTTTATTATCTGTAATGTAATTAGGAGTTTTAAGTGTGACTTATAATTGACCCTTGATAGAATGCTAATAAAATTTGCCTATATTTTAAGTTTAATGAAAGGGATATTTACTCTTTAAAAACAGCACAAAATAAAACATAATTTCCCTTTACCTTAAAAAAATTGCTATCAACTAAACTAAACTTCAAGCTCATCAATCAATTACAAAGGTTTACTGAAGGTCTACCATGTGCCAAGCACTGTTCTAGATGCTTGCGATATGTTAGTGAACAAACTTTTATAATACATCTTTAAAACATTCTCAATTATAATTTTTTTTAAAATCATTACATGACATTTCAGAGAAACCAAGATGGCGGCATAGGTAAACACCTAAACTGCTGCCTCGCACAACAATTTCAAAACTACAACTAAAAGACAGAATGGACACCATCCAGAACCACAGGAAAGCTGGCTGAGTGAAAATTCTACAACTAGAAGGAAAGAGAAAATCTCACAGAGAATTGGAGGTACGGCAAAGGGGCTTTGTGTGTGCAGAGAGGAAGGGCAGCTGAGAGCCTGGCTGACTTTCTCTGGCGGAAGGGGGAAGGAAGCCTCCAACCGCACTGAACCCCAGTTCTGACTGCACTGAACCCCAGTTCCGGGCGAACCCCTGGGGACCCACGCTCTTACGGGGGGAGTCTGGACTCTCGGGCGGAGACTCGAGCTGGGAAAGGCAGAAGTCTGAAGGCGCACGCGGGCCAGTGCGCACAAAGGCTGCGGAGGTTGCCACAGGCTTTCCCTAGTGGAAGGGAGTCAAAGGATCCTGACTGCACTGAGCCCCAGTTCTGACTGCAGTGAACCCCAGTTCCAGGCGAGCCCCTGGGGACCCACGCTCTTGTGGGGGGAGTCTGGACTCTCCGGCGGAGACTCGGGAGCCGGGGAAGGCGGAGGACTGAAAGCGCACATGCGCGCAAGGGCAAGGCTGACAGGAAGCCAAGCTGAGACTCCACCCCATCCAAGCTGAGCACAGAGGCTATTGCAATTTGGCAAGTCTAATCCTATAAGGCTGTCTCCAGCACCGAACTTCTCCCAGCATAGACACAGCTGATCCTTACAGCCAACTGGCCCGGAGGTCAATTCTTCCCAGTGATACCAACAACAATAAAGACTTAATTACAACAAGGCTGTACACACAGTCCACAAAGGGGTGCACCAAGAGTGTCCACCTCAGGTTAACTGGGGAAGCAGACCCACTGGGCCATATTGGAAACCTAGCACAAATATCTACCTTACCAACTCAGGGAATCAGTGAAAATGCGGGGTCAAAGAATCAGATCACAAACAAAAGAAATGGAGGAAAACAAACACGACTGGATATAGAATTCAAAACCACGGTTATAAGACTTTTTAAGAATATCCTAGAAAAGGCCAATAAATATAACGAGACCCTCGAAGATATGAAAAAGGACCAACTAGAAATTAAACATACACTGACTGAAATAAAAAATATTATACAGAGACCCAGAAACAGAATAGAGGAACACAAGAATCAAGTCAAAGAATTGAAATACAAAGAAGCAAAAAACACTCAACTGAAAAAGCAAAAAGCAAAAAAAAAAAATCCAAAAAGTTGAAGATAATGTAAGAAGACTCTGGGACAACTTCAAGCGTACCAACATCAGAATTATGGGGGTGCCAGAAGAAGAGAGAGAGCAAGATACTGAAAACCTATTTGAAGAAATAATGACCGAAAACTTCCCCCACCTGGTGAAAGAAATAGACTTACAAGTCCAGGAAGCCCACAGAACCCCAAACAAAAGGAATCCAAAGAGGACCACACCAAGACACATCATAATTAAAATGCCAAGAGCAAAAGACAAAGAGAGAATATTAAAAGCAGCAAGAGAAAAACGGTTAGTTACCTACAAGGGAGCACCCATACGACTGTCAGCTGACTTTTCAACAGAAACTATGCAGGCCAGACGGGAGTGGCAAGAAATATTCAATGTGATGAATAGCAAGAACCTACAACCAAGATTACTCTACCCAGCAAAGCTATCATTCAGAATTGAAGGGCAGATAAAGAGCTTCACAGATAAGAAAAAGCTGAAGGAGTTCATCACCACCAAACCAGTATTATATGAAATGCTGAAAGGTATTCTTAAAGAAGAGGAAGAAGAAAAAAGTAAAGAGAAAAATTATGAACAACAAATACATATCTATCAACAAGCGAACCTAAAAATCAAGTGAATTAAAAACCTGAGGAACAGAATAATCTGGTGAATATAATAGAATCAGGGGCATAGAAAGGGAGTGGACTGATAATTCTCAGGGGGAAAGGGGTATGGGGGGTTCATGAAGAGAATGGACAAAAATCATACACCTATGGATGAGGACAGTGGGGGGGGAGGTAAGGGCAGAAGGTGGGGTGGGAAATGGGTGGAGGGGAGCTATGGGGGGAAAAAGGAGAAATAATTGTAATAATATGAATAAAGATTTATTTTTTAAAAAAAAAAGAAAATTTTGAACGAAAAAAAAATAAAATAAAATCATTACATGACATTTCAACAGCAACCTTTGGAAAACTAAGGATGAGGGGTTTTTTTAACACTTAACTTTTTTTAAGACAATGCTTTGAAAGTCTTACACTGAAGTTATCTGATTATAATCTTAATGTGCAAACTGGGTTTCAAATGTACTATATAAACAAAACTCATTAGTTTGAAGAGGATAATAAAATTCCACAACAAAGGTTAAGAAAAAGCAAAAATTGCTACAAGCAAAGCATATTATCACAGCCCAATAGGGAAATTCAATGATAAAATGACGTGGTCTTTGGAATCTCCACTAAGCCTTCTCCCTTATCTGTACAAGGTTTCCTCGCAGACATCAAATACTCCCAACAATAAAGTATCTGTTTACAATCATTCATAAAAACAGTATTTCCATCTCTATGAATGTCTATGTATCTAATTTCAAACAACAGATAAGCTTTCCTTATAACCGTCCCTCATAGAGGGAATGACTTCTAGCTTTTTCCCTAAGAAACCTACAATAAGAGACTGGGCAGAAAACCTTTATGGATCCATCTTACATAACAGGTTCTGTCAGAGATGCTTTCATACACTGTTAGCTAGGAACTCAGTATCTCACTCAGTTCTCAGATAAGGAAACAAAGGCCAAGAGTGTGGTAAGGCAGAGAAGCCAGAGAGCACAAGATTTAAGCACAGAACTAACTACAGCCACATCAGTCTATAATTCTGAAGTAAGTGCCCAGCTGGATTTCTGGATCTGAAGCACTACCCCAAGATGAAGACAAATCACATGTTAAAATAAGATGAAAAAGAGAAGTTTCCAGAGAGCATCCCCTGAAAGGCTGTATTTAGTGTAATGACAAGAACTTAAGCGACACGGAAAAGACACACCGCCCAGCGTCCTCCCCAAGACACATGTTAGCGTGTCTCTGATCTAAACATCAACTGTTAGCGTGAAAACCACTTAATTCCTGGAAGAAAAGAAACACATTGAGGAGTGAGGCTGGAAGAGGACTGGGACCCATTTTACCACTGCCGGCTTTCCTCATCACCTTCCAGGGACTCTGACGCGCGGACCCAGGCCTGGCTGCGGGTCGCCGTCAGAACCCTGAGAGCAGGTACAGCTGAGGCAAGTGCCAAGCAATCAGGTCGCATCCGTAACAAACAGTTGTCGAAAATGTGTCACCTGCACCCCAAGCTACTGGAACCATTTTTCCTCACTGCAAAGAGGGCCAACTTTAGAGCTCGGTTTAGCGGCTCCTCCCCGCCCTGGGGCCGCGTTCACACCCCGGGGCGCCTCTCGCTGGCCCCCGGGTTCCCTAGCCCTGCAGAGGCCCGCGCCCCACCGCTCACCTCCAGGCGCAGGGAGGCCCCGCAGCCTCGCAGAAACTCGCGGATGTTGCTCAGACACTCGCTCTCGCTGCGCGGATCCGGGTAGACCTGCAAAACAGAGCACAGCCGCTAAGCACAGACGCTGAGCACCGCGGGGGGGCGCGCCCGCGCCGCGCCCCCCGGCAAACCCGTGGCGGCCCCGGAGGGAGGCTCCGGCAGGCGGATCCGGGCGGGAGAACCCGGAGGCCCAGAGCGCCCCCGGCCGCCCCCGCCGCTCGCCCCGCCAGCCGCTGCCTCTCCTCACCCTCTTTCCTTCCTCCAGGCTGCACCAATCTCAGGCCCCTTCCCTCACCAGGAACTGGACCGAGCGCCGGAAGTGACGTATTCAGACCGCGCCCCGGACGGCCCCCCGCGCGCCATCTTCCGGTCCTCACTTTGGCCGCCCACCTGGCCCCACGCGAGGCCTCCTCTTCTCGCTATCTGGTCCTCATCCTCGGATTCAGCCCATCTGGCCCAGCCCACGCGCAGCCTCCTCCTACTCCCGGCACCTGTTCCTCATCCTCCGACAGGTCCCACCTGGCCCTGCCCAGGCGCAGCCTCTTCCTCCTCCCGGCACCTGGTCTTCATTCTCGGACTCGGCCCACCTGGCCCGGCCCACGCGCGCCCCCCTCCTCCCGGCCCCTGGTGCTCCACTTCAGACACGGCCCCCTTGGACACAGACTGCCCCGTCCAGAGGAACGCGGGTGAACTCGGCCTCGGTGTCTTGAGCAACCCCAAAGGGGCTGTAAAGAACCCAGTGTTTCTTCAGTTCTTCCCCACCTTGAGCTCAGGGGAGGGTGGAGTTAGCATTTTAATACGATGGTTTAAAATAATTAGCAACATAAATTATGCATGTTGGAATTACAGTGCAATGTTTCTTTTCCCAAATACAGACCATGTGCTTCATAAATGATTAACGAAAATAGCCGATTACAAGTCAGCTGGAGAGAAATTGTGGCCAGTGCAGCCTCCACCACAGGTGAAGAGCAGGAAGAGGGCTCCGCAGGCTGCCTGGTGCTTGGTCCTAGGTGGAACTGTGAGCGCCACCGATCACACATGTAAATAATTATGGACAGCCTCCCAAGGCCAGAAACATGAAGGAACAGTACCAATTACACAGAAAATCGAGGGAAAAGCTGGAGACATCAGAAGAGCTTTTTGCTGTATATGAAGACTTTAAGTTTTGGCAGTTACACCAAATCATCATCCAGATTTCTAGCATTTTTGAAGACATTCAGGCTTTTTTGTACTGTCCTCTAGGAGGAAATTAGGACATTCCATCAGGTCTCTGGAATACTGTGGTTTCATTTCAAAGTGCTCAGGTCTTTTACAATTAATTACAAATCAAAACAAAATCAGAGTGTTGAGAGGTGTGAAGAGGGAGGAAATGTAACTTTTCTTCCTCTATAATTTAAAAATTCTTCAAAGAAAGTGCCAACATATTTCCCACCAAATTTGAGCAGATTTGTTTTGTTTTTGTAGACAGCAGAGTAGAACATCAAAACCAAAGCTTCCCTCCTAGTTCGTTTTGCTCCTCTCCCTAAAAAAATTTGAAAATCTATGTTCCAAATGTGTAGTTAACATCTAAAGTCTTCATGTTAAATAATTGCAAAGTATTAACTTCTGACATCCTGTGCATTGGGAGGGGAGAGTGTCCCTCAGCCTGGCCTGCACCCTTACAGTCTGGGACCCCTCAGGTGATGTCAGACATCCCTCTCGCAGTCCCGAGCTCTCTCAGTTCCAGACCCCCGCTCCTTACCGCCCGCCTGCAGCGGAGGCAGGAGAGGCTCCGGTCACTACCACTGCGCTCTCCAGCCTTGAGCCTGGCTTCTGGCTGAGCAGCGCTCCCCCTGTGGGGGCACACTGACCACCAGGAGGCAGCTCCTGCATTGAGCGTCTGCCCCCTGGTGGTCAGTGCCTGTCATAACGACCAGTTGTTCTGCTGTTTGATCAATTTGGATATTAGGCTTTTATTATATAGGAAAAGGATGACACTCAATACAAGATATAATACCCATCCTCCATCTAGAAAAAAAATTATGAACGTGCTCCTCTTTAAAAGTCAGAAATTTCACATTAATTTCTTTCTCCTTTAATTCATTGCCTTCCCACTTAATCCACAAAATTGTATTCTAAAATTATATATATTTGTGCTTGAAAATGTTATTGATTCACACTGTTTTTGAAAGAGACCTATACAAGTACAGTTGGTCCTCATTCACTGATTCTATTTGCAAATTTGTCTACTAGATAAAATGCATGTGTAACCCCAAAATCAGTACTTGCCACACTTTCTCAGTCATTATGGACATGTACATAGAAATGAAAACTTGGAATTGCCTTATGCACACATCTCCAGCTAAACTTGAACCAAAGCCATGCTCTGCACCATCTTGCTTTAGCTCATAATATAAGCAAATGTCCTTTCACAGTCTACTAGTGTCACATTTTTGTTGATTTCACTGTTTTAAATGGCCCCCAAGAATAGTAGTATTAAAGCACTGCCTAGGGTTCCTAAGCACAAGAAGTCTGTAATGTGTCTTACAGAGAAAATATGTGTTAGATAAGCATTCAGGCCTGAATTATAGTACTGTTGGCCATGAATTCAATGTTAACGAATCAACAAAATGATATATCCATAAAAAGGAAAAGAAGATTTGCAAATCCATACATGAGGCTGTTCCAGAAAGTGCTAACAAGTGTGTGATGCGGCAATGGAAAAGCAGCTAAATTTGTGGATTCATGAGATGACAACCAATAAAAAGAGTGTAGTAGACAGCTTTGTTATGAGGCTAAAGGCCAAAGAAATTTACAGTCATGTTACCCAGGGTGAAGAAAATGTCAAACCTTTCTCAGCTAGTGCAGGCTGGCTCGCAGGTTTCAAAAGGTGATAGATACCACATGAAAAAATGTTAAATTTGCAGGCAAAGCAGGTCCTACAGATCCGGAGGCTGCAAAAGAATTTTTTAAAATATCTGCTAAGCATTATATATGAAAAGGGTTATATGGAAGAGCAGGTTTTCAATGCTGATGAGACAGGCTTGTTCTACAAGAATGTTGGCAAATAAACCTATGCAATGCAAATGGCTTCCAAAGCCCCTGGCTTTAAATCATGCAAAGACCCGTGCACCCTTGCTATTGCGTGCCAATGTCAAGGGTGACTTTAAGTGCAAACAAATAATGGTACACAGAGCACAAAACCCAATAGCACTTAGAGGAGAAAAACCTGAACCTTATGCCAGTCCATTGGAGGTGGAACAAAAAAGCATGGATGGAGTCCGAAATATTCTGGGATTGCTTCCACAACTGCTTCATCCCAGAAGCCGAATGCTATCTCCATGGCAAAAACCTTGCCTTCAGGGTTTTGTTAATTTTGGATAATGTTCCAGTCCATTGTCATTGAAAAACTCAAAAATGCCCACCCTGACACACAAGTTCTCTTCATGTCCCCCCAAATACTGCATCTCTCATCCAATCTCTCACTCAGCACAAAAAAATAGCATTCAGCATTTGTTTTATAGCAAGGAATTATAGATGCAGCTCACACTCAGAGAAGCAAGAGTGGAAACACCAAGCTCCTTCTCTGGGAACTACACTCAACATCTCAGCATCATGCTGCCATACCTTTGAACTGTGTGAGCATTTGTGCTTTATTCTGATTTATTTAATGCATCCATTAGCAAGATGTGTCCTAAGGTTATGGCTTCTTCACTTGATGCACTACAGCTGACGAAAGGTTTCACAGGAATGCTCTGCACTCCGATAGCAGAGGAAACCTGTATGTTGAAATGAAAGGAGTTTTATGATGTAACTTGATTCTTTGAAGCCTTCTGAGTTGCACAGCCAAAGCCCAGATATAATCTATCATAAGTACATTTTAAAACCATCAGTTAACAGTTTGATTAGGGTCCCCTGCAATTCTGTGAAAGCTAAGAAGTAGAAATCCCTGAGCTGCAATTCCAACCATTATTCACTTCTAATAAACTAGGCTTTTCCATCAAGAACTCTAATCAGGCAGAGACAGTGCGAAAATTATTGTAATTTTCCTTTCAAATATGGCTTCTGTACTTAATATTTTATAAAGGGTGTGTCTGATTTGAGAATTTGCTACAAAACTAAATCCTGAAGCAATATTAAGGTCAGACTTCAGCGACCTCCACACTGTCCAATTTCCTCTACTCTAATACGCACACCACACTGAGAACCAGCTCCACCCTCAGTCCATACAAAGCGCCAACTAAGGCAACTGCCTTCTCTCTGACTCTGAAAGTGTTTAGAGAGTCTTAAGTGTAGAAAGAGAAAGTGCATGAGAAAATAGGCAGTTCTCTGTGGTAACAAGTTCAGTGTTACCACAACTCAGATCAAGAGTATAGAAAACTTAGACAGTTTATACTATCTGGGAAACACTTAACTCCCAGGACCCTAGTTCTCGCAGATTCTGATTGAGTAGGTCTAAAATACAGCCCAGAAGTCGTGTGTGTGTGTGTGTGTGTGTTTGAAATTCTCCATCTGGCTGATTTGCAGCTGATTTGGAACCACTGACATAGTATAACAGTATTTCTCAAATGGACACATGCATCAGAATCACCAGGAGTAACAGACTACTAGGACCTCTCACAGAGTTTAAACTCTAAGTTTGGGGTGGAACCCAAGAATTTGGATTTCTGACAAGGTCCCAAAGATGCTGATGGTACCAGGACCATATTTAGAGAAGTAGTGGTATAAGTAGGCGGCTATTCAAGAAATGTTCTGTTTTTTCCCCCATTGGCAAAACAAATTCCCAACTACAGAACAAAGGTCTCCCCAGGTCTCTGCCACCAACAACAGCCTCATCGCTCCAACTACAAAGAATCACCTCCTCTGAATACCTGTGGTTCTGTCTGCAGCCCCCGCCATGTAGCTGGACCTACTGATGGGTGTCTTATCTTACCCTGTTGGACATAAACTTCCTGAGTGCAGGGGCCCACAGCATGTCCCGTTAAATAGTCAGCAAATATGACTAAATGACCTACCCACTTAGGCCACTGAATTCACTAATCACAGAGAAGTCAGAGAACCTTAGTGTAAAAAGGTTCTACATTCAAGGCAGATCTGTTTTTTTACAGATGATCTGCCCAAAATTATGCAGCTTGATCCATCACCAACCTGCTCTGTGCTCCAAGATGCTGACCTGTGAGGAGTGCAGCAACTGGCTCCCTCCCCAGTGCGTTGGTTTCTGGTGGAATTCAGCCAACTGATGGTCTAACAGGAACAGGCCGGCAGCCACCCCGCTGAGCTGCAATGATGTGCTAGAGCTTCTCACAAGCTCTGACTATGTGCTTCCCACCCCAACTATGCGTTCAGAAACATCACCTTGGGGACTTGGAATCAGGTATGATGGAAGTGTTTTCACCACAGGAACCAACCAACACTACAAATCAGGGATCCTCACCACAGAGCCCATTATTAAGCCTTTACCAACACACCACTGGCTGTGTTCCTTGACTGAAGACCACAGCTCCTGTCAGGAGCCTTCTATGGCTAAAGCTCTCACTGGCTCCAGGAACCTGCTTCCCCCACTTTTCCCTTCAGGCCTAGGGAAGCAGTGGCTTCCCAGGATACTTCCACATCATTACAGGTTGTCCTTATCCCTGCCCACACTTTGTAAATAGCCTCTTTATTAAACTCTTCCAACCACCTCTGTTTAGCATGCTGTTTTCTGCTGTGACCCAAACTTAGTTAGTTTTCTGGTGGTAGGTATAGTTAAAAATAAAACCCAGTGTCCCAGCAGAAGATGGGATATAATTTAGAAAAAGGATTAAATCAATTATAGTACCTCCACAAAACAGAACACCACCCACCACACAGTCTTTGAAGAAGAGGCAGTTTTATACACTGACTAGGGGCCCAGCGTGCGAAATCGCACAAAACCCAGGACCCAGAGTCCTGAGGGAGGCGGGACCCAGAAAGAGTCCCACGGCCACCTCCTCTGCTGCTGCTGCAGGAGGCGGGACCCAGAAACCCACCCATGCCTCTGATCAAGTCCTCCAGAGTCAAGTCCCCACCCACCCGCGCACGCCTGCTGCACACGCAGCCTCCTGCTGATTGGTTGTTATAGCATGATGGCGTGATGACCACAAGCTTTTTATATAATAGATACTAGAGGCCCATTGCACAAAATTCATGCACTTGGGGGAGTGGGGTCCCTCAGCCCAGCCTGTGCCCTCTCACAGTCCAGGAACCTCGAAATCAATTGCCCCAAAGAGGTAGGCCCCGCCCACCCGGCCAGGGCTCCGCCATTGATTGCCCCCACAGAGGGAGGTCCCGGCCACCCGCCGCAGCCTGCTGGTCAGTGGCCTGGGCAGGGCAATCATGGGGTGATGGCCAGGCCCCCGACCAATCGCATTGCACCCACCTTGGCTGGCCTGGCACCAGTGGGTGTCATAGCGTGGTCGTCCAGAAGGTCGTCTGAGCAGTTGTTCTGCTATTTGGTCATTCAGTCAATTTGCATATTACCCTTTTATTATTATAGATGTTATAGGAAGTAGGGGAAAGGAACATAGGGAACAGTACCTATTACATGCTACCTTTTGTGTACAAAAAAAAAAGAAAGAAAAGGCAAGAAGAAAATGCATGTGGGTGTTCAGAAATGCATGGAATATCTCTGGAAGCACATGTTAGATACTTTTAACAGAAGTTGCTTGCCTCCAGGGAAAGGAAATGGGACCCAGAGGACAGGGCAAAAAGGAAATTTGCTCTTTAATTTTTTGTACTCCTTCAATTTTGTACCACATGCAAGTATGATTAAGTAAATACATTTTTTTAAAGGAGCAGCATCCCTCACTAGTGTTGCTCAATGGTTAGAGCATCAGCCTTAGCACTGAAGGGTCTTGGGTTCAATTCCCAGTCAAGGGCACATACCTGGGTTGCGGGTTGGATCCTGGCCCCAGGGGGTGCGGAAGGCAACCAATTGATGTGTCTCTCTCACATCAGTGTTTCTCTCTCTCTCTTCCTCTCTCCCCTTCACTCCTTCCCTTCCACTCTCTAAAAATCAATGGAAAAGATATCCTTGGGTGAGGATTAACACAAAAAAGAAGAACTCCAATCAAATGTCCTGCTCAGCCCAAGGTGCTTTCCCAGTCCTTAGCAAGCCGGACCATCAGTGTGCTGGGGTCTTTGCAGGGCCATCTCCACCACTCCAGGCCAAGATGCAATGCTCTGTTTAAAATCCTGAGCTCATCTTCTAAAAGTCTAATTAGCACTTATTGATTCATCTAATTTTTAATTACCTGGCAGCCACTGCTTTATTTTAATTAGATTGCAGCTCTCTGCTGGTCAGGGATTGAGCACTTCCATAGCACTCTGTGCTCATTCACAGTTCGTAATGTTCAATGGAGTGAAAATGTAGGTCGATAGTGCTCCCTTGGCAGTCTACTGTGCAGCCCTTCCTCTAAATCTAATGGGAAACAAATTAAGCACCCAGCAAAAATTGCAAGGATTTAGTTGCTAAGTATCTCCCCAAAATGCATAGCCTAGGATTAAAAGTAGTTTATTAAAAGAAACTTAAGCCTTTAATAGAATATATTTTTCTTTTGCTTTCTTTCTTCCACTTATCCCAAAGCCCAAATCTTGCATGGATGCTGCAATCATCTGGGGAAAAATAAAATGTCAGTATGGAACTAGCCAAATTATAAAGGGCAATAAGAAATACGAATGTACAAAATCTCTAGTTCCCAAACTAAATTCAGATACCCAAGACATGTGAAACGTCAAGGAGAGGCCCAGCTTAAATTAACTCATGTGTCCCCTGAGGTTTGGTTCCCACATTTTAAGTCCTTCAGAAATGGTCGCAACCATCCAAATTCATACCATCACCAAAAATGGATTTTTCTTTAAATGTAAGCATAAAACATGCCTCAGACAAGAATAAACTTCTCCACTGAAGTTACATTTTGTTCCCCCAATAACATTAAGTCAACACAGGCAGATGTGTATTAATCGAGTGAGAGCTCTCTGCTAAACTTTGCCCTGTCTGGCTGTGATCAGTACACCAGGGAAACAGAAGTTCAGGGGATGGGCCACTGTCAATGTCTCAGAACATTCCTTAAGCAGAGCCATTTCTTATGCTTTGAAGGATCTTGATACAAGAAAACAGAATAGTCCAAATTCATAGGACAACTCAAATTGGGCCTTGTGGTCAGAGATCTTTCTTACCTGAAGTTGTCACCTGTTCAAAATGAATAATCATCTTTTTTTTCCTCTCTCATTCTCATGCTGGTGACCTAATGAAAATAGCCCATATATTATGGCATAGCATTTTGTAAATCTGAGCCACTGTTTACTTTCTCCTTAAGCTCAGTGTCTATGTTGTTTCTGATCCTTTGCCCTACATTTCCTCTCATGCTGAACACATGTGAGAATGGTTGGTGGTATCTTCCTGTTGTCCATCAGTGGGAAAGCCTATGGAGAAGGCTTGTGGTCTGGTGGGAAGGTGCTAAAAAATATCGAAAGGAGGAATTGCTGTGTATTCTTAAAGTATCAGTGTGGCAATAGGGCCGAGAACCTTCTAGGAGGGGAGGAACACCTGCAGTCAGCTCTCTGAATGGGACGCTGGTAGTGGTTGGGTGTCACAACCTAACGGGCCTACCTATGACCAAGACACCTGAGGTTAAAATGTCAACTCCTGTCCTACAGCCACTGAGGGTATCCCACCGTTTAAATCTATGTTCTCCAGTGTCTCAGAGGGTTTTATGCCTGCCCTGCCAGTCCCCATAGCTATCCATGCTTGCTTCTGAACCCCCTTCCCGTGGTCTCCCCACACACAATGAAACTGCAGGGCCAAAGTGGGAGCTACAGAGCAGCGCACTGCCTTGTGTATGACCCTCCTGCCTAAAGGATCTTTTGTTTTTAAACTGCCTGAGAAGCTGCATTTAAGGCAAGTTAAAGCCTCAGAGCCAGAAGATTGAACACTGACCACCTAGGAAAAAATTCTACTTTAATCCACATGGTAGCCTGTGAAAGAAGGCTGGCTGACTTTGGAGAGAGACTGGGAAGCAAAAGGGAGCCTTCATTTGAGGAAGTCCTGAATAAGGGGGTAGAAAACAGCTGAGGGCATTGGCTGGCAAGCATGCCTCTATAAATAGCAGCTGAGACCCTCCCTAGAGGGAAGGCAAGGGGAAGGAGGCCACCACAGCTTGGAATACTCACTCTGTAAAAGCCACTTGCGTGAACTCAGCAGCCAGTGGAGACTTTCATTATAACTCAGAGTAATAAAAAGGCTATACAAAGACCATTCTCTCAACACTCTTAAGTATCAGCAGAGTGTGGACTGAAATAAACAGGGCTGTAGCTGTGAAGAAGATGTGTAGCTGTCCATATTTGAGAAATAGGTTTTCAAAAATCACTTAAAAGAACTGACATTATCAGTTAAAATAAGCTGCTAATGTATACTTAGGAATTACATTTCTTCCATATTACTATAACTGGCATATCTCACTTCATATTTAAAATTAACTGTCACATCACTCCTGTGCTCAAAATCCTCAAAAGCACCCCATTTCACTCAGCAAAAGCCAAAGTGCTTTAAGAGAATGAAAAGACAAGCCACAGACTGGGAGAAGGTATCTGCAAAACACACATCCAATCAAGGACTTGTACCCAAAACATACAAAGAACTCTTAAAAGTCAACAATAAAAAAAAATAACCCAAAAAACAACCAGACAACCCAACTCAAAAATGGGCAAAAGACCTGAACAGACACCACACCAAAGAAGATATACAGATGGGAACTAAGCATATGAAAAGGTGCTCCACATTATATGTTACTAGAGGCCCGATGCACGAAATTCGTGCAAGAGTAGGCCTTCCTTCCCCCAGCTGCCGGCACCAGCTTCCCTCTGGCACCCAGAACCCAGGCTTCCCTCGCAGTCCTGGCTTCATCCGGAAGGTCGCCCAGAAGTCTAGAAGGGTGTCCAGTCTAATTAGCATATTACGCTTTTATAATTATAGATTAGGGAAATGCAATTAAAACAAGGGGTTACCCTACGCACCATTAGACACCAGTCCAACACTGACAATACAAAATGCTAGTGAGGATGTGGACCAATAGGAACTCTCTCATTCATTGTTGATGGGAATGCAAAATGGTATAGCCACTTTGGAAGACAGTTTAGCTGTTTCTTACAAAATTAAACATCCTCTCACCATATGATCCAGCAATCACATTCCTTGAATAAATTTGCTTTACCCAAATGAGTTGAAAACTTATGTCCATGCAAAAGCCTGCACACAAATGTTTATAGCAGCTTTATTCATAACTGCCAAAACCTGGAAGTAATCAAGATGTCCTCTGTAGGTTAACGGATAAACAAACTGTGGTACATCCAGACAATGGAAGACCATTCAGCGCTAAAAAGAAATGAGCTATTAAGCCACAAAAAGACATGGAGGAACCTTAAATGCATATTACTAAATGAAAAGGCCAACCTGAAAATGCTACGTGCTACATGGTTCCAATTAAATGACATTCTGGAAAAGACAAAACTACAGAGACAGTAAAAAAGATCGGTGGCTTCCAGGAGCTTGGGGGGAGTGTGGAATGAACAGGCAGAGCACAGAGGATTTGGGGGCAGTGAACCTGTATTATACTGTATGGTTAATCCATGTCATTATGGATTTGTCCAAATGCTCAGAATGTACAACACAAAGTACACTATGATCTTTAGTTAATAATATGTCAATATGGGCTCATCAGTTACAGCAAGTGTACCACACATGCAAGATATTGATAATAGGGTAAACTTGGGAGATGGAGAAGGGATATATGGGAATTCTCTGTATGTCCTGCTCAATTTTTCTGGAAACCTAAAACTGCTCTAAACAATAAAGTCTATTAATGTTTTTTAAGTCAAAGTCCTTATGATGGCTGAGCAGGCCCTGCACAAGCTGCTCCCTTGTTCCCTCTGTGATCTCATCGGCCAGCTACTACCTACCCCCAACTCACACTGGCCTCTGCTGTCCAGACTTGCCAGGCTAGCTCCTACCTCAGGACCTTTGCACAGGCACTTCCTCTGCCTGAAATCCTCCTCTCGCAGTCACGTCACACCTTCCCTCATATTCAGCAAGTCTTTGTTCAAATGTCACTTCTGTCGTAAAACTGCAACATTGCCCTAATTGCTGGCCCTCCCCATCCTCCTCGCTCTCCTCTGTTTCTCTCCGTAACACCTAACACTCATACTATGTAATCTACTTGTGTACTATGAATGTTTACAGAGCATCTCCCTAAGCTATGAAATATATGCTCCATATGCATAGTATTTGGCCTATTGGATGAGTGCTATATCTCACAGCTGGCATAAACCAGCACTTATTATTTGTTCAGCGAATTAATGAATTAAGGACCTATACCCAAGACACTAATTAATAACCATAAATTACTTGATCATATTTAGTGAAAGTGAAGTTGATTGATACTGACATAGCACCTAGAACCAAAAGGTACATAATTGGTTTAACATGAGAATTGAATATTTGAGACAGGGACTATAATCTGCAAAAAAAAAAAACTTGGAAATGTAATCACCACAGGCAAAATGATACAGAGAAAAGATGCTCTTAGGTTTTACCATAAACCAGCCATGGGCAAACTATGGCCCGCGGGCCGGATCCGACCCGTTCGGCTGTTCTATCCGGCCCACGGAGCCGAAAAGAGAGGAGGGTTCTCTTGCTCTCCCCTCCGCTCCTTTACTTTGAATTTATATTAGTTCACACAAACACTCCATCCATGCTTTTGTTCCGGCCCTCCGGTCCAGTTTAAGAACCCATTGTGGCCCTCGAGTCAAAAAGTTTGCCCACCCCTGCCATAAACCCTCAATCCCTTTCTGTCATGACTGACAGATGCATCTTGTTACCGCAGGCTCTGCCCGAGGTCGGCCGCCCAGCGGCTGTCCAGCTCTCCCCAGGACTGCCCACGTTCAGTGTCCAGGGCTCCGTTTTCTCTGTGTGTGTATCAGGGCATCGGTTAGCCGGTGCTGTCGAGAGCCAGCACTCTGGTTTCAGCTCTCATCTCTCTATCACTAAGGAAAATCGCTGGCTCTAAGTTGGGTTCCCCTTAACCAGCTGCTCTGCTCCCTCCGGCCTCCTCAGGCTCCTGTCGGCTGGGCGATACTTTATGCAGCCATCCATAGACCTGCATGTTTAATAAGGTTTCCTTATATTAGTTTTCCTAAGTTTCACAAAGGGGCTGAAACAAGCTGATGAAGACCTCATGTGATGCTGACCTTTCAGAGATGAGAGCCAGGACAGAGACACAGAACAAGGAGGAGAAAACGGAAACAAAAAAGAAAAGAAGAAATATAAATAAAAAATAAAAATTAAAAAAAACAAGGAGAGGGAGGGAGAGAGGGGGAGGAGAGAGAGAGAGAGAGAGAGAGAGAGAGAGAGAGAGAGAGAGAGAGAGAGAGAGAGAGAGAACAAGGAGGAGAGGGAAGGAAATGACTAAGGGCAACTGACAAAACTGCAGTTATGTTATTATCTTTGTTATTGCACATCGTCATCTATTTTGTCCCATGATAGACTCAGGGAAAGTATACAGCCCTTAGCAACTTCCTTACTTTCCTTCAGGCTGTTTTTTCTCTGTTCAGATTGAGCAAATTCCAGCGATGGGTCCTCAAGTTCACTGGTTCTATCTTCTGTCATCTCCACTCTACTTTTGAGCCTATCCACTGAGTTTTTTTGTTTTTTGTTTTTTACCCTTACCCGAGGATATGTTTTTATTGATTTTAGAGAGAGAGGAAGGGAAAGACAGAAACATCAATGCAAGAGAGAAACATCTATCAGTTGCCTCCCGTACGTGCCTGGCCCAGAATCAAAATTGCAACCTTCTGGTGTCTGGGATGATGCTCCAACCAATTGAGTCACCTGGCCAGGGCTCATACACTGAGTTTTATTTCAGTTATCCTATTTTTCAGTTCTATAATTTCTATTTGTTTCTTCAGTATAAGTCCTATTTCTTTGCTGAGATGTCCTTTTTTTCATTTGTTTTGAGAGAATTTGTAATTGCTTTTTGAAGCTTCCTTAAAAACTCTTGTCAGGTAATTCCAATCATTCATTGGAAGGAGAAATGGTCACTAAAGATCACCTCAGCAATGACATCTAGAAAAGCCATCATCTAGCAAAGGAGCTTCCTGTGACTAGGGTTGGGGTGGAGGAGGTTGTCAAAAATTGTCATTGTTTCCTGCACATTCAGTAACAAAATGAATTCTTAATTGGTTACTGGATTGGAAAGCATGAATTGGAAAGAAATCAAGGTGCTTATCCTCAGTTTTGGTGGAAGGCTGGTGTGAGCCACACAGACGCCTCCAGACTTTCAGAGAACAAGGAGTCCCCAGCTTAAGGGCCACAGACCCGCCACCCCTTAGAAGCAGTATTAGAATGTATCCTACAGCTCAGCTAAACTCCATCTTTAAAGAGCAGCAGCTGCTGGTTATGTTTTGATACGGCATTCCAGACTCTTCCCACAGGCAGCTCCCTAGCCCCACAACCCAACATGTGTGATTTACTTTTCTCTTAAAAGCACTCTTGTTAAAAGAACCCTTACCTAGAAGTTTCTCCATATCTCAGGGTTAGGCACAGTTCTCCCAACCTTAATTTCAATATTTCAAAGATCTGCCCCTAAGTGCCTTATTTAAGTAATACATCCATCAAATCTCATACAAACTCCTGAATTGATCTCTTAATGGAGATTGTGTTTCTCCTCTGTTTTATATAAGAATTTTCTAGATGCACAGAAACAGGTGAGGAATCCTTTTTTTTTTTTTTTCAGGTCTATCCGAATGCCCCTTCCAACCCAAGGCAGGATTTCTTTCCAAACGCTCTACCACCACGTGTAATGCTCCAAAAGTCCACAGGGCGGCAGCATGGGGTCTGCTCTGTCTTAAACTAAAAGGCACTAGTTAGGAAACTTCTCAAGAATGAAGAGGTAACCCAGGTAGGCAAGCAGCCAGGGCTCACCTGTGGGAAAGCCCCCAGCTGATCACACCTCAGCCTCCTGGCTTCTTAAAGGGCCATGCATGCAATCTGGCTGGTGCACATTATGGTACTACGGGGCTGATGAGTTCAGTGGGCTATCCATGGTTCTCAGATGTGGTCCCCTGCACCAGCAGCATCAACATAACCCGAGAACTTGTTAGAAATGCAAATTCTCAACCCCCACCCAGACCTACTGAATTGGGAACTCGGGGTGTGGCCCAGCAGTTCTGTATTTTCACAAGCCACCAGGTGACTCTGACACACACATAAACGTGAGACCCACATAATCACCTAAAACCAAAGGTATAAAATGAAGGAAAGCCCATCATTACTTGAAAACAATTTGAAATGCATATACTACTAATTCTGATGTCAGTAATAGGACTAACATTTTTATATATCACGGACAAAAATTAATGTTGGGCAGCTATTCCACATCCAGCTATAAGGAAAACCAAACCAACCCAGAAATTTTCAGTCTCAATGAGTGTGTCTCATACTTCCTTCCCTCAACAACCCTACCCCTGCTCCCAATAATACTACCTCCACTATCCTCTCAAAGAAAAAGTATTAATGAGAAAAAAACAGCTGGTGGGTTTACTTCTCCTACACATGGAGATAGAACTGAATAGTGCATTTTGTTGCTTTGCATTGGAAAAATAATACCCAGTGCTAAACACTGCTTACATTTGTTGTGGTTATTTAGGAACAATATTTCTAATAAACACCACTTGATTTGTTTTTACTTCCCTTAATTTATTATGACATGTAACAAATCGTTAGCATTTTCTAAATGAGAAAGAGAGAAAGCAAATCCCAGAAGAGGCACATGTATATTCATAAAATTATAATACAAACAGTCCTTGATGTGAACATGAACTTTCTGAAAAATATAGATTTATATCCTGACTAGAGGCCCGGTGCATGAAATTCATGCAGGGGGTGGAGGGGTATCCCTCAGCCCAGCCTGCACCCTCTCCAATCTGGGACCATTTGAGGGCAGTCGGACATCCCCCTCACAATCCAGGACTGCTGGCTCCCAACCACTCACCTGCCTGCCTGCCTGATTTTCTCCTAACCACTTCTGCTTCCAGCCTGATCACCCCCTATCCACTCCCCGGCCAGCCTGATTGACACCTACTGCTCCGCTGCCGGCCCAATAGCCCTTAACTGTCATCCCCTGCCAGCCTGGTCACCCCCAACTGCCCTCCCCTTCAGCCCTGGTTGCCCCTAACTGTCCTTCCCTGCAGGCCTGGTTGCCCCCAACAGCCCTCCCCTGCTGGCCCAGTCACCCCTAACTCCCCTCCCTTGCCAGCCTGGTCACCCCTAACTGCCCTCCCCTGCCAGCCTGGTCGCCCCTAATTGCCCTCTCCTGCTAGCCTGGTCGCCCCTAACTGTCCTCCCCTGCTGGCCCAGTTGCTCCCAACTGTCCTCCCCTGCAGGCCTGCCCCCCCCTAACTGCCCTCTCCTGCAGGCCTGGCCCCCCCCAACTGCCCTCCCCTGCAGGCCTGCCCCCCCCCAACTGCCCTCTCCTGCAGGCCTGGTTCCCCCCAACTGCCCTCCCCTGCAGGCCTGGTTGCCCCCAACTGCCCTCCCCTGCAGGCCTGATCGCCCACAAATGCCCTCCCCTCCTGGCCTGATCGCCCACAACTGCCCTCCCCTGCCGGCCATCTTGTGTCCACATGGGGCAGCCATCTTTGACTACATGGGGGCAGCCATCTTGTGCGTTGGAGTGATGGTCAATTTGCATATTACCTCTTTATTATATAGGACAGCCGTGGGCAAACTATGGCCCGCGGGCCAGCTGTTCCATCCGGCCCGCGGAGCCGAAAGAGCGGAGGGTTCTCTTGCTCTCCCCTCCGCTCCTTCACCAGCAGCAGTGTTAACATGGCAACGTCGGGAAACACGGCCACAGCTCCTTCTTCTGAGTGGGCGGATTTATATCCGCCCATTCAGTAGAAGGAACAACCTCTCAATCTTCCAGAGGCTCCTTGTAATGCCTGCGGACCGTCTCCCAACATCACCCTGGGAATGCGTAGACACGATATCGTGGTGATGTAGGGAGACATGCCCCTGGAGAGCACAGTATCAGAGCCTTTCTGAGGTAAGATTAAGAGCTCTACTCAAACACAATTTTTTCCTGTTCCCACATTCTGTACATTACAATGACTTGTTAATAAAACAACAAAGACTTTCAGCTTTTAGGGCTTGTATCCACTGCAGTTTTTTTCCCACTGCGGACGCGCACAGCAGGGAAAAAGACACACAGAGGACATGTCACACTAGCCATGCTGCAGCTGCATTTTTTTGCTGATACGGATGCGGTATCAGTAACGCTACCGTGGCCACTAACCACATGTGTTAGCGGCAAAACAAATGCATTTTGCGCTGCGTTTGCTTCTCCCCCTTGCGCCTGTAAAAATGCGTGCTACAGGGCATTTGTGTTAACATGCACCACTGCACATTAGCATCAACGCTGGTGTTAAAATGTTTAAAATGAATAAAACTATTGAAATAAAAAAAAAAGACCGTACCCTTTTATGTAATGATGTTTACTTTGAATTTATATTAGTTCACACAAACACTCCATCCATGCTTTTGTTCTGGCCCTCCGGTCCAGTTTAAGAACCCATTGTGGCCCTCGAGTCAAAAAGTTTGCCCACCCCTGATATAGGAGGATAATGCCTTATCCTTCATCAGATCTAGACTTTCAAATGTCAAGTGCAAAATAGAGATATAGCAAAGAGCAGTTAGTTTTCAGCAGTCTCACCAACTTTACATCAAAACCTGTTTATTATAAAATAAATCAAAGAAGGAAGATTAAACACCTGACATTAATACATTAAAGACAAGATGGAAATCTCAGAAACGCTCAGAGTGACAACTGTTTAGCCTCAACACAGCACTCATTGAATTTAGATGAACATGTTAAAACATATAGGAAATGAAAGAAAAAAATGCCATAGATATATTTCCCTGACACTATTAAAGGAATATAGTTGAGTTCTAGAGTCTCCCTTATCCAAGGAAAAAACAGTTAAAGATCAACTTCCTCTTAACAAAATTTTCGAGAGTTGATAAGCATCATAATATCCTGCTCAGTCCTCTGCAAAATCACTATAAATTCATACCTTCATATCCAACGGGCTCTCAATGGGCTCCCAGCCATCCAACCATTCGCACTGAATCAACCCACTCACACTCCATACTCTATTTCCAACATTTTCTACTCGCCTTAAACCTGTGCTCAAAGCTCCCCCAGTTTTATCAAACCTCCTTCCCCATCCCCTCTCTCCATCCTGAACCTACATTCACCCTAACTGGGTGCTCACCCCATTACTACACACAGGCACCTTTGCTAAGGGTCACCAGTGACTGGGGAGACCACTCAGCCAGGCTTTCCCAGGACAGTCCAGTGCATTCCTGTTGTCCCAGAACAATTAATGATAGTGGCCTTTTCCTCTCTAAGCACACTGCCAAAGTTTTTTTAGTTTTTTGAAGTATACTGGCTTGGCCATCCTCTCTTCTGACTTAACCACCCTTCGACCACCATCCTTAGCCTCTTCAGGTTCATCAGCACTTGCATGGCCATCCATTTCCGAGTTCCTTAAGGCCTTCTCATGTTCTCACTCCATAGTTTACCCATAAGAAATCTCGCCACTCCTACAGTTCAGTTCACATCTCTGCAGTGTGACTCCCAAATTCATATTCCAGGTAGGTGTCCTCTCTGAGCTCCAATCCAACATACTCTGCACTAAATCCATTCATGATCTTCTTGTACCAAACCTAGGCCCCACCCTGCCTGGCCCATATCTGTCTCTACAGGAGCCCTTGCAGCTTAATTACAGCCTACTCACATCAGAGCTCGGCTCACACACCACTTCTAGAGGAGAGCCTTCCCTAAAACATCCCCTGTCCCCATCTGCCAAGTGTGAGCCAGGTTCCTCTGCTACACACTTTTAGAAATCTGTTCCTTGCCTTCAGAGCACATTTCTCAATTTGTAAAACAGTAAGTTCATATAATTACTTTAATGCTATTCCCCGCCCTCACCTGAGAGTATTCAAGTTTATTTTTGGTAATCATTACACCTCCAGTGTCTAGCACAATTTTTAAAACATAGTAGATACCCAATAAAAATGTGATGAGAAAATAAATAAATGAGCTCTCTTGCAATAAATCTAAGCATACTGTTTACCTTTGTGCATTTAAGTTCTATACATGTTTTCTGGATTCACAATTAGGTTCAAAAGTAGGCTACTGGCAGTAAAATGAATGAAAGCTCCATTACACACAACAAAAACTTAATTATACCCAGTGTGAATACTTTCATATAACACATATTGAGATATAACTGACATATAATAAAGTGCTCATATTTAAAGTATTCAATTTGATACGTTTTGACATGTGTACACTTTTGAAACTATCACCAGAATCATAATGCAGTAGGTCCTTGGGTTACGTCGAAGATCCGTTCCTACAGCGCGACGTAATACAATTTTCACCATAAGTCGGAACCCACCTACATAAGCACCTATGTCACTCACATGGAGCACATACACAGCAGTAATGAAGTGAAACAGTAAAAAAAAAAAAAAATGTAAAAGAAAGGTAATAATTCCTGACCTTTACTTGTGGTAAATACAGTAAATAATAAAAACATAAAGCACATATGTACATACGTCGAAATGATGGAACTTTTTTTTTATAAGTAAATGGAAGATGGCAATGTAATCACGAAACAACGTACGTCGAGTCCGACGTAACTCGAGGACTGCCTGTAAACATATCCACTGCCCCCAAGGTCTCCTTGTGCCCTGAAGTGTCCCTAAGCAAACACTAAACTATACATTACACTGCATTTTCTAGAGTTTTATATAAGTAAATCACACAGTATGTACTTTTTTGTCTAGCTTCTTTTACTCTACATAATTTTCCTCCATTCCCTTTTATTGCTGAGTAGTACTCCATGGATATATCATACTTCCTTTATCCTTTTACCAGTTGAAAACATCTGGGCTGTGTCCAGTTTGTAACTATTAAGACAGAGTTGCTATGAACATTTGTGTACAAGACTTGCTATGGGTATGTCATTTCCATTTTCTTGGGTAAATACATAGAAATGGAATGGCTAAATCATTTAGCAAATGTATGTTTAATATTTAAGAAACTGAAAAACTGGTTTCTAAAGCAGTTGTATGATGTTAAATTCCCACTAGTGGCCCGGTGCATGAAATTCGTACACGGCGGGGGGGGGGGGGTGGCCCTCAGCCCAGCCTGCACCCTCTCCAACCTGGGGCCCCTCGGGGGATGTCCGACTGCCAGTTTAAGCCCGATACCTATGGGATCAGGCCTAAACTGGCAGTCAGACATCCCTCTCACAATCCGAGACAACTGGCTCCTAACCGCTCACCTGCCTGCCTGCCTGCCTGATCACCCTAACTACTCTGCCTGCCGTCCTGCTCGCCCCCAACTGCCCCCTCTTGCCGGCCTGCTCGCCCCCAACTGCCCCCCCTTGCCGGCCTGATCACCCCCAACTGCCCTCCCCTCCTGGGCTGATCACCCCAACTGCCTCTGCCTTGGCCCTGCCACCATGGCTTTGTCCGGAAGGTCTGCCGGTCTAATTAGCATATTACCCTTTTATTAGTATAGATAGAGGCCTGGCGCATGGGTGGTCTGCCCTGAAGGGGATCCCAGACCAGGATGGGGGTCCCCTTGCGGGGCGGGGCCGGCCTGGGCAAGGGGCCTGGGGTGGTTTGCAGGCCGGCCACATGGGGGTAGGGGTCTCTGCTGGGAGGCATGGCCGGCCTGGGCGAGGAGGGGCTGATGGCCGTTTGCAGGCTGGACACGCCCCCACCGGGGTGAGAGTCCCCGCTGGGGGATGTGGCCAGCCTGGGCAAGGGGCTGAGGGCCGTTTGGGGGCGGTCTGCAGGCTGGCCAAGCCCCCAGCTTTGTCTGGAAGGACGTCTGGAAAGTCTCTGGAAGGTCTCCCAGTCTAATTAGCATATTACTCTTTTATTGGTATAGATGAGCAGTTCCTTCACATCCTCACCAACACTTGGTATAATCAGTCTTTTACATTTAGCCATTCTAATAGGTGTAGACTGGTATCTCACTGTAGTTTCATTTTTTTTAAATCTTTATTGTTGAAAGTTTTATAAGTGTCCCCTTTCCCCTCCCCATTGATCCCCTCATATTTCCCTAATGACCAATAATGTTGAACATCTTTTCATGTGAGTGTATATCTTCTTTGATAAAATGTCTACTCAGACTACTTGTCCATTTTTTAAATTGGGTTGTTTGTTTCCTTACTACAGAGTTTTAAGAGTTCCTTATTTATTCTTAATTGTTTGATAGAATTCACCAGTGAAGTCATCTGACCTGGAATTTTCTTTATGAGAAGCTTTTTAACTACAAGTTTAAATTCTCTAATAAGTATAGAGCTAATAGGTTATCCAATGAACTTTGGTAGTCTGTGTCTTCCATGGAAATAGAACATTTCATCTAAATTGTAGAATTTATCGGCATAAAAATATTCATAATATCCAATTATCACCCTTTTAATACGTGTATTGTGTCTTCTTTCCATTTTTTCCTGATCAGTCTAAGAGGTTTGTCAATTTTTATTGATTTTTCTCAAAGAACCAGCTTTGTTGATTTTCTATAGTAATTTTCTGTCTATTTCACTGATTCCTATTCTGTTATTTATTATTCTCTTTTCTCTATTATTTACTTTGGGTTTAACTTGCCTTTATTTTTCTAGCTTCTTAAGTTGGGAGCTCCATTACAGACAACAAAAGACTTGATTATGTGCAGGGTGAGTACTCTCTCACTCCCAGAATATTGTTTGAACAATTCATAAACAATTCATATGCTTAAGACTCACACCAAAAGAAAACATGATTACTGTTATTTATTTGAAGAGCCAGCCTTGGATCGCTGACATGGCAATTCCTCAGATTCAATCTAAGTAAATGTGCTTTGTTGGAGGGACAATAAATGAACTCTTATTCTTCTCCATTTGTCATTAGTTGATCAAGTCTGCAAGATACTCAATTTCAGTCTCTTGTCACTTAAAAGTATGGCTTTTGTGGTACTTTCTAGAAGTTTAACCTTTGCCACAAGTCTGTCAAGAATTTGACCACATTCTATTTAGAGAGCTTGTTTTCAAAAGAAACAAAAATGCACTAACAAATAGAACTATGACCAGAAAATGTCATGTTTCCATGAGAAAAGATGTGTTACCAGCAGCAATGTTTTATGAGAATCATTGTACAAACACAGGTCTTGAACATGGCAATTTCTTCAGCACCATAGAAAGATCACAGTGATGTTACTCAAGAAACAAAGACCTAGGGTGTAGGGGAGGCCGGGGGGGGGGGGGGGGGACGTCAATAGGAAAAAAAAAAAAAAAAGGAGACATATGTACTACTATTTGTAATACTTCAAACAATAAAACAACAACAAAAAAAAACAGAGATCTAGAATAACATTCTGGATGTTCTGATGGTCTCTTCTGCCTCCTGCAGAGCCAATCACAGAAGTGAACAGCAGCGAGATGATTCCTCTGAAACTCAGTTTTCCATCAACAGCACTAATGGGCATTTTCAGAAAATCTGCATTCCTGACAAAAGACTTCTGAGTAAACTTGCTAACTGCAGTTGGATACTTACAAGTCTCCTATGAACTTGAACTATTTTAAGGACAGGAAATAGGTGGGAAAGAGTCTTCTTGGCATAGGATCTTAGCATTGAGGCACTCAGAAATGAGGAGGAAGGCCATCCTGGGTCAGGGTATTTATAAATAATCCCAAACTTGACCGTTTTAAAGAAGGCGTTACTAACAAACATCATACTTCCAGAACAAGGTGCCACTGCAGGAAACTGCAAATTCAAAGCAAACCTGAAACTGTGGATTCCCGTTCTAGACTAAAGCAATTTATATAAACAGGAAGAGGCTTACATTACTTTTATATACCCTTTTTGGGGTTCTGAATTACAGCTTCTTTGGAGAAACAATAGGACTATTATGAGCCCCTTTTTAAAAAGCTGTCCCAAGTGTAATAATAACAAAGTTATGTACAAAATTCCACTTCCACTCTCCATCTTTGTACCAATTATCTATTGCCACAGTAAGGCTGAGGGACAAACAGCCACAAAAGTTCAGTGGCAGGCTGAAATAAGCGTCTGTTTTTGTCTGTGAAGCCATGGGTCATCCGGGCAGTCCTGGTCTCCAGGGGCTCACTCATGCAGCATTGGTCAGCTCTGGTTCAGGTGGCAGCTTGCTGCTCTTGGCTGAGCTCTCTCCAGTGTTTAGGGTTGGTGGGCTATAGGGGGGTACAAGAGGCCTCAGCAGGGACAACTGAGCTCTCTGCCATGTGGTCTCAAACCCTTGCATATCTAGGCCCTGGGTGGAGGCAGGGCCTGAGAGAGTTGGAAAAGTCGCAAGGCCTCCAGAGTTCTGGGCTAGGAACGAGCACCCGTCACTTCTGCCACGTTTCACTAGCCGACTGAGATTCAACAAGAGAGCACACAGGCTCCACCTCTGGATGAGAGGAGCTGCAGTGTCCCTCTACAAGGGGCTTGGCTGCAGGGAGGGGTGGTCAATTCAGGCCACTTCAGTAATCTACCAAGCCCCTCCTCTCATTTGCTTGTGCCCTAGGAGGCTGACCTATATGGAGGCTGACCTCTCTGCATCACTGCCCCAGAGACCTCGCCCAGCACAATCCTGGAAACACCATTCATTTAGACTGCAGTGTGAATGACTCTCCCTAGACTGTGCGCAACTTACACAACCATATGCAACTGCCCTCAGTTAACCCATCGGCAAGATGACAAGTTTGGGCTAGATGACCACTGGAGAGTTCCTTCACACTGAGAATTCACAAATGCTTTGCATTTAAGGCCTTATGGTTTCCCTTATGACCTGCCTGGAAAAGGTGGTACAGAAAACATGCATGTGTGTGTGTGCATGTGCTTCTGTGTATATTATATAACACACTAGCAGCATGAACATAATATGAACCCAATAAATACGTGTGTGTTTCTTTGCATATGATGTGTACACTAGCATGCACAGAGTAGGAATCCAATAAATACATTAATTAAATTTAAATAATTTAAACAAATGTGTTGGAAATGTATCTTCACATATCCCATGTAAACATCCTTACCCTTTCTCCCTGGCCTTTAGGTTATAGTACACACAGCACTAACCTACAAAAACAGCTGAGAACTGCCAGTGTGGTTCATAAAACTAAAAATTCAGAGCTAAAGTTAGAAATACAAAAACACCAGGAAATAACTTCTCCTGACCTAACTTGGTACAACTGATGGAGGGAAAAGTCAGAAGGTGTACACGGGGCCCAGGGACAGCCCCAACACCCTACCCTCCCTCTGCAGACACAGGACGGGCTGTCCAGGCCCTCACTGCCCATCTGTGATTCCTGGCCCTTCTCAAGCCTGAAACTCTATATACGTGAAACCTGAGCCTCGAAGCCTGGCCCTTTGGCCCCTCTGAGCCAGCAGCTGTGTACACCCAGCAGCTGCACAGGGGCCTGGTGCTAACCAGAGGGCTCTGGAAACCAAATTCAGTGGTCCCACCAACCCAGACAATGGGGTCTATCAGAGTGGGAAGGGAGGGTCGCCAGCCCCCTAAAGTTGCAAGAATCTTCCCTGCTGTTAGAATGAAGAGGTATTCTTGGGCTTTGGTGGCCTTGAGGTTCAAATCCAGAGTTTTCCTGGACATGGCAGGAAAAGTTTTCAGTGTAAAATCTATCGTGTAGTGAGGCCCTCCTGCACCCAGCACTGCACAAAACCCTTCACATCTATCTACTTGTTTACCACTCCTCCTGGCATATATCATTAATCTCATTTTGAGGAGGAAGAAATCATTACTCAGAGAAGTTAGGCAGGTTGTCCAAGCTCACACAGCAAATGGATGACTCTAGAGCACATATTAGGACCACCCCATCTTATAGTGGTTCCAAGAGGTGCCAGTAAATCTTGGGGACCACTGAACCTCCAGTCCCTGACGTTTCCCATGGCAGAATTGAGTCCCAGAGGGATGGTGTGCCTTCGCGCTGCCTTTTGCTGACAGTGAGAGGCAAGGGCAACTCCAGCTCCCACATGACTCCAATCCAAAAAGTTAGAGACACCCCCACCAAACAGGAATTAACAGCTCTTCCCTCTACCACTCCTGTGCCCCCCGCCCCCCGCACCCCGCCAAGGCCCCTCCAATTATTATTTCTTACAGTGAGCAGTTTCCTCTGAAGGAAAAAGAAATCAATTCAATATATATATATATACAGTACTTTCATTTTAAAAGTCTATTATATACATACTAGTGGCCCGGTGCACGAAATTCGTGCACATTAAAAGGGGATTAATTAGAGGAAATAATTTAGTATTGCTATTTGCCCTTTCTCTATAATAGAAGTGTCAGAAATGAAAGAAAATTAGTAAAATGTATATGAAAACCTTCCTCCTGTCAGAGTCTGGGGCACACAATGGGACCCAGAGTCAAGTCCCTGCCCACCCACATGTGCCTCAAAATTGCGTGAGACTCAGACCCGACTGGCCACCTCCCCCATTGGGCTAGATCCAGACTTGGCCAGTCCTACCCTTGTCAAGCCCCACCAGGCAGGGGACATAGCCTCAGGTTCCCTGGCCTGGCGCCAGGACGGGGGGTGTGGCCTGAGGTCCCCCAGCCCAGACTGGGGCAGGGGGCGTGCCTTGAGGTCCCCCGTCAAGCCCTGCCAGATATGGGACACAGCCCGAGATCCCCTGTCAAGCCCTGCTGGGTCGGGGGCATGGCCTGAGATCCCCCATCAAGCCCTGCCAGGTGGGGGGGCGCAGCCTCAGGTCCCCTGGCCCGGCACCAGGAGGGTAGCACAGCCTCAGGTCCCCTGTCAAGCCCCTCCAGCAGGGGAGTGCAGCCTCAGCTCCCCAGTCAAGTCCCACAGGGCAGGGGCACGGCCTGAGGTCCCTATCAAGCTCTGCTGGGTGGGGGGCTTGGCCTGAAGTCCCCTGTCAAGCCCCACCTGGTGGGGGGTGCAGCCTGAGGTCCCCTGGCCTGGTGCTGGAGCAGGGGGAGCAGCCTGAGGTCCCCTAGCCCAGCACCAGGATGGGAAGTGCACCTTGAGGTCCCCTGTCAAGCCCTGCCAGGTGGGGGAGGGCGTAGCCTCAGGTCCCTGCTGATTGCTCGTTAAGGCTCCTTATGGCCTTAATTGATCCACAGCTTGGGTGGCCTCAGCTGTGGGTGCAGCCATCTTTGTGACGGACTGATGGTTAATTAGCATATTCCTCCCTATATTAGATAGGATACATGTGTATATATGTGTGTGAATTTATATTACATTGCTTTCAATTTTGGTGTAGATGGACACCCGATACACTCAGAGTCAGATGGCCCAGGGGCCACAGTGAAGGTTATCAGGTACCAGAGTTAGAGCTTAACTGAAGTCCTGGGATGTCCTCGCGTGGAATGAATGAGAAGGTTCAAAGTGAACTTTCCAAGGCCATACCCCAAGGGCAGTGCTCCCTAGAGCTGTGTGTCCTCTTTCCAGTTGTCTCTGAATTCCTGTCCAGCCAGGGAGGAGCACTGCTCTTACTGCGGGCTGCCTACCCAAACCTCCTGAGAGTCCCCACTGTGCCCCTTCCCCCTTAGGAGCCCTGCTGACTGGCAGACCATGCTACACGATCCAGCCCTGGACTCTGTTCTATCCGCTGTGGTCCCTCAGGTTGTCTGTCTGTCTTTCTGATATGCCTTGTAATTCCTGAAGGCATGACTACCTATCTTCCTGATTTAGCGCAGGTTGGGCAGCCAGCAAGTACTCAACTAACAGCAGTATTGTCATCGCTATGGGGCTCTGGCAGCAGGCTGACCTGAGTTGGAATATTCTGTGTCCATGTGCCAGCTGGGTGATCTGGGCACAGCAAACTGCTGGGCCTCAGTGTTCTCATCTGTGAAATGGATGTGACATGAGATGACAGTGGATCATCCGTTTAGCACAGTGCCTGCAATGCAGGGCGCACTTTTTTAATTTTAAAAAAAATCTATACAAAGACAAGGCAGGCAGTGCTTAAAGAAATGGAAATACAAGGCCTTTACAGGCGTTATTTCTGTTCATAGAATAAGGCCATGGGATAGCACAAAAGCTGAATTCCTCCAGAGTTCATGGAGGCAGCTGCCCCTGATGGACGCCATCTCATGATCCTTTCCCCGGGTGTCCTCCAAACCCAGTCAGATGTGCATGCATGTGTGAGTGTGCAAACATTTGTGTGAGTGTGTGCACATGTGTGATGCCAACAGAAACACTACAGCATGTGTAGTGTGGCTCTCAGGAAATCACGTTAGGCGTTCCCAATTAAACTGAATTCAGGTTTGTTTGCTTTATGTTGAATGAGCCAGCAAATGCAGTTACAACTGCCCTCTTCTCTGGGCCTAAAACCCCAAACCGGAATCACCCTGGTGCAGGACTGAGATACTACTTTAAAGTCACGTGCTTCAAAAGCAGATGTTTATTACTGCAAAGTTAACTATTCTGAAACCTTAGGTAGTCTCCTTAGAAGCAAGTTGCTATATCCAATAATTCAATTTTCAAGGTTAAAAGAAGTCTCTATACAAATGCAGTAGGAGATAACATGCTTTATAACTAAAACCTTCTCTCTGAGTGCTTTACCAGCCAATCAAGAAGTATTTATGAACCACTCAGGCACAGGCCTTCTAAAGCAAAGCGGGACTCTTACCACCAACCCACACTGCCATCACTGACCATGTTCTTAGGGCAAAGAGCCTAGGAAAAGGTAAATTTCTCACAGTGGGCACTTAGAACTGCTGTCCAGCACCTACTGAGACTTCATTTCTCTTCCCACCCCCATCCCCAACCAACCCCAGAATCCTAGGACTGACCAGAAGGCGAGTTGTGGATCAATTAGGAAACAGCAGTGTCTTTTTCCTATGCTGTATCAGAATGTCTACATTCTTTGCTGTGGAAGATCCCTAGGACTTCCAGATCACAGTTTAGGAAAATATGAACAATATTCTAATCCAGCGGTCGTCAACCTTCCGGACCCCACGGACCACCAGCGGTCCACGGACCACCGGTTGGTGACTGCTGTCTAACCCGTGTGTCAAAAAAATCACCGGAGGCTGGACAGCTCAAATGCAGTCTCCTTGGATTTCTTAATTCCTCTGTTCTTTTCATCTACACAGGACTTTATGACTTTTGATTTCCTTCTGTCTCATATGGTTCATATTCTTATATTTGTATTTTCTCCTTCAACAAAACCCCCAAGAATCTGTTGTTTAGTCTTTTAGCTCCCATAGCACCTGGCACTTGCAGGTAGACAAGTACTTAATAAATGGACTTGGTTCAAATGTATTATGCAACCTGTTATAGAATGAATTGTGTCCCCCCAAAAGATTGGAGTCTAACCACCCAATACTTCAGAATCTGATCTTATTTGGAAACAAGGTCATTGCAGATGAGGTCATTCTGGGGTAGGGTGGTCCTATTCCAATGACTGGTGTCCTTATGAAAAGGGGAAGTGTGAGTGCAGAGAAGCGACCACAGGAGAACATCATGGGAAGACTGTGGTTGTGCTGCCACAAGCCAAGGAACCACCAGAAGCCTTGGCGAGGCCTGGACAGATCCTCCCTTAGCACCTGCAGAGGGAGCCCAGGGCCCTGCCCACACCTTGATCTGGGGCATCTGCCTCCAGGGCCGTGAGAGAATAAGTTCTGTTGTCTAAGCTGCCTGGTCTGTGGTACTTTGTCCCAGCAGCCCAGGACACTAATACTCAGCCCAACAGTTTAAAACAGTTTAAATGCATACACACTTGCACACCCAAGACACCCAGCAAGACCAGAAAGGTAGCATCTGGCTTTCAAGTATATTCCACAAACATTAGGTTGATGGAGTGTCTCCTGTGCAGCACTTTATGGATTACTATGTGCTCTGAGCGTGGAGAGAAAGAACCAGGTTCCTTGAGTTTTTCATGGTGAATCAAGCAACTTCATCGACAGGTAAAATTCAAGCATCATTTCATGATCTTCACTATTTTCAGGTGTTTTATTGATCTTACATTAATGTTCCATCTTCTAAAACTTCTGTATCTAGATTTCATCCCCTGCGACTTAATAGTCTAGGGCAGTGGTTTGGCAAACTCATTAGTCAACAGAGCCAAATATCAACAGTACAATGATTGAAATTTCTTTTGAGAGCCAAATTTTTTAAACTTAAACTTCTTCTAATGCCACTTCTTCAAAATAGACTCGCCCAGGCCGTGGTATTTTGTGGAAGAGCCACACTCAAGGGGCCAAAGAGCCACATGTGGCTCGCGAGCCGCAGTTTGCCGACCACGGGTCTAGGGATGTTTAAAGTGTTAACTCATGAGCTCAATGCTACTAGGGCTCACTGTGTTCTGTGGCCTTTGTGTATTTCTCATCACAGGAGGAATGAGGGAAGCAAACAGTTGGGTAGGTCAGCAAAGCATCCTGGCCATTACTGAGAAAATCAAAGTGTAGGATCCTCATACACGAAGATTTGAGACTGTAACTCCCACTTTTCACTCCCCTACAGCAGAGAACCTATCCTCAGCCATCATGAAATGTATCTCTTTTCTGAACTCCTCTCCCTGCGTTTATAATCCCCTTTTCCTATCCAACCTTCCACCTTAAATAAAAGAACGGCATAAAGGAGAACCTGCACAAAAAACTTTTTAAAAGTGAGCAGAACAATCTGAACCAAATGAATGTACTCTCGGTTCTCCACCCTTTTACTGGCTGGAAAATAGAACAAATCAGCTCAATGTAAGAAACACATTAGGGCGTGTTTCTTAATAAAAGGCACATGGGAAATCTGAGCCATCACAAAACTTTTAATTATGCAGTTTCCCCACTCTAATGGTTCAAAGTTTTAAATGATGAATTTGCAAATGTTAAGTTGCAGGCTGCTTACACCCCATTGACCAGTTGTCAGTGTGTTCATGTGGCAAACAGGGGTAAAGTTAAGATACTTTCAATTCCATGTGAATATTCAGTTCAGTTTCCAAATGTTTCTTTTTAAGGAGAGAGAGAGAAAAAAAAACCCTAACATTCCCACATTCAGGGAAAGCTGTTCAGCATGTGTGCTTTGTGGCCTATATTATTTGGTGGTGTGCACGCAAACATCCCAAAGCTCAAATAAATAACTCTTCTCAGAAAGTGGAAAAGGCTTATGGAACTTCTGAACCCCAAGGTTTTCAGAGGCAGAGAATAGCTAATATTTTACTCCAAAAACCTACCTTTGGACCACAGGAAATCAGAAGCTCTGTCTATAATTGGCTACTTTCATGTTAAACTTTCACTGCTAGTGTCAGTCTAAAACAAACCAATTGGGGCCTAGGGGAATAAAGGGATGGCTTCAATATAAGAAATTTCCAAATGACCATAGTTTAGATTATGTTGGATTGTTTCAATTTGGCTTTGGCAAGCTAAGCATTTTATTCATTCCTGTCTTTGTTGTGTTAGAGATGAAAGGCACACTATAGTGTTCTAAGAAAACCTTTCCAGGATTTAAAAGAAAATTATTATTGAAGTATGTTAATCAATATTAATGTAGTTAATATGCCAAATAACATACGTTGATAGTGATATGTTTTTTCTAGACAGCACATGAAGTTTCTTAAAGCTTCACTCTTAGAAATGAACGGTGTTTCATATAAGCCTATTTTGGTAAACTTAGCATGCATGCCTTTCCCATTCTTTTCAACATCTGACTTTTATTACCAGAGGTTCTGCTATCCAGATGAGTGCCTTGAAAGTTAAATCCTGCTCCTTATTCCTGTCTTAAATCATAATTTTATTGTGACATCAGGTTCATTTACAAACAACATTTTTCTTCCCTGGACAGGCTGGCAGGTATTCATTCTAAAATGCAGATTCTGTTTTCATAAATACATTCCAAGTAAGGAAAAAAATACCTAAAACTAGTAAGCACGCAAAATTCAAATAAAATAAAACATTTTCTGACCTTTAAAATGTAGCACCAGGACATGCACAAGCTTATAAGATTAAACATTTTACTTTATAAAGTCACCTAATATTTTTATTAGCAAATTGTTATTGTGCATTTGGGACCAATAAACCCATTTTTAAAATTAAATAGTTTTTCCTAGTCATGGTGTACTTCAATTTTTACATTTTAATACCTTTTAAGTAATTGTGGATCTTAAGATTATGTACTGGCAAAAAAATTGGAGTAAGATTGTAGTGTTTTTGAAATACAGGGAACACATTGGTTTCAAAAGCGCTTCTCTCCCCTCACCCCTGCTTTGTCAGCTGTGGGAGAGGAAAGCAAACTTTAATCACTCGCAGAGATGCAGGTCAAGGTTCACACTCCAGCCCAGGGGGAAGAAACCACTAGTCACGAAGAAGAGAAGCAGGGTCTGTAGTGCTGGGGATTCTGTTCAAAATCAGGTAGGAACCTGGAAATGATATCTCGAGTTTTAAGCCAGCCTTGAAGAATGCCAAGGCTTTTCCAACCCCGTGTTTGCCATCCTCTGGGCTTGGAGACAGGAGGCATTCTTTCGTGGGGAGAGCAATAAATCATTTCACAACCCAGCCCTCAGCTATTGATGAATGCATCTTTTAAAAAATGCATGGCAATTGGTCAATTAAATGGGGGACGGAACTCTCATACAATACCACCAACAAAAGCTGTTCAAACAAAGCCTCCGAGGAAGCGGTGCGCATCGCTGGAGCACGATTTTCGGGTCGGGTCACGGAGAGGGGCGACTCTACCTTAGGGCGGTGCACAGCGCTCCCCTTTCCTTTGGGCCTCCCCGGGGTCGTTCCCCTAGTACGCGGCCTGGAACCCCTTCCCAGCCCACACCGCACACAATGGCGCCCCGAACTCCCGCCACTGGGTCCTCGCGCCGCCAGCGCGCCCCCCGCGCGGGCCGCGTTCCCGGGTCCGCGCACAAAGGAGACGCGTGGGCTCTGCCGCGCCCCGCGCTCTCCCAGCCCCGCGCGGCCACCAGGTGCCTACGCGAGCTGCCCGGCACCCGCACGTCTCTGCGCATCCCGGGCGAGGCGGGGCGCGGGGCCTCCCACCGCCTCGGGCTCCCACCGCCAGGGCCTGTCCGCCGTGGGGGAGTGGGCCCGGGGACACTCACTTTCTCGATGGTCCCGGGCAGCAGGCGCTCCAACAGCCTGCAGAGGACCACTCCATCCTTCAGAGACGCCTGCAGGAAGCCCTCCGGGTCCGAGATGGTTTTTTTGGGCGACTCTAGCACCCCCAAGGTAATGAGCCACGTAACGGTCTGCTCGGCGGAATTCATAGCGGCGGCGCGCCCGGCCTCCCCGCGCCGCGAGCCGGTCTCCGCGCCGTTCACCTCGGAGCGGCCGCGGCCCGGCGGGTAGCGCTCACCGCCCCCTCCTCCTGCTCGCCCATGGAGAGGCCGACGACGGCGATTGGCTCGGGTGGCGCCGCGGTCCGGCCGGCTCGCGCTCCCTCGCGTGCGTCCTGGCCGACTGTCAAGTGCCTTTTCATTACAAGCACATGAACCTGCGGCGGCCGCCCAGCGCCGCCCCCGCCGCCGCCTCCCGGCTCCCAGCCGCTGCTGTCGATGACATCACTGCGAGGAGAAGAAAAGACGCCGCGCTGGAGCAGCCCCGTGCCCGGCCCCCCGGCCGCACACGCACTCCACGCTCGGGCCCCGCCGCCGCGCTCCCTCCACCCCCGGGCCGGGCAGTGCGCGCGCGTCCGCACCTGCGCGTCGGGTGGCGGGCCCCAGCCCCAAGGGCCCGGTGACCTCCAGGAGGCCACAGCCTGCCTGCCAGCGAGGGCTCGCCGGGACTCCCAATCCGCGGGCGGCGCGCGCCTTTAACCGTTTGCGCCCCGCCGGGCCCAAGCGCATCCCCCTCCGGACTCCGCTCACTACCGTCTCTTACGCCGCCCGCTCCCCTTCTTGAAGGACTGGGAACCCTTTAATATTTTTTAAATTTATGAATGTTTAAATTATCAAATGCCTCCCAGAATGCTCTTTTTATTTTTGCCAGTTTTATTTCAAGAGGTTGGGGGTGGGGTGCTGAAAACGAGACGTTTGCTTCTCCCCGCTCCCTTGCAAGCCAATAATTACCGAACACAAATGATAATTGAATCTTAACCAGATGGGTCTGATTTGGGGAGGAATTGATTTTCAGGACGCTGCTGCGATCCTTGGGGAGGAGAGGTGTGGACACCCCCCCCCCAACACACACACACACACACACACACACACACACACACACACACACACACACAGCTGCGGAGCGGGTGTCACGTATGCCCCCTGCTGGGAGGCCCCACTTCTGCTCTCTTGTGACCTCACTCTCCAGGACCAGAAACAAACCTTGGAGCTATTCCACTTTAAATTGAGGGCAACGTTTCAAACACTGTGGGAGGAAGGTCAAGGAAACAGCAGAGCCTAAACTGTCTGTGCAGATAATCTGGAAGGAAGGACTGTGACAACAGCTCAGTCCAAAGAGGGCACTTGGCCACGCTCTTGGACGAGATGCTGTGAACCTCTGCGGGCTAGACCTAAAGAACTCAAATGACGCGCAATGAACAAGCTTCTTCAAACAACCAAGGACACTGACATGTGCATATGCTAACCAAGGACACGAGCCTCTTCCTAAATGCAGCTGGGTGTGAAGGTGTTCATGTATGTCTATTTCTTCCATTCAATTCCTGAGAGCTGAGGAGTATTGGGAGTCCAACCCATGGAGACAGGTCTGGGTCATTTGTGTCAATAGCTTACTGTGCCCTCAGAACATGCCCATGCCCAGTCCCAACTGTACATGGTCCCCGACAGAATGGATGACTGCTATGCCTGTTGTGCCAGCTGCACCTCGTCACCTGTGCTCCTCCCTGGCCGCTGACTCTCAACTTTTCTTCACCACTTCGTCGTGAGTTAGATGTGTAAAAAGCATGAGCTGTGGTTTATTTTTATAACTATTTGACAGTATCTTTTTCTTAAAATAAGAGAAAAGTCCATTCAGATTTAGTGTATTAACTGATACACTTAATTTTTTCCCATTACTTTAAATAAATTATTTATTGTACATTGTTGTAAATCTACTTTTAAAAAAGCAACAGGCATTTGAACATGAAACTATTCCAATAATTTTGGGGGTGCATAAATCCTAATGATGCTATAACAGACAAGGCTTGTTGGAAAACAAATGTCTTACAAGTCTGTTTTCTCCATCATGTGAATTTACCTCGGGGATACCAGTGAGTGTTGTTCTCAGTGCCCTTGATTGGATACTATCTTCTATATATATATAAGGCTAATACACAAAGTGTCCCCTCGGGAGTTCGACCTCAGTAGACTGAGAATTTGATCACTCGCTATGGCATTCGCTGACCACCAGGGGGCAACGTGGAATGAAGGAAGGCCCCGGACGGTAGCTGGAAGGCCCCTGGATTGCCAGCCAGGCCTAGGGATCCTACCCATGCACAAATTTTGTACACCAGGCCTCTAGTATAACATAATGGAGACAGGAATAGACAACTGGGCAAGAGGGCTCTATCGATCTCTTGTAAAGTCTGAAATAAACATGGGCCTTAAAAGTGAGTGGTGCTTTGTTTTTTCTTTTAAAACAACCAATGAGCCCTGCTGGCATGGCTCAGTGGTTGAGCCTTGACCTATGAATCAGGAGTTCACAGTTCGATTCCCAGTCAGGGCACATGCCCAGGTTGTGGGCTCGATCCCCAGTGAGGGGCGTGCAGGAGGCAGCCAATCGATGGTTCTCTCTCATCATTAATGTTTCTATCTCTCCTCCTCCCTTCCTCTCAGAAATAAATAAAAATATAAAAAATTAAATGCCCATTGATATTTTTATCTATATTCCATGCAAAACTTTTTAAAAAAATTCTGTTGGAGAAATACTTTTTGAAAAGGAAAGCAGCAGATACCACACATAGAGATATATTTTATACTGGGACAGCAAAATCAAATCTTACATGAATTTTTTTTTCATTATAAATGGCTTCATCCATTTGAATGTAATGTTGCTTTCCAAAGGGAAACATTTTTAATTGCCCCATATTCTGTTCTTTTGTCTTATTCCAGAAAAGACACATCCAAGGAATTATGGCTTCGATTCATTGAAACCCAATTTTTAGAAGCCACTAATTATTGAAAATAGAGATGTCCCATAGGGAACAGGGCCTTATGTGTTTGTCCTAGTACCAAATTTCATTAATATTCAGCCTGGACAGTGAGCAAGTTTGCCTGGGGTGAAGAAGCTTCACTCGCCACAGAACAATTCCTGATGGAGGTGGTCCTCTTAGCTTACGAAAACTGAGTAAAGATGAAGGTAACCAAGTGAAATATGATTTTTTTTTAAGTTAGTAAGGGCTATAATGACAAATCCAGTAGAAAAGTAATTAAGCAAAGGGATTGGGAAAGAATGTGGAAAGATGGAGACATTAGGCTGAGCAGAGATGGTTCTAATGAGATATGGATGTGGGATAGCAAGTAATTTCAACATAAGGTAAAATAACACAGAAGTGTGAGGATACAGAAATACATCCAGTGAAGAAAAAATAATATGCACACATGGTTTCATAGCACCATTATCTATTAATGTGGAAAACTGAAAAATATTTGTATCGTTGGAAAAAGCTTGGTAAATTAGCGTTGTAACTTTATGGCTCATCTTGAAATCAGTGAGATGGTAAATATGATGTGTGAAATAACTATATAGAAAATATAGCCAGAATTATTTATGTGATGACTATCACTGAACACAGCAAAAGGGCAGAGGGGACCATGATTGAGGTGCTGAGAATCATGAGGAATTTTGATTCTGAACTCTGTGCTTAATTATTATTTCCAAGGTTGGAAGACACAGTGTTTCCGGCAGTGTGGTGGTGACTGTCTAGAGATTCTAGAACACGGGAAAACAGAACTGAGTTGCATCATTCCCTAAAAAGGAATCCTACCTGTCATGGTGCTACTACCCATCCTCTACACCCCACTCTGTCTCGCTGGAACTGGGACCCTGCATACCTCTGGTCTCCTTCATCAGCTGCTCCTGGGTAAGTCTCCCAGAGGTGGACACGCACAGAGGGCCTAGAAGGCAGCAGGCAGGAAGCTGAGATGCCTTCCTGTTTGCTTGTTGTTCTGCCACCCCTCCACCGGGCACAGGCTGCTTGTGGTAGTCTCCAGTCTATCCCCACCCTCCTAGAAGCAAGCCCTCTGCAACCATCTGGAGGCTCCAGCACAAGGGGACAGACCCCTCTCCAGAGGGCTGAGCCCCAGCCTCTTGGCAGTGTCCTCTGAGCTACCAGCAGCCTGGTGTCCCCTCCCCGCAGAGGTCTGCCAGTTCTGCCAGGCCTGTCCTCAGCTTTCAATCCTGGTGGCCCAACCTCCCCCTTTGTTTCTCCCAGCCCTGGTTGGCAGTTGCCTCCAGCTTAATCACCCCATGCAGCCTCAGTGCCCCTTGACCGTCCTCCGAGACCCCATAGTCAACAACAGTTCCTCAGCCTAAATTCTATCCATTCAAATGACCAGTGTGGCGTCTGTTCTCCTGGTGGGACCCTTGCTGACATAGGAACCTGAGAGTGGAACATGCAGTCAGAGCCAGGGGCAAGATGGTTGAAATGCAGAGAGCTCAGGAAATTTTTAAGTAACATTTAGAGTTGAGAATATGTGGGATGGTATAATCAGCCCATTAGGAAAATCATTAAGCAAAAGGAGAAACACAAGAGAGCAGCTGTATTGGTAAAGAGAAATGCTTGGGGACCCCACATTCTAGAATAAGGTCCTAGGGGCACACTGAAGTGAGGGTTCTGCCAGTCCCTCTCATCACTCACCTCCAGGCTAAACATGAGAATTTAAGGGCTGGACAGCAGAGCGGAGCTTCCTTTGGAAGGGGTGCTGAGGCTTTCTCTTCCCACCCTAGAGAGGAAGGCGTGTGCTCAAGAGAGCAGAGCTGGGGGCCCACTCAGAATGTCACTCGCTCCCTGGGTTGGGGGGTTGTCGTAACAGGTTCCCAAGCAGCGTGTGGCTGCCATGGGAACAGCTGGTGTCCTGAGTATGGTGGGTCAGGGAGTGTTTACGTTTCCCTGGAGCTGGGGAGGACGTTGGATCCAGACATGGGTACCCCTGAAGGGTCACCTCTGTAGCAGGCCTCTGGAAAGACGAAGCAACACCAAAAGCAGGATCTGTGTGTGGGGAAAGATCCCCTGATGCTCAGAGCCCAGTTGCTGGAGGCACCCTGAACACCAGGGAAATGGAGGTCCAGGGGGGTGGGGTGTCCCCTGCAAGGCCGTCACGTCTTGTAAGGACCCACACAAGCACGTCCACATGTCAGAAGACGCCAATTCTACCTACAAATAGGAACCTTCCTGTCTTCACAGCTCTCCCATCCTCTCCCTTACCATCCAGAGAACCCAGGGGTAGTGTGGTGCTTGGGGCAAGAAGAAGATCCAGGTGGGAAATAGCAAGCAGCCAAAGAGCCCCACTTCCCCCCTCCTGGGTCAAGGTTGGGACTGGGCTGGGGTAGGAGAGAGGGTTAAAATTAAATGAGAAATGGAAGGCTTCATATTAGAATAGACTGCATTTTTTTTATACTGAAGAGATGTGATTCTTAATAACTGTCAGCCCCAGAAAAGCTGTCCTGCAAAGTTTGGGTTCAGACTTCAGATCTCCTCCCTTGTGTTTCTGGGATGCCCACAAAGGAAGGGGGTACAGAGCTGTGGAAAGAGGCGGTGGAACAAAGGAATAAAGGCAATTTCTGTTTTCATCCTATTGAGGCCAGTTTATGAATAAACTAGAGGCAGTTTACTATAAAAGAGAACATTTTGACAACACAGGGAAGTCAGCATGATGCCGCTAGACCTTGAAGCCCAAGGAGCAAGAAGCTGTCCTGAGCTCCAGGATTGATAGGGGAGAACGTGGCCAGGCAACCAGAGCCCAACCTTCTTGGCAGCACATGGGCCATCCATGGACACTGGGCTGGGGAGCTTGTGGGCACTGGCCGTGAGGGTTTATCCACTAAACGCTACCCGAGCAGAGGCAATGCTGTCTGGCTTCTTTTGAAGACCTCCCAAGAGGGGGCCACATGAGTGGGCAAGAAGACTTGAATGGCTAGTCCCCATGACTGTCACATTTTTCTAAGTTAATAAATTGGCATTCTGAGTCTAGAGCTCAGGCTTGGTTCCATGGGACCCGCCCAATCCTACACATGGCCAAATTCTAGTTTTCAGTCCTGCAAAGTTTGGGATCAGACTTCAATGTTTCTACAGATAAGTTACCACCTTCTGGCAAGACTCTGCCAAACCTTGGTCTGAGAATGTCCCACTTCTCTGTTAATCCGCACCCAAGGATATATTTTTTTTTCTATTGATTTTTAGAGAGAATGGAAGGGAGGGGGAGAGACAGAAGCATCAATTGAGAGAGACACATCGATTGGTTGCCTCCCGCACACACCCTGACCAGGGCAGGGGATCGAGACTGCAACCAAGGTACATGTCCTTGACCGGAATCGAACCTGGGGCCCTTCAATCCACAGGTCAACACTCTATCCATTGAGCCAAACTGGCTGGGGCTGTCCCATCTTCTCTGTTTCCCCTCCGAACCAGTTCACCATTGATGTGTGCTTGTGGGTTAACGATAAGGCAAATCGATGCTCGTGGCTGGCATAGTGGTAAGGAGCCCGGGCCCTTTCCTGTCTGTGCTGGCCTCTTGTGGCTGTTTGCCAGCTAACCTGAGGCTGCACCACAGACTGTCGCTGTAACTCTGAAGGGCAACCTCTCTCCATGTTCCACCTCTAGGTGGGCCGGGTGGCTAGTGGCACCAGGGCCTCAGGGAAAGAGGGAGAGGACACAGGTTTCAATACAGGCCCAGGAGCAAGAGATCCTATTTTCAGTCATATCTATTCCATATGTCACAATCACCACAGCTTCTGAATAAGCTAATAGGGTGGATAAAAGTATTGGGTTGACCTACTTGTCAGCTCAGTGATCTTCCTTTTACATACAAAAAAACTCAAGCTATATGGACAACTTCCAAGACAAGCATATAACAAAGTTAAGATGTATAGACCCATTTTTACATAAGGAATTTATTAGTAACCCAGGTGTCCAAAACCCAGACTTACGGAGTAGGACTTTTCATTTTCATTGGTACATTAACATTATTCTCCATGTGCCTGAATACCTTACATCTTATTAATTTTTAATGGTCTCTCCTCCAGTTTACATTTACTATTACAAAACAAAAGAAGCACTCAACGCAGGTGCATTTACAGCCCTCCTGTGGCAGAGCCACCCAGGACAGCTATTTGAGAATATAATGGAACACTTATATCCAGACAATGGGCATGTGACTAAAGTATTTGACACCTGCCCTGCTGCACCCCAAAAATACAACCACCAAGCCAATTACACACCTGGGTTTAGAGCAGTGGTTCTCATACATTTTTACTCATGAAAAACTATTATAGCCTTGCATATTTTTAAGTTGACACCTAAAAGTTTTTATTACAAGTTAAAATAGTTGCAGAGGATGTAATTTTCAGTGTATTATAAACACTGACTTAAAAATAAACTCACATCGTTCCTTTAACAGGATCCAGTGGAACCTATATACCATACAAATGTCACACCCACCATTATCCATTTAAAACTGAAGCCCTAGCCAGTTTTGCTTAAGTGGGCTGCGAGTTTGACATGCTTGGGTTAGAGTACTGACCAGCAGACTGAAGGGCCGCAGGTCCCATTCTGGTCAAGAGCACATACCTCAGTTGGCTGGATCCCCAGCCCCCAGTCGGGGTGCAACCAATTGATGTGCCCCTCTCACATCGATGTTTTTCCCTCTTTCTCTCCCTCTCTCTCTCCCCTCCCTCTAAAAATCCCTCCATTCTCTAAAAATCAATGGAAAAAATATCCTCGGGTGAGGGTTAACAATAACAACAAAAAAAGGACTGAAAAGTTATTTAAAAGCCTGTCATTTTACTTTTTTCCTTAAATTTATATTTTAATATACTTTCTCCACAGAATTTATCTTAATGTAATATACTTTTATATTTAAATAACTTTTATTAATCACTCTAGCATACTTCCTGCAGGAAAAAATATATATATAAATAGTAATATATATTTTTAAATGTGATCATAAAGCTCTAGGAGTCAAAAATACATATCCTAGATTGTGTTACCATTATAACTTTTATAGTTCACAGTTGATTAAAAACAATACAGCATATCAATTTTTACAATGGAGTATCTATACCAGGGGTGGGCAAACTTTTTGACTCGAGGGCCACAATGGTTCTAAAACTGGACCAGAGGGCCGGAACAAAAGCATGGATGGAGTGTTTGTGTGAACTAATATAAATTCAAAGTAAAGGAGCGGAGGGGAGAGCAAGAGAACCCTCCGCTCTTTCGGCTCCGCGGGCCGGATAGAACAGCCGAACGGGCCGGATCCGGCCCGCGGGCCGTAGTTTGCCCACGGCTGAAGACCGGGAGACCTTCCAGACGTTCTTTCAGACAAAGCCAGGGGCTTGGCCGACCTGCAAACCTCCCCCAAATGGCCCTCATCCCCTCATCCAGGCCAACACCGCCCCCAGTGGGGACCCCCACCCAGATGGGGGCGTGGCCAGCCCACAAACCGCCCCAGGTCCCTCACCCAGGCCAGTCCTGCCCCCCAAGGGGACCCCCACCCTGATCCAGGACCCCCTTCAGGGCAGACCAGCCAGCCCCTACCCATGCTCCAGGCCTCTGGCTATACTAATAAAAGGGTAATATGCTAATTAGGCTGGGAGACCCTCCCGGAGACCTTCTGGATGACCTTCCAGATGTCCTTCCGGACATAGCCATGGTGGTGGGGCCGAGGCACAGGCGGTTAGGGGAGATCAGGCTAGGAGGGGAAGGCAGTTGGGGGTGAGCAGGCCAGCCGAGGGGGGGGCAGTTGGGGGTGAGCAGGCTGGCAGGGGGGGCAGTTGGGGGCGAGAAGGCCGGCGGGGGAGGGGCAGTTGAGGGCAAGCATGCCAGCAGGCAGAGTGGTTAGGGGCGATCAGGCAGGCAGGCAGGTGAGTGGTTAGGAGCCAGTAGTCCCGGATTGTGAGGATGGGGCCTAAACTGGCAGTCGGATATCCCTCGAGGGGTCCCAGATTGGAGATGGTGCAGGCCGGGCTGAGGAACACCCCCCCCCCCCACCGTGCACAAATTTCGTGCACTGGGCCACTAGTTAAATATAAAAAATAATTCTGTAAATGACTTTTAATGAGGTGGAAGGGGTTATTTTACTTTTCAATTAGTTCATATGTCTGTGGATAAATCTTTTTTATTGCTAGCCTTAGACAAAGTTTGGCATTTGTGTTAAAGATTTCTCTTTTGGCCCTAACTGGTTTGGCTCAGTGGGTAGAGCATCAGCCTGCAGACTGAAAGGTCCTGGGTTCGATTCCGGTCAAGGGCATGTACCTTGGTTGCGGGCACATCCCTTGTGGGAGGTGTGCAGGAGGCAGCTGATCGATGTTTCTCTCTCATGGATGTTTCTAACTCTCTATTCCTCTCCCTTCCTCTCTGTAAAAAATCAATAAAATATATATTTAAAAAAAAAAAAAAGATTTCTCTTTTGCTATGGAAATTTGACCTTGGGTTAAATCTGGTAATATTCTATATCTTGATCTAGGGTGTTAGTCCCACAGGTGCGCTATCTTTGTAAAAAGAAAATTTTCCAGCTGCATATTTATGATTTGTAAACTTTTCTGAGCTATTTTTCAATTTAAATATAAACTTTAAAATATATTTATTTCCTTTAAAGTTTATTTGTAGACATTTGGGAACATTAGTTTTGAGACTAACGAATACGTAAGTGAAATTAATGAGTGATAAAAATCCTATAAGATTCAAGGAGTTAAATATTTATTTTTAATAAATGAGTCAAAATTTGCTCTTAACGTTTTAAGATATGAGAATAGTAAAAAAACAAAAAACAAAAAACTGTTGATCTACGCCCCCTATTGGCCATCACAGTAAGTGCAAGGTAGAATCAGTAAAGGAAATTAGAACAATGATTGCTAGCTCTAACACCCACCTTTGCTCAGAGGAGTTACAAACCAGCATTAAAGTTTAGTAGAAAAAGTGAAAAAGAAGTTGGGCTTATAGTAATTATATCTGGTAATTGGACAGAGCTATAACCACTGCAGCTTTATTTCAGAACACCTATGTACTTCATTAGTCATTTAACCATCTGGGTGCTCACAGGACCAAACCCCTCTGCCCCCCATGCTGGACACAATGCAGAGTCATCTGAGAGGGAAGCAGCATGAACAAGAGCCCATGGCTGCACTCCACTTATTCTGCAATCTGCTTCCGCATCAGTGCTCAATGCAATGCAACGTTCAATGCAAAACAGATGCTCCCAAGCCAGTGCAGCCATCTGACTGCAACAAGTTGTCTGAGGGAATTCAGGACATCTCTAGAATAAATATGGGTTCTCCCGCATCACAGCTATTTTTTTTTTATTTTTTTCTCTTTCTTTTTTGAGAGAGAGAGAGAAACATTGAGCCCACAACCCGGGCATGTGCCCTGATCTGGAATCCAACTGACAACACATCGCATCTTGTTAAAAGGCCCAGATTCAGGCTTGACGTTGTTTTTCCAACATCTGGGTTCTTTCATTGGTAAACGTCCAGTAGCTCTGAGGGTTGCTAATTACCTCCAACACCTCCTAACCATGAAGACAGTGTATAGATCTTTAACTCATAAGGGCTTGATGATAGTGACAGCTTTCACTGGATGAAATGAATGATCAATTCCTTCATCTCGACGAGTTGGCACTCTGGCTTAACGCGGCTATTTGCTTGTTTTCTCTGTGGCACTCATCACCTGAGGCCCCTGAAGGAATGTGAAGGTGCCATCCCAGGAGCCTTTCCTGGAGGTCTAGCGGAATCTGCCTGACACAGTGTGCACTCTGAACCTAGCCTGGTCCCTCCCTTCCTAGTTGGCTGCCAAATGCTCTCTGTCAAGACTGGCCTTTGGATTCCCTCAACATTTGTCGCCAGCACTTTTGAAATCTTTTGTTGATGTGGAAAGAAGATTGAAGTTGCCATTCCCCTCTCACCCCTAGGATAATTTCTAATACACAGCACCGAAAATAAAACATTGAATAAGAATGAATACTAGAGCCCAGCCGACATGGCTCAGTGGTTGAGCATCGACCTATGAACCAGGAGGTCATGGTTCGATTCCCCATCAGGGCACATGCTGGATTGTGGTCTCAATCCCCAGTGGGGTGCATGCAGGAGGCAGCCAATCAATGATTCTCTCTCATCATTGATGTTTCTGTCTCTCCCTCTCCCTTCATCTCTGAAATCAATAAAAAAATTATTTTAAAGAATTTATACTAGGAAGATAAACAGAGAGATGAAAGGCAAATGTTAAGCCAAAGAACATAATATACATTTATTTTTTAATTTTTACAATTATTGTAAAATATACATAATACTAGAGGCTCAGTGCACAAAATTTGTGCACTGGGGGGGCGTGTCCCTCAGCCCAGCCTGCACCCTCTCCAATCTGGGACCCCTTGGGGAATGTCTGACTGCTGGTTTAGGAATCGGGCCTAAACCGGCAGTTGGACATCCCTCTCACAATCCGGGACTGCTGGCCCCAACTGCTCGCCTGCCTGCCAGCCTGATCACTTCCTGACCACTCCCCTGCCAGCCTGATCAATGCCTAACTCCTCCCCTGCTGGCCCGATTGCCCCCAACTGCCTTCCCCTGCCAGCCTGGTCACCCCCAACTGCCCTCCCCTGCCGGCCTGGTCCCCCCGCCCCAACTGCCCTCCCCTGCAGGCCTGGTCCCCCTCAACTCCCTCCCCTGCTGACCTGGGAGCCCCAAACTGCCCTCCCCTGCAGGCCCAGTCACCCCCAACTGCCCTCCCCTGCTGGCCCAGTCGCCCCTAACTGCACTCCCCTGCTGGCCTGATCGCCCACAACTACCCTCCCCTGCTTGCCATCTTGTGGCGGCCATCTTTGGCCACATGGGGGTGTCCATCTTGTGTGAGGGCATGAGGGTCAATTTGCATATTACCTCTTTATTATATAGGATTATATGACTATCTTAACCATTTTAAATGTACAGTTTTATAGTGTTAAATGTAGTCACATTGTCGTGCAACCAACAGAACTTTTTCATCTTGCAAAACTGAGACTCTGTTCCACTAAACAACTCTCCACTCCCCTCTTCCAGCCCCCTTCACCTCTATACCCACATTTGAGAGGAGATAATTGTGATTGCTTTCTGGCTCTAAATCTGACCATTCTAAGACCTCCTATAAGTGGAGTCATGCAGGTTTGTCTTTTTTGACTGGCTTATTATTATTATACACTTATTTTAAACAAGAAAGACTTGGTAGAATTTTTAATAAACTCTAGCTATTTCCATATGACTTGTTTCATAAACTTCTCTTATTCTCCCTCTTTGTGATATGTTTTCTCTTCCTCTCTGTTTAATTCCCTTTTTCTACTATTTCTTCCTACCTCTTGCTTTTGGTGCATTTTATTCTCCCTTTCCTGTTGGTTCCTCTTTCTTCCCCTGTTTTTCATAACACAGCTGGAAGGAAACTAAAGAATGAGTGTTTAGCAGAGTGACTTGTGGAGGATTGGCAATGTAGGGTGTCCTGGTGAGAAGTATCCATGCTTTCACTCGGCCACTCACCTGAATCACTCAGAGTGCTTCTCTTACCCCAAGGGGGCAGTCATCTCTCATGTTTTGACAGAAAAGGGATGCAAGTTGAGCTGCCTGGAAGAAAATGAAAAAGGCTCACCAAGGCCACTACTAGTACATATTTTATTTTCGGAGTAGGCGAGGCAAATGTGACTGGGTTTCAGGGGCCCTCTGGGGACTGGGAAGGAGGAAAGGATCCTGGGTCAACACTTGGCCAAGTGAGAAAGAGAAAGCTCCCAGAGGGTGGGTGGGTGGCAACTAGGCACTGAGAGGGGCCAGAGCCCCACTTGATCCTGAGGGAAGGTGGGCGCTGCACTGAGGGGAGGCATCTGCTGGTGAGGTCAGCACCCATAGGGCACAGGGGGCTATGCCAGGTGACAGGGCTGGGCCACAATGTGACCAGGCTGAGGGCAGAGAGCCAGAGGCTTGTGGAGTCTGGGGTCTCAACATACTGTGAACCTCCAGGGTCCATATCCAAGGGAGGGATAGGAGCCTCCCTTGATATATGTTATGGGCTTCATTGTGTCCCCCAAAAGGATAGTTCACATTCTAACCCCAATACCTGTGAATGTGACCTTATTTGCTGAGAGGGTCTTTGCAGATGAAATTAGGTAAGATGAGGTCACACTGGAGTAAAGTGAGCCTTTAATCCATTTGACTGGTATAGAAAGAGAGTTGTTTCCCCTGTCTTGTATGTATTTTGAGGTTTAAATTCTATTCCCAACAGATAAAGCTAACTGCTTTTTATAAATGTATTTCAAATAGCAAAGTAGAGAAGAATATATACCAAGAGTTTCAGGTTTTCTTGCCATACTTTGCATTTTCTTACCTCATAATTCAATTTTATATAACCGAGTTATAACAATGAATTGGCATTTTCTTGTGGATGACAGATATGATTTTCTGTCTCATAGAGTCAACACTTATATGAGCAAAAGCAGCTGAGGTGATGACTGAACTATTTCTCTTGTCTCTTATTAGCAGTTAAACAAATCTTCCTCGAGCACCTACTATTTGTCAGGCACTGTGCCTGGAGCCGGGAACATAATGATCAACGAGACAGATGTGATCTGTGCCCTCGCCGAGCTCACATTTTACTCACATCATATTTCATGCTTCCCCTTTTCAGGGCTCATTTGTCTTTTGTTCTTCTCTGTGTAAACTGAGTGCTTTAGGATTAATGATATTTTATCATATTCTAGGTAATCGTGGACAAATGACTACTTCTCTGATTTTCACTTTATCATAATGGAAAAGTTGGCCACATGCTTTCTGACTTTGATTGCAGAGTTGAGAGCATCTTGGAGATATTCTCCCCCTAAGCCTTAGTTTTATATTTACTTATTTATTTATGATTGGAAAAGTATGTCTATACTATGTAGAGAGATTCAATGTGATGGTTTCCTTTTTATGGAACAAGCAATATTAAATGAACTGTTAAACTTGCCATCCTTCAGTTTAAAATTTCTTATTTACTTTTTGCAAGGCAATAGGATGGAATGAGATAATGTGAGCTCCGTCTAGCCCTGCATCGCAAGAGGAGATCAACATGGGATGAGTCATTGTCATGCAGACGACGTCCTAAAAATACAGAGTGACATCCTCACATCAAGACAGAGAGAGCCGGGAAGTAGGGAAATGCAGTCCCAAGTGAAGTCACATCCTCGGAATCTTTCTCAACAAATAGTTGAGAAAGAGCACTAATTGTTCTAAGATGACCTCATCTAACCAGGGGTGGTTTGGGGACTTGGTGAAGGATCCTAAAACATGAATGAGAGCGAAGTGAGCCAAAGGAGTGGGAGTAAGGACAGCAGCTGTGACAACTGCAGCTTATGAAAAGAAAGTTTGCCTCACCAGGGACCTGGGCCACAAGACCCTGGTAGCTGCTTCCATTGCATGTGGCCTCACTGAGCACTGACCCCAAGATTAGACACGATGAGGCAGAACCAAAACCAGGACAAGTGCTCAGAACCAAACTACCAGCCGCAAGTAAAACAGCCACAACAGATCCCTGTGCTCCTGACATTTTCAAAAGTATCATAGCTCTTTAGATTATCTCCTATTTACAGTAAGTGGGTGGCATTATGCTGGGGACACCCAGTTGGGGACTGTCAGTTGCTGAGTATGTTTATTGCCAATGATGTACCCCCCAGAACTGTGGAGATCACTAGGATGGACCTGGGAACCCATCCTAATGAATCCTCCCTAAAAATCTCTAAAGATCTCTAAAGTACAGGATTCAGAGAGTTTCCAGGTGAAGGTGCTAGGAGGGTGTGATCACAGAGAGGGCATGGAAGCTCTGTGCTCATTCCTTCATAACTATTCAGCTCTTTCAGCCTCCAAAAGTGTGAGGCAATGAATTTTTGTTGTTTTAAGCCGCCCAGTGTGTAGTACTTCTCTAGTGCATCTCAGAAAACTAATACCCTATTTATTATGGCCACTGTTTATTGGGCACTTCTGTGTTAACCACTGAGCTAAGCTTTTTCATAGGTTATTACATATGTAATAGCCTTGATCCTCCTAAAACCAATTTATGGACAAGGGTAAGATGCACAAAACGGAATAGAATTGGTTCAGGCTACCAATTTCAGTCAAAAATTATTTCAGCATAAAGAATGAAGCAGATTTTTGACAGAAGTTGGAGGCACTTCAACCAATGTGATCTAAACACACATAAATCCCAGCCAAGGTCAGGCATCTAAACTGCCGATTGTTTTATGCACTCATTTTCTTCTCTGAAGATCTCAAGGTTTTAAAACAATAATAATAAAAAGAAAACACAAAAAGAAACAAAGATCTCAAGGTTCGAATTTGGATGTCAATACTAGCTAATAAGTTATAGTTTCCCTTGCAATGTGTCTCCAGGGAATTCTGAAAGCAAACAGGTATGAAAAGGAGTCGGGCTTGTGGAAATTTCACTCAGGCAGCAGCCTTTCTTGAGCTTCATGCCTATTATCAGGGCTGCCCTCAATTTCTTCTTCCACTTCCTATCACACCAAGATAAAGAAATACTAATATGTGCTGGCAGAAAATTCGCCCTGCCTTCCTCTGGTGAGAGAGAGCCTGGAAATTCAATAGGCAGTGGAGCCTGGAGGCCTGTATCAAACTTAAATTAAGCGCAAGCTTGCCTGCCTTCCTGTGAGTGCTGCCCCGGTGCTGGGCTGCTGCCTTGTTAGGCAGGTCAGGGACGAGCCATGCAGACTACCCTGTGCTACCCAGGTGATTGTCATTACTGTTTCAGTCTGTTTGTTTTTTAATATAATTTATGCAATAAACTAGTTCTTAAATCTAGACTCCATATGGAGTCCACTTTTGCATGTATGTGAAGAACAACTTAGTTTCTTTAATAATTTTTTATCATAACCCTTTCATGTTCCTCAATCACATTCCTCAATCATATTGTTCAGTATTTGATTATATAGGTGTTTTTTTAAATCATGAGTTACATTTGGAGTTTTTATGTTTATTCAGTTCAACTTAACAGATATTTTCTGTACTCATGCTACTCTGAGTCTAGCACTGTGCTAAGAGCTGGAGGTAAAGAGAGAAATAATCCAGGAGAAAGGATAAACCAGGAAAAAGGATAACATTGAAGAGAGAATAATAAGAGAGAGAGAGGGATATTCAGGAAAGAGGGAATTAAGGAGAGAGGGTAATACAGCAGAGAGGATAATCCAGGAGAGAGAATAAACTAGGGGTCATGATAATCCAAGAGAGAGGTTAATTCCAAAGAAATGGTAATCCAGCAAAGAGGATAATCCAGAAGAGCATGTAATCCATAATATAAAGTAGTCCAGGAAAGAAGGTAATACAGCTGAGAGAATAATCCAGGAAAGAGTGTAGTACAGGAGAGGGTAATTTAGGCTGAACAATATTCCAGGAGACAGGATAATCCAAGAGACAGTGTAATCCATGAGAGAGGGTATCCAGGAGAGAAAACAATCCAGCAGAGAGTGTTTTCCAGGAGAGACTGTAGTCTTAGAGTATGATTCAAAAGAGAGGGAAAACAGGGAAAGGGGCTAATCAAGCAGAGAAGCTAATTCAGCAGAGATGATAATCCAGGAGGTAGGATAATCAGGAGAGAAGGTAATCAGGAAAGAGTGTAAACCAGGAGAGAAAACAATTCAGGAGAGAAGATAAACCAAGATAAAAGATAACCCAAAAGAAAGGGCAAGCCAGCAGAGTGGATAAAGCAAGATAGTTTATAATCCAGGAGAGAAGGTATTCCAGCAAAGAAGGTAATCCACCTGAGAGGATAATCCAGAAAAGAGTGTAATAGAAAAGAGAGTAATCTTGGGTAGGCAATAATCCTGAAGACCAAATAATCCAGGAGGGAGAATAATCCACAAGAGAGGGTATCCAGAAGAGAAAACAATCAAGAAGAGAGTGAAACGCAGAAGAGTGGGAAATTCAGAATAGATGGTAATCCAGTTGAAGGATAATCTGAAAAGAGTGTAATCCAGGAGAGAGAGCAATCCAGGTTAAATAATAATCCAGGTGGGAGTGTAAATGAGGACAGAGTGTAATCCGACAGAGTGTAATCCAACAGAGATCGTAATCCATCAGACTGTAATCCAGAAGAGAGGGTAATCCAGGAAAGGTGATCATCCAAAAGAGATGACAATCCAGCAAAGAAGATAATCCAGAAAAGTGTGTCATGCAGAAAAATTGTAATTCAGGAGAAAGCATAATCCATGAAAGAATGTAATTCAGAAGAGTGTGAAATCTAGGATTAATCCAGAATATGGGTAATCAAACAGAAGACATAAACCAGAAGAGCATGTAACCTTTAAGAATGGGTAATCCAGGAGAGATAATAATTCTGAAAAGAGGCTAATCTAGGAAAGCAAGTAATACAGGAGAGAGGGTAATCCATCAGAGAGGGTAATCCAGCACAGAAAATAATTCAGGAGTGTGTGTATCTAGAAGATAGGGTAATGTAGCAGAGAAAATAATCCAGAAGGGATGGTAATCCATCATATAGGATAATCCAGGAGAGGGTGTAATCCAGGTAGGAATGTAATCCAGGAAAGAGGGTAGTTGGGAGAGAGTATATCCAGGAGAGAGGATAATCCAAAAGAGAGAATAATCTAGGAGAGGTGATAATATAGAAGGGATGGTAATTCAAAAGAGATGCTAATGTAGAAGAGAAGAAAATCCAGAAGAGCATATAGTTCAGGAAAGGTGGTAGTCCAAGAGAGAGTGAAATCCAGGAAAGGGTGTAATCCACAATAACATATAATCCAGGAGAGTGACTAATCCAGGGGAAAGGGTAATCCAGGAGAGCATGTACCCAGAAGAGAACATAATCAAGGAGGGAGGGTAATATAGGAGAGAGGGTAATCCAGCAGAGAGAATAATCCAGGAGATTGTGCATCCAGAAGAGAAGGTAATTCAGGAGAGAAAACAATTCAGGAGAGAGGATAAACCAGGAGAAAAGATAATCCCCCCAAAAAGGGTAATCCAACAGAGTGGATAACCCAAGAGAGTTTATAATCCAGTAGAGATGGTATTCCAGAAAAGAAAGTAATACATTTGAGAGACTAATCCAGGGAAGAGTGTAATCCGAAAGAGGTAATCCAGGCTGGAGAATAATCATGAAGACAGGATAATCCCAGAGAGAATATAATACACGAGAGAGGGCATCCAAGGGAGAAAACAATCCAGGAGAGGACATAATGCAGAGGAGTCGGAAATCCAGGAGAGATGGTAATCCAGTTGAAGGATAATTTGGGAGAGAGTGTAATACAGGAGTGAGTATAACACAGGAGAGAGTAATCCAGGCTAAAGAATAATCCAGGAGTGAGTGTAAACCAGGACAGAGTGTAATGCAAGGGAGATAGTAATCCAGTAAGTGTAATCCAGGAGAGAGTGTAATCCAGGAAAGAGTGTAATCCAGGAGAGAGTGTAATTCACAAGAACATATAATACAGGAGAGGTGGTAATCCAACAGAAAGTAATCCAGGAGAGAGTGTAATTGAGGAAACACTGTAATTCAGAAGAGAGGGTAATCAAGGAGAGTGAATAACCAAGGAGAGGGGCTAATCCAGAAGAGCAGGTAAATAGAAGATAATATAGTAGTGTGTGTAGTGAAGGAGAATGGTATTCCAGTAGAGAGTGTAATCCAGAATAGAAAACAATCCATCAGAGAGGATAATCCAGTAGAGAGTATATCCAGAAGAGACTGTAATCCAAGAGAGAGAATAATCCAAGAGAGATGATAATCTGAGAGAGGAGCTAATCCAGAAGAAAGTAATCTAGCAGAGAAGATAATTCAGCTCATCAAGTAATCCAAGAGAGGGGGGTAATCTGCCTGAGAGGATCATCCAGGAGAGAATGCAATCCGGGAAAGAGTAATCCACAAAAGCATGTAATACAGGAGAGGTAGTAATCCAGCAGAGTGTAATCCATGAGAGAGGGCAATCCAAAAGAGAAGAAAATCCAGGACAGCGTGTATCCAGAAGACAGGGTAATTTTGCAGAGATGATAATCCAAAAGATACGGTAATCCAGCAGATAAAATAATGCAGAAGAGTGCATAATCCAGCAGAATGGGAAACCCAGGAGCAAGGCTGTAATCCAGAAGAGAGGATAATCAAGAACAGTGGGTAATCCTAGAAAGAGGCTAAACCAGAAGATAAGGTAAATAGAAGATAATACAGTAGAGTGTGAAATGCAGGAGAGAGGATATTTCAAGAGTAAGTGTGATCCAGAAGAGAGGGCAATCCAGTGAGAGGAAGATCCAGGAGAGAGGCCAATCCAAGAAAGAGGATAATCCATCAGAGATGATAATCCAGGAGAGAGTATATCCAGGAGAGGGTAATCTAGAAGAAAGAATAATCCAGAAGAGAAGTTCATCCAAAGAAAGGGTAATCCATCAGAGAAGTTAGAGGACAGCATGTAATCCAAGAGAGGGGGGATTCCAGGAAAGAAGTTAATCCACCTGAGAGGATAGTCCAGGAAAGAGTGTAGCCCTAACTGGTTTGGCTCAGTGGATAGAGTGTCGGCCTGCAGACTGAAGGGTCCCAGGTTCAATTCCAGTGAAGGGCATGTACCTTGGTTGTGGGCACATCCCCAGTGGGGTGTGTGCAGGAGGCAGCTGATCGATATTTCTCTCTCATCGATGTTTCTAGCTCTCTATCCCTCTCCCGTCCTCTCTGTTAAAAATCAATAAAATATATATGTTTTTTTAAAAGTGTAATCTGAGAGGGTAATCCAGGCAAGGGAATTATCTAGGAGTAGGATAATCCAGGAGAGAGTGTAATCCAAGAGAAATGGTATCCAGGAGAAAAAAATAATGCAAAAAACAAACAAACAAAAAAAAAACACAACTGTAATACAGGAGAGAGTGTTGTCCAGGAGCGAGGATTATCCAACAGAAAGGAAAAACCTGGAAAGAGGCTAATCCAGCAAAGAAGCTAATTCAGCAGAGACAATAATCCAGGAGGGAAAATAATCCAAGAGAGAGGGTAATCCACTACAGGGGTAATCCAGAAAAAAGGGTAATTTTTTAGAGAGGAAAATCCAAGGAAGGTATAATCCAGAAGAGAGGGGGTAATTCAGGAGAGAGGATAATCCAGCAGATACAATAATTTGGACAGTGGTCGGCAAACTCATTAGTCAACAGAGTCAAATATCAACAGTACAATGATTGAAATTTCTTTTGAGAGCCAAATTTTTTAAACTTAAACTCCTTCTAACGCAACTTCTTCAAAATAGATTCGCCCAGGCAGTGGTATCTTGTGGAAGAGCCACATGTGGCTCATGAGCCGCAGTTTGCCGATCACAGATCTAGGAGATTGTGCATCCAGAAGAGATGGTAAACCAGGAGAGAAAACAATTTAGGAGAGAGGGTAAACCAGGAGAAAGCTAATCCAAAAGAAAGGGTAAACCAACAGAGAGAATAATCCAGGAGAGAAGGTATTTTAGGAAAGAAAGTAATCCACCTGAGAAGATGATCCAGGAAAGAGTGTAATCCAAAAGAGGTAATCCAGGCTGGAGAATAACCATGACGACAGGGTAATCCAGGAGAAAGTATAATCCATGAGAGAAAACAATCCAGGGGAGAGCATAATGCAGAAGAGTAAGAAATCCAGGAGAGATGGTAATGCAGTTGAAGGATAATTTGGGAGGGAATGTGATCCAGGAGTGAGTGTAATCCAGGACAGAGCGTAATACAGGTTAAAGAATAATCCAGGAGTGAGTGTAAACCAGGCCAGAGTGTAATGCAAGAAAGACAGTAATCCATTGGAGTGTAACCCAGGAAAGAGTGTAATTCCCAAGAGTGTATAATATAGGAGAGGTGGTAATCCAGCCAAGTGTAATCCAGGAGAGAGGGTAATCCCAAAGAGAAGATAACACAAGAGCATGTGTATCCATAGCAGAGTGTAATCCAGCAGAAATGATAATGCAAACCAGATCGTAATCCTAAAGCATTATCCAGGAGAGAAGATAATGCAGAAGAGTGCATTATCCAGGAGAATGGGAAATACAGGAGAGAGTGTAATTGAGGAAAGAACTGTAATCCAGAAGCGAGGGTAATCAAGGAGGGTGGGTAATCCAGGAAAGAGACTAATCCATAAAGAGAGAAAATAGAAGACAATACAATAGAGTTTGTAATGCAGGAGAGTGGTATTCCAAGAGTATGTGTGATCCAGAAGAGAGGGCAATCCAGGTGAGAGGAAGATACAGGAGAGAGGTCAATCCTGGAGAGAGGGTAATCCAGAAGACAGGATAATCCAGGAAAGACTGTAATACAGGAGAGAAAATAATCCAGGAGAGAAGCTAATCCAAAAGAAATAGTAATCCAGCAGAGAAGATTATCTAGGAGAGCATGTAATTCAAGAGAGGGGTGATTCCAGAAAAGTAGGTAATCCACTTGAGAGGATAATCCATGAAAGTGTGTAATTGAGGAAAGAGGGTAATTCAGGCTAGAGAATAATCCAGGAGACTATGTAATCCATGAGAGAGGTAATACATGACAGAAGAAAAATGAGGAGTGTATCCAGAAGAGTGAAATCCAGAAGAGAGGGCAATCTGGGATATGTGATATACAGGACAGAGGCTAATCCAGGAGAGAGGATAATCCAGGAAAGAGTGTAATTCAGAAGAGCATGTAATATAGGAGAGATGTTAATTCAACAGAGTGTAATCCAGGAGAGTGTGTCCAGAAGAGAGGGTAATCCAAGAGAGAGAATAACCCAGGTTAAAGTATAACCCAGGAGCATGTGTAAACCAGCATAGAGTGTAATCCAGGAGAGGTGGTAATCCATCACATTGTAATCCAGTAGATGGAATAATCTAGTAAATATGATAATGCAGGAGATTATGTACTTAGAAGAAAGGGTAATCTAGGAGAGAAAATAATTCTCCAGGAAAGAGTTACCCAGGATATTCCAGCAGAGAGGATTATCCAGGAGAGAGTGTATCCAGAACAAAGGGGAATCCAGGAGAGAGAATAAACTGGGAGAAAGAATAATTCAGGACAGAAGCCAATAAAAAAAAGGTAATCCAGCACAGAAGAAACTCCAGGAGAGTTTATAATCAAGGAGTGTGGGTATTCCAAGAAAAAGGTAATACAGAAAAGAGTGTAATCCAAAACATGGTAATCTATGCTGGAGAATAATCCTACAAATAAAATAATCCAGGAGAGTATATAATCCATGAGAAAGGTTATCCAAGAGAGAAAACTTTCCAGGAGAGAGTGTAATCCAGGAGCAAGTGTAATGCAGAAGGGTGTGAAATCCAGTAGAGATGGTTATCCAATTGAAGGATTATCCAGGAGAGAGGGTAATTCAGGAGAGAGAGTAATGCAGGTTAAAGGAGCCATTGTTAACCAGGGTAGAGTGTAATCCATGAGAAATGGTAATACAACATAGTGTAATCCTGGAGAGAGGGTAATCCAGGAGTAAGGGTAATCCAGCAGAGAAGATAATCCAGGAGATTGTATTCAGATAAGAAGTTAATCCATGAGAGGAAGCAATTGAGGAGAGAGAATAATACAGAAGAGAAGATAAACAAGGAGAGAGTGTAAACCAGGAGGGAGAATAATCCACATGAGATGATAATCCAGGAGAGAAGCTAATCCACAAGAACGGTTAATCCTGCAGAGAAGATAATTCAGGAGAGAGGGTATTCTAGGAAAAAAGGTAATCCACCTGAAAGGATAATCCAGGAGGAGGTTATCCAGGCTGGAAAATAATCCTGAAGACAGGGTAATCCCAGAGCGAGTGTAATCCTAAGAGAGTATAATGCAGTAGAGTGGGTAATTCAAGAAAAATGGTAATCTGGTTGAAGGATAATTCAAGAGAGAGGGTAATCCAGGAGTGAGTCTAATATAGAAGAGAGAGAATAACCCAGGTTAAAGGATAATACAGGAGTGTGTGTAAACCATGATAGTGGATAATCCAGCAAAGAGTGATAATCTAGGAGACTGTGTATCCAGAAGAGAGGGCAATCTAGGAGAGAAAATAATTCTTGAGAAAGGGTAAACCAGGAGACAGGATATTCCAGGAAAGAGGATTATCCAGGAGATATTGTATCCAGAAGAGAGGGTAATCAAGGACGGTGAATAAACCAGGAGAAATAATAATCCAGGAGAGAAGGCAATCCAAACAAAAGGGTAATCCAACAGAGAATATAAACCAGGAGAGTTTGTGATTCAGGAGGAGGGTATTCTGAGGAAAAAGGTAATCCACCTGAGAGGATAAACCAGGAAAGAGGGTAATCCAAACGAGGGTAATCCAGGCTGGAGAATAATCCTGAAGACAAGGTAATCCAAGAGAGAATATAATCCATAAAACAGAAAACAATCCAGAAGAGAGTGTAATGCAAAAGGGTGAGAAATCCAGGAGAGGTGGTAATCCAGTTGAAGGAAAATCCTGGAGAGAGGGTAATCCACCCAAGAGGATAATCCAGCAGAGATGATAATCCAACAGAGAGGCTAATCCAGGAGAGAGGATAATCCCGGAGACTGTGTAATGCAGGTGAGGTGGTAATCCTGAAAGGAGGTAATCCAGGAGAGAGGGCAATCCAGTGAAGAGGGTAATCCAAGAGTGTGGATTATCCAGGAGAGGATAATCTTGGTGAGTGAATAATCCAGATTTTGTCCTTGAGATAAAATGGGAGAGAGAAAAAAATACAAGTTTATAAATGAGAATAATTAAGATATGAAACATATACCCTCTCAGGTGATTTTGTGATCAAATGTAAACATTTAAGGAATATTTCAAATATTTCAAATGTCCCTTGATATTAACAAAGCTCCCACTTTTAAATTATTTTAAAATTTCATGACATCCATTTCTGGATGCTGGACTGTTCCTTCATCAGTTGTGTCCTCTCTTGTCCCTGGGCACCTCTCTTATGGCACCATGTCCACAGTGCTTCCTGCACTAGCACTTCAGCTGGTGCCTTGCTTCCTACCTTCTCAGGGTCAGGGAAAGACCTGATAGAAACCAGGAAATGCTTTCCCAAAACGTGGTTTTGCCTGAGTTTTTCCTCTTTCCTTTCCCTACCAAAATAAATTACCTTCGGGATGCCAATAACAGTATTGGAGCTAGGTACTTCCATTGGGCAAAACCCAAAATCAACTCTAAGAATGGATTTATAAACAAAGTAAACATTTTGGAATCAGATATTACAACTCTAATAAAAATTGTGAGTCAGTATGATGATTCACTATCCCCAGGGAAACAGTTTAATGAACAGACCATCCTCCCTTTCCTTCCTTCTCATATCTTCTTATACTGCCTTAGCTTGTATATTAGTTTTCCAAGGTTGCCATAAGGAAGTACCAAACTGGGCTTAAATCAGCAGAAATTCATTCTCTCACAGTTTTGGAAGTCAGAAAGCTAAAATCGAGGTGTCAGCAGGGCTACAACTCCCTACAGAGGCTCTAGGGAAGGATCCTTCCTCACTGCTGGAAGTTCCCCATGGCCCCAGGCATTCCTGGATTTGTGGCAGCATCCTCCAGTCTCTGCCTTCACCTTCATGTGATTGTCTTCTGTCTCTGTATCCTCGCCTCTTCTTATAATACCTAATACTATCTAATAACCAGGTATTATTAGAGTTATAATATCTGATTCCAGTTGTCGGATTTTGAGCCCACTCTGAATCCAAATTATTTCATCTCAAGATCTTTTGCAAAAATTCAATTTCCAAATAAGGGTACATTCTGAGGTTCTGGGTGGATGTGAATTAGGGGGGCCCTATTCAACCCACCATAGCTTATAACCTAGAAACTATTGCCTTCAAGATGTTAGAGGGAGAACTTCTGCTTTCTCTCCCCCTTTCACCATTCCTTTCTGTAAGAGGGGGAGTAAGATTGAAAAATTCCCAGATCATGGATGTTCTAGATTCTCTTGGTCTGAGAAATCTGCCTTTCTTCAGACACATGCACTCATATCTCCCTCATCAGGAAACCTATCAGGCTGACTCTGTGGTTGTCCAGCCTGTGACTCAATGGGCAATTTCAATTGCAGGCAGAGGGATGCTATAGAAAGCCTAGAATGGAGTTCAGGTCCAAGCCCTGTTCTCAAGTCCAGCTTGATCCGTAATACATTTCTCATCTGTCAGACTTCTGAGCACACTCCTCAAGTAGTTTGGAACTCAGAGAGGGAAGAGTGTGACTGAGGAGCATAGGGGTCCCCGTCAGCAGCCCCCTGTCAGCTATTCACAACTGTCCCAGCAGACAGGAGGCTGTGGCACCAAAGAGAATTCCTGAAGCCCAGTAGGCCTGCACTTGCATTTCAGATGATTTGCCCTGGGAGGAAGGCCCTAAGGATCGGACTAGGCTCCAGGTTAAAATGTCAGTGCTCAGGTCTGGGGACCACCCTCTTTTATTTTATTTATTAATTATATTTTTTTAATTCTCACCCAAGAATAATTTTTCCATTGATAATTTTAGAGAGAGTGAAGGGCAGAGAGGAGGGGAAGAAAGAGAGAGAAACATCAATCTGAAAGAGACACATTGATCGGTTGCCTCCTGTTCGCACCTCGACTAGGGCCAGGGATCCAGCCTGCAAACGAGGTACGTGCCCTTGTCTGGGAATTGAACCCTTGACCCTTTGGTCTATGGGCCAATACTCTAACCACTTAGCAACCCGGCCAGGGCAGGACCACCCTTTTTATAGGAGGACTGGAGGGCGAGGTGCAACCAGATGATGGAAAGGAGAATTTGGGAGGGGAACCAAGACAGAAGCCCACTCCTATCACCATATCACTGACGGTTCCCAGGGTGTTCTCTCCCAAGTCCCAGGTTGTCTCTCTCCCAAGTCCCATTGAGGAGGTGGAGGTGGGGCAAGGTTGAGTAGGGATCAGTTAGGCCCGGCTGGGGAACAGCTTGGGGGTGGAGGTGGGGGCAAAGGGCAGCTACCAGTTGTCCCTTTACACTGTCTAGCCTCCTCTCCTCTGCCCCTCAGGCTGAGGCCTGTGATGTGGAACCAGTCCCTAGTCCAGGGGTGGGCAAACTTTTTGACTCGAGGGCCACAATGGGTTCTTAAACTGGACCGGAGGGCCGGAACAAAAGCATGGATGGAGTGTTTGTGTGAACTAATATAAAATCAAAGTAAACATCATTACATAAAAGGGTACGGTCTTTTTTTTTATTTCAATAGTTTTATTCATTTCAAACATTTTAACAAGAAGAATGTAAACACTAATTATTATAATTTGAAACTTCAAAAAATGGAGGAATCATAGCACAATAACATACCTTATATTGAAGATGGCAAAGGCAAAGTAAAATTGCCTAACAAAGGAAAGGTACAAAAGCCTTTCAAATTAAACTTAAATATAATAAAATAATTTAAAACTAAAACAAATAGAAAAGAACAAAATGTGTAAACAGTAAATTAAACATTTTCTTTAGTGCAACTTCCAAATTATGCCCGGGACGTAGATGTAGATGGCAATGTAGAGTGGGTTGAAAGGTTTTTGGTCTTTAAAATATCAACTTCAGTGGGAACAGTGTTGTAGGTCTCCTTTTTAGCTAATGCTCTGATACTGTGCTCTCCAGGGGCGTGTCTCCCTACATCACCACGATAACGTGTCTACGCATTCCCAGGGTGATGTCGGGGGACGCGTCCGCGGGCATTACAAGGAGCCTCTGGAAGATTGAGAGGTTGTTCCTTCTACTGAATGGGCGGATATAAATCCACCCACTCAGAAGAAGGAGCTGCGGCCGTGTTTCCCGACGTTGCCATGTTAACACTGCTGCTGGTGAAGGAGCGGAGGGGAGAGCAAGAGAACCCTCCGCTCGGCTCCGCGGGCCGGATAGAACAGCCGAACGGGCCGGATCTGGCCCGCGGGCTGTAGTTTGCCCACGGCTGCCCTAGTCAGACCTACTGGGGGCTAATCCTCCTGAGTGAAGCATGTACCCATCCATTCCCCCCACCCCATTGGTTTTAATAAAAAGTAAAAGTTGTAGGAAAATCTAGGTCCTTAGACAATCAGGTGCTTACGCCCATCTGACCATGGCATTGGTGCTGAGAGCACAGGACTCTGCAAGCTGAGCCAGAGGTTTAATATAAAAATAACACGTAACAGGACATTTCAGCTGGTTGGGAAGAAAACTCTGGGTTTGAGGTCACTGTTTCAGATCAGGACTGAGGACAGCTGGGCCTGCAATGCACAGCCATCTGAGACCTGAGTTCACACATCAGTGAACTGGAATTTCTGTCTGCTTCCTGTTGGCAGGTGTCTCCATCACAACTCACTGGTCACAACAGAAAGGCCAAAACTGGAGTGGGCCTCAAGAAAGAGCCATCTCACGCTTTCAAACAGGGACAGCGCCTGGCATTATCCAGCATGAAGTGGCATTACTGTGGGATTTGTCATTCAGCAAACAGACTCTCATCAGAGAAACAACTGTTAATGCTGAACAAATCTATTTTAAGAGTGCAAGAATGAATGGGGGGGGGGTGGCAAAGCATTTATAGTAAAAGTAGCTAACTAAACCATCATTCTCTTAACATAGCCAATATTTGAGAAACATGACTTCATTGCAAGACAATTAAGACCTGGTCACACCCTGGCTGGGTAGCTCAGTTGGTTAGAGCATCCTCCTGATATGCCAAGGTTGCAGTTTCGATACCTTAGCAGGGCACATACAAGAATCAACCAGTGAGCCCAGCCAGCATGGCTCAATGGTTGACTGTCGACCTATGAACCCGGAGGTCACGGTTCGATTCCTGGTCAGGGCAAATGCCTGCGGACTCGATCCTCAGTGTGGGGCATGCAGGAGGCAGTCAACCAATGATTCTTTCTCATCATTGATGTTTCTATCTCTCTCTCCCTCTCCTTTTGTCTCTGAAATCAATAAATACATATATATATTTAAAATAATCAACCAATGAATGCATCAATAAGTGGAACAACAAATCGATGTTTCCTCTCTCTCCTCCTACCTTTCTCTCTAAAATCAATTCAGAGAAGAAAAAAAAAAAGAGTCACAATACAGCAGTTCTGAGAAAGACATGCAAAGTGTAGAGATCTGGTGAGGACACATAAGTGTTTGATAAATGTTGGCCGTGACATTGGTGAAGGGTGAGCACTGGCCCAGGAAGCATACAGCAGCTGGGGTGGTGACTCTGGCGAGCCTTCATAGCAAGTGACGGCACACATTCAACTTGAATTCCCAAAGCACACACTGATCATCTAGGCGAGGTGGCCTGGAGCATTCTGTGTTCAACCTGGATTAAAACTTTGATGCACAGAATTTAAAGACTGAGCAATCAAAAGATTATTAGAGGTATAAAATTAAACCCTCTTTAAAAATTAAGAAAGGTGATTGATTTAAACTCATTTGGTCTATTCAATGATTTATTCTACAGTTCTAATTTCTGTGAGTTTTCAGATGCTTTATTAATGAGCAGGACTTTGTCTCACCATCCCAGTTGCCATCTGTGTAGAGGAAAGGAGTGGAAAACGCAAAGGATTTAGGAGCAGCATCTGCAAAAAGGTCTTGATTTTACAGAGACCTTTAGACAGAGGTCACTTGAGACATCCTTTTGAGACAAGGGTTGAGATCTAAAAGTAGTCCAGATGGGTGTTGGATCAGTTCATTTTTTTCTATGCTGTGGCAAACAGGAGCAAGACCATGTCTAGCAATACTGTCTGACCCAAATGCCACTGGCCTTAAATGTCCTTCTGGCTGCTTGGGCTCCCAGGCCTGTGTCAAGTGGGCACAGTGCCCACAGGAATCTTGACCAACCCTGTGAACTGAGAGCCAGGCAAGGAAGAAGACCTCCACAGGCGACTGAGAACACTTCCTGTGGTATCTGGTCAGCTGGATATGGCTTCTCTGCACACTGGGCCAGTGGACCGCCATTCATTCCCAGTCACACCTGTTGCAATTTGATTTCACAAAGTAGATGGGTCCATAGAGACCTTGGCCAAGAACACACGGAGGTTTCTCCTGGAAAAGGCAGTGGGAGATGTGGAGGCAGCCTGGAATGACTGTCTCAGTAGCTGAACGCAGCTGACCCTCAGCAGCTGCACTGGACTTACACACCAAGGGGACAGTGCTGAGAAGTCAGCAGCAGGAATCAACAGTTTCCATCATGGAAATATGGCCAAAGGCACAGAGACTGAATATAGGTGTGCAGCCTCCAAACCTCAGAGTACAGGAGGACTTGGAAACTCACTGGGCTCAGCCAGAATCTCACGTAGAAAATACATGCTAAGTTAGCATAATCAGTAAGGAATGGAAAGCAATTATTTCTATAATCAACCAATGAATGCATAAATAAGTGGAACAACAAATCGATGTTTTGAGGCCAGTGCAGGGTAGGAACCAGTAGAGCGGGGTTGAAAGCATTTTGTCAAAGAAAATGAAGAGCCATGATGAGAAGGAGTAGGACAAACAGAGACTTGAGAGGGAGGGAGAAGGTATACCGAACCAATGAAAAGAGGGAAATAGCAGGAATCAGTGGGTGTTACAATACAAATCTGAAAAATATGCCTGCCACCTGAGTTTGTCCCACCCAGAGGCCTCTGTACTCACAGGACATATTTCTTTCTCCCTCCCTCCCTTCCTTCCTTCCATTCTTATTCTCACTCGAGGAGTGAGGATATTTTTCCCATTGATATTTTGCAGAGAGTGGAAGGGAAAGGGAGGGGAAGAGTGAAAGAAACATCAATATGAAAGAGACACATCGATGGGTTGCCTCCCACATGTGCCCTGACCAGGGACAGGAATTGGACCTGCAACCCAGGTACCTACCCTTGACTGGGAATTGAACCTGAGACCCTCCAGAAGGCAGGCTGACACTAACTGCTGAGCCACATCAGCCAGGGCAGAACATATTTCTTTTGCACATCATTACATACTGTATAATTTATCAATACACGTAATAACACTATCTGTTTCAGAATGTGGTATTTTCTTTATTCTTTAAACCACTAAACCTAGATTCTAAAATTATATGGGACAGTCTATTGAAATGTCCACTGTTTATTAAATTCATTTCACAGCGGATAATGTAGTGCTTCCCTTTCCCTGTGAAGCACAGATGTCTGGAATTTTTTTCGAATGCTCATTTGCATATGGTTCAGTTGCAGGTTGTAATTTCCAAAAATGACCCCAACAATATCTCCCATTTCACAGGCCTTTTTTCTTTAGGGAATTGTTATAAGATTTTATTTGAGCCAAACTGACAACATGCTGAGGAGCAAGGACTCAAATGCTCCAGAAAATGACAGTTTTACAGGGGTTTTTGAACATTTGGAAATAAGGAGGCATGTAAGGTAGATTAGAATAGATGAAGGTGGGAGAAAGCAAGGTGCAGGATAGTTAACAAGATTATGTGCTCCCTTGGGGGTGGTTACACCTCCTCTGAAAAAGAGGATTGCTCTGGCATTTCAAAAGTATATTAACCTACATACATAAGAACAATGGACAGGACTTGCTTAAGACAAAGATAAACCTTTTGATAGGCCTGGGGGTGACTACCCACCATGACCTGCTCAGTTGGGTATTTCTGATTCATTACAGCACCCCTCTTCTTCTACAGTCTTCCCTTTTGGTCATAAATCAAGCTGAAGAATGCACTGGTGACCAACCCTTCAGTCAGGTGATGAGGTTTCACAGCCTAGGAAGGCTCATCCCTAGGACTTCTCGCTGTTGACTTGTTGAAGTAGTGGATCACTGGGGATGGGGCAGTACTGGTATGTGAGTTGAGGCCCGATTTTCCCAAAAGGGAAGGACAAGTAAATGCAAGGTATTAGGGGCTTATGGCCTTTGTTTTGAATAAACACTCTGGATCATTTCTATCCTATGAACTATCATGTTCTGAGTTTTTCCATTAGTCTCATTTTTCTGTATTTTGCATCTAATATAACATTTATATCAGCCATAAAAATAGTATTAAAGGTATCTTATACATGTTCAGTAATCATAAGCAGTTGGACTATATAGAAAACCCCAAAGAATAAGTATAGCTACTATTGTGATTAATATCATTAGTCGACAAGTAAAGAAAATCAAACAAATGGTTTCTGAGTTCAATAGCAATCCATAGGTATACAGGCTTGCCAATGTCTTGGGGTAGCTGTCTACCTCTGGTGTCAGTGACTTCTCATCCCTGAGGAGTCTTTGGTGTCTGTGGTAGGTGGAAGGGAGTGTCAGAAACAGTAGATGTCCATTCATGGTTAGGTGCCTGATAAGGTCCCTTTCAATGAGGTTGGAAGTGTCTTTTATTTGATGTCCTTTTCAATAAACAAAATATCTTGGTGGCAGTTAATGACCTTCAAAATCTTTGTGTCCTGGGAGCTCACCAAGTTCACCAATGTGAAGCTGGGAGCCGGTAGGGCTCAATTAGCCCATGCTGATACCTAACATGGGGTCGAACCTGCATGGTGGCCCTGGATGGGCTTCTTTGGAATCCTGCTGGCTATACCAAATAAAAGTTGACATCCAAACCTGTGGAGAATTTTTATAAGAATTTATTTGAGCCAAATTGACAACATGCTGGGGAGCGAGATCACAAATGCTCTCCCTGCACCTTTCTTTTTAACGTTGTGATCCTGATGCTTCTTTTAACGAATCCAGGTAGACTTTATCCAGTCTTGACCAACAGAGTGTGGCTGAATTGATGCTATGGGACCCCGGAGGCTAGGTGATACCATAAAAATGTCATGCATTTTGACCTGGCTCTTTCGAGACACCCCCTCTAGGAAAACCCAGCAGCCATGCTGTGAGGAAGCCCAAACTAGCCCACACTATGCGTTAAACTCTTATCTAAGTTCCTTTGCATCCAGACTGTGTCTCACCTTTACTTGAGGCATGACTTCTTTGTAGTGATGTAGGTGTAGTAACTATTTCCCCAATTATGTTTTATTTCTCCCAGAGTCATTTAATACTTTCAGACCATCTTCAGCTACATTTCTGCAAGCTGAGGTCAGTTGGAGACACATGAAAGGAAAGAATTTGGCCTGATCTGATCTCTATTGCTTGACAACAGGAGAAATAGTAACCTTAAAAGTTAGCTTTTAAATCAAAATTTTAATTATATAAGCAATACAAGAGCATTTTAAAGCAATTCCAAAAAAAACTTAAGCCCAATAGATCAAGCTAATGTTCCCCTTGAACATGTATACCTCACCTGTCCCTGCCTCTGCTTCTCCATTGTTAACTCATCAATGTGATATGATCTTTTCAGATCTTTTATGCATTGAATATATATGTTCTCATAGAAAATATATAGTGTGGTTAAACTATGTAGTGTCATTTTATGTGTTTTTTTTAAAAACACACATAAGTTTAATGGTATTATAGAAATGCTCTGCAATGTTTCTTATTAATTTTTAACTGCACACTGTAACTGCCCGCCCTCTCAGGGACTGTTATTGCTTTCAGAGTAGTTCCTCCTATTTAGAGAGTTAGGGTTTTAAATGTCTTCATATTTTATATGATGGAGTTTGCATTTCTGTTTCTTTTAGCTTCAGGGTCATTTCTGGATGGTTAAGAGGAAATACCTGTGACATTTCCACTAAACTGAACATCCTTTATATATTTTCTGTTGGGTGTGTTAGGGTTATATCCCCCATATAGCAGAATTTCTTCTATAACATGAAGAATATTTTTATCACAACTTATAGCTGGTCATTACTAACATAGTAAAGCTATTTACTTGATTCCATTCCATTATATCCATCATCTTGCTAAATTTGGGATTGACTTCAACTTGCAGAAATGTAGCTGAAGATGGTCTGAAAGTATTAAAAGGGGTCCAAGGATTAGATAGTGATAATCTTATGGAATGTATTATTACATAGTGTGTAATGCATCAAAGTTATTTTCCTGATTTTGAAAGGTATTTTATAGTTGTGTAGGAGAAAGCTATTGTTTGTTAACAAATAAAAAAACATACTGAAGTATTTGGGGGTGATAGAGTATCATGATCTCCATTTATTTTCAAATGGTTTAGGAAAAAAAGTCTTCCATTGTACTGTTACTTGCAATTTTTAGATAGGTTTGAGATTTTTTTTTAAGTTTGTTGAAAAAATACTTGGAGATGCCTGCTGCTAAGGAAGTGAAAACTTAAACAGAAGGAATGAAAGTGTTTAGCCAAGAGGTTTTTTAATACATGTAGCTGTGACGTCGTCCAATTCAGAAAAGTGGAAACATCTGGTGAGAAGGCCATTAGCTAATTTACCTCAGTCTATACCAGTGGTCAGCAAACTCGTTAGTCAACAGAGTGGCAAACCGCAGCTCGGGAGCCCCATGTGGCTCGTAAGCTGCAGTTTGCCCACCACTGGTCTATACAATGCCTGTGTGTTTTTTTAAATCTTTATTGTTGAAAGTATTACATATGTCTCCCTTTTCCCCCCATTGACCTCTTCTAGCCCACCCCTGCCCCCCATCCAGGCCTTCCCTCTGAGGTTCGACGGTCTGTTCCATAGATTTATTTTGTTCATCAGTTTAATTTGTTCATTAGATTCCACTGTGGACAAAAGGGGCCACATGCTAACCTGACAAGCTCAGGGGAGGCCTGCATGGCAGTCTTGCAAACTCAAAGACCTAAAGTAACACAAAGGATGGTCTGAAATTAAACTTTAACTAAAAGCAGTTATGCTGGGTATTACATCCTAGGTCGGTATCTTCCCTGACAAAGGTCAGTCTTTGTCTTTTTGCACCTACAATAACATATCGTTGGAATGTCAAAGCAATTTTCTTTTTTCTGGACCCCTCAAAGCACAGGCACCACTCTTCGGAGACCACAAATCCCCTCATTGTTACTGAGTTAATTGTTGACTGTTAACTATCCCGCACCCACCTAGGTAAAAGAAGTTTGTGTCTATCATTTTATTTTTTATCCAATCCCAGAGGTTTCCCTACTATACTTTCTCTTGCCTCCCTAATCTATCACCAATGGATTTCATGTAACCCACATATGCCTCCTCTTTTGATTGTAATGTATAAAACAAGGTAAAAAACCACCATTCTCCAGAGCATATCCCCATATGTTGAGATTCTGCTTCCCAGCAATTGTCAACAGTTTGGCTCAAATACTAGTAAACTCACAAAAATTCTTTACAGGTTTGAATGTTGTTGTTTTTTTATGTTTACACCACATATGAGTGAGATGTGATACTTATCTTTCTCTGACTGGCTTATTTCACTTGGCATAATACTCTTCTGTTGAAGTCAGCTAGCAATGGTACGGGAACAGCCGTATAACAGATGTGTGCTCATCCCCCAGAAATGTCTCAGATGAAGCTGTCGGCCCCAACAGGCATAGCTTCTCATCTCATTCTTTCATAGTTGCCTTTTCCACTGACTTTTCTGAAAGTTTTAATCCCATAATCAGCTGCCAGTTATGATTATTGTGTCTTGGTCTCAATTGAACTTAAAAAAAAAATTTACAAATGCTTTTCCAGGGCAAGAGCTGGGCAAGTCACATTTTAACCCTTCCAATCCTGTGATTCTGGATATAGAAATTAGGTAATGAGCAGAGAGTATGGGGATATTAATTCTGTTCAGCTGCTTCCCCTCCCCCCCTCCACCTGGTCTGAGCCAGGATCTGGGGAGAGAACACCACACTTAAACCGACTCAGCTTTCCGGGCAGTAGATTTAAAGGAAATCTTTAAATAGTAGCAGCTGTTGCTTTCTCAAGGAAGTTTCTGGGAATATGTTTACTTAGTTCAAGTAATATTTTGGGATTTTCTTTAAGAATACTCTATTAAGAAATATGGACTATTAGTCTCAAAAATCAGTTTAGGCACATATTCAGAATTTTATGTTATACACATTGAGAAACTGAATACACCAATGGACAATAGCCAGAACATATAAAACATAGAACTTTGACCTACAACCTGCCTCAGCCTGCCCAGAAAAACAATCCCTAATCTACAATAAACATCCAAGAAGCAGCCTGTTGTAGCTCAGACTCGAAGGAGCCAAGTAGCTATCTCTAAGGGCGATCCAGGAAGCTAAAGCATAACTTCTGGAACAACCAGCCCCAAATAGCCAGGACTTGATCAATAGCTGACATGTACCCTAACTTGCCTACAATTTAGGACCAACCAGAGAAAGCCAAATGTGCTCCCCTGACCAGTCACATGGGATGTCTGCTTCTGGTTAGTGTCTCCAGCTTCTCCTGCCCAGAAATGTCCATCAGGGCACACCTGAGAATCACTCTTGTCCACTATAAGCTTTTTCCTCTTCTGCCTGCTTTGAGTGTCTGTCAAACTCAAATTGTTGTGACTCCCTACTCTAGTGACCTCTGATTAAACAGCCTTTACTTTTCTAATTTGGATAGTGTTCATTCATTTCCCAATATTTTAAAATATTTTAATACCTATTATCCCACTAGACCAGGGGTGGGCAAACTTTTTGACTCGAGGGCCACCATGGGTTCTTCAACTGGACCGGAGGGCCGGAACAAAAGCATGGATGGAGTGTTTGTGTGAACTAATATAAATTCAAAGTAAAGGAGCGGAGGGGAGAGCAAGAGAACCCTCCGCTCTTTCGGCTCCGCAGGCTGGATAAAACAGCCGAACGGGCCGGATCCGGCCCGCGGGCTGTAGTTTGCCCACGGCTGCACTGGACCCTCACACAACCCTGCAAGAAGGGTAGAGCAGGCATCCCACTATGACATTAAAGACACAGAACTTCAAAGGACCTACCTAAAGTTGCTCAAGGGCAGGGTCAACACCAGAATTAGGTCACCTAGTTTTTCATCCTGGGTTCTTTCCAAGGCACTCCTTGAAGAATATTAACACTTACTATTGTAACCTTGCTTCGTAGGCTACACTGAAAGTCAAGATTCTTAAAGATAATTTAATAGGGTGGTTTTTTGGAAATTTTTATTTTTTACAGGGTCTCTAACTCCAAAATTCCTTCCAACCAAAGATTTGGTTTGGTCTCCAACCAAAAATTCCACCCAGACACTGTGCCAGTAGAAAAACCCAGTTTCCTCCATCTCTCTAAGTAAATGGAAACATGAGTCAAGACTACCCAGAAATGCAGAGAAGGACGTTCCTAATAAAACTCCCTTTAGTGAGTCTTGCTCCGCTGTATTTCCACCGTTCACTGAGCTCTGAGGCTCACCAGGACACTTTTACAGTGCAGCCTACTCTGGTCGCCAACCTAGGAACTGATTTCTATCATTCAACCATGAGCAGGTCTTCCTCTCTCCAAAGAAAGCTCTCCTGTGAATTCAGTAGAGTGAACTTGCTGAATGCATACTCTTTGTCAACAACAAGTATAAACTGTCCCTCCAGCATTAAAATCAGTCTTATGGGTGAAAAAGTATAAATAATAATCAGATCAAGGCATCTTGACCTGTCTTTGAGAATTCTTAGGGTTTCACTGATTGACTTATATGGCTGTAGATGCCTAAATTGTAGGTGATATTTGATGTGAATGTACATTTTTTCTGGGAAGAGGTTACATTATTTTTGTTAAAGACCATTTTTTATAAAAGCAAAATCATGACTCTCACATAAAATGTAAAACGAACACATGTCAAAGATTCTAACCAATAGAATATTGAAGACTTTAAAAAATAATTCAAAGAAAAATTCAAAATACCACACATTTATAATAATAAAGGGATACTGAAAAGCATTTACAAATAGATGCAAAACCAGCAAAATTCGACAATATCTACAGAGCAATAATCAATTGCATACCACCTAACAGAATTTGCATTTCTGTGGATAGGAATTATCTACTATCAGTTTTTTATGTTATCAGTTTTCTACAAATTTCAGAGTTGTAAAATAGCTCAAAGCCAGTAAAAGGTGGAGATAACCTGGATGGGTAAGCTAGATAGAACACCCACAAGTCCTGTTTTAATTTTTTCCCTCATTTCAAAGTTTTCCAAAATATTTTCCTAGAATCTCCCTTGTGACCATAATAATCTCAAAGATCATTTCTAATCATAGTATAAGGCTGGTCTCTGGTTTGGCTTGATTATTTATGTAGGTGGAGCCAGAGTGTTATTTTACTTTGTCAAGAGGTTTGGTAAGATTGAATCAGATTGCCCTAACCGGTTTGGCTCAGTGGATAGAGCGTCAGCCAGCGGACTGAAGGGTCCCAGGTTCAATTCCAGTCAAGGGCATGTACCTTGGTTGTGGGCACGTCCCCAGTGGGGGGTGTGCAGGAGGCGGCTGATCGATGTTTCTCTCTTATTGATGTTTCCAACTCTCTATCCCTCTCCCTTCCTCTCTGTAAAAAGTCAATAAAATATATATTTAAAAAAATTGAATCAGATTAATAACTTTCCACAAAAAAAGCACCAGACCCAAATGGTTTCACTAGTGAATTGTATCAAACTCTTAAGGAGGAAACAATGCCATTTCTGCACAGTGTCTTCCAGAAAATATAAGCAGAGGGAATATTCCTAACCTATTCTCTGAAGCCAGGATCATCCTAATACCAAAACAAGGTAAAGACATTACACAAAATGAAAACCATCAGTCCAGTGTTTTTCATGAACATAGTTGCAAAAATGTCCAACAAAATACTGGCAAATCAAATCTGACAACACATAAAAAGAATTATATATCCATGGACAAGTAAGATTTACTCCAGGTATGCAAGGCTGGATCAACATTAAAAATTCAATTAATATAATGTCACATCAACAGGCTAAAGAAGAATAATCATATAATCAGTTCTATTAACACAGCAAAAACTCTATTGGTAAGTCTGATGTACATCCATTTGTAGCCTCTTACTGGCTTAGAAGAGGCTACAAATTAAAGACTGTGGCCAATCAACATTTTAAATAATGACTGAAATTTGATTGATAAAAGTAGACTGTTGTTGCCTGATATCCCAGAACTCTAACAAAGGTGGGCAGCACTGTTTCAAAAGAGTTTTTCATCAGTGTCCCTGAGATTGAATACACCATGGAGAGCAAGGGCATTGACAAATCTTCAGGGACTTCCCATGAAGCCCGCAATTTCTGAACACTTCTTCAGATTTGACAGTTTTTCCCATGAAACTTTACAATGCAACATGTCAAACTGAATTATTACTTTGAGCCCTTCTGTGAACAATTAGAGAATTGTTTTTCCACTTATTATTCCCTGTGATGTTTTAGGGATAAAAAGTATCCTGAAAGTTTTATCTTACTCGGTCCACATTTATGATCTGATTTGGGGAAGGCAAATGTCAAAGTTGTCAGACTTATATACTTGGTTAAGATAGCATCGTGGATGCCTGAGATAACTTAGTTTCCTGTTTAATCAAAATGACAATAAAACATTTAAAATAAGCATAGACTATAATATTACTGTTTTTAAAGCCTCAGTTTGTTCATAAGTAAGGAAACCCTATTATTTCCCCTTAAGTAATTAAGAACATGAAGTCAATACATAGTACTGAAAATGATTTCAATAAGACACAGAAACTCTGCTATCAAGGGATACTACACAGAAAGTGAAGAATGGCCCATTGTATTGTAGGCAAAGTCATTAAACAGTAAACCACAGAGGCAAGCCCAACGAATTTGTGAACCCTGCCAAGATTTTACTCAGTACATAGTTTTCTGTTTTTATGTGTGTATTTTTTCAGATTTGGGAATTTCAAACCCAGGCAAATACAGTTTGCTTTCTAGTTTTTTGTTTGTTTTGTTTTTTCCTCCATTATACTCCTAACTAGTGGCCTGGTGCACAAAATTCATGCATGGGGGGGTTCCCTCAGTCCAGCCTGCACCCTCTCCAATCGGGGACCCCTTGTGGGATGTCCGACAGTCGGACATCCCTCTCGCAATTTGGGACTGCTGGCCCCTAACTGCTCACCTGCCTGCCTGCCTGATTGCCCTAACTGCCTCTGCCTGCCTGCCTGATATCGCCCCCAACTGCCATCCTCTGCCGCCCTGATCTCACCCCCAACTACCCTCCCCTGCCAGCCTGTTTGCCCCCAACTGCCCTCCCCTGCTGACCTGATCTCACCCCCAATGGCCCTCCCTTGCTGGCCTGATCTTGCCCCCAACTGCCCTCCCCTGCTGGCCTGATCTCGCCCCCAATGGCCCTCATCTGCCAGCCTGATCTCGCCCCTAAATGCTCTCCCCTGCTGGCCTGATCGCCCCTAACTGCCTCCTTCTGCCTGATTGCCCCTAACTGCCCTCTCTGCCGGCCTGGTTGCCCCCAACTGCCCTCCCCTGGTGGCCTGATCTTGCCCCCAACTGCCCTCCCCTGCTGGCCAATTTGGTTCTGATTGGTCGGTTTCTATGCCAGTCAGTGTCAAAAGCTCCGCCTCCTAGACAGCCATTGGCTCCTCACAGTTCACCCAGATTTGGTTCTGATTGGTCAGTTTCTATGCCAGTCAGCGTTAAAGCTCTGCCTCTTAGGCAGCCATTGGCTCCTCACAGTTCACCCAGATTTGGTTCAGATGGGTCGGTTTCTATGCCAGTCAGCATCTCTGGGCCTATCTCTGGGCCTGATCAGAGAAGCGGGGCTCATCAGCAGCCCCAGAGGAGGACCTAAGAGAAACAGAGGCACAGCTGCTAGTGAAGCCTGGAGAGAAAGAGAGAAGCAACGGCTGATCAACAGCTGCCACGGAGGCTGTGGATCAGACCCTGCCTCTCTCTTCGGGCCTCTCTTCGGGCCTTTCAACGGGCCTGATCCGCAGCCCCTTGGCAGTCAGTGATGGGTCGCCATGGCAACCCAGCACTGACTGCAGGATTGACTTCCAGTGTTTGGTCGAGCTTTTGGTCGGTCATTACAGACCCTGGGTTTTTATATATTAGAATATTCTGAAACAAATGTCAGGGTTCCAGGAGGTCAAAATTGATTTTATAATAATCCTAAGATTTTATTTATGTTATGAGGAGGAAAATAAAACTCTCCTCTTCCCATTTTCGGTTCTCCAGCTGGAGCCCTGTAAATTAGACTGACAAAATGGGCAGATTACCAAAAGAAAAACAAACAGAAGTTTGTTAACATATGCATCCTGCATACACGTGGGAGTACTCAGCAATGAGTAGCGCAAAGGGTTGGTTAGAATGGAGCTTACATAACATCTTAATTAAAGAACAACACATTTTTAGAGAAGTGACAAGACAAAGGAAAAGGACTTTGAGCTTCTAGGGATAACAAATTGTGGTGAAGCAAATATATGGGGAAATGGATGGTAGATGATGGCTAGTTTTAGCAAGATTTGTTATGTAGCTTACTCTGATGCCATCTCTGGGTTGATAAGGATCAAGAGTTGTCTCTGTATTTCCTAGTAGAGAGAGGAGAGGGGGCACCTTTACAAATATAAGGCTGTTTTTAGGCAAATGGGGGAGGGCAGAGCTTTTCTTGTAAATGCTTCTCAAGTGCTTTCAGCTCAAAATCATCCTTATGCCAAAGTGGCATCTTTGGAGATGGCATGTTCTGCCACCCTTCAACATACAATGTGTTTATCATTGACGTCTTCAAATGAAACAATAACTGTGCATTTTTAAAATTCCCCCATTTCCATTTTTAACTTAGTAAATGTGGATATTTATAACATGCATAAACAAAACTTGAGGTCCTCATTAAGTTCCAAGAGTGTTAAAGGGCCCAGTGACCAAAACAAGTTTGAAATCACTGCTTGAGGGCAAAACTACCTTTTTCCTTGCAAAAAATCAAAGGAACACACAGATGCACTTTTCCGTCACTGTTGCTGCTAGTATGGCTTAATCACTCATATTTAATAAAGAAAACTAAGGGGTTAGATTGATTAAAAACTGTTTGTCATACATGAGCACTTTAGCAGACTAGCAAAGCTTATCATATGACTTCCTACAAGCCACACACATCCCTTTGTTGTTGTTGTTTGTTTTTTTCTTTTAATATAGTTTTATTGATTTCAGAGAGGAAGGGAGAGGGAGAGATAGAAACATCAATGATGAGAGAGAATCATTGATCTGCTGCCTCACACACCCCCCCTACTGGAGATCGAGCCCGCAACCCCGGGCATGTGCCCTTGACCAGAATTGAACCCAGGACCCTTTAGTCCACAGGATGATGCTCTATATACTGAGCCAAACCAGGTAGGGCCACACACATTCCTTTGTAATGTAGCAAAATAGAACACATTTGTTAATCTGAACCAAATATATAGCCTGTCTAGCACATAAAAATAAACCAAAGTATGTAAAATTATGCTTAATAGTTGAGGAATAGAGTGAAGAAATAAAATGGAGTCACTATAGTCAAGCTGCTAAATTACTAAAATCAAGTAGGTTGAGGCATGAGGAAACAATTCTATTTTTGTTTTAACTAGCGTGGGAACTTAAACTTTTAAACTTCTCAATCCTGTGTCAATGCCTGGATATACATCAAACCTCCAGATAACCCTCTGATTATTCCCTGAAGGACTAAGGAAAGATTGCTCACATATCCAAGAATGCTCACTGACATCCATTATCCAGATGACAGGTCATCTAGAGAATTACCATCTAGGACCAATTCTAGGCCAAGAATGCAGGACCAGTGCTAGCCAGTATAAGAACTCTTAACTTTTCTTTCTTTTTGGAACACTTCTGTGTTTTTGCCTATCTGTGGTTCTAGTTTACAAACTCTAAGACCCTTGAATAATCTTTATTATTTATTTCTAGACAATACTCCAGACTCTTTCTGAGATTGTTCTATATGATTTGATGTTTCAATATATCTTACTTAAAAAGTATCTAGGTTTCCAAAAATTATCCATTAATTAATGCAATTTGAAATTATTACACAATCTTGCTATCTAACAACCTTGGAAATTATTTTCAAGCTGACAATATAAAACATAATTACTGTTTAAATAAAAAGATCATCATAGGACTTACACCCAAGATGGCAGGATAGGTAAACACAGTGCTTGTCTCCTCCCACAACCACATCAAAATTACAATTAAACTACAGAACAACCATCATTCAGATCTGCCTGATATTGAGCTGAATGAAAGTCCTACAACTACAAAATTAAGAAAGAAGCCACATGGAGATTGGTAGGAGGGGCGGAGGTGTGGAATGGGCTAATCCCACAATCACGTATGTCGGATAAAAATCAGAGAGATACCTTTGCCGTAGAGGTCCCCTCTGAGAAATGAGGGGTCCCAGTCCCACATCAGGCCCCTCAGCCCAGGGTTCCAGTTCCAAGAATAGAAGTCCCCTGAACTTCTGGCTGTAAAAATCAACAATAATTGAAGCTGAGACTGCTGGAATCCCAGGCAGTTCCTCTTAAAGAGCCCAAACACAGACTTACTCAGACTCACTCTGAGCTCCAGTGCGGGGACAGTAGCTTAAAAGGCACCAGGGCCCAAGCCAATTTGGCTCAGTGGATGGAACGTCGGCCTGCAGACTGAAAGGTCCCGGGTTTGGTTCTGTTCCGGGGCACATGCCCGGGTTGTGGGATTGGTCCCCAGTGGGGGGCATGCAGGAGACAGCCAATCAATGGTTCTCTATCATCATAGATGTTTCTATCTCCCTCTCCCTTCCTTTCTGAAATCCATATATATATATATATATATATATATAAATATATATATATATATATATATATATATATATATAAATTTTTTTTTTTTAAGGCACCAGAGACATCTGGGGAGGAACTGAATTGTTTGGCATCAGGACAAGAGCTGGATGGGCAACATTCTCCCAGACAGAAGTGCTGGCAGAAGCCACTGTACCTTTGATAAGCCCTTCCCCCACAGAGCCAGCAGACAGGTGCCATATCTGAGATTTCATCAACTTGGTTCACACTGTTTGCCCCACCCGGTGATTCCCTGAGACCCTGCCCCACCCAACTTTCAGGTCCACCCTGGCTGTTTCCAGTGGTTTTACCACAGGAATGGCCTGTCTTGGCTCATGCTTCATATTTTCCTAAAATCTACCAAACAAGCAGCATTTGGCCTCAGCAAGCCCAATCAATTGGCCGCAGGCCAGGCACTAGCAACAGCCAGCCTTGGTTCACAGCGTGGCCTTACCTGGGCACCTCCAAGCCCAATACAAGAAGCAGCCATCTACAGATTGCTTTGTAGCTGATGCTTGGTGGCCTGGGCAGAACACAGGTGGTGACTGACCTTGACCTGCACCTCCCCAGAGGCCCCAGAGCCAGTGCACCCAGTGGACAGCTTCAGACCACATCGAAGCACCCCCACCCAACCACCTCCATAAGCAACACACTCAAGGGCAGATTCAGCAGGTACCAGAGCCCTGCTGAAGCAAGTTCTGCTCTGTGTGGTAGGCCCCTGCACATCTGATCCTCCACAGTGGTTGGAAGTTGGTGATCAGTGAGCACAGCCAGTTCTTGCAGCTGATCAGCCCGGGTAAATCCATCCCATTGAAATGCCAACAGCAATCAAGACTCAACTACAACAGGAGGGTGTACAGTCAACATTGCGGGGAGCACCTCGAGTGCCCAGCTTGGATGATCAGGGAGGCTGTGCCACCTTACCCTACAGGATACCTGCTACATTAGGCCACACTACCAAGACTGGGAGATGGTGGCAGCTCTCCCTAATACATAGAAACAAATACAGAGAGGTGGCCAAAATGAGGAAACAAAGAAACATGGCCCAAATGAAACAACAGAACAAAACTCCAGAAAAAGAACTAAACAAAATGGAGATAGAGCTCAAAACATTGGTTGTAAGGATGCTCGAGGAACTTAGTGAGGACCTTAACAGCATAAAGAAGAACCAGTTATGTTCTGGCTGGTTTTGCTCAGTGGATAGAGCATCAGCCTGAGGACTGAAGGGTCCTGGGTTCGATTCCAGTCAGGGGCACATGCCTGGGTTTCAGGCTCAATCCCAGGTGGGGGGCATGCAGGAGACAGCCAATCAAGTATTCTCTTTCAGACACATGAAAACATGTTCAAGGTCACTAATTATCCGAGAGATGCAAATCAAAACGACAATGCGATACCATCTCACTCCTGTCAGAATGGCTATCATCAACAAATCAACAAACGACAAGTGTTGGCGAGGATGCGGAGAAAAAGGAACCCTCGTGCATTGCTGGTGGGAATGCAGACTGGTGCAGCCACTGTGGAGAACAGTATGGAGTTTCCTCAAAAAACTGAAAATGGAACTCCCATTTGACCCAGTAATCCCACTCCTAGGAATATATCCTAAGAAACTAGAAACACCAACCAGAAAGGATATATGCACCCCATGTTCATAGCAGCACAATTTACAATAGCTAAGATTTGGAAACAGCCTAGGTGCCTGTCAGCAGATGACTGGGTCAGAAAACTATGGTACATCTACACAATGGAATACTATGCTGCCATAAAAAAGAAGGAATTATTACCATTTGTAGGCACCTGGATGGAATTAGAGAACATTATGCTAAGTGAAATAAGCCAGTCATTGAAAGAAAAGTACCACATGATCTCACTCATTCGTGGATAATAAAAAACATTATAAACTGATGAACAAAAAGATAGATACAGAGGCAGTAAAGCATCAAACAGACTGTCAAATTACAGCGGGAAGGTTAGGGAGAGGTGGGGGAAATAAGAGTTCAACTGAAGGACTTATATGCATGCATATAAGAGTAACCAACAGATGCAAAACATTGGGGGGTGAGGGCATGTATGGGAGTGGGTTGGGGGAGGCAATGGTAAGATATGTACACATATAATACCTTAATAAAAATATATATAAAAGAAAAAAAATAAAATGAAATGAAAAAAATTATTCTCTTTCATCATTGATATTTCTATCTCTCTCTCCCTCTCCCTTCCTCTCAATAAAAATATATTAAAATCAATAAAATTTTTTTTAAAAAAAGAAGAACCAGTTAGAAATGAAGGCTACACTAACTGAAATAAAAAATAATTTACAGGAAATCAACAGTAGAGTAGATGAAGTTGAGAATCAAATCAGCGATTTGGAATATAAGGAAGCAAAAAAACAATCAGAACAGCAAAAAGAAAAATAAATTTGAAATAATGAGGATAGTGTAAGGAGCCTCTGGGAAAGCTTAAAGTGAACCAACATTCACATCATGGGGGTTCCAGAAGCAGAAAGAGAGAGAGCAAGAAATTGAAAACTTATTTGAAAAAATAATGACAGAAATATTTCCTAACTTAGTGAAGGAAACAGACATTCACATCCAGGAAGCTCAGAGAATCCCAAACAAGAAGAACCCAAAGAGGCCCACACTAAGACACTTTATAATTCAAATACAAAAGGTTAAAGACAAACAGAAAATTTTAAAAGCAGCAAGAGAAAAGCAATTAGTTACCTACCAGGGAGCTCCCATAAGACTATCAGTTGCTCTATGCCATGGGTCCCTGCACATCTGATATCTCGACAGAAAATTTGCAGGCAGAGGGAGTGGCAAAAAATATTCAAAGTGATGAAAAGCAAGGACCTACAACCAAGATTACTCTACCCTGCAAAGCTATAATTTCAAATCGAAGGACAGATAAAGAGCTTCCCAGACAAGAAAAAGCTAAAAGAGTTAATCACCACCAAATCAGTATTATATGAAATGTTAAAGGGTCTTATTTAAGAAGAAGAAAAAAAAAATATGAAACACAAAATGGCAATAAATATGAACCACAAAATGGCAATAAATACATATCTATCAACAATTGAATCTACCATCAAAATGAACAAGCAGAATAGAAACAGACTCATAGATACAGAGAATTTTTTGTTGGCTGCCAGATTAGATGAGGACTTAGGGGAGGGGTAGATGAAAAAGGAATTAAGAAGTACAAATTGGTTGTTACAGAATAGTCATGGAAGGATATAAAGTACAGCATAAGGAATATAGTCAATAATATTCAAATAAGTAGGCATGTTGTTACAGAATAGTCATGGGAGGATGTAAAGTACAGCATAAGGAATATAGTCAATAATATTCAAATAAGTAGGCATGGTGCTGGAGGAGTGTGGGATTTATTGGGACGATAACATATTAAGTTATGTAATGTCTGGTCACTGGAGTGTACAAAAAATAAAATAAAGATCATCATAATAATGCTTCAATTTACTTAAACACAAACCTATATTTTTCATAATCTGAAACGTTATAGAGGCGCAGCATTAGCATACTTGTCAGTAAACCTGTTTTAGTTTAAGAAAAACAAACTCAAGTAGTTAAACCTTTTGCTTGACATCAATAAATCAGGAACAGCTATCTTTCAAACTGAATTTTTAGATTAAATTAGTCTCAGTTGCCAAGGATTTGCTTAATTTGTATACTTGGATTCTTAGCATTTCTGAGTTATATTTTACTTATTTTTAATTTAATTTATTATTGACACTATTACAGATGTCCCCCCATTTTCTCCCCTTTTACCCACCTCCACCCAGCTCCCAGCTCCTCTCCCCCTGGCCATCACTCCACTATTGTCTGTGTTAGCGATTTTATATGAATAACATTTTTTAAAATTGCACATTTAAGAATACTTTAAATTTAATTAAGTTCAATGTCCTTATTTTCTCAAATATTCAATTTATGTAAGTGCTTTTTTATCTCTGTAAACCAACCAAATAGAGCTCCTTTAAGAGACTTTATAATCTGATTTATTAATACCCTCCAGAGATAGGAAAACATTACACACTCCCTCAGAAATAACGTCCTTTCTGAATTACAGACAAATCATCTTAGAGATACATAAATAGCTGAGCTCACAGATTCAGACATGAGAAGCTACAAAGAATTCAAAACTCTAAAGTCATTTAAGAAACGATTCATCACATTTATAGTCATTTCTGACAGTAAATTACTATCACATTTATAACCATAAAATGCTGAAATGAATTAATAAATATATGCAAAACTGGTCGTGAACAGCTTTTTGAAAGCCGGCTTCACTCCAAGTCCTTTATGCAATGGACGTGAGGGCCACAGCAGGTGCTACGGGGGAAGTGCTTCCTTGGTCTCTCCCACCTTAAATTAGATCCCCGAGTTCTCATGGCATCCTCCAGAGCATGGAGGGTGGCCGCCTGTCCTAAAATTCCTCCCGAGTGTCTTTCAGGGCCATTGAGGGTGTTGGTGGGAGAGCAGGTCTAATGGTCCACCTTAGCGTCCTGAGGCAGGCACCAGCGCAGGCCTCACCTGGGTTCTGCTCCTCAGGTGTGCTCAGCCTGGCCGTCTTCACAGCGCCTTCTCGTGAGCCTCACACCGGTCTTAAAGGCCAGGGGAAAGGTGAGAAAAGTGAGGCTCAAACACCCAGAAGCCAGACCTTTTGGTTCTAACAGTCAGTGGGGAGAAGAGGCAGGATATGGGACCAAGGTGGTAACTCAGTTTCAGGGGTTGTGCCTTTGGCCATATTGAGTTGCTTCCCCTGAACCTGCGCTTCCAACTTGCACTGCTCCACACCACCAGGTCTCCAGGCAGGGCCCAGAAATGCACTAGAAATCAGGACCCTGGTCAGAAAGGACAGTTATGCCTGCTCGACAGTGGCTACTTCAGAGGCTTAGCTTCCTCTCACCCTCTGCTTACACAGCCAGGAAGCCATGGGCGAATAGGTGATATGCAGAGCTATGCAGGCCTGTGTGACTTCACAGCTAATTATGCACCTGTTCTCCCAGATGAGAAGAGAGGTGAAGGGGGAGGAACAGAGACGTGCCTCCTCCTTCCTCCCAAGCCCTTGGCAGGACGCAGCCTCAGGAGAACAGACCTCTGCACCTACAGCTGAGAGCTGAGGACGAGTCCTGGGCTCCCTACAAACAACTGGCAGGCCGTAAGTGGATTAGACCATAATTAAAGTACATTGTTTTTTTCTCTCCCAAATATTACTAGGTATTTGGAATTAACAATTGGTATAGAATGGGTTGGATAGAAAGAATATAAAAGCAGGAATTCTAATTTAATTTTTTAAAAAGGTGTATAAAATGTATATCTTTTAAAATTTATTCATTCTTCTTCCTTAAAAGCACAGCTTAAAAAAAAAAAAAAACTATGGTAATAGCATTTTAGGGCTTTTCAAAGCCTAGAAGTAGAGGTTTTAAGAAGCAATTTTTATTCAAATGTTTTATAATCATCTACTTAATAGCTCTCTTTAAAATTTATATTCTGTATATTATTACCAGTTAATGGCCTAAAAGTTAAACTTAGTTATGAATTTTCTATATTAAAAAAGTCTCAATTCATCAGAGGCAAGAAAAAAAAGACTATATTTCTTCTCATGAATCTATTTAAAAGACTGGCTTGTCATTCTAGCTAATTACCCATATATTCCTACTCATGAATTGTCATCCTGGCTAATTCATTCAACCAGGAAATATTATGGAGTTTCCTGCTGCATTATTATCTTCATTTTCTGGATAAAAAAGTGACCCTCACAGTGCCATACTAGGGGTACCTGCACACAAACAAAGACATAAAAGAATGCACTTCTCACTACCAGTGATAAACAGAACAGGGTGGAGATAACGATGGGGTGAAGGGGAGTAATTTTAGATTAAGGAATTCATCCAGTCAATTTCCTTTATAAGGAGACATAAGTAAATGTCAAAATAGTATGACTACAGGGAAGAGATTTCTACATTTATTTTCAATTTACAAGTATCTTTGGAGAGCAATTTAAATTATTAATTGATGCTCTTTTTACATTTTTTTACTTGGTTATATTTATTTATTTTTATTTTTTAATCCTTACCCGAGAATGTTTTTTATTGATTTTAGAGAAAAAGGAAAGGAGAGGTAGAGAGAGACAGAGAAACATCAATGTGAGAAAGAAACATTGATTAGTTGCATATGTACCCCAACCAGGGATGGAACACCCAACCTGGGTATGTGCCCTGACCAAGAATCAAAACCGCAACACTTCAGTGCACGGGATGATGCTCCAACCAACAGCCACACCCCCAGGGCTGACTTGGTTTACACTTAATTCTTAAACATATAACTAACAACTACTTTGAGGAATAAACAAAACCACTATAAGGAGGTTATCACTTTAATCTAAAATTAAATGATTTTTGATAGAAAACAAAACAATTTATAAATGCAGCATGAATATTTAAAAGGCTATTCAAGCCACCATGCTAAACCTCATCCTATATAATAAAAGCCTAATATGCTAAGCGTCCAGTCGTCCAGTCATCTGGTCAGCCATTCAACCAACCAAAGCGTAATCCTAATATATAAAAACCCTGGGTCCGTCACATCCACAATGACCGGAAGCTCAGCCTAACTCCCAGTCTGCGTGCGCAGCAGGCTCTGGTGGGTGGGGACTTGTGGCAGCCAAGACGGCGACGGGGGAGGTGAGGCCAGCACTCAGAGTCACTCACAACCACACACATGCACAGACACACACAGCGCCCACCAGCTCACAGCCTTTTCTCCCTTTCTTTCCCTCCCTCCCACCTCATTCTCAGAGCCGCTCTCAGAATGAGGAAACAAAATGGACTGGGCCTGAAGAGGCCTGGATGGAAGGGAGGGTGGGCAGAGGGTGGAGCCACTCCCACTGGCCCCGCCCCCTCCCAGCCGGGAAAGAGGAAGAGGGAGACAGGGAGGCAGGGAGGCCTGGAAGACTGCTGAGAAAAACAAAGAGAGACAGAAACTGGGTGAGATCAGGCCAGCAGGGGAGGGCAGTTGGGGGCAACCAGGCTGGCAGGAGAGGGCAATTGGGGGTGAGATCAGGCTGGCAGGGGAGGGCAGTTAGGGGCGATCAGGCAGGCAGGCAGGTGAGCAGTTAGGAGCCAGGGGTCCCAGTTTGTGAGAGGGATGTCCATCTGCTGGCAGTCAGACATCCCCCAAGGGGTCCCCGATTGGAGAGGGTGCAGGCTGGGCTGAGGGAACCCCTCTATGCACGAATTTTGTGCACCAGGCCACTAGTATGCTAATAATATCCTAAGGCCGCTTAACCACTTGCTATGACATACACTGATCACCAGGGGGCAGACCCTCCAACCGGTAGGTTAGCTTGCTGCTGGGGTCCAGCCAATCAGGATTGAGGGAGACAGGCCAGACAAACCCTGGAGCCCTCCTTCAGCCCCTCCCAGCTGGTCAACCTCCAGTGTCCCTCCCCGGCCCCGATAGTGCACCGGTGGGGTCCCTCAGCCTGGCCTGTACCCTCTCACAATCCAGGCTGAGAAACCCCCTCCCCCTTGAGTGCACAAATTTTGTGCACTGGGCCTCTAGTTGTTTTATAATGTGTCAGTGAACAGATTAGGTTAATTGCCTATATAGTTTTTATCTGCTCTTCACAAACAGAAGAGCTAGTTTCTAGAAACAACACACTACTTTATCCTGAGAGTTGGAGTGCAGCCATATTTTTATCAATATGAACAATAAGAAAATTTAATTTTTAAAAGCTAAAAAATCTTAGACAATTCTGTCTTCTTTAGAAGTTATGAAAGCATCACTTTATCTGAGGGCAAAGTAGCATGCAATTACTCTACCAGTAAACATCTGGTAGCAAACACTGAGAGGAATAGGTACCTCTTAGAATTTAATTAAGCCTGTGAAAAATATATAGTTATAGAGGAAAAATCAAGGTCAGAATATAATTGCAATACGCTTTTATTTTATTGATGCCTTTTCCACTCAAGGTTCTTTAATTTTCAGCATTATGTCAAACACAGAAAGAAATGAGGGGAAAAATAAAACATAATTGTACCACGATTTCCCATTAACAGTTGGACAAATGCCAAGGCCTCCCTACTAAAAACAGAAGTGAAGGGGATAATTTTCTTAGCAAGCAACTTAGTTTCTAAGAACCAGATCCATTAATACAGACCACGAAAGACCCAACTTCAACCTGTCAATCCTGCAGGCAATACCAAGAGATCCACACCTAGAGAAGCTAAAAAGGCTCTGAGCCAGAGGAAGCGTGAAAAGGGAATTGACAAGGTAAACTAATAAATTACACTAGTTCAGTGGTGGAGCATAAAAGGACAAAGACAATAAAATATGTATATGGGAAACTTTTAAATTTCAATAATTCCCAGCAAAAGTAGAAAAGAAACAAAATAATTAATACTGAATATATCCACAGAGATAGATAATCCCAAAAGCAGTTCCTGTATTACCTATAATTCACTCTCCTTCCAATTTCAGATTAGAGATTATTAAGACATTATTAGAAGCAAGTGTGGAAAACTTCTAATTTGAAAGCAACAGTGCCTCATTCTAACTTCCCCCTTCTTTTTTTTGCCACAGTCTGAAGCATTGGTCCTATATAGCGCTGGCAAGCTTGCCCTAAAACAGGAGCAGGGAACCCTTTTTCTGCCAAGGGCCATTTGGGTATTTATAACATCATTCCTGGGCCATACAAAATTATCATAAAAAAATTAGCCTGCTATATTTGGTCAAGCATTTGATTAACTCACCCCTAATGCCTTGGCAGGGCCAGACCAAATGATTTCGTGGGCCGGACATTTCCCACCCCGTCTAAAGATTCATCCACCCTCCCATCTACTTAACACTGAGCTGACTCCTTCTCACCCACAGCAGGTATGATTTGTTTACCTCAGTGAGTTTATGGGGTGAGGGGTCCTGTTAGCCACAAAAAAAGCCTAAGGACATGGTTTTCTGTAGATATTTTAGTAACAAATGAGGTTTTTCACTTGTATAATACTGCTTTTCCTCCCAAAAATAATTAGAACTTTTCCCCCTACAATTAAAAATACTTTCTACACCAAGCATGTCAAACTCAAAGGCTAACACGGGCCAAATAAACAAGGTTTAAGTTTATGCGGGCCACAAAAAAACAAAAGCTTCAATTTTCATAGAAACGAGGTTTAGTTCAATAGAGACATGCTGAATACAAAGGGCTGAAATAAATGAATAACTGTTAACATAAAATAATAGAACATTTTAATAAAAATTATTTTTTCTTGAACATTAATTTACCAGACACTGAATAACTGTACAAATTAATAAGTGTGACACAAATAAACCTATTTTTCTTGTTCTCCAAAAGCGAAATATTTCCTATTGCACACACCAAACAAATCAGTACAAGACTTAAGGACGTGACAATCAGCTGCTAAAATATTTGCTGCTAGTATTAGTGGAGAGAAATGGTGTGCCTGCGTGTAAGGCTTGTAAGGGAAATGAATGCAACAAGATGATAGTAATCGGTCATTAGCAAACATTATAGTTCATTATTAATAACTAGAGGCCTGGTGCACAAAATTCGTGCACGGGGGGTGTGTCCCTCAGCCCAGCCTGCACCCTCTCCAATCTGGGACCCCTCAGGGATGTCCGATTGCCCGTTTAGGCCCGATCCTGGTAAGCTGGCTCCCAACTGCTCGCCTGCCTGCCTTCCTGATTGCCCCTAACCGATTCTGCCTGCCAGCCTGATCACCCCCTAACCACTCCCCTGCCAGTCTGACTGATGCCTAACTGCTCCCCTGCCAGCCTGATTGCCCCTAACTGCCCTCCCCTGCAGGCCTGTTCACCCCTAACTGCCCTCTCCTGCAGGCCTGGTCCCCCCAACTGCTCTCCCCTGCAGGCCTGGGTCCCCCCAACTGCCCTCCCCTGCAGGCTTAATCACCCCCAACTGCCCTCCCTTGCAGGCCTGGTCCCTCCCAACTGCCCTCTCCTGCTGGCCATCTGTGGCAGCCATCTTGTGTCCACATGGGGGCAGCCATCTTTGACCATATGGGGGCAGCTATCTTGTGTGTTGGAGTGACGGTCAATCTGCATATTACTCTTTTACTAGATAGGATAGAGGCCTGGTGCACGGGTGGGGGCCAGCTGGTTTGCCCTGAAGGGTGTCCCGGATCAGGGTGGGGGTTCCTTTGGGGTGTGGGGTGGCCTGGGAGAGGGGCCTGTGGTGGTTAGCAGGCTGGCCATGCCCCCCGGTGACCCAAGCGGAGGCCCTGGTATCTGGGATTTATTTATCTTTTATAATTGAAACTTTGTAGCCTTGAGCGGAGGCCAGGGCAGGCTAGGGCAGGAGGAAAGCTTGGCTTCCTCCATCACCAGGGAAACCCAAGCCTCCTGCTTGCTCCGTGGCCGCAGCCATTTTTGTCGGGATTTATTTATCTTCTATAATTGAAACTTTGTAGCCTTGAGCAGAGGCCAAGGCAGGCCAGGAAACTTGGCTTCCTCCATCGCCGGGGGCAACCCAAGCCTCCTGCTCTCTCCAGCTCCGTGGCTGCCACCCTTTTTATTGGGATTTATTTATCTTCTATAATTGAAACTTTGTAGCCTTGAGTGGAGTCCAGGGCCGGCCAAGGTGTGTGGGAAGCTTGGCTTCCTCCATTGCCGGGGAAAACTAAGCCTCCTGCTTGCTCCGTGGCCACAGCCATCTTGGATGGGTTAATTTGCATAGTCGCTCCTGATTGGCTGGTGGGCGTTGCTTGTGGGTGTAGTGGGGGTGTGGTCAATTTGCATATTACTCTTTTATTAGATAGGATTATGTATAACAGGATACTGTAAAAATTAAGTTACAAATTTTTTATTAAAACGTTTCTTACATACCATTATATTGACTGGGCCACAAAAATATTCGTTGTGGGCTGCGGCCCGTGGGCCGTGAGTTTGACATGCATGTTCTACACTAATCTTTCAGAATATCTGTAAATTGTTATAGTGCTCTATTTTCACCTGTCTTTCGATTTCAACCCAATACAAGATAAAATAAAAGTTGGACACCTGTCCCTGCACTACTGGACTAGGGGATCATATCATTTTTATAGTTAAAAGTAAAATGCCAACCGGTGGACCCAGAAGCAGATTTTAATGATTCCACACCAAAAATAGCAAAGCTCAAAGGCCACCTGGATGTTTTTATTTCAGGTAAAAAGAGCAAAAACTGATCCTTGGGTTGCAAAACTCGGCAGCAGTTAAGGCAGGACACTGAGCATCACTCAGCAGCAGGAAGGGAAGAGAAAGCCTCTCCTGGAAACAGGTAACCTTGGGCATTTGGAAGAGCTTCCCAGGATAACAGCAACAAAGCCACTTACACCTCAAGTGAACTCTGAATAGTCATCACAGAGAGCCTAATGCAGGAAAGTTACGGAGGAATGCACAGCTGGGCCACAGAGAAAGAAGGTCCAAGAAGCCCGACAAAAACAGACAAGGGCAGAGATGGTTCCCAGTCCCACATGTGACGGGCATTCCACCAGTTCCAAGGCAGGAAACCTAGAGATGGATGTTCACATTCAGACCTGTGATAATTCTGCGGAGAACTAGCTCCATTCCACGGTATCAGGGCTAGTTTATTGTAAGACGTTTATTGTGAGTTTTGTTCTAACTGAGGGTTTCTGGACTTGAGTCCACAAGCATAGAATGCAGAGGGGTCTGTGAACTTGGAAGTTTTTTTCATTGTATCTGAAATTTAGCTTTTCCTTTTATTATAAATGCCAATGACAAACCACAGTTTCTGTGACTTTGTCACCAATAAAATCCTGTATTTTTATGTGGGGAAGCATAGGACTTATGCTGGACTCCACTCAAGGCTACAAAGTTTCAACTTATAGTTGGAAAGTCTGTAAGGAGGATTCTCTGAAAGGTGGGAGGCCTCTAGGGGGACCTTGCCGAAGGTGGCAGACCCTGCCTTGACTTTTCCAAACAAGTCTGAGCCCTCAGGTGTTTTGCTGGAATCTTTATGTTTACTCTTTAAACATCCTTGTTTAAAAGACACTACCATGTATTTTCTCAAGAATACTTACCCTGCTGATAGTATTTAATAGTTAATTTTAGATCAAGCTGTTGCTACAGTAAAAGCCTAAGGAGGCAGGTGAATGGAGCTGTTTGATTCCTATAGCCAAACAGTCCCTTAGCCCTCTCTTTCACAGAAACATGTGTCAGAGTAATCATTCATCTGTCATCAGGCTCTGCCAGTCAGCCCTGGCATTTTTACATCAATGTTAAGTTGTTGCACATACCTTGAAATAGCTGCTATTTCTTATTATCCTATATAATAAAAGGCTAATATGCAAATAGACCAAATGGCGGAACAACTGAACAACCGAACAACCGGTCGCTATGACGTGCACTAACCACCAGGGGGCGTGTGCTGAACATTGCAGATGTTGGCCACGTGGGATGGTAGAGCAGTGAGTGGAGGTGCCAGACCAAGGCAGGTGGTAGAGGTCCTTTACACTATTCCTCTACTTTTGAGTAAGTTAGAACATTCCCATAATAAAAAGTTAAAATACAGCCCCACCAGCATGGCTCAGTGGTTGAGCCATCAACCTATGAACCAGGAGATCCCCATTCGATTCCAGTTAGGACATATACCCAGGTTGTGGGCTCAATCCCCAGTGTGGGCGTGCAGGGAGGCAACCCATCAATGATTCTTTCTCATCATTGATGTTTCTCTTTCTCTCTCTCCCTCTCCCTTCCTCTCGGAAATCAATAAAAATATATTTTTTAAAAAAGTTAAAATACAGCCCTAGCCAGTTTGGTTCAGTGGAAAGAGCATCGGCCTGCAGACTGAAGGGTCCCAGGTTCAATTCCGGTCAAGGGCACATGCCTGGGTTGCGGGCTCGGTCCCCAGTGTGGGGCGTGCAGGAGGCAGCCAATCAATGATACTCTATCATCATTGATGTTTCTCTCTCTCTCTTCTTCTCCCTTCCTCTCTGAAATCAATAAAAATGTATTTTTTTAAAAAAGTTAAAATACATAATGTATTCTACTCTCCCATGGAACTCCAGATTTTAAAAAAGACTTCAACCTTCTCTCCTCCTCCCCCTTCTCTCTCTCCCCCCTCCCCCCACCCCCTCCCTCCCCCCAGGCTTGCCCTGTGCACTCCAATGTTCTCTCTCCTCAGCAGCCATGAGGGCCTAGCAACCGCGCAGACTCCAGGCAAGGGCTCCAATCGCGGGTCCCGACACAGCGCCAGCCACAGCGCAATGGAAAACAGACCAAGCTAGCCGGATGGGGACAGAGACTAAACTGAACTAAAACCTTGGCATGGCAGAGAGTTTCTGGGCCTGATGAAGACAAGGCTGGACATTTTCCACAGCGGGACGGATGGCGATGAGACCCCGGGAGCCTGGGGGCAGCCTTCCATTTCAACCCCAATCAATCTTACCGCCATACCTCATCCTCCCATGCGTGGCCCCTGAGATGGATGCTCTTATGTGACACCGCAGGGACCCGTTTCCACTGGCAACAAAAACAACTGCAACTGCGCTTTGAAAATGATCTTTCATTGGGAAAACTGGTGCTATAAGGACAAACTGTTTAATGGCTGAAGGGTAACAGAATATGTCACTCCAAAATATACCATTTAGGATTATTTTGAGCTGAAGGCGATCAAGAATCACAGATAGAGGAAGAGCTCTGTGCCCTCTCCTTAAAAGCCTATGGGCAAGGTCATATAAGCCTCCCTCTGTGAAGGTGGCACCCTCCCCGCTACCAGGAAAGGGGAGCGCTCCTGGTGGTAGAAATGAAGAGCCCATACTGAGAATTTACATAAATACCCCTTATCTTCCATCAGTTCCCCTGTGTATTTCTTAGTGGCTTCCCCATCATTTATCATCCCTTGAGGTCCAAACCCCCTTTTCTTTGTTAAAATTGTACCTAAGTCCCCAAGTCTAACTACTTCTTTGAGTTTCACTTTTCTGTGAACTCCCTGCATGTAAATATTGATAAAAATGGCATACCTTTTCTCCTGCTACTCTATCTTTTTGACAGTTCAATTTGCAGGACTCAGAACCCAAGAGGGTAGACGAAATGTTTTTCCTCCTTGACGGTTTTGGCAACAAAGATGAGCTGGGGGAGTAATCTGCCACTCACTCTGGAGGCTGTAATTGAGGTCCCGGAACACCTGAAAAAGCTGTGAAGGTAGAAATACTTACCAAGTCAGCCTTCTGGACTTCTGCTCAGAGTCTGGTCAAGCGAAAGTGCTAAGAGCCACTGCTTATCTTTTCCTTTCCAAATCTGGATTCAGAGAACACATTGTAATAATTAGTCCTTTGGCCCAACGGGGCGTGGCTCAGTGGTTGAGCGTTGACCTACCAACCAGGAGATTGCGGTTTGATTCCTGGTCAAGGCACATGCCCAGGCCAATCAATGATTCTCTCATCATGGATGTTTCTATCTCTCTCTCCCTCTCTAAAATCAATAAAAATATTTTTTTAAATAATATTTATTTGACATGATTCTTACGAATTTGAGTTTAAGTACTCTTGTTACTGATCTTTTCCCTTCCAGGGTAGCCATTGTTTTCCTTTGTCTCTGTCCTTGGTGTCATTTGTCGTAAAAAGGAGAATCATAGGTAACAACATAGGCTTATCAGCCGTGGGCAAACTACGGCCCGCGGGCCGGATCCGGCTGTTCTATCCAGTTCTCTTGCTCTCCCCTCCGCTCCTTTACTTTGAATTTATATTAGTTCACACAAACACTCCATCCATGCTTTTGTTCCGGCCCTCCGGCCCAGTTTAAGAACCCATTGTGGCCCTTGAGTCAAAAAGTTTGCCCACCCCTGGTAGGTCCTATAAGCTGTTGTTCGAGGCAGCCTTCCCGACCAGTGAGGTTACCGTTCTCACCAGACCGGCATCCATTTGGATAAACTTTTCTGTGAGTCACTAATAAAAATGATGATGGGATTCTCCTTCCATCCTGTTTTGTGTCCTGAGAGCTTGGCTTGACTCTCCCAAGACAAGGGACACCAAGGAGAATCCTAACAAGCTTTGCTGAGTTTCCCTGAATTGACTACGCTTTCCTCATACCCTTTGACCTTTCAGAGTCCCCCACAACTGTCTACTCTTCATCAAAACTAGTGTTAAAATACTTTGGTTCAACTGTTTCTTCAGATCTTCATCTCCTATGAAGGCCTCCTCCGTTCACGGCCCAGTCAGGCCCCACGCTCCTTCCCAGTCACAGATCCTAACTGTCTCTCACCCACAGGGCAGGACCCGGCTCACTTCCTGCTGTGATGTCACAGGTCCCCAAACATTCCACAGTATCCTGGCAACGAAGGTGAGGGGTGCTGAGGGGCCGTCAGAAGTAAGTCCTCCTCCTTCAGCTGAGGGAACATGGCAGCGAATAGAGGAGCGACCCTCTTTGTCCTGCTGCTGTGCTGCTGGCAAGAAGCTGAGGTCCAGCCGATTAACATATTTTCAGGTACAGTCGCAGTGGGTGGTTGTGGCAGGTAGAAAACATGCTCTTTCCTCCCTGGGGCCTGAATCAAACAGGTGGTGGCTTTCTGCCATAGGTCCCTTCTTCCCCATTTCCCCAAATTTACCACTTATTCCCCGGGGAAACAGAGTAAGTTGAAGCCCTTTTTGAAATCTGGAACTCCATGGGAGAGTAGCATACATTATGAATGCTAACTTTTTATTATGGAAATGTGTGTGTGTGTGTGTGTGTGTGTGTGTGTGTGTGTGTGTGTGTGATTTCAGATAGTAAAGGAGAGGGAGAAAGAGAAAGAGAAACATCAATGATGAGAGAGAATCATTGATCGGCTGCCTCCCTGCACGCCCCACACTGGGGATTGAGTCCACAACCCGGTATGTGTCCTGACCGGAATAGAATGGGGATCTCCTGGTTCATAGGTCGAAGGCTCAACCACTGAGCCATGCCGGGGGAGAAGGAGGCTGTATTTTAACTTTTTATTATGGGAATGTTCTAACTTACCCAAAAGTAGAGGAATAGTGTAAAGAAGCCCCATCACCTGGTTTCAATTATATATGTTTTGCCATCTTGTTTTTTTCTATACACACATTTGTTGTTCCTGGGAGTATTTTAGCACTGTCCAAGATGTCTTACACTTTGTGAAAATGTTTTCTTGCTAAGATAAGGGCCTTTTTATTTATATATATCTACAGTGTCATTAAACACTGACAAGCGTTACAAAAATCCTGTAAACAATTGAATATTGGCTAATACCCAGCCCATTTAAAATCTCCCCTGTGGTCTCAGAATGCCCTTTTGCAGGTGGTTGGTTCTAATCACACCCAAGCAGCACCCATAGGCCTTTGGCTCTGGCTCTTTTATCCTGACCCCTTACGTATTGAGAAATGGGACAGTGGACAGGGAGGCCACCTTGCCCACCAATTTCCCAATGAGAACCCAGACACAGGAGTTTCAAGCAGGGCTCTGCAAAAGAAACTCTACTTAGAGGCCAGTGCAGATTCCATGAACATGGTTAAACTATTAGGGTTGTTATTACTTCGCTAGGTGCAGCTTCTGAAAAGTCATGGAAATCAAAACCTCAGCAGGATATACCTGGAATATTTGGTAAGGAGCCTCTTCTTATCAAACATCTGGTTTGTATTTGGATGGGCTTGGGGGATTTGTCAGTGGGTGTTTTCCAGAAAACCTGGTGCAAATTGCATAAGGTGAATGTGATTTGGTTTGAGGCTAAAATCACATTCCCATGGCCCCACAGCTCATGGCCTTTAGTGTCTCCAGGAGACTGCCCCCTGCTTCCTGAATGGAGCAGACGGATTCCAGGAACTCCCACTGCTTTGCTCTAGTCAGCCACGCTCCTGTCCCCTGCCTGTCCCTACCTGCCCGAGTTCTCTCTTACAGCTGAAGCACTGTGTGTGTGGTCACATCTGTAGAATCCGGCCCTTCACACACAGCTGGCCTGCTCAAGACAGAGGCCAGGGACCAGAGCTGGCTCATCCTTGACCCTTCAGGACCTGGACAGTTTCTGGTCTACAGTAGGTGCTCAATAAATGCTTGTGGTTCCCATCAACATCTACTCTTCTCCATGACCCAGAATCTAACCAGATACCATGATTTTTTAGGAACTTAAAATTGGTTCTTCTGGATAGTAGCTGTCCCAGAGAGTGGCCAAGGTCTTGTCAAGGTGGAAGCAGGTATTGCCAGAGCAGCTGCACCAGCTAAGAATGCGACTGGCTTCATGAGCAGAATCTGATGGCAATGGCTTAGCCATGCAGGGGTTGTGATCCTATGTCATCAGCAGCTCAGTAACATGAGGCTGTATCCCTGTGGTCACCCTGGCCATTCCTTGAGCTTGTGTCCCATGGTCACACATGGAGTCCATAGCTCCAGATATCATGGCCACTTCCAGGGCAGGAAAACTCAGGGGTACATACAGTCCAGACACCATTTCCCTTTTATCAGGAAAAGCTAGATTCTTCACAGAGCCCATAGACTTCTGCTTACCTTTGCATGTCCCATAGCCCACCCCCTCTGCGGGGTTCTCAAAGTACCCCACTGGGGTGCATACATCGCCCCAGCCAGGTTCAGGTTCTGTGGTGGAGGAAGGAGAATGTGGCTGTTGAGTGGGAATGCGACAGAACCATGGAAGAGTGTTACCCCATGTATGTTTGTGACACCATTGCTTCCAGTGATATTTAGTTCTTCATCCCCTTTATTCATGTATTCCACATGAGTGGGAACTGGGGTGACCAGTGTCTGCTTTGCATGAGGCTGTGGAGTTCCCAAGATGTGGGACATTCATGCTAAACCAGGAAAATCAGGGCAAACCAGGGCAGGTTGATCGCCCCCACCCCAGCCCAGCATATGGACTGGCTGGTCAGGGTGTCTATTATGTTGCAGTTATGGGGTGCTGGTCAGCATAACCATTGTATTACACAGATGAAGGGTGCTGGTCAGTGTAACCATTGTATTACACAGATGAAGGGTGCTGGTCAGCGTAACCATTGTATTACACAGATGAAGGGTGCTGGTCAGTGTAACCATTGTATTACACAGATGAAGGGTGCTGGTCAGCATGACCACTGTGTTGCAGAAATGGGGGGGGGCTGTTTAGGGAGCCCATTGTGTTGCTGATATAGGGGGACTCACAGCTGCCATTGTCCCAGACTATATATTAGTGCTTATACTGTATATACTGCTTTATTTTAACCTCATAAAAGCCGGTGTAATATAGACTCCATTTTACAGAAGACAAAACTGAATGTCAGAGAGGAACTTGTCAAGATCACATTCCCATGAGAGCAGAACCAGAATGTGGGTCAAGTCTGTCCAACATAAAGCCCTGCCTAGACTAAGTTATAATCTTCCTAGGAGAGGTCAGAAGGATATAAAGGGAAGAATATGTCACATTATGTAGCAATTAGAAAAGACATTTGTGCAATCACAGGGACAGCTTGGGGAAAGGCTCAGGGTGGGGACAGAATGACAGCAGGGGCAGGAAGGAAAATTATAACTATGCCCGAGGCCACGCTTCCAGCCTCATATCTTTGGGGGTCAATATTTATTACTCAGGGGATCTGAATGGTCTCAGGTTTTTAGTCAGGGAGGCCCTTCCACCTCAGACAAGTTTCTTAGAAAGCCAACTCCTGGGTGGGCGGGAGGTAATCAACCAAGGATCTTGTGTGCATATATGCATGGCCCATGGACACAGACAATGGGGCAGTGAGGGCCTGGGACGAGGGGCAAAGGGAGGGGGGCACGGGCTGCAGGGAGTCAATGGTGGGGGGGAAGAGGGACATATGTAATGTAATACTTTCAACAATAAAGAATTATGTTTAAAAAATAAAAGGAAAGCCTACTCTTGCCCTGGCTGGGTAACTCAGTTGTTTGGAGCATTGTCCTATACACCAAAAGGTTGCAGGTTCGATTCCCAGTCAGGTCACATACCTAGTTTGTAGGTCCCTGTTTGGGGTGTGTATAGGAGGCGACTGATCAATGTTTCTCTCTCACATCAATGTTTCTCTCTAAAATAATAATCAATAAACATACCCTCAGGTGAGCATTAAAAGGAAAAAAAACTACTATAGAAAGTCAACTCCCCTATCCATGGAGTCACTGATTTCCTGTTTCCAGTCACAGATTTCGCAGAACTGCTGTGTAGAGCAAAAAGGTGTGGGTTCTGCATCACTGGCTTTAATGTATCCTTGTGTGCTTTTCCCAAGATGAAATTCTAGTCCAAGAGTTTCTGGATCCAGATAAATCAAAGTTGTTTGAAACACAAAGGCCACAAAAAAAGCCAATGAAGATTACAAAGAACAAAGCAAGTATACATTTTTTTAAACTCTTAATTGCATGTATTCCTAGCAGTCTATGGTATTAAATGCACGATCCCATTCTGGCCAGTTTTTCTCAGTGCTTAGAGCATAAGCCCTTGGACCTAAGGGTCTCGGGTTTGACTCCAACCCTGGTCAGAGCTCCTGCAGGAGGCAACCAATTGATGTGTCTTTTTCCTCTCTCTCTCTCCCCTCCACCCCTTCCACTGGCTAAAAAAAAAAATCAATGGAATAAAGCACAATCCCATCATTTTAGCATTCTTATGGCCAGCTATTTCTGGAGCAAAAGCAGATAGAGATGTGAAAGAGGTGGTTGTCCCAAACCATGTCTATAAAAACCTAGAGCAGCAGAAACACGTTCACTTAATTTTGGAGTGGTCTCTGGGGTACATGGGCAAGCAAGGTCTTGGGCTTGGGATGAAAATGGGGCTCCACCACTGCAGGAACAGGGGGCACAGGAAAACAGGAACTTTCCATAAGCCAGCATGTGTGATGCTCACCTAAGCTTCTTAGAGAGCAGGGCAGTGACCATGACCCCATTTGACAGGATCAAACTGAAGTCTGAAAAAGGTCGTGCCCAAGGCCACACTGCTGGTAGAGAATAAAAGTAAAGAACATACTTTTCCAAAAATACAGCTTCATGTTGTTCAAAATGAACATAAATAATAATGAAGCACACTGAGAACCAAGACAGAATATTTGGTTGACACCTGCTAAGGAGAAAGCCGGGCACCAGAAATCTACATGCAGTGCGTGAAAATGCATAAAGCAGCAGAGAAGTCCAGCATTTTCTTGAAAGTTTGCATCCAGATATAAATTCTAAGTCCTTGCACTAGCTCACCCGAATCTGCCCAGACCCAAACTGCTGGGTTCAAAGCACTCAGATGATGCCTGACTCTCTGGTTACACATTAACTTTCCAACACACATTTCCAATGGAAATTCTATTAGCATTCCACCCTAATCTTTTAAAATAAATTTTGGACCAAAATGTTCATGAAAGTATATATTTATGCTTTTCTCCATTTCCCCTCCCCCCATGCTCTTCATCAAAAAAGCCCATATTAAAACCAATGATCAGACTGATATTGATAAGCATCATGAAAAGACATTCTCTTCTGGGAATGAAGACAGACTTTTCCTTAATGGTAAGTGCAACCTGGTAATTCCCTTGCCTGAGTTCAGAGGCTGGTGGGGAGCACAGAGGGGCCAGACAGCTCCTTGCTAGAGGATGTAGAGTGTGAAGGATGGAGGATGGAGGTCATGGCTGCTTCACCAGGTCAGACAGATTTCTCGTCTCTTTCAGGGCTGAGGGACAGCCAGCCCCCACCCCTGCTCATGGCTCTGACCCTGGAAAACTAGGGCCTAGAGGAGCTGGCAGGAATGTCGTCCCTGCAGGCAGGTGGATGCCAGAGGGCAAGGAAGGCGCTGTCACATTTGCCCATCCCCTCCCAAACTTTCAGTTAAGTCACTGCTCCTCCCCTGGGGTGGGCCCAGAGTGTCCCCCAGGATGCCCCCAGGAGTGAGGAAAACAAAGTTTGCTGAAATGAAAAGCAGTGTGTCAAGGCTCCAGGACTAAGGAGCCAGCATCCCAAGGGTGACAGATCTTGTCTTTACCCTAAAGACTAAACAAGAAAGGACACCTGTGCAGCTCTTAGGACACCCCTGTGAGACCCCACGGTGGACTTAGAGGGGGTCCAGGTCGCAGCTCCCAAGCCTGATGGTACAGCAGGTGCAGAAAGGGGAGCTGACTCAAATACATACCCCCAGGCCCCACCGAGTGAATCTACTGGTAGGCCCAGGAATCTGCATTTCAGTCAATTCCTCCAAAGAGCCTTCTCCAGGAGCCAGCCTCTCGTGTTTGCAAGGATTGAACAAGAATAAGATCCTAGTTGAAAATAATATTTCTAACACCTCTGGATTTGTCCCACTCATTGACGTCTGCAAATTGCTGGATGGTTAGAAATTAAATAGGGCTGGACATCTTTATGGCAGTGGGCCCACAATAGGAGAGGTGAGAAGGTGGGTCTCTACTGAATCGACCGCCCATGAACTAGTCTCAAGAACACAATCTCTCTGCACTGTACTCATTACATTCCCTGAAGAAGCAGGAGGAAGTAAGGATGAACTGAAAATTCTGAGACAGGCTGAGAATGAGAGGCAAGTGGGAAGAGTCTGAATCAGGGGTAAGAGATGGAGAAAAAACTGAACAGGGCAAACCAGTCCACCAGGGTCTTCACAGGGACCATGAAATTTCCAAATCTGTCATGTGTGCAGGACTGCCCAGCACTACTGTGTTTGTCATCCCTGATCCTCTGCTCAATCCTGAGACTGGTCTGGGGGCCTCCACAGGGCCCTTCCTCCCTGAATGACCCTCTGAGCTGCCACTAGATTTATCTGGGCTCCAAGGCAAATGCCACACTTTGCTGTAAAGGAATCTGTTTCACTGAATTGTTTTGCTCCTAACCACCAAGCCAAGACCAGTCACTTCAGGGACTGAGAGAAAATAGAGGTTAAGAGTTTTGGGAGGGATGGGCAAGGGCCAACCTAGGAGGGGATTTGGGGCCAAACAGAAGCTAACCTATAGTCTGGGGCCAGGAAGGAGGTGGTGTTGGGGTTGCCCAGAAGAGGGAGGAGCAGGGGAACAGAGTTCTCAGGTCACCATAGCGTACAATACCTGCTCCACTCTGTCTTAATGAACTGATACGAATGAAGGGAAAACCCAGAATGCCATTGCTTTTGGGTCATTCGTCCCAGCAGCAGCTCTGTGAGCGGAGCCTTCCGGGCCACCCACCAGTTTTTTGCATGCAAAGAACCCACCTCTGGAGCAGCTGCTGTTTAGGTGGTTGCCCCAGCAGCAGAGGGGATGGTGGCCCACTGATCCTGCTTTGAACCCACCAGCTTCTTGACAAAAAGCCTAAGAGTTAGGGGCTGCTGACTGGCACAAGCCCAGACCATTGGTGAGCCCAGAGCCAAGTCATGCAGGTCCCTGAGATTTAGCACATAAGATAGAAATGTATAACAAATGAAATGAGGCCAGACCCCAGCCTCCCATTGCACCATTTTCCTCTGCCTCTGTCCCCTCCCCACAGAAAGCCCAGGGTTCTAGTAAGTGACATGGTCAACCAGCAATGCTTCAAATGCACATGTGGTTCTGAGACGTGCCCTTGTCTGCCTTTTATAATGCTGGGTGTCAGGCTCATTGTTATTATTGTTTTTAAAAGAATGTTAGGGCCAGGGCCAGCAAGCCGGGCTCTTCAGCTTACCACCCTGTCCCTATCTGCTTGGATGAAAAGGCAAAGGGGACTCTGGAAAGGCTTGTGGCATATGCTCTTTAAAGGACTTACATCCACAGCATTGGGGCTTTCTTAGACTGTGTAACTAGTGTGCAGATACCAGCGCCATTCCCACCTTCAATGTGCAGATCATGAATTAAAAACACACAGGCAGCTCTGGCGACTCTTACACCCAGGCAGACCCGTCTCTTAAGCAATGTTCTGCCCCTCATCCTTAGGCTGAAGGACATGAAGAAGGGTGTGAACAGCAGGAGAGCTGCATTGGTGGGGGCAGATCAGATTGACTGCAGCTCTAAAACATTGTGCTATGGCTGTGTGTGTGTGTGTGTGTGTGTGTGTGTGTGTGTGTGTGTGTTTTCATCTTAATCATTTAGACTATTTGAGTATAATTCAGCTAGCGAAGGACTCCTATGCTGACATAACAGCTTCAGCTAAAGAATAAAATTCTTCTAGTTCTACTCCTGTTTTTCAGATGGAGAAATTGAGGCACTCTTAGGTTAAGGGATTCCCTGTATTACATAGCAGGCTGTAGGTACATTGGGCAATGGCCCCCAGGCAGGACTGATCGCCATGGTATGGAGAAGTAGTTGGGAGTTTTGCTAGAGGAGACAAAAGCCTTAGCATTTTTTTTATTATTATTTTTAATTGTTTGAAGTATTACAAATAGTAGTACATATGTCTCCTTTTTTTTCCCCATTGACCTTCCCCCAGCCTCCCATACCCCCCAGTACATGCCTTTACCTGCCCCTTCCCCCCAGTGTCTTGTATCCATTGGTTATGCTTATATTCATGCGTACATTTTTGTTTGGTCACAATAGAAGCCTGAATCGGTGAGGTGGCCTATGGCCAGGAAGTCTGATGTGACAGTGAGCCAGGGAATGAATGGATAGTGCCACAAGGATACAGATTAAGTCTTCCAGACCCATGGAAGAGCTTCTTCTTCACTTTCTGGAAAGGGAAACCAAGGCAGGCCTGTCGCTGTCTCACTCCCGGTTGTAATGTCTCCAAGCTGCAGAGGGAACAGGAACGAAATTGCTGAGCAGGATGGAGAATTAATTATATCCTCAGCAAAGATTACACTGGTGCATCTGCATAAAGACATTTATTTGCAAAATGTTGTTGTAGAGTGGCAGATTGTCTCTGGCTACCTATTAATGGAAGTGGGTTGCTGCTGCTGCTGCTGTGTGTGTTTGTGTGTGTGTGTGTGTGTTTGCATACACCCGTGCATAATCCCAAGTGTATAGCATGGGATTGCATGTGTTGGCATGTCTGGGAAATAGGTAACAGGAAAACAAAAGGATGGGTAAAACAAAAACAATGAGAGCATTTAAAACAGTTCCTTCTCCGACATAGTTTTAAACTTACCAAAAACTCTGTGAGAGCATCCAAAGCGTTTCCTGTGTTCTCTTTACCTGGTGTTCCCCGGTGTTAATGTCTTACATGACTGAGTACAATTCCTAAAACCAGGACATTAACATGATGCAATACTGTCAAATGGCCTGGAGACCTCATTAAATTTTGCCAATTATCTTTTTTTTTTTTTTTTTTTTTCTTTTTTTTTTTTTTTTTTAGTTCTAGGATCCATCCAGGATTCCACTTTGCATTTAACTGTCATGTCACTTTAGTCTCCTCCAATCTGGGAGTTTCCTGGTGTCTTTATCTCTCGTGACCTTGAAGAACACTGCCTAGTTACTTTGTAGAATATCTTTCCATTTGAGATTGTCTGAATGATTAGATTCTGGTTATATATTTTCGGCAAGAATGTTAAAGAAGTGATGTTATGCTTTTCTTTATATAGTACATGAGGATGTACTTGACATAGACATATCTTATTACCTTGTTCATTTATTCAAGGTTGTGTCTACTAGGTTTCTCCATAATCAAGTTAATTAATATATTTTTCCTTTGTAAATAATTAGTACTTGTTGGGAGGTACTTTCAGACCATAAAATGTCCTGTTCCTCATCATATTTTCACCTATTAATTTAGCTTCCATTTCTAATTTACCTTTAAAAATTATGACTGTAGTAGTTGCCAAAAAGTGATTTTTCTATTTCTATCATTTCTTCTACATAGATTAGTTAGAATTCTACTATATGGAAGAGCTCTAACTTCTCTCTGTTTATTCTGGGAAAGGGAAGAAATAAAACCTTCTACCTTAGAGAAAGGAGTGGCAAATGGTCACACTGTCAGGACTCAGGCAAAGATCTGCTGCTATTGGAGAAGTTAGAGAATTAAAACGCTCTACCTCAAAAAAAAAAAAGACGAGGTATTGTATTGGGCCCAGGACTCTATACTAATATTATAGAAGTTGTTTTATAGGTTCCCTAATATTTTTTATGTAAACAATCACATTTACAAATAAGGACATTTGTCTTTCTGACATTTATACCTTTTGTTTATTTTTCATGTTTTATTGCACTGCCAGGACCTCCAGGAAGGTTTAAGTAGAAGTGGTGAAAATGAGCATTCTTGACTTCTTCCAGATCTCAACAGAAAACAGTTTAGTCTTTTGTCATTAAGTATGATGTTAGCTATAGATTTCTCACAGATTTAACGTATCAGTTTGAGAAGTTCCTCACTATTTTTAGTTTGCTGAGCAGGGAAACCTCTTGGCAACTCACCGACTCTATTTCCTGGGCTAGACTTATTCTCTCACACTAGTAAGAAGCATGATGGAACTTACAGTGGAATATCTCCTTTTCCTGACATTTGATTTTTCTAGCATATCCTATATAATAAAAGCCTAATATGCAAATCAACCAAATAGCTGAACGACCAGTCGCTATGATGTGCACTAACCACCAAGGGGCAGACGCTCAATGCAGGAGCTGCCCCCAGCCCACAGGCCCCAGGCCAGCCCAGGCGGGTGCCAGCAGGGCCCCCCCCCCCACCTTCTGATCGCCCCGCTGGTCGCCCTGCAGAGGGAGGCGACTGGTGGCGGTGGTGGGGGTGGGGGGCAGGGCCAGCGAGCAGCACCAGGCTGGCCAAGGCGGGTGCCAACAGGGGCCCCCTGATTGCCCCACCAGTTTCCCCACAGATTGGCCCTGATGGCCAGCCAGGCCTAGGGATCCTACCCGTGCATGATTTTCATGCACAGGGCCTCTAGTTCTTTTATATTTGGCTTCTTAGTGATTCTTGTCATACCCTAATGGATATTTCATGATATGGGAGTGGAAGATAAAGGAAAAAGAGGCACATGGATAGCCTGTTGTGTACTTGCTGATGAATATTGGAATATGTATTGACAAAGGAAATCCAGCTGATGCTTCCAGCACCTTTCTGAACTGATGGGGAGGAGAATTAAAGGCTTATGATGGGTCACAGGAACTTGGGAGACAGTGCAAGGGAGAAGCTAAGAACTTAGGGTTGAAAGCCAGATGGCCCAGTTAAAAGGAAAAATGTAAGTTTGGAATTAAACCATACTTGTCAAATTTTTATCATTGTGCTTAATTTTTCCCACAGAAGAGGAAAAAGAAATAATTTATCAGATTAAAAGCCTAAGAAGCCTGGGAAATATTATTGACAGTCTTCAAAGAGCTTTAGGTAAATGCAACCTGGGACCATCTTGGTGATAGGTAAATGTGGGCCTTTTCTCTTTTTTTTCTGGTATGAAAAGAAGTAAAGTGTCTACTCGAGGGACATGTGTGCTTGTGAACAGCTCTCTGAAAGAGCAGGTGACTCAGTCCTGGCTAGACCAGCTGTGAGCTCCACAGTAGTTTCCTGGTGGTTGTTAATGCAGGGACACCTGGCCCATTCAACTCTAAATGTGAGGAGTCATGGGCCATGGATGGGCTTCCACTCCCCCTTCTCAGCCAAACTTACTGAGGGGCCCCTTCACTCTCCCAGGAATAACTGCGATGCCTGCGGCCACATTATGTGGTTGCCTGCCCCTTATGACCAGGCCCAGGAAGGTCCCCAAACCATTTGTCACACCTGCCTCTCAATGAAGGTGGCCTCCCACTTGGGACTGAGTCTCACATCAGTGGGGGTCCCTTACCTCCCACCCTTTCCCACTGCCTTTTCAAATACGACTTCAATTGCTGAAGTTGGCCCATGCATTTCCCCTGTGGCTTCTTCCCCTGGCTCCAGACTTCTCCCCAGAACTTTCCAGAATACCTCTGAGTCTCTTCTCCAGGCTAATCCTCCTGTCCTCCTGTCCTCCCAGCCTCTCTGAGTTATACTTTGTAGTCACGTTGATGGTTCAATATCGCCAGCATTCTCCATCCCATACATCTGTCCACACACTCTAAGACTGCATTGGTTCTGGAAACACATCCCACCATTAATTTCAAGCTAATGTTAATGAAAACTTCTAAGGATTTGGCAAATGTGCTATTGCTAAGCCACATGCAGTTGGCTTTTTGTAGGTCCAAGTACAGGGCTAAACATTTAAACTTGGGCTTCTTAATTCAACCTTTAATGTTTATTGAGCACCTACCATGCACCAGGAACTATTCTAAGTTCTCAGAATTCATCACCATAGACACAGACACCCCTGCCCTCGTGGAGCTCACATTCTGAAGGAGGGTCAGGTGTGTCTCTTAGTTCCAGCCTGTTGGGAAATTTTGGGTCCTGACTCTTCCTATGGGCTGCTTCTCCAAGCCCCTGATCATCCTTGATGCGACAAGCCCACCATCTTGTCATTTAAATGCCAAAGAGGATAGGATCTCAGGCACCTTACTAGACACCTCTCAGTTGTACAAGTTGTCATCAGGCACAGCCCAGGAGCTGCTCTGAAGTAGGACTCTCCCCACCTCAGATTTTGCAGGGCCAGAGCCAGTCCTGGGGCCACAAAATCTCAGGCCCCACAGTCTGCACCCCGTCCCCCATCAGGACCAGTCCAACACAATCAGAGGTTGAAAGGGAGATCAGTGGTGGCTCGACCTGCTGCAAATTTACCAACTGTACTGTCATCCAGCCAATTTCTGTTGCTTTTATGTAGATTTCAGGATAGACTTTGCCAAATTCCCAGTTCCCTGGGATTTGAGTGCTCTGACATCAGAACAATAAACTCTCCTATAACCCAAATGTCTAAAGACAGGGGCCTCTCCACTTAAAGACACTCCTGTAAGTCACCCAGGTCCTACATATTTGGGGGCAGGCAATGGAAGTTCTTTGAATGGCGGTGGGGTGTACAGGGCTTGGGTCCCCAGCAATGCTTGGACAGGAAGGACCAAAAGTCCTTGACCTCCCCAAAATAACATCACAAGAACGGTTTCCCAGCAAACTGCCTCTGGGGGCAGAAGCCTACCAAAGCTATGAGAAGGCCCCCTTTGGGTTCTGAGGCAGAATGCACTGGAAATGAGATGTAAAATCGAACAGACTAGCGGGGGCAAGTAGATTGCAGCCTGGCCTGACAGATTCTCCTCTCTCTGCTCTGTCCTACTCTCCTTCCTCTATTTGGCTTCATGCTCCCTCAAGAACCTGCCAGTTCTGTTTCCTATACCTCACTCACTGCCAACCTCACCTAAACCCGCACTTCCACTTTTACCTCCAAGCAAATAATGCCCATGTGAGCCCTGACTGCTTTGGGGTTCCTGTCTTGCATATTTAACATCCTCTGAGCATCTCCAGAATGATGTCTGCACATTAAACCTGGAATGCCCCATATCGGTCTCATTCCCCACCCAGGTCTCTCTCTTCTTACATCTCCTTCCAGTCACCCAGCAACTCTGGGGAAACTGAAGAAGAGACTGCCACTCACTGAGCGTCTCATCTACATGTAGAAACCAGAGGATCTGACTCAGTGCTGATGGGATCTGGGTAGTAGCTCAGAGTGCAAGATTTGGACTGACCTGGCTTCAAATCTCTACCTAGGCCGGAATGAGTTGTATGACATTGGAGTAACCTTAGGCAAACAAGAGCAAGCACCTCCTAAGCTTCGGCTTCTTCATCTTCAAAACAGGGTAGTCAGAGCACCTGCCTCATAAGGGCAGAAGGGGTTAAATAACATTTGTTGAGAGCTTAGCATGGTGCCTGCATACATACCCGCCCACTTGGACCTAGGAGGGTGGGGGGCCACATCTGAAATGACCAGAGCAAAGTGCTTGCTTGTGATTGAGGGACAACAAAGGAATAAATCTAAAGTTGCTCCTAGCCCCATACTCTTCAGTCTTGCAGCCCCATCAGTATTCATTAATATGAGTGAACCATGGGATGGTCTGCAATGCAGGCTCATAGAAACACCTAAAATTTTTAAAGAAAATCTCCTTTTTTCAAACAGTAAATACTCTCGAGCAAAGAAGAAAGAACCATAAAAGTTTGTTCAAGGGATCCAACCACCACAGGGTGAAAGAAAGCCTAAACTGAGAAACCAAGACTGCCTGAGGGACTGACCATTCACTCCCACTCTGGAATAAATAGAATTACTAATTACACAGAATAAAGAAGAATCATTTTATTCAAGGAGTGCCAAATAAAATGAACATATTGAAATATTACGTTAAAGGGCCCTGGCTGATGTGGCTCAGTTGGTTGCTAGTTTGATTCCCAGTATGGGCACATGTCCGTGTTTCGGGCTCAATCCCCAGTGGGGGATGTGCAGGAGGCAGCCGATCAATGTTGTGCTCTCACATCAATGCCCCCCCCCTCCCTCTCCCTCTCCTTTCCTCTCTGTATAAAAATCAATAAAAATATTTTTAAAAGAATATTGAGTTAAAGATAATGTGTTTTTATTTTCTTTAAAAAAATAAAGAAAATCTGATTGAGCCTGAATAATAAGAGTGTTCAGCCGAAGCCGGTTTGGCTTAGTGGATAGAGCGTCGGCCTGCAGACTGAAGGGTCCCGAGTTTGATTCCGGTCAAGGGCATGTACCTTAGTTGCGGGCACATCCCCAGTGGGAGGTGTGCAGGAGGCAGCTGATCGATGTTTCTCTCTCATCGATGTTTCTAGCTCTCTATCCCTCTCCCTTCCTCTCTGTAAGAAATCAATAAAATATATTTTTTTTAAAAAAGAGTGTTCAAAGCTTGCTATTATCTAACAGAATGAGTTTTAAAGAAACATAACCTGTATAGTTAGGGTCCTTCAAAGAAACAGAACTAACAGGATGTATACATATAGAAATGTATTGTAAAGAATTGGCTCACGTGCCCTAGCCAGTTTGGCTCAGTGGATAGAGTGTTGGCCTGTGGACCAAAGGGTCCTGGGTTCGATTCCAGTCAAGGCCACATACCTTGGATGCAGGCTCCTCCCTGGCCCAGGCCCTGGTCATGGCTTGTGCAAGATGCAACCAATCGATGTGTTTCTCTCTGTCTTTCCCTTTCTCTTCCACTCTCTCTACAAAAAAAAAAGGGGGGGGGGAATATCCTCTGGTGAAGATTAACATAAAAAAAAATTGGCTCACACAATTATGGAGGCTGACAAGTCCCAAGATCTGCAGTCAGCAAACTGGAGACTCAAGAAAGCCATTGGTGTACTTCTAGGAAGAGCCGATGTTCCAGTTTGAATCTGGAATCAGGAAAAGACTAATGTCCCCAGATGAAAGGTCATCTGTGAGGAGGAAGGTCAGCCTTTTGTTCTATTGAGGCCTTCAACTGATCAGGTGAGGTCCACCCACATCAGGGAGGGCAATCTGCTTTTCTCAGTCTACTCATTACAATGTTGATCTCATCCAGAAACAACCTCATAGAAACATCTAGAAAAATGTTTGACCAAATATCTGGGCATCCAGTGGTCAAGTTGACACATAAAATTAACCATTATATCCTGTAAATAATTCTGTACATGGAGAACCAGAGCCTATGAAGGCCTGATAGTCAGCCCTCCCGTACCTCCCTCCTGCTGCAGCACCTGCAAAGGCATGCTCATACACATAGAAAGCATGCATGCATTCACAGAGTAAATTTCCTTGCCCCATGAAGGCTGCAAATATACACAATGGGTTTCTGCAATGTGGAGATAAAACAGCATTCCAGGGAGTGTGCGCAACTGACTTGGTTGGAAAGCCAGGGCTGACATTGTCCCTCAGTGTGACCAGGCTATTTATAGCTAGTGTTCAACCTTGAGGGTGGTTAAATATTGTGAATATTATCCCTGACTGAAACCAAGATCTCTACAGGGGGAAAAAAAATGTTTTCCAATCCCTAGGAAATGATCCAATTTCAGGTAATTTTCAAGGCATTGAAAATTCCTTGTGTACTAGTGAACCTTTTACATCATTATTTTAGCTGCGAAGGATTTGACCCACCAGCATTTTTTGGGGGGTGACAAGAACATTTCCTTGAGCAAAGTTTCTTCCAAGTTTTCATGCCCAAGCTGATTGTGGTTGCAGACATGCCCTGCTTCTTGAGGTGACCAGGCTGAAAAGTGTTATTCAGGTTTAAATGTGGGGTTGCCCTATTTCTCCTGAAAGGCAGGTTTGGGGAAGTTCATGAATCTTGTCTTAGAAACAATGCTAAATAGAGAACTTCTATTTCCTTTGTGTTGTTTAGCAATGGCTTGGTATTCTTTCTAAATATCATTTTAAAAGGCAATTGGAGATTGAATTAAACTATACCATTTTATTTGTAATTGCTGGCTTTGTGCTTTTCTCAAAGATAGGAAAGCCTTATCCTGTCTTTCCCAGATGTCAGTGAATCACCTGTAAAATACAGGACTAGGGGCTTGAGTCAGAGAATGTTTGTGCCGGAATAGCCTTTTGAGGCCTTTCATCCAACCCTAGGATTCTAGGAAACAGGCAAAGAGAGGACATACAACTCACTAGTTACAAAATAAGTCAGTGGAGGAGCAAGAAGAATAAAACTCTGATTTCCAGCCCTATCCCATTTCTATGACACCATTCTGTAGTCCCTTTATCAATAAAGGAATATTTCAGTGTTGTTATTTTCTATTTTTATGTCCTACTCGACTATGTATTAGTTTGCTCAATTGCCTTAACAATGTACCACTTATTTCCAGGCTTAAACAACAGAAATTAGTTGTCTCAGAGTTCTGGAGTCTAAGATCAAGGGCAGGGTTGGTTTCTACTGAGCCTTTCTTCCTGGCTTGCAGATGGCCATCTTCTCCCTACCTCACATGGTCTTTCCTCTGTGCATGCATCCCTGGTGTTTCTGTGTGTCCAAATCTCTTCTTATGAAGAAACCAGTCAGAATGGATTAGGGCCCACCTAATGGCCTCATTTTAATACAATCACCTATTTAAGACCCTATCTCCAAACAGTCACATACTGATATACAGGGGGCGGGGGGGGCAGGGGGGAGGCGGCGGGTGGGTGGTGGTTAGGTTTCAACATATGAATTTTGAGGAGACACAATTCAGCACAGAACACCTCTCAAACATTTTTGCTTTGTGATCTGTAAGTTGTTTTCATGTACATAACACCATTGAACCTTCACCATAGTGCTGGGAGGGAGGTGCCACCTCCACTTTGTCTTCACTCAGAGATATTAAGTGATCTTTCTCATTGTCACACCATTACATAGACTGTGGTGAACCCAATACTCTAGCAGGCCTTCTAACTCAGGGGTCATGGTCTTGTACTAAATTTTTTTAAATCATGACCATCAATGTTGGCGAATCAGGATATACTCAATTTAATGTGAATAAACAATTTACATAGCAGTACTACCCTTAGATAAGGCAGATATTTAAAAATTCCTTTCATTATCTTGCTGTAAATTGAGCAGATATTTCTTTTTAATCCTCACCCAAGGGTATTTTTTTCCATTGACTTACAGAGGGAGTGAAGGGGAGAGACAGAGAGGAACATCTATGTGAGAGAGACACATGATTGGTTGCCTCCCACACATGCCCCAACCCCAGGGCCGGGGATCAAGCCTGTAATCAAGGTACATGCCCTTGACTGGGAATTTAACCTGAGACTCTTCGTTCCCCAGGCCAATGGTCTCTAACCACTGAGAAAACTGACTAGAACAGATATTTGAACTTTACCTTCCCTTGTTCTGTCTCTGAACCTTGTAACACCTCTCATCACAGCAATTTTCAAAACCCGAAAGTGTAATGATCCAATATTTTGGCCACATAAAAATGTCTTCAGTCTAATTGACAGCATCCAAAACAGCTGAATGAATGTGTTGGGTCCTTGGAAGATAGTTGAACTTCTACTCTCTAGGGATCTGTTGTACAACAATGTAAATATACTCCTGAAATGTACATTTAAAAATGATGCCCTAACCAGTTTGGCTCAGTGGATGGAGTGTCAGCCTGCGGACTCCAGGGTCTCAGGTTCGATTCCGGTCAAGGGCATGTACCTTGGTTGTGGGCACATCCCCAGTGGGGAGTGTGCAGGAGGCAGCTGATCGATGTTTCTAACTCTCTATCCCTCTCCTTTCCTCTCTGTAAAAAATAAATAAAATATGTTTTAAAAAAATGATAAGATGATAAATTCAGTGTTGTGTTTTTAACCACAATTTAAAAGTGTATCTACAGTTACACCATGAAGAAAGTGAAAAAAGATTATACAAAATGGAAGAAATATTTGCAATCATATATCTGATAAGGCACTTGTATCTAGAATATTAAAACTTTTATTACGACTCAATAACAACAACAAAAATGGGCAAGTGATCTGAATAGATGGTTTTCCAAAGAAGATATACCAATAACCAATTAGCACATGGAAAGATGCTCAACATCATTAGCCATGAGAGAAATGCAAATCAAAATAAGATACTACTTCACACCCACTAGGATGGTGGCAATAAAAAAGACGGATAGGTAATAACAAGTGTTGGGGAGAATGTGGAAAAATTGGAACCCTTGCACACTGCATGTGGAATGTGAAATGGGGCAGCTGCTTTGGAAAACACTTAAACATAGAGTTACCATATAACTCACAATTCCACTCCTAGGTTTATAATCAAGAGAAATGAAAGCATATACCCACACAAAAATTTGTACATTTATGTTAATAGTGGAATTCTTCACAATAACCAAAAAGTGGAAACAACCCAAATGTCCATCAACTGATGGGTTCACAGACAAGTGTGGTCTATCTATACAATGGAACATTATTCAGCAATATATAGGAATAAAGCACTGACACCCACTACAACATGGATGAACCTTGAAAATACTATGCCAGTATATAATCCATTTATATAATCCTATATAATGAAAGCCTAATATGCAAATTGACTGAACGGAGGAATGACCAGTCGCTATGACGCACAACGGAGGGGGCAGGCGCTCAACGCAGGAGCTGCCCCCAGCCCGCAGACCCCCGGTCGCCCAGCAGAGGGAGGTGACCAGTGGGGCCGGGAACGGACAGCACCAGGCTGGCCAAGGCAGATGCCAGCAGGGCTTCCCCCCCACCCATCTCCCTGCCAGTCACCCCACAGATCAGCCTTGATTGCCGGCTAGGCCTAGGGACCCTACACCTACCCATGCACAAATTTTGTGTACCAGGCCTCTAGTATGTCTATAATAGGCAAATCTATTGAGACAGTTGATTAATGGTTGCCTAGGGTCAGAGGTATTGGGACGTTGAGGAATAGCAGTTATGCCACGTGGCATTTCTTTTGGGGGTAATTAAAATGTTCTGAAATTGATTGTGGTGATGGTTGCACAACTCTACATATACTAAAAGACTTTGAATTGCACACTTTAAATATTTGAATTGTATTGTATGTGAATAATCTCAAGACAGTTTGGCATTTGTGCAGGGATAGACACATGCAGAAATGGAACAGAATAGACAAGCCAGATATAGACTCATATAAATATTTTTGACAAATATGCAAAAGCAATTCAGTGAAGGAAAGAAAGCTTTTTCAATGAATGGTGCTGGAACAAACTGGACATCCATATACAAAAAAATTGAAACTTGACCTAAATCTCATATATTTCAAAATGAATCATAGATTTAATTAGAAAATAGAAAACTATAAATCTTTCAAAAGAAAACACATAAGAAAAATTTCAAAACCTAAAAGTATGTGAATAGTAATTAAACATGATATCAAAAGCAAAAAGGATAAGTTGTACATCATCAATTTTTTTGTATAATTCAAACACTTTTGGGCTATGATGTACCCTGTTAGGATGATTAAAAGAAATGCTATGGACTAGGAGAAAATATTTTCAAAATAAATACTTGAGAAAAGTCTTATATCTAGTATACATTATTTTAATAGTCTTTTTTTATTTCTTTATTGATTAAGGTATTACATAATGTGTCCTTATTCCCCCACTACCCCCCACTTCCCATTCATGCCCCCATCCCCCTGTTGTCTGTGTCAATTGATTAGGCTTATATGCATGCATATAAGTCCTTTGGTTGATCTCTCCCCATTACCCCCACTGTCCCCTACCTTCCCTGAGGTTTGACATTCTGATTGATGTTTCTCTGTGTCTGAATCTATTTTTGTTCATCAGTTTATGTTGTTCATTATATTCCACAAATGAGTGAGATCATGTGGTATTTATCTTTCTCTGCCTGGCTTATTTCACTTAGCATAATGCTCTCCATCTCCATCCATGTTGTTGCAAATGGTAAGAACTCCTTCTTTTTTACTGCAGCGTAGTATTCCATTGTGTAGATGTACCACAGTTTTTTAATCCACTCATCTGCTGATGGGCACTTAGGCTGTTTCCAAATCTTAGCTATGGTGAATTGTGCTGCTATGAACATAGGGGTGCATATATTCTTTCTGATTCGTGTTTCTAGTTTCTTGGGATATATTCCTAGAAGTGGCATCACTGGGTCAAATGGGAGTTCCATTTTTAGTTTTTTGAGGAAACTCCATACTGTTCTCCACAGTGGCTGCACCAGTCTGCATTCCCACCAGCAGTGCATGAGGGTTCCTTTTTCTCCGCATCCTCACCAGCACTTGTCATTTGCTGACTTGTTGATAGCCATTCTGATAGGTGTGAGATGGTACCGCATTGTTGTTTTGATTTGCATATCTCTGATGATTAGTGACTTTGAGCAGGTTTTCATATGTCTCTTGGCCTTCCTTCTGTCTTCTTTCGAAAAGTGTCTATTTAGATCAGTTGCCCATTTTTTGATTGGGTTGTTTATCTTCTTTTTGTTAAGCTGCATGAGTTCCCTGTAAATCTTGGAGAGTAAACCCTTATCGTTGATATCATTGGCAAATATGTTCTCCCATGCAGTGGGCTTTCTTGTTGTTTTATTGATGGTTTCCTTTGCTGTGCAAAAGCTTTTTATTTTGATGTAGTCCCATTTGTTTATTTTCTCTTTAGTTTCCATTGCCCTAGGAGCAGTATCAGTGAAGAAATTGCTTTGGCATATGTCAGAGATTTTTCTGCCTATGGATTCCTCTAGTATTTTTATCATTTCCCATCATATGTTTAAGTCCTTGATCCATTTTGAGTTTATTTTTGTGTATGGTGTAAGTTGGTGGTCTAGTTTCATTTTTTTGCATGTATCTGTCCAATTTTCCCAACACCATTTATTGAAGAGAGTGTCTTGTCTCCATTGTATGTTCATACCTCCTTTGTCAAATATTAATTGAGCATAGTGATTTGGGTCGATGTCTGGGTTCTCTATTCTATTCCATTGATCTGTATGTCTGTTCTTGTGCCAATACCAGGCAGTTTTGAGAACAGTGGCTTTGTAATACAGCTTGATATCTGGTATTGAGATACCACCTACTTTGTTCTTCTTTCTCAGGATTGCTATAGCTATTCGGGGTCTTTTTTTATTCCAGATGAATTTTTGGAAAGTTCGTTCTAGGTCTGTGAAATATGCCATTGGTATTTTAATGGGGAGTGCATTGAATCTATAGATTGCTTTGGGTAGTATGGACATTTTGATGATGTTGATTCTACCAATCCATGAACATGGTATGTTCTTCCATCTGTTTATGTCTTCCTCTATCTCTTTTTTCAGTGTCGTGTAGTTTTCCGCATATAGGTCTTTTATCTCCTTAGTTAAGTTTATTCCTAGGTATCTTAATTTTTTTGGTGCGATGGTAAATGGGATTGCTTTTTTAGTCTCTCTTTCTGTAAGTTCATTATTGGTGTATAGAAATGCCATACATTTCTTGGCGTTAATTTTGTATCCTGCTACATTGCCGAATTCATTTATTAAGTCTAATAATTTTTTCATGGAGTCTTCAGGGTTTTCTATGTACAGTATCATGTCATCTGCAAATAAGGACAGTTTTACTTCTTCTTTTCCAGTTTGGATGCCTTTTATTTCTTCTTCTTGTCTGATCACAATGGCTAGTACTTCCAGCACTATGTTGAACAGGAGTAGTGAGAGTGGGCACCCCTATCTTGTTCCTGTTCTTAGGGGAAATGGTTTTAGTTTTTGCCCATTGAGTATGATGTTGGCTGTGGGTTTGTCATATATGGCTTTTATTATGTTGAGTTATGATCCTTCTATTCCCACCTTGCTGAGAGTTTTTATCAAGAAAGGGTGTTGGATTTTGTCAAAAGCTTTTTCTGCATCAATTGATATGACTATGTGATTTTTGTTTCTCAATTTGTTTATGTGATATATCACATTTATTGACTTGTGGATATTGTACCATCCTTGCATCCCCAGGATAAATCCTACTTGGTCGTGGTGTATGATCTTTCTGATGTAGTGCTGGATCCGATTTGCTAAAATTTTGTTGAGGATTTTGGCATCTATGTTCATGAGGGATATTGGCCTGTAATTCTCTTTCATTGTGTTGTCTTTATCTGGCTTTGGTATTAGGGTGATGCTGGCTGCATAGAAGGAGCTTGGAAGTGTTCCTTCCTCTTGAGTTTTCTGGAATAGTCTGAGGAGGATAGGTTTTAGTTCTTCCTTGAATGTTTGGTAAAACTCCCTGTGAAGCCGTATGGCCCCGGGCTTTTGTTTGCTGGAAGCTTTTTGATAACTGCTTCAATTTCTTCCATAGTTATCAGCCTATTGAGATTTTTAGTATCTTCCTGAGTAAGTTTTGGAAGGTTGTATTTTTCTAGGAATGTGTCCATTTCCTCCAGGTTGTCTAGTTTGTTAGAATAGAGTTGTTCATAGTATTTTTTAATAATCCTTTATATTTCTGTAGGGTCTGCTGTTATTTCTCCTCTTTCATTTCTGATTTTGTTTATTTGGGTCCTCTCTCTTTGCTTCTTGGTGAGCCTGGCTAGAGGTTCATCAATCTTGTTTATCCTTTCAAAGTACCAGCTCTTGATTTCATTGATCTTTTGTATTGTTTCTTTGGTCTCTATGTCGTTTATCTCTGCTCTGATCTTTATTATTTCCTTCCTTCTGCTCACTGTGGGCTTTTCTTTTTTTTTTTTTTTATTAAATAAATCTTTATTCAGATTATTACAATTATTTCTCCTTTTTTCCCCCATAGCTCCCCTCCACCCATTTCCCACCCCACCTTCTGCCCTTACCTACCCCCCACTGTCCTCATCCATAGGTGTATGATTTTTGTCCAGTCTCTTTATGAACCCCCCCATACCCCTTTCCCCCTGAGAATTATCAGTCCACTCCCTTTCTATGCCCCTGATTCTATTATATTCACCAGATTATTCTGTTCCTCAGGTTTTTAATTTACTTGATTTTTAGGTTCACTTGTTGATAGATATGTATTTGTTGTTCATAATTTTTATCTTTCCTTTTTTCTTCTTCCTCTTCTTTAAGAATACCTTTCAGCATTTCATATAATACTGGTTTGGTGGTGATGAACTCCTTTAGCTTTTTCTTGTCTGTGAAACTCTTTATCTGCCCTTCAATTCTGAATGATAGCTTTGCTGGGTAGAGTAATCTTGGTTGTAGGTTCTTGCTACTCATCACATTGAAAATTTCTTGCCACTCCCGTCTGGCCTGCATAGTTTCTGTTGAAAAGTCAGCTGACAGTCGTATGGGTGCTCCCTTGTAGGTAACTAACTGTTTTTCTCTTGCTGCTTTTAATATTCTCTCTTTGTCTTTTGCTCTTGGCATTTTAATTATGATGTGTCTTGGTGTAGTCCTCTTTGGATTCCTTTTGTTTGGGGTTCTGTGGGCTTCCTGGACTTGTAAGTCTATTTCTTTCACCAGGTGGGGGAAGTTTTCGGTCATTATTTCTTCAAATAGGTTTTCAGTATCTTGCTCTCTCTCTTCTTCTGGCACCCCCATAATTCTGATGTTGGTACGCTTGAAGTTGTCCCAGAGTCTTCTTAGATTATCTTCAACTTTTTGGATTTTTTTTTTTGCTTTTTGCTTTTTCGGTTGAGTGTTTTTTGCTTCTTTGTATTTCAATTCTTTGACTTGATTTTTGTGTTCCTCTTGTCTGTTTTTGGGTCTCTGTATAATATTTTTTATTTCAGTCAGTGTATGTTTAATTTCTAGTTGGTCCTTTTTCATCTCTTCGAGGGTCTCGTTATATTTATCGGCCTTTTCTAGGATATTCTTAAAAAGCCTTATAACCGTGGTTTTGAATTCTATGTCCAGTCGTTTGTTTTCCTCCATTTCTTTTGTTTGTGATCTGATTCTTAGACGCCGCATTTTCACTGCTTCCCTGAGTTGGTAGATTTGTGTGCTAGGTTTCCAATTTGGCCTAGTGGGTCTGCCTCCCCAGTTAACCTGAGGTGGACACTCTTGGTGCACCCCTTTGTGGACTGTGTGTACAGCCTTGTTGTAATTAAGTCTTGATTGTTGTTGGTGTAACTGGGAAGAATTGACCTCCAGGCCAGTTGGCTGTAAGGATCAGCTGTGTCTATGCTGGGAGAAGTCCGGTGCTGGAGACAGCCTTATAGGATTAGACTTGCCAAATTGCAATAGCCTCTGTGCTCAGCTTGGATGGGGTGGAGTCTCAGTCTTGGCTTCCCGTCAGCCTTGCCCTTGCGCGCACGTGTGTGCCTTCAGTCCTCTGCCTTCCCGGCTCCCGATTCTCCGCCCGAGAGTCCAGACTCCCCCCACAAGAGCGTGGGTCCCCAGGGGCTCGCCTGGATCTGGGGTTCACTGCAGTCAGAACTGGGGCTCAGTGCCGTCAGGAGCCTCTCACTCCCTTCCACTAGGGAAAGCCTGTGGCAACCTCCGCAGCCTTTGTGCTCACTGGCGCGCGCGGACTTTCAGTCCTCCGCCTTCCCCGGCTCCTGAGTCTCTGCCCGAGAGTCCAGACTCCCCCCACAAGAGCGTGGGTCCCCAGGGGCTCGCCTGGAACTGGGGTTCACTGCAGTCAGAACTGGGGCTCACTTCAGTCAGAACTGAGGTTCAGTGCCATCAGGAGCCTCTCACTCCCTTCCGCTAGGGAATGCCTGTGGCAGCCTCCGCAGCCTTTGTGCGCACTGGCGCGAGCGGACTTTCAGTCCTCCGCCTTCCCCAGCTCCTGAGTCTCCGCCCGAGAGTCCAGACTCCCCCCACAAGAGCGTGGGTCCCCAGGGGCTCGCCCGGAACAGGGTTTCAGTGCAGTCAGAACCGGGGTTCAGTTCGGTCGGGGGCTCCCTTCCCCCTTCCGCCAGAGAAAGTCAGCCAGGCTCTCAGCCGCCCTTCCTCTCTGCGCGCACAAAGACCCTTTGCCGTACCTCCAATTCTCTGTGAGCTTTTCTCTATCCTTCTAGTTGTAGAATTTTCACTCAGTCAGCTTTCCTGCGGTTCTGGATGGTGTCCGTTCTGTCTTTTAGTTGTAGTTTTAAAATTGTTGTGCGAGGCAGCAGTTTAGGTGTTTACCTATGCCGCCATCTTGGTTTTCCCTGTGGGCTTTTCTTGTTGCTCTCTTTCTAATTCTTTGAGTTGTTGAGTTAGATGATTTATTACCATTTTTTCTTGTTTTTTGAGGTAGGCCTGTAGAGCTATAAACTTCCCTCTCAGGACTGCTTTCATTGTGTCCCAGAGTATTTGCATTGTTGTGTTTTTATTGTCATTAGTCTCCAGGATGTTTTTAATTTCTTCTTTGATGTCATTGATAACCCAATCATTGTTTAATAGCCTGCTATTCAGCTTCCAAGTGTTTGAATTTTTTGGAATGTTTTTATCGTAGTTTATTTCTAATATTATGCCACTGTGGTCTGAGAAAATGCTTGATATAATTTCAATCTTTTTTTTTCCCCCACTACCACAAATTATGCAGTCGAGTTTCCCACATTTGGGGAAATCGCAGGGGTCAGCACATCCGGAGTGCAATGGATAAGCCTTGCCCTGGGAAAATCACCTTCGTGATCATGGTATCTCCCCTGCCAGGTAAGTATCAATCTTTTTGAATTTGGGGAGACTTTGTTTGTGAACCAATATGTGGTCTATTTTTGAAAATGTCCCATGTGCACTTGAGAAGAACGTATATTCCATGGCTTTGGGGTGAAATGCTCTGAAGATGTCAATTAGGTCCATCTGATCTAGTGAGTCATTTAGAATTGCTGTTTCTTTGCTGATTTTTTGTCCAGAGGATTTATCCAGTGATGTCAGTGGTGTATTAAAGTCCCCTACTATTATTGTATTGTTGTCAGTCTCTCCCTTGATATCTTCCAGCAGTTTGTTTATGTATTTGGGTGCTCCTGCATTGGGTGCATATATGTTTATCAGGGTTTTATCCTCTTGTTGTATAGATCCCTTTATTATTATGAAGTGGCCTTCCTTATCTCTTGTTATGGTCTTTACTTTGAAGTCTATTTTGTCAGAAATAAGTACTGCTACCCCAGCTTTTTTTTCATTTCCATTTGCCTGAAAGATGTTTTTCCATCACTTCACTTTCAGTCTGATGAGTCCCTTTTTCTGAGGTGGGTCTCTTGTAGACAGCATATATATGGGTCGTGTTTTTTTCATCCATTCAGCCACTCGATGTATTTTGATTGGAGCATAAATCCGTTTACGTTTAAAGTTATTATTGAAAGGTACTTATTTGTAGCCATTTTTATTTTTTGTGTCTCTGTTCCTTTTTACCCTTTTATTTCTTCTTTTTGCACCAGTCCCTTTAGCATTTCTTGCATTGCTGGCTTGGTAGTGATAAACTCCCTTAGCATTTTTTTGTCTGCGAAGCTCCTTATTTCCCCTTCAATTTTGAATGATAACCTTGCTGGATAGAGTATTCTTGGATTCAGCCCCTTGGTTTGCATCACTTTGTAAATTTTCTTCCATTCTTTTCTGGCCTGATGTGTTTCTGTTGAGAAATCATTTGATAATCTAATGGGCGCTCCCTTGTATGTAACTTTCTGTCTCTCTCTTGCAGCCTTTAAGATTCTCTCTTTGTCCTGAATATTTGCCATTGTAATTATGATGTGTCTTCGTGTGGGTCTTTTCGAGTTCATCCTGTTTGGGACTCTCTGTACTTGTGTGACATTTTTCTTTGCCACATCAGGGAAGTGCTCTGACATTATTTCTTGAAATAGGTCTTCTAACCCTTGTTCCTCTTCCTGTTGTTCTGGCACCCCTATTATTCGTATGTTGCTTCGTTTCATGTTGTCCCATATCTCCCTTAGGCTCTCCTCCTGTCTTTTAATTTTTTTCTCCAGTTGCAGTTCAGTTTGGCTGTGTTTTGCTTCCCTGTCTTCTAGTTCACTAATTCGGTCCTCCGCTTCTCCTAGTCTACTGTTGAAACTTTCCATGGTGTTTTTTATTGCATCTATATCACTCTTCATTTATTCTTGATTCTTACATAAGTTGTTGATTTTTTCATCCATTTCTTCTTGATTCTTACATAAGGTGTTGATTTTTCTTCTATCTGGTTTATGAACTCTATAACCCCTATTCTGAATTCTTTTTCTGACATATTGCATGCCTCTGTTTCACTTAGCTGCTTTTCTGGCGATTCCTCCTTTTCTGTACTTTGGTGGTATATTTGTCTACCCATTTTTGGTCTCACCGACTGATCTAGATGTCGAGCTGTGCAGGGGCTGCTCCTTGGTGGCAGTGGCTTCTCTGGCTGTGGTTGCTCCTCGGGTGGTCACGGTAGCAGCTGCTTCTCAGTTGGCAGTGGCTCCTCTGGTGGGTGCTGTTTGCAGCAGTGGTGCCTCCTATGGCTGGTGGGGGAGGCTGCTTGTATAGCTGCTGTTCCTTGGACGGGGGTGGGCTGATTATGAGGTTGCTGCTCCTCGGATGGGGATGGGTTGCTTGTGTCCACTGCTCCTTGGACAGGGGCCAGCTGCTCACGTGGCTGCTGCTCCTCGGGCAGGGGCGGACTGCTCGCGTGGCTGCTGTTCTATAGATGGGGGCTTGCTGCGTGCTGCTGCTGTTCCTCAGATGAGACCGGCTATTCGCGATGCTGCTGCTCCTTGGACAGGGGCAGGTTGCTTGCAGGGCTGTTGCTCTTTGTACGGGTGCGGGTTGCTCGTGCAGCTGCTTCTCCTCAGACGAGGGGCGGTCTGCTCATGCGACTGCTGCTCCTCGCGTGGGAGTGAGCTGCTCGTGCTGTTGATGCTCCTCGGACAGGGACGGGCCGCTCACCTGGCTCCTTCTCGTCAGACAGGTGCAGGCTGCATGTGGGTGCTGCTCCTCGGACCAGTGCGGACTGCACAGGGCTGCTGCTCCTTGGATGTGAGCAGTCTGCTTATGTGGCTGCTGCTCCTCAGATGCAGGGAGGCTACTCGTGTGGCTGCTGCTCCTCAGAAGGGCATGGGCTGCTCACACAGCTGCTGCTCCTCGGATGTGGGTGGGCTGCTCACACAGCTGCTGCTCCTCAGATGTGGGCCGGCGGCTTGCACGTCTGTTGCTCCTCAGAAGGGGGTGGGCTGCTCACACAGGTGCTGCTCCTCAGATGGGGGCAGGCAGTTCATGCGGCTGCTGCTCCTCGGAAAGGGATGGTCTACTCACACAGCTGCTGCTCCTCGGAAGGGGGAAGGCTGCCTGCACAGCTACTGCTCCTTGGAAGGCGGCTGGCTGCTTGTGCGGCACAGCTTCTGCTCTTTGGACAGGTGCAGGGTGTGGGCTGCACGCAGCTGCTGCTCCTCAGAGGGGGGCTGGCTGCGAGGGGCTGCCGCTCCTCGGTAGTGGGTGGGATGCTCAAGAAGCTGCTGCTCCTCAGATGGGGCGAGCTGCTCGTGTGGTTGCTGATCCTCAGACGGGGGAACTGGCTGCTCACACAGCTGCTGCTCCTTGGACAGGGGAAGGCCACGTGAAGCTGCTGCTCTTAGCCTGTGGTGGGTTGCTCGTGGGGCTGCTGCTCCTTGGACAGGAGTGGGCTGCTCACATGTCTGGTGTTCACATGGTTGCAGTGCCCTGGGCTAAAGCGTTGGGCCAGTCAGAGGGGAGCCTGCTTCCAAACTCACAGGAGCCTGCGCCCAGGGTGGCTGGAGCCTCGTTGACCATGGGATCACAGCCTAGGTAGCATGTCCCTGGCAGGGGTGGCTGTAGAGTCCCAGGTCTTATCTGAGGGCACTCTGGGTGGAGTTGAGGCTGGGAACCCAGTTACAGCAGCTCTCCCCTTCAAAAAGGCTAGGCCTCTAAGGACAAGCTGGCCTCCCAGTTCTGTTTGCAATGGTAGCAGAAGCTGCCTAGTTAGGCAAGCCTGATTAGCCTGCCCCTGAAGGTTCTGTGGAATCTAACTGTGCCTCACTCACTCTCACACACACATACACACACACACACGCACCCCACCTGACCACACGCTCCTCTTTTACTCCCTCACTCACGCATGCTCTTTTCCTCACTGCTGCATTCTTCCTGCCTCTATAGTTGGGTCTGGGGTGTTATTGACCTGTTCATGGATGGAGTTTCCTCTCCAGGTGTCTGGTTATGTGGCTTGCTCTCAAGCCTCTTGGCCAGACTGGATAAAATTCACCACAAGAAGGCACAACACAGAGGGAACTAAGCACAAATGTACTCACAACACCAATAACCCCAATAAAAGTGACCACCTGAGAAAAGAGAGATAGGGCAGAGACAAGAGAGCACAAATGCTATCAAAGGGAGAAAAAGATAAGGAATAAAAGACAAAGGAATAAAAAGGAGAATATATATATATATATATATATATATATATATATATATAGCACCACAGAACCAATAGATAAACCAAAAAACAAACAAACAAAACAAAAAAAAACAAACAAACAAAAAAACCACACACCCAGCAAAGAGGATTGGGGCAGAATCTGTAGAGGCTGAGCTTATATAGTGAAAATAAGATTAAGAATTGGATGAATATGGGGAGGACCTCAATTTAGTATTGAGAAAGTAGAAAGTGAATAAGTGGATGAGAAGAAAGAGAATGAGAAGAAAAAATAATAAATTTACAAAAAAAATTGATTTCAAAAATGGAATAAAAAATTAAAAATAGCAAATAAAAAATAGTGATGGAAAAATAATGTGAAAAGAAATAGAAAAAAAGCAACAAACAAAAATAGGAAAACAAAGAGGAAAAGAAGAAAAAAGGGAAAAAAGGGATAATAAAAAAAATAAAAATAAAAGTGAAAAAAGTGGAGTGTCATTCTTTCGGTTGGCTTATGATTCCAGTCGTCTATACTGTACTGTTTCTCAGTTTCCAGTTGCTGGGGCTAAATATTTCTCTTTAGGCCAGTTCCTATGTCCTCAGGGAGTATTCAGATTCCTTGTATTATTCAGGGTGGGATCTGGGTGTGGCTTTATTGGTTGCCTGGAGACTGGAGGGAGGGGCTATCTCTCAAGAGAAAATGGTGATTGGGGCTTAGATATGACTCAGCACCAGACTCGCTACCACCTCTCCTGGACCGCCGCCTACTCTCCCCAGATTCCACAAGTCCACACCTTCTCCTGCACCTCAGCCACGGGTAAGTGTCTGTATCCAAAAGGTCCTATGAACTAGGTTCAGTGGAGAAAGGCACAGGCCCCAGCGCAAGGAGGGACTGCATCTCTGCAAGCTCCTCTCTTGCCGGCACTGCTCGGTCCGGCCAGCCCTTCAGGGCTGCCTCTGAGCTCAGATCCAAAATCCAGACTCCAAGGTCCAAATCCCCTACCTCCTGCAGTCCCGTGGTCCCTTTTTTTCACAGTCAGACACTTCACCTGTCCTCAGGGACGTGCCCTGTAGTTTCTCCCTGACCCTCTGCGCACAGAGGTCTGGCAGACTCTCTTGCCTAGATCCTTGATTTCACCTTTATCCAGGGGACCTCTGCCCTTCCCGGCTGCAAACTGTCTCACCAGCTGCGTCTCCTTTGCCAATACAGGCCGAATTCCACTCATTTCAGCTGCTCACTCTATTTGCTCCAGGACAAGGATCAGGACACGTCCGTCTATTCCGATGCCATTTTGTCTCTCCTCTTAATAGTCTTTTGATGCTTAACTTAGCTATGCCTCTCTGACTTACTAGAATCTAAAATACATCAGTACTTTTACTACTGTATAGTCAATGCAAAGGCAATAAGATAGTTAATTCTTATGCTCTTTTTTTCTACATTTTCCATCCTTTTTCCTTTTGGGGCTCTAATCTGAATGTGACAAATTTGAAAAAAGAACCCCTGCCCCTTGTGGCTGCCCTTCGCCTGGTGCATGATGTGACAAGCTGTGGGAGCTGGGACAAGCCCCCAGCTGTGTCCTCGGACAGAGCCTTCTTGGGTATGAGGCCCAAATCAGAGTTCAGTGGGGACTGGTTAGTCTTGGCAAGGAGGTGAAGGAATTCCATCTTCTGAATAATTAGTAAAGGAGGAGAGGATGAAGATACAAGACTCGAGGTGAAGAGGGTTTGGAGTCTGATGTGGAATTCCAGGGGTATGGTCTCTGCTACTCTGCCCCGTCCCTGTTCTTTGCAGAACAGAGGCAGATGCTCCTCTCATTCCAAATCAGACTTAGTGGATTTCATGGTATGAAGCTGCATCTGCATCTTAATTTTTCAAATTAAAATATGTAATCATGACTTTATTGTGTGGTGGCTTCTGGGTACAAGGGGCATAGTTTGTTTGCCCACCTCATAGGTTTTTATACAGCATGTTCTTGGTGATAATCCTAACTGCTAGGTAATTTCAGTTATTTCCTTTCTGCTTCTAAAACAAGTTAGAATTTTTTATTTTCCAAGAGGTTACTTTTGTCTATTGTTATTTTTAAATTTTATTATGGATATAGATCACCTAATATTTTGGGGAACGGGAGTTACTGGTGATTGTTGAGATTTCCTTCTGGCAAACAGTATTTTAAAGTGTGTTATAAAGCTCCAGGGTATAAAACAGTATGGCACAGGAGTAGACAGAATGTCACTGGAATGGAATAAGGTGTCCAGAAATTTTGATAGTCATGATGTTCTATATATGACAAAGAATCATTTTAGATTTGTATGGGAGGTTTAGGGACAATGGGTGAACTACTGGGAAAACATTGTTAGAGATTTAACATACTCACACAGGAATACAAACTGATATGAGTTAAATATTTAAATATCAAGAATACAAACATTACAATGGCTGAAAGTAAAATAAGGGAATTGTACCAGTCTGGGTCCAGTCAGTAATTTAAACAAGAGAACTTTAATATAAAGAACTAGAGGCTCTGGTGCACGAATTCTTGCACCAGTGGGGTTCCTCAGCCTGGCCTGCCAGGGATCAGTGACCTCCATGCCACCGCAGCCCGTCCTTACTTGCCAGCTCATGGGGCTCCAGCCCACTGTCCATGTTGATCCCGCACAGCACAAAGTAGTGCGCCACTGCTTGGGGCGTTCAGGGGGAGTGTCTGCGGGAGAAGCTTCTCCCGCTGCAGCTGTGCTCGCCAGCCCTGCGTCTGGTGCCCGTCTGTCAGCTGAGTGGCACTCCCACTGTGGGAGCACATTGACCACCAGGGGGAAGCTCCTGCATTGAGCATCTACCCCCTGGTGGTCAGTGCCCATCGTAGCTACTTGTCGACCGGTCAACCGATCATTTAGGCTTTTATATACGTAGATTATTAAGTGTGATAGGAATGGAATGGTAAGGATGGAGAGAGGACACTGAAGATTACCCCAGGGCTGAGAGAGAGTGTACAGGGAGGACAAACTTGGAAGGGGTCCTGGCCCTAAGACCAGTGTCTAGGCTCCATGGAAAAGGTCTTCCTACACACCATTGGGCGGTAGAAAAATTGCAGTCAGAGCTGGTTCCTAGTCTGCATCACCATCAGACATCACAGAAGGCACAAAAAAGAGAACAAGCACAGCATTCCTGGACCAGGAGAAGAAGGTGCCATCCTCCTGCCCTGTTCCTCCACCATCCCCTACTTTTGAAGTTCAACACTGTGCCTAATGCCAAGGAGAAATGCTTAGAGCATCTGGTCCATTATGGTGGAGTGAATACCAAAGCTGAAGCTAAAATCCAATAGATTGATAAGTGGCACAGAAATATTTTCATAACTTTAGTGTACTTTTCTTAGCCTGACTCCGAGGACAGAAACTATAAAGAAAAATATGAGGCCAGACTTGACTGCATAAAATAGAGAATCTTGGCAAAGTAAAAGGCTCCATTAAAATAGTTAAAACAACTCTTTGTGATATAACAGAGTTATATTTTAAACATGAATGGCTCTTATAAATTAACATTTACAAATAAGCAAAGTCTACCAGTTGACATCTCAAGGATGTTTATATGGAAACATAACACACATAGAGAAAGATGCTCAGTAGCAGTCTCATTAATAATTTTACAAGTGTAGGTTTAAAAGGGCATATGGCAGGTGCTTGATAAATATTTGTTAAATGAATCATTTTTGCATATCAGATTTCTTAAATTGAAAAATATGACTAATGTCCAGTATTTTACCACGGTGTGTAGAAACAGAAGCTCTCAAACATTATTGATGGGAATATAAATTAGCCCAAATTTTCTGAGTGGCAACTTGGAAATGTATGAAAAGCCATTAAAATATGCATACATGGCTGGAGTGGCTCAGTGGTTGAGCATTGACATATGAACCAGGAGGCCACAGTTCATGTCCCCCGACAAGACACATACCCAGGGTCAGGCTCAACCCCCAGTGTGGGGTGTGCAGGAGGCAGCCAATCAATGATTCTTTCTCATCATTGATGTTTCTCTCTCTCTCCCTCTCCCTTCCTCTCTGAAATCAATAAAAAATATATTTAATAAAAATGCATAAAATTAACCTAGAGATTCTACCTTAGAAAATTGGTCAAGTATGCCAAGAATTACATATAAGTATATTCATTGTATCATTGCTTATAATTGCAAAATAATGCATTCATCTATAAAGAATGTGTAAATAACTTATGCTATAGACACATACTGGCATACATAGCTATTAGAAAGAACAGTAGCTATTTCCATTACCATCATGGAAAGCTGCCTAAACTTTAGTAAGTAATGGCTCTGCTGCAGACAGTGTGTAATATGATTCCATTTTACCTGAAAAAATCGTGGGTAGATTAATGTATAACTATACTTATATTTGTGTGTGTGTGAAAATATATACAACAAATGTGACAGTCTCTGATGTGGAATTACCAGGGGTCACCGTAGATTTGGAATGAAGAGACCAGGGGAGGGCAGTGCCTCCCGGCCACAGGTCAACATGCTGCCACCAGCAGCCCTGTGGACATCAGTGCCTAGGTGGGGCCATTGGTCCTAGAAACAGGACAGGGTCCTGGGGACACTCACAACAGCTGGCATGTACTCTGAGTGGTGTTCCTTTCTGACAACAAGGTCCTTGGAGGCCTTGACCACTGAAATTTAGCCTTCAAGAGAAAGAAAACACCTAACAGCCAGACCTCATACCAGGAAAAGCTGGTAACTGAAATTTTTATAAACTGCTTTGTGGCAGGGTAAATAACAAAGGTGCTTTGCAGAACGCTTAATAAGCTGCATCTTCACAATCTAAAAATCCTGTACACACCCACAGTCTCATCTGACCCTGACAAGGGCCACTTAGCAGGAAGTGGGTAATTTTTGTCTTCCTTTAGTGAATGAGGAGACTAAGCTAGAGAGGCTGAGAGATGTTCCCTCTAGCCAGGGAGACCTGTTAATCTTCCTTCCTAGTACTTAGCCAGCCCAGAGAAATGGAGAAAGGGGGAGAGGTTGGCATAATGAGAGGTGAAAGTAACTGGCTCCGTGCCCTGGGCCACCACTGCGGGAGGGCACTGTGTCTCCATCCCCCCACTTTGGCTGCTTCCCCTCATGCTCCACAATCCTCTACAAAGATCACCCCCATGTTTGAAAGGACCAGGGGTGCAGGATTCTAGTGGGGTTGGATAAAAAGACAAGTGCACATGCGTTTGTCTTCCACGCAGAGACCATCTTGGGACCCGAGTGAGCTCCAACCTCACCCCTTCGTAGCCTCCGTGTTCCTGGCTCACATGATCTCAGTTCTCCTGCATCCACTCAAGAGTAGTTTTGACAACTTAGTTCCTCTTATTTCATCAGATGTTTGAGATTATGTTATCCTTGGTAACAGAGATTCCTGTCAGGCTAAATGCTTGTTTCTGGAATGTACTTAAGGAATGAATTCCACAGTGGGAATTTCAGGAAGGGTGAGGAACACGTGATCAATTTCAATCGCTCCAGGTCCCTGGGTCTGGTCCAATGAGCATGGTTAGCTGCCTCTGCTTGAGGCCCGTGGCTCTGTGTGGAGGGAAGTCGGCCTCGGGATGGCAGCGTGGGGATTTCCTGGCCAGCTCTGTGGAGGAAGGTCACCAACTCTGCCTAGAGGGACCGCTGAGCACACTTTAATAATAGTGATGACTCACGAGGGACTATTCTCTCCGGTAATAACATTGGGAAATTAAGGAATAGGCTGAAACATTTGAAAGCACTTCTTGGTTGCCAAGTTAGAGGTCAAGGGCTCAGGAGACCACATGTGGTGATCCTCAGCAGGACCCTCCTCAGGAGCAGCCCCAACCCTGGCTGCCTGTCTTCAGGATAGCAGGTACCAGACCAGCCTATTTCCTTTTTTTCTTCACACCTTTCTACCCTCCATCCCCAAGTATTCCACTACTAGAGGCCACTGGTGGGTCCCTTAGCATGGCCTGCGGGGATCGGGCCGAAACCAGCAGTCCAACATCCCCCGAGGGACGTAGTAGTGTGCGAAGCGGCAGGTGGCCGGGGAGGAGCCCACGCCTGGGCCAGGCGCCACACCACGGCAGCTCATCCCGGCCCCCACTGCACCTGCCGCTCGACTGTGGTCTCTGCACGCCCATCCTAGGGCAATACCCATGACCGAGAAGCAGCTGCAAGCTTGCGCCCAGTCAGTCCTGATGCCAGTCCGATCTGGTCTGGATGGGGGAGAGGTGCACAGGGGGTGTGTCCGTGGGAGAGGCTCACGCCACAGTAGCTGCTCTCACTAGCTGTGAGCCCGGCATCTGGCTAGCGGCACTTCTGCTGTGGGAGCGCACTGACTACCAGGGGGCAATTCCTGCGTTGAGCGTCTGCCCCCTGGTGGTCAGTGTGCATCAATAGCGACCGGTTGAACGGTCACTTAGGCTTTTATATATATAGATTACAAGTATTGAGTGGAGCATAGGTCCTTTTGGTTTTAAGAGCATTTGTGCTTGTGAAATTATAAGAAATACATATATTGGCCTTTGTCCCCAGTTTCTGGCAGAGCTCCTAAAACCCTTGTCATTTCCAAAGTGATAAGACACTAGGAACATCTCTTATTTCAAATCTCCACACATTTGGTGACCAGAAGTGTTCTTTGTGAAGGTAAAGGAGACACACAGGGAAGAAACACACAGCAGGGAAGAACAGGGGTTTTGCCGACATAGGAAGGGAAAAAATTGAGTCCCCCCGACCCCATTATAGTGCTAATCGCTTTTTAAACAAGATATAAGTAAGACACAGGACAATCAGTAAGATTCCAGAATCTTCATGTTCTTTATTACCAAATCCCCTTTCTGTAAAGGACAACTGATCTGTGTTTCAGCCTGCAACTTCATGTCAGTCAACAAATTTGTACTGAGGGTTTAATATGGATGGGGCACTGTCCTCGTGCAAGGGACACAGTGATAATGGAGAGAGAGACAGAGACAGAGACTGAGAGATAGAGAGGGACAGAGGCACAGAGGGAGGAACAGAGACAGTGAGGGAGAGATGGAGTCAGAGAGGAAGAGACAGAAAGACAGACTGAGATAAGGAGAGATGGAGAGGAAGAGGTGGAGAGAGAGGGAAAGAGACAGAGGGACAGAGACAGTGTGAGAGTGGAAGAGATGGAGAGAAAGACAGAGACAGATGAAGAGAGAGATGGAAACAGAGAAAGACTGAGATGGAGTAAGACAGAGGAGAAATGGAGCAAGAGAGAGAGAGAGAGGCATCTATTCATTATTTTGTTTAACAGAACACCCGATGTGAAGTGGAAAGCACAAGATTTTCAGAGCAAGCTCTCCAAACTGGCTGGTGGCTCCCTTGCAGAGCAGAGAGGCACCCTCTGAAAGACAAGCACCTGTTTTCACATTTAGAGCCTCCAGAAGCAAACTTCTGGCATGTTTCCAATCACCAAGAGATCTAGTAATGTGGAGAGGCAGTCTCAGGGCACGCCTCTTCACTATCTATTTTTATTTATTTCTCTAGAGGCCCGGTGCACAAAATTCATGCACTGGTAGGGTCCCTAGCGGCTGCTGGCTGCCAGCTGGGTACTCCCTCCCTTCCACTGGCCGTCCCTGTCCCTTGGTCAAACTCCTGGACAACTCCCGGTCCAGGGGACAATTTGCATACTACGCTTTTATTATATAGGATTGTTTTTTGTTTTTAAAATTTTATTTCACAACTTAGAGTAAAATTTACTTATTGGGTTTTTAAGTTTTTTCCATTTGGGGGTGACAGGAAACTAAAATTCTAGACATTTGGAAACTGCTCTCAGAAGTGTCTGGAGGGGAACAAAGCTCCTGTTGTTACCAGGGTCGTGGCTTTTGAAAGGAGTCCAAGGAGTCAGGTGCATTCAAAGGTGTCTGAGCAAGGCAGTGAGGGAGCCTCCCCAGCCTTTGGCATCTCTGGATTGAACCAGGACAGGAGGGTGTGTTCGTGTCCTGGTACTGCTATAACAAAGCACCACAAAGAGGCAGCTTGAACAGAAATGTATTCTCGCACTGTCTGCAGGCCAGAAGTCCAATATGAAGGTGACCCCAGGTTGGCTCCTCCTGAGGATGATGGAGATCCTGTCCCAGGCCTTCCACACTTGGGCATTTGTTAGCTTCTGCTGCATCACCCTGATCTCCGACTTCATCATCCCAGGGTGTTCTCCCTGTGCGTGCACCTGTGCCCAATGTTCCACTTTTATAAGGACACCAGTCACATTATTACCATAGTTAGCTAATTACTGATGGAAAAGGAAACAAAGGAAGAGTAAGACATTGTTGAGCATATTCAGCAAGGAAGCATATGCCTATTTGCTTTACCAGGAAGTTTCAGCTTCAAATCCCAAGGAAATTGCATCACTGTCCCTCCAAGGGGATTAACCCACTCTTTTCCCCCCTCAGGATTAGGGGGGAGGGGGTGGAAGCACGAGAAAGTACTTAACCATAGAGTCTTGCCAGTCCAACCAGGGAAAGGGATTGTCAGGGGGTGGACCCCAATGCAAGCCCATGAAAGCCTGTGAAGTTGATTGGTTATTTTGAAGCTCCTGGTTATAATCCCGGGAGACAAAGAGCAAAGAGCGTTCTCTCTCTCTCCCTCTGTGACCCTCACTAGCCCTGTTCGTTTGCATTCTCTCCCACCTGGGAGCACTGGACCAAGCAGGTCTAGTGGCCACCTGGGGCCCACAGCTGACTGCAAAGGCTCTCAAGGACTATGAAGCAGTAACTCTGGGTACTGGCTTTTATTTTGGCCCTGCTGAAGACATGGTTAGATGGAGGGAGATGGGACATTGGAAGCTCAAGGGCAGTGTTCACAAACAAATCATCTTGCCATGTCCACATCACAATCTCCTGTGTGGATCCTTGAAATACTTTTCTCACGGTCCCATGGAAGAGCCTGATTTACACCAACAACTTTGTGTTAAAGGCCTGCGCTACACTATGACCTCATCTTAACTAGTTACATGCGCAACAACCCCATTTCCAAATAAAGTCCCATTCTGAGATACTGGGGGTTAAGACATCAACACATGAATTTTGAGGGAACACAGCTCAAGCCAAATCAGAGAGTGTGTACTGGGAATGGGGTAGAAAAAGCATCTGGCTGAGGCAACCTTGATTTAAAGAACTGAGTGGATAGCCTTTCAGGGGCCAGAAGGTAGGCAATTGTAGGTACAGATTTTATTGCCAGGGAAGCAATTTCCAAAGTAAGGTGTGAGTACTGCTAATGGTGGGAGATTTGGAAAGCACTTGAATAAATCGTGTATTTGTTTAAATGGGTAGGGAAGAAAATGTAATCAGCACCGTAACTCATGGATGTTTTGTTAATGGAGGGGATGTGAATAAAGTTGGTAAATTTTAAAAAGTAAACATATTTTATGAAAAATATGAATAGCACAAATCCTACATGGATAAAAATCTACATAGATGTGAAAATTCACATGGAGGTGGTATCTGAATGACCAAAGTTTGGGAAATGGTTTGTGTTCCCCCAAAACTCATAGCAATTTGATGCTATTTGGAGCTGGGCCTTTGAAGGTGATTAGGGTTAGATGAGATCATGATGATGCCCCCATGATGGAATTAGTTCCCTTATAAGAGACATGAGAGAGAGCTCTCCCCCTCCACCAAGTGAGGACATAGCAAGAAGGCAGCCATCTATGAATCAGGAAGAGGCTTCTCACTAGAACCCAACTGTATTGGCACCCTAATCTCTGACTTCCAGCCTCCAGAACAGTGAGAAATACATTTCTGTTGTTTAAGCCAGCAGTCGCCAACTGGTGGTCCGCGGACCACTGGTGGTCCATGAGGTCTGAAAGGTTGGTGACCACTGGTTTGAGGAAATCTTTGGAGCTGTGGTCGCCAACCGGTGGTCCACAAACCACTGGTGGTCTGTGAGGTCCGAAAGGTTGGCGACCGCTGATTTAAGCTAAACAGTCTATGGTATTTTGTTATGGCAGCCTGGACAGACCCAAACACTGTTCTTATGTCCAATTTTAAGCAGATTTGCCTTCTCAAAAGATGGATCTGGCAGCATGGTGGGAGATGGATGGGAGGAGAGGAAAGGCAGATTAGAGAACAGTAAAATTTTGGTCCCACTTTTGGGCCAAGGTGAAGGCACCATCAGAGTTGGATCTACACAGAATCAGTTGTAAGTCAGGTCTGGTTCTCCCTCAGAGCCCCACACCCTCCCCTTACCTGGCACCACAGCAAAGCCCCTCACTGATCCAACACTTTCAGGAATTAAAGACAGCTCCTTAGTTTGGTGTATAACCTGGGACCCTGGCTTCCTCTCCAATCTCATCTTCCACGACACACTGTTCACTATGTCCCAAGCATAATAACAGTTCTCAGAAGAGGCCCACCAGAGTACCAAGTATGTATACACGTCTATGCATTTCTGACTGGGACATTCCTTCAACTGAGCCCTGCCCCACTTGACCAATTCCTCACACAACACGATCCTTTTTAGAAAAACCACAATGCCAATCCTAAACACAGGGTTTTTGTGTTTAGTTTTGATATATTGAATGTGGAGTCTTCCTATTTTCTTTCACGTATTTGAATCCTATCTTCAAGTATCCAAATTTGCTAGGTTCAAGAAAAAATTATTATGCAAACAATTAAAGAAAAAACTTGTTCAATGGCACTTGTTAAGGCATGGTAGGTAGATTTTTACTCAAGTGAGGCCATCACGATTGGTACAGAGACCACTGCAACGGGTAAGACCCCATTATTGCTTGCAGTGGGGGAGATATCTGTTAGGGTTGCCGAAGGAGGAATGCAAGAGGCCAAATGTGGTAAGGGATTATAAATTTATTAGGTCATCTGGAACCTAGGTGGGCTGAGCCTCCAAATGGCACTAGCACCCAGGGATGGGGGAGTCAGAGATTTTAAAGGACTCGAGCTTTTTCTAGGCACAGAATTCTCTGGGCGGGTCCAGATCCTGGGAAGTTCTGGAGGGGAAGGATAATGATCTTAGCAAGTGGAATGTGGTCTAGGTGAAAGGGAATGTTGGTTGTAAAGTGGTCTAAAGCTCAGTTCCCAGGGGAGTGGGTATCTATTCAATTATTTGATCAGTCCTAACAATATCAAACTCAATTTTCAATACACCATGAACAAGTTGGAATGTATAGCCACAACACAAGGTGGGTTGGTATCCATGGATGGAAAATGGTTAAGAGGAAACATTAACTAAACATCAGGGATTCTGGCTAAACCAACCTGACAGGATTCTTGCTGAAGGCAGGCCAGTGTGAGCAAATACCACCTGAGGGTTTTAGGTAATGAGAAACCTGATTAGACAACAAGTGTGATCATAAATGGCGTACAGGGAATTCTAGTTAAACCAACTTAGTATTGTTGCTAAAATTGGATAATACAGAAACAAACTCACAAGTCCATAACTCCAGGCCTAGCTTAAATTCAGGGGGGCCAGAATAGTTTAATCAAAGAGAGAATCTTTGTCACTAATTTATGATTGCTTTGTCAAATAAAATCAAAGGATGTGAGTTATGAATTTTTTTTTCATTTTTCCTAGAACTTTTTAGAAATGAGTCCTAAAGAAAATCAGAAATTGATAAAATTTGTGAGTTGGGCTAAACTTAGGACCAACTAATTGGAACATCAGCATTTGGGAGAACTCAATAGACACTCTTATAATTCTCATATCCACAATTATCATGAGACATATTTTAGGAATTCATCACCAGATACAGGGTGTCCCCAAAAAATGTATAAATACTTTAACACCTGATAGCTCAATTTTGAAAATGAAAAGTGTATTATAATAAACACTCTTTTAAATATTGAATGGGTGTGTATACATTTTGGGGGGACACCCTATATATGTTGTTCTATTTCTCTAAAATTACCTAAATGTGTATCTAGTCCAAGAAACCCTAAAAAAACAGGAAGTCATATTGAGGAAGGATGCACTCTTAGAATGCTATCACTATAACCTATTTTATTTTCCTCTTCATTAAAAATACATTCCAAGGTTAAAAAAATTTAACAGTGGGTTGGAAACTAGGTCTGGATATTATTCTAACCTCTATCACAGGCATGCAGGAACTTTGTCCTTGGGCAAGTTCCTTAGCTTATCTGTGTCTCAGTTTCATCATTTGTAGAATGCCTGGTAAGAAAGTGTAATCCCTCCCTCTCTTTATTATGCATAAGAAGGCATGCTTTTGTCCTTTTGCAAAATGGGATGTCTCTCTCCTAGGAAGTTCAGGAGTCATTATCAGGATGTATACTGTAAACAGATAATTTGATTAATATCAACATATTGCACAAAGAAAGATGATTGAATGCGTAGATCAATCTTGAAATGTGCTTACAGCATATTTCTACCTTTTTCGGTCCAAACCCAAAAGTATTGCTTGAACTACTGAAATACTTTTTTTAAAAAAAATATTTTTATTGATTTCAGAAAGGGAGAGGGAGAGTGATAGAAATATCAATGATGAGACAGAATCATGGATGGGCTGCCTCCTGCATGCCCCACACTGGGGATCAAGCCCACAACCCAGGCATGTGCCCTGACTGGGAATTGAACCATGACCTCCTGGTTCATAGGTCCACGCTCAACCACTAAGCCTCTCCAGCTGGGCCTGAAATACTTTCTTGCTTAACCTAATCCTAATATATAAAAAGCCAGGGTCTGTCACGACAGAAACAACCAGATGGACGACCAAACAGCAGGCTGCGTGGGGCAACCAGGCCGGCAGAGGGGGCAGTTGAGGGCAACCAGGATGGCGAGGGGGGGGCAGTTGGGGGTGACTAGGCCGGCAGGGGGGACAGTAAGGGGCAACCAGGTTGGCGGGGGGGGGGGGGGCAGTTAGGGGTGGCCAGGCCAGCAGAGGGGGGCAGTTGGGGGTGACCAGGCTGGCATAGGAGGCAGTAAGGGGCGACCAGGCCAGCAGGGGTGGCAGTTAGAGGTGACCAGGCCGGCAGAGAAGGGCAGCTGGGGGCGACCAGGCCAGCAGGGGGGCAGCAAGGGGTGACCAGGTCAGCAGGCATGTGTGCAGTTAGGAGCCAGCAGTCCCGGGTTGTGAGAGGGATGTCCAACTGCCAGTTTAGGCCCAATCCCCCTAAACTGGCAGTCAGACATCCCCCAAGGGGTCCCAGATTGGAGAGGGTGCAGGCTGGGCTGAGGGGACCCCGCCCCCTGCACGAATTTCGTACACTAGGCCTCTAAATTATAAATTCCTTGACATCAGACAGATTCTAAATCTAATTCATATTTCCCATTCATTAGTAGTTGCTCACTGAGTTGAAATACTTGCTACTTTTTCTCACTTTATCTAGAGCATTTCCCAATGTGTTTCATTCATTCATTGTTGAATTCAACACATTTGTTGTATAAAGAGATAGCTGTCATTCCTTTTGCTAGGCACTGTTTCTAATTTATTGTTTTATTAACTAATGCTGCAATGTAGTATCTTATGCATCAATATTTTCCCAGATATGTGGTTACCTACTTATAGTTTACTATTATTAAAATTCTGTAAAAGAAAAAAAGAAAAGCAATATACACAAAACAAACTATATCGTTAGAAAAGTACTGTTAAGTAAATATCCATAAACGTTAATAATGGCCCTAACCGGTTTGGCTCAGTAGATGGAGGGTCAGCCTGCGGACTGAAAGGTCCCGGGTTTGATTCTGGTCAAGGGCATGTACCTTGGTTGCAGGCACATCCCCAGGAGGGGGTGTGCAGGAGGCAGCTGATCAATGTTTTTCTCTCATTGATGTTTCAAACTCTCTATCCCTCTCCCTTCCTCTCTGTATAAAAATCAATAAAATATATTTTTTAAAAAGTTAATAATGGTTAACCCTCAATAGTGAAATTATTGATAATTTTCACGTTTTACTCATTATCAGAAAAAAATCTACTTTAAAAAAACAATGGTTCTCAGGCATTGAAAAACAATTTTGTATTTCTTTGCATGTAGCAGTATTTTTCTCATTATTTTTGCTGTCTGTTCTGGAAAACGACCAGCAGGCGCTCTAATTAGGGCAGAAAGCGCGGGAACTTGACCTCCGCTCCCGGACTGGGTCTCAGATCTTAAGCAGCAATGGTCTCCCCCAAAGGAGTAACTGGGCGAACTATGGGCACGCGGCCGAAACCTCCCAGGGACCCTGAATCCCGCTTCCGGAGTCTCAAAACCCCAAACCTGAGACTCCTGGCGCTTTTTATTAAGTGGGACGGGCTTCTCCCCGGAGGCTCCGCGGCTGGGCCGCCCCCGCGGGACGATCCGGACACTGCCGGCCCTGGGGTCTGGGAAGGGGGCGCGGCCAAGAGCCCGTGGGACCAGCCGGACCAGCGGACAACCTCGGCACCGCTCCTCTACCAACCACAGACCCCTAAACCCCTCTACGCCCACCCCCCGCAACTCCCCGCGCGCTCCAGGCGTCATCGCCCCCCCACTCCTCGCAGCCCTAGGCCTCAGCCCCACCCCGGACGCGCCAGGCCCCGCCCCCTCTCCCGGCCCATCCATCGCCGGCGGCTCCACCCCGGCTGCCTCGGAACGGCCTCCAGTCCCGGCCCCTCCCCAAATTCCGACCGCTCTCAGCCTGCCGCCCCAGGCGTCTGCAACATCTCCGGCCCCGCCGGGCTCCACCCCACGGCTCCCGGCCTCCTTCCAGACTTGGTGTTTCCCGGCGCCAGCCAGGGCCCGGCCTCCGCAGGCCCCGCCCCCCGTGCGCGCTGCGCTCGGCAGCCGGCGGGACGCTGCGGCGGCGGCAGCGCTACACTCGCTCCATTGTGCTCGGTCGGCGGCGGCGGCCTCGCAGGTCCTCCCTCGTACGTCCTATCGGCCCGCCAGCGCAAGCTCTTCGGCGACTGACCATGTCGGCAGCGGGAGCGTGCCCGGGCGTCGAAGCGGGCTTCTCTAGTGAGGAGTTGCTGTCGCTCCGCTTCCCGCTGCACCGCGCCTGCCGCGACGGAGACCTGGCCACGCTCTGTTCGCTGCTGCAGCAGACGCCGCGCGCTCACTTAGCCGCCGAGGACTCCTTCTACGGCTGGACACCGGTGCACTGGGCCGCGCACTTCGGCAAGGTGGGCGCGGGCGCTTTAAGGCGCCATTTTCCGCAGCTTTCCAGTGGGGTCGGGGAAGATGGGGGCTGAGCGCTGGGGGCGCGAGGCGTGCCGGGAGCGCGGGGAGGGGCGTGTCGGCCGCAACGACGCCCCTAGGGACGCGGGCGGAAGAGGGCCCGGAGGCGCCCCGAGGGGCCTGGGGCGCTGGTGCGGCCGCGCTAGTTTCAAACGGGGGCGGCCTCCCGGAGGCGCCGGCTTCCCGGAGGCGCCGCCCCTGGCCAAAAGGATGAGTGCCTGCGGTCGGGAGGGCGGTTCAGGCCCACCCCCGGTCGCCTGTGTTGGAGGCCGGAGCTTCTCGCAGCTGGCCCTGTTGGGTGATGGACGAGGCCCTGGTGGGAACGCGCGAGCTGCCGGAGTCCGGTGCCTTTGGGGAAAAATGCGGGGCGGCCGGTGCCCGAGCGCTGTGTGCTGCGGGCCCTGGACGTCTCCTCTCTCCCGCTCTGACCCAGGGGAGAACTACAGGCGTCGGCAGCGAAGCCGCGCGAAACTCGGAGGATTGGTGGGCCGGGTTCCCCTTCTTCAATACCGAGGGGCGCCGAGTATCGTCCGTGTTTGTCGGAACCCCTGCCCAGCACTACTTAGGGCGCCCCCTCCCCTCTCCCATGCCCCGCGGCTGGGTTCTGCGCCCTGGTCCCGCTGGAACCAGCGTGTAACGAGTTATCTGGGGACATCTCTGTTAGCTGAAGGTTGTATTTCAGGTGATTTCGGTAGTGGAATAACCTGATTGAATTGTAAAGTCACCAGACCGTTGTGTAAAATAAGTGGTGATACTTTAAACAAATCTGTTTTAGGGAATTTTGTGTAGAACGTTGTCCATATGCTTCGGAGCCTCTTAGCTTGCCCGGGTTTAGTAAAATCAATGATGGTTGTTCTATCTCCCGTGAAAATTACTGTAAAGGTAAGGTGTTAAATTAGGCAAAATGATCTTCCTGTGATAATTTGAGAACAGAGTGGTACTTTAAAGTTTTTAAAGATTAGATAACGTTTTCCCCTTCTGTGCAGTAAATGGGGTTATATGATCAGAGAAGAAGTCATAAAGGGAAATTTTTGGTGCGTTTCAAAAGTAACTGATTAAGCCCTGGCCGATTTGCTCAGAGGTTAGAGCGTCGGCCCACGGACTGACGCCGCGGGTTCGATTCCCGGTCAAGGGCAAGTAACTCGGTTGCAGGTTCCCCAGCCTGGGAGGGGCACATGCCGGAGGCAATCGATCAATGTGTCTCTGTCACATTGAAGTTTCTCTCTCTCCTCCTCCTCTTCCCTTCCTTCCACTCTCTCCAGAAATCAATGAAAAAAATACCTCTGGTGAGGATTTTTTAAAAAAAGGTAACATTAAGATTTCTATGTCAAAATTCAGGGACATTTTAAAATGTTTCCCTCTGAAATTATGAGGTTAGGTTGAAATAAAGTTTTTGCAAAAATAGATGCAGAGTAATGCGAAATGTTACTTTATTTTAAGACTTGAACATCTTTATATTACCAGTAGGTGAAATTGCTTTACTTGGCTCTTTTTGGTGCTGTATTCACAATACACTTGTATCTTTTGGGAAGCCGTTTCTGATTCCGCTCATAAAACGGAAAAGTCATGTTTATTTTATTGAAAGAAATGAAAGGGAGTTATGATTAGTGGGGATGAGGCAAGTAACTTAATTAACCATAAGATCCCATGGCGCCAGTCTCTAACGTTGTGTTACTATAGTACCAGTTGCTGACAATGAGCGCCCGGGGGACATCAGTTCTTAAACAAAAATAATAGAACCCTCTTTCCTTTCCTTTCCTTTCCTTCTCTCTTTAAGGTAGATTTCCCAAGGCAATCAGTAATCTGAGGCATTCTCTCTCTCCTGAGAGCATCTTGCTCTGGTTTATTTTTACATTAAACTCTCAAAGCATTGGTTCTCAACATTTTTTGTCCCTCTGCGTTTTGGGGAAAGGTACCCTTGTAACAGGCAAGGACAGCTTTTTTGAAAAGGCTTCCCTGTTGGTGCCTATCCTCCCTATCCTGGTAGAAAGTGACACAGTATTGTATGACAAGCCTGTACATTCTGTTGAATGTTTAACTCTCATTAAAAATGGTCATTTAGAATAGTTACCAACCCAAGGGTGCCTTCAGGTATCTCTAAGGATTACTAATGGCCATAACTGCTTTAACATGCTTAAAATGATAAATTTCTTGGGTGTATTTTATGATAATTAATAAAACTGACTTTTTGAAAGTCTTTACTTTTATAGAACATGAGTAGTAGATTAACCTCAGAGGCCAAATATTGTGAATAGAGGCAATTACTCTAGTGCAGTGGTGGGCAAACTCATTAGTCAACGGAGCCAAATATCAACAGTACAACGATTGAAATTTCTTTTGAGAGCCAAATTTTTTAAACTTAAACTTCTTCTAACGCCACTTCTTCAAAATAGACTCACCCAGGCCGTGGTATTTTGTGGAAGAGCCACACTCAAGGGGCTGAAGAGCCGCATGTGGCTCGCGAGCCACAGTTTGCCGACCACTGCTCTAGTGTTTTCAGCGTCTTTAATCATTATGAATGTATAGTGTTCGATACGGAAGGGCCATAGAAAGCATCATTCAGTCTTTGAGAAAAAGCTGTTAAGACAGAAATTAGACCAGGATTCAGTGCTATAGGTTCCCAATCCAGTCCCCCCTAAACATTCCCCGCCCCTTGAAAACGGCTTCCATTCTTTTATATACATTTAAGCCTACACTGTTCTTAGCCTGTGCAAGAGCCAATCTAGCATAATTATGAACTACTGGAGGCCCAGTGCACGAAATTCGGGCACGGGTAAGGTCCCTAGAGGCTGCTGGCTGCCAACCGGGGCCTCCCTTCCCCAGCTGCCGGCCGGAGCCTTCCTTCGTTCCACCTCTGGTGGTCAGCGCACGTCGAACTCCCGAGGGGACACTTTGCATATTGGACTTTTATATACATAGATTCCCAACTTTTAAGCTTGTGTTCCTAGAAATGTGCCAATTGTGCACGAGTTTCCTAACCTTTTATGAGGCTTATTTGTTCCCAGAGCACTTAACATTTAAAATTTATAATTATACCTTGCTTTTTACAAGCTGTCTTATTGAACAGTATTTTTCCAGGATTCCAAACCCAGTTTCCTAAATTGAACTAATAGGTACAGTTTTAAGTCCAGGGAGCTCTCAATTGATATTAAGATTAACTGCTTTTGGAATACCAAGTAATTTTTTAAAAAATATATTTTATTGATTTTTTACAGAGAGAAAGGGAGAGGGATAGAGAGTTAGAAACATCGATGAGAGGGACACATCGATCAGCTGCCTCCTGCAACACCCCCTACTGGGGATGTGCCCACAACCAATGTACATGCCCTTGACCGGAATCGAACCTGGGACCCTTCAGTCCGCAAGCCAACACTCTATCCACTGAGCCAAACCGGTTAGGGCATCCAAGTAATTTTTTATCCTTGTTTCATTTTTGTTGGATTTAACAGCTGTTCATTTTATCACTAGTATTGGCACTTTTCTTTTTACTCAGTACATTAATAAAGGCAGTATGTAACAATATTTCAAAATTGTCTCTTTATCAGCAACCACTCCCAGATTCAAGTTCCTTGAAGACAGAGAGCATGTTTTAAATTAGTGTACTTTCAACTGAGAGAGTTCATCTCACAAAAATACTGATTTCGGTCATCTGTCCTTTGCAAAGAAAGGCTTAAATTGCTGAAAGAGGATAAGAGACATGGGGTGAGATGGGAACGTAGCTATTTGTTCTTCATTTGAGGTCTATTCTCTGGAAGAGAAAGAATTTTGGCAGTTAGAGCTTTATTACTAATTGTGCATGGTGCTTCATGAACGGAAGCAGAACAGTCTGGAGTCCAGCATCTGAGGACACACCAGGTGGAAGAGTGTAAGTCCTTGAGAACAACAGGCCTTCTTGGACAGTGCTTGGCACGTGGTAGGCATTTGTTCAATGTATGTTGAGTGGGATGAGTTATTTACCCAGAGGCTAGTATAATATGTAACCAGGCTGCAAAGTCTTATCTTGACTCCTGTGTTCCTTTTAGTAATCTGCTAGGTGCAGAGCTCAGCGGTGCTCCATCCCTTTTCTGCATTGTTCTAAGGTTTTTTTTCCCTATACCAGTGGTCGGCAAACCGCGGCTCGCGCCGCTCTGTTGACTAATGAGTTTGCCAACCACTATCATATACTACCCTTTACCTCTTTGCACACAATATGCCACAATTGCCTAATCCTCACAGCTTCCAACTACACGGTAACATTTAGTCTAGTCCAGTGGTCAGCAAACTCATTAGTCAACAGAGCGGCAAACTACGGCTCGCGAGCCGCATGTGGCTCGCGAGCCGCGGTTTGCTGACAACTGCCCTATACAATCAGTTTGGAAAGACTTAAGTCCTACCCTCTCACTTACTCTACACATCTTTTCCCTGAGAAAATAATCTGAAGGGTGGACCTCAATTGAGTACTCATCAAATGCTGCATTGTATAAAGGTGTACAGTTGTGCAGACTGCAGAAAACAGCCTTTGACTATGGAGAGTTTACCATGGCTACACAAACCTTTTTTATACCTACCAATCACTTTAACATTTTTATTCTTTAGAATAGTGTATGAAAGTGGCAAAACCTAGTTTTGATAGGAGTCGGAATAATGCAAGCTAATCTTTTCTTATTTGTCTTTTCCAACTGTAGGGAAAACAAAATACTTAAATTTGTGTAGTGTCAGTCTTTTTTACTTTATATTTCTATGTGCCAATTTATTTTTATTTTTTTAAGGAAGAGAAATAGAAACATCAGTGATGAGAGAGAATCATTGATTGGCTCCCTCCTGCACACCCCCTACTGGGGATTGAGCCTGCATCCCAGGCATATGCCCTGACACAGAATCGAACCATGACTCCTGGTTCATAGGTCAGTGCTCAACCATTGATCCATGCCAGCCGGGCTTATGTGCCAATTTTTTTATAAAGAAAAATGTTTTGTTTTTTAATGCCTTTTAAAATTTCTATAGCATTGGGAAGGAACGACTTACTTTCTTCCCTTAAATAGGAAAAAAAAAATTGGCAACAAATGCCACTTAATCGCCATTGTAGAATTAGATTATTTGTGTAATATTTTATAGTACACCAACATTTATGCATGTTTCATTTCTCCTGCTGTTTTCGAAGTTGGAGTGCTTAATGCAGTTGGTGAGAGCTGGAGCCACACTTGATGTTTCCACTACACGTTATGCACAGACCCCAGCTCACATTGCTGCTTTTGGAGGACATCCTCAGTGCCTGATCTGGTTGATTCAAGCAGGAGCCAGCATTAACAAACCGGTAAGGGAATTTGTTTTGTTTTCTTTTTCCAGTTATAATTACATGGTGTTGAGTTTTAAATTGAGGCCTTAATTAGAGTTTGATATTTTTACCTGTGGGCTAATTGGAATTTATGTTTATTGAATTACTTTTGGATAATAGGCATTTCACATAGCAATGCTTTCTGTTTATAGAGTACTCTCACCTGTTACATGATTTACTGTGATCCATGGTGACCCAAAGTGATTTGCCCAAGGTTACAGCTGTGACTGAAGGAGTCTGGCCTTAAGCCCAGCTTTCCTGGCATCCCTGCTCACAGCTGCCTTAGCCTTGTTCCCCCTGATGATTATGAAAACATATTCATACTAGCAAAAGAATGGCTATTAAATGTATCTGTAATTAAGTTAGCCTTAGCAGAATGACCAATGTGAGTTAATGTTGCTTCAGATACAAGTTGGGGGTGATCACGACGGACATAAGTAGTCACTAGGAAGTGACTTCTGGACACCAAATGCAAAGATTTTGTATTTAAGCATACAAACATAAACATAAGAATGCCAGTTTTTTAATGGTGTGTTTTCAGTATTCTATTCACATGAGTGGGGGAGAGGGTGAACCCATAAGAAGAGTGCCTAGCTTATTGGGAACTCTCTTGAACAGGCTTGTAGTTGTAAAAGACTCCATAGATAGTCTGACTGGAGCATCCCCAGTCTTAGCACCTGCCCCAGGTTGGATTTGGTAAGGCAGTGGTCGGCAAACTGCGGCTCGTGAGCCACATGCGGCTCTTTGGCCCCTTGTGTGGCTCTTCCACAAAATACCACGGCCTGGGCGAGTCTATTTTGAAGAAGTGGCGTTAGAAGTTTCAATTTAAAAAATTTGAGTCTCAAAAGAAATTTCAATCGTTGTACTGTTGATATTTGGCTCTGTTCACTAATGAGTTTGCCGACCACTGGTCTAAGGAACTTGTGCCATGGGTTTTTTTTCTTCTCCTTTATCCTATTTTCATGTTCTTTTCCTGGTTTTAATCTTTTGACATGTTAATGACTAGCCATTTTCTCAAAATAGAAGATAACATCTCTACCATCTCTAAGGTCAACATAAGGAGTTTCTAAAACTTAGGTGTACTACTAATAATCATCAAGGGTCTACTGTGTGCAAAGTAACTTTTACTTCCTCTCTTCTGCTTTCTTGTCTTTTCCTAAGATTCATCCCTTGATGGTAGCCAGAAATAAAGTAGTTGCAAGCCTCTATCCTAAAGATAACGCAGATACCCACCTACAAAACAAGTAATTGAGGAAAAGTGTTTTAGCAGTGATTTAACACAAGGATTGGTGGGAAAGGAAAGGGAGAGTCCTGGATTTTAGACCTGTTTCTGTTACTCAACTGGAACTTATATCTCCACACAGGATGCCTTTATATATACAGACTTCTCTGCCACTTTGTTACTTTTTTAAAGAATTTTTAAAATACATTTTTATTAATTTTAGATAGAGAGGAAGGGAGAGAGAGAGAAAAAAAATATCCATGAGAGAGAAACATCATCAAACAACATGGATTGGCTGCTTCCTGCATGCTCCCACTGGGCATGGAACTGAAACTTGGGCATGGGCCTCAAAGGGAATCAAACCAGTAACCTGGTGTGTGGGTTAATGCTCAACTACTGAGCCACACTGGCCAGACGACTTTGTTACTTTTATCCACCTACTCAGGAGTTACAGGTTGACAACTGTATGCTATTATTGCTATAGGCATTTCCTGTCTCCACTTGTCTCATTCCTGGTCCTGCATTCTCCTCTCCTCCCCCTTTATCCCAGTAGGAAGGGCACTGGGCCTTGATTCCACACACTGCTTCCTCATCTCTCTGGCCTTGGGCAAGTAATTTTCTTGGTCTGCGGCTCAACCTTTTTACCAATAAAATATGGACAGTCCATAAATGGCAATAATTAATGTTTAATATTAATATGGAATTTAAGAAAAGAATATTCTACATGTTAATTTTCATTAAAGTGTTATATAGAATCTAATTTACAGCTAAAGAAATTGTCTAACGCTACTTTTCAGACCTTTATAAAGTAATCCCCCTTTTCATATAAAGTTTTTAGCAGCTCAGTATTTTCCATAAGTAAAAAGTTTGTGCCCCCCGCCCCTCCTCTGAGCTGCTCTCGTTAGCACTGTGTGGAACTCTCTCCTAAACTTTGCTCCCAAGGCCAGAGTCCCCAAATCCCACTCTCTCCTTACAACCCTCGCTTGTCTTAATTGTTCACGTGGCTCAATATCCCCAAGTCCTCCCATGTCAAGGGTGCCACTTGGATTTCTTAAGCATCTGGCATTGCTCCTGATAGTATCTCAGTTGGCTGTGGTCTGGTGCTGAACTTCGTTCTGAATCTCAGATGTTGTCTTGCTCTGTTAGGTAACAGTGGGACTGCTATGACAGGCACCCAGTGACCCTGAGGTCCCAGTAGCCCTTTTGTTGGCTTCCCCAACACACTGTTGATCCATCTTGAGGTAGAGAGTTTTCCTCATTTTCCAGATAAACTATTATAAAGCCAGATCCAGTTTTTTCTTAGGCTTTTATTTGTTTGTGTGTGTGTAACTTTTTTGAACCTAGCATAGTATTTCTTGACATTTTGTTAGTTTTAACCCATCTTCTTGTTCTGATCTTTTGGCATGTTAATGACTAGCCATTTTCTCAAGATTAGTAGATAATATCTTCTGCCATCTCTAAGGTCAACATATGGAGTTTCCAAAACTTAGGTGTAATGTCTGGAGGCTCAGTGTTCTAAGTTTACACAAAGGAAGTGAAGTTAGTTTTCAAGTGATTTATTTTTGTAAGTCTATAGCGGCGATTTTCAACCTTTTTCATCTCATGGCACACAAACTTAATTGCTAAAATTCTGCGGCACACCAAAAATTTTTTTTGCCAATCTGACCCAAAAAAGGTATAATTGTGATTAATTTGCACTGATGGCTGTTTTTGTTTGTTTGTTTGTTTGTTTGTTTACAATCTAAGGGAAAAGAGGTCAGTGCCCCCTGACTAAATAGGTATTGCATGTTTTAAAACTTATTGCAACACAGGGGTTAAAAATCGCTGGTCTGTCATGACTATCCCTGGGTGCCATTTTTTGTGTTTGCAAGTCATCTCTTTAATACCCCTTCTAGAATTTGCTGGCATTTGATGTTGCTTCCATAGTTTCTTGTACCTAGATTAGAAATAAGATTTTTCCTTATTAAAATTCAAGGTGACTTGTCTGTCTTCAGATTTCTAGTAACCTCTCCTGCTTTCTTCCTTTATTACTCAAGAGTTTGCCAACAATACTCCCAGAATCACACTATCAACTATTTGGTATTTTTGAAATGTGACTGGTCTGAAATGTAACCTTCAAATGGCTCTCTACTCTTACTCTCTTGGCTACAGTTTTCTTTAAGTGTATTTATTCTGCTCTTCCCAGTTTAATGATGTTCTCCTGTGTAACACAGAACAGGTAGTTTTGCTCTCATCATCTGTTACTCTCCCACCATCTTCTGGAAATAGTAGCAAAAATCCTTTTCTTCTTGTTCCAAAGGTAGCTTTCTTAAAACAAAACTTTATTTTCCCTGAGGGTTTTTGTTGTTGTTTTGCTTTGTGGGGTTTTTTGTTCTGGTTGTTTGTTTTTTGCAAAACCTCATCTAAATCTCAGTTCTACTTTTTCTGGCAATACCCATCTGACATTTTTATTTGTCCTTATTATGTACCCCTCCCACCGTTACCCATTTTGGGGGAGGACAGGGGTATGTTTCTGTTTTTAAAAAATCTGAGTTCAGTTGTTAGTTCCTTATAGAACCACATGGTTTTCTGTGTTTCTTGAAAAATGGGATTATTCTGTATAGTACTTTATATCACTTTTGAGCATATTTTAAAATAAATGTACATGCTTTTTCCTCCACTAAACTGCCAGGCCTTTCATATTACATTTTTCTGTAAAATAATGTACCACTTTTTTATTTTATTTTAGCCTTCACCTTAGTTTTTCCCCCTGTAATTTAATATGCATTGGTGAGGAGCTCAAATATTGACTGTATTTATGAATGAGCTATTTTCTAAGTACTGTATCAGACACTGTAAAGTTGCCCCACTCCTGCTTTATATCTTTATCCCTTAACTATGGTAGTCTTCTGCCAAGTTCCGTTTTCAGTGACATTGAAGTGTTATTGATTCAGGAACTGTTGCTGCTTAGCCACATGGAATTTCCTAGTCAAAAAGTCCTCTATCAGTCTTTTTAGCAGAAATGACTTCTCTTGATTCTGTATCTTTCTTTACCTCTAATTTACATGAGAACCTATAAATCAAGTTGTGCTTCAAATTTTTTCCATTCATGCAGTGTAAACTAATTCATCCTTTTTTTTTTTGCATTAATACATTAGTATTGAATTGTTTCTCTGAGTCTGCTCACTTCCTCTACCTCTTCCAGCATTGTTTTCTGAAGCATAAATCTGATTCTAACACAGCCTTTCTAAAAGTCCTTGAACAGATTTGCTCATCACAAACAGCCTGAGTTCTATACTAGTTGGCTATGTTTGACACTTGTGTTCTCGCTTCCCATCATTTCTTGACTCTTTAACCTCAACCATGTTCTCTACAGCAGCGGTCGCCAACTGGTGGTCCGCGAGGTCCGAAAGGTTGGCGACCGCTGCTCTACAGTGTAGTCCAAATTCAAGTTCAAGGCAAAAAAATATCCAAAGGAGAAACTGGTGATGTCTTGAATCAAGCTAGCCTTGTGGTAGATATGGGTAAACTAGACTAGATGTTAGATATTGGTGCTATTTCTTGGCCCAACCTTTTTTTGGCCATGCCCCCCCTAAGCATCCCTAAAATCCTGATTCCCCTCTACCCCCGACATATAATTCTTATTATTCAAAAAGTAAACTATTCACATGGAGGAAGCCTAAAAGGCCATTAACTTGGTCTAAACAAGCTTACAAAGAACATGACATCCGTGAAAGAAAAAATAAAAGAATGAAAGGACAGTTAAATACTGAGGAAGAAATCACTAAGAAATTGTTTTAAAAATAATAATATGAAGTGATACGAAAAAATATCAAATAAAGTTTCAAAACATAGAACAAATGCATAAATGTGTTACAACATATGTTTATATATTGTATATGAGGCCCCTAGAACCATAAAAATGCAAAAAATTCACTGTTGATAACTCATTCTCGAATTGCCCCCCTGTGGAGTGTGCGCCCACATTGGGAACCACTGATCTATAATGTACATGCTATCACTGCTGTACAGGCCTCACAGATTATTTTTGTTCTTGATCAAAGTGTGCCTGTACCCTGGGCTGCTCTTATTTTCTCTTCACATCTCCATTTCTTTGTGTTGTGCTTCAAATTTGGCTTACCATACTGTTTTATTTCAAAGATGAATGAAATGGTACATGGTCTATGTTAATTTTACTTTAAAATGTGGAAATCTTGTTGGATCTGAATATTGGTGTGTGTCCCTTTTTTGTGGTGTTTTGTTTTGTTTTCCAGGACTGTGAGGGCGAGACTCCCATTCACAAGGCAGCTCGCTCTGGAAGCCTAGACTGCATCAGTGCCCTAGTAGCTAACGGGGCTCACATCGAGTAAGTGTCTTTGTTTATTCTTCCCAGCCAAGATGTAGTTAAGGGTGTTGTGTTTAGAAACAGTTTTTAGAGCAAGCAAAGTCCTGAACTTTGTTTTTAATGTTAGTAATATAATTTTGCTTTTTAGATCAGTTGGTTTTGGTGAGCAAAATTGTGTGGGTTAAGTTGACAACAGTTAGTTAACTGATTAAATTTGGGACCTAGCATCATTGACTTTGCCACTAACAATTATATCACCATGGGCAAGTCTTCAAACTTTTCTTTGCCAAGTAGTAATTTGGAAACAAAGGCCTTGGATTGGATTAAAATATTTTCAGGCCTCTTGGCTCAAAAAAATCTTGGAGACAATTAGCTTTTCTAAATTTTTATTTCCTCATCTTTTAGCAGATGTGAGAACATTATGTTTTAAAGCCTATTATAACTTCTGATGATTTTATAACTCCTTGTAATATATAACTATTTACAATAAAGAGTTCAAAATCTCTCTGAGCTTTTGATATGATGGCATTTTAGAATATCTTTGTTTTGGCCCAGTTTACATCAACTAGCTTATTTGTAGTTTGGTAAAACAAAATATTTGAGTGTATTTTTAAGTGTTATTTTTGTATGTAAATCATTAGCTAGTCATGGCATTATACATTTATTTTAGGTAGTAAATTCATTTGTATTTACTTTCTCTTAAAGATTTATATGATAAAAATTTTTCTTCTGCAGTTCACAGCATTAACAAAATGGATGCGGTTTTCACCCTTAAATGTTGAGTGTAAGCTATGGAGCTATAATAACCAAAATAACTATGATAATATCAGCTTTTTTGTTTTTTCTTGAGTGTCTTGAATATTTCATAAAAATTAATTACAAGCCACTTTATTCTATTGGCAATGTGAAATTTTAGACTTGGGGAGAAATAAAACCCACAAAACTAACTTAGTTTAACCCTTTGGTTTCCACTTCATTGTTTGACTCTGTCTTATAATAAATATTGAAAATAGATCCTGGAGAGCAAAACCATATAGATAAATGCAAAACCTGTCTAATACCAGGGGCTGTCGTTGGGCTTTTAGTATCTTAGCTTCTGTTTCATTTAGTATTAAGATTAGTCATTAGTTGGGCTTGGGTCATTTATGTAGTGATTTAGTTTTATAAATATGACTTGCATTTTAACTGTTACGTTTCAGGGTGCCTTGTGATTTCATATGTAGTTATAACTTAAGGTAATGTAAAAACAATTAAATACATATTATACAATGTTAAAAACATTGAGGTAATTCTCAATGGATTACTTTAAAAGCAAAGATATATATGCAGTTTTCTTAGCTGTATTTAGATTAAAAACTTATCTTTAATAACAAGCTTTGGTTATAAGCTACAGAGTCATATAAAATAATTGATTAGATTGCTTAATTGTCACTTATTGAAATAATAATTACAGGTTGATCTTTTTAATGACTTATTTTTGAAACAATTTTAATTGGTCCTGAACATTTTATTACTAAAATGTTAGTTTTATTCATTTTAATGGATAGCTTAATCCTTTAAGCCAATAAATATCTATTGCTATGTCCTTTTAATAGGTGTCTTTTTAAAATGAGATCATTTTATTTACAATTCTGTCCTTGGTTACAGGACCCTCGAGTGTCTCTTTTCCACCAAGTGTGACTGAGCATGACCTCAAGTGCCAGTCTGTTTTTCAGTATAAGAGCCACTCCCTCGAGACCCTGCATTATGGTGATTTCCCTTGACTGAACTTTCAGATATTTTATAGAAGAAATATTTAGCCTGAGCCACCTAGCCAAAAGCGATTCTTAAAAGTATAAGTCTTTGGCCTGGAGATAGAGCACAGTAATCATTATTTATTGTAATTATATGTGGGGTTATTTAATTGTAACATCTAGATAAAATGTCAGTTTTACCAATAAGTAAATTGTAAATTGCTTTTTTGATATTTTTTCTGCACATTTTTATAGTTTTAAGTTTTAGTCTACCAACAAATAATAGTTTGATTCCCCCAAATTATGATATTTAGACCTATTTTACTTGTTTTGTATAATGCTCATGTGGTAAAGTGTAGTTCTAGCAAATAAAATGCCTTTTTCTATTTTAAGATCAAAGGGCACATAATTAATTTATTTAAAGTTACTTTTTTTTTTTTAATTTAGGACAGGCCAGATTATTAGATTTTCATATCACATGCCATAATGCTTAGGAGATAATATAATTTTTCCTTTTTCCCCTGAATAGATTAAAAATTGTCTCATATCATTATTTTATCACACTTGGTGGGATTTAATAATTTTGTTCTTAATTTCTACTTTGCTTTTTATATATCAGCTGCATAAAGTGGCCAAAGTCTTAAGTTGCTGCTTTTTGGTCATTGGGTAGATTCTAGTGGTGAGGGCAGCTATACCACACATCTGTGGCTAGAATGCTTTGTTATGTAACTAACTTGTCAATGTAGGCTGCATCTGTAAGATAACGCATGTCAACTGCTGTGCATCGTATTACATTTTCTAGCACCACACGTGAGTATATTGATGGAGTTTCTTTTTCTTCTCTTATTTTACATCTTGAGTTTTGGTGCCAAGTTTTCTTTTTCACGTGAGGTTTTGTTTCTACTTATCATATATAATGGTCATTATTTGCCATTCATTGTTCAGATCTAAAAATAAAAATACACGAGGTTATACATCAGCTCTATGACCGGACTAATTGTTTGTGTACTTTAAATGATCTTCACCTCTACAAATGCTTCTCATTCTCATTTTTTTCTCAAATATGACAAGTATGGGGGTTTCATTAAGTTGATCATCCTGTATGGCAGTTCGGTTTTTCATTTCGGTTTTTCATTGCAGCTAATATTTGAATGCTGCCTACTCCACACTTAGGATTTTTGAGTGGAAGAAGGGCATGTACTGACATGTAAAAGTTGTTGCCTGTTTTTCATTTGTGATCAAATGGTAACAATATAAGGTTGTCTTAATGTGATTTCAGAAAAAGATGCTTGAAAACTTACTGTCTACTGATAATGAAGCAGACCTTTTTACTACTAACAATGTAAAGTGCAGATTTTGAGTCTTGTATTATTTTTACTTTTAGTATTTTTGCACCAAGTAATTTTGGTTACTTTGTATTTATTTTCTTGAGAGATTGAAGTTGAGAATGTTTCCATATCACCCAGATATTAAAGTAGCTTTTTTTTTTAATGCCTTGGAGTGAAAAAAAGGGATGGGGGGCATTAGCAGGAGTCAGAGTAAAACCAGAATTACTTGCATCTCAGTCAAATTTGCTAGTCCATTTTAATACCACATTATATATGTTTATATATATAATGGCAGTGTTTAGGTATGACAAAGTCTCATAGCTTTCTGTAGAATCCATTGATTCTGTTGCAACCAGATCTTCAAGTAGGCTTACATATATTTTAACTTAATTAGTGTGATCCCTAGAAGAACTTAGCTGGAGAAGCTTCTATAGCCTTATATAAACAAGCTCAGTGACTCACTCTAAAAAAATCTTGCCTAATTTAGAAAACAGGCACAGTTGGCTTTAATAACAAAAGTGATCTTAACAGACTTTTTTTTATGTTGCCAAAAAAGGTGAATTTTCGTGCACCAGGCCTCTAATATTTTTAATAATTTTTAATAATAGTGCAAGAAATATGTTTGCAACTTTTGCCCTTGCCAAAATAACCCAGGTTTACTTTGAAATTTGTGATTTCTTTTTTTAATTACATTTTTTTATTTTTTGAACTTTTGGTGGTTTCATTTGTTCACTTATTTGTTCTTCAGAATAATAGCCCAACTATGCAATTTATTAGTATTACAGCTCTGAATTAGTAGTTTCTGATTTTGGATCCTCTGCATTCCAATCATCCTTACCTAGTGTTGTGTCCTTTACTTAATTGTCATTATGGCAAACTTATCTGATCTTACTATTTCCTGGGTCTTTTTTTTCTTTTATTAAAGTGTTATGAGCAAGGTGGAGGAATTAACTTGCTGAGATAACTACCAAAGTTCTGCCTCCTGGGCAGGAGCAGATGTTGGACTGGACAGTATTATAGAGTTGTTGACAAGTTTTATTTTTCATGCTTGAGTAATATATAGGTTTTAATATTTGTTTAACCACTGCTTTTACAAAGAATGTTTTCAAATAAAACTAATGATTTCTAAATCCAAATATATTTTACCTTTGCTAGAATATAGTGGGAGCATGTTAAATATTTCATCAGAATATTTGAATGATACCCATATTTTAATGTATGCAAACATAATTGGGGTTCAGTTGCAATGTAAAACTATCTTCATCAGTGTTGAACTTAAAATGAAAACTTGGCACCAAATTTTTAAAGATAGAAACTTTAAAAAATAGTGTCTCCCTATTGTTACCTAAAGAATATATTTAAGAAAGTTTTCATAATTATTTAAGAATTTGGATACCAAAGGGTTAAAAATATACATTTTTCTTTTACTGAAGAAATCTTATGATGTTTGCTAATGTTTTGTTTGTACAAATGGACATTTAGTAATGTTTTTAATCTTTTTTTTTTTAATGATTCCATGTATTTGCTTATTTCCATCTAGGAATAGTTACTAATGTATTTGAGATACAGCATACCAAATTTTAAAGTAACCAGAATCGTGAGTTAATGGTTTTTAGTCCATACTGTTAAATTTTGTTGAAATATTGACATAATTAAATTGGCTTCATGCTAAAAATTATTAGAAGTGATTGAGGAGGCAGTGTTTTAGAGCAATAGCTTTTGGTCAAGGAGGTCACATGACAATGGCTTATGCTCAATAAGTGTGCTTCTGCACTTCATGTATGTATATGTATTTTTAATCCAAATGTTGCCTGCAAATATGTGATCCCTTATTATTTAAGTTTCCTGTTTTATGAACCATTGCCCTTTTTAAATCACACAGAAGATTCTGAATCTGTAAAAACTACACATGTCAATGTTTTACAGCTACGTAATTCGAATTGACTTGATTTTTTCAAGTAATCCTAGAAAGGGGGAGCATTCCATATAGAAACTGCTGAAACTGCCACAGGTGCTTCTCCGAAAACCTTACAGTTGTGGCATTGAATGTTCAGTATGGCTTCCTTTCTCCACACGAGGCATACTGTTGAGGTATTTGTTGCGGTGATTGGTTTTAATGCTAATCTAGGAATTCAGATATAGATTCTTTAGATTTGCATGCTTTGCTTACCCTAATTTACAATATCTACCTTTTTATTTGTAAACTAACAATAGTTAAGTTGAGATCAGAATTTTAACAGAAATATTATTTATATAAAAATTGTGGTTATCTTTTATTGTCACATGGCATTAACAAAAAGAAAACATCCTGAAGGTGATGTGACAACTCAGATTCTAAAATCTATATTTCAGGTATTTCCTGATCCGTGGTTTTTCAAATTAAAAATAAAAACTGTTACTAGAATGGCTTCTCATGTATTCTAATTATGTGACACTATAAGTGGAAAATAGATGGGGGATTGGCTAGCAGTAGAGTGGAATTTGCTTTAAAGTTCTTTGAAGAGACATTCTTAGGTATAATAAATTTAATATTCTATTCAGAATTTTATTACAGAAAATATACTATATAAGCATGCATGCATGTTTTTAACTTTAGTAAAGTTTAAAAAAATACCAGTTTGATTTTTCCAATTATTTAGCGGAGCAAATAATTCATAGCACAGGCTAGTCTATGTCTTTCCATGTTTTCATATTCCAATTTTGAAAGAATACTAAGACCCATTGGAGAAAATGGGTTGTCTGCCTAAAAATGGCATTTCATGTTGACTGTTACAGGAACTAGAACCTACAGATCACTTCCATAATAAGTAGTAGCAAATTGGTCTTACCAGTCTAAAAATCTGATAATGTCAATTTTCATGTACTTCAACAAACTAGACCCGATTTGAACATCAAGTTGATGAATACCTGATTTCTTTAAATCTCTTACTTTCTAAGATTTTTAAAGTTGATATTAGGACCAGAGAGGGTCAACTAGAGCTATAGAACAACTTGGTCCCATGTGGGTCCTCTTGTTTTCAGAAATGGACAAAGAAAAATTTTAGACTAGGTGTAGTCTGTGTGCCCAAGTGCATCAAACTAAAGGTGCCAAATTAAAAAAGATTTAGTTTAATGTCTATACTAAATATTTTCATGCAAAATAAAGTTTTAGAGAGTAATTTTGAACATTTTCTTCCAGATACTGTAAATTTTTCTTTGGACTAGTCTAGTGTGTGTAAAGACTGACGTTCAGATTAATTTTTGTCTTTATCAGTACCTCACTTGCAGTTCATAGGAGTGGCCAGCAGTTAGTGCAGTGTGGCCTATCACACCGCAGTGAATACCTGTGGATTGATTGAAAGGTGAAAGCCTGACAGTTTAAAAAGTACTCTAAAAGAACAAAGTACCACATTTAATGTGAAGTTCTTATAGAACCTGTCAATCTTAAGCCACATTCATGTGCCCAGCTCCCATGGAGTTTTAGGAAAATAACAGGGGATAGCTTAGGTTTAAACTTGGAGCACTATAAATAGAGTTTGAAGGGTTAATGAATTGATGATATGTAACCAGGATTAGTGTTTCAGCTCTTAAAACAAAATTTTAAACAACATTTGAGACATGCTACTTAGCAAATAGGACAGCTTATATGAAAAAAGAATTTAAAGACCTGAGCTGCTTTTGTTAAACATTAAAGTGTTTTGAGAATGGTACCATGTAATGATTATTCCAGTTTTTATTTGGAAACCCATATGATTTTCAGCCTCTATAGTTCATATAAAAGTCCTCTCTACTTATTTAACATTAAAAAGTGGGTTGAGGAATTAAGACCTATAAAGACAGGGGTTTTTTTGTTTGTTTGTTTGAATTGAATAGTGCATAAAATAGAAAAAGTCTTTACTAGAAAGATTTTTTTCAGGAACCCATAGACAGTTATTAAGAATAGAGAGGATTAGTTTGTTAACAGATCCAGCCTGCTGCTTGTTTTTGAATGGCCCATAAACTAAGAAGGATTTTTACATATTTAAATGGTTGACCAAAAAACAAAAACATAATTATATGAAATTCTAATTTCAATACTCACAAATAAAGGTTTGTTAATACACAGTTAAGCTCAGTTGTTTATATATTGTCTGAGGCTTGCTTTCAGGCTAAAATGACAGAGTAGTTGTGATTGAGTCGGTGGCTTCTAAGACCTAAAATATTTATTTTCTAGCCCTTTGCAGAAAAAGAAAAGTTCCTCCCCCTGAATTAGATGATCCCTAAGGTTACTTTCCAGTCAATTTTTGTAATGTGCATTCTATGATTGAGCAGCCACTTGTAAGTTTTTAAATGTGAGCAGAGCAGAATTAGGGAGTTAAACATTCCACAGGGGTGGAATAGAGGAATGAATGTACTAGTAAGTAAGTAGGAGAGGAGATGGGGGAGGAAAACATTTAGAGGCAGAAGAGGGGACTAGTGGTTTTGGTTGTTGTGTATCAGTATCAGATGTTAACAGATCTTTTGCTTCAGAGGAATATAAGGTTTATTAAAGTAAACTATATATTGTGTATACCATATTGAGTCTTTAGTAACCTGAGAAATAATATATTTGAAATCTTCTATAACTCCCTAGAAGTAGAGAAAGGATACTTTCTGTCTATTTCCTATAATACTATAGGGATATCGCCAAAATTACAATCTCCCAATTAATTCTTCCACAGTCATCAAATGTCCCAGCTTATGATATCTGTCCATACATTTTATAGAATATTTAGACCTTCCTTTTGGATCACTCTAACTTCTGGCACCCCAAAGTTATGTGAGGAACCAGTCTGACTTGTTACTGTTCTCTCTTCCTTGGTTGGTCCATGCATAGGGAGTATATAGCCTGAGTTGGCTCTAGTTCTTCTTTTGAGTTTTGAAGATAATACCCGACACAACTTGGAAATTTGGTTGGCTCTTTCTCAATCAAGTGATGTGCAAGTGTTTGACTACTTTTGGTAAGGAAGGAGGTAGGGTGGTGATGTCTAGGTCTTTTATTAAGGCAGATAATCCCACTTAAACATTTACAATCTCTACGGTCTCTGGATATTGGCACTAATTTGTTGCTTATTTTTCTTTTAAGTTTATATTTCCTTGGAAGAACAGTAAACTGCTATTCTAGCCCAAATTCAGTCTACTGTTAAGTTTCTGAATGAAGAGTAAAGGAATTGGGCGTATTTTGAATGTTATTCTTTTCAGCAACTTCAAAATGTTGGCATGCTCCTTACACAAGTTTTCCTTGGTGAATTGGCATTTATGGTTGTAGATTCCATTTTTAAAAATCTATGTACTGTTCCTTTTTATTCTGTGATCCACTAAGGAGTAATCTTTACTGTCAACTTTATTCTAATTTTAAGCATCAACCTCTCATTTCTGTATTCTTCGATTTTAGAGAGTAAGTCCATACTTACCTGTAGAAATGATCATTGTATAAAGTTTGCTTATGTTCTGGGTCTTCATCTTTTCAAATTTGGAAAAGCTAAGATTTAAATTTTTTCAGGTGGCAACTTTCGTTTTTGTGTTTACATTCTTGAAGAAGTCCTTTCTGGACCATCTTCACTTGTGATATCTTCCGAAAATGAAATGCATCATTTAAAAATAGTCCAGCTATACACTCTAATTACATTTGAATAACAAGTTGATATTTAAAAATCAAGAATATGATTATTTTGTATGCATGTAATTTGCTCTGCCCAAATTTCAGTAGTTTCCATTTAATTTATGTATCAAAATAAAAACATTAAGAATTCTAGAATAATATTCATCAGAATTCACACCCATGAGGTAAAATTAAAATGTCAATTTTAGTCCCCAGTAGCCGCACACAACTGCCTTCTATGTTTAAGAAAATATTGTTGGTTTCTGGAATTCATGAGACTTGTCTCTTTTATATCTGATAAAATTGAGTCTGGGCTTTTGCCTTTTTTCAAGATGTATAATACATTTCTTTATGTCATCTTCTAAGAAGTGAAGATATGTTTAATGATTATCCAAGAATATATAGATTATTCGTTTCTGAGGTGGAGTGTTATGAGTATGATGGCTGGAAATAGGAACTCAAGGCTTATTTTTATCTTTGAAAATGAAAGACCCTGATTTGCCCCTGATTTGGCAGTTTTCTCTCTGGGAAAAAAAAGTTTTCTTTTTTGGGCATTAATATTAACCTAGGAAACAGAAATCAAAGGTTCTGCATTGGTTATTTCACAAAATAAAGCCTTATTTGATCATACCTTTGCTCTGTTCATAGCATAGCTTACTGAGTAGGTATGGAGATAATCTTTGCTGTTTGGTATTTCTGCAATTTCAGTTTGTCAACCTGTAGCTAACAACCTATTTTGCTTTTTTTTACAGATTTATTTCACAGAACAGTGTATTTTCTTGTTCTCCAGGGGAACTTTAACGTGGAGTTGCTTTTGTTCTTTAAATGTTTATTGTTTCCTAATTAAGATCTCCAAGTTCAACTGGTTCTTTTATATTCATCTTATTCAGATCTTTCACTTACACCACCACTTCCTCCTTTAATTTGAAGCTTAGCTACTAAAGAAGATATCAGACCTTTACTTGTGATGTTAACCACGTAAGATGTTGATTCTTTTCAGTAGTGGGACTCTTAGCCTTAGGGCATGAGTTCCTAGAATAGTATTTGGCTTTCACAGGAAATATCTACTCATAATGCTCTAGAATGCCAACTCCTACAAGTTTTCCTAAGCAAGGCCAAAAAAAACAATGCTCAGCTTTTCACATCTCCAGCCTAATGACAAATTATTTTAATGTCAGGACATCCTTCTAAACTTCCACTTATAGTGTCACATAAAATCTGGCTTGTTGGTAAGCAATTGCATACCTTTGTTTTTAGGAAGCCATTGTTATGAATGCCATGGACAATTTCAGTACATGTTTGTTTGTTAATGATTTTACTCAAGCTAAGGAATGGATTATTAAAATTAAGTGCTGATAATATAGAATTCAGGTTAAGTCTGAAGTTAGCATAAATTTAGGTTCTTCAGACTAACAAAAAATGATTTTGAGACGTTAAATAGGAAGATGCCTTTTTTTAAAGTTTACTATATTGATTTTTAAATTACTATCGCCCAAATCTTGCTTAGTAATCAAATGTGCATAAGAGAGAAGTTAGTTACAGAGCTAGAATGAGTAACGCCTTCTTTAATGAAGACTTGCTGTAAATCTATATACTCTTTCATATCACCTTCAGATAGTTAGTCAGTTCGGCAGGAGCAGAGACCAGATGAAAATGCTAATGGGATGTAATTCAGTGTTTTTGTGTTGTACAGCCTGAGAAATGCCAGTGGCCTGACAGCAGCAGACATTGCTCAAACCCAGGGTTTCCAAGAATGTACCCAGTTTCTCTTGAACCTCCAGAATTGTCATCTGAACCGTTTCTATAATAATGGCACCTTAAATGGGGGCCATCAGAATATATTTCCTAATCATGTTAGTATGGGAACAAATCGCAAGAGATGCTTGGAAGATTCGGAACCCTTTGAAGTGAAGAAAGCTAGAACCGAAGGTGAGACCACTTTGTAGGCGAGTGTTTACTTTCTTTAACATGTTTTCTTTTTTTTATGGCTGAAAGCACCTCAAGATGAGACCTTCACTTAAGGTGGTACTGTGCCCGGAGGATTCTGGTACAGTGAAGGTGGAATTTTTCCTGTATTGCTACTTTGAAGATTTGGCCATTTAACAAAAGGGGAGAATGTTAGAGGGCAGTGTTGACAGCTCAAATATAAATGTGTGTTGATAACATTTCTGCATGCCCAGGTTTACCTTCCATGAATTAGAAAGATTTCTCTTGTTTGTTGTACCTGTTGGAAATACAACTATTAAAAAAAAATCTGCCCCTGTGCCTGATTTCTTTGTTTCCCATAAATGTCCCCAAGCTTATAACAATTGTTGGTTTGGTAGTAAAACATAGTTTCACATCTGGGAAGATAGACGTTTGCTATACTGTTCCATTTGCACTGTGATTTGGCCTCAGCTGGTCTCCATGACCCACAGGGTAGTGTGTATTTGTCACAAGATCTGGTATGTCACTTTGAGGACTTAATACTCTGTAAGGTAAGTCAAGTTTTAGGTATTCTTCCACTTTTTTATCTTTAGTTTGGGAGTTTGCAAATAATCAGAAGCAGTCATTCTTGAAGTTGGGAAAAAAACTCTTTATTTAGGAAAAAATTACATATACGTATATCTGTATATAAAGTATCTTAAACAGAGGACAAATTTATAGCTTGGCAGGAATATTTAGCAAACTTATACGGAGGAAATTTAGAGATGACAGTGAAAAGTAATCACTCTGAAATTATGCACTCAGGTAAGATTTGCTAAAAATACAAAGTTGTGCCCTTTGACTTAAAAACAATTAGCCCTCACTGGTTTGGCTCAGTGGTTAGAGTGTCTGCCTGTGGACCGAAGGATCGAGGGTTCAATTCCCAGTCAAGGGCACATATCTCAGTTGCAGGTTCTCCCCAATCTGGTCAGTGTGCATGCAGTAAGCAACCAATCAATATATCTCACACTGATGTTTCTCTCTTTCTCTTCCCCTCTCCTTCCCTCCCTCCCACTCTCTAAAAATCAGTGGGAACAAATATCCTCAGATGAGTAAAAATAAAATTTTTTAATCAACTATACAAGTATAGTATGAGAAAACACTGCTGGTTAGAGGTGTTTAAATTTTATGGGTCAACATTCTCTCTTCACTGCTTTGTCTCTAATGGGTATATTCAGACAAAGGTTTTTGTGTTTTTTTTATGACAAAAATTGTAATATCTACTTCATAACTTCTGAAATCTTGGTCACTAAAAACTTACAGTTATGTGACTTTTAAATGAATGAAGAACTTAAATGTAATAGTTTATCAAATTCATAGCGTTATGAGCCTAATAAATCTAGAAGGTGCTATTTGATAAAACACATGGAGGTATGTATACCTATACTTCAAATGTGGTTTTTAATAAAGTGTTGCTCAACATTGTCACTTATTTGCAACATGTTTCACTATATATTTTCTAATGTATTTTTAAAGCTCTTTAAGAGCATATACTTTTTAAAATTTAATGCCTGATTAATATTGTGGAATGATATTGTTAGCTTCATTGTGCCCTCATGCTGACTATGTCTGTGAATGTAGTTTGGTAGGATAAATCTTAAATTCTGTTTGTTTTTAAAAGGTTTGACACTTAACATTCTACTAAGATGTAGAAATGTACCTAGAGAGTTTTTAAAACTAGTTTCTGAAGGTTTTATGGTGAGCCGATTTGGCCAATATCTCACTGTTTTTGTCCTAAGTTTCCTAAATCCTATTGCCACACAAATTTAGTTTGAAGCATTATGCAGGTTTTTAGGGATTTTATTTTCCTTCTCCAGACAAGGATTCATTTAGGTAAACCAGAGTTAGAGATTCACATCTTACGCACTACACTCACCATGCAGCTTTCACAAATTGCCATACCTAACAACCTGAGGATGTCAATTAAGAAGAAAATGTGCTTGATGTCTGGCATTTAAGTTTGCAGGTAATAATTATGCAAACCTAAGGTTGAGCACTGCTCCATATATACATGAAATAATACTTGTCACGATCACAGGAGAAATAATTGCTTGACACCAGATAAACTTTCATAGCTCCTCTTCCAGTGTTAATCATTTGTCTACTGAGCATTATTTTAATTATTTGCTCATTAAAATTTCTAGTACTCCAGTCCTGAGATTGCCCCACATGTGACTTAAGAGTGTGTGTATATAAATTCATATTTGTAAGCATAGGTAGTTGTCTTCTTCCCACCCCCATGCCTGCTGCCACTCCTTTCTGTATGGGAAAGGAAGAGTTGATTTTTTTTTCATTTTTTTTTCATTTTACCATTAAGTACTTGCTGTGAATGGTATGTTAGGGCAGTAATTCTTGATTACTAAAACAAGATTTTTTCCACCCAACTACCTGAATGTTCTAAATGAAGTTGTTCTTGGCTTCCATAGCTCTATAGTTACTTCCATTCTTTGACCAGTTTTTTAGTATGCAATTCAAGATCAGTTGCCTTAGTTCATTTAATTTTGGGCATTTTTTAAATTTGCTATTTATGTGAGCTTAAGTCTCTGCTCATACTGAATTTTTTTTTATTTTAATTCTCATACGAGGACATACTTAGAGAGAGGAGGGGGCAGGCAGAGAAAGAGAAAGAGAAACATTGGTTGCTCTCCTTATGCTCCCTGACTGAGGATTGAACCTCTACAACCCAGGTACATGCCCTGACCAGGAACTGAACCGGCAACCCTTTGATACACAGGACGACACTCAACCAACTGAGCCACTCCAGCCGACCCTGAATTCATTTTGTGGTTAAGTTTTTGGTTCTTATGCCAAAGTGAAAGTACTTTTTTCCTAATGTAACATGCACATAAAATACTTTTTAAAATCACATATGAAAGTATTTGGAAGAGTTTAAAATCATTTTTTCTTTTTTGAAGTACAAGTTTGGCTTTTTCTTATGGGTGACTGAAATACCTTGGTTAAATAAATGCATAGCTTGAACCAATTCTTAAACATGTGCCCTGTAAAATTCACTCCTTTAATTTTTTTTACTTTAGAATCTTCAGTCAGAAAGTTACCTACTCTTCCCTACAGAAAGTAGTATCTCTCTGCTTTCAATAAGCCATTTTCAAATATTTTAAGCTAATTGGAGTGATTTTCCCTTGGAAACTATATTGATGTGAAGAACCAAAAGGAATAATGCCTTGGCCTTTTTGTGCTGCTCAAATATGAACTGTCCTTTGGAAGCAAATGTCTTGTATACAGTCATTCACACCAGTTTCAAAATGTGCTTCGGTCAGAACAGACATAATAGATAGGACCATAGAACTCTGGAGGGTGAAATAAAATCCAAAGTTACTGGAGTGGTTGGTTTTGGTGAAAAGTATTTTGGGGTAATATTTCCCAATATGGGATTTTGTTCATTTATGATGGTGCAAGGAAGTAGCTATATAATTAGGTTTGAATTTCTCCCCCCATTGATAAACCATTTGCTCAAGATGGAATGACAGATGGACTTCAGGACTTAAACTGGCACTGCTTTACAAAGATGTGCTTAATTTTGTTAGCATTCTTAGTCTTCAGGAGTAACACTCTACAATTATTCATGTATTTCTTGAGAGCTGTTGTCCTGATTATTAATGATCCTGGCTAGAAAAGAATGGCAGTTTCACCAATTAGAGAAACCTTTACCTTGTTTTTAGCCAGTAATATTTTGGGGGTGCAGCTCTAGAATTGTGAGTGGGGAAGGGTACTGTGAGTTACAAACTTACCTAGTAACTTAACAGTTTTATTTTTGGAAACATTGCCATAAGAAGTAGGCTGTGGTAATACCAGATCTCAGATGTTAAGTTGACCTCGTGGTTTTGTTTTAATCAAATAGGTATATTATTGATCTTAGCATCTCATGCGTATGTGTGAGTATGTAATATTAAAATATCTTTTAAGAAATTATCTTCAACATGAATGACTCAGTTTAAAATTAGCAGTAGGAAGTTTCTCAGCACACTTTCCCCGGATGAATTTAACAGGATTTTCACTTTCTGTTCTTAGTTGTTCAGGTTGACCAGCCTTAATGACTGCAGGGGGAGAAGGTAGATGTGCCTTAACACATCTGTTAATATTTGTTAACTCGTTATTTAAACATGAGAGTCAAGAAGTCAGAATTTTTAATGTAATTATTTCTATGGAGTATCATATATATAAAATACTTTCATTTTGTTTCCTTAGTGTTCTCAGACTTGCAGTAAATGTCTATATTTGTGTGGTGTGTGTTTTTTTTAATTTGACCAGAGAGAACACTTGATTGTGTTAGAATAACAAATGGTTGTTTTGTCTTAATCCTTAAACATATAGCGTTTTAGAAATATAATTTGAATGAATTACAATAAGAACCAAGCATTTTCTGTGATTTCCACTTTTATTCTTGTAATCTTGAATTCAAGCCTCATGTGCTAGTCTGTTTCCAGTGTGTGCAGCTGCAGTGGGAATCCACCATTGGCATACCTTCAGGATGGTGTATTTCACATCCACTTTTCATTCCGTGTTTTAACCCCAACCCCCTCCGTAGTTTGGCAGTACTGTCACTTATGCATCCCCACTGCCTTACTCTCTTGAATTTCCCCACCCCCTGGTCTACTGCAGTTGGGGCTCTGTCGAAGTTCCCCAAAAGGTTACCTTACAGAACCCCTTTTGCAGTGGCCTTAGATGCTATTTTTAACAGGATCTTTATTTTCAAAATTAGTTATTTGGGTTAAATGTGCTCTATAGTAGAACAGAGAATAGTTCTAACTGGTAATGGCTGGTGGGAAACCAAGGAAACATTTCCCTCCTGGTTTTTTTAATGGGGAACTGAGGTCAGAATTCCCAGTTCAGTGGAAAGACCACAGGGGTGTGGTATCCTGCCACTGTGGTGGTGGTCAGCACCTGGGAGGGACCTCTGACTGGCACTGTAAAGATCCACAAAGAAAGATCACTATCTTACAACACCGAGCTTCTCTTAAATCCACTGTATGAAACTACTTGCGAGTTTTACACATCATTTGGTGTCTCCGGTATGGAGTAAGTCTAGGGATTTTTTATAAGCCTTTCCTACATTTTAAACTGTTCTTTCATGGTTTGTGTAGTTTTAGAAGCTCCCTTAGAATTGGCTTTACGGGTTTTATTCAGCCCTTGAGTTTTAGATGAAAATACAAATGCAGGCCTCTGTTATCCCGGCACCTTCCTGAATGGAGCACCTTGGCTCCGGAGGTCAATGATGAGAAGACTTCCTGGGCAGTGACTCTGCTTGTGTTTGTTTTGAGCTAGTCCTAGATGGTTTTCCATCATAAGTGTGCAGTTTAATGTGTGCTAGAATCCTCAACAAATACCTGCTTTGGGAGTCAAAAGGTAAGGACACTTTACAACATGTTCAGTAATTTTTTCTTTTAGCTGTGGGGGTAAATAAAACAGGAAGGGACAATGTTTTTCCAAAACAATCAAAATTTACAGTTTTGGGAGAATTCTGAAGTGTTTACAGACCACCTTTCTCAGATGGAACATGGAATATTTAAAGTTACTTTGGCGATAGGTAGGTGTGGGAGAAAATGCCACAGGTGTCATCTGTGATTGTCAGAAAAAGGAGTCAAATCCAGATCCAATGTTCTGAATATTCTGAGAGGCCGATTTTAATTTCATGACAAAGTACAATTTTTTTTTAAATATGTTGATTTTTTACAGAGAGGAAGGGAGAGGGATAGGTAGAAACATCGATGAGAGAGAAACATCCATCAGCCACCTCCTGCACACCTCCTACTGGGGATGTGCCGGCAACCAAGGTACATGCCCTTGATCGGAATCGAACCTGGGACCCTTCATTCTGCAGGCCGACGCTCTATCCACTGAGCCAAACCGGTTAGGGCAGTGGTCGGCGGTTTGCCGCTCTGTTGACTAATGAGTTTGCCGACCCCTGGACTAGAATAAATGTTACAGTGTAGTTGAAAGCTGTGAGGATTAGGCAATTGTGGCATATTGTGTGCAAAGAGGTAAAGGGTAGTATATGACAGTGGTCGGCAAACCATTAGTCAACAGAGCGGCAAACCGCTGCTCGCAAGCCGCGGTTTGCCGACCACTGGGTTAGGACCATAAAGTACAATTTTAAAAAGCAAATGCAATCTTAATGCCCCTGTATTATTGAGTGCTCACTATATGCAGGTGCTGAGAATAAAGTGAAGACATTAGTATGAAATTACCCAGGGTTCTGGGGCAGCTGGATTATCAGCCAAGTAGTGAAATATCCTTGCAGATATTTTATGGGAAAAACTCACTATAAAGATGGTGTATCCTTAGAGAAATAATTAAATTCCAGGCTGTCTGCATTAGCATATGCTTCCTACATTAAAGAGTGACTACCCAAATACGAAAGCCTTTGTTCTTGTTTCATTTTTATCTTCTATTAATGAGAAACTTACCTGCATTAACAAAAGGCATATCTGCTAAGTGGAACAACTTTAGAGCATATTTGCTAGTGCACTGGATAGGCCTCTAGTTAAGGGATTAATTTTTGTTTTAAAATGGCATTGTGCCCCAGGTCCTCTGTATACACATTTTTGTTTTGAATGTCCCCAAACCTCCTTTGCCACCGACACTCTGGCCCCCTAGTGGCAGGTCTGCCTTCATGTCCGGCTTCTACTCTGAAATGACGGGTTGTTTCCATGTTACTGGTTGCTGTAGTTCATATTTCTTGCTTGCTTTCTGTGTTTGTGCCCTTTCTGGCTAGAGCATTGGTTTCATTTGTTGATATGGGTACTATCCTAGGCACTGGGCTCAAAAGATGAGTTGGCAAATAAAACTTTTATGAAGATAAGGGTGATCTTAATTTTTTTAAATTTATTTTTAAATATATTTTTATTTCAGAGAGGAAAGGAGAGGGGGAGAGGGAGAAACATCAATGATGAGAGAATCACGGATCAGCTGCCTCCCTCATGCCCCTCCCCCCATCCCCAATTGGGGATAGAGCCTGCAACCCAGGCATGTGCCCTGACCAGGAACTGAACTGTGACCTCCTGGTGCATAGGTTAATGCTCAGCCACGGAGCCACACCTGCTGGGCTTATCTTTTTTCTTTTTTTTTTTTTTAAATTTCAGAGGGGAAGGGAGAGAGAAACATCAATGATGAGAGAGAATCATTGATCGCCTGCCTCCCGCACATCCCCCACTAGGGATTTAGCCCACAACCCGGGCTTGTGTCCTTGACTGGAGTTGAACCCGGGACCCTTCAGTCTGCAGGCCAATACTCTTATCCACAGAGCCAAACCAGCCAGGACTGGGCTTACCTTTTACCAAAAAACAAGACAAAACAAGCTTTTCACAGATCTGAAATTACAGATATAATGTAGTTGCCACTTTGCCCAAGGAACACTGAAACCTGAGCTCCACAACAAAACCAGACATTGAGTATGGCTACTAAAAGCTACCCTGTATCCCAAGGGATGTCTTTTTCACAAGGACATTTGTGGTTTTGCCATGATAGCCTGCACCTGTTCTCAGTATACACCTGATTTGGCTTATCGGGCATTAGAGTGGGGAAAAGGAGAAGCCACACCCCGTGCTGAAGGCAGGTTTATCTTGAGACTAAGAACTCCCTGAAGGTTGTATGGATTGTGACAGCTGGTATTTGGAACACCTCTTTCCAGACTTCCCCCTTTATGAGATGGCTTACATACTGCTGAACTCTTGAAAGTACTGTTTCATAGTGAAGATAGAACCTTGCCTATCACTTATTTGGGGCCTGTAGAGGGATTACAAAAAGCATTGAGTGGAAAAGACTGAAATCCGTGGTTTAATGCCTCTGGTTTTTCAAAGCACCTCTCTGTAGACTGTTTTTGGCCTTCTACCTGTACAGACTTCCATTTTCTCTCAACTACACAAAATCACACTCCTCTGTTTCTCTCACTAATTCAGAATTTGTTTCTGTTTCATTAAGACTACATTATCATCTTTAGTTTCAACAGTTAAGGGAATAATCTGGAATATGTTCATTCCTATATTGAAAATGACTTGTGTGCCTCTAAAACTAGAAGTAATTAAAGCTGCAAAATTTAAGTCTCTGCTTTTAAATTATTTGAAATACTTAGCACTAAAAGTTGTTGCTTATTTTTTTGACCCAAAAATATTGCTAGTTATTTATCTTGAGTAAAGACCTAGAAATGTGCACAAAGATGCCTTTATAAGGATATTGATTTAACTATGGTATTCACAATAGGAAAGAAAACTGAAGCATCCCAAACAGTAGCAGGGAATTTGGTGGTAGGCGAAGGATAATACGCCGTACAATGGGCTTTCAACTTTAAAGATTCTTTTGAACTTAGTTGATAGGGATACCTTTATGCCATGGTAAATGAATAAAAGCAAAGCATAAAAATGATTTTTAGGTTCTGGTTTTGAAAAAAAATAAGTGCTTAAGACTAGATTTGTCTATATCAAATGAGAGTGGCTGCTCCTGAGAAGTCGGGATACTAGGGTTTGCGGGGGAGGGGGGGAACGGTGTTTCTGCACAGAGTATGTAGTACTTGGAGGAAAAGAGATTAAATGTGCATATTAGCATTTCTCCAAGATACAGAGAATGATAATTTCATAAGAAATGTACATGTAGCTTCAGCTCCAAATATCTTGGAACTAAAACTTGAATGTTATGGCTAGTACCACATGGGGACAGTATTGGCAGGCCTGTCTTGAGTCTTGGCTTTTACCTTATTTTCTGTTACTGAAAGTCATGATTTATTTTTATTTGAAGATCATTTTCATGATTTTTATGTTGCTACCCAAGAACTGTCCTAGTATTTATAAAAAACAATTGGACATTTTGAGGCATAATATAGAATATACTAAATTTTAAAATATTTGTAATACTGTGGGAAAGTTTCTCTGTAGTATACTAAGATCATTTGTCATGTAGATTATGAAATTATTTGAAAAAAATCTCTCTTGTCAGAAGTTCAGTGCTCAAACAAAAAGGAATGAAAAATATTTGTCTTGTGTGTGCAGGGGATCTAAAATTGCCTTTGTTTCCTGTGCAGCTCAAAGCTTGGATTACTGCATGCCACTAGTGAACAGCGAGGCAGAAGATGATGCTGAAAAAATGCACGTCGATAGAGAGTTTGCTGTTGTAACAGGTGGGAGTGGACAGTTTCCTGTTAGCTGCAACAACAGTCCAATGGTCGAAGACACCACACAGCAGGAGGGTGGTTCTGTTGGACCAAAAGAAATAGAAATATATACTGTTTCAGCAATGCAGACCCCTTGTCGTTGCAAGAATCAGTATGCATATTATTTCTAACAGCTTCTTTCAAACAAGTTTTGCACTTTGTTGTCTAGTGTTTCAAAGAATGTTATAATTTGCATATCTTGGGCAAGTTTGTAGATACAAGGATAAGTGTTTTTGGTGCATTCTATGGATATGAAAAATATAAGTGCAATCTCTATATTCTGATTTTAACCTTTTGCTTAATGTGCCTTGTTTAATAAGGTTTTGCATTTTTTATTTTCTGACGGAGGACTTTGGGTGAATATAATGAATGAACGCCTATTGGTAGTAATTTCAAAGCGATTAACAGCCAGAAGTCTGACTCGCCATAAACCTTGAGTACTAGTAAACATTGTGGTTTTAACTTGTAACCAGTTGCGCCAGTAAGGAATCTGTCATTCGACACTCAGTGGTTGCTCTGGTTTCTGTGCCACGCACTCTAGGTCTAGTAAAATGCTGACCACCATGTCTCACAAAACACATTCTATTTGCTAACATTTTTAGTATATTAAAATTTTAGTATTGATAGTCATCCATTTTTAAAAGGCAAAGGCTCAGTTTCTTTCAGCTTTTTAAGATTTATCCATTTAGTTAATGCTTTTTTTCTACAATCTTTAAGTACCATGAAAATATTTTAGCCATTCTTTTACTGTATTAATATATTTAGAAATAGATACTGGCTTTTTAAAAGTTTTATTATGTCTTTATGCCAAATTCTCTACTGGGATAAAAGATTATATATTTTGTTTCCCAGACTTACATGAAAAAAATCATTTCTGTTTTTAAAAATGAAAAGAAATGTATACATCTTTCTAGAAGCTACAAAATTGTTATGGGAGGAGTCACCTTTTTGCCAAATAATTAAATGAAACAAAACTCAAAGCCAGTTTGTGTTTTTTTTTTAATGGCATTGCTACATGCTTTTAAAAGGGCAGAAGTAATCATCTTTAATCTTCAAACATTAATTCCCTGGGTTTTCAGGTTAAATTTAATACCAAGCTTGAACGTAACATTAAAAGCCATAATTTTTCCAAGCCCAGCTCATCCCATATACAGATGCCAAGTAAGCATCCTCGTATTTTCCATCATTTCATTTATAACATTATCTGACTGAATAAGCAAAAATTAAAATAGTTAGCAGATAAGTAAATGGGTGAGTCCTGAAAGGCAGCTTGGAACAGAATAAAGGACAGTATTAGAGTGGTCAGTGGGGCTCTGTCTTAGCCATTCTCTAGCATGTCTGTTATTTTCTTGCTCAGTTTTATTAGGTTTCTTATAATGATATGAGGTTATCTACTAACCTTGATTTTTAGATTGCGTAATGCACTAAAGGAAAGCAGTACACACACGGTGAATATTAAAGAAAAAAAGTGAGTTTCGTTACCTCACATTTCTGAGGTCATGCTCATTTACCTTTGCAGACCCAGTCACCTGAAAAGAGGGTTTTCGCCTTTGTTAGTAGTATACCAGTTATTAATAACTATCAAACTCGCCACCATACCCATGAGTTTTATCACCCAGGAACAGTTGTTTATACTTTTATAAAAATTAATATAAATATTACCCTGGAACAGCTTGGTATTTTCCTTTTTATTTCACTTCATGTTTAGTTCTTGAAACACTTGCTCTCTAGTCTTGAGTTTTAACTAAATAGAAAAGCTATTATTTACTTTTTTAAAAATTTTCATAATCCGCTGAAGAATTTATAATAATTATTAAACTATGATTGTCATTTAAATTGCCAGGAAATTGTTGATTAATGGAATATTTAGGAGATGTTTTTGTTCATTGAACAAGCTTTGATTTTTTTGTTGGCAGGGAGATTTGCAGGACACACAAAAACCTGTGTTTGAGTGCAAGTCAGAGGTCTATAGATGGTGAACCCAAAAGTGAGCCCTTCAAGGGGACAGGCGCACTGTGTGAGATGTTAGGGTGATCACATATGCAAAATGGGTCCTCATCTGTTATAGCTTAGCTCTTCTGTGTTTAATATCATACCATGCTTTAATAGCGCAGAACATTAAAATTTAATATTAGTAAGCAAGACATAATTTTAGATCATTCTCTATACTGTGCTGTGAATGCCTGTGAACATGAATATTAACTCTCTAGTGTCATTATACAGAAAAATACATTGTAATTGCCTATTCCCATGTGCCCAAATGTTTTGTGACTGACATTTTTTTTTGTAAGACATCCTTCTTTTAATGGATGCAGATTAACCTACCAACATTTTCCAATATAAGTTGTTTTTGAAAGTGGAACCTTGGATGTAATGATCACCTTAATTGATGAACTCAGAAGAAACTTCAGAACTGCCATTGGCCCAAGACTGTGCATGAGAACCATTAGTTCCTGCCTGTGGTCGCTGTGCTCGGCACTCTGCGGAGCTGCTATGTGGCATTGGGCAGAAGTACCGCGTAGATTTGAGTGTTAAAAGGAAAAGCGATTTCTTTTCATATTCCTGTGTATGCTTTCCTGACTTGTGAGGTATGACACTGTCTCACCTAGTCCGAGGAGCTGCCTTAATTCACCTGCTTCATAACCGCTTTCCTCTTGTTAAGAGCTGGAGAAGTTTGTGTTTTATTTCAGCCTTTTGTGGGAATCCTTACATTCAGTTCTGGTGGACTTTCTCAGGGGTGATTTTTAAAACCATTCTCCGAGAGTAGTCTTAAAATGGGAAGCTTTTTTGACAGCTTTTCAGTACCATTGGTATTTTTCATGCAGTATATTTGTCAGCTTAAGTTTTTTAATTTTTGGCTCCCCAACACTACTGAAATTGATAAATGTTTCCTTTCTTACTAGGCAAATGCTACTGTTGTGTTTTATTTTAAAATCTATGTATGGTTTTCACTTTGGAAAAGGAACTGGTTTGTTTAAAAGAAAAGAAACTGAATAAGTCCTTTAAAATTATAGCAGCAATGAAGCATTTTATAGTTTCTCCTCCCCTCTGGTTCTGAATTTTGGTGACAGGTGTATTTCTTAATGCAGATATGAAAAACAGTAGCTCCGTATCGAATACATTGACAAACGGATGTGTCATCAATGGACATTTGGACTTCTCTTCCACGACTCAGATCAATGGGATGGAAAGCAGGAATAACCAGTGCTTAACAGGATCTAATGGAATTAGCAATGGATTAGTTCCAGGACGACCATTTCTGAGTAGCCAGGGTTCTCTCTGTGTTAATGGGACTGAGGAGCCAGAAAAGACCATGAGCATTAACCCTGAGATGTGCGGTTCTCTGCACCTGAATGGGAGTCCAAGTAGCTGCGTAGCTAATAGACCTTCCTGGGTGGAAGATATTGGGGAAAATTTGCACTATGGACATTACCACGGGTTTGGGGACACTGCTGAAAGCATCCCTGAGCTTAATAGTGTAATAGAGCATTCCAATTCTGTGAAGGTGGAAGAAAGATATGACATTGCCGTCCTGGGTACCATGAACCTCTACCACGGCTCTTAAAGGCAAGTGGCCGGCCTCTGTCTGGAAGCATTAATCCTTCCTAGTAACCAACTCAGAATACTAATGTAGCATCAACTTTTAAAGGAATGCCTCAACTTGTCCTATTTTTTTATACTTTGACTTTCTGAAAAAGGAAACTTGTGTTTATATGACAAGTCCTAGCGAAAGCACGAGTGGGGCGTATTTAGTGCATCAGAGTTTCTTCCATAGGTAGCGGGACTCTTAAACGATGCACTTTTGGAATTTAATTTTTCTGCTGCCAATCTGTCACCATAAATTGGCAATTTTTCCTTTTGTCAAATATCTCATGAAGATAAATTGGAGGCAGTTAAAGAGGTGCTTGGTAATTTAACTCTTTGCACATGGGCATCATTTTGAAAAGCTTGCTTTTTCCTCATTCCTGCAGAATTTTTGACAGAAGACAGCCATTTCCCTATGCCAGGTCCAGCCTTACAGATTACTTGCAGTGATTTGTATGAAGAAAAAACATTTGTGCTTTTCAAAGTTCTTTCATGGAAACTTTGCAACTTGACATGTAAAGGTCTCGCTTGTAGACACACACAGTGGTTTGGACACATAAGTCATGTCCCTTCTTCCCTGATGTAACTCGCTGCCTGGGTTTCGTTGAAAACACATGCAGCCAGGGACTGACTTCTGATTATTTTTATTACACATTTCCTACTTTGTCTCTAGAATTTTTACAGCAGATAACGGTTTCCTTTATATGTAGTGGAAGTTATTATTTGTAGGAACTGTCAGGTCAAAATGCTTAACTGACCACTCTGACTTATATTTTCTTTTTCTTTGTTTTTGTTTTCCTGGGCGTTTTCTGCTTTAAAATATATACCACTATGTATATCCAGTAAACTGAGAGAATTTTGAATCTCTTTTAATAAAACTGTTAAGTTTATGGTTTTATAGAAATTAGCTTTTGTTTAGGTGACACTGTGGTTACACTGTGCAAATATTGTAATGGGTTTTTACTTTTCTGATTTTTGTAATAAAAATTGGTGAAGATAGAGAAAATGTCAAATGAACAAGCCAATGTTCGAGTGTGTTACTAACATTTTGTTTTTTTAAACTGTCCTTTACAAATTGAATTAAAAAAAATCCTCTCACACTCAGTTTGTTCCTAGGGTGTGGTTTCTTTCCTCGTGAGGAATATGTGTGTGTCTAAGGTCTCGGGGGGTAGAGGGGAGTGGTGTCCATGGAAGTGGAAGGAATAGGAAGGGGGGAGGTAGGAGTTTAGTATTGCCTTGCATTTTGCTTATGAGATTTTACTTCATTCTTCTGATTCCTGCCATGTAGTATTTTTTATCTCCTTTGATTTATACTCTAGTTCAGGGGTGGGCAAACTTTTTGACTCGAGGGCCACAATGGGTTCTTAAACTGGACCGGAGGGCCGGAACAAAAGCATGGATGGAGTGTTTGTGTGAACTAATATAAATTCAAAGTAAACATCATTACATAAAAGGGTACGGTCTTTTTTTTTTAATTTCAATAGTTTTATTCATTTCAAACTGTGCTCTGATACTGTGCTCTCCAGGGGCGTGTCTCCCTACATCACCACGATAACGTGTCTACGCATTCCCAGGGTGATGTCAGGAGACGCATCCGCGGGCATTACACGGAGCCTCTGGAAGATTGAGAGGTTGTTCCTTCTACTGAATGGGCGGATATAAATCCGCCCACTCAGAAGAAGGAGCTGCGGCCGTGTTTCCCCACGTTGCCATGTTAACACTGCTGCTGGTGAAGGAGCAGAGGGGAGAGCAAGAGAACCCTCCGCTCTTTCGGCTCCGCAGGCCTGATAGAACAGCCGAACAGGCCGGATCCGGCCCGCAGGCCGTAGTTTGCCCACGGCTGCTCTATTTGATGGACATTTTGTCTCACTGGATGTGGGGTGGCAGGAGGGCAGGTAATAAAGTGCTATCAGCTAACAGTATTGTCCTTGTGTTATTTTCGTAAATGACAAAAACCATACTTGACTGAACTTTTTTGGGTCAGCAGATATTAATGAATATAAGCCTTTCAAAATTTTAACTTATAATTAGTAAATGGCCATTCCAGCATGCCTATATATGTTATTTAAGCCCTAGCTGGTTTGGCTCAGTGGATAGAGCGTCAGCCTGCAAACTGAAGGGTCCCAGGTTCAATTCCGGTCAAGGGCGAATGCAGTAGGGGGCATGCAGGAGGCAGCCAATCAGTGATTCTCTTCATCATTGATGTTTCTATCTCTCCCTCTCCCTCTCTGAAATCAATAAAAATATATTCAATAAAAAATTAAATAAAACACTCGTTAATTTATGCATATTACTGTAAAACTTAAGAGACCAAAATGAGGGAGCATTAGGCTTTGGAAGTGTCACAAAAACGACTCTCCTGATAACAAGAACCTGTTTGTGTCACGCCACCTTCTCCCACGCCCACGCAGGCTCAGTAATCAAGCTCCAATCCTAGAGGGCCTGGAAGCCTTTTAACAGACTGACCTGAGAAGCCCCCCAAACAAGCGATGAACCCTAGTGCCATTTATTCCCTGCTTGGCAATCTTGTATTTCAGAGACTTCCTAGTTAATATTTGCTGAAAAATACTAAGTGGGTCTCTTAAAAATATACTTAAGAACATTTGGTTTGTCTTGGAAGTGGGACAATGGCTGCTTCTTGGGGGTAAAAATATTGCCTGGAATCTATAGTATGGCAATATCCCTACTTTGGTGGGCATTGATGCAAATAATATTTGGCCATATTATTGTTGAGTCTTTGACACTAATACATTCAGTTCTTGTTTAGAGATACATAAGGAAGTTATGATGGAATTATATCATTCCTAGAACTTGCTTCAGAACAATATAGGAAAGTGAGTGGAACCAATCTCAAATAAGATTGGGTATGAGCTAATGTTGACACCAGGTACATGAAAGTTCATTATTAGGCTTTGTAATATTGGGGGAAGCGGATTTTAGGACTTTAAGAAGAAAGAGAATATTCTATACTTTAAAAATTTGTGGACATCATTTTAACACTGATTAAAAATGAGCTTATATTTTGCTGTTTAAGTCACCAAAATTCATACTGAAATATTACAATTGTTCACTGATTCCAAACTTTTTGGTCTCAAGACCCTTTTAGATACTTACGTGGTTTGTTGTTTTTTTCTTTTCTAATCCTCACACAGAATATGTTTTAATGATTTTAGAGAGAGAGAAACATCAATTGCTTCTTTGCCATACAGCGACCCAACCAGGGATCAAACCTGCAACCAAGGTATTTGCCCTAACTGGGAATTGAATTCGCAACCTTTGGGTATACAGAATGGTGCTCCAACCAACTGAACCACCCAGCCAGGACAGGTGCTTGTATTCTTAAATACTAGTGGCAAACAATTGGAAAATGAAATAAGTCCATTTATGGTAACACCCAAACTGAAATACCTAGGAATGTAACTTAAAAGGTATTCAAGACCACTACGCTGAGAACTAAAGCATTGATGAGAGAAAGAGGCCTAAATAAATGTTCGGTTGAGAAAATCTGGCCTCATACAGATAATTGAGAAAGAGAGAGAGATTTTAATAGCCTTTGAAGTTAGTTAATCATGGGTATTTATTTGATGTAACATCTAAACCACAGTGGTAGTTTCTTAAAGGTTAATTGCAATGTTGAATCGGAAACCAAAATCTATGCATGTACTGTACTCAGTTACATCGAATCTTTTTCTTGCACTTTGAATGGGCCACTAACCCATTCTTGATTTTATAACATCATGCATTAGCTATTTGGAAAATATTCTTTAACTGAGTTCTGCAGATCTTCCAAATGTTGAAACATCCCATTTATTAAATACTAGAGGCCCGGTGCACGAAATTCATGCATGGGGGGGAGGGTGTCCCTCAGCCCAGCCTGCACCCTCTCCAATCTGGGACACCTTGAGGGATGTCCGACTGCCCACTTAGGCCCGATCCTGGTGGGATCGGGCCTAAACGGGCAGTCAGACATCCCTCTCACAATCCAGGACTGCTGGCTCCTAACTGCTCACCTGCCTGCCTTCCTGATTGCCCCTAACTGCTTCTGCCTGCCAGCCTGATCACCCTCTAACCACTCCTCTGCCAGCCTGATTGATGCCTAACTGCTCCCCTGCCAGCCTGATTGCCCCTAACTGCCCTCCCCTGCAGGCCTGGTCACCCCTAACTGCCCTCCCCTGCAGGCCTGGTCCCCCCCCCAACTGCTCTCCCCTGCAGGCCTGGGTTCCCCCCCAACTGCCCTTCCTTGCAGGCCCGGTCACCCCCAGCTTCCCTCCTCTGCCAGCCTGGTCACCCCTAACTGCCCTCCCTTGCAGGCCTGGTCCCTCCCAACTGCCCTGCTCTGCTGGCCTGATCACCCACAACTGCCCTCCCTTGTAGGCCTGGTCCCTCCCAACTGCCCTCCCCTGCTGGCCATCTTGTGGTGGCCATCTTGTGTCCACATGGGGGCAGCCATCTTTGACCACATGGGGGTAGCAATCTTGTGTGTTGGAGTGATGGTCAATCTGCATATTACTCTTATTAGATAGGATAGAGGCCTGGTGCATGGGTGGGGGCCAGCTGGTTTGCCCTGAAGAGTGTCCCGGATCAGGGTGGGGGTTCCCTTGGGGCATGAGGCGGCCTGGGCAAGGGGCCTGTGGTGGTTTGCAGGCTGGCCACGCCCCCTGGTGACCCAAGTGGAGGCCCTGGTATCTGGGGTTTATTTATCTTCTATAATTGAAACTTCGTAGCCTGGAGCAGAGCCAAGCCTTCTGCTCGCTCTGTGGCAGCAGCCATTTCTGTTGGGATTTATTTATCTTCTATAATTGAAACTTTGTAGCCGTAAGCAGAGGCCAAGGCAGGCCAGGGCTTCAGAAGCTTGGCTTCTTCCATCGCCGGGGGCAACCCTAGCCTCCTGCTCTCTCCAGCTCTGTGGCTGCTGCCATTTTTGTTGGGATTTAGTTATCTTCTATAATTGAAACTTTGTAGCCTGGAGTGCAGGCCTGGGCCAGCCAGGGTGTGTGGAAAGCTTGGCTTCCTCCATCGCTGGGGAACCCCAAGCCTCCCTCCTGCTTTCTCTGTGGCTGCAGCCATCTTGGTTGGGTTAATTTGCATACTTGCTCCTGATTGGCTGATGGGTGTGGCTTGTGGGTGTAGCAGAGTGATGGTTAATTTGCATATTACTCTTTTATTAGATAGGAATAAAAATCATGAAAATCGAAGCTGTCAAGCACATGGTAGTGAATACATGTTTTGCAACATTCTAATTTTTGCTTGAAAGCTCCATTTTTATCAGTGGCCACAAATACTGTCAGTTGCTTGCTTTGAAGTGGCAGGATCACTTGGTTAATTTTTTTAAATCATGTTGGCCAAACATTCAAGTCTTGATAAGCATAGTTTGTCATTTTTTCAAATAAAAATGATGTTTTCAGAAAAGAAAACTAGTCACGGTGTAACACAACCACCGTTTTTTCCTCTGTTACAAATAATGCAGGAATGAACATCTCCGTGCAGGCTTCTCTGGTTTTGTAGGGTGGGGAACTATGATTAGATTCGGTCTTAAAAAGTTAGACTAGCTGCTTTGGTGGATAATCCTGCAGTTAGGAATTCAAAATTTGGATAGTGATTTTAGAAGTGGGAATGAAATTAAGAAAGAAGCTGGAAAGGCTGAGTGGAGTAAAGAGGCTTGAAGGCTCAGACAAGGGAAGGAGAAGGCATCCTTGGGATGTCTGTGTCCCCCAGGACCCATCAGCAGACAGAAACCACACAGTGACTTAGAAATTTAATATAAAAAACAGCTAAACTATGATGGGAGTAATTAGATGGCTGAGAAGAAACATTCTGAATGTGTGCCAGGGCTGAGGCTGAGGACTTGGGAAATGCAAGCTTGAAAAAGGGTCCTGTTACCAGGCTGCATGCATGCTGAGCTGTGGTCCCAGCCCATAGGATGGCAAGGGCCCTGAGTGCCTGGGCCAGGACAGTCCACAGACCCCGCAAGCGGGGAGTACATTTCTGTGATGGAGGCAAGCTGAGGCTGGCGGGGGCACCCAGAGGTCGCTGCTGCCAGCTAGAGGCCTGGAGTCCACGAGGGAGGTTCACAGTGAGGTGGTCACCAGGCCCTGGCTTCAGTGTCACTGACGGAATGACCGAGTCAGAGCATGCCCAGGTATCCCACCACCACCACCACACTGGCAAGCACACACGCACACCACCAATGAGCGTGCAGCAGGGGCAAGAAAGTGCTGAACAGCACATCTCAACCAGGAAGAGACCCCGTCCTGCTCTGCCCCCTCAGTGCCCTGCACTGACAAAGCTCAGCATCATGCCCAGGGTAAGGGAGGAATGCTTGGAGTCCCGCCCATTACCATGGAGCAGTGCCAAAGGGGGAGTTTGGACGTAAGGGCCATGAGTCGACACCTGGCACAGTGTCCACTTGGGACGTGCCTTTGTCAATTCTTCACAAATAATTGTTTCTTTGGTCACTTCTTGGAATCTCATATTTCTATGAATTTTATGTGTACAAAATTAAATTTATTTTTTCTTCTGTTAATTGCCTTAGGTCAATTTAATTATTAGGCCAAAGAATCTAGAAGGGAAAAGTTCCTTCCTCCTACCGACTCCCACCTGCAGGAGAGGTAGCCTCAGGGAGGAAGAGAGGGAGGGGAGGCAGTGCGGGGAGGAAAGGCACGAAGACATCAGCTTTTGTGGTTTTGTTTTTTCATTTTATAGCTGGGTATTTTGTGTGTTTGGGTTTTTGTTTTGTTTTTTAGGAAGATCTGAAACAAATACATTTAAATAAAAACATATTAACTAAATAGGAAAGATTGGATTAGAACAGTTCTGCCTGGTTCATCTAAGTCCCTCCCAGTTTTCACAATTCCACTCCCCAGCATCTCCCTGAACTTCAAGATTCTGATGGAGCCTGGCCAAGGAAGGTAGCTCAGTGGCCGTGCATTAACCTATGAACCAGGAGGTCATGGTTCGATTCCTGGTCAGGGCACATGCCCGTTTTGCAGGCTCAATCCCCAGCGTGGGGCGTGCAGGAGGCAGCTGATCAATGATTCTCTCTCATCATTGATGTTTCTATCTCTCTCCCTTCCTCTCTGGAATCAATAAAAATGTTTAAAAAAAAAAAAAGATTCTGATGCGGTTGGAAAACAGCTCTGGTTTTTCTGTTTTACCCTTTATGATTGCCACAGTGCTATCACCAGTGAATTTTATTTAAATGTTTTTAGAAATAGCAGCTCCGGTGCATCAGCGAGGCGGACCCATTCCCTTTCTGCTAAAAAATGTTATTACTGTCATTTGTTGGTACTGCTTTTCTGACAGTTCATATAATTCAAGATAATCTAAGCCAATTTTGCAAGCAAAACAACATGGACCACTGCATCAAATAGCACATTAAATCTGCAGTACTGGTACATGGCAGCGACATTATTTCCTTATTTCAGTAGTTCTGAAATTCTCTCCAGAAGAGAAAGTGGGGTGGGGGGATGTGACAGGCCTCCAACAGAACAAGACCTCTTTCATTCCAGGCAGAATGGGATCTTCCGCCCACAGGCCGGGGGACCCAGGGTTAAAATTACAGCTATTGAAGTGTGCCCGCTAGGTTACATAACAAGAACAAACGTGTTAATGTATATGCTGTTAATGACACCCATTAGCAATCGCTACCTCCTGTGGGCATCTGGGTATGACAATGGCAAGATTCTACAACAAAGGGAATTCGTGTAGCATTTTCCTCGTTGTGGGAAAATCCCCTTAACAGAGGTTCCGACAGACCCGGGGTCAGGTGAATAGAATGGACACTGCGTGGACCCGTTCAAATGAGACTCATCTTAGATTATGAGGCAAATAATCATTAGCCACACGAGCAGCAGCAGATTCTTGCAGCAACAATGTAAAGAAAGAAAAACGACGCCAGGTTGTTGACCACCCGCAGTAAATCTGGCCAGAACCCCATCACGTGTGCTGCCTGTTCACCTGGTTGACAGCTCCCACCTGGTGAACATTCTTCGCGTTAATTTTTGCTGTTAAGGTAATTGGCGTGGTGTCTGTCTCCTGGGGAGCCCTGACTGACACACGGAGTGAGGGCGTTCTCACCTGCAGTGGACACTGACCTTCCAGAAACCTGAAATCCCCTCAGAGCCTTCCAGCCCGTCAGCCTAGAACAAGCTGCTCTGATTTTCAGATGGAATTTTAATTTGAACCAAGACAGATTTGTTTGAGGAGACATCTGCCAAGTATAGTGTTTCTGTAAAAACCTCTCGGGAAGCCTCCCTGATGCAGAACAGCCTTTGTGATCCCTGAGCGGGCCTCATGGGCCCGAAGTAATGATTGCTCTGGGGGGAGGAGCGGGGGGGCCTGGGACAGGGAGGTAGGTGTGTGGCCATCACCTCCTGAAGCTCCAGCCAAGAGCAGCAACAGGAAGAAGAAAATGGGGAGGAGAAAGAACAACCGCCTGAGCAGCACACAACTTCATTGTCTTGATCAGGAGGGACTGGGATCGGCATCAGCGCTGAAGGCTGGGTCTGCACTCCCAGGAGAGGCAGAGGAATATGTCGTGGAGACCAACAAGCGCACGAGAGTTTATTTTGTCCTCATCCGCGGTAAACGTCTTCTACCCAAGTCACCTGCGTGAGTCTGGCAGCTGCCATGCTTGCTAGGGGACCTTTCAGTGTTCAGATTTTGTGGTTTAGAGACACAGAGTGATGACATCATTGGGCCAACAGGAGGGAGTGCCAGGTCCCCAAGAACCAGCAGATGCACTAATGGGAACGGGGTGGCTGAGGTTGTCAGACAGTCAGAAACCCGCAGCCCAGAGCATAGGGAGGCATCTGATGTATGTGCTGCCGAGAACAGAAAGCAGACATTAGCTAAAAATTAAGGAAATCTGATTAAAGTGTGGACCTTCGTTACAACACGAATCAGTATTGGTTCCTTCATTGTAGCAGATGCACCATATTAATGTAAGATGTTAATAATAGCAGTGTATATGGGAACTTAGTGCCATCTTGGCAATGTTTCTGTAAATGCAAAACTGTTCTAAAAAATTATTTTAAGTGGGTTCTGTAAAAATTGCCAACGTTTGCATGCCCCAGATGAACACGGAACTGAGGCTCGGGGAGAATTTGAGGTGTGTGACTCCACGTTGTGCACCCTGTTACCTAGGGGCTTAATCACAAGGAACAACAACAGCCTGTAATTATTGGAATCGAGAGTCTAGGTCAGTTGTCGGCAAACTTATTAGTCAACAGAGCAGCAAACCGCGGCTTGCGAGCCGCATGTGGGAAGTCAGAGGGAAGTAAAAAGTAGGAAAGATTATAAGACACCTGGAAAGTGGAACTAAGGGTGGATGGGTCTGTGCACTTCCCCTGGTCACTCGGTGCATGCACAAATTTGAGGAGCCCCTAGGGGAGTGGGAGACAGGGCCCAGGCATAGACACAGGGATGAATCTCCCTGTGAGACCTGCAGCGAAAGGTCTAGGGCAGTGGTTGGCAAACTCATTGGTCAACAGAGCCAAATATCAACAGTACAACGATTGAAAGTTCTTTGGAGAGCCAAATTTTTTAAGCTTAAACTTCTTCTAACGCCACTTCTTCAAAATAGACTCGCCCAGGCCATGGTATTTTGTGGAAGAGCCACACTCAAGGGGCCGAAGAGCCGCATGTGGCTCGCGAGCCGCAGCTTGCCGACCTCGGGTCTATGGGGTCTCCCCTGCCAGAGCACAGGGCTCTGCTGTCCCCAGAACTGGTCAAAGCCCCAAAAGGAGGGGTCTATTTCCTGGGGCTGCTGCTCCCATGACTACAGACTGGCCTAAACGAACAGGAACATGTGGTCTCCCCGTTCTGGGGCCAGAACCTGAAACCAGGGTGTCTGGGGCTGTGCTGTCTCGGAGGGCTCCAGGGGAGGGTCCTTCCTGCCTCTTTGGCTTCTGGAGACTCCTGGCCGCATCCCTTCAATCTTCACGTGGCCCCGCCCCCTTGTTCACCTGCCCACTCTCATGTGATCACGTGCCCCCCACTTGTTCACCTGTCCACTCTCATGTGATCACATGGCCCCACCCCCTTGTTCATGTGCCCGCTCTCACATGATCACGTGGCCCTGTCCCCTTGTTCATGTGCCCACTTCCAGTTGATCACGTGGCCCACACCCTTGAGACCTGTGATGGTCTCTGTTTCAGGGTCCCTGGTTGGCTGTCTGCCCCTGCTCTCACACCTGTCAACAGTCCCTTTGCCAAAGTCCTTCCAGAAAATCGTGTGCCTGTGCCATCTCTTTCCTGCTGGGACTGTGACAGCTGGGATTGAGAAGGAGACAGGAGAGCAGTGGCCTGTCCAGAGTCCATGCAAGAGGTCCAGAGGGGCCTGTGCAGTCCCTGGAAGGCTGTGGGGGGGGGGGGGGGAGAAGGGTGGTGAGGCGGGGTGCTGATTAGGGAGAGGTGGAAACTCACAGCCTTGCAGAGCCCCCAGCTGCAGGATAAGGCAGGGTCCTCCCCAGCCCACCTCCCCCTCAACTCAGCCCTGCTCATGGGCAGCTCCCCCAGCTGCCACCTGGTTGCCGTGGTGCTAGTGACTTCCTAAGGAGCTAGTGTGTTAGGGAGAAAGGCCTCCACTCTCAGAAATCCCTGGACTGTGCAAACTTCAAGGGCCTGAGGGCTGACCTTGAGCAGGGGTTTTCCCACTGAATACTTTCAGCAAACAAAGCCTTACCTGAGAGCCATTATATAAAACAGATGGAAACTAAGCTGCTTGGGGCGAAGTGGTGGGCGCTGAAGGCGCCTGGGAGAAGGGACCAGAGTCCCCTTTCCCTTGTAGCTCAGGGTCCCAGAGAGATGGGGGTTGGGGTTGGTCCTGGCGGTGGGGTGGGGCAGCCAGGAGAGGGGAGAGCCCTGGGGAGAGTCACTGGCTGATATTTACTAACTGGTACAGAAGGGCTCAATATTTTCAGAACTGTGTGTTCATGCCAGTGTGGCTGGGACAACGAACTCATCTTTCACAGCAAGAACTCAGTCTAAACACACAAAAAGGGAAATATGTCCTTGGGAAATATCATAATGACTTCAACCTCTAATGTTCTCACAATTTTGTTTTTTGTTTTTAAATCTTGAAGGGATATTTTAGGGAAAGTATCTCTTGTCTAGAGGAAATATTTATATGAATTCAGAAATTCCATCAACTTCTCTTTTACTTTTGTGAAAGTCAAGTAAAATTAAATTTAAAATTGTATCCCCCAAAAAGAAAATTGTTAGTGTAACTGGACAAACAATGGGTCGGTGCTCCCCGTCACTACTCGAGCCAATTAAGCAGAGACTGGGTTGAATCATATATGAGCGTTTATAATATTGTCAGCAGTGTGGGAGAGCAGCAGGTTATCCACAAAAATCTGCTCTGCAGCCCCCCATAAACCAGCTGCTTATATAGTAAAAGTACAAAGGAAAAGTAGGCAAAAGGGCAGTTTACAGATATGTGAAAGGACTAGGGGTCTTCAAAGGGCTTAGTGATGTGCAAGGGCTGGGGTTACAAGGGAAATAGCCAACGGGAGTGCCAGATGGGCAGTTAACAGGGAAGCAGGCTGGAGGCCTGCAAACGCCTGCCGGTGTGCAAAAGGGCTGGGGACCTTCAAAGGGCTGGCGATTCTGGTTTCTGTAACAAATCTTTGTTCGTCTCTCCAGGTTAATAGGCAGCTCCAAATGGGGAGGAAGGGCTGCATCTCCAGGTCAGCTCCAGCCAGAGTAAAAGTGCCTTCTTTAATCAGAATAAAACTATTGCGGTTAACAGAGCATGATTAATATTTCTTACGATACTAGCTGGTTCTCCAACATTCTATTTCTGCCCCCTTTCATTTGCAGCCCTCCTAGTGTGGCTCAGTGGTTGAGCATCGACCCATGCACCAAGGGGTTGCTGGTTTGATTCTCGGTCAGAGCACATGCCTAGGTTACAGGCTCAATCCCCAGGGGGCGTGTGCAGGAGGCAGCCGCTTGACGTTTCTCTCATTATCAATGACTCTATCTTTCTCCTTCTTCCCTCTTCTCTCTCTAAGAATGAATGAATATATATATATATATATATATATATATATATATATATATATATATATTAATGTTAGCTAAATTGCCTCTCAGCCTTTTGGCTAAGATCAAGTGTAAAAATTGTCAGCTATATGACTTCTCTCCGACGTGGCTCACTGGTTAGAGCGTCGGCCTGTGCACCAGAGGGTCACAGGTTGGATTCCTGGTCAGGGGCACTTACCTGGGTTGCAGGTTTGATCCCCGCCCCCAGTGGGGACAAGTATGGGAGGCAACCACTCAATGTGTCTCTCTCACACCTCCCCCCTCCCTTCTACTGTCTCTGAAAATCAATGGAAAAATATATTCCCACGCCTCAGGTGAGGATTTTAAAAAATTGTTAGATGCATGTGTAGAAGTTTGCTAACATATGGCATTGACAGGTGTGGAAAGTGGACACTGTGGCAGTCGAGGGGGCTGCAACGTTTTATTGCTTCAAGAACAGCATGTCACCAATGAAAATGTTCAGAACCTCCGACCATAGTCGGCCTCCAGGAACGATGTTCTGCAGAAATATTCACAAAATACAAAATGACGGTGGCTATGGCAATATTGTATGTTGTTACAAAACTTAGGAAGCAACTTAAATATCATCAGTGGGGAATGATTAAACTTGTTTCGATGCCACAGGATATGAGAGGAAAGAAACGCAGGACAGTCTCCAAGTCCTGACAGGCAGACACCTCCAGGGCAGCTCTAATCCAAGTTCATTTTAAAAGGAAAAGAAGACCAACTCCAAGCTCCATATCTGTGGATGAATGTATGTGTGCTGTGCAGACACACAGCTAGGAGGGTTAGCTCTGGGATGAGGGGTACGATGGAGAGCGGGTGAAGGACTTTACTTGGGGACTAGACTGCCTGGGTTCAAACGCTGCTCCTACTCAGTGCTGTGCAACCCGGGCAAAATATTTAGCCCTCTCTGTGCCTCCATTTACACATCTGTGAAGTGGGGTCTATAACAGTGCCTACCTCACACTCATAGGATTGCAGTGAGGAAGAATGAGCTCATCCCTGTAAGTAATTGCCAATCACTCTCCACCCTGTGAAGAAAACGGGATGTGGAGTGAGAGGGGACAGGGGGACGGTTAGGGCAGCCCAGTGACAGAATCAATAAGCCACTGGGACAGTGTAACTCCGGGGGACGGTGCTGGGGATGGCCCAGGTCACCCAACCAACCGGACTCCCCAGGCTGGATGATTTGGGTTCCAAATACCATTTGTTTCTGTTTTAATGTGTGAAAAGAGAACCTGGATTACTCAGTGTTATAACTTGGAACATTGCTTTCTGCTGGTGAACGCCGCGGAGTGAGCATCGTTGGAATTTCCCCTGTTGCAGTCATCCTGTCTGAGTCTGAGTCTCCCAAAGAGCCGGAGCAGCTGCGGAAGCTCTTTATCGGAGGTTTGAGCTTTGGAACAACCGATGAGAGTCTGAGGAGCCATTTTTGAGCAATGGGGAACGCTCACGGACTGTGTGGCGATGAGAGATCCAAACACCAAATGCTCCAGAGGCTTTGGGTTTGTCACCTGTGCCACTGTGGAGGAGGTGGATGCAGCCATGAATGCAAGGCCACACAAGGTGGACGGGAGAGTTGTGGAACCAAAGAGGGCTGTCTCAAGAGAAGATTCTCAAAGACCTGGTGCCCACTTAACTGTGAAAAAGATTTTTGTCGGTGGTATTAAAGAAGACACTGAAGAACGTCACCTAAGAGATTATTTTGAACAGTATGGGAAAATAGAAGTGATTGAAATCATGACTGACCGAGGCAGTGGCAAAAAGAGGGGCTTTGCTTTTGTAACCTTTGTTGACCATGACTCTGTAGACAAGGTTGTCATTCAGAAATGCCATCCTGTGAACGGCCACAACTGTGAAGTAAGGAAAGCCCTATCTAAGCCAGAGATGGCTAGTGCTTCATCCAGCCAAAGAGGTCGAAGTGGTTCTGGAAACTTCGGAGGTGGTGGTGGAGGTGGTTTTGGTGGGAATGACAACTTTGGTCGCGGAGGAAACTTCAGGGGTCGAGGTGGCTTTGGTGGCAGCCGTGGTGGCGGTGGATATGGTGGCAGTGGGGATGGCTATAATGGATTTGGTAATGATGGAAGCAGTTTTGGAGGTGGTGGGAGCTAAAATGATTTTGGCAATTACAACAATCAATCTTCAAATTTTGGGCCTGTGAAAGGAGGAAGCTTTGGAGGCAGAAGCTCTGGCCCTTATGGAGGTGGAGGTCAATACTTTGCCAAACCACGAAACCAAGGTGGCTATGGCGGTTCCAGCAGCAGCAGTAGCTATGGCAGTGGCAGAAGGTTTAATTACTGCCGGGAAACAAAGCTTAGCAGGAGAGGAGAGCCAGAGAAGTGGCAGGGAAGCTACAGGTTACAACAGTTTTGTGAACTCAGCCCAGCACGGTGGTGGCAGGGCCTAGCTGCTACCAAGAAGACATGTGTTAGACAATACTCATGTGAATGGGCAAAAAAAAAAAAAAACTCGAGGACTGTATTTGTGACTAATTGTATAACAGGTTACTTTAGTTTCTGTTCTGTGGAAAGTGTAAAGCATTCCAACCAAGGTTTTTAATGTAGTTTTTTTTTTTTTTTTTTGCATGCTGTTGATTGCTAAAGGTAATAGTCTGATCATGACGCTGAATAAATGTGTCTTTTTTTAAAATGTGCTGTGTAAAGTTAATTTGCTCTGAGGCCATCTTGGTAATTTACCCCAACAGTGTGAAGCTAGACTTCCTTCAGGGTGATGCCAGGTTCCATTTGAAATTTACTTATAACCTGCTTGGGCACAGAGGCCATTGTCTTCAGAAACTTTGGTGTAGTTGAATTGACAGTTACTGTGTTGTGACCTGGAGTTCACCATTAAAAGGGTCACCCAAGCAGAGTCATGGAGTTCATTTGGTTATTAATGATTGTTGGCACATCCTATGCAATATATCTAAATTGAATTATGGTACCAGATAAAATTATAGGTGGATATGAAGCTTGTGTATCATCCATTATCATGTGTAATCAATAAATGATTTACTATCCTCTTGAAAAAAAAAATAACTTGGAACATTGCCAAACTTCCACCTCCTTTACACCAGTTAGAAGTAGCCTCTGAGATGAGAGCCGTTCACCCAACTAGACAGAGGTCTGCAGTGAAGCAGCACCAGGCCTGTGCGGCGGGGTCCCATGAACCATTAATAGGGCCAAACCCAGCAGCCGGAAACTTCCACATTCCTGGCGAAAAAAGCAGGAAATCAGTTTTAACAAATGCCGTTCAAACTTCATTTGATTCAAACCATTTCTATTGAAGGTGAACTGAACAGCATTCATTTTGACCTAAGTATTTTATCTTTCTGCTGGGACACGGAGTGAGGGAGCCATAACACAAGGGCCCCATTTAAAAAGTGGAGAGTTCAGCCTTAACTGGTTTGGCTCAGTGGATAGAGCGTTGGCCTGCGGACTCAAGGGTCCCAGGTTCGATTCCGATCAAGGGCATGTACCTTGATGTAAATGTGCTCACACATCACACACACACACACACACACACACACACACTCAAACTGTGGGATTCATGGAAATGGTGGGTCCCCTGTTAGGATGCAAGTGGGAGAAGGAAAGAAAGTCTGCTTCAAACATATCACTCAAGGAAGCCCAGCACAAACCCTCGCTCTGGCATTGTCTAGGTAACCCCTATTTTCTGTCCTACGTGACTCTAATGATAATCCCATTGTTGCAAAACCAGTCCAAATCCTACCAAGATAAAAGAGTCCCTCCCTGACTTGTTGGGTGTAGGTGGTACCCCAAGTCCTCCCACACCAGGTCACCAGCTCTGGCCAGGCCCAGCGCCATCCTGCTGCTGAGATGCGAGGCGGGAGGAGAGGGTGTTCTCCTGTCCCCCTTACCCAGGGTCCCTGTGCCGGCCGCCTCCTCTGTCCCTGACTGAGGCTCAGCCCACACTTTCTTTCCTCCTTGAGAAGAAAGCTTCAAGTGCTTCAAGGCCTTGCCTGAGAGGGAAGAAGAAAGACATGCTTCCCATTATAATGAAGTGTCTGCAAAACCATGAAATCACCTCCACTGTGTTGTGCCAGCGAGTCTCAGTGACTTCTCTCTCTCTCTCTCTCTCTCTCTCTCCCTCTCTCTCTCTCTTTTTCAAAAGCCCCATTTTGTTATACTTCTTTGGTACGACCTGGATCCCTCGTAGAGGGATGGGCATGTACTCTGCCTCAGAAAGGGAAGGGGGGTGGATAATCCGATTTACTGAATACATAATGAAGCTATTTATATCCTCGAGTGTGTGGCTTTTATTCCATATTCGGTATTATCTCCTGTGGGGGAGGAAAAAAATAATTTTCCTCCTTCCTTCTAAATTCCTCTAGCTGGACTAATAATCAAATTAACATGAGACAGAGTAGCAGGAGAAAAGTGACCAAATTTATTATGTATACATGGGGAGGGCGGGTGGGTGGGGACCCTAAGAATAGGAGACCCAAGGCCAGGTCACGCTGTGGAGGCTTATATGCCACCTTGAGCATAGGAGAAAGTGGGGGGTAGGGGACTTCAAAGGGCAAGAAGACAATCCAAACGGAGATGGAGATGGAAAAGCAACGTTTGGTAAATGTTTGCTGGGCCATCTTGAAACAATGGGTCACAACCAGGACTTTGATACAATGGGCCTGGCCAGGGCCCTACCTGTCTACCACACTAGTGCATGTTGAACTGTGCTTATCTATGATGATCACTCCCTTCCTGGAGCAGGTCTTCTCTGAATTCTTTTAGGCAATTAGGGGGAAGGTCAACGTTTCTGAGCCTTTTGTTTCTTAAAAATACTAGAGGCCCAGTGCACGGTGTCCCTCAGCCCAGCCTGCACCCTCTCCAATCTGGGACCCCTCAAGGGATGTCTGACTGCCCGTTTAGGCCTGATCCCATCAGGCAGTCAGACACCCCTCTCACAATCCAGGACTGCTGGCTCTCAACTGCTCACCTGCCTGCCTGATTGCCCCTAACCGCTTCTGCACATGCCACTGCCAGCCTGATCACCTAATCATTTTCCTGCCAGCCTGATCGACGCCTAACTGCTCCCCTGCTGGCCTGATTGCCCCTAACTGCCCTCCCCTGCTGGCCTGGTCACCCCTAACTGTCCTCCCTTGCAGGCCTGGTCACCCCTAACTGCCCTCCCCTGCCAGCCTGGTCCCCCCTAACTGCCCTCCCCTGCAGGCCTGTTCCCCCCCAACTGCCCTCCCCTGCAGGCCTGGTCCCCCCCAACTGCCCTCCCCTGCAGGCCTGGTCCCTCCCAACTGCCCTCCCCTGCTGACCTGATCACCCACAACTGCCCTCCCCTGCTGGCCATCTTATGGCAGCCATCTTGTGTCCACATGGGGGCAGCCATCTTTGACCACATGGGGGCGGCCATCTTGTGTGTTGGAGTGATGGTCAATTTGCATATTACTCTTTTATTAGATAGGATACCCGCTTAGCCCGGCCGGCCTGTGTTGCTCAGTGGTTGAGTGTCGACCTATGAACTAGGAGGTCCTTTTTGATTCCTGGTGAGGGCACATGCCCAGTTGCAGGCTTGATCCCCAGTAGGGGGTGTGCAGGAGATAGCTGATCAATGATTCTCTCTCATCATTGATGTTTCTATTTCTCCCTCTCCCTTCCTCTCTGAAATCAATAAAAAATATATATTTTTTAAATGTGGCCCTCAGTGCTCAGTAACCAGCTTAAAATAATTTATCTCCACCCCTCTGCCCCCAAAGCATATATTGGGGTGGCAAACTCTGGTTCTTCTCATCTCCAAAAGAAAGGCTGCATTTAAATTCTGGAGCGCTCATTTTTAAAAAATGTTTGTGAGGGGGTGGTTAGGCACAGAGGTGGGGGAGGTACTTTTGGTGAAAATAGTAGAAAGCTGAGATAAGCAAAGGCTAATTTTGTGCTTGTAGGTTCTCAAAGAGAGGGAAAACTACTTCTTCCTTTCTTAGACCTGTAGACAGAGGATCCAACCATGCACCTGTTTGTTTTTGCTATTAAAATTGAGTGACGTAGGTAATGTGTATATCACAAATATTTGTCCTTTTTTAAAGATATGTTTTTATTGATTTTAGAGAGGAGAAGGGAGAGGGAGTGATAGAAACATCAGTGATGAGAGAGAATCATTGATCGGGTGCCTCCTACACACCTCACACTGGGGATCGAGCCCACAATCCAGGCATGTGCTTTGACCAGGAATCAAACCGTGACCTCCTGGTACATAGGTCGACACTCAACCACTGAGCCACACAGGCCAATCTTAAAAAGAGGCTAAGATTTCCTCATTCCTCCCCAAACACATAAGGACTCATCTGTCTGATTGGAAAAATATATAGCCAAGTCATAAAAGATATCCTTTTTAAAAAGATGCTGAAAACTGGCATAGACAGAGGGGGAACAGGAAATTAGCATTGCATAGGAAGTCTGAGACCAGATGGAGCTAGAAGTAATTTTGCCTCCAGGAGAACAGAGTCAAGGACAAGACCCACCAGCTGGGGTGTCGCTGTCATGATTAACGATGCTACCCAGGAAGCCTTGGGGAAACTGCATTGTCAGTTTTATCCCAAATGCCCACCACGATCCAGTTTGCCTTTAATATCATCATTTTATTCAAATTACTTTAGCTATGAATCTTGGAAACCAACTTTGATCAAGTTGGCTCCTTGACTGTGTGTGGCTCTTGAAATTTGAAATGATGATATTTAAAGTATTAGTGGCTATTTTTGAAACTGGGAAGGGGGTAATTCATTTCACCTTGAAAAAGACAGCCTATGGAAAAGAAGTTAAAACACACCAAAAGAGAATTTAAAATGCAGTTAAAATTGAACCCTCAGATTTGCTGACGTTGCATACATTGTCATATAGGAAGTCATCAGCTATATTCCTCCTGCCCCTGCTTTTCTTTTACTTATTTTCTTTAATATTTTTATTTACCTCTAACAGGAAGGGAAAGGGAGAGGGAGAGAGAAATAGAAACATCAATGATGAGAATCGTTGATCGACTGTCTCCTGCACGCCCCCCACTGGGGATTGAGCCTGCAGCGGGGGCATGCACCCTGACCAGGAATCCAACCGTGACTTCCTGGTTCATAGGTCAATGTTCAACCACTGTACCACAGTGGCTGGGCCTCCTACTTTTTATTTCTGTACCTTGTAAAGAATGGAAAATTTTTCTCTGAAACTTATATTGTTTATGGACTGTGACAGAATGTGTTTCTGTCAAATTCAGGAGTGCATCCTTAAAGCGGTAAGACAACTCAATTGATCAATCAGCATAATGAATAAAGATATGCAATATTTTTCAAAAGCAAGAACTGTCACTAGTGCCTGATAGATTTTATCAAAATGAAAAGATCAGATAATGTGGGATTGGGGTATGTGAAAGGCAGTCTACAAAATGAAAGAAAATATTTTCAAACCGTGTATCTGATAAGGGGTTAATTTTCAAAATATGTAAGGAATTCCTACAACTCAATAGAAAAAAAAAATTTTAATGGGCAAATGACCTGAGTAGACATTTCTCCAAAGAAGACATACAAATGGACAACAGGTACATGAAAAGATGCTCAACTTTTTTCACTAATCATCGGGAAATGTAAATCAAAACTCCAATGAGATATCACCTCCCATCATTAGAATGACTATTATTTTTTAAAAAAGGATAAGTATTGGCAAGGATGCGGATAAATTGGATCCCTATACACTGTTGATAGGAATATAAATTGATGCAGGCTCTATAAAAAACAGTATGGAGGTCCTACAAAAATTAAAACTAAAACTACCTATGATTCAGCAATTCTACTTCTGCATTATTCAAAGAAAATAAAATTGATTTCAAAAAGATATCTGCACTCCATATTCATTTCATCATTATTCACAAAAGCCAAATGTTCATCAATAAATGAATGGATAAAAAATGTACTAGATAGATACAAAGGAATATTATTCAGCCTTACAAAAGAAGGAAATCCTACTGTTGCCACAATAAAGATGGACCTGAAGGAGGTTATGCTAAGTGAAATAAGCCAGTCACAGTAGGATAAATACTGCATGTTGTTTCTCTTTATGAGGCATCTAAAAGAGTCAAACATATGGAAATAGACAATAGAATTCCCAGGGGATGGGAGGAGCAGGATCATAGGGAGTGGTTGTTCAATGGTATACAATTACAGTTACACAAGATAAGCAATTCCCAGAGATCTGCTTCACACACAGTGCCTGCAGTTAACAATGAGGTATTGTGCACTTAAAATGTGTGGAGAAAGTAGCTCTCTTGTTAAGAGTTATTACCACAGCCCTGGCAGGTTTGGCTCAGTGGATAGAGAATGGCCTGCAGACTGAAGGTTCCCAGGTTCCATTCCGGTCAAGGACACATGCCAGTAGGGGGCGTGCAGGAGGCAGCCCATCAGTGATTCTCTCTCATCATTGATGTTTCTATCTCTCCCTCTCCCTTCCTCTCTGAAATCAATAAAAAAAATATTTTTTAAAAAGTTATTATCACAAAAATCAACAACAAAGAAACACAAGGAGACTTTTCAAGATGACAGATATGTTTATTCCCTTGATTGTGGTCATGGTAACACAAGTGTATATATACATGTCCAAACTCACCAAATTGTATACATTAATTATGTTTTTATACATTACATTTTTCTATACCAATTATACCTCAATATAGCTAATAAAAGCAAAAAAAAATACCTCAATAAAGCTGTAAAAAATAAAGTTAAATTTTAGCCATTTGAAAAAAAAATAAAAATAATGCTCATTTGGCTTTTCTTCGGCAATATTTATATACACAATTCTTTTACTTAATTGCTTTGCAGTGTCTGAAGCAATGTAACATGGGGAATTTCTTTTTTTTATTAAGGTATTATATATGTACATATCTTACCATTGCCCCCCCCCACCCCACTCCCATACATGCCCTCACCCCCCAATGTTTTGCATCCGTTGGTTATTATTATATGCATCCATATAAGTCCTTCGGTTGATCTCTTATTTTAACATGGGGAATTTCTAAATGATTTCTTCCTTAAACGCCTTCAGTGTGTCATCATTTAGGATCATATTTGTTGTTGGCTCCTGGAAAATGCTTTTCATTCTATTAGGTAAGTTCTATTTCTATTTACATCAAGTTGTGATTAAGAAATCTGTTGACCTTCATCAGGTGCATTTTGGTCCTATAGTGATAAAATCACGTGACTTTTCCTCTGTTATGTTGGATGGAATGAGCTGTGTTGATGGATCTCTTAATGATTAAGCCTCCCCATGTTCTTAAAATAAACCTACTTCACCACAGTGTATGTTTTTAATTTATAGCTGGGTACAGTGTGCTAATATTTCACTTGGTATGTTTGTGTCTGTACTCATAAGAAAAGAATGTAATTGTGAGCATGTGGTGAGGGGTATCTTTATTAGGTTTTCTATGACGGTTTTATGAAATGATTGATTGTTTACATTTCTCTCTCTTCTGTAGGACAGTCTGTGTAAATGGGAATTAAGTGTTCCCTGGGTATTTGGTAAAATCACTTGAAAAATCATCTGGCTTTGGCAGCTTTTTACTTTTTTTTAGCGGTAAGTCTGAAATTCACAGGATTCTGTGGTTATGGGTCTATTCAGACTTACCCTCACTTTGTGGGTGAATTTACCTACAAAGTCATTAATTTCATTTAAATTTTCTAGTTATTAACAAAACTAGAGGCCCGGTGCATGAAATTCATGAACTTGGGGGGGCGGTTCCCTCAGCCCGGCCTGCGCCCTCTCGCAGTCCAGGAGCGCTCCAGGGATGTCTGATTGACGGCTTAACGCTGCCATGCAGTGGGAGAGGCTCCTGCCACCGCCGCTGTGCTCACCAGCCTGTGAGCCCAGCTTCTGGCTGAGCGGCGCTCCCCCTGTGGGAGTGCACTGACCTCCAGGGGACAGCTCCTGTGTTGAGCGTCTGCCCCCTGGTGGTCAGTGCATGTCATAGTGACTGGTCCTTCCACCGTTCAGTTGATTTGTGTGCCACGAGGCTGCGGTGGGTACAGGGGCGGGTCTGGGCCCATCCTCTGTGCGCCCAGCCCCTCCTGCTGCAGCCCCCAGACCCCTGCCGGCAGCCCTGCTCCTGCCGCCGCCACTCCCACACGCTGACAGCGCCGGCCCCGCTCACACCTGCTGACAGCATGGAGCGATTGGGTCTGGTGCCAGCAGCGGGTGCGAGTGATGACTGCTGCCCCGATCGCCCCTCAGGAGCAACGGGAGGTGGAGAATCCCTGAGGGGCGATCAGGGCCTGCAGCCGCTGCTCATACCTGCTGACAGCGCCGAGCAATCAGGGCCAGCACCAGGCGCTGGCAATGGGTGTGAGTGGCGGTTCCAGTGCCAGCAGCGGGTGAGAGCAGGGCCGGCACAGGCAACAGGTGTGAGCACCCAGTGGGACCACAGCACGCAGGAGCGACTGGTGCCCAGCCTTGGTCCGGTGTCCCTGCTCACCTGCTCCACCATCCACCGTGGCCAATGCCTGCTATGTTCTGCTCTCTGCCACCTGCTGCTGATGCCCACCATGTTCCGCATGCACCCTCTGGTGGTCAGCGCACATCATAGCGACTGGTTGTTCGGTTGTTATGCCGTTCGGTCTATTTGCATATTAGGGTTTTATATATAGAGATGTTGTGTAGATAGTTCTTACAGTTCTTTCCATCTCCTTCATCTCTGTTGTTGCATCTCCTTTCTTGTTCCAAAATTTTTTTTTTAAATATATTTTATTGATTTTTCACAGAGAGGAAGGGAGAGGGAGAGAGAGTTAGAAACATCGATCGATCAGCTGCCTCCTGCACGCCCCCCACCGGGGATGTGCCCGCAACCAAGGCACATGCCCTTGACCGGAATTGAACCCGGGACCCTTCAGTCCGCAGGCCGTCGCTCTATCCACTGAGCCAAACCGGTCAGGGCTCTTGTTCCAAAATTTGATTGTCTGTATTTCCTGTCACTTCTCCTAAAGTCAGGCTTGCCAGTAGCTTGTGTTTCCTAAATTTATCTTTAAAATAACCAGCTTTTGGTATTGTTTATTAGATCAAGTTTATTAATCATATCACTTTTAATTTTATTATTCTCTGTGTGTTTTTTATTTTTATTTATTTACTTAAATATTTACTGTTTAAAGTATTATAAATAGTAGTACATATGTCTCCTTTTTCCCCCATTGACCTCCTCCCTGCCTCCCCTACCCCCCATCACATGTCCTCACCCCCCCTCCCCCAGGCTTTTGTGTTTTCATAGATTTGAAATAAAAGCACACTGAATACAATAAATATTTATTGTGCTTTATACAGATTCTATCATCACACCACTAATCTAAGTTCTGGAAGTTTAACATTACACAGAGACTTCAGGACCATCTAGGAGTCTTTGGCTCCATTTTCCAGAGGAAGGAACACAGTAGATCATTTGATCTCTCTCGGCCTCAGTTTTGTCATCTGCAAAAGTGGTCTAAGACCATTTCCTTTTCCAACCTCCAGGACTGTTGTAAAGACCAAAAGCAACTACGTAAAACAAGTAGTCAACTGTGAGCATTTACATACTATTTTTCACACTCCCCCAAACATGTTTAAGAACCCCACAGAAAACATCCTGTATTAGGCTCACATATGAAAATGTGTATACATATTCATAATGTATTATGTATACATATTCATGTGTATGTTTATTCATATTTACATATGTAGTTAAATCTGAACATCGTCCCTGTCCCTCCCTTTACTAATTGAGGCAATCTCACAGTAGGCATACTCTCCCCACAAACACAAACAAGTACATGCAAGGGATTTTGCAATTAAAAGCAGAAACACTGTTTTGCGACCTGAACTGTTTTCATTTTTGGAGACAGAGCAAAAGGGGGTGAGAAGATAGGAAGTTTAAGAAGGTGGGTGGTAGAGACAGGCAGAAGCATGTAGAAACCCTAAAAAAGGCAAGCAGAAGGAAGAAAATGAAGATAGAAAATCAGAGTCCAAAAAGATAGCTGCCTTACTTCTAGTTCGCCATTCTATACAGACCCATCTTCCTCTTCTGGTTTTATGTCCTCTGATCAGTTCTTCCCCCCGCAACCTGGAGAAAGGGAATCCTTTCTGCTTTTTTGGAGGCTTCAGAACAAATTTGCAGGCCAGCATCCAGGATGTGTGCAACAAGGATGATGACTGATTTGCACACTTAGGAAGGCCTGGATTCCATTCACTCCCGATGGAAAACCCAGCCCCTGCAGTGCCTGGACTGGACTGGAGAAGGCAGACAGGCATCAGGATCAGAAGAAGGTACCGACAGACCAGTTCTGTTCGGTTGTCGGAGTCTCCTCTACTGCCCCCCCGGCAATTGCCAGAGGATGAGGCTGCCCACAGAAATAGCAGGTAGCCTTAGCATGGCCCTGACTAACCAGACCTGAGCACAAAGAATCTGATGGATTGACTGAGAGTCAGTGATTGGCAGCTGGGAGCCTGGAGCCCCTCCAAACCGTCTCTGGACTTTGATGATGAAGCACCAGTTCTATCTCTCCCAACTCGCCTTCCATCACCTGCACCATGTCATACAGCGCAGCCATACCCACCACAGAGGTGACGGTCATTGCAGCCAGGATCCGTGAGGCCATTTCTGTGAAGATATACTGGCTTCCAAGGTAAGTGCAGACAAAGGCAGCTGCCACCGTGACAATGAAGTTGAAGATGGTGATGACCAGAGCCTTCACTGACCTCACTTCCTTGCCCCGGTCACTTAGAATCCCACCATGCCTTGAATCCTAACAGGTGATCCACTTATATTCGTCAGTGGCCAGCTGCATCTTAATTTTCTCCAGACAGGCAACTAGCTCTGGGTTCCTAGGCTTCACCACCTCTGGGAGGTAGATTTCACTGCCTTCTAGGAGCTCATGGAGGTACAGTGTGGAATCCCTTTCTCTCAGGTATGGGTGCAGATCCCAGACCAGGCCGAAGGAAACCAGGCGTGCGGGACCACTGGGGAGGGCACCACCCTTGTGCTGCTTCTGCATCGGGCCTCGAGCTCTGCCCGCAGTTTGCGTGGAAGCTGCTCTTACTCCAACTCCTGGTCAGGGGCCAAAGCACGCACCAGCCGCTCGCCGGCAATCAAGTAAGACGCCAATGCTAGCCCACTCTCTATCATTCTCTTTTGTTTGTTCTTTTTATGGTTTCTTATATTGAACGTTTAACTTATTTCAAACTTTCTTGCTCAACAATAAAAGTAGTTATGGGTAAAGCTATAACATTTTTTCTTACTGTGTCTTTAACTTCATTATAAAGGCTTTAAGATAAAATATACTCATTTTGTTAATTTCTATGTAACTAGTTACCTATAAGTTATTTGCCTTTTGCTCTGGGAATCGTTATTTTAAATATATTTCTTTATTGATTTCAGAGAGGAAGGGAGAAGGAGAGAGAGATAGAAACATCAATGATGAGAGAGAATCATGGATCGGCTGCCTCCTGCATGCCCCCCAATGGGGATGGAGCCCACAACCCCAGCATGTGCCCTTGGCCAGAATCAAACCTGGGACCCTTCAGTCTGCAGGCTGACGCTCTAACCACTGAGCCAAGCCGGCCAGAGCTGGGAATCATTTTTAAAAGCATTTTTCAAATTTCCAAGTAGATATTATTAGCAATTTCCAGATTAGTATGGTCTCTAAGAACTCTGTTTTTTACAATTTATGAAAAACGTATTTAGTATCAAGAACATGATGAAATTCAGGGAAATTTTTATTGTCATAAGGAAAAATTGTATAACATACATACACACTTGTGCATGCACACATGTTAATTATTATTTGAGTCCTGAATGTCTGCTTATTACTTTCCTTCTTAACTGGTCAGTTTCTGAGAAAGGGGTTTTTATAGCTTTTCTCTGGGACTGGGATTTTAACAAATTTTCCTTGTATTTGTTTTGTTTTTGCCTTATATATATATGGTTCATCTTTTGACTATTCATCTTTTTAAAAAATATTTTATATTGAATTTTTTAGAGAGAAAGAAGCATTGATGTGAGAGAGAAACATCTATTGGTTGCCTTCTGCAGGCACCCCAACCTGGGATTGCACCCAAAACCTGGGTATGTGCCCTGACTTCGAATGGAACCAACAACTTTTCAACACTCAACCAACTGAGTCACACCAGCCATGGGCACTGTTCACCTTTTTAAGGGGACTATTCTTGTCAACACTGCAACACATCCCTTTGCCAAGCTGATGCCTGGATGGACATGGGTCCCTCCAGACCCCTGTCCCCTGCTCACTGCCCTGGAAGTCTGACCTACCATGGATGGCCTCCTCAGGCTCATGAACCCTGGCTTGGGGACTGTCTCAGAGAGTGGAGGGCCTAGCAGATTGGAGGGAGGAGGCCCCACCTTAGTATTCCCAGCTCCTTTCCTCCAGCTTTGCCTCAGGTTGGCTCTACTCATGATGACCTTTTCCACTGACTCTCTCCCCCTGGAGCCTGGTAATGCTCCCTTCCCCACCCTTTTGAAACTTTGAAGGACAGTCCTGCAGCTGCCAGCCACCAAATGCTACCTGTGGGTGCTCAAGATACTGCCCCACCTTCGGGAACAGTCTTCTTCCCAAGCCCACTTCCAACTATCCAAAGGTGGCACCTATTTCCTGCTCTCTCTCCTTTGGGCCTTACCTGTCACTTTGGCTGCTTTTCTATTACTTTGCATTTGCCTGTTCTTTTTGCTATGTCTTTTAAATTTTTCTGGGCTGTCTCATAAAAATAAGATAATTCAGTTTCATTTTTAAAATCTAATCTGAGTGATTGGGAGGGGGCACAGGGGTCATGTTCTGCCGAGAACCAATTCCAGCATGTAATAATTGCAAGAGTTCCATCAAAAGGTTTATGGGACTTGGGCGGCTCAACAAGGGTGAGCCACAAATGTAGTTTGCCTGTTGGAAATGGCTAAACGGCACTTCCCCCAAACCTGAATAGGATTAACTGCCAGACAGCTCAGGGCATTTTATTGCCTCCTGTTGGCCAAACACCTGAACAGCTGTAGGCTATTCCCCAAACTGACAATGCTTCTGTAACCTTACCCTTTGAAGTGTATATCTCCACCTTGCCTTAGGACAAATTGTTTTAAATAAATAGCAGGGGGGGGGGCGGTCCTTAGACAAGAGGAGTTTTCAGTTCCTTTAGCTGAAGATCCTCTGATCCCCAATGCCTTTCAAAATTATCTTTCGTCTTTGGACTCCTTCTTGAATCTACACATCAGCCCCTTTCTCCAGAATGCTGAACCCTGAGAATGTAACGCTGGGAAAAGAACCCCAGCAATGTTCTATTTCTCAAGCAGGATGATGGTTTCACAAGTATGTTCGCTTTGTGATTGTTCTTCAAGCTGCATAAGAGTGCTTCGTGCACTCTCCTGTATATGGATTATAACTCAATGAAAACATAAAAACAGAACAAAGCTGGTGCAGGTCCCCAGACAGAGCAGCAAAAAAAGCTCAATCCTTCTTGGTGTGATAATAGGGTCCCATTGTTTCCTCCGCGTGAGGACAGAATGCTGCTCATAGAAGAAATGCTCTTTCTTCAATAAAGGTACAAACAGTGTTTGTGAAATGTATTTACTTAGTCCCTTAGTGGAGGAGCCAGCAGGTCCTCAGACTTAGCTGGAGTGCAGACAAAAGTAGAACTGGAGAACCCATCTTCTCCTTGTTCATCAGACCAGGCCCAGCATCCTACCTGCCCCCACTGTGCCTGGACAAGCAGCGTATCAAGGTGCAATGGAAGCCTGAGCTGAATATCAAGGTGCAGACATGGAAGCCTTGCTGGACATCAAGGTCCAGTCAACACAACTCAGACTTCCTTTTATGTAAAATTATTACCTAATATGTAGACCATATTGCTATAAAGAACATTATGGGGCTCTAGCTGGTTTGGCTCAATAGATGGAGTGTTGGCCTGTGGACTGAAGGGTCCCGGGTTCGATTCTGGTCAAGGGCACATGCCCTGGTTGTGGGCTAGATTCCCAGTAGGTGTTGTGCAGGAGGCAGCCGATCAATGGTTCTCATCATTGACTTTTCTCTCTCTCTCTATTCCTCTCCCTTCCTCTCTGAAAATCAATAGAAATAAAAAATAAAATCAAAAGAACATTATGGGGACAATTGGGCTAAAAAAAAAATGAAAGGGATATGTCAAAGGGATATAGCAATTCCGAAAAGGGCCTCATCCAGGCTTATACATTGTTAATTGTTGGGTTTTGTTTTGTTGGTTGTTGTTTTGCTGTTTGTTTGTTTTAGTCACTGTTAATCTGTTATGTCCTCCAGCCTTTCTTTGTCCCTAAGACAATGGTATTTTTTATGCATACAGACAAGTTATTTTGTAGAATGTTCCTCAATTTGCGTTTGTCTGTTTCCTCATGATTAGATTCAGGTTATGTATTTTGGGCTGAAATATCCCAGAAATGATATTGTGTTCTTCTCCGTACATTGTTATCAAAAAACATCAGTGATGTTGATTTGTTCATTACTGATGAACTTAATTTTGACCACTTGGTTAAGATGTTTGTCAATTATTTTCACTGTAGAGTTTTTAGCTTTATGATTAGTGAACAATTTGTGTGTGTGAAAGGGATTACTTTGAAACCATCCTATATAATAAAAGGCTAATATGCAAATTGTCCCCTCAACCAGGAGTTTGACCAGGTGTTCAACAGGGAGTTCAACCAGGGGGCGGGGCCAGCTGGCCAACCACCCATGCCCCTCCCCCCAGCCAGCCTGGCCCTATCGGGACAGGATGGCCAGACCCCACACATGCACGAATTCATGCAGCAGGCCTCTAGTGTAAATATATTGTTCATCATTACACTTCACTGAATAGTTTTAGCATCTATTGACAATTCTTGCCTGGGTTAGATATCTACATGTTGTTTGCAAAATAGTGATTTTCTAAACTTCATCATTGAAGTTCATTAGTTGGCATTTTACTATAAGTAATTTTCCTTCCTTCCTTCCTTTTTTTAATTTCCTTTCTTTTTTTCTTTCTTTTTCTTGACTTTTCTTTCTCTCTTTTTTTCTTTCTTTTTAAGGTGGACTCACAGATTCTTATTTATCCAATGGGTTATAATCTATTACTGTTACTATTCATTTTTATGTAGTTAACTCTCCCAGCTTTTCCAGTAAAAAGTCTCTTTAGGCTGACTTTTATGTCCTTTTGACACATCTCTTTCCTTCTTTTGAGCACTCTCTTTACTCTCTGGCCCAAGATGTTTCAGGCTTATCTTGTACTTTTCCTGTCCCTTCCCTAGAATCTGCCATTTCTCCAAGAAGCCACGCTTCCTTTCAGTATGGAACAGTATTTAGAAATCAAGGTCTTCACACGAAGTATATTTGTTGCTTCTGGGCTGTCATTGTTTCTAGGCCCTTTCCTTGGAAAACGCCACTACTGGTTCTTATTCTAAAAGTTCATAATGAGTCCTATGAACTATGATACAGGGTTTTTCCTTGCATTCTCCCACACCTAAATGTTATCTCCCTCTCTAACACTGAGAACACTGGCTTCTAATGAAATCAACATGTTTGCTCATTTGTTCAATCCTACAACATACCCAAAACAGTTTCAGAATCACCACACCCATGGTACCATGAGAACCAACCTTCAAAGACTTCCAGGTTTGCTTGCAGCTCCTTTTGTTCCCCCTTCAAACTAAGACTTGGAAGTTCCTTCGGTTGGTTCTATTTCTTTCTTCATGGTGTATTCATCTGAAATACAGTAAGGCTTACTGCTTCTGCTTATATTCAGTTTAGTGTTTTACCCCATTCTTGATTATTAATTTTCTTTTCTTGAGCATATAAGTCATAATCCAAAATATATAACTGTAATCTAAAATTTAGAACTATATAAGAAGATCTATTCCCCTATCCAGTTTACCCCATTCTCACCCAACTCTACATGTAAGTGATTTCATTAGTTTAGGGTATGCTCACCCCATTTCTTCTGCCAAATATAAGCAAGCATTTAAACTCCAGAGCGCAGCTCCAACACGGAGCGAGTGTGCGCTCCTATTGACATGGCTGCTCCCATCCACACTGCTGTGAGGATACATTCACTGCCTCATTTGCCACAACAAACGCTGCTTTTATGATGATTAAAAATCTTAAGTTTCTGCCTTTTGCCCAACAATGGCCAAATTAAACAGCATCTCCATAAGGCAGAAGGGCAGGTGGTCAATGGACACTTGACATGGTTGTGGAAATGAGTCTTGATGGAGCTGTCTAAAGGCACCCTCCACCCAGGCAGCCTTTGTGCCCAGGCAACCCAACTTGAAAGATACCATGTGCACACATGTACACACACAGTGCACTATCAGACACACACAACACACAGCACACACTCTCACACTACACACACAGACACACACAGCACACACTCTGACACACTACACACACCCAACACACAGACACACAACACAGACACACACCGCACAAGACACACCACAATCACTGACACACAATACACATGCAACACATAAGGCAAACACAGCACACAAGTATATGCACAGCACAAAGAGACACAAACAGACACACAACACACAAGACACACACACTAAAGAAGCAGTTGTTTCTGTTTGGCGCTACTGAGAGCCGGCAGGCTTCTGAGAGCACGCAATCATGACAATAATTAGTTGAAATGGCACCACCATTATCTTGAATTACCTTGTCTTCCAAAGAAAATGTCCTAATGAGCTCTTGATCCACCATGGAGGATCTGTAATTTGGAACAAGTAAATTTATCTGTCTTTTTCTACGAATCATTATTTCCGTTCTTCATTGTGAGGCTAACAACATAATTGAGCTGTCATCGTTCCAACTTAGGTAATAGATGTTTCTGGCAAAATGCTTCAAATGCGCTATGAAATAGAAGAGGAATCTGAGGCTCACTTACTGTGTGGTGCTTGGGCCTGAAACATAATGTCGCTGGAGCTATAGTTTTGCACTTGGACCTGAGATGAAAATTAGTTTTTAAGTAAATGTTCTTACCTTTTCCCCATCATTTCAGTTCTTGAATCCTTCATCAAACAATTCAAGAACCTTACTTAAAAGTAGACAAAAGTGTAGTTTGATAAATAGTATCTTTGTGTCTATTATATCTCATCTTAGCCAAATGAACCACTTCATGCTAGACTGCCTCCCCAGACACCATGTAAAATTATTTTGTGTGCCTATAACATTACCATGTGGAAAATTACTGAACGATTTGGAGATCTATGCCAATCAAATGCCCTCTGGTGTGATCTGTGGGGCTGAGCCACAACCTAGTTCTGGGTTGGGGTAAGGCCTGGGGCCAGGTAAGAAGTTCTAGATTCTTCCAATGGAGCTCAAAGCCAGGATTCTGACACTTTCCTCTCTAATTTAGGCATGACCAAATGCCTGGTGGCACTGGAGGTTTCTTTTATTGTGGTTTAGTTGTGGAGAGAAAAGGCAAAGAGTTAGGGAGAGAGCTACATCAATTGACACTTACTTCTGAGATCCTCCACACGAATGTGGGCAGAATCCTTCCAGCTTCTGCTGGTGGCTGGCAACCTTCGGGGTTCCCTGGCTTGTAGATGCATCACTGCAATATCTCCCTCCATCTTCCTCGGGCATTCTCTACATCTCTCTCTCTTCACATAGGCATGTTTCTCTCCCTATAAGGACATTAGTCATCCTATATAACGAAAGGCTAATATGCAAATTGACCGAACAGCAGAACGACCGCTCGCTATGACGTTCACTTACCACCAGGGGGCAGGCGTTCAATGCAGGGGCTGCCCCCTGATGGTCAGTGTGCTCCCACAGGGGGAGTGCCGCTCAGTCAGAAGGGGGGCTCACAGCTGACCAACGCAGTGGCGGTGGCGTGAGCCTCTCCCGCCTCTGCAGCAGCACTAAGGATGTCCGACTGACTGCCTCCCAAGGGCTCCCGGACTGTGAGAGGAAGCAGACCATGCTGAGGGACTTCCCCCCCCCTCCCCCCTCCGCTCACCAGTGCACAGTTTTCATGCACCTGGCCTCTATTATTGGAATAAGAACCTATCCTGTTGACAGCATCTTAACTTGATGACATCTGCCAAGACCCTATCCCCAAAATAAGTCACATCCACGTGTGCAGGGGTTGAGGACACGAGGCAGCCCATAACAAGTACCGACTCCAGGCTTTTCCAGGTTGTGAGTGAGACTCATGAAACCCCGCTGACGTCTGCTGCAGTTCCACATGGGGTTGTGCTCCTGGCAACGGCAGTCCAGCGCCCCAAGGTGACGGGTGCCTTCATGAGGGTCTCTGCAAAGAATGACAGAGGGAAGTTATTTCTCATCACAACCAACCTGCCCTGCATGCAGACACATCCTTAGACAGAAAGCCTCTCTCTTCTTCCCCAAACCCAGCACCTTTGCCACGTCTGCCTCATTTTTGCTCCTCCAGAACTGCCTTGTCTTCTTGCCCCAGACACTCCGCTGCGTGTTAATGTAAATCTGCTTCTCTTTCAACTCTCCCGGCCCAGCCTTGCCCTGGATCTCCCGCCCTCCCTTGGCCCTGAGGTGGCGGAAAGGAGAATCCACATGCTGGGCATGGGCAGGGATCACGAGGAGCAGGTGGCTGTGCCTACTTGGGCACTCTTTTTCATCCCTGCCACTCAAGCCACAGAGCCCAATTCCAGTTTATTTAGTGGAAAGAACGGAGACCTGCTCCATGAGGGTAGCCCCGGGGAGGCGACGTCCGTCACTCCTCAGCTGAGGGATGACCGCCCCGCCTCTTGCTCTGTCCAAACAATGGCACAGCTCTGTCATCTCGCTTCCTGCTTCCTATTTCTGGGCTCAAAGTGCCCAGCTGGTCCCCTCCTGGCCAGCATGGCCCTGACACCAGGCTCTTCTCTGGGTCCTGTGAGCCTTGGGAGAAGCTGGAGACGGCTTGGGAGCGATCAGATTCAGGTCCAGTCACCAGCGGAGGAGAACCAAGTTGAGGGAGGCACCTTGTAGGGGCTGGTGGCACACGAGGTCCTGGGGAAGGGGAGACGCTAGGGAGCACCTGCTGCCCAGGCGGAGGAGTTGTGGCCTCCAATGGATGTGGGAGTGAGCAGCAGGGTGTGGGGTGTGGGCAAAGCCAGGATGTGTGAAGGGCTGGGCTGTAGGCTGAGGAGGACCCAGGGGCTATAGCAGGGGTGGTGCCAGGTGAGGAGCACGGCAGGGGCCCCCCAGAGGGAGGAAAGCAGGGACAGTAGTCCCACGTGTGTGCCATAGACAGTTCAGAAGTTGCCTAAACCTTAATCCAGCTCAGCAGATAGCTTCTGGATGCTTTATTGCATTTGAGACTCATGCTGGGTACATGGAGAGAGGGGCTGGGATCCCAACACCACCAAGAAACACTTCTGTCCTCGAGAAGTTCCTGCAGCAGGGCCTGGGCCCTGCAGGCGGAGAGCCGGGGGGGCTCTCAGCGTGCTGCGTCCTCGCTGCTTTCCCGGGCCGTGCTCCTGGCAGGAGACGCTGCGGAACTAACCCCGGACTGATTGATTTTACCCGCAGTGAGATGAATTCTCCTTAAGCAATTTGTGCCTGTCAGTAGTTCAGCTGTGGGCCGTGAAAACTTGATTTGCTTAACCTTTCTTTGAAAGAAATAAAACTGTCTGGCATCGCAGGGTTTGATAAATGACAGAGCTGCCGTGGTGCCCTGCTATGCAGTCACACCGAAGAGGGGACGTTTGTAAGCTAAGGGCCTCCATCCTCACTAACCCAGCCCCACCACAGCCCGAGGAGCAGGGCAGGAACAGGAGGAGGGTTCTGGGCAGCACAGCGGCAGCGCGTCCTGGAGGCTCAGGGCCCAGGGATGTTGCTGACGGCAACCCCCAGAAGACCCTGCTGGTATGCACACTGAACACCTGCTGAGCCCGTCCCAGGAGTGTGGTGAGACTTAAAGAAGGTGACACGCCCGGCTGGTGTGGCTCAGTGGTTGAGCGTCGACCTATGAACCAGGAGGTCATGATTCGATTCCCAGTCAGGGCACATGCCCAGGTTGCAGTTCAATCCCCAGCTGGGGGCGTGCAGGAGGCAGCTGATCAATGACTCTGTTTCATCATTGATGTTTCTATCTCTCTCTCCCTCTCCCTTCCTCTCTGAAATCAATAAAAATTTTAAAAATACTTCATTAAAAAAAAGATGACAAGGGTGGAGGTCCCAGCTCAGGGCCTGGGGATAAGAGGGTGTCCATTCCCTTCCCTTTCTTTCAGCTCTCTTTCTTGCCAGTTGTGTTTGATTCTTATAAGAACTTGCAGGACTACATGGTAAGAAATTTGGATTTTGGGAAGGTAATTCTCCCTCTCACTCATAATAAATATATGAAGAAATGTTGCATCATTCATTCATTCATCCATGCAACCATTAAAACTGCTGAGGACCGCCCTAACCGGTTTGGCTCAGTGGATAGAGCGTCGGCCTGCGTACTGAAAGGTCCCAGGTTCGATTCCGGTCAAGGGCATGTACCTTGGTTGCGGGCACGTCCCCAGTAGGGGGTGTGCAGGAGGCAGCTGATCAATGTTTCTCTCTCATCGATGTTTCTAACTTTCTATCCCTCTCTCTTCCTCTCTGTGAAAAATCAATAAAATATATTTTAAAAAAAAACAAAAACTGCTGAGGACCAACCCAGTTTAAGGCACAGTGCGGGAATCCCAGAGATTGGTACTCTAGAGCGTTCAATGAGCCCAGCACCTCGGGAGCCTACGATTTACCAGGGAGGTCAAAAGGCAGACTCCCCTGGAACAGGAGCAGTATGGTGGGAAGAAATCCCTCTGCTTGGAGGAGGGGCACAGCATGGAAAGAAGAATGAGAGGATTGGACGCATGTGAAACTCATTCCATCACAGCTGGGGTTCCAAAGCTCTGACCGTGGACAGATGCCCCCCTCCCCATCACTCGCTACAGCTCCTGTCCATCAGGAGGCCTGCACACTGGACACTGGACACTGGACACATGCCCGCGGTAGGCACTGTGCCCGTCCACTATCACTGGACACTGGACACGATGCCCGTCCTCCCGGGTGCCCAGGGAACAGGTTCCTTTGTATGCAAGCAGCAGACCGGCCTCAGGACTCAAAGGGGGCAAAGGGCAGGGGAAGAGCCAGAGCGGAGCCTCGCTGGGCTAACTCGCTCCCCGCAGCGATGGCTTTGTGGATGATGACAGCGGCAAGAAATGACACGGTGAGGAGCTGTCACTGTCTGAAGCTTTCATCCTCAGACGGGGCATTTTCTACCGAGTTTCATGTTTTAATGAGGTGCTGAGTGAGATTTATGTTTGATCAGTGAATTGTCTTGAAGTGTAAATATATGCAATTAGTCAGAAGCTATCAAACCTGATCCTTCTCCCTCTCAACCTGAAAATTTTCTTTCAGGAAACTACCAGAAAACAAAATCCAAAGGTTTGGCGACTCTGATGTTCTCTGGGGCACCCTCCTATGGAGCCTTCGTGATGCTGACCAGACGGTGAGCTTGGCATGAACCTTCAAGGTTATGGCAGATGAGAAGGGAGCCCAGGGCGTACCCATACCTCCATGTTTCCCCAGACTTGGCATGGATCTTCAAAAAAAATTTTTTTCCTCACCTGAGGCTGTTTTTCCATTGAGTTTTAGAGAGAGTGGGAGAGGGAAAGACAGAGAGAAATATCGATGTCACATCGATAGATTGCCTCCTGCACACACCCAGACCGGAGCCCAGGCTGGGGAGGAGCCTGACGACGTCTCTTCCCTGAGGCTGGGCTTCCCTTTGTGCCGGGGAGAGGAATGATCGGGAAGTCCTCAAGCAGAGAGGAGGGACCTGTGGGAGAGGCGGACCATTAGCTGAAGTCCCCTTCCTGGAGGCACCTGGAGGCAGGGCTGTGGCGGTTGAGGCTGGCTTTGATAGCTGTTGGGAAATCTTCTACCAGCTGGGAACTGTTCTACAGGGAGAGAAACAGAAATCTGGAGGAGAGAGCTGGACCTGTGTCCCTCAAGCACGTCCTGGATGAGGTGAGGGCCGCCGCCCCCAGGCCCCCAGGCCTGGCTGCCTGTCAGAGAGTGATGAGCACCTGCACTTCAGCCCTGAGCCACTGGGTAATTCCCAGGGGACGCTTGCATTATCTAAGAGGCATGTTAACTCAACGTAACTGCAGGGGGTGAATGCCAGGTTTGGGGCACCTGGACATAGGAGAGACGTCAATGGGAACTTCCTTGGGAGAGAGGGCAGTTTAAGATGCAAGGGAGGGGAAAACATATCAGCCTGGCCACCTTTGTTTAGTTCCCACCCCCTCTACATGCTCAATGAACCTCAGGATTTCAGAGTCACGTTCCATTGAATTCATCTGTAAAACCCACATTACCAAATTCAACATTAGCAATTTGAACCCTTATTTTCTATTGGGGGACATAATATGAGGAGGTTATCAGTTCATTTTTGTAGGCAGCTGATTGCTCCTACAAGTAGCCCATTTTGAAAGCCATTGTTCTGCGATGTATGTTAAACCTGCCTGCCAACACCTGACCCAAAAGACTGAATTCACCTCCGCTGGCTGGGCCTCACGGTCATAGGGATGAGCACAAAGATTCGTTTAGGAGAACCAACTGCTTGGAAAACAGGTCTCCTTCTATGCGACTCACAGCAGCCTGGGCATACTGGGAGCTCCCCAAACCCCAATGTCCCTTCACTTCACATGTTATTCCTAAAGAGCGTGATCCCACATTGGGTGGGGCTGCATTCAATCTGAACTCCATCCCTCCCGCCTGGGGCTGGTGTCTCAGAATCCAGGGCTCAGCTTCCTAGTCCTGACATGGAGAAAATACTCCCCCACCACGACTGTAAGTGGATTAAATTGCTCCACAAATGCTAGTCTCCACCCCCACTATCATAATCAGCCTGTTGTAGGAAGGTGTCTTAAACAAGCCTCAGGTCATCCCCCTTTAAATGGATCCATCAATAGACACCACATTGTGGCACTCACCATCAACAAACTGAACTCCCAAACTGAACATCCAAAATACAGGTGGACGCAGTAGTTGTGACAATGAGGGCTTAGAAGGAGGATGCATTACCACCCCTATTTCCTTTTCCTATTCCTTATAATAAATCTCTTTATACACATATCCTATTGGTAGTCCCTAGACTAGTGGTCGGCAAATTGTGGCTCACAAGCCATATGTGGCTCGCGAGCGGCGGTTTGCAGCTCTGTTGACTAATGAGTTTGCCGACCACTGCCCTAGACCACCCTGACTAAGACAGTCCCCAAGAAGCAGCCTCCTGGTCAACTGGCTTGACCTCAGCCTGAAGCCAGCTGGGGCCTTGAATAAATCATTCAGGTTGTTCTGAGCTGTTTTCTTTTAAGGAGTAAAATCTTATATAATAAATCCCTAATATGCAAATCAACCAAACAGTGGAATAACCAGTTGCTATGACACACACTGACCACTGGGGGGCAATCAAGGGGGCGGGGCCAGCCAGTGGGTGGCGCCAGGCTGCCAGCCAAGGCGGGTGCCAGCAGGGGCCCTCCGATCACCCCGCCCACCAGTCACCCCACAGATGGCCCTGATCGCCGGCCAGGCCGAGGGACCCTACCCTATAAATTAGGAACAGTCTCTTAGATTTAAAAATTAAAACCTGGCAAGGCTACTCTAACACTGAAAAACAGGATGATGCAGCGATGACATGCATGGACTCTGGCTTGCACATTTTGTGGTCAGCCCTGATTCTGACACTTATAACTGTGTGACAAAGCCAATTACTTAACTTTTCTCTGCTTCAATTTTTCCACCCATAGGATGGGGAAAATGGTACTACTGCCTCAGAAGGATCATGTTATATACTACTTTTCATAATCAGGGCAAAACAATGTAGCTGCCCATACAACAGCTAGATGCCTTTCACCGGTATGAAAAATATGGTCACTGGTGCATGCAAGCATCCTGGATTGCAAGAGGGATGTCCAACTGCCGGTTTAGGCTTGACATCCCCTGAGGGGTCCTGGATTGCGAGAGGATGCAGGCTGGACTGAGGGACCACCCCCCACCCCGCTGTGCACGAATTTTGTGCACCGGGCCTCTAGTGTATAACATGACAATTATTCATCAGATTTCCATAAACATTGTCGGAAACTTGCTCATAAGCAAATCCTGTATAAGTTGGTAAAGGTTTGAATAAAAGTGTGTCGTAAGGACTGAGCATCTAGGACCTTCTGAGGTGTATTTGCCTGGGTTATGGTGCCTGCTCCAGGGTGGAGCCCACAGCCGTCCATGGCAGGGCTGCCAAGTCCATCTGTGAGTGAACCCAAAGAGGCTGCACTGAGGATGCTGGCTTATGGTAACCAAGATGACAAGAACAAAGGGCAACATGGAAAGTCAGTCATGCGCTCTGTTTAAAGCACCTTGTATGTGCAGCACATAAAGCACATGGGTAAATAATGCAGACCTGTCCCATACCTCATGGAGCTTACCTTTCTGTTGGGACACATAGCTAAGAGTGAAGTGTGGGGCTTGGGGTACAGACTTCTTCTCATGGGTTCTTGTCTGACGAAGATGAACAATAAATTTGTGGGCTAACAGATTTCTTTAATAAAAATGTAGAAGTTTATTGGAAGCACATACAAATTCCATCTGGGCAGAGGGGACCCCCTGGGAAGGGTCCCCCAAATAGGAAAAGCCTGCTCTCTCTCTCTCTCTCTCTCTCTCTCTCTCTCTCTCTCTCTCTCTCACACACACACACACACACACACATACACACACACACACACACACACACACAAATCTAAATCCAAAAATCTAAAATCTGAAAATCTATAATCTAAAAAAATCTGTCTTGTGTCCTTTGTCTCCAGTTTATATATGCTCTAGGTGTTTGTTTGAACCTGACCCTTTCTAATTGGACCCTTTTTAATTTAGGACCCCCATGCTTTCCTCATTGGTCATTTTGTTACATAGTATCAGTTTCAAAGCCAAAGCCCATGTGGTGACCCCCTCTTCCGCTCCCCCTTATCTTACAACATTTCTCCATCCTCTGTGAAAGTATGTTTCCTTCTTCCCAGTACTCTGTGACTTTTCTTTATCCTCTGTGAATGTATGCCTTCCTCTCCCCTTATCCTGTGGCATTTTTTTCTGTTCTCTGTGAATGTATGCCTTTGGTGGCTCCAAGCCCTCACCTATATATTCCTTCCCCACTGACCCTTTTTATTCCTAAGACTCCCTAAACCTGCCTATTTTGTCCCTAGAATTCCTTTCAACAGGGAGTTACAATTTGGTGCTATAAGGGCAGACTACGGGGGACACGGGAGATAACACCTAGGGTGGGTGGTTTGGGGTTGTCAGGGGAGATTTTCTTTTGCTGGCCAGCCCATCTTCTGAGTGAGACCATAATGCCTTCAGCCACTTCACTGCCACTTTTCCTGCTAAAAAAATAAACTACCCAAGGTTTCAGAATATATTCCCCACCTAGTGATGCTGCTCCATTAATATTAGGTTCAATGTATGGAGGTTTGATACTTAGTTCTTCAAATTATGCTAAATGACCACCCATTATTAAATAACTATTGATATCTAATAATGAGAGTTGACAATGTTTAAACTAGATGATTCTTTACACAAGGCACATTTTTAAAAATTGTTGACAGTATTACAGATGTCTCCCATGTTCTCCCTTTTTGCCTCCCTCCGCCCAACCACTGCCCCACCCCAGGCCTTCCCCATGAGTTGTCTGTGGTTATGCATATAAGCATATATGTTCTTTGGTTAATCTCTTCCTCCCCCTTCTACCCCACCCCCCAATCCCGATCTGTTATTCTGATCCATGTATCCATATCTCTGGACCTATTTTTTTCGTCAGTTTATTTTGTTCATTAGATTCCACATATAAGTGAGATCATGTGATATTCGTCTACACAAGGCACATTTCTTATAACAGCAAACAGATATGCACCGTCCACTGTATTCATTCATAATTTTGGGTTGTAAGAAATGCAAACAAGCACAGGCTGGCTGAGGCAAGAAAGGGAAACAATGACATTTAGTACAAGGGCTGTTTCATGAACACAAAAGCTGGAATGCCCCCAAAGCCTCAGGAAACACCTCAAACCAGCAGCTGCAGAAACCACAGAGTTCTGTTTCTCTGTGTTCATCTCTGCCTTTCTCTGTCCAATTGCTTGATTTAATATCTCTCTCTCTCTTTCTTTCTCTCTCTCTCTCTCCCTCTCTCTCCCCCTCCCCCCATTGGCTTGCAGACATCTCTGATTTACATGGACCAGTTCCAACCACATGTAGAGATCAACGGGCAAAAGGTGAAGCCCTATTCCCAATTCCCAGCAGTGTCTACATGGGTCCACTCCCCTAGGTGTGGGAAGTGGGCCTCCAGAGCACCAAGGGCTGCCAGGGACAGAGCTTTCCTGCAACAAAGGAAACTCTGAGCAAAGAAACCGCTCCTCACAGAAAAAAACGGACCTGCATTCCTAGGCAGCCTTCCCCTGGAAAAGCAGGGTACATTACACTTTGTTCATTCTGTATGTTTCTCATACTAAACAGTTAAACACTCAGCAACAATAATTTCCCAAGATCTGTTAGGTGGATGTTGGCATGGAGAGGTGGGGGCAACTCAGGGTAAACTTTTAAATATAGAGCTAACGTCTACAGGGGGAGCCAGTCCTTAAAAGTCACTGAGTCACCACGTTCATTACAACCCCATCATTCAGTCAGAAGTCATCTCCCCATAATGACTAAAGCGGGGGCTAGCAGCTGGACTTCCCAGCCAGCCTACCATTATCTAAAGTGTTTTTTTTTTTTTTTTTTTTTTTTTGGCGTTTCAGACATGCTCCTAACCCTACAAGGATGTTTAAAAAAAAAAAACATACAACCTTAAGCATTTTTTATCATTTATGTGTTGAAAGCTGTTTTCAAGTGGTATTATAGCTGTAAACATACATAAATAAAGTTATACTGTACACTAGAATCCAATTGAGATGAAACATTTCAGATGTGTGGTAATTTTCTACTACCCCTGAAAAAGAAAATAGAAAGCCACATAACTAAAAAGAAATATATTGTATTTGTAAATACTGTTATATAGAATACACCTAAACACAGCATATTTACTAGTAAGTCTACAAATATTTCACATACCATATAACAGCCAATACGGAAATTGTATTTCAGGAACTAACCAGTAAATAAAAAGCAAGCCACAATATAAAATAACTTAATGTAAAATTCACTTCACAAAGCAAATGTATTACTAAAAATTGGCAAAAATTTAAAGCAAAATAAAATAAACTGGAATGATTCTTAGAAAAGGTATCCAGAGTACATGTAAACAAGAACATTCTCTAATAAAAGTGAATACACGCTATAGAACAAAATACCATTTGAAATAATTACACTGTCAGGTATCCAGGAAAAGCAAAATTTTCACTAAATTTAGTATCTGGTGAACGGTAGGGAAAAGGGAGCGTTCTGCTTAAAACTAGCCTGAACCTAGAAGTCATGCCACCATCGCTTTGGAGTCATGTATCCAGGCAGCATTCACTTCAAATGTTAGATGTAGGAAATTCCCAGATTCTGCTTCTCATTAGCTCTGTGGTCTGTGGGAGAAAGGTACCCACAGATCGTCTTTGCTCTGATGTTTTACAATGACTACCTCCACCAGTAGGGGGCAGCAGTACTACCCATATCACCCTCCTGGCCATCTGTTAACCCCCACTGAACTCCTGTACAAAAGAAGGGAATTGGAGGCAAAGTGAGTTTAGGGTATATTTTTGAGAAAATAATACATATTGTACTTAAGACACAATTTCAAACCTCAGTTAATCCAGGCATGATTATTAGGGAAAGTCACTAATAATTCCATAAAACAAAACCAGTCAGTTCTCAATTACTTGGGGAGAGTCAGGAGTTTCCAGGCCCTCTACCTGCTGTGAACCAGGCAGTTCAGCAGAAGGGATCATCTCCTCCCCCTCCCCCAAACCCCCAGGCCCAGTAAGGGCTGGCCCCAGTGTTAGTGCTAAACTGTGTTAATGGTCTAGACCAGTGGTCGGCAAACTCATTAGCCAACAGAGCAGCAAACCGCGGCTCTCGAGCCGCATGTGGCTCACGAGCCGCAGTTTGCCGACCACTGGTCTATACCAACCCATCCACAGATAATCTATATGGTACTTCAGAAAATCAGAGCCATCCCATTGTTCTATATCCAGTTAAGAGGAAAAGAAACTATTCACAATTAAACTAAAAAACAATATTGTTTGCCCTAGCAGTGGTCAGCAAACTCATTAGTCAACAGAGCCAAATATCAACAGTACAACGATTGAAATTTCTTTTGAGAGCCAAATTTTTTAAACTTAAACTTCTTCTAACGCCACTTCTTCAAAATAGACTCGCCCAGGCCGTGGTATTTTGTGGAAGAGCCACACTCAAGGGGCCAAAGAGCCGCATGTGGCTCGCGAGCCGCAGTTTGCCGACCACTGCCCTAGCTGATTTGGCTCAGTGGATAGAGCGTCGGCCTGCGGACTGAAGTGTCCCGGGTTCGATTCCAGTCAAGGGCACATGCCTGGGTTGTGGGATCAATCCCCAGTAGGGGGCGTTCAGGAAGCAGCCAATCAATGACTCTCTCTCATCATTGATGTTTCTCTCTCTCTCTCCCTCTTCCTTCCTCTCTGAAATCAATAAATATATATATATTTTTTAAAAAAACAAAATTGTTTTCTCAATATTGAGAATTTTTCTTTCATATTTGTCAAAAGAGCTATTTTTTACTTTTGTTTAGAAATAGGTTTTTATCAAATATCATTTCTTTGGATATATAAATAGGAAAACAAGGAGAAACAATTGGTTAAAATTCTTTTGTGCTTCCTCAGGTTCCGAGTCTGTCTCTGAATCGCATCCTACCCAGGGACGCGCCTGCCAGGCTCCCCCCGCCACACCTGCGCCAGGAGCACTGCGAGCAAGCGCGCAGGAGATGAAGGGCGCTCCTCTCCCCCTCCACAGAGGCTCGGCCTGCAACACCGATGAGAGGGCACGCAGTGAATCACGGCTTGTGCCTGGCCCAGAGTGACTACAAGAAGTGTCCTGAATCCAGAGACCGTAAAATGTGAAAAAATGAACCTCTTAGAATTGATACCATATGATATGTAGCACATATAAAGGAATAGTATGTATATATACACACTCTACATGTATATATATCTACTCAATGGGTATTTTATATATAATAGAATGCATATGAAAAGATGAGCCGAAACTGGTTTGGCTCAATGGATAGAGCGTCAGCCTGCGGACTGAAGGGTCCTAGGTTCGATTCTGGTCAAGGGCATGTACCTTGGTTGCCGGCACGTCCCCAGTGGGGGATGTGCAGGAGGCAGCTGATTGATGTTTCTCTCTCATCGATGTTTCTAATTCTCTATTCCTCTCCCTTCCTCTCTGTAAAAAATCAATAAAATATATTTAAAAAAAGATGATAAAATGGCGTATTAAAATGTTAGCAGTGCTTATCTCTGGTGGTGGAATTTGAGTCGGTTTAGTGATTTTTTTTTTCTCTCTGCTTTACTGTTTCTCAGTTTTCTACATGAAGCTTGAATATTGTTTTCGAGTAAAAATGTTACGTTAAGAAAATAACAGCAAAAACACTGATAGATTCACTAGAATTTCGTTTAAACACGATGAGGTTTTGTTTTTCTTGAAAAGCTGATTCTCGAACTTACTTGGAGCAGATGAAGGACTAAATGTAACTGACACCTTCTGAAAAAAGGACCAGGTTGTGTATCGTCGTCACTGGCTAGCTAATATGAATAAAGGAAAGAAAGCGGAGGGAAGTCAGACATGGTAAGCATGGTCACCTGGTAAGCTTCGCGAGGAAGTGACAGCTTCACACAGCATGGCTGCTCCGAGGGGATTAACCCCTCCCTTGCCCCACCAGGTACTGGATTGTGGGGGGACAGGGGAGAAATGAACACGTGCACAGCAGACGTTGGGGAGGTGCTTGCCTGTCAGTCTAGCCTAGCCTAGGAGGTGGGCCCCATCAGAAGCACGTGGAAATCTTGGAAAGTTAATTGGCTAGTTTGAAGAAGCGCCTGGTTAAAATTCCTGGAGTTGCCTTGCTCTTGCTCTGTGTGTGGGGACCACAGGGCATTGCGAACAAGCTCGGGGGTCTCAGGGTCTGGGAGACCCGCTTTCGAGTCACTGATTTGCCAAGCTGCATGACCTTGGGTAAATCACTTGATGTCTCTGAGCCTCAGTTTCCTCATCTGTAAGACAGTTGATCATTAAGGTTCTTTTAGGTTCTGTGACTATCTTATTCTAGAGGTGAGAACATTTGAAATCAATAGTCAAGAAGAAGCACAGGAGAGCTGTAGGATTAGCCTGCCCCTGAGGGGCACTATGTAAGGTGAGCCCCTCTTTCTCTCTGGGACTCCCTATTTCCCAGCCCCCTGTCTCTGAGCTGGTGCCTCGCTGCCCCTTCAGCTCCTGGGCCTGTCTGCATGTCCTCCCCCAGGTTGACCCACCCATCCTCCACCCACTGCCCTCCCAATCGCCACCTGTGACTGCATCTCCCCTCTGCCCTGCCCCATTTTGCCTCTGATTCTGGAGGTTCCCCGTGATCAGCTCCCTTTGTAAATGCCCTTAAACTGCCTTCACTCCTGCAGGATGGACAGACAGCAAATGCATGCTGCTGAGAGGAGCTTTGTCTGCAGGAAGCCAGCTGCCTCCACTAAAGACCCAGCAAACTCCAGGAGGAGGAGCTGAGAGAGCAGAACACCAAGTGAGAGTGGGCGAGCTCCCTCCCAGGCAGAGGGAGAGAATCACAGTGACAGGTCATCCAATGGTCTTTACCAAAACAGAATGAGAATAGCATAGCAATGGTGTGGAATGGCATGGGCTGGAAGGCATGGGAATGGAATAGGGGAGAAACGGACAGATGTAAGCATGGAGGGGGACCTCTGGGTAAATAAGAGTGAAGATTTCAACAAGCCAGCTGGGCTTAAACCCTCAGGCTCAGGCCCTTCCGCGAAGGAATCCAACCAGACGCTGGTGGCCTGCTGCCCCTAGTCCCCATGTTGGGCATGGGAGACTCTGAGCTGGCTCTCGGCTGAGGCAGCAATGACCTCTGCAGCCCCTGCTTGGCAGGAGGCCCAGGATGCAGGGGTCTCTGCTCAGCGGAGACCCTCATATTTATCCAAGAACCAGGGATATAGAGCTGGGCTTTGCTGTGTTTTGCTGGAGGCCCCACCCTTTACACCAATGTCATGGGCTGCAGAGGGGAAGGTTGTGACAGTCTGTTCCATGAAAAGTGTGAAAGTGCGTTTCCTTAAACACCTTGTGTATGCAGTGTTCCTGTTTATCTGTAGGCAGCTCAGTGAGGCCGGGAGTGGAGCTCTCGAGGGCTCTGGCCTCCAACGGCCTGAGTGGAATATGAGCTCCCAGGCTTCTCAGATGTGTGGCCTCAGACTGAGGTGCACCCTTCCTTCCTGAGTTATTTCTTGCACCTGCACCAGGAAGGAAATTATAACACCCACTTCTAAGGATTGTTGTGGGATTACAAGTATTAGCGAAACACCAGGTAAATGCACTTGACATTCCTAAAGTGAGTCACGACCCGGCCAAGTAGAGAGGAAGGCCTGTCTGACGCTGAGGAGTATTTATGTTACCCTCGGCGCTCAGGGCACTTTGTAATTAAAGCACTTAATTAACTGATATCTGTGAGGCAGCTGTGATGAATAATATTCCAGAGTGTAGATTCAAAGAGAGAGTCAGAGGAGTTACGAGCTCCTGGGGAAGCCAACTGTTAACCACGTGATATTGCCAGGTGGCTGCCCTCCAGCTACGCGGAGTGAATCTCAGAGCAACCGGCAGCTCAGGGCCGGGATGGAGACCCGCTTCCTTTCACTTCGCAGCAGGGCTTGGAAACCATGACCCGCCCACACAAGTCCGCCGTGGGGATTCGAGACTCAAAGCTTTTAAAATGAATGAAATGCTGCTGGCTTCCCCTGGGGATGTGTCACTTGGCAGTGTGCCCACTTGGATTCAAGATCTGCCCATGCCATGGTTAGCCCAGAGAGGCCCAGGCACGGGGCCACTCCCTGAGGTGAGTGATCGGGGATGCTGAGGCAGGCACCCCATTTCCAGGCAAATGTTTAATAACCAAGCTTTTGGTTACTCATAAAACCATCATTGATTTCTAACAGTGACCCCGAGGCCCTAGGTGTCTTCTGAATCATCAAAGCAAGATGAAATTTTATGTGGTGAAGGCGCTTTGTTACCTTCTTTGCAAATTGGCAAGCGATGCAGGCAATAAAGCCTTTCTCTTCACTAGAATATTCTATTCATTCTCATGACACACTCTGCCAGCCATCCGCGTGGTGTCAAACCCACACCGAGACCAGCCAGCCCTGACACATTCAGGTGCGACTCCCAGGGCTGCAGAAACCCCCAGCCCGCCCAGTGCTTCCCAACAGGGAGCGCAGGTACCACAGCCCACCCGCCCGCCACACCTGTCAGACAGCTACCCCGCCAACGTGGAGCAGAGCCTGCGGGGTCTCCCCTCCCTTGCGGCTGGACTGGGCTTGAGGCTTGGCACACAGTAAAACTTTTCCACCCAGGACTCAATTTTTGCTCTCCTAGTATTTTTGCTGTAAACCTGGTCTGACTTGCTCTCTGTCTAACCTATCATGTAATACAAAGTAAGCAATACGGGTGCTTAGACAACATTGTTGAAAGAACAAATAAACTTAAATTTTAAATTATTTTCTTTTACGCTTTGTCAATGTCATTCTTTGAATATGTACTATGTGCACCAGCACCACCTCTGTTCCTCAGCTCTTGCTTTTTCTCTCCAGAGATAAGCACTGTTATCAGGCTTTTTGGCAATGCAAGTGTCTGTGTGATGCCTTACCGATGTAAAATGTAGTTATAGATAGCTCTAATACACATACACATATACAATATATCTTATACAAATGAGAGCACACTACACATATTTCCTCCTGTTGTTTTTATTTATTTAATTTTAATTGACTGATTGGTTTCTGAGAGGAAGGGAGAGGGAGAGATAGAAACACCAATGATGAGAGAGAATCATTGATCAGCTGTCTCCTGCACACCCCTCACTGGGGATTGAGCCCACAACCTGGGCAGGTGCCCTGACTGAGAATCGAACCAAGACCTTTTGATTTATAGGTCAAAGCTCAACCACTGAGCTATGCCGGCTAGGTCTCATGCTGTTTTTATTGTTTTAATTTATATACTAGATGCCCAGCACATGAAATTCATGCACGGGTATGGTCGCTAGGCCTGGCCTGTGATCAGGGCCATCTTCCCCTGCCAGCAGCTGGCCCCGCTCCCCTGCCACCACCCAACCCCAGTTCCCCCTTCGCCATCAGGCGATCAAAGCCTGCCAGCCGGGAGGGAGGTACTGAGAGGTTGGCTGGCAGGCCCCACCCAATTGGAGCCTGCAGGCTGGGGGAAGCTCCTGTGTTGAGCGTCTGCCCCCTGGTGGTCAGTGTGTGTCTGCCGTTCGGTCGATTTGAATATTACCCTTTTATTATATAGGATTGGAAATTGTTTCATTTCAGTACATATCTAGAGCATCCTCGTTCTTTGGAATGATTTCATATATTTTATTGTATGGTTGTACCCGCTTTTATTTAACCAGCCCACTGACAGGCATTAAACTATTTCCATCATTTTGCTTCTACAAACAATGCAAACACCGTGACTAAGAGTCAGGGTCTTTCATCCTGGCCTTGCAGGTAGACATCTCCTCACTAGAGGACCTCACGCACCCTCACAAGGGAGCACATGACCAGAGCACATCCCTCTCTTTCCCGGCCTTTTTCTCAGACTCGCTGTGCTTGCGTGTGACTAGGGCACGGCAGCAGTCGTCCGTGCGTGGGTCCTGCCCACAGAGCCCTTTAGCTCAGCGTCCAGAGGTGCCCGGCAGCCTGTGCTGCAAACCACCAGGGAGACCTGCCGTGGTCCCAGCCAGGCTTGAGACAAAAGAGCAACAGGCCTCATTTTGAAAAGAGCTTACCTGAACCCTCAATGTCTTTCCTGGAAAGACCTTAAAAAAATCAATATAGATTCCAAATCATACTTTTGGGTTACTTCCAGCTGGAAAATCAGGTACTTTTTCTGGGCTCTGCCAATGCTTTCTTTTTATGGCACATTTTCTTCTGTTTCTCTATCTGAGCCGTCCCAACCCACTGCATCCAATGTGCATTCGGAAGCTTCCTGCTGTTTGGACAACACAGCCGCTCCTTGGAAGGAGAATCATGACTTCTGCCTAAAGGTAACTTTTGAAGTGGGACAACTCAAGCGCGTAGCTTGTCGTTGACATGAATTTCTTTGGTCACGGTCTAAGGCAGACCTAACTGGAAATCCCCCAAGTTAATACCTCTATTTGGTCACCCTGAAACGCTTGAGTTAATGTGGTCTTTTAGTGGTGAAACTGCCAGCGGAGGTGACAGCTACGCACACTCCCTGACCACAGCAGCATCCTCAGGGGAGACTGCAGCCACAGGAGGGAGGACGATGGGCATCCGCCCTGGGAGTACGTGTGCCCCATGCTCACAGCCAGTCAGCCCAGTCCCCATCCTGTCTGTGCCCCGGTTCCCAGATTCCATGCCAGGTCCTCATGTACCACGGGGGGCAGCCCTCCCCGGGCTGACTGGGGCTTCACGTGTCTTCTGGGCCCACAGCCAGCTCCCTTCCTGGGTGGAGCTCGGCTGGGGTGTGAAAATGCATGGGCAGGTTTGTCTGTGCACCTGGGTGGACACTTGCATTAGAATCTCAAAGCCATCCACACCCCCAAAATGCTCAAAAAGGTAGGCGTGCATGTATTTATTTTCGTTTGTTTTAAACAAGGACAGCTACGGAAAGAAAGGTATTCTCAATGCTAAACGCACTGCTCCTGTTTACATGAAGGTGAAGCCACAGGAAGGGAACTGGCATCCTTGTTCGCTGAAAGAAGCGGGGCGAGGGAAGGAGGAAGGCACAGAGGGGTCCATGTGCTTCAGACACAGGCACCATCTCATCTGACTTTCTGGACGACCCCTGAGGCAGGGATTCCACTCCACACTACAAATAAAGGAACAGGGCTGCAGGGAGGTTTGGAGACTTGCCCAAGAAAGTGTGAAAACCAGGATTAGAGCTGAGGACATCCAATGACAAAACTTCCCAAGACAGCATCGTAGCTTGTTTTTTTTTTTTTTTTTTTTTTTAATATATTTTTATTGATTTCAGAGAGGAAGGGAGAGGGAGAGAGAGAGAAACATCAATGCATGCCCCCCAATGGGGATCGAGCCCACAACCTGGGCATGTGCCCTTGACCGGAATCGAACCTGGAACCCTTCAGTCTGCAGGCTGACGCTCTATCCATTGAGCCAAACCGGCTATGGCAATATCATGGCTTTTTAAAACATGCTTTTGCGTGTAGACAGGGGGTAAAGAGCAAAAACTGTCAAAGCAAAGCAGTCCAAAGGAGCCACAGAGCATGTGAAAAGGGGAAATGTACACAGAACTCTCCACCCACTTCCCCGGTAGTTTGGGCTCCGGCACCATTTCCCAGGTAGGTCTGGTTCCCGACTATGAACCACGGAGCAGGACTGGCACCTTCTATGCTCGTCTGCACCTTTAATGCAGCGCTGCGTCCTAGGCTCCGGTCATGACAAAGACACAGTAAAACCCGTCTTCGCAAATGTCCAGCGGGCCACTGTCAGGCTGGGCAGCCACAGACAGTTATTGTGTGGGGACACCCGGCTTCATGGAGCCTTTACCATCCCTGGCCCTTGCCCACTAAATACCAGCAGTGCCAGCCATCACTGAGACAACAAAAGGTGTCCCCACATTATCCACCCAAAACAGCCCCTGGAGGGCAGAACACCTGGGAAGCACCCCGGAAATGCAGTGTTAATAACAGAGATAAAAAGAAAGTAGATTCAGAGTGGGTTTTGGAGAGATCACTTACAAGTTGTGTGACATTGAGAAGGTCACATAATTTCTCCTTCTTGCCTCAATTTATCTCTAAGGTGGGGGTTCAGAATCACCTCTTTTCTTCTGCCACTTGGTGCAAATGCCAAGTGTGATCATACTCAGGAGATGACATTTGAACCTCAAACCCCACTGAGCCCTACAAGCACAACAAGCCACAACGCAGCGCTCGGCGTCCCTGCCCCACTCCCCACCCTGCCCACATGACCGTGCACAGCGAGCAGGCATGGCTCATGCCCTCTTTCTCTGGCACAAAATTTCCTTCCTTTGACCACGTGGGAAGCAATCTAATCGGTTAAATGATACTTAGGCATAAATGGGTGACAATGGACCCGAGATTCCCAGAGAGGAACTTCATGACACCCAAAAGGAGCCTTTCTTCCGTGGCCCTACAGGCTAGTAGGAGATGCCACTGGGTTCTGCTGTGCCAGGATTGGGAGATGCGCAGGGTCCCGTGGGCAGAGCGCCAGTGCAGAGGCCCAGAACTGGGCGGGTGCTGGCTCAGCGGCTCCCACTCCTGCTATTTTCAGCCAAGTGGCCTCGCCATGCCTGGGTTTCCTCCTCTATAAAGTAGGGTAAGTAATGCCCAGTCTAAGGGCCCCTGTGATAATGGGATGAGCCAATATATGTGAAGGTCCTCCACCAATATTCACACACACGCATGCACACACACACTAATTTAAAATACCAATGTTACTTTACATGGGGACTGAGCTACTGCATTTACAAGTTAGGATGGTTTTGCTTCTCGAGGGAAAGGCAGACTGTCCAGTTCTTTGCACTTGGATTATTTGTTGATGTATATTTACAGGTTCTGCTTATGCAAATCCCAAGTCCCACTTCTAACTATTGGACACCCAGCGCGTAACAGCATTCACAAATGTTCCTTTAAGGATGAATGATGATTTTACTATGTCAGCATCCGCATTGAGGGGAAAGCACATTTTAGAACACACGCCAAAAAGCCCTGAGGGCGACTTCCGTTCGGCATCAGACTAATGGCGTGGAAGAGGCCCAGGTCCTGCTTTCTGTTCTGGCAAATACATCCCTGACTGCTTTGAAACCACCTTCTCTCAGTGTCAGGTTTCCTGAACTAAAAGCGAGGGATAACAGTCACTTCACTAAGAAGACTCGCCTCTTCTTAGAGGTGTGGGAATTAAATGAAATAAGGCATGTAAAAGACTTCACTCTCAAGCACAATCAGATTGTGAACGCACAGCAGTGGTCTACACACAATTCTGACCTCATATCACCATAAGTGCAAACATTTGAGCAATCACTCCCAGTGCATAAATATAGAGCCTCCCCAAAATGTATATACGCACTGTCTGTAGATTCTATTACATTTTGAAAATGAAATAGATTTTAATAAACACTGCCTTTACAATTATTCAAAGTGTGTATACCCTGTATGTATTTAAAAACTATATGTAAAGTACCACCATGCTAACATATAACTTATGTAACATAACAATACAAATGCTTAAAAAATGTAAGATAAAGATTAAACAAATAGCCCTAACCGGTTTGGCTCAGTGGATAGAGCGTCGGCCTGTGGACTCAAGGGTCCCAGGTTCGATTCCGGTCAAGGGCATGTGCCTTGGTTGTGGGCATATCCCCAGTGGGGGGTGTGCAGGAGGCGGCTGATTGATATTTCTCTCTCATCGATGTTTCTAGCTCTCTGTCCCTCTCCCTTCCTCTCTGTAAAAAAATCAATAAAATATATTTTTTTTAAAAAATTAAACAAATAATGCTCTAAAGTAATTTTGTGTTATTTTATTTATTTATGGTACAGAAACCTTTAAGAGCTCAAAAATAGCACTATTGTCTATAAATATCTTTTTAGTGGAGAATGACATGATTGAACACACTTCACTATTTTTGATTCTTTAACATTTTTTTTGAGACAGCATTTGAAAGTCTGATTTTAAGTGGTTGATTTTGATACTTTCTTTAAAAATATTTTTATTGATTTTAGAGAGGGAGAGAGAGATAGAAACACCAATGATGAGAGAGAATCATTGATTGGCTGCCTCCTGCACACCCCCCACTGGGTATGGAGCCCGCAACCTGGGCATGCGTCCTGACCTAGAATTGAACCATGACCTCCTGGTTCATAGGTTGACACTTAACCATTGAGCCACTCTGACCGGGCTGTTCAAACAATCTTGATCATTTGGAATATATGGCCCTGTCAGACTTGAGTAGGTCGACATTGTTTTCCCTGTAGCCTGGTCCACAGAAACCTGCGTTGTGAGTAGAAGTGACCTTTGCCATCTTGCTGTTTGCTTGGGTTTGCTTTATCAACGTAATTGTCAGGCTGTGATTCTGTGCAGGATTCGTTTGAAGTCAATGTTCTACTTGGCAAAAATGAATTTTCCTTAAAAACAGATAATTTGACAATCTAGTAAAACAGACACACCTAGGCGATTTATAAGATTCTGAACAAAAGCCACTAAGGTGTCACTTCGACCCTCTGACTGGGAACTTCCAGCCAGAACACCCTTACGTTCATGTGACGGTGACCATCTGAGAGACTAACTCAGCAAGGGCCCCGGGGACCCTCTGAATATTAAATGCTGGTTAAAGTTAGTTTATTTTTTTTAGATAAAAATAAATACCACTAGAAGTCCAGATTATTTTCTCCTTACTCTCCAAGGCCACATTCATTGTCTAATAAGGTAGCCTTAGTCACACATGGCTCTTTTTTATTCTTATTATCTTTAATCCTCACCTGAGGATATGTTTATTGATTTTTTTTTAAGAGAGAAAGAAAAACATCTATGTGAGAGAGAAACATTGATAGGTTGTCTCTTGTACATACCCTAACCAGGGATCAAACCCGAAACCTAGATTTGTGCCCTGACTGGGAATCAAACCCACAACCTTTTGGTGTATGGAATGACACTCCAATCAACTGAACCTCCTGGCCAGGGCCACACAAGGCTCTTTAAATCAAGCATGTCAAACTCAAAGGCTAACACAGGCCAAATAAACAAGGTTTAAGTTTTACGTGGGCCGCAAAAAAAACAAAAGCTTCAATTTTCATAGAAATGTAGGTTTATTTCGATAGAGACATGCTGAATACAAAGAGCTGAAATAAATGAGTAATTGTTAACATAAAATAACAGAACATTTTAATAAAAATTAATATTTTTTCTTAAACATTAACTTACCAGACACTGAATAACTGCACAAATTAACAAGCGTAACGCAAACAAATCTATTTTTCTTGTTCTCCGAAAGCAATATATTTCCTGTTGCGCACACCAAACAAGTCAGTCCAAGACTAATGACGTGGCAATTGGCTGCTAAAATATTGGCTGCTAGTATTAGTGGAGAGAAATGGTGCACCTGCGTGTCAGGTGCGTAAGGGAAATGAATGCAACATGATTATGGTAATCAGTCATTAGCAAACATTGTAGTTTGTTATTAATAATTATGTATAACAGGATATTGTAAAAAGTAAGCTACAAAATTTTTATTAAAATGTTTCTTACATACTGTTATATTGGCTGGGCTGCAAAAATACTCGTTGTGGGCCGTATGCAGCCCGCGGGCCACGAGTTTGACATGCTTGCTTTAAATAGAACCAAGAGGAGACAGACTAGGTGAAGCATGACCATAGAAACTGTCCGCTTTACAATTTAATTTTATTTTTTAAAATATATTTTTATTGATTTCAGATAGGAAGGGGGAGAGAGATAGAAACATCAGTGATGAGAGGGAATCAATGATTGACTGCCTCCTGCACGCCCCCTACTGGGGACCAAGCCCGCAAACCGAGCATGTGCCCTTGACCAGAATCCAACCTGGGATCTCTCAGTCCGCAGGCAGATGCTCTATTCACTGAGCCAAACCAGCTAGGGCTGCTTTACAATTTAGCCAAGAACTGGCCCCCCAGGTTTTTCAGGTGACCGAAAGTATGAAATTGGCATATGCCGACCTATATTTCCAGCATTGATGATTGTTTGCCTGGGTGAGGAGACTAACACCACTTTGCAAAGGTGGGAAAATTAGATCAGTGGGAGCTGAGGAAGCAATCAATCACCCAGCAGCCCAAACCTCACCTGAACGGAAAAAGAGTTCTTCTCTGAAGAATGTCTACCTCTGGAGTCCCCCTCTGAGGAGAGGAGTCATTATGTGTCCAGCTTCAATGGCAAGGAGAGGGAAACATTAATAGCTCAGTAGGAAAAATATCTTTCCTGCCCACTTTGCACAAGGCCGTCACAGAGGAGGTGATGAAGTGGGAACTCTTTTCATTTGCGTTTGCCTTGTGGATCTGATCCTGCAGGAGAGTGAATTATGGGAGGTTTGAGCTCCTTGCTGCTGGTGGGTGTTGGAAGACATATAGCTGATTTCTGTTACAGGAAACAACATCTGTTTTTACTCAGGGACCAAATAATATTGTTCAAAGTCTGGCTGAGCAATTGGGTATTTCTTTCTTTCTTTTTTTTTTTTTTACTGGCAAACCCAGCAGGGTGCCTTATAAATCTGAAACACCTTTCTCTTAACTTGTTCCTTCTGCTGACACATTGGAAAACAGAAACGTTTATATGCTTCCCTCCACGCGTGGTCCTATAGTTCCCTTAGCACTAGATGGCATTTCCACCAGCCCAGGGGAGGGGAGCCTGATGCTGTCTGCAGCCTGTCCCCTGATCCCTGGAACCTTTCGCCCATCCCCCCTCTCCACACCCCTTGGGCTGCAGTCCCCTTCCTTGGTCAAACCATGGTGCCAAGTGGAAAGTGGTCTCTGTCCAACAGTAAGTTACTTTTAAAAAATGGAGGTCTGGCCCAGCCGGGTGTGACTCAGTGGTTGAGAATCTACCTATGAACCAGGGTTGCGGGCTCAATCCCCGTGCAGGAGGCTGCCATGGCATCAATGATTCGCTCTCATCTCATTGATGTTTCTAGCTCTCTCTCCCTTTCCCTTCTTCTCTGAAATCCAAAAAAACAATTTTTTTTTTTTATGGAGGTCTGCACACACAGAGCACAGTATAAAAAGTGCACTAATCTTAAGTACACAACTTAAGATTTTCCCATGTTACTAGATCTAGAACAAGCATGTCAACTCGTGGCCCGCAGCCGCATGTGGCCCACAGTGAATATTTTTGCGGCCCAGCCAATATAATGGTATGTAAGAAACGTTTTAATAAAAATTTCCTAACTTAATTTTTACAATATCCTGTTATACATATTAATAATGAACTACAACGTTAACTAATGACTGATTACTATAATCGTGTTGCATTCATTTCCCTGATGTGCCTTACACGCAGGCGCACCATTTCTCTCCACTAGTGCTAGCAGCGAATATTTTAGCAGCCAATTGCCATGTCATTAGTCTTGGACTGACTTGTTTGGTGTGCGCAACAGGAAATATTTTGCTTTCGGAGAACAAGAAAAATAGATTTGTTTGCGTTACGCTTATTAATTTGTGCAGTTATTCGGTGTCTGGTAAGTTAATGTTCAAGAAAAAATATTAATTTTATTAAAATGTTCTATTTTTTTAAATATTTTTATTGATTTCAGAGAGGAAGGGTGAGGGAGATAGAGATAGAAACATCAATGATGAGAGATAATCATTGACCAGCTGCCTTCTGCACGCCCCCCACTGGGGATCAAGCCTACAACCCAGGCATGTGCCCCTGACTGGAATTGAACCTGGGACCTCTCAGTCCACAGGCAGACGCTCTATCCATTGAGCCAAACCAGCTAGGGCAAAATGTTCTATTATTTTATGTTAACGATTACTCATTTATTTCAGCCCTTTGTATTCAGCATGTCTCTATTGAAATAAACCTACGTTTCTATGAAAATTGAAGCTTTTGTTTTTTTGCGGCCCACATAAACTTAAACCTTGTTTATTTGGCCTGTGTTAGCCTTTGAGTTTCACATGCTTGATCTAAAACATTCTCAGAACCAGGAATTTTCTCTCTCACACACTCTCCCAGTCCATTACCCACCCTACCCTGGGGCAGCTGCTGTTCTGATTTCTATAAACATTGATTCTCCCCATGACCCAGATATTCACTATGTGATAACTAATTTCTCGGGAGGAACTCATGTTAACCAAATTCGTAAGTCAGATGTATAGGACAGTGATGCAATTTATTAATTTTCAGTTGGACTTGAAGTTTTCCCAGGCACTCATTCCCAGCTGGCTAAGCCTCTCTCTTGCCAGAAGCCTGAGACATCCTCAACGTCAACTTCCTGACTCTCATTTCCCCTGGGCAATGGCTAGTGAGCACTGGTAACATTTGTTGCAATGGTTCTGGCTGCTGCAGTCTTCCATAGCAACAACTCTTTAAAGCTATAATAAACCCAACACTAACCATACCAAGAGTTGGCAAGGATGTGGAGCGACTGGAACTCTCTGGTGGCGTGTAAGTTGATAAAATATCTTTGAGAAAGTGCATTGCAGTATCTACAAAACTAAACAAACGCCTGCCTACTGTAGGGCAAGCACATGTTTCTAGGTTTATACCTAACAAATAGGTACCCATGTGATCACCAAGACATGTGCCAGGATTTTGACAATAGCTTTATTTGTAATAGCCAAAAATGGGACGTTACCCAAAGGCCCTCTCTGTGGAAAATAGATAAATACAATGAAATGCCACTCATCAATGAAGCAGAAAGATAATAGTGACACATCTAGTAAGTGGCAGAGCCAAGATTTGAACCCAAGCACAGTGGTGCCAGAACCTTGCTCTTAAACATCAGACGCTCCTGCCTCTCCACATAATGTAATAGTCAGTGCTTTCATGCATTGCTGGTGGGAGTATAAATTTGAAGAGCCATTTGGGAAGTGAGTTAGCAATCTGTCATGAAATATAAATGGATTTGTCATAAAATCTAGCAATGAGTCCACTGAGATACACTCTAACCAACACTCACAGTTGACACAAAGAAATGTATGCAAGCAAAGTTGTGACAGAGGAAAGAATAAATAAACTGTCACATATTCCTTAGATGGAATGTTATTACAGCCATTAAGACAATAATCTTTATCTTCATGTATCTATTTAAAATATGAATAGATCTCGTGTTCTATCTGCATGATCTGCTAAAAACATGAATAAATGCTAAAAATATGTGATTAACAGAGCAAAAATGCAACCCACAGAATGGGGAACAATATTTGCCAATCATATATCTGACAAGGGATTAATATCTAGAATGTTTAGAGAACTCAAAGAGAAAAAAACAAACTGACTAAAAATTAAACAAAGGACTTGAATAGACATTTCTCAAAGAAGATATACAAATGTTCAATAAGCAAATAAAAAGATGCTCAATATCACTATTCATTATGGAAATGCAAATTAAAACTATAATGATTTACGACCTCACAGTCATTAAGATGACTATTAAAAAAACACACACAGAAAATAAATATGGGTGAGAAATTGAACTACTTGTGCACTGTTGGTGCTAATGTAAAATGGTACAGCCCCTCTGGAAAACAGTATGGTGGTTCCTGAAAAAAATTAAATGTAAAATTACCATGTGATCCAGCAACTTCACTTATAAGTATACTAGTGGTCCGGTGCACAAAATTCATGCATGGAGTGGGGGTGTCCCTCAGCCCAGCCTGCACCCTCTCCAATCCGGGACCCCTCGGGGGATGTCCAACTGCAGGGATCGGGCCTAAACTGGCAGTTGGACATCCCTCTCAAAATCCAGGACAGCTGGTTCCTAACCGCTCACCTGCTTGCCTGCCTGATCGCCCCCAACTGCAGCCCCCTTCCAGCCTGATCACCCCTAACTGCCCCCCCCCGCCAGCCTCCTCACCCTCAACTGCCCCCTTCACTGGCCTGCTCGCCCCCAACTGCCCTGCCCTGCTGGCCTGCTTGCCACCAACTGCCCTGCCCTGCCGGCCTGCTCGTCCACAACTGCCCCCCCGTGGCCTGATTGCCCACAACTGCTTCCCACTGCTGGTCTGCTTCCTCCCTACTGCCCCCCCTGCCTGCCTGCTCACCCCCAACTGCCCCCCCTGCCGGCCTGATTGCCCACATTGCCCCCCCAGCCAGCCTGATTGCCCCCAACTGCCCCCCTGCCAGCCTGCTCGCCCCCAACTGCCCCCCCGGCCTGATCACCCCCAACTGCCTACCCCTCCTGGCCTGATTGCCCCTAACCCCCTCTGCCTCGGCCCTGCCACCATGGCTTTGTCCAGAAGGACGTCCGGAAGGTCTCCCAGAGGGTCTCCCGGTCTAATTAGCATATTAACCTTTTATTAGTATAGATACCCAAAAGAATTGAAAGCATGTTTATAACATGTTTATAGCAGCATTATTCACAATAGCTAAAATATGGAAGCAACCTAAGTATCCATCTATGAGTAAATGGATAAGCAACATATGGTATGTGCATACAAAGAGATTCTGACACATGCTACAACATGACTGGGCCTTGAGGATGTTATGCTAAGTGAAACAAGTTAGTCACAAAAAGATGAATACTGCATGATTCCACTCATAGGAGATATTTGTAGTAGTCAAATTCATAGAAACAGGAAGTAGAATGGTGCTTGCTGGGGGCTGAGGGAGAGGAGAATTAAAAGTCATTGTTTAATGAGGACAGAGTTTTAGTTTTACAAGATGAAAAGTGATGGAGATGGCCCTCACTGGTTTGGCTCAGCGGATAGAGTATTGGCCCGAGGACTGAAGAGTCCCAGGTTTGATTCCCAGTCAAGGGCACATGCTCCTGTTGTGGGCTTGATCCCCAGCAGGGGGCGTGCAGGAGGCAGCTGATCCATGATTCTCTCTCATCATTGATGCTTCTCTCTCTCCCTCTCCCTTCCTCTCCGAAATCAATATATATACACACACACACACACACACACACACACACACACACACACACACTAATAAAAGGATAATATGCTAATTACGGCAGACGTCCATGCGGACAAAGCCACAGTGGCTGTGAAGCCTGGAGCTCAGGCAGCTGTGGGCTCAGGCAGCCATGAGCCCAGGCAGCTGGGAGGCCCGGGGCTCAGGCCTCACAGCCGCTGCAGCCAGCAGTGGCAGCAGCAGCGGGGTGATGGGGGCGGCGCCTTCTCCTGATTAGTCCAGTCACCTCCCACAGAGGGAGGCCAGACTGTGGCTTAGGCCTGCTCCCCATGGGACATCCCCTGAGGGCTCCCAGACTGTGAGAGGGGGCAGGCCAGGCTGAGGGACCTTCCCTAGTGCACAAATTTTTGTGCACCGGGCCTCTAGTATATATATAAAGTGATGGAGATGAATGATGGTGATGGTTGCACATTATGAATGTATTTAATACCACTGAACTGTACAGTTAAAATGGTTAAGATGGTAAATGTTGCCCTGGTTGGTGTTGCTCAGTGATTGGAGCATCGTCCCGTACATGGAAAGGTTGCAGGTTCAATCCCCAGTCAGGGTCCATATGGGTGGCAACCTATCAATGTTTCTCTCTCACATCAATGTTTTGCTCTCTCTCTCTCTCTCTCTCTCTCTCTCTCTCTCTCTCTCTTGCAGGTTCAATCCCCAGTCGGGGTCCATATGGGTGGCAACCTATCAATGTTTCTTTCTCACATCAATGTTTTGCTCTCTCTCTCTCTCTCTCTCTCTCTCTCTCTCTCCCTCCCCTTCTCTCTAAAGAAAAAAAAAACAATAAACACATCCTTGGGTGAGAATTTTTTTAAAAAAAGGTAAATGTTATGTGTATTTCATCTCTAAAAAAATATATTAAAACTGTCTTTATGACCAGAGAGTTGGGAAAGATACTTTACTAGGTGTACCAGTTAATAATGCGGATTTTTTTTCAATAGATGGAGTCACACATATGTAGATATATATGTGATTTGATATGTATACTATTTTGTTGTATTAACAACAAGCTTCAAAACTTCATATGTCAAATTTGCTGAAGGTGTTAACATCATAGATATTTTTACGCTTAAAAATGTCGAATTTTGTGCCAAAAAAAAAGCATTTGCGGGAAGTTTTAATTCATTACTTTATTTTGAAGACAAGTGCTGCTGAATACTTCGGGAAGCTTATGGTGAACATGCTCCATCTCAAGATACTTGTGAACACTGGTTTAAACACTTTAAAAGTGATGATTTTGATGTGGAAGACAAAGAACGTCCAGGCCAACCGAAAAAGTTTGAAGATCAACAATTACAAGCATTATTGGATGAAGATGCGTGTCAAACTCAAAAACAACTTGCAGAAAGATTAAACGTTGCTCAGCAAACAATTTCCAATCATTTACAAGCAATGGGAAAGATTTTAAAGGAAGGAAAATGGGTGCCACATCAACTGAACGAAAGACAAATGGAAAACCGAAAAGTCATCAGTAAAATGTTGCTTCAACGGCACGAAAGTCTTTTTTGCATCGAATTGTGACTGGCAATGAAAAGTGGATTTATTTTGAGAATCCCAAACACACAAAATCATGGGTTGATCCAAGTCAACCATCAACATCTACTGCAAGGCCAAATCGCTTCAGAAAGAAGATGATGCTCTGCGTTTGGTGGGATCAGGAGGATGTGGTGTATCATGAGCTTCTAAAACCAGGTGAAACCGTTAATACTGATCGCTACCGACAATAAATAATCAATTTGAACCACGCTTTGATCATGAAATGACCAGAATGTTCCAGAAGACATGGCAAAGTAATTTTGCTTCATGATGATGCACCATCAAACACTTCAAAACCAGTTAAAGACATGTTAAAAGATCTTGCCTGGGAAGTATTAACCCATCCGCGTATTCACCAGAACTTGCTCCTTCAGATTACCACTTGTTCCGATCGATGGCAAGCGCACTTTCTGAGCAGCACTTCAAAACATATGAAGTGGAAAATTGGGTCTCTGCATGGTTTGCCTCGATACAAGAAAAGTTCTATTGGGATGGTATCCACAAATTACCTAAAGATGGGGGAAATGTGTAGCTAGCAATGGACATTACTTTGAATAAAGCACTTTTGATGTTTCTCTTGAAATTATCGTGTTTTCATTTATTACAAAATCCACATTATTAGCCCTGACCGGTTTGGCTCAGTGGATAGAGCGTCGGGCTGCGGACTCAAGGGTCCCAGGTTCGATTCCGGTCAAGGGCATGTACCTTGATTGTGGGCACATCGCCAGTAGAGGGTGTGCGGGAGGCAGCTGATCGATGTTTCTCTCCCATCGATGTTTCTGACTCTCTATCCCTCTCCCTTCCTCTCTATAAAAATCAATAAAATATTTTTTTTTTTTTTAAATCCACATTATTAACTGGTACACCTAGTAAGCAGGATACAAAAAACACTACTATGAAAAAAAGGTGATTCTAGACTACATTTTAATTAAGAACTTCTATCCAGCCCCAGCCGGCATAGCTCAATGGTTGAGTATTGACCTGTGAACCAGGAGGTCACAGTTCAATTCTTGGTCAGGGCACATGCCCAGGTTGCAGGCCTCGGTCCCTAGTGGGGGGATGCCAGAGGCAGCTGATTGATGATTCTCTCTCATTCTCTCTCTCTCTCAGTCTCCCTTCCTCTCTGAAATCAATAAAAATATATTTAAAACACGCACATAGAAAAACTTCTGTCCATTATAAGAAACCCAAGAGATCGAGAAGCCAAGCTGTAGAGTAGGAGAGGATATTTAACTGCAAATAGATTGAAATTCAATGATAGAAAGAACTCCCATGGATGGTAAGGCATCAGTGTTGTTTTCCTAGTTGTGACAAATGTATAACATGTTAACAATAGGGGAAATGGGTAAGGGTTATGTGGGAATGCTCTGAATACTTTCCTTTGCAACTTTTATAGACAGTAGTCCCCAACTTATCCACAGTGGGATTTCCCCAAACATCGGCACTGTCTGTTCCTGACATACAACCGTGGACATTGTCATGGCTCAAAGATCCCTCCTCCTGCTGACATTTTGTCAGATCAATAGTAGCCTAACGCTGTGTCACAATGCCTACCTCATTCCCCTCACTTCATCTCAACATACACGCATTGTATCATCACACATCATCACAATAAGAAAGGTGAGTACAGTGCAATATTTTGAGAGCGAGACCACATTCACATAACTTTGAGTACAGTTTATTGTTATACTAATAGCTGTCCTATTTCATTTTATTTGTTGTTCATCTTCGTGCCTAATTTATATATTACTAGTAAGCTTTATCATAGGTATGTTTATATAGGAAAAAACATAGTATGTGATGGGTTTGGGAGGTCTCTGTTCCAAGAGGGAACTATTATAAATCAAAAGCTATTAAAAAATAAAAGGTTTGCCGAAACCTGTTTGGCTCAGTGGATAGAGCGTCGGCCTGCGGACTGAAGGGTCCCGGGTTCGATTCCGGTCAAGGGCATGTACCTTGGTTGCAGGCACATCCCCAGTGGGAGGTGTGCAGGAGGCAGCTGATCGATGTTTCCCTCTCATCGATGTTTCTAGCTCTCTATCCCTCTCCCTTCCTCTCTGTAAAATATCAATAAAATATATTTAAAAAAATAATAATAAAAAATAAAAGGTTTATTTTTGAGAAATATTGATTTGTTGTTCCACTTATTTATTCATTTGTTGCTTGTTTCTTGTGCCCTGACTGGGGATCAAACCCCCAACTGTGTCACTCACCCAGAGCTAAAAAGCTTATATATTTTTAAAAACAGGTTAATGAGAATCGAAATGTATATAATTGGCTATTCTCTTTGGGTTTAAATTAAGGAGATATTTTCTTTTCTCTCTCCATTTTCCCCAATGTTGTGGATCGTGTATTAAATGGAATTTCATGCAAATGTATTCATCATCTCACATTTAAGAATCATAATAAATGTATGAAGTGTAAGGGATTTCCACATGTTCATGTACCAATGCCATCTCTTTTCCTCTCACAGTGGGGAACTCTTTATAACTAGGGGAAGGGGAACAGACATATACTCTGAGGTCATGGAGCATTTGATAACAGAAGAAAGGCTTCCAAAATTGAAAAGGACTCAAAAGTCTGGTCAATAAGAAAAAAAAAAAAAAATCAAATTAAAAGCATGGATTAAGAGAGCTTTATAACCAATTGAAGGCTTAAATCATTTAAATAATATTAATTTTCTCCCAAAGTGTGAATATGAGAGACTCCATCTGCCAGAATCTCCTTTTATGAAACCCAGGCAAGAAATTTGGATAATTTTTTCACATAGACCATCCTGTACAGATGCTCAAATCGTTGCAGCTCCCAATATTTAAATCCCTCAGGGACCCATTTGGGTCTTCAGTCAGGAAAAATAGGAGTAAGGCTTTATATAGGGTCCAATGACCCTTATCGCATGATAATTTCCGATGGTATTTATCAGACGTAGGGACTCCGTCACAGTCCTCTAGGGATCATGGTGGAGACCTTCCTGTCTTGGGTGTAAGAAAGCCCTAGCCAGTTTGGCTCAGTGGATAGAGCATCGGCCTGTGGACCAAAGGGTCCCGGGTTCAATTCCAGTCAAGGGCACATACTTTGGTTTCAGGCTCCTCCCCAGCCTGAGCCCTGACAGGGCTTGTTCAGGAGACAACCAATTAATGTGTTTCTCTCACATCGATGTTTCTGTCTTTCCCTCTCTGTTCCACTCTCCCTAAAAATCAATGGAAAAATATCCTTAGGTGAGAATTAACAGCAACAACAAAAGTAAAAAAAAAAAAACAAAAAAAAAAAACATTTAAAATTATTTTTTAAGACAGAAAGGAAGAAAGCCTTCTGCTTGGCCAGGGCTCACCATCAGGCCTTAATTGTTAAATCTAGTCACTGAATGAGCAGCCTTCCCCACTGCCTTCAGAATGAGAAACCTGGGTCATGCCTTTCTGTGTGGGGCTGAACATGGGGAAAGGTAGCGAAGGTCAGAATATTCTTTTCATTGTTACTTGATCGTTTTCACCCTAGAAGGAAGACCTCAATTAACTCGTACTATGTGCATTCAGATGCATGAAGAAGCGGAGAATTTTGATTGACCTTTATTGCCACTGAAGTATTTTACAAATTGACAAATCTTTTAGAATCACAGAACAATGGACGAGGAGCTTTCCTCCATTTAATTTCATGCCTGTACATCTGCTAAGGTGGTAGCTGCAAATTTGAAACTGAGCTTGCTCCAGTGGTTCCCAAACTGTGCACTAAGGAACCCTGGAGGAACCACAAACCCCCAGTATGCTATGGGACACTTTGTTCCCAGGAGCTAAGAGTTCACAATGTCAACATTAGATTGCAGATATGTGCCTTTTTAGATGACATCATATCTTTGTGGAGCTAGGGTTTTTTTCAGCTGCTGCAATAAAAAGCAAGAACCAGTCACCTGGGTTCTAGACTCATCAGGATGATGACTTAGTAAGTTATATAAATGCCTCATCATGATGTGGTACACCTGAAACTACATGGTATTGTATATCAACTGTAACTGGTAGAAAATTAAAAATTATAAAAGCAAGAACCAGGCAAAAGTCAATGTGGAACAGAAAATGAGGGTGTTGTGTCCAGTGATTCTGAGGACTGAGAAATTGTGCAGTGACCACTAGGTGTGCTGGCCCATTAGCAAGGAAGAATGGTTATTGAAGGGTGACATGAAATATTACATTTTTATTCCAATTTATGTGTATTAGTTTTTCACACGGCTACCCAGTTGTGAGGATACAAAGACTTACTAAGTTGTTTAGATGCTACTACTAAATAAGCAGGATGGCCAGGTATTTATTTGGACCAAGGGGCTCCGTGAACAGTTCCCACAGCACTAAAAGGAGGCCCTGCACTGAGAAAGCTCAGGAACCTCTGGAGCAGCGGTCACCAACGGGTGGTCCGCAGATCCGTGAGGTCGGAAGGGTCGGTGACTGTAATAAAGTGGGTGAGAACAAACCCAGGGAGTGCAAACAACTTGTTCATATTTTTTTTAATTCTATTATTTTGCCCAAGTTGAATGGTTCATTAAGTTTTAGCTCTCTATTACTCCAAACCCAAACATACATTTTAAAATGTTATTAAAGAAAAATATCTATTTATTTATTTATTTTTTTATCCTCACCCGAAGGTATTTTTCCATTGACTTTTAGAGAGAGTAAAAGAGAGAGGGAAAGACAGAGAGAAATATCGATGTGAGAGAAACACATCGATTAGTTGCCTCCTGCACGAGCCCTGACCAGGTCCCCGGCCGGAAAAAAGCCTGCAACCGAAGTACATGCCCTTGACCAGAATCAAACCCAGGACGCTTTGATCTGCAGAACGACACTCTTTCCACTGAGCCAAACCAGCTAGGGCAAAGAAAAACATCTCTTTAAAATAGATATTATTCCTTTAATGAATAAAGCATAATACATTCAATCAGATTCAAGATTTCTGTTCCCCAGTCATCTATTAACTGGCAGCCTTAAGCAGTTAACTGAAAATCCTATTTGCTGCAGACCCAATACATCTTTTTTTTTTTTTTCTAATAAAATTGGAGCTCTCTGAGAAGTCAGAGGCAACAAAATATGAACACTTATAAGCAAGGTTATAAATGAAAAGCAAACACAAAGAAACCCACAATGAATGACAACTCAATTAATGAAACCTCTGGAAAAAATCTTCCATGTGTCAATGCTGTCTCTGATTAAACTACAAGGACCAGAAAACACCTCATGAATCACGTCTGACAGTGGTGGTCTGTATTTCATTACAGTTCAAGGACACACATCGAGGGAATCATCCAAGCTCCTTGTCACCTGCCCTCCAAGTGTTCCTGCAGAGCCAGATAAAAGTGTGGGTTGCTGATATCCAACCCCCCAGGCTCCTCCTCCCGCATCCCTCTGCCCCACCCTGCTGGCAACTCAACACTTGAGCCTCAGAATTTTGCTACTTTCTAGACTCCAACTTCTATTAGAATTTGAGGGGCTTGAGCTATCAGCATTTGGGCACCCTGACTGATTGCTTCTTTCCAATTCCCTGGCTGGGCTGTGCTTCCGTTTCCTCACTGGAAAATAGGGAAAATAACAATTTCTACCTCATAATGTTGCTGTAAAATTAAACTCACAAATACACAAAGAATTCACAATAGCACTTGTGGCCCTTAGTCAATGTTGGCTATTATTAGGATAAGTATCCATTATGGAATTGCTGAATCAAATGATGATAGTATATTTTAGGCTTTTGAAATATATATTCCAATTTTCCTAGAGAAATTTTTAAATCAACTTACCTTTATATTTTTTGGAGGCCTGTTTACCTGAGTTAATATCATCAACACTGGATATTCTAATTTTTGAAAAATTGCCAATTTGATTTTTTTATTATTATTTTAAATTGTTAACGTAAAAAAACCATTGAAACCTATAAAGAATTTTTGTGAGTTTATTTGAGCCAAACTGTCGACATATGCCGGGAAGCAGAACCTCAAGGAATTGAGATAATGCTCCGGAGAATGGCGGGTTACATTTGTATTTATACATTGCAATCAAAGGAGGGATATAGGTGGGTTAGATGAAATTCACTGGTGATAAATTAAGGAGGTGGGATAAAGCAAAGGGGGGGGATTGGATAAAAAGTAAAATGGACACATACTTAGGTGGGTGCAGGAACAATTAACATGATAATGAAGGAATTTGTGGTATCTGTCCTGGCGCCCACCACATTTGGTTGTGCCCCAGTGGCTCCAGAAAAAGGGAAGTTACAAGTTACCCAGACATTTCAAGGGTATGTTATCATAGATGCAAAAAGACAGATAGGCTCAGTTAAGGTAAAGGTTGACCTTTGTCAGTGAAGATACTGGCCTAGGATGTAACTGCCCACCATAACTGCGTTTAGTTAAAGTTTAATTTCAAACCATCCTTTGTGTTACTTTAGGTCTCTGAGTTTGCAAGACTGTCATGCAGGCCTCCCCTGAGCTTGTCAGGTCAGCATGTGGCCCCTTTTGTCCATAAAATATATTTTTATTGATTTCAGAGAGGAAGAGAGAAATGGAAACATCAATGATGAGAGAGAATCATTGATCAGCTGCCTCCTGCATGCCCCACACTGGGGATCCAGCCCGCAGCCCAGGCATGTGCCCTTGACCAAGAATTGAACCGTGACCTCCTGTTTAATAGGTTGAAGCTCAACCACTGAGCCACACCACACCAGCCGGACAACCGATTTGATTTTTAGACTCTCATCTTCTACTGTACCCTGTCCACCCCCAGATATAATTTGGTTTTCTACCACATTGTGAAGTATGGTAGCAATCATCTCAGATAGAAACTGCAGTTTTAACTTTAACTTCAACTTTAACCCTGCTGTTTGGCTTCTGTACTTATTTGCTTGCTAAAACAATAGAAAAGTTATTTTGATTTTCTGAACTTATGTATGCTATCCCAATTGATTGAATACTCCATGGTTGGTGGTTTGAATATCCCATTGATTGTGATCTTACTGGTTATCGAAGCACATTCTTCTGTACCTGGGAACCAGGACAGCACAATTATCCTAAATTGTCACAGTGGCTACAGATAATGCGTTTCGGTTGACTCAGTGGTCCCGAGACCAGGATAGCACAATTACCCTAAATTGTCTCAGTAGCTACAGATAATGTGTTTCAGTTGACTCAGTGGTCCCAAGACCAGAACAGCACAATTATTCTAAATTGCCTCAGTGGCTCCAGATAATGTATTTCTGTTGATTCAGTGATCCGTAGACCCAAAACTATATTTAGTTTTTATAGATAACTAACTTGCTCAGTTTTGCTTCTGTAACTGCTTTGTGCAAACCAGGTTCCTCATTCCAAACCCAAAGATGTAATTGATACCTTTGTGATATTCTGCCTATATAAACCAGATGTGGTGAGCATTTAGGGGCGGCGAGATTTGGAGTGCTGATTGCCCCCTTGTAAGCTGTCGGCCTTTAATAAATGACTCCATACTTTGACTTCTTGATTGAGGCGTCCTTTGTGAGATTCGGGGTACACTACAACAGTGTGACACCATTTAAGTAGGATGCTGAAGCACTTTGTACCATAACTCCAAACCCCATTTCTGAACTGACAGTTCTGGTCTAGGCTTGGAACAGCTCCTCTTTGTGGCTGCAGGGTCGTCTTGGTGTGGTGGACCCTGGGGATGCACCATAGTAGCCTTTCTCTTTTCCCTGAGGCACAACCCCCATTTCCACTCAGATACCAGTATTTCACCACGCCCACCCCACTGCCCCCTTAACCCTTGTGCCCACCCCAGTCGACTCATATGCTGTGGGAGCAGAGCAGACTCCAAAACCCACCCCCTTAACCACTCCTCTTCACCCTCCTTGCCCCTCCCCAGCTCTCCAGCCTAGTGCTTATTATTGGCCTTTCTTCACCTGTGGGAGACGATCAGTAACCTAAGTGCCCACTCTTTCTGCCTTGTTCTCATTCAGATTTACATGCTATTGTTTCTGGACCCTCATGACAATAGGGAAGAATTTAGAAATCTATTCAGACCAGTCCTCAGGACTTGTTCTCCTGGGCCCTGTGATTTAGATCAACTTGTTCGTAGTCTGGAGGACTGTGGAGATGCCACTTAGTGGTTTGAAAATGCCCAATGGGCCACTCTTTGAGAGGACCTTCAGGAGATCAGGATACCCCCAACATTTACGGGCTAAAACCATAGGAGAGAGACTTCGAATCCATTCCCACTGCTTTCTCTCAACAGTCAGTTGGTCAAAGATACAGGATTGCAGGCCTCTAACTATGGACATAGATTAGAATGTTTGGAAGGACTACTTTGGTCTCACTCTGGACACCCAAACAGTGTCTGCCTCCATCACTAGCTTCACAAGTAAATATAAATCTCACACCAGTAATTAGAGATGTTATCTAAAAACACAAGGTAAGTTTTCCTCTCTCGGAGGTACATATGCTACGTCAACACCATGATGACCATTGAGTGAAGGCCAAGTAAACACAGTGCAACTCATGACTGGACAACCTAATAATTTAAAGGAAACAAGCCAGGCAATCGGTTCTCTCCAAACCCCCGATAGGTAGGGATGTTTGCAGATATTGTAGAGAAAGGGGATGTTGGACTCAGAATTGCCTGGCCTTAAAACGCAAAAGGGCACAACGGTCTGCAAATCCATGTCCCCATGCATCCTCCCCTGTGTGTCCACAACTAACTCAGAGCACAAGAGGAAATAATCAGCCCCATCAGTGGCCACCCACCACCTTCCTAGTGGATTCAGGGGCAACATATCCACCATGAGCACCTCTTCATTTCCTACCACCTTGGAGTAGGCAAAGCACGCTTGGAAATCTTCCACAAGGCTGCCTTTCTCTAAACCTCTCTCTTTCTCACAAGGATTTCTCACCACCCAGCTTTCTGCTTAGCTCCATTACTGCCAATAAAGCCTTAGGAAGAGAGTTATTTCTGACCAGAATATCAATATATTCTCCAAAGGGCCCCACCATTGAAGTCCCTAACTCTATTCCTCACATCTTTATCCTGTATTGGCTGTCATTAACTATCCACCTTTTCCGGCTCCTATTCAAAGCCCGACTCCTTTAAACCCTGGAGTGCAAACTATGTTCACTAAGGTTCCTGACTCCCTTTGGTTGCTTGCTCCCCTGATCTAAGCCGGCTCTTAGGGGCTGACCTGCTCAGAGTAAAAACTGACCCTTCTATGCCACTGCCAAGATTTTTGCAATGTTCACTAAAGCTAGAAACTCCCCAACGTCTACATCCTATAATCCAAGGATTCCTCAAAAAGATGTGGGTGAGAGAATACAGTCAGGTATGGGAGAGAGAGCCAACTCAGGTGAGGGCCAGAGACCCAGCAGAAGTGTGCAGAGGAGAGCTGACTTCGATGTGTATGAGAGAATCATCGCAGGGGTGGGCAAACTTTTTGACTCGAGGGCCACAATGGGTTCTTAAACTGGACTGGAGGGCCGGAACAAAAGCATGGATGGAGTGTTTGTGTGAACTAATATAAATTCAAAGTAAAGGAGTGGAGGGGAGAGCAAGAGAACCGGATAGAACAGCCGGATCTGGCCTGCGGGCCGTAGTTTGCCCAAGGCTGATCTAGGGTGTGGGTGAAAGAGCCACTCAGGAGTGGGCATAGAGCTGAGAGAGTCAAGTCAGTGTGGACGACAGAGCCGAGTCAGGTGTGGGTGAGAGCCAACTCAGGTGTGGGTGAGAGAGCCCTCCCTCCTCCCAGTGTGTCCTTAAGGAGGCAATGTCAGAGTGGCCGGGGAAGGCTGATATTGAGATTATGCCAAAAAAAAAAGGGGGGGGAGAGGGGCTAATTTTCAGTATCTTTTTTCCTCCAACAATGGGAGCCCAACTAGCTGTTGGTAAGATGAGCCTGGTTGCCTGCCACTTACTGGCATGGCCGTGGTGTTGTGGGCGTTGTGGCCGGAATAGGCTGTGCTGTTCCAGCGCAGGGCTTTCTCCCTGAGGGCTTGGCTCACATACAGGGATATTCGAGCAGCCAAGAGGCCAACTGTGTACCTCCCGTTTCCTGAAGAGAGAGTTATTAACACATAAGCATCAAACACGAATGGGCCGCTATGCTAAGTCCAATTCATAAACTTTGCCCGCAGAGCTGACCTTTGGAAAGTCTCAAGATATAACTACATATGAAAGGTCTGCCTCTGGCTTCCAGGGGTACGTGACCATTCATTTTCCCTTCGTTGTGCTGGCACCAGGGGCAAGGCAGAGTGCTTCCCACGACTGCTTTTCCATCTGTGAGTTTGGACAGCTGCTAACCTGCAACTGGATGGTCTTAGAGGAAAAGGCTTTGTTTCAAAATTCAAAGCGATTGAGTTCCAATCCTGTCAAAGTCAAATGTTTCATTAAAATTTCTATTAACCTTTTCCCATAAGAGTAACTCTAAATGGATTCGTAGCCCATTTTGAAAGGTTGAAACAATCAATATTCCCTCCCAGGACTTGCACATGTTAGCGGCCTCCCCGGCTGGAGAGCATAAGCAAGCACGTCCTGCAGAAACAGCCAAGACGGCACTGTGGGAGTGGCAAGAGTTCTGGTCTCTCAAAGTCAAAAAGATCTGATCTCTACCACGTATCAGAAAATCTTCTCGCCCTAACCGGTTTGGCTCGGTGGATGGAGCGTCGGCCTACAGACTCAAGGGTCCCAGGTTCCATTCCGGTCAAGGGCATGAACCTTGGTTGCGGGCACATACCCAGTAGGGAGTGTGCAGGAGGCAGCTGATTGATGTTTCTAACTATCCCTCTCCCTTCCTCTCTGTAAAAAATCAATAAAATATATTTAAAAAAGAAAAAGAAAAATCTTCTCACTTACAACACTTACTAAAGAAACTTGCTCAAATCATTTCACCTCTCTGTCCCTGGAGGTTCGTACAGACCCACCTTGTAACTGATGGACTTACAAAAGGTTCAGAAAATAACTTAAAAAATATAACACTTACTGTTTCTCTCTCATTATAAAAGCAACATGCATTCTTAGTTCTTTGATAGGCAACTAAGAATAGAAAATACCAAAGCAGATTTTTACTTTTTATATAGTATACCTTATTGTACTTTTACATTTTTAAGAGGAAAGAACCAGCAAATATACCTTTTAAAATACTCCTGGCATCCACAATAGAAACATCCACAATAGAAACACCAACACACAGATGAAAACGAAGACTAATAACAATTCCAATTGCCAGTAAAATGGCATAGAACTTAATGTGGAATTCCCTCTAAGAGCAACCCAACACGTTGCACTGGTGAAAACTAACAGCAGCTTGAAATAAAATTTACTTTTGGTAAAAATGTGGCTATCTATATTTGCATTATTTCAGAGACAAAACACCCTAAAAGCAAAAGTAACCCCAATTGATTGGTAGAGCTGATCTTAAAGGCTGTGTATTCAAAACTACATCTGCTCACTGAAATAACCCTCAACTAGATTTACTCTATTGATGTTTCTTTGTGGACTAATAAGTAATACAATCAAATTTTGTGAGTCGTCAATAGACACTAGAAGAGAAGGTATATATTGTTTCAAGGTATAAAGTTTGACATATAAGGACTAAAGTTACTTCATTAATTATGCTAATCAGGATTGCCACATCTTAATTTACTTTTCTGTCCATTTGATCTCACGCAGATAACAGGTGCATTTAAGACTCTTGTTGTATTTCAATTTCTCCTGTATCTCTTAAATTTACCATAAAAATTTGATGTTTTTAAAAACTTTAAATTTTTATCTATAATTTTTATTTAACTTATTTTTAACTATTTATTTTTTAACTATTTTATTTTTCAATTTTTTATTCTTTGTAAAATTTATCTTCATTATTGAAAATATTACAGATGTTGCCTTTGTTTTTCTTTTCCTCAATTTTTTATTCTTTAACTATTTTAATAAATAGTTTAATGAATTCCTGGAGGTAGAATTACTGGGTCATATTTCATTATTTAACTTTTTATCCATTTTAACTTTTTATTTTGATAGATTATAAAATCACTAGAGAGAGAAACCAAGATGGCGGCATAGGTAAACACCTGAACTTGCTGCCTCACACAACAACTTCAAAACTACAACTAAAAGACAAAACGAACATCATCCAGAACCACAGGAAGGCTGGCTGAGTGGAAATTCTACAACTAGAAGGAAAGAGAAAAGCACACTGAGACTCAGAGGAGCTGCGGAAAGCAGAGGTACTGAGGTGCGCGCGCAGAGAGGGCTGGCAACTGAGTACACGGCTCTTTTTCAAGCAGGAGGGAGACACAAGCTCCCAACTACTCTGAACTCCAGTTCCGGGCGAGCCTCTGGGGACCTTGACTCATACGGGGAGAAACTGGACTGTCTGGCAGTGGGCAGAACTCGAGGGCAGCTTTCTCTCAGAGGTGCTTGCAGCGATTACTGCAGGACACTGAGACCCAGGGCCTCTTAGGGCAGGGCTGACGGGAAGCCATTGCTGTTTGCTCCGCCCTGAGACTCCGCCCCATCCAAGCTGTGCACAGAAGCTTTTGCATATGAATGGCCTGGTCCTTTGAAATCTAAACTTACCTAACAAACTGCAGCTGAGTCAGTGAAACCCAGAACATCCAAAAGAAGGCCCAAGGCTCCACAGCAGCTTGCATTGCTTCACAGCTGGGCCTCATCTGGGCACCTCCAAAACCCAAACAAAGAAGAGGAATCTGCAGATCTCTCCATAGCTCCTGCTGGGTGGCCTCAGGCAGAGGCTAAATTAGCACCTCCTTGGAGATCCAAGAGCCAGTGGTACCCAGGGGTCAGAGTAGGACCATCCAGATTACAACTCCTCAGATCCATAAGGGACACACTCAGGGGGCAGACTCAGTGAGCACCAAAGCCCCACTGAAGCAAGTCTTATCTCATAAGGGTGTCTCCAGCACAGAAGTTCTCCCATTGTAGACACAGCTGATCCTCACAGTCAATTGGCCTGGAGGTCAATTCCTCCCAGTGATACCAACAATAATCAAGGCTTAACCTCAACAAGACTGTGCACACAGCCCACAAAGGGGTGCACCAAGAGTGTCCACCTCAGGTAACTGGGGAGGCTGAGTCACTGGGCCCTATAGGACACCTAGCACACAAAGCCACTCTATCAACTCAGGGAAGCAGCCAAAATTCGGAGACAAAGAAACAGGTCACAAATGAAAGAAATGGATAAAAGCAAAATACTGGATATAGAGTTCAAAACCACAGTTATAAGGCTACTCAAGAATTTTCTAGAAAAGGCCGATAAATTTAGTGAGACCCTCGAGGATATGGAAAAGGACCAACTAGAAATAAAGCATACACTGACTGAAATAAAAAATAATATACAGAGATCCAACAGCAGACTAGAGGATCACAAGAATCAAGTCAAAGATTTGAAATACAAAGAAGCAAAAACACCCAACTGGAAAAGCAAAAAGAATCCAAAAATATGAAGACAGTGTAAGGAGCCTCTGGGACAACTTCAAGCGTACCAACATCAGAATTATGGGGGTGCCAGAAGAAGAGAGAGAGCAAGATACTGAAAACCTATTTGAAGAAATAATGACAGAAAACTTCCCCCACCTGGTGAAAGAAATAGACTTACAAGTCCAGGAAGCGCACAGAACCCCAAACAAAAGGAATCCAAATAGGACCACACCAAGACACATCATAATTAAAATGCCAAGAGCAAAAGACAAAGAGAGAATATTAAAAGCAGCAAGAGAAAAACAGTTAATTACCTACAAGGGAGCACCCATACAACTGTCAGCTGATTTCTCAACAGAAACTATGCAGGCCAGACGGGAGTGGCAAGAAATATACAAAGTGATGAAAAGCAAGAACCTACAACCAAGATTACTCTACCCAGCAAAGCTATCATTCAGAATTGAAGGTCAGATAAAGAGCTTCACAGATAAGAAAAAGCTAAAGGAGTTCATCACCGCCAAACCAGTATTATATGAAATGCTGAAAGGTATTCTTTAAGAAGAGGAAGAAGAAAAAGAAAAAGGTAAAGATAAAAATTATGAACAACAAATACATATCTATCAACAAGTGAATCTAAAAATCAAGTGAATAAAAAATCTGATGAACAGAATAAACTGGTGAATATAATAGAATCAGGGGCATAGAAAGGGAGTAGACTGACAATTCTCTGGGGGAAAGGGGTGTGGGGGTGCAGGAAGACACTGGACAAAAATCAGACACCTATGGATAAGGACAGTGGTGGAGGGTGAGGGCGGGGGTGGGGGGTGGGAACCAGGTGGAGGGGAGCTATGGGGGAAAAAAGAGGAACAATTGTAATAATCTGAACAATAAAGGTTTATTTAAAAAATAATAATAATATTGTAAAAATAAATAAATTAAATTAAATTAAATAACTAGAGGCCCAGCACATGATTGAAATTGCGCGAGGAGGCACCCTGTGGGGGGCCAGGACCCGAACCTGACCCACGTAGTGCCGCTCGCATTGTGTTGCTGAGATGGAGGTGTGCTCCAAGCCACGCGGCAGCCGCTCAGAGCATGCCCCCGGCCGCTGCATTGTATCTGCTTGGGTGGGGGCAGGCACTCCTGTGTGTTGTGATTTCATTCTGGTCCACCTCCAGCCCCAGCCTCCCCGTGGCCGCTGGGGCTGGGGGCAGCACGCAGTCCCCTCCCGCCCATCTGTGCGCGCAGCCTCCTCCTGAGCGGTTGTGACGCCTGCCTAATTAGCATATTCCCTGTTTATATATGTAGAGAGAGAGATAGTAAAGTTGTAAGAAAAAGCAAAAAAATCCCCATAACCCTGCATCTCAATTTCCCAATTATCAATATTTTACCATATTTGCCTTTCTCTCTATTTATCTGTGGTATTATTTTCTGAACCACTTGCAGATATGATGTCCTGTTACTCCTAAATTCTTTTTTTTTTTAATATTTTATTGATTTTTTACAGAGAGGAAGGAAGAGGGATAGAGATTTAGAAACATCGATGAGAGAGAAACATCGATCAGCTGCCTCCTGCACACCCCCTACTGGAGATGTGCCCGCAACCAAGTTACGTGCCCTTGACCGGAATCAAACCTGGGACCTCTCAGTCCGCAGGCTGACGCTCTATTCACTGAGCCAAACCGGCTTTGGCTCCTAAATTCTTTTATATATATGTGTGTGTGTGTGTATATATATATATATATATATATATATATATATATATATATATATATATATATTGATTTCAGAGAGAAAGGAAGAGGGAGAGGCAGATAGAAACATCAATGATGAGAGAGAATCAGATTGGCTGCCTCCTGCACGCCCCACTCTGGGGATGGAGCCCAAAACCTGGGCATGTGCCCTGAGTGGGAATCAACCATGACCTCCTGGTTCATAGGTCGATGCTCAACCACTGAGCCATGCCAGCCTAAATTCTTAAGATGTATTTCCTAAAAATAAAGTCACTCTTCTCCATAACCACAGTACAACCAGCAAAATCTGGAAATTAGTATCGAAGCAATAGTACCATCCAATCCCCAGACTCCATTAAAATTGCCTGGTTATTTCAACAATGTCCTTTGTAGAGGCAGGATCAACCTGGACCACACACTGCATTTATTTGTTACTAGAGGCCCAGTGCATGAATTCATGCACTGGTGGGGTCCCTTGGGGTGGCCTGCGGAGATCAGGCCCCAGCTTGCGCCCTGCAGCCCTGCAGCCCCGCCTGGCACCCCACCTTGGGCTGGCACCACTCCCTCACCTGCTCCACCATCCGCCTGCAGGGCGATCGATCAGGGCCACTGGTTGCTGTCTGCGGGGCGATTGGGTCCCTGCTCGCACCTGCCTTGGCCTGGTGCTACCCACTCTCCTGCTCCACTATCCTGCCACGGTTCCGCTCTTGTCGGGGCCCATCGAGGCCAGCAGCACCTCCACTGCCACCCACTGCCAGCACCACGTCACCGACGCCTGCCATGTTCTGAGCCACCCCCTGGTGGTCAGTGCACTTCATAGCAAGCAGTCGAACTCCCAGTCGAACAACTGCCCAAGGGGACAATTTTTTTTTTTAATATTTTATTGATTTTTTACAGAGAGAAAGGGAGAGGGATAGAGAGTTAGAAACATCAATGAGAGAGAAACATCGATCAGCTGCCTCCTGCACACCCCCCACTGGGGATGTGCCCGCAACCAAGGTACATGCCCTTGACCGGAATCAAACCCGGGACCCTTCAGTCCACAGGCCAACGCTCCATCCACTGAGCCAAACCGGTTTTGGCCCGAGGGGACAATTTGCATATTAGTTTTTACTTGTCTTTTATGACCTTGGTAATTTTAGAGAATACAGCCCAGTTCCTTGTAGAATGCTCCTAAATTTGGGTTTCTGATGTTTTTCTCATTATATTTAGCTTATGCATTTTTGGAAAGCATACCCAAAGGGTGGCCCTGTGTTCTCAGAGCATCATGTCAGGAGGTACACAATGCCAATTGTCTCATTGCCAGTGGAGTTAACTTTTATCACTTTGTTAAGATGGTATCTGCCAGGTTTCTCCACTGTAAATGCTGTAGGTTCAATTCTCAGCCAGGGCACATACCTAGGTTGTGGGTTCGATCCCTAGTAGGGACACATATGGGAGGTAACAGATCAATGTTTCTCTCACATCAATGTTTCTCTTTGTCCCTCCCTCTCTCTCTAAAATCAATAAAAACATATTTTAAAAAATAATAATTACACATTGATATTGAGACTTGCAGTCTTTTCTCTGCACACACGTATTACCGATTGTGACATACACATGCAACCATCAGATTCATTTTAGCACATCTGGAAAAATACACAATGTTTTATATGTGCTTTTCTTTTTTTCATCTAGCAATGTATCTTAGAGGTCTTGCCTTGTCTGTAAATAAATACCTTCCACATTCTTTTTGTTATTGTGACTGTGTATTATTTCAACGTATGAATACTTATGCTTGCTGCGTTAAATCTTTTGTTATTGCAAATATGCTATTGGCATAGCCATTCAAAATCCATTCAATTTGCCATTCAAAATGCAATTCAAATTCAAATAGCCATTGCAAAGCTATTGCAATGTGTACATCTATAGGATAAATTCTTGGAGGTAGACTTGCTGGGTCATATTTCATTTGAAAATTTGTGGTGGCTAGTTTTTATAGCTACTTGGTCCCATTTTAGCATGAAATCGATCTTCTCAAATTTCCCTGAGGAAAATTATACTCTCTGCCATATTCATTCTTTTCATGGGGGTCATGAACTCTAATGATTCATCTCGCACATCTAATCATTTTTCATTGTAGGGCAACCTTTACATATGAAAGTTCAAATTTTTATTTTCATGTTTCTTTGGTTATTTAAACTGGTCTTCAGGAGAAAAGACAGACATAAAAACTGGAAATTTCATCTTGAAATAAAAATTTTTACATATTGTTTTGTCATTTAAAAAAATTCTAGATTAAGTATACATCTTCATTTCATTGTTCTCAAAGAGAAATTCTCAATGGCTGCACAGTATTCCCATTTTCCAGTTAAGCATAAATTGGAATAGAATATTCAGCAGTTTTCCAGGTGTGTCTCTTCAGGGTTGAAGTCTCCACTGATTGATTGGCACCAGGGCAGGGCGTCATTATTCAATGCAGCTGGTCCTGATGTCAGCCGTGGCTGGTTTTGTTACATTGTTTTCCTATTATTAAATATTTAGCTTATTTCTAAATTTTATTTAAAATAAATATAAATAGTAACATAAATTATAACTAAAACTGAAATGTATATCTTTATATAAAAATCTTTCCAGACATCTCTGATTATTTCCTTCAGAAAACTTTTTGAAAGTGAGGTTATGGGACAATCAATAAGCACATCTTCAAGGTTTGAAAGACAACGGCAAATTGCTCTCTCTTACCACTTTCCCATTCACTTACCATTCCCATCAGAGGAGGGTGCCTTCTGCGAAGTGACAGAAGTTTCTCTGAGCTTGTTAAAATAGAATTCTAGCAAAAGGTTTAGCTAACTAGGATTTAGCTAACTAAATCCTGAATAGGATCCTAGCTAAATAGAGTTTAGCTAGCTATGGATCCAGTAGGCCCTGAGCTGCTTGAAACCCAAGGGCTGAAGAAGCTGATGCAGTGACATTTGAAAGTCAATGAAAGGTCATATCCTCCCTCCATATGCAAAGATACCTCTTCCCTGATCTAGAAATTCATTGCATTTAAACAAGCTCTTTGGGTAAAAAGTCTGAAAGTAAGACCATAAGGAAAAGATTGAGAATGATAAGTTTTTCTGAAGGAGGGGCTTGTTGGGAGGAAAAGGAGGGGTGGTGGAATGCATTGGTGCCCCTCAGAGAGGGCAGATTTGAGTGGATGCCACCATGGTAACCATGACCCTATAATTCCCTGTTCTGGTGTGGATGGCAGGTAGACAGACATGAGCAGAGCAAGGAGGATGGGCCATGTACAGAAGGTCACCATGGTGGAAAGCCCCAGGTGCCCAGCAAGGGACAATCACTTGTAGGGTGGGATCTCGACCCCAGGGTGACTTTTCCTCCCCTAAAGCATCAATAGTCATTTGGTGTGGACCCCTGACCTTTCCACCCTAGAGATAACATCAATACTTCAGTTGTATTTCAGCTCCAGGCCTAGATAAGCAATAAAACCAGCCACAGCTGACATCAGGACCACCTGCATTGAATAATGACCTCCTGCCCTGGTGCGGGCCAATCAATCAGTGGAGACCACAACTCTGAAAGGACACACCTGAAAAACTGCTGAATATTCTATTAAGATCAGCTCCTGGGACGTCCCCTAAAATCACCACCCTTAAAACCCTTAGGACAGAGGACCCAGCTAGCTCTCCCTCCTGGGAGCATGCCCAAGCCTTTTCCTTTCCCCCTCTCCACTTCCCCTCCCTGCCCCAGCGCGTTACCACTAGCTTCCTCACTCCCAAGCTCCAAGGGCCCTTCCTTTACCTCTCTCTATAACTTGTTTCCTAAGCCCATTTCTTCCAGGAATTACTTCTACCGCTGTGATTTACCGAATAAATATTCTCTTACAGTTTGGGTCTTGGCTCTGAATTCCTTCCTAGCCAGAACTCAAGTACCAAGGTTACTGAACTCAGGTTTGGCCTGACCCCACTGGTCAGACACCTGGTTTTGTTCCCTCCACCCATAACAGTGGGAGCCTGGAAGATGTAGGTGAGAGTAAGGAAGTGGGAGCCCTTCAAAAAGCTGCCCAAGACCAGAGGCCACCCAAGCATTAGAATTTGACAAAGTGGCTGGAGGAGTCTACTTCGATGTGTAACAACTTGAGATGTTTTATAACTTACAAAGTGCCTTTGTTCACATTTTTTTCCATTTCACAATAAATCCATTAGATTAAGCATGACATGAGTTAGTATTCATTTTTCCCACATTTAGATTAAAACACCAAGTCTTTGGTAAGGAAATCAGCTGGGAAGTGAGGGAGATCCAGCCCTGCAGGTGATTTTGGACACCACGTTGCAATTCTTTGCAGAAAGGGGACTGCAGGAAAAACCACCACCTAAGCAGACCTGATGGGAGCGGATCTGATGGAGGACTCACAGCCTGACTAGTCACAGTGACTGCTGAGCCAGCTTTCCCTAGAGCTGAACCCTGTCAGAACGCCCTTTTGGTTGGGTCCTGATAAACATCTACTAGTTGACTGAAAACTGCACTGACTTCACTAAAGAAGGACCTAGCAAAATGGTAAGAGGAGAACAGAGATTCCCAGAGGCATGTTGGTACATAGATGTCTGTAAGGGGTAGGGGTGGAGACGAGAGGAAGAGGCAGGGGAGCTAGGACCCCTAGGGGTCATATGCCTTAGAGTTTGCCAGGTCCATGTGCAGTGCCTTGGGTGGCTGCACTTTCTTCTCAAATAAAACTGGGAAACATTCAAACATGTTGGGCCCTAGCCAGTTTGGCTCAGTGGATAGAGCATCAGCCTATGGTCTGAAGGGTCCCTGGTTTGATTCTGGTCAAGGGCATGTACTTCGATCACAGGCTCCCGGCCCTGGTCGGGGGAAATGCAGAGGCAGCCAATCGATGTGTCTCTCTCACATCGGTGTCTCTCTCCATTTCTCCCTCTCCCTTCCACTCTCTCTGAAAATCAATGGAAAAAAATATCCTTGAGGAGAAACAAGATGGCAGCATAGGTAAGCGCCTGTACTTGCTGCCTCTCACAACCACATCAATACCACAACTAAATGGCAGAACAACTACCACCTAGAACTGCAGGAAAGCTGGCCGAGTGGAAGTTCCACAACTAGAGAGGTGAAGAAGGCGCGTTGAGACTGGTAGGAGGTGTGGAGGCGCAGAAAGTGCTGGCAGCTGGGTGTGCTGCTCTTTTAATCCGGAGGGAGATACAAGCTCCCGCTTGCTCTGAACTCCAGTTCCGGGCGAGACTCTGGGGGACCCAGACACATATGGGGAGAAACTGGACTGTCTGGCATCAGGACAGGAACTTGAGGGCAGCTTTATCTTAGAGGGGCTCACAGCGATCATTCTTCCTGCATGGGGGCGCAGGACACGGAGAACCGGGCACTTCTCCGGTTCAGGGCTGACTGGCAGCCATTGCTGTTTGCTCTGCCCTGGTGATTCCCTGCTCCACCCAGTTTACAATCCCATCCAAGCTGTGTGCATGGGCTTTTGCATATGAATGGTCTATCCTTTCGCCTAAAACCTGTCAAACTGCAGCTGGGTCAGAGAGCCCCAGAGCTTCCAAAAGAAGGCCCAAGGCCCAGCCGGCCTTGCTTCACAGCTGGGCCTCGTCTGGGTACTTCCAAACCCCATACAAAGAGGAGGAATCTGCAGATCTCTCTGTAGCTCCTGCTGGGTGGCCTCAGGCAGTGGCTGACCTTGCACATCCTTGGAGATCCAAGAGCCAGTGTACCCAGTGGTCAGAGTGAGACCATACCAGATGACAACTCTTCACATCCATAAGAGACACACTCAAGGGGCAGACTCAGTGAGCACCAAAGTCCCACTGAAGCAAGTCCTGCCCCATAAGGGTGTCTCCTGCACAACAGATCTTCCAGTGTAGACACAGCTGGTCATCACAGCCAATTGGCCTGGGGGTCAATTCCTCCTAGTGATATCAACAGCAATCAAGGCTTAACTACAAGACTGTGCAAACAGCCCACAAAGGGGTGAACAAGAGTGTCCACTTCAGGTAACTGGGGAGGCTGAGCCACTGGGCCCTAAAGGACACCAACCACACAAGGCCACTTTATCAACTCAAGGAGACTTAGCAGCTACCCAGTACATAGAAACAAACACAGGGAAGCAATCAAAATGCAAAGACAAAGAAACAAGTCACAACTGAAAGAAATGGATGAAAGCAAAATACTGGAGATATAGAGTTCAAAACCAGGGTTATAAGGTTACTCAAGAATCTTCTAGAAACCTCCGAGAAATTTAGTGAGACCCTCAAGGATATGAAAAAGGACCAATCAGAAATGAAGCATACACTGACTGAAATAAAGAATAATATTCAGAGATCCAACAGCAAACTAGAGGATCCCAAGAATCAAGTTAAAGATTTGAAATACAAAGAAGCAAAAAACACCCAAATGGAAAAGCAAAAAGAATCCAAAAAATATGAAGATAGTGTAAGGAGCCTCTGGGACAACTTCAAGCGTACTAACATCCAAATTATGGGGGTGCCAGAAGAAGAGAGAGAGCAAGATATTGAAAACCTATTTGAAGAAATAATGACAGAAAACTTCCCCTACCTGGTGAAAGAAATAGACTTACAAGTCCAGGAAGTGTAGAGAACCCCAAATAAAAGGAATCCAAATAGGACCACACCAAGACACATCATAATTAAAATGCCAAGGGCAAAAGACAAAGAGAGAATTTTAAAAGCAGCAAGAGAAAAATAGTTACCTACAAGGGAGTACCCATACGACTGTCAGCTGATTTCTCGGCAGAAACTATGCAGGCCAGAAGGGAGTGGCAAGAAATATTCAAAGTGATGAACAGCAAGAATCTACAACCAAGATTACTCTACCCAGCAAAGCTATCATTTAGAATTGAAGGTCAGATAAAGAGCTTCACAGATAAGAAAAAGCTAAAGCAGTTCATTACCACCAAATCAGTATTATATGAAATGCAGGGTATTCTTTAAGAAGAGGAAGAAGAAAAAGGTAAAAATAAAAATTATGAACAACAAAGTGACAACAAATACATATCTATCAACAAGTGATTCTAAAAATCAAGTGAATAAAAAATCTGATGAACAGAATAAACTGGTGAATATAATAGAATCAGGGGCATAGAAAGGGAGTAGACTGATAATTCTCAGGGGGAAAGGGATATGGGGGGTTCGGGAAGAGATTGGACAAAAATCTTACACCTATGGACGAGGACAGTGGGGGGCGGGTAAGGGCATGTGGTGGGGTGGGAACCGGGTGGAGGGGAGCTATGGGGGGAAAAAGAGTAACAACTGTAATAATCTGAACAATAAAGATTTATTTTTTAAAAATATCCTTGAGCCCTAACCAGTTTGGCTCAGTGGATAGAGCGTCGGCCTATGGACTGAAGGGTCCCAGGTTTGATTCCAGTCAAGGGCATGTACCTTGGTTGCGGGCACATCCCCGGTGGGGTGTATGCAGGAGGCAGCTGATCAATGTTTCTCTCTCATCGATGTTTCTAACTCTCTATCCCTCTCCCTTCTTCTCTGTAAAAAAATCAATAAAACATATTTTTAAAAAATAAAGATAAATCTTTAAAAAAATAAATAAAAATATCCTTGAGTGAGGATTAAAACAAACAAACAATGTTGGAAGAACCAAAAAAATATGTTTAGGAATGACTTGTGTTAGAAAGGTACATGGACTAAGGAGCTAAATTTTCTTAATTTGACACAAATTTCAAACCATAAATTATCTAAGGGCCAAGATTCCAAGATGTCTTTTTCCAAGAAACAGCAAGGTGAAGACCTTAAGCAAACGGCTCAGTTTTAAGAACATTTAAAAAATAATGCCCTGCCGAAACCGGTTTGGCTCAGTGGATAGAGTGTCGGCCTGCGGACTCAGGGGTCCCGGGTTTGATTCCGGTCAAGGGCATGTACCTTGGTTGCGGGCACATCCCCAGTGGGGGGTGTGCAGGAGGCAGCTGATCGATGTTTCTCATCGATGTTTCTAGCTCTCTATCCCTCTCCCTTCCTCTCTGTAGAATATCAATAAAATATATTTTAAAAAAAATAAAATAAAAAAATAAAAAATAATGCCCTGGCCAAAACCGGTTTGGCTCAGTGGATAGAGTGTCAGCCTGCGGACTGAAGGGTCCCAGGTTTGATTCCGGACAAGGGCACGTACCTTGGTTGCGGGCACATCCCCAGTGGGGGGTGTGCAGGAGGCAGCTGATCGATGTTTCTCTCTCATCGATGTTTCTAACTCTCTATCCCTCTCCCTTCCTCTCTGTAAAATATCAATAAAATATATTAAAAAAAAAAATAATGCCCTGGCCAGGTAGCTCCGTTGGTTAAACCATCGTCCTGATACGCCAAGGTTATGGGTTCAATCGCTGGTCAGGGCACATACAAGTATCAACCAATGAATGTAAAATAAGTGGAAAACAAATTGATCTCTCTCTCTTTTCTCCTCCCTCTCTAAAATCAATAAAGAAAATTTTTTCTTAAATTGAGTTTCATTAATCCTTTTCAGAACTTCAAAAGACACTGGATCACACCCACAATCACACTACTCTTCAAATAAAGTGAGAAACTTAGATTAAACTAGCATATATATACTAGAAGGGGCCATGAAATTAATTTTGGAGCCCTAGCTGATTTGGCTCAGTGGATAGAGCGTCGGCCTGTGGACTGAAGGGTCCCAGATTCGATTCCGGCCAAGGGCACATGCCCGGGTTTCGGGCTCGATCCTCCCAGTAGGGGGCGTGCGGGAGACAGCCAATCAATGATTCTCTTTCATTGATGTTTCTATCTATCCCTTTCCCTTCCTCTCTAAAATCAATAAAAAAAAATTAAAGATAAAATAAAATAATACTTTAAAAAAAGAAATTAATTTTGGATTATGAAGTAAGTGTACATAATAAAGAAATCAAACTTAAGCGGTGCCCTTGACGGTCCCGGATCTGTCTCTTGCTTCAACAGTGTTTGGACAGAACAGATCCAGGGACGCCCCTTCTCCAGCCTCCGACCACTCTGCTGCGTCTTATCCAGTCACCACCCTCAGAACCTCCTCCGGGACCAGCCAACACACCATTTTTTGTGTTTTTTTGTTTTTGTTTTTCTACCTTAACTCCTTATTGCTGAACAACCATGAGCTCCCAAATTCGTCAGAATTATTCCACCGAGGTGGAGGCTGCAGACAACCGCCTGGCCAACCTGCATCTGCGAGCCTCCTACACCTACCTCTCTCTGGCTCTCGAGGGCGTGGGCCACTTCTTCCGCGAGTTGGCGGAGAAGAAGCGCGAGGGCGCTGAGCATCTCTTAAAAGTTGCAAAACAAGCATGGCAGCCGCATTCTCTTCCGGGACGTGCTGAAGCGTTCCCAAGATGAGTGGGCAAAACTCAGGACGCCATGGAGGCCGCCCTGGCCGTGGAGAGGAACCTGAACCAGGCCCTTTGGGAGCTGCATGCCCTGGGTTCTACCCGTGCAGACCCTCAGCTCTGTGACTTCCTGGAGAACCACTTCCTGGATGAGCAGGTGAAACTGATCAAGAAGATGGATGGCACCTGACTAACATCCGCAGGCTGCTGGCCCCCAGGCTGGGCTGGGCGACCAGCTCTTCAAAAGGCTCACCCTCAAGCACGACCCGAGCCTTTGGAGCCCAGAGGCCTTTGAGAGGCCCCTCTGCATCCCCATGGCTTTCACCTGAGCCTCTCCCAGACACTACTAGCCATTCTTTTAACCACCCTGGAGCCCTCTCCCATGCATTGGACCAAATGAAACCATAAAGCTTTTTGCAGCAAAAAAAAAAAAAAAAAAAAAAAAAAAAAAGGAAAGAAATCAAACTTAAAAATTTATCCTAAAAATGCTATAGTACATTTCTTACTGCATTGGCAAAGAATAGAACTGGGTTTTAAAATTCATATATATTTTTTTTTTTTTTTAGTAGAAGTGGCATTTTATTTTATTTATTTTCCCCCTTCTCCAGATATCTTAATTTTTTAAAAAAATCTCTGGATGTAAGAAACAACAGTGTAGGCATTTATGAGGTTCTCAAATGAGCACGTGGTTAGGTGAAACAGAGAAAGGCCTCCCCGCTAAGGTCTGGTAGTCAGGAAAGACTGTCCACCTCAGTCTGTGCTTCTATTATGTGATTTGAGGGAGGAGCTGCTACTTCATGCTTTTTCTCAAAATTTCTCCCTCACCACCTGCCAGGAACTTCCATCTTTACAAAGCTGCTCAGAAATTCTTGGCAAGACTCTTATCACTGAACAAAACATTAGCAAGATAAGGCCGTGCTTATCATCCAGAGTTTCTTCCCTTTAAATCTTAAGTTAGCAGAACTAACATCGGATTAGGAAACAGGAGAGCTGCCTGGTAGAACACTCTTTAAAACCAGAAGCATTTTTGCTTGAGAAAAGAAGTACATAAATCAGTGTTCTCCCAACTGTCTTCATTGTTCACCCCACCAGCAAATAATGTTTGAGCACACACCCCTAGTCTGTTATAAATTACATGCATGAAATGGATGTATATTTTAAAACATTAAAAAATAGTCACCTTAAAATAAATTACAAATAAATGATAAGTAGTGCCCAGCTTGCGAGGCTCAGTGGTTGAATATTAACCTATGAACCAGGAGGTCATGGTTCAAATTCCAGTTAGGGCACATGCCTGGGTTCTGGGCTTGATCCCCAGTGTAGGGTATGCAGGAGGCAGCCGATCAATGATTCTCTTTCATCGTTGATGTTTCCATCTCTCCCCGCCCCTCTCCCTTTCTCTCTGAAATCAATAAAAATATATATTTTTAAAAAATGATAAGTAGCGTAATATTTTCTTTCTGCACCTTAGTGTGTAATTTGGGGCAGCTCATGGGAATCACACTGCACTTTGGAGTCTACTGAAATACTAAAGGAGTTCATGAAAAATATATGCAGCCTGGATTTCAATTCAGAATAACAAATGCAAGTAGCAGAAAGAGGATGGATACATAAAAACAGAAGACACATGCTCATGAGGGAAAGGGAATGTGTCCTGGATATTTTGGCTGTGTTGTCTCTTGGTTTGTATTACATTTTATCACTCACATTTCTAAATAGAAACCATGGCACTTTGAGTTTGCATTTATTTAAAGTGTTAAATTTCAACTTAGTGCTCATAAGAAGAGAACTATAGCAGGGAACAAATTAAAATCCTATGGAAATTTGAAAAGAAAAGGAAGGAAGGACATTGAGGCCAGTGGCACTTAAACATGTCCAACTGATTGAGGAAGACTGAGGACAGGAGGCACGGTCATCTGGTGAAGTATCACCTTGGAAGGGTCAGTGAACTTAGTCCTGGAGAATGGTCAGGAAAAAATGAGAGTGCTTGTTGGGGGCATTCAAATCTGAGCACACATGAGCAATAAGAAGCTTTATCCGTGACGGGAGGGCAGCCTATGACACTGAATGGAGAGCCTGGGCCAGATATTGCTTCCTGCTCCCTGGACCCACACTCGCCTTCATGGCCTCACACCCTTTATCTGGTAAAAACTACCTTCCAAGCTGCTCTAAAGCACAGTGGTCCATGTTCTCCTCTGTGCTACAGTACGTACTTCTATTGTTATGTTTTACTGTGTTACAATTATCAACATTGGTCTCTGGGAGAATACTGAGGCAGGAATATGCATTCTTTGGAACCTGTACTTATCACAGTGCACATAATACTCCCTAAAAGCTGATTGAAGAGATAAATGCTGAATTATGAAGAAGTGGATAGATGAGATAATCTAATAATCATGGCAAATGCCAATTCCAATGAGGGAACGTAAAATATCATTGGGAAGTGCAGAAGTTGCAAAATTTTTGTGCTGAGAATCTTTTTCCTACATCTTTGCAATCTGAGTCCTAGAATTGTGCAATGCACTTACAACATAAACTGTTGTCCTATGGCAGTGGTCGGCAAACTGCGGCTCGCGAGCCACATGTGGCTCACGAGCCGCAGTTTGCCGACCACTGTCCTATGGGATTGAATCCATGTGATTCAAATTAAAGTGCAATCCATCACCCTGGCCAGTGTTCTCAGTGGTTGAAGCATGGGTTCGATTCCTGGTCAAGGGCACGTACCTGGGCTGCAGTTTCAATACCTGACCCTGGTCAGGGTACATGTGGGAGGCAACCAATTGATGTGTCTCTCTCACATCGATGTTTCTTTCTCTCCCCCCCCCCCCCTCTTTCTCTTCTCCCTTCCCTTCCACTCTCTCTAAAAAACAATGGGAAAAATCTCCTCGGTGAGGATTAACACACACACTCACACACACACTCACACACACACACACACACTCACACACACACACACTCACACACACACACACACACAGTACAATCAACTTCCCAATTTATTGGACTAAAGCAGAAAGTTCATGTGGATAACCAGCTTCCCAAGGAACTCTCTAATCCATATTGTGATGCTTAGTTAACAGCCTTCAGAGTTTTCAGAAAGGAAATCATTTGATTGTGCTTAGAATTTCAAACCAATTACGTGAACTTGAAATGTTTGTTTTTGGCACTCATTCAAATAATACTTCCTGTGCCTACACTAATGTGTGCCAGGTCCCAGAATGTAAAAATAAATCAAGTGTGGTTCCTGATGTCTTGGGCAGAATGGAGTTGATGAAAGACTTCTATTTCCAGCAATATGGCAGGCTAGGTATTCTGAACCACCCTCAAATTAAAATAATGAATATGTTAAAAATATTTTTTAAATGCATTGCTGAGATGGCATGAGATTTTTTTTAAAAGATCCACAGAAGCCAAAATCTAAGTGAAAGCAGAGATCCTTGTTAGTGCCAACGAAGTCTTTTTCCCGTGAGGCCAAACCTGGGGTCTTGGATGCCTTCCTCTAGGGTTGTGTGGGGCCCAAGGTGCAGAGTGGGTGGGAGGAGAGACATCGTCTGGGCAGAGCTTCCTGACTTTTCTCAGGCCACACAAAGACAGAGGACCTTGGTGTGGAGGTTCCGGCCCAGAGCCCACCACGGTTGGAAAGTCCAACATAGTCCATTCTCATAAAGCTAGAATAAAAATAAAGTTGCCATGCAGAACAGGACAGCAAAGAAAGTTACCTTTCTGGCCCTTGGTCCTGTCTGAGGAGGGCAATTTGAAAACACAAGCCAGCGTTCGTGTTTGTGGTGTGAATGTGTACCAGCTGTTGGATGGTTTGAAAACTCCCACCTGGGCCCTAGCTGGTTCGGCTCAGCATTGGCCTGCAGATCCGTGTTTTTCTCCCTGCTTCTGTCCCCCTTCCTTCCACTCTCTCTCAAAATCAATGGAAAAAATAACCTTGGGTGAGGATTAACAAATAAATAATTAAGCAAAACAGGACTCTTGTTTCCAAGTCAATATTATATATAAAAAACACAATCTTTGGCCCTAGCCAGTTTGGCTCAAGTGGAGAGAGCATTGGCCTGTGGACCAAAGGGTCCTGGGTTCAGTTCTGGTCAAGGGCACCTACCTCGGTTGCAGGCTCCTCCCAGGCCCAGGCCCTGCTTGGGGCTCATGCAGGAGGCAACCAATTAATGTGTTTCTCTGACATTGATATTTCTCTCTGTCTTTGCCACTCTCTTCCACTCACTCTAAAAATAAACAGAAAAATATCCTCAGGTGAGGATTAAACGCCTCCCCCCCCACCCCCAACAACCCAATTTTCAGAAAGAAAGAAAGAAAGAAAGAAAGAAAGAAAGAAAGAAAGAAAGAAAGAAAGAAAGAAAGGAAGGAAGGAAGGAAGGAAGGAAGGAAGGAAGGAAGGAAGGAAGGAAGGAAGGAAGGAAGGAAGGAAAGAACTCCCCTCGCACCCCCCTCCCCCGCAAAGCTGGGATTTTCATTTAACTTGGTTTCCAGATTGCTAGTAAGTTTGCAAAAGAAAAAGAAAGTCTCCAATGGAGTAACTCACCTTTAATTGAGACTGCAAGAATGCCTACAGGTAAAATTCCAAAGAGATGAGCTGTTGCACAATAAAAAGAAGTAAACAACCAACCAAACAAACAAAACAAACAAGGTGCTACAACTGAGCAAAATAAAATCTTCAAAGACTTCAGATATTAAAACAATCACACAAACATTCTAGAATAACAATGTTTAAATAAAAAGCCTTATCTCAGACAAAAAAATACTAAAATGCCATCAAATCGAATTCAGAAGTGCATTAAAAGAATAGCATGTCTATGAAGAGCTTATTCCAGCAATGCCAAGATTTTTCAAAATTAGATTTACTAAATATTAAAAAAAAAAAAAAGATGCACATGTCTGTCGCTGCTCTCACCCCCACCCTCACCCTCATTCAAAAACAGGTAACTGATAAAATTCAACCATTTCTGGAAATACCAGAAACCACAGGAAGAACTTTCTGTACCTGACAAACAGGATTTACTAGAAATCTCTGTCAACATTAGAATAATGTGAACTATTCAAAGCATTTCCATTAGAATCAGAACAAGACTCTGATGAAGAAAGGTAGAGAGAGATGGGTTCTAGATGAGAATGCCCACCATCAGCCCTGGAAATGCACTAGGCACTGGTTCTTTTGTAGTGATGATCCTATACCTAGTAAATTGCCTAGTCAACTGACAAACTTCTAAAATTAATGAGAAATTTCAGCAAGCAAGATGGCCAGATCAAGAATTGATAGTCTGGCTGGGATGGCTCAGTGGCTGAGCATTGGCCTATGAACCAGAAGGTCACAGGGTTCGATTCCTGGTCAGGGCACATGCCTGGGTTGCCGGCTCCATCCCAGTGATCAATGTTTCTCTCTCTCTCTCTCTCTCTCTCTCTCTCTCTCTCTCTCTCTCTCTCCCCCTCCCTCCCTTCCTTTCTGAAATCAATAAAAATATATTACAAAAAAATAAAAACTTAATATAAAAAAGAATTGACATACATACAACAATTAGTTGTTTTTTTTACATGCCAATGATAGCCAATAAAGCAAAATCATGAAAAAATTGGTCCCTGTATGGTAGCAACTAAAATATAAAGTATCAATAAGAAATATGAAGAAACCTATAAAATTTCACTGAAAGATAAATCAATACCATGAGTAAATGGAAATACATACACCATATACCTGCATGAGAAGATTCAAATAGCAAGTATAAAGATATACTTCAATTAGAGGAGTGTTTAAATAAACACTTAGGAAAAAAGTGTTTAGGAAAAAATTATTTGCAGTAGTTAATTAAATGTTAATTAATCTTAATGTAGTGACATGGAAAGATCTCCAGGGCAAAGACACATTTTAGCTAAAGATCGATACATAGGGTATGATCCCATTTCTGTGAAAAGCAAAGCAAAAGTGTGTCTTTGCATAGGAATTATTCTGGTTATCTGTTGCTATATAGCAAACCACCCCAAAATTAACTTGCTAGGAATCTGTGATTTGTGTAGGCTGGATGGTGCAGCTGCCTCTACTCACTTGGCAACCACCTGGGGCTGGAATCATCTGCAGGCTCACTCACTCTAGTGTCTGGTGGCTGGCACTGGCTCCAAACTGCAACTCAGCTGAAGACATAGCAGGAATACCTGTCTGGCCTTCATAAGTGGCTGTGTCCCAAGGGTGAGCATCTGTGGAGAGGAGGGATCAGTCAGTCAAGGTGTCCTGTCTGCTGCACACTCCTCGTGAGGATAGGTAGGAAGGCTCACAGAGGCTAGGGGAGGGGAAATCAGGCCCCGCCTGTGGTGGGAGGAGTATGAAACTTGTGGTTTTAAAACCACCAGAGAGGAGTGTATATAATTTTTTTTAAAAAAAGATCTGAAGCTACTTATACTCACCAACTGTTGATATCTCTTATCTTGGGGGAAGTTAGCAGGATTGGGAAGTGGTGGGTGATTTGTTCAGTATATAAACCCAAGCTGAACTAGTTTAAGAACAAAATAATTTATCGACTCACATAATTGGATAATTCCAGGGGTTCATGTTGCTTCAGGTATTCCAAAGAGGCCATCAGGTAGCTCTATTTCTCTCCATTTTCCAGGGAAGACTTTCTCCACCTGGTGGGTAAGGCAACCCCCATAAACCGCAGCTCAAAGTCATCACTGGTTGGCAGCTCCAATGGAAAGAGAAAAAGTAATCATGCCGGTAGCTCCAGAAACAGTTTCAGGCAAGATACATAGTGATGGACTTGGGGCACCTGCTCATTCTTATACTCAACACTGTGGCCAGCGGGGGGCGAGTTTTGATTGGGCAATGGCAACCTATCACCTGCCTATCTCTTCAGCAGCTGCTTACTATTCTTACTCTGATTTCCTTTGCGTTACAGTGGTCAGCAAACTCATTAGTCAACAGAGCCAAATATCAACAGTACAACGATTGAAATTTCTTTTGAGAGCCAAATTTTTTAAACTTAAACTTCTTCTAACGCCACTTCGTCAAAATAGACTCGCCCAGGCCGTGGCATTTTGTGGAAGAGCCACACTCAAGGGGCCAAAGAGCCGCATGTGGCTCGCGAGCCGCGGTTTGCCGACCACTGCACGGTTAGCACATGAGGAATTTCCTTTCTTGTGTTTGCTCCTATGTATTTAAAGCTTTTTCCCTCCCTCATATTTCATCCAGCATTTTTAGTGTTTGAGGGCTATCTCAGTCCACCATATCGATCAGAAATTCTTCACGGCGTCCACAGATTTGTATGCTCTTTCAATGATATCCTTTTTATTTTATTGTCCACATCTTTATTTCTAGGATTGACCTTCTGCTTTTTCTGCACTCAAGGAATGTTTGCCTGGCCCTGCCAACTATCAACAGTCTAAGTTGCCCCATCACAGATGAGGGAACGTATGCTCTTGGAGATGGAATAGTCTTTTATCCCATGCATGCTCCAGTGTTATGACTTTATTGGGAGGTCAGAAATGTCATTCATTAGCTTCTTTCCTATGCCAAATACTAAAAATATATATAAATAAAATTGTCATAAGTCATACTGCAAAGTAACGTTATAGGATCAATAGGAAGTAAAATAAGTAAATTCACCCATGTAATTATAGTGAACCTGCCACTTTGAGTTTTTTCTGGTATGATCAAATTTGCTCTCCTATGGTGTATTTAGTTAGCATATATTTTTCAAAAATTAGTTTGCTCTGCAAGCTCAGTGGCAGGATTATAACTTTATCTAAGATTTGTACCACCCCGGTATGTCCTGTCAGAAGTTAATAAATGATACTATACTTACTTTACATTGAACTTGCGGATCGTTTTTGAAATAGAGTACTGTGAATAAACCCCACAAACTGCTTCATGACTGTCCTCGTACATTCTATTCTCCTCCTTTCCTCTGGCAGCTCAATCCAGGTTTCATTTTTGTTGACCTGCTTCAGTCCAGAAATAAGGTTTTCAAAATTTGCAAAGTGAAATCCCCCTTTTCATCCTTATGTACTAGTATTGGTACGTTCAATTAACTGATATTTTGTGGCTAGATCTTTATGTATTTCACTATTAGTCAACTTTCAATTTTGCATGTTTATGGAGATCAATGAAGCAAATAATAAAAAATATTTTTAAAATCATGTATACTGACCATGGAATAATTAAAGTCTTCACCACCACCTACTTTTTACTCATTTTACATCCCAACTGGTGGGGAAAGAATGAGGCCAGATCTAATCTGGTTGCCTTGGTGGCAGTATAACCATCCATTTTAAACATGTCATCTCTCAAGGCAAGGATTTTAAAAACAGAAAGACTTACTCTAAACATAGTGCCTGACTGTCCAAACCAGACTTGCAGTAACTCAGCGTCTAGCATGCTATCTGGCCCCTGGCCACAGTTGATGCCAAGTGGGTCTGTTTTCCCCTAGGCCAAACTATTTCTCAAGTCACATCTGTGCTACAGAGAGAAAGCCATGCTGCTTGTCCTCATGGCTGCTCTGGCTCTGGACTTTCCTTTATCTTTTCCATCTGTACTTAAGGCATAGTCAGTTAATTATTGTTACTTGCAACCAGAATTGATGCTTAGATGTCGGCCCGTGCCCCGAAGGGTTGCAGGTTCAATTCCAGCCCACAGCATGTACTTAGGTTGCAGGTTCGATCCCTGGCCATGCAGGAGGCAACCAATGGATGTGTCTTTCTCATTGATGTTTCTCTCTTCCTCTCTCTCTCTCCCTTCCACTCTCTCTAAAAAAATCAAGGGAAAATATGTCATCGGGTGAGGATTAACAACAAAAAATTGATGCTTAGATATAATGATAGAGGAAACATAAATATTTATCAAGCAATTTCTCATGCAAAATAAACTTGAGAGACAGCAAACAATTCCTAAACATTGTTGTAAATGGATAAATGGTTAATAAACCCTATAAACAATTATTTACAACTGTTTTTATAGAATTTTATAACAGAATATATTGATTATTGGATGATCAAAATCTAACCAAATTCTCAAATATTAACCACTTTAAAATATTGCATTTCTAGAAAAAAAAAAGAAGTGTAATACTTTGCTGCTGCAAATAAAAGCTCTACTTCTTTACTTCTGTGTTCTACGAAGAGAAATAGAATCATTTATAGAAAAGCAGCTGCAGCATACTCCTCAGGCAGGAGGAAAGAGGAAGTGACCACTTTCTTCTAAGGCCAGACTTGACTCTAGCTATAAGGAACCTCAGTTTCATTTTGCAGACTATACCTGCTAACTAGAATAATCAATTGACCAAAAATATTACTCAGATCATTATGTGTATGGTGTTTCACATTAATACACTACTGTCACACATTAGCTAGGTTGGTTCTCCTGTGAAATATTCATCATCACTGGCCTTATTTTGCCTGAGGACACAGGCCTAGGCGGAACTTCCCCAAGGTTAGACTGGGGTAAACTAGTCCCAATTCAAGCCTTCTGACTTCAAATCTCATGGTAATTCTAGGACAGCACTCCGCTCATGGCAGATTGCTTAAAACCTTGTGGGTATAAATACAATCCTAGAATTTGCTACAGGGCAAGACTAGAAGCATGCTAGGACAGTGCACTGGTTCCCTCGAGGAAAGGCAGATGCATATGATGTGCTGGGAAGCACAGGTCTTTCGTTCAGGTAAAAAGTCCAGCAATGACGAAGACCTGAGGCTGACTGCCCTGGGCTCCTATTCCAGCACTGCTCTACAAGTTTATCTTCAGTTTTTGTCATAAATTGAGAGTAATTCCCCTACCACACAGGGCAGTGTGGACAAAGACAAGATAGCTGTAAACATTTAGCTTGCTCCTGGCATCAATTAATAGGGGGCAACAATGCCAGGTTCTGACCACTAGGCGGGTCTTTTGGTGTATGATGGTGGTAAGAGAATATAGAGTTTGCAGCCAAGTATGGGATGGGTGACCTGGTGTGAATCAGGCCCCCTCACCTGGGTCTTAGCATCCTCTCCAGAAACACTAACATCTTCATGGCGAGGTTGTTTTAAAGAGTTTACATAAAGTCTACAAAGAACTTAGCACAGTACTAGCATCCGTCAGACAATTAATGGTGGCTGTTATTTCTATATGTCAGCGATGCTGAAAAACTGCAAGATGACTTGCCTAAACAAAAGCATTTTAATAGAAAAACTCTGGTTTAACAAATCATCGAATGGTTCAAATCAAGATTTAAACTGTTACTGTTTGCAGTGACTTCTTTTTAAAGTAGGGATTTTAAACGAGAAAGTATCAACCCCATCTCTATGAACAAAATCAGGTAATACAAAGTTCTGCCCGGCTGGTGTGGCTCAGTGGTTGAGCATCAACCCATGAACCAGAGGGGAGAAAGGATGTCACAGTTAGATTACTGATCAGGGCGCATTGATGTTTCTAGCTCTCCCTCTCTCATCCTCTCTTTGAAATCAATAAAAACATATTTTTAAAAAAATACAAAGTTCTGAGGCAAGAGAAGTGACCTAATCTTTTTCTTTACTCCAGTTAAAACTATGTATTTGTTGTCATACTTTTGGGGGGGAGGGGACACAGCACACTATTTGGTTTGTGAGGAAAGCAACCGAATAGTTAAAATAAATATTCTAAAACAAAGACCCTCATAAAAAACTCAAGAGACTATCTTGATTTCCGACACACCTCTTTCCCAGTTATCTTTCTGAGCCCCCCATACATGTAGCCTGAGAGGGTGATGAGAACTCGAGTGCCTCAAGCAGTAATTAACTAGCAATATCTCCAGATTAAACAAACCCAAAAGTCTACCTTCCAAACTGCCTAAAACCACCTGGATCCCAAAACGAAAGAGGAATGGCCCTGGCTGGGATTCAGAGTGGTTAGAGCACCAGCCCATGCACCAAAGGGTTACAGGTTCGGGTCCTGGCCCCTGTCAGGGTGTGTGCAGGAAGCAACCAATTGATGTGTTTCTTACACATCAATGTTTCTCTCTTTCTCTCCATCTTCCCTTCCTCCCTCCCACTCTCTCTAAAAATCAATGGGAAAAGATCCCCGGGTCAGGATTAACAAACAACAAAAAAATTAAAGAGGACTGGATTACAAGCTAAAACCTGGAGGGAGACAGAAAATATATCCTAAAATCTTGTTCTATACATGCCAGTGATTACAACGACTCATAAATTACTTCAGCTGGAACAATGGAGAAAAGCTAGATCTTGCAAAAGCAGTCTTTAAAAGTGCATAGACAAAAAGTTAATGATTTTGCCTAATGAAAGGGTTTAATATCTTGATACATTTTACCTGGAACACTGTAGGAATGACACAAAAGGTTATTTCAAGTAAATACTCAGTCTTTCTAAAATAAGTATATGGTAATAATGAAGTGGCTTTTACTTTGGTAAATGCTTTACTTCAGTAACCACTGATAGTCAAGGGCACCAACACAGCCACACCACAATGCCTGAGTCACTGGAAGATGTATCTCTGTGGGTGGCCATGGGTCCTGTCACTGTAGTCAGTATTCTTTCTCAGGACCCGGAGTACAGCCCTCTCTGTGCCCCCTGCCCCAGGAATGCCAGCCATGGCTAGTCAATGCACACTAGTTAATTGAATGAACCAAATTTCCTTAATTCAGTTTTAAATAAAGTATTCCATTCTAATAGAAATGTTTTAGAACCTATCTGAACTGTAATAATTTGGTTATCTATATACAGACAGTCCTCGGGTTACAACGAACTCGACGTACATCGTTTCGTGGTTACGTTGCCATCTCCCATTTATTTATATATATAAAAAAAAGTTCCGTCATTTCAACGTATGTACATACGTGCTTTATGTTTTCTAATATTTATTTACCACAAGTAAAGGTCGGGAATTGTTATCTTTCTTTTAAATTTATTTTACTGTTTCACTTCATTACTGCTGTGTATGTGCTTCATGCGAGTGACGCAGGTGCTTATGTAGGTGGGTTCCAACTTACGGCATTACGTTGCACCGTAGGAATGGATCGCCGATGTAACCCAAGGACCTACTGTATATAAAAAGCCTAAGCAACCGGCCAAGCAGCCGATAGCTACAACAGACACTGACCACCAGGGGGGCAGACACTCAATGCAGGAGCAGAAACCACAGGCATGGAAACATGGAACAGACTGATGAATCTCAGAGGGAAGGGGGAGGGGGGAGGGTGGAAAGAGATTAGCTGAAGATCTTATATGCATACTAGCGGCCCGGTGCAGATTCGTGCACTGGTGGGGTCCCTCGGTCTGGCTTGCAGGGATTGGGCCGAAACCGCTCTCTGAGATCCCCTGAGGGGTCCCAGATTGTGAGAGGGCACAGGCCAGGCCAAGGGACCCCACCAGTGCACGAATCCATGCACTGGGCCTCTAATTAAATATAAGAAACTGGTGGTTGCCAAAGGCAGGGGTGGGGGTGGGCAAAATGGGTGAAGGTCACAAGGTAAGCACTACTTCCAGTTATAAGTCATGGTATGTAATGTACAGCATGGTGGCTATAGTTAATAATGCTGCATATTTGAAAGCGTATGAGAGCAAATTTTTGAAGTCCTCATTGCAAGATTTTAAAAAAATTTTGTTGTTCAGCCAGTGTGGTTCAGTGATTGAACGCCAACCTATGAACCAGGTCATGGTTCAATTCCCAGTAGGGGGCATGCAGGAGGCAGCTGATTGATAATTCTCTGTCTTCCTCTCTGAAATCAATAAAAATGTATTTTAAAAAAAATTGTTAACTATATATAATGACAAATGTTAACTGGACTTGTGATCATTTCAAAACACATAAATATCAAATCATCATGTTGTACACCTGGAAATAATGCTGTCAATTATACTTCAATTAAAAAGTTTTAATAAAAAATAAGCAAGTGTTCTACAATAGATAGCTTTTCACTAATCTATTTTCAAAAAGAATTCAATCCCATTTTCAGCACTGCCCCAGGGTTACCTGTATCTTTCTATTTATTGTATTTAATCATGATCTAAAGCCTGAATCTTGCCCTGGGTAGGTAGCTCAAATGGTTAGAGTGTAGTCCTGATAATCCAAGATTGTGGGGTTTGATCCCCAGTCAGGGCACACACACGAATCAACCAACAAATGCATAAATGAGTGAAGCAACAAATCAGTTTCTCTTCCTCTCTCTCTCTAAAAATCAATCAATAAATTAAAAAATTAAAGCCTAAATCTTGATGTACTAAGTACTTACCTATGACTTTTTTTAAAAAAATAATTATTTATTGATGAAAGTATTACATATGTCCCCTTTCTTCCCCTATTTCTGGGATTTTTAATTTTTCCTTCCAAGGGAATTAAAAGTGATTTAAGACTGACAAATCCAACAAAACCTGCCTCTATAATGTTCCATATTTTTCAAAGAAAAAAATGCCTCATCATTTGTCTTATTGGAAACATCATTTAAGGTAGGAAAAAATATCCAGCATTTGATTAACATCATCCAAGTGTCATCCACTTAACCTCATTTATTTCTCAGAACCATGCTATGTGAAATAGGTCTTTTGAAAGTGAAAAACCATGGGTCAAAAGTTAGGCAAAAGTATTGAAGATCAAACCCCTAAGGGACAAAGATGCATTCAAATACAGCAAGGTTTGGCCTCTGTGCTTATGTCTCTCCAATACAACTGTCTACACTATAACTAAATAAATATAAAGAAATCTGGTATTAGCAACTGTGTTCTATTCAATCTTCACTCCCATAACTTAATTTTCACTATTAGCTTTAATTTAAACAGAAGTGAAAAACTAGTCTTATGTAAGCAAAGATTCTTTTAAACTACTTTTATTGTTACTGAGTTATCAAGTATTTTAAAATTATTTCATATAGTCTATTTTTTGCTTATTGTTTCTCTAAGTAAATCTTATCAAATTTCAACATTCAAGATTCTTAAATGTTCTGGAGTTTTGCTGGAAAGTAAATGCCTATTTGTAGGCACTGATATGCAAAAAGTTCATTTTCATGTATGATCATGTATAATCTGCATTTCTCTAACGAACAGCCCCTTATAATGGAAATTCACTGTAAGAACAATTTAAATTTGACACAAAGTTCTCAGTAGTTTATCAAATAAACAATCAAAAAACAACTTGTTTTACTTACAATAAATGCCACATAGATTCTTAGATGCTGCAGTGGTTACTCAAAGCTTCCTTATGGTAGCTTCATAGATGTAAAACAACTATGGAGAGAAACTAATTCTCTGCAATATATGGTTAAAGTGACCCATGTCTCGCTTAGAAATGGAAATTCCATTGACCCTTCAATATACAGGCAGTTAAGGACACAGATTATCATGCAAACTTAGAGCCAGAAAATAAAAATAATTTCAGCTTTGTGGTCATATGGTCTTCCTGTCACAGCCACTCAACTCTGCCATTGTACAAAAACAGCCACAGACAATGTGTAAGTGAATGAGCATAGCTGTGTGCCAATAAAACTTTATTTATGGACACTAAAATTTGAATTTCATATAATTTTCATGTGTCACAAAATAGAATTCTTTTGATTTTTTTTTAACCATTTAACAATGTAAAGGTCATTCTTGGCTCACAGACGATACAAACACGGGTGGAGGGCTGGATTTGGCCTGTGGGCAATACTTTTCCAACCCCTGGTCTTAATATATACTCTTTTGACATTTATTTGCTGGCAATTATGTAGCTTCTACTCCATTATTAAGTGAGAATAATACAAAATTTTGCTTAAGGCTTTGTCTAAACTGCTGGTGTACCAATTTTTAAGATAAAAATTTAAAAATCACTTGTCAAAATTAAATATACTGCTAGAGGAACTAGCTAAGTTTCATTTATTTCTTGATGTCACTTCTATACAGCTCTCATGCACAAAGCAGGGAACACACCTTCATTTCACAATGGCATCTGGCTGCACTTCTGATTATAATACAAGTGCAAGTTCACTTGGAAATGTACATTTATATACCCTATATAAATTAAATACGCTACACCAGGATGTGTAATAGCAAAAGCACGATTTTGAAATCCTATGACTAGACAACTTCTGCTTGGCTTAATAAAAAATGCACCCAATCATTTAAACCTGGCCATTTGGGGTAACATGACAGAATATAAAATGTTTGTCATGTAAAATTTAACAATTTACCTTTTCATAAAATAATTTTCAAACTTGAAACCTTTTTATTGAATTGTTATATGGATATATATTATGATAGCAAGAAGATTTAGCAACTTGGCTAATATTTTAAAAATTTGTTCATGAAATAAACATTATTTTTGTTAGAACAGTAGCTGAATGAATCTTTTCTTTCTACATTTAATGTGTTAGGTTGCTTCCAAGTCAATTTCCCAGCCAAAAAAAAAAAAAAAGAAACAACAGTCTGAGACTCACTTGAGTGTTTAATTCAAACCTATATTTGTAATTTCTAAAATGTTGATCCACAGACCACTTTCTTGTTACACATGTGTACCAACGAAAACAAAAGGCAGAGAATCACTGCCATCCCTACAAAAGGAATGGCTCCTTTTCTAACATTCTTTAAAAATATACATTGTACAGTCTTTGCGCCTCACCAAAGGTGGCAATGTAATAAATACACTGGCTTAGTTCTCCTCCCTGTTCAGCAAGGTCCACCAACTACCTGTTATAAGCCCTCTCCTTTTTCGATTTCTCCAGGGCTTTGTCCATTGTTTTCTCATTTTCCCCTCGACATTTGGGACAGTACCACTTGCCCTTTGGTTTATGATTCAGTCCTACACAGGAGAAGTGGAACCACTCGATGGGGCACTCGTCATTGTCACAACCGATCATTTCTCCATAGGAGACCTGATTGCACAGACAGTACGTGGGCTCGTTTGGGTCGATGGGAAGGTCTGCAGGGGATGCTTCCCTCTCTGCTTTGGCCTTGGAGCGTTTCTTCTTCTTGGACGCCTTTGCTTTCTTCTCCTTAGGCGTTCCTGAGGTGATGTCATCATGGTCGTGATTATTGGCTGCATTCTCCCGATTTTCATTGTTGCGCTGTCTCCGAGACCTCTTGTTATTGGGCTTTTCTGCCTGTGTGATTGTCTCGTTCTTGGACTTATCCTGGCCAGCTTTGCCACTGTGGCCAGTGGTGTCATTGACCTCGTGGTGTGCCTCAAAGAGTTCCACATGACTGTCCACCTGCCTGGTCCTGTTCTCCACCAGCTCCACCATCTGACTCACAATCTGGATCTTCTCGTCACCTAGCTCCTGGCTCCGGATCAGGGCTCTCTGAATGCAGTGCAACACTCTCCTCTTCTGGTTGCTGTCCGTCTCCCGTTTAAACTTCTCATAATACTCATCTAGTTCCTTCAGGATTTCTGCAAAGGAAAAAATAAGCATTACACCCACACTATAAACACTATCAAGGCTTTTATTTAATTCTCTAGTCTGTGAAAATGTAATTGCAAAGGACAGAAAAAATCAATGCAAGGCTTCTTAGTATGAAAAATCTTATAACTTGTATATCCTTTCTCAGCAGACCTTTTCTTTTTCCCGTTGAAAAAAAATCCCTGGAACTAAATATAAATGTCAACACAGTTCTCATTTAGCAAAGTGCCAAAGTTCTCCAAGGGATTCTGTCTGTGTGTTCAGAAGCATAAGTAACAAATACTCCTGGGATGGGCAATTAGGGGAAAAGTTCACATTTAGATGAAGCGCTGGGGTCCAAATTTTTATTTTCAATAAAATTAGTGACTATGTTCTACATTTCCACTGTTTAAATTAAAGGCCTTTATTCTTTTTATTTTATGTACTAATGTCTACAACACCCTATGAGATTACAGCATATATATAGTATCACTTATGGCCCTGGCTGGTGTTGTTCAGTAGTTAAGAGTGTTGGCCAAAACACTGAAAGGTCTTGGGTTCAATTCCTGGTCAAGGGCACGCACCTGGGTTGCAGGTTCCATCCCTGGCCCAGGTTGGGGCTCAGGCCAGAGAGGCAACCAATCAATGTATCTCTCTCATATCAATATTTCTCTCTCTCCTACTCCCTCCCTCCCTTCCACTCTCTCTAAAAAGCAACAGAAAAATATCCTCAGGTGAGGATTTGTAAAATAATAAAAATAAATGTTACTTATAACCCAGAGCTTCAATTTATCAGTCACATCATTTTCATCCTAGCATGTTATTTCTCTCTATTACTGAAAACAAGAAAGGTTTGACAACCTGGCCTTGCTGACTTTGCTTTTGCATTTAATGCTTGAAACAATAATACGATTATAGCTATAGATTGTAAAACATTACTAAAAATATATTAAGAATAAATTTAAACCTTCTCAGACAGGTAGGAAGACAGTATATGTGAATTTAAAATGTAATTAGGCAATTTCTCAAGAAATAAAAGCTGTTAAAAAATCTGACTGAAATAAGGAAAATAAACATTCTTGCCAAAAGCCTAAATACAACAGGTAGAAATTTCCAGTTATTTTCCCAAATAGTACAGTTAGATAGTATTAGACTTTTCTCCAGAAAACCTTTTGCAGGCTCTCAAAACCAGAGAATCCTACTCTCCATTAGGAAGTGTGTGTGGAGATGGGGGAGAAATGTATAAAATGTGGCTATCACCCAGATTTTATCTCCAAATAGTTTTAAGGGATAAATCTAAAACTAGGGTAAACATATGAACGTAGGCAAACACTGAAGCTTAGCTAAACTGTAAGTATTATTTTCCAGGCTATATTCTTAAACTAAAATAACTCTGAAGGTATTTCCTAGAGAAACAATGTAGACAGTCTCTCACCAGAAAGGAGGAATGCCACAGCCTTACAGTCTCTTATAGTAATTAATTCTGAAAATAAATAGCTATGCCCAACTTAACCCAAGTTCTATTTCATCTTAAAATGAGTTTCTGCCATTTATTTTTAAACAAACTGCACATTACAGAACTATCACTTGGCTTAATTAAGTAGCCAAATTTCTAGAGACAGTTTTAAGATTTCATAGAAAAGAGGACAATTCTACCATATGGCTAATTTAAAATGTTAATAAATACAGCTTCTTTTATATCACATGCAAGCTTACATTCATGTGAAGCCTCACTTGTGGGAAAGAAACAAACATCACAAAATTAGCAATAAGTAATTGTTACCTTCATAATGGCATGTATTTCTTGGATGCCCCAAGCAAAGTACTCTATTATCAAAACCGTGTAAGTACAAATGTCTGTAAAGAGGAACACCAGGGCTAACTAGGGAGGCATCTGGCCAGGATACTCATTTCTTCAGCCCCATCAGCTCGAACTGCTGCTGACCCTCTCATCTAGAAATGCTCCACAGCAACATTATTGTAGGAAAGCAATGGTACCATGAAAGAAACTTTAAGGTTTAAATAAGAATGCTGCAAAATTTAATCTGACCTTTCCAATGATCAGAAATGTATTTTAATTTTTGCGTAAGGTTTGCACGTAAGTTCTTTATGAAGCTGACTTCTATGGTGGGTGGGATTTAAAAAATAACACTTGAAAAATAATTTTGAATCCAATAATTCAAGAATAACCTCAAATACCATTTAAAATTGGTAAGTTATAATTATAATCCATCCTTATGAATTAATCTCCAACTGATGCATACTAAGCAAAAGACTTAAGCAACTTTGACTTGCAACACAGGTCTTTAATAAAAATAAAAGCTTAATTTTTTAGAACTATGCTGCATTTATAGTTAAGTGTCAACCAAATGCGTTATGACTATTATCATGACGGATAGGCTTTACAGCTCACTCAACAGCACTGGCTTCAGATGTGCTGGGGTGGGGGTGGAATTCATTTTCTCAGCAGGAGCCAAATAAGGACCGCAGCATGTATTAACAGAACAGCGAGACAGGTTTCTTCATAGTAATAAGAAAGTATCTTTAAGGGGTACGATGTGGATGTTAGGAAATTTTTAGGAGACACTTTTTTTTCGTCATCTGATAAAGTGCTAATTAACAGTGCCAGTGACCACGAATTCTGCAAAGGCCGCCAAACACAAATACCCAGGTTCTTCAATCATTGCACTACCAGAGCCATCCCGGGCATCAACCACCGAGAGCTCCCGGGCACGGGTCACTCACGTTTCCCCCGTTCCTCGCGGCCGCTGGCCTGTCCCGCGGGTCCCTGGGGCCTGGGTGGGAGACATAATCTTCGTCCTCGGTGGAGCCAGGAACGCAGCTAACAAGCTTTGCCCCCGGCACCGGGGCGCCGCCATTGCTCCGCGGCCGGAAATTGCCTGGCTCGGTCCCCAGGATCAGGGCGGGGCCATCACCAGGCCAATGGGGAGGTGTCCAGCGGGCGACGCACCCCGCCCCGGGAACCACCGCCTATTGGGGGGTCATCGGGCCAAGGCGGAGGCCAGAGGAGGAGCCAATCAGAAAACAGAACTGGGGAACACGGCCCACCCCGCAGCACCAATAGCCAATCCAAGGCCAGAAGCCGGGCGACCCGAAGACATTCAAATCAATTCAACCTCCTCCCTCCTCCCTGCCCCTCTACGAAAGAGAAAAAAGAAGGCCGCGGAAACACAGATCAGTGCCAGTCACAGCGCAAGGCCCGCCTTCATCCGGCCCAGCAACCAATGGCTGAGGAGCGGACTGATAAGGACATTCCATGGGGACGCCACAGCCAATCAAAAGAATGTCGAAGCGGGACGTTCACAATATGCTAATAAGCCTCTTATAAATGTCGCTGCGAAACCGAGTTTCTGGTAGAGCGCGCAGGGGCGCCTCGCTGGGAAGAGAATTCTGTGCATTTCGCGGCAGCTGAAGGCTTTCCACCTCCCCCCACTCTTCCGTTTCCCTGCTGCGCAGCCTTGTAAACATGAGTAAACTCTGAGTGACGACCTACGTTCCAAACAGAGCCCCCAATGCCATGCCTGACCTGGCAGGAAAGTTTCCCCAACAGCCAACAATTCCCAGCGGACATGAACCCTCCGCTTCTCTCCGGCACTCTGGGTGGCCGGGGCTGCAGACGACGACCCACAGGTCCTCTCCCCTGCCAGGTTCCTCTCCAAGCCCCTGGTCTTAGCGCACGCCCCCCGAGCACAGCACAGATGGTCGACTTGCCTCATCCTCCCCTCCCTTCCCCACCGTATGCACGGAATAAAGCCCTGGCCCTCCGCAAACTACACCCGGCCATGTCGTCCCCCACTCGGTGTCCAGCGCCGCGGGAGGGTCGGGGGGGCAGGGGGGGAGGGCGACCGGGGCTACACCGCGCATAGTACCGACCCCAGACTTTATATAACAGATTCGGGACTGGGTGGAGGTAGCCCCGGAGATGGCGAGCAGGGCCAGGGACCCCTCGTCCGCAGCGCCCTCCCAGCAGCCCTGCGCGTAGCCCCATCCCTGCGCCCCTCAGCCCTAGCGAACGCGGCACATCCCTCCTTCTGCGCCGTAGCCTGCGCCCCTGAGCCCCCTCCCCCGCAGCACCCCGCCTCGTCACTTCACTACAAAGAGCGCTTTGCTCGCGCAGCCTGGCATTGAGACCTCTCATTTCTCCTTCCTCCTCCGTGTCCCGGCTTTGCGCACAAGGACCTTGGAGAATCAAAGACGCTCCAGACCTTTTGTTCCTGCCGGGGCAGAGCCGCCGCCAAGGGCCCAGGGCTCCCCGGGAAGGGAACAGGACGACCCACGGCCCCGCGGCGAGCCGCGACCCGCGGGGATGGAGCGGCCGCCCCCGCCCATCCATCCCGCCGTACCTTGGTATTTCGCGTCGATCTCCCGCATCAGCGATACGTTTCTCTGCAGGTCGAAAGGCAGAGACTCGATGGAGTCCAGGTAGTCCTCCACATAGTTCACCAGGTGGATCTGCTCCCCGTTGGCAGGGCTCAACATGGTTCACCGAGATCCCCGGCGACTCGGCGCGGCTTTCCGCTTCCTCCAGCCCCCGCCCCCTCGGAGCCCAGCCCTGCAAAATGCAAACCTCCCGCCCGCCGGCGTCCCCCCTCCTGCCGGCCCCGCGCCGCTACATCTGCGAGCCGCGCCGCCTGGGCCCGGGGACCCGGCGCGGCGGGCCGGGCCAGCGCTCCGCGGCCTCGGGCGCGGGGCGGGCGCGGGCGGGCGTGCGGGCGCGCACCCCGGCGCAGGGGCCGGGGCCGGGCCAAGCGAGCGCGGGAAGGGGAGCGCGCTGCCCGCCGCGCCGCACTTGTCCAACGTGGAAAACCCAAATACCAGTTTCAAACACTTGGGAAACATTCGGCCCCCCGCACAGCGCATGCGCTCCGTCACCCCCCACTGCCCCCTCCCCACGGGCCCCGCCCCCGCCGCATTCACGCCCCTCACCGGCCCTGCCTCGCGGGGGTGTGGCTTTGTCTGTCACCTTTGCCGGGGCGGGGGTCGCGGGGGCAAGAGGCGGCAGAGGAGGCGCAAACTTTACTATGAGTTTCGTACTTGGAGGCAGAGCCTGTTCAGCACTGCTGCATGCCTGCCGGGTGACGCGGGGTGGCAGCCAGACCCGCCCAAGACCCAGATGGAACCGGCCCTGCCGCGGGACCGCCGCCACGAGATCATCGCACGCCTAGGCAGTCTCCCGGTTCTCCCACTCAGCCCCTCAAGCTCTAGTGCCCACCGCGCTGCAGGGGTATATGTACGTCTCGGAACAGACTGACAACTCCGTGAGCCAGTCCACTGCCTCCTTCATTTCAGTGGCCCAATCAACATGAAGAGAAGGCGGGACGAGGTCGGCTAACTCCTCCAGGGCTCTTAACTACTTACTACACAGTACTAGAAACCCGCGTCCTGCGGAGGGGTGGAGACAGGGCGGCCGGAGCGGGGCGGAAGTGGTGGCTCATGCGCACTTGTATGGCCAGGGTGGCCGCTGGCCCGCGCGGGACACCTACCATTTAGTGGCCGGACCACCACTCCCAGCAATCTCGGCGGCTCGCGCGCCTGCGCGGTCCTCACCGCGCTCCCTTTGTGTCACTGGTCAGAGCCCAGCACAGAGCGGCCTGGAGACAAAGGGGCCCGCGAGGGGAACTGCTTCCGGCCCGGGCCCTCACAGAGGGCGGGTGACCTCGACCCCTTGCACCCTGTGCTCTGCAATCTGCTCTCAAACTCAGCTCCTTCACTTCGGGAAAGACACCTAGACACAAGCTGGACAGGCGTCTTCAGGCGTCGCCGGGATCCTAGGGTCTCTCCCTGTGCTGTCTCGGCCTCCCCCCACCCAGTGGCTCCTCTCCGCACCCCAAACTCCCAGATTTGGGGCTTTTTTAAAAAGCCGAGGCACAGACTATCCCGTTGCCTGGACGACGGGCCGGCGCACAGGCCCGCCCCTTACGTCAGAGATTCCGCCTTGTGGGCGTGGCCACCCCGCCTTTGTCCGCGGGTCCGGGCCTGCGCTGCAGCGCGTTCTTCCTGGCCGTGGTCGCCCAACGCGGTCGCCCGCGCTTCCCACCCGTTCTCTGCAGTCCGCCCGTCCTGTCTTCCCCAAGGTGCGCGGGTTGTCAGGTCGTTGGCTCTAGCCCTGTAAATTAGCCTGACCCCTCAGCCTCGTGACGTCTCTACCAACGCGGTGCCAGGGCAGCGCTCTGCTTTTCCTCCCCTTTTATTAATTCAGAAGGTTTCATCCTGTACTCCGGGTCTGCCCTGGTGCCATATGTGTAGGGCACACCGTGTAGACATAAAATAATTACATTACAGTTCTATCGGACGCACTTGTAGTATTGAGATTCGGGGTGTTCGTGATCCAACAATGTGACAATCAAGACCTTTGGGAATTTTTAAAATTCCTATATGCAATCCAGTAATATTTCGGGCCAATCCAATTTTTATGACGTGGATTACGTATTATCCGCAGTGGTGCTCTTTCCAGCGATCTGGAGGGCATCTTGTGATATGATATCAGTACAACAAATGAGACTAAATTGAGCTGTTCTGTCATCCGAAATGGGTTGTTTACATTGGAACGTTTGTTGCTACGGAGACAAACGACGAATAATATTTACACTTTGAAGTAAATGGGTTGGTTCTTCACTCTTATTTACATTCCCTCATCCAACCCCCACATCTGGAGGACGTTCACTTTGATATTTGGGAAAATGACTGCTATTTTACTTAAAGATTCACACGTTTTCCAGTCTTGGCCCAGTTAAAAACACATCACAAGAAAAGTTTCATTTCATACAAAATTCTATTGGTCTGCACAAGAACTAATATTATGACATTATGTGGAAATGGACATTTTACATGGAATAAAGAGAGTACAAAGTTGAATAAGAACAACTATAAATTTTCCTCTAAGAGCATGCAAGCAGTTTTATTTATTTTTGTTTTGTTAATCCTCACGGAGGATACTTTTCCATTGATTTTTTCTCTTTTTTTAGAGAGAGTGGAAGAGAGAGGGAAAGATTGATGTGAAAGAAACACATCGATTGGTTGCCTCAGAACCTGCAAACAAGGTACCGGTGCCCTTGACCAGAATCCAACCCAGGACCCTTTAGTTCTCAGGCCCAGACTCTATCCACTGAGCCCAACCAGTTAGGCCCATGCAAGCAGTTTTAAAGTACAACAGCAAGAGAGAGAGGTTCTTTTAATGCTTGCATTCATTGGCTCTTGACTCAGTAGTGTTTACATGAACATAAGAATAAAGGTTAGAAATAATTTATTCCTTCCAACAACAATCAAGCTGGAATTTGGACATGGTTATCTTTTCCAGAAGTCAGGATACTATCTGAATAATGATTCCTCTCGTATTTCATGGACTTTACAGACACTTAAAACAGAAAGACATCTTATTAATTCAACAAGAAATATTTAATGAGTGTCTACCATGTTCTAGGTACTGTTCTATGCCCTGTGGATACAGTAGCAAATAAGGAGCTTACATTCCATAAGACATTTAATTTACCCCTTTGTGTAAGAAGTCAGAAAATATTTTATTTATTAGTTTTACAAAGTTATTAAAAGATATACCTGAATAAGGTTAGAAGACCAATAGCTAAAATAATGAAGTGTGATCATGCATTTGAAATACATATACCACTAAGGAAAAGTGTTTAATTTTGAAGATACATTGAAGAATCTTGGTTGTTTCAGTTGCTCTTTGGAGTGTAGATAGATACTAAATATTTTTTTCTAAAATGGTATTTCTAGTTTAACTAAAGATGCTCAAACCTAAGGGAGTAAAAGAGATAAATGTATAATTCTTTGTTTTGAGCTTCTTAAAAAATAAATCAACACATTCAGTTCAAACTTGAAATGCCCTAAACCCTTGGTTGGCAAACTGCGGCTCGCAAGCCACATGCGGCTCTTTGGCCCCTTGAGTGTGGCTCTTCCACAAAATACCATGGCCTGGGCGAGTCTATTTTTAAGAAGTGGCGTTAGAAGTTTAAGTTTAAAAAATTTGGCTCTCAAAAGAAATTTCAATCATTGCACTGTTGATATTTGGCTCTGTTGACTAATGAGTTTGCTGACCACTGCCCTAAACAATACCTTTTATCTTTTCTACTTTGGATTTACAGATTTTACCTCGAAAGAAAATGTAATACTGAGAACTACGTTTTTTGTTGTCATTTAAGGACTAAGAAATGGCATTCATGATATTTTGGAATGATTTCTTTTAATATACTTTCTTGTTCTGACCTAGATTAGGGAGGGGGTCACTTCAAATGAACAAGATTCTCTTTTTTTGGTATATAATCTTCCTAGTCACTTTTACTTTACCGTAATATTCAACCTGCAAAAGAAGTCTTATTTTTAACAATAGTTAAATAATGAATTATGTTTATAACTGTTTTGCTGATTTCCCAAAAAACTTAAGGTAGAATTGCTGCAAGTCAAGGACTGAACCCATTACATAACCAGTTTTCTTAAGATAGAAGATACATTGTTAATTTAAAAGTCATGATTTCAATGACCAATTCAAACACTGCAGCTATCCAGATTGTGTGCAAAATTTGGTCAGCAATGTTATTAAATCTGTTTTTAAAACTTCAATTTTTTTCCTTGAATTCTGTGTTCTCACAGATTGCAATCAAGCCTTTTGTTCATTTTCTTATTTTACTGGCACACCTAATAATTGAATTAGAGCTTCCTCTATCAGGTATTTTTTTAATGCACAGGGCACCTGGCATATTTTATACTTTTAACAAAAATTGATTTCAGAGAGAAAGAGAGAGAAACATTAATGATGACAGAGAATTATTGATCGGTTGCTTCCAGCACGCCCCACACTGGAGAAAAGCCCCACACTGGGGAACAAGTCCACAATCCGGGCCCTGAGAATCCAACCGTGACCTCCTGGTTCATAGGTCGATACTCAACCACTGAGCCTTGCAGGCCCGGCTCTATCAGGTATTTTACCACCCAAATTTCTTCCCAGATGCACAACAGGTGGATTTCATCAGATGAATTCAGCAACCCTTTTCTGAATTTAGTGCTGGTACAGATCAAGATTCAAAAGAATTTACCATCTAAAAAGTACTCAGGGAGAGAAATATGCACATTGTACTAGAAACAAGAGTCAATTACAAAATAACACCAAGGTAAGTATGCAGGCAGTGAGGAAAGGATAATACTCCAGTAGAACTTTGAGTAGTCAGGGAACACTGCTTAGATTTGATATTGTGGTCTCCTAATTCACAACAGGTCCTAACATTTTAGTGTTGTGCATAGAACATTATTTACATTAGGCTACAGTTCAGCTTGAAACAGAGTTAGACTCCAGGGATCTCAAAAAAAAATTTTTTTTAATGTTTTAGGAACACACTGATTTGTCTCTACTTAATTATTGGCCTTTCATTAGAATTAACAAAACAACCCCCCCCCCAAAAAAAAAAAAAAAGAACTGAGAAATCTCCGTGCTCTTTAAGGACCACAAGAGCAGATTTCTGTGTGTTTATTTTTGTAACACTGTTTTGCAAGATATTAATAGGGGCGCGTTTGTCGAGATAATTTGAAAATAACTTCAAGTGAACCCCCCTATAAAAAGTTCCACTGAAACCGCAATTTAGAATGTTTTTGTTCTTGAGAGACTAGATGATCTTTTAACCTTAACATGAATCCCAAGCAGACATTTCCTACCACGTGTACTAGTGCTTGATGAATGGGTGCTTTCCTAGCTTTGGTCTTTCATCCGGAGACTGAGAAAGGGTGTGCTCTGGGATGCAAGCATGCTCTGGGTGTGTGCGTCTATTGAGGTGCAAACCTGTGTACATGCTGGAGTGCCAACGTGCTTCGCGAACTCGCGAGGAACCGGCGGCCGGTCCCCGTACTGTGCACTCCGGCTCCTAGAGACTTCCCGCGCCCGAGTTCATACCACATCAGCGATCTGCGCAGATAAGGAGAGGTGTCCCTCCCCGGGGCGGGAGAGAATGCCTCTTCCCGCGGTCTGGGGCACCGACACCGTCCCCCGCCGGCGCCCCTTCCCCTCCCCCAGCGCTCCGGCGGACGCCGACTGGTCAGACGGAGGCGGAGCCGCCGCTTCCCGACTGCTAACCTGGAGCCGGGAGAGCCGGACCAAGTCCTTTCCGGGATGGGCGCGGCTGTGCCGGGTCCTCTTCCGGGGTGGGCGGGAGCTGGGCGGGTCCCATTCCGGGGTGGAGGTGGCCGCGTCCTTCCCCGTTCGGGAAGGGCGGGGCCCCGACCGGGTACCTTTTGGGCTGGGCGGGGCCGTGTCCGCCGTCTTCGGGGTGGGCGGGGCGTGTGCTGGGCGGTCCCTCCCGAGGTGGGCGGGGCCTTGAAGGGGCGTGGCGAGCTCCCAAGCTGCCCCGAGTCCTCTGGTTCCGGGTGGCTCGCGGGCCTGTCATGCTGCGGGTGCTCGGGGCCGGTCTGGGCGCTCCGCTGCTCCCGGCCTCACTGGGCTTGCGGCCAGGGCTGGGGCCGGGCCGGGCGGTGTCCGGGACGCGCGGGCAGGGCTGGCTGCAGCCTGAAGGCCACGATACGGGCGTCAAGGTGTACAACAGCCTCACCCTGAGAAAGGACCCTTTAATCGTGGGCAGCGCGGACGCCGCCTCCTGGTAGCTACTGGGATTGTGGGAACGGGGTTCTGGGGGAGGTGGGGTGGGAAGGATTGTGGACTGAGCGTTTTGTGTGGAAAGCAGGGTCGGGTTCTCAGGTGGAAATCATTTAGTAAATAATAAAATACATGGGGGCACCATTGAAGACATGGTGTAGTCACAGTGAAATGACAGGACTTTGGTATGAATTTAGCAAGTCAAGTAATAATATATTCCCAGCTGTACATTCCACAAAAGTGGTTACTTTAAAAAAAAAAAAGGACATGGTTATATGATAATCCTAGTTGAGAAGGTGATATCGTTTCTTGCAAATATGTTTCACATGATGTATTTTAACTTTGTTCCTAGGTATAGCTGTGGGCCAACTGTTTATGATCATGCACACCTTGGCCATGCTTGGTGAGTGTCCTCAATTGGAATTTTCATTTATTTAGGAAAGAAAAGCCTTTTGCAGTTTTTTTTCATCTCTCAGTGTCTACGTAAGAATACCGAATAATTACTATATTCCAGGTAGTGTGGGAAGCACACATGTTACAGTCTCATCTGGCTCTTGTAACAGTTCTAAACACTTACATGGATTTCACAGGTGAGGCAACCCCAGAGGCAATGAGGAGCAGTGAAAGGCCCCATTTTGGAATTAGGTGTTTCTTGATGGGCCTAGTGAGGTGAGGCCTTTCCAGTGGCCCTGGAATCAGCGGGTCAGTATTTATGACTTGCTCCCACTATTTATTTACTTTTCAACTTTGGACAAGCCACTTTAATACTTTGAGTTCTGGTTTTTTCATCTTGAGATGAGAGGGTGATAATAGTACACCTGTTTTTTTTTTTAATCCTCACTCAAGGATATATTCATTGCTCTTTAGAGAGAGAAAGGAGAAGGGAGAGAGAGAGAGACAGAGAGAGAAAGGTGAGAACATCTATTGGCTGCCTCCCTTCCTGCCCCGACTGGGGATCAAACTCGCAACCTAGGTATGTGCCCTGACCCGGAATCCAACCTGCAACCTTTTGGTGTATGAGACAGCGCTCCAACCAACTGAGCCACCCTGCCACGGCAATATTATTCATCTTTTTGAATCTTCACTATTTTATGAGATTGTTGCTTAACACAGTACCTGAAGTGTGATGTGTGGTGAGGGTTCAACAATTACTGAGGACTAGAGGCCCGGTGCACAAAATTCGTGCACAAGGGGGTGTGTCCCTTAGCCCAGCCTGCACCCTTTCCAATCTGGGACCCCTCGAGGGTTGTCCGACTGCCCGTTTAGGCCCGATCTTACTGGGATCGGGCCTAAATGGGCAGTCGGACATCCCTCTCACAATCCAGGACTGCTGGCTCCCAACTGCTCCCCTGCCTGCCTTCCTGATTGCCCCTAACCGCTTCTGCCTGCCAGCCTGATCACCCCCTAACCATTCCCCTGACAGCCTGATTGATGCCTAACTGCTCCCCTGCCAGCCTGTTTGCCCCTAACTGCCCTCCCCTGCAGGCCTGGTCCCCCCAACTGCTCTCCCCTGCAGGCCTGGGACCCCCAAACTGCCCTTCCCTGCAGGCCTGGTCGCCCCCAACTTCCCTCCTCTGCTGGCCTGGTCACCCCTAACTGCCCTCCCCTGCAGGCTTGATCGCTCCCAGCTGCCCTCCCTTGCAGGCCTGGTCCCTCCCAACTGCCCTCCCCTGCTAGTGTCCACATGGGGGCAGCCATCTTATGTGTTGGAGTGATGGTCAATTTGCATATTACTCTTTTATTAGATAGGATAGAGGCCTGGTGCACAGGTGGGGGCCAGCTGGTTTGCCCTGAAGGGTGTCCCAGATCAGGGTGGGGGTTCCCTTGGGGCGTGGGGCGGCCTGGGCGAGGGGCCTGTGGTGGTTTGCAGGCTGGCCATGCCCCCCGGTGACCCAAGGGGAGGCCCTGGGATCTGGGATTTATTTATCTTCTATAATTGAAACTTTGTAGCCTTGAGTGGAGGCCTGGGCCCGCCAGGGTGTGCGGAAAGCTTGGCTTCCTCCATTGCCGGGGGCAACCCAAGCCTCCTGCTCTCTCCGTGGCTGCAGCCATCTTGGTTGGGTTAATTTGCATACTCCTGATTGGCTGGTTGGCGTGGCTTGTGGATGTAGCGGAGTGATTTTTAATTTGCATATTAATCTTTTATTAGATAGGGTAAGTAACCGACCAGTGGTCACACAGATAGGATGTGTTGGAGCTGGGGGTGGAGCCTGGTGAATATCTGACCCCTGTGCTTGGCCCTCTCATTTGTCAAAATTGCCACATTCCCTAATATTTTGTATGTTCTCTTGTACATCACTTAAACTTGTTATTCTTCAGATTGAGACTACTAGTAAAAGTAAAAAGTTACCTTTGTTTAGTATACATTTAAAAAAAGTATCAGCCAGCAAGATCTGAACTTTTTTGTGTTTTGTTATAACAAAATAAATGTTCTAGGAATCATTCTTTTGCCCTTCACTTGGGGCTAACTTAATTATAAAAAAGCATATTTTGACCTCTTTATTGAAGCATGAAATATATTGGGGAAATATGAAAATGAATAATCTCCCAACTTGAAAAACATCTCCATAAAGGCAGAAGGGAAAGAAAACAGTTTTATTATTGAATAAGCATTAAACCGGAATGAGATGCACATTATAGGCAGCCCACTAAAATGATTGCAAAGATAGAAAGAAATTGTACTCTTCTGTAGAGCTAAGTGGATACCATTCACTAGTTAGGTAGGGCTTGCAGTGTGGACTTGGGTGATAGAACATTATTTTCATTGACTTCATTTTTAAGGGATGGCTTCCAGGTCCTTGAAACTTTCCTGAATTGTCCACACTGACAGTGGCTTATTTAGTTACTAGAGGCCCAGTGCACAAATTCGTGCACAGGTGGGGTCCCTCGGGGTGGCCTGCGGGGGTTGGGCCCCAGCTTGTGCCCCCAGCCTCCCAGCCCCACAGTCCCGCCTGGCACCACCCTCTCACCTGCTCCACCATCCTGCCTGATGGGTGATTGATCAGGGCGGCCCCCCCCACCCCCTCCTGCCTGGCTCCCTCAGCGCCTGGGAGCTGCCGCTGGTCACCATCTGTGGGGCAATCATCAGGGCGATTGGGCCTCCACTCATACCGGCCTTGGCCTGGCGCTGCCCGCTCACCTGTTCCACCATCCTGTCGCAGTCCCGCTCTTGTCAGGGCCCATCGGGGCTGGCAGTGCCTTCACTACTGCCCGCTGCCAGCACCACATCACTGACACCCACCATGTCCCATGCCGTCCCCTGGTGGTCAGCACATGTCATAGCGAGCCGTCAAACTCCTGGTCAAACAACCGCCCGAGGGGACAGTTTGCATATTAGGCTTTTATTATATAGGATTAGAAAAATTTACATACATTTTAAAAGATCTGAGGAAATTTTGCAAGGAAGAAGGAGGGGGAGAGTCTCTTATTTTCAACTAGAGAATTAAGCCTCTAACTTATAATTTGTATTTGCCCGTACAAATGCAGAAAAGAGTACAAATCTTAAGTGTAGAGCTGAATGAATGTTCATGGCTCTTAGATGGAGAAACACATCATTACCAACATCCAAGCCTCCTCTATGTCCTCCTTCATCTCTTCTTTCCCCCACCCCCACTCAAGGATAACCACTATGGAAGTTTTGCTAATAAAATAAAACCCATTCCTCAAAAAGAGTTATTCCACTCAAGATGCCCATTCGAGGCAGAATATCTTAGTACTACAAGATTTCTGCAAAAGTTGGGAGATCTTGGGGGCAGAGATGGTAGGCATGGCTCCACTGCTCTTAAGGTAAAGTTCAGAATCCTAAAGACATCTCTGTGGTTCACAGGTCTGTCCCTACTTAACTCCCCAGGTAGCTACACCAACCTCTATTTTAAAAAAACCAAACGGCCCTAGCTGGTTTGGCTCCGTGGATAGAGCATTGGCCTGTGGACCAAAAGATCCTGGGTTCGATTCCAGTCAAGGGCACATGCCCGGGGTTGTGGGCTCGATTCCCAGTAGGGGGCAAGCAGGAGGCAGCCAATCAATGATTCTCTCATCATTGATGTTTCTATCTCCCTCTCTCTTCCTCTCTGAAATCAATAAAAATATATTTAAAAAAAGATTAAAAAAACAACAACAACCCAAACCAAACTAAACAAATGTATACTTAACAGGCACAGATAGCACTTGCTATGTGCCACCACTGTTCTAATGCTTTAGAAACACCAGCCGATGTAATTCTCCTAATGACACCAGGTGGCAGTGCTGTTATTTTTAATTTTATTACATTTATTGGGGTAACATTGGTTAATAAAATGATACAGGTTTCAGGTACACAATTCTATAATCCATCATCTGTATATTGCATTGTGTGTTCGTTCACTCAAGATCAAGTCTTCTTCCGTCACCCCTTTTACCCTTTTCTATCTTCCCCCACCCCACTTCCCTCTGCAACCACCCTACTGTTGTCTGTGTCTATGAGTTTTTGTTTGTCTTATTTGTTCATTTGTTGCTTTCAGTCTTATATCCCACATAGAGGTGAAATCAAGTTTTTGACTTTCTATCTGACTTATTTCGCTTAGCATATTTTCAGGATTCATCCATTTTGCAAATGGTAGTATTTTATCTTTTCTGATGGCTGAGTAGTATTTCATTGTATATACATATGTACCATGTCTTTATCCAATTATCTATTGAAGGACACTTCAGTTTTTGGTTGTTTCCATGTCTTGGTCACCGTGAATAATGCTACAATGAACATATCCTATCTAATAAAAGAGTAATAGGCAAATTGACTGTACCTCCACTATGCCCACAAACCACGCCCACCAGCCAGTCAGGAGTGAGTATGCAAATTAACCCAACCAAGATGGCTGCGGCCACGGAGAGAGCAGGAGGCTTGGGTTGCCCCCCCGGCAATGGAGGAAGCCAAGCTTCCCGCCTGCCCTGGTGGGCCCAGGCCTCAGCTCAAGGCTACAAAGTTTCAATTATAGAAGATAAATAAATCCCAGATCCCAGGGCCTCCCCTTGGGTCACCGGGGGGCGTGGCTGGCCTGCAAACCACCACAGGCCCCTCGCCCAGGCTGCCCCACGCCCCAAGGGAACCCCCACCCTGATCCGGGACACCCTTCAGGGCAAACCAGCTGGCCCCCACCCGTGCACCAGGCCTCTATCCTATCTAATCAAGGGATAATATGCTAATTGACCGTCACTCCAACACACAAGATGGCTCCCCCATGTAGTCAAAGATGACTGCCCCCATGTAGACACAAGATGGCTGCCACAAGATGGCCAGTAGGGGAGGGCAGTTGGGAGGGACCAGGTCTGTAAGGGAGGGCAGTTGTGGGCGATCAGGCCAGTAGGGGAGGGCAGTTGGGGGCAATCAAGCCTGCAGGGGAGGGCAGTTAGGGGTGACCAGGCCTGCAGGGGAGGGCAGTTAGGCATCAATCAGGCTGTCAGGGGAATGGTTAGGGGTGATCAGGTTGGCAGGCAGAAGCGGTTAGGGGCAATCAGGAAGGCAGGCAGGGAAGCAGTTGGGAGCCAGCAGTCCTGGATTGTGAGAGGGATGTAGGATCGGGCCTAAACGGGCGATCGGACATCCCTCGAGTGGTCCCAGATTGGAAAGGGTGCAGGCTGGGCTGAGGGACACACCCCGTCGTGCACGAATTTTGTGTACCAGGCCTCTAGTATTATTGTAAATAAATATCTGCTGGCCCTGTATATGTCTTGTTGGGAGAAGTGTCTATTCAGGTCCTCTGTCCATTCTTTAATTGGATTTGTTGTTGTTGTTGTTGTTGTTGTATGAGTTCTTCATATATTTTGGATAGTAACCCCTTATCAGAGGTGTTTGCAAATATCTTCTCCCATTCAGTTAGTTGCCTTTTTGTTTTGATGGTGGTTTCTTTTGCTGTGCAGAAGCTTTTTAGTTTGATATAGTTCCATTCATTTAATTTTGCTTTTACTTCCCTTGCCTTGGAGATTAAATTTATAAAATCCTCTCTTAAGTCCAAGGTCCATAAGTTGGGTACCAATGTTTTCTTCCATGTATTTTATTATTTTGGTCTTTAATTCATTTTGAGTTAATTTTTGTGTATGGTGACAAATAGCAGTCAAGTTTCATTCTTTGCATGTGGCTTTCCAATTTTCCCAGCCCCATTTATTGAAGAGGCTTCCTATTCTCCATTGTATGTTTTTGGTTTCTTTGTGAAAACTTATTTGCTCTTATATATGTGGGTTTATTTCTGGGCTTTCAATTCTGTTCTGTTGGTTTGTGTGTCTGTTCTTCATGGCAGTGCTGTTATTATCCCCAAATTACAAATGGGGATACTGCAATGCAGAGGGTTATCAGGTCTCACAGCAGGAAAATGGGGAGCCAGGCAGATGGGCTGAGCTCACATTCTCTGCCCCCTCCACCATGCAGCCTCCTGTGATTCATGTGGAGTGGCCCCTGGTGGAGCAGCCACCTGCAGCATCTCAGGAAATTACAGCCCTTGAGCTCCCCTGGCACAAGCGTGTGACTTAACTTTTTGTTTTCACTGTTTGAGGTGCGTGTTAACTTTTTCTCTTAAATCTCATGTCCTGTAAAGTCTTTTCTTTTCTTTTTTTTAAATATTTTATTGATATTTCACAGAGAGGAAGGGAGAGGGATAGAGAGTTAGAAACATCGATGAGAGAGAAACATCGATCAGCTGCCTCCTGCACACCTCCCACTGGGGATGTGCCCGCAACCAAGGTACATGCCCTTGACCGGAATAGAACCCGGGACCCTTCAGTCGGCAGGCTGATGCTCTATCCACTGAGCCAAACCGGTTTCGGCTGTAAAGTCTTTTCTTATTCAAGACTAGTGGACTGGTGCACGGATTCGTGCACATTGAGAGGAAATTAATTAGAAGATACATTTTAATATTGCTATTTGCCCTTTCTCTATAATAGAAGTGTCAGAGATGAAAGAAAATTAGTAAAATGTATATGAAAATAATGTATAAATTGATTAATAAACAATAACAACATGATATAACAACAACAAAGACATGATATAAAAACAACAAAAGCATGGTATAAAAACAACAAAAACATGATATAAAAACAACATTGATACAAGCAATGACTGATAAATTGATTAAACTTATTCTAATATCTCCCTGTATACCACATTAAGAGTAAAAGTGCTTGACTAATTTCCTTTGTGATGAAATATTTACAACTTTAACTTTAATATCACATGTGCTTCGAACTCGAGAGAAAGCAACATTAACCGACCATGTCCAAAAACGGGTTCAGGTAGGAATATTCCTACTCTGTCTAGAGTTTGTCCTTGTGATTTATTAATAGTCATCGCAAATGCTGACATCATGGGAAACTGTCTTCGAATTCATTTAAATGGGAGGCCAGTGTCAGACGGGGACAAATATTGCGCATGTGCGAATCAACGTTTATTTTTAAATTGCCAATGCACATCAGATGTACTGGCCGGTCAGTCAGACAGATGGTTGGTCGGTCAGTCACTTAGCCTTTTGTATATATAGATGAATGAAAGGCATAGTGATGACAATGGTAATAATAGCTCACGCTTGTTGGAATCCATGCTGCACTAAAATTATGTGTAACAATTCTATGGGTTAGTGGAATTTTGCCCAACTTATAAATAAGCAGTCTGAGGCTTCAAAAGGTTAAATATCTTGGCAAGGGTTTCAGAGATAGGTTTGTTGCTAGAACGGAGGACTTTGGCCTCAGCTGTATTTGGGGTGAGGGAGGGAGGGAGGTTTAAGGGATGCAATTTCGAGGCTTGTTTTCAAGGGAAAATGATTTTGTGAACTCAATTTTAGAGAAGCCACATGGATAACAGAGATGAGCATGAGATTAGCTGACCTTAGATTGTAATGTTGCTTTTATGGGAAACCAGATTCTTGAGATTTTGAATGATCTTAATGGAATTTAAAACAGTTCAATTTTATAAGTCCGAGTTTCCCCAACGTAGTCTACCAATAAGCTGGTGATCTGTAATGGTGTGCACATTTCTTAGGAGTAATCTTTTACAGCTTTAAAAGGATTGTGTTTGTTTTTATTTGTAGTTATTTGCTTCTAGTTTGTCACAGTCAAACATAGTTACTGGAGAAAATGAAGAATGGTACATGCTTTCAGTGTTTTAACTACCTAGTGAGCTTATATTATGGGTAAAGTTTTGTACAATTAAATAGATGTAATTCACTAGAACAACAGCTCTAAAATTAAAAATGCTAACATGTATCCTGAAATTGAGGCAGTATCTGTGTTGATTTCTTGTGAGGACCAGTGTGACCCAGTCAGTAAAAGTCTTTTTCTAGCTGTACTTGAACTATTGATTATACTAGGGGCCCAGTGCACGAATTTGTGCACCTTGAAAGGAACTGTGGGCCACGAGGCTGCGGTGGGCACAGGGGTGGGTCTTGGCCCATCCTCCGCGCCCCACCCAGCCCCTCCCGCCGCAGCCACTTGTCCCCTGTCTGCCTGCAGCCCCACTCCTGCCACCGCCGCTCCCATGTGCTGACAGCACTGGCCTCACTTGCACCCGCTGACGGCGTGGAGCAATTGGGGTCGGCGCTAGCAGCAGGTGCGAGCGGCAGCTGCTGTCCCGATCACCCTCAGGAGCAGGGGGAGGTGGAGAAGCCCTGAGGGGCGATCGGGGCCGCAGCAGCTGCTCGCACCTGCTGGTGGTGCTGAATGATTGGGGCCAGTGCCTGGTGCAGGCAGTGGGTGTGAGCGGCGGCTCCAGCGCCGGCAGTGGGTGTGAGAGGGGCTGGTACTGGCAGCAGGTGCAAGTGCCTGGTGGGACCTCTGCACGTGGGAGCAAAGAATCTTCAGTAACCACTGGAGGCTCGCCCCGATGATAGCACCCAGCGCCCTGCCTTGGTCTGGTGCCCCCACTCACCTGCTCCACCATCCCACCACAGCCAACACCCTCCATGTTCTGCGCTCTGTCGCCTGCTGCCTACACCTGCAGTGTTCTGCATGTGCCCCCTGGTGGTCAGCACACGTCATAGCGACCTATTAAGCAGTTGTTCTGCCGTTGGGTCTATTTGCATATTAGGGATTTATATATATATACTAGAGGCCCAGTGTACAAAATTTGTGCACTGTGTGTGTGTGTGTGTGTGTGTGTGTGTGTGTCCCTCAGCTGGGCCTGTGCCCTCTCTCAGTCTGGGAGCCGTCAGTCAGATATCCTTAGCGCTGCCTTGGAGGCGGGAGAGGCTCCCGCCACCGCCGCTGTGCTCACCAGCCGTGAGCCTGGTGCCTGGCTCTGGCTGAGCGCCGCTCTCCCTGTGGGTGGCTTCTGTGTTGAGCATCTACCCCCTGGTGGTCAGTGCACATCATAGCAACTGGTTGTTCCACCATTCGGTTGATTTGCATATTAGCCTTTTATTATATAGGATAGATGATTATATCCCACACTTGAAGTTAGGTAGCAGTGTGATAACATGTAATGCACTCTTTTTTAAAGACCACAATGATGACTCATTGTATTAAAGACACCCTAACATTTCTTTTCTTTCAGCTCATATGTTAGATTTGATATAATTCGAAGGATCCTAACCAGGGTTTTTGGATGCAACATCATCATGGTGATGGGAATTACAGATGTGGATGATAAGATAATTAAAAGGGCCAACGAAGTAAGTGTTGAAGACTGTATGGATTGATAACTTGATTGATGAGTGTTTTCTCTCTATGTAGCAGTTTTTCTTATTTGTGTTTCACAAGTACTTTTCCCATCTAACTATTGGTATGTGTGCTCTGACAGGTAATCAGAGGGATCTTTTTGTCCTGGTGAAGGAAGTTCAGGTCTATTTGATTTTGGTCCCTGAAGTCTTTAATGAATTGCCTTATTAAAAGGGGGCCTCCTGACTTGAATCTGTAATCTCTTTCCTGGTCCCTCAGCCTCCAAGGTAAATAAATACCTTACTCCCTCTTTACAGAGGGAAATTAAAAGGCTACTTTTAGGCTAACGAAATTAAGCTCATGTGAGGTTTAATGTTATCATTTGTTAAGAGTGGATAGGTTATTTCTCTTATATTTCACATGACCGTTAAAGGAAGTTTTGGGTGTGAGAATTCTAATGAAGAATTAAATTAATAGTTATAGGAATAGTTATATTTTAAAAAGTCTACTTTCACCTCTTCTGCTTTTTATAATTAGCAACTTAATTATCTCTAAAGGGCTATAAATAATTGTTAAATTATTTAATTTTCAGAGAAAACTACATTGAGTACTTTACATTCCTGTAATTTTACAAAATGTATGCACATGTATATAATATTTTTTTAGAAAACCAGTTTATGCTTTGTATTGTTGTATAGTCTGCTTTTTAAAAAAGATTTTTTATCAATTTTTTTAGAGAGAGAGAAGGGAGAGGGAGAGAGAAACATCAATGTGAGAATAGAGCATAGATCAGCTACCTCCTGGATGCCCCCTACTGGGTATAGAGCCCACAACCTGGGCCGGGAATCGAACCAGCAACCTTTTGGTGCACGGAACGACGCTCAACCAATTGAGCCACACTGGCCAGGGCTACAATATGTTTTCTTACTTACTAAATTTTGGTTGTTTGTGCATGTTTTTAAAAATTCTTGAACATTTAAAAAATAGCCTTATAACAATTCATCATATGGGCACATCATATTAACCCTCTTTGTTTTTGGACCCTTAGGTTACTTCCATATTCTGCTATTTTCTGTCAGATTTATTTTGTAGAAACCACGTCTTTCTATTTTCTACTGATAATGCCTTTTCAATAACTAGATAGCATGCCACCGTGGGTGGCTATTTAGCAGTTCCCCTACATCCTTTGTCATTGACTATTGTGTTGTTTTTAGCTGTTAAAAATGGTGCCTTGATGAATACCTTTTTTGTTTCCTTAAATATTTTTCCAAGTGGAACCACTAGGTTCAAGGATGAGCAGTTTGGTAAATTTGCCACTCTCCTAAAGATGGATCATTTTAGAGAGGTGGGGTTTCCCGTTTCTGTTTGTTTGGGTAGTTTAGTCAGGGTATCGTGTCCCCTTGCAGTAGACTCAATTTCCATTTCCAGAACTGGCCCTGAGCATGCACTGAACATTCGGGGTCAGACCTGTGTGTGACTTTGTGCAAAGAGAAGTAAGGAAGGCAGTTCCAGATTGGAGCTTGTGTCCTTTGATGCAGACGGACCTACAGACAGATGCTCGGTGTGTGACGTAGTTCATTTTATAAGCCCTGATAATAGGGATGAGAAGATTCCCAGACATCCCTGGAATTCCAGAATGACTTACTGGAGGAGGTTAGCCCACAGGATCTTAAGCATTAGGAAGGGATCGACACGTGAAGAGCAAGAATGGTAAGGACATTCTAGGCAGAGGGAAGGGCGTGAAGAGAGGCAGAAAAGGGGCATAAAGGAGTGTCTTCTGCCTGGGAACCAATCGGTCCAGTGTTGTGGGGACATTTGGGAGGGCCTGCAGGTGATGCTGGGGAACTAGTGGGATGTCCTGGGCTTGGGTGGTGTGTTGAGGACTTGGGCGTTGTTCTGGAGGCTCTCGGGATATTTCAGCACAGGATCTGCTTGGTCTAGTGAAAAGGGCTCCCTCTGGGGGTGAGGAGGACCCGACTAGAGATGGGGCCGCTGAGAGGGGTCCTTAGGTGCCATGCACAGAGAGAGGGGGCATGTCTCAGAGAGCAGACTTTGTGAGAAGAGCGAGGGGGAGTTTGAGGTACCTAAAGAAATCCGGACCAACCTGGATGTAGAAATCAGAAGTTCAGTGAGCTCAGGGCTGTGGTATAAGAAAAGTATGTATTTGGTCTTTGTTGTGGTTTCTGGCACTGAGCGCCTAATACCATGGAATCTCTGGAGTAATGGCGTGTCTTCTGTATGCTAATAACATGACTGGTTCCTGGGGCCCTGAGTGGCTGCAGGATGGGGCTGGACCCAGAAAGCCCAAGCCAGTAATAGAGGAGGGGGGGGTACACTTTCACTCCCACCGTTATTCCTCTACCCCACCTCCTGGGAGGGAAGGGTGGCCTAGGTGCAGCTGATCATCAGGAGCCAATGATTTAATCAACCCTCCTAAGTAATGAAGTCCCCGTATAACCCCAAGGGACAGGGCTCGGCAGCTGCATGGCTGGTGGACACAGGGAGGTGCTGGGGGGCGAGAGGTGAGAACTCAGAGGGCATGGGAGCTCCGCCCCTTCCCCATACCTTGCCCTATGTATCTTGTCCATCTGATACCCTGAGTTGTGTCCTTTTAAATAAACTGGTAGCAAGAAGATGGCTTTTCTGAGTTGTGTGACTCATTCTGTCAAGCCCCCGAATTGTAGTCAGTGGGTAGAAATACAAGTGGCCTGGGAACCATCTTTTGCAGCTGGTGTCTAAAGTGGGGGCGGTCTTCCGCGACTGATCCCCCAACTTGTGCGGTCTGTGCTAACTCCAGAAGTTGGAGGGTACCCTGCTAGAGTCAGAGACTTGGAGAAGTGGTTGGTGTTGGAAAGAAAACGTTGCAGGGCCAGAAGTGAAGATTGGGCAGTGCTAGCATTTAGGGTTCATCACCCCATCCCTGGTTCACTTTGACAGCTTGGTTTAAGCCTTCCGTCAACATTCAGTTGTGCCTCTGCCCCATGTCCAAATTCCCCGCCTGTGTTAGGTGTCCCTGGGGTCATGCGTCCACTTTGGTCCAGCCACTTAGTCCCTGGAGGCTGTGACATACCAAAATGGCCAGGGGGGTGAGTGAAGGGCAGATCTGGGAGGGGAGATGGTGGTGGGAAGCAAGAGAGGCTGCTCTGTGTCTGCGACAGCCGACCCTGCAGCATCCTGCCAGGTGTGGCACATTATCACCCTCCACACAGGAGGCAGGGTTTGATATTGAAGTTGCCCGCCCTGGCTGGATTTGGGATGGAAATGACAGAACGAAATTAGTGGTCTCTGATATAGTGAGGGGATCAATGGGGAACAGATGCATTATTCAGTAAAAAAGTGTTGACAGTTGGGTAGCCATCTGGGGGGAAAAATAAACCAAAGTTGGATATATACCTCACAACCAAATTCAAGGCAGATCAGAGATTTAAAAAAAAGAAATGAAACCGCAAATTACTGACAGAACCTTGGGGCACTTTTTATAGCCTCATGTTGGAGAAGGCTTTTCTAAGTTTGTTTTCAAAGCCAGAAGCTATTTGCAGGAAAAGATTGAGAAATAGGAAAGATTGCTAAATATTAAAATAAAATTTTCTCCCTGGCCATAATGTTTATTTGTTGATTGATTTGATTGATTGGCTTTAGAGAGGGAGAGGAAAGGGAAGAGCAAAGAGAGACAGAGACATCAATTTGTTGTTCCACTTATTTATGCATTCATTCGTTGACTCTTATATGTGCTCTAACTGGGGATCAAACCCACAACCTTAATGTATCAGGACGATGCTGTAACCAAATGAGCTATCCAGTCAGGCCTACCATAAAGTTTGAAAACTGGAAAAAAAAAATTGAAATTCATATCAGAGATAAAATGTTAATTTCTTTTATATAAAAGTACTTTCTACAAATCAGTAAGAAAAGACCTACAACTCAATAAAAACATGGGTGGGTATGGATAATTATAAATCATTTAATACAAATTGTTTGTAAACAGGTGAGATGTTCAAGCTTACTCAAAATAAGAGAAGTATAAATTAAAATTTCAGTGAGGGAACATTTCTTTTAGCTGTCATGGTGACAGTCTGGGCGTTTGCCAGCACTGTGCAGCGCAGGGTGTGGGAAGTGGGCACCTGCGTGCATTGCAGGTCAGGTTCCAGTTGGTACACCTTCCTCGGAAGGCAGTTGGCAGGAGCTAGCAAACCTTTTCTGACCAGTGGCTTTACATCTAGGTCTAACGCTTAGAAATGTATTTGCCCCTGTGGGAAATGACGTGTGTTATCATGTGTGTCTCAGTAAGAAGAAGGGAAATGAATTGGAGAGGACTGGTGAATAGTTCATGAAATGTCTGGGATGGGACGCAGATGGCCTCAGAAAGGAAGATAGTGGCTCATTGTGCTCTGCGTGGACAGTTCTGGAACTTTGTTGTTAGAGAAGGAAGCCAGGTGTAGGCCAAGTGTGGAAGGAGCTACATTTCAAGAAGAGGCTGCAAATACATGTGTGACCATGGCCATGCTCCTGAGACAACTGGTGACAGTGTTGGCCGTCTGGGAGGGAGGCTGGTCCTGGGCACCCTATGTCATTCAAGTTCCCTGGGAGAGAGTTTCCTATGCAGAAAACAGAAATTACAAATGAATAGCTCAGGCCGGTGTGGCCACTTGGTTGTGTGTCATCGTGTATATGAAAAGGTTGCTGGTTCAATTCCCGGTCAGGGCACATGCCTGGGTTGGGGGCTCAATCCCTGGTAGTGGGTGTGCAGGAGGCAGCCAATTGATGTTGCATTCTCATGTTGTTGTTTCTTTCTCTCCCTCTCCATTCCTCTGTTTCCCAAAATCAATTTAAAAAATTACAGATGAATAAATACAAGCAATTTGCTGACCATTAGGTCCAAAATTGGATAGTATTAAGAGCTTCTAAAGTGAAAGCTAACACTGAAGTTTTGGCTTTTTTGTTTGTTTGGCCTTTTGTCCTCTGGATATAAGTAAGTTAACTTCCTTTTTTAGGAGGTCCGCTTTGCCACAGAGCTGCTCCATAGGAAAAGGACTGATACGTGCCTATCACCAGCTGTGTCTGGGTGCTAGGTGTTTTGTCTCTTTAACAGTGATATTAATGTAGTTTTTTCCATTCACAGTGGTGACTTTCTCATTGAATCCTCATAGCAATCTAAAGACTATTAGCTGAGATTTTCTTCCTGTTGCAAAGATAGCCGAAGGCACAGAGGTTTATTGTCTTGCTCAAGACAACACAGCCATAAAGACACTCGGGCAGCAACACTTTGTCCACCAGATTCCTTTCTTCAGTAAATGTTCATTGATTGCAGTTTCTAGGGTGATTGCTATTTTAGGGTCTTGGGCTGCTAAGAAGGTGGGTTCAGGGTGTTGTTTCACTTGAGAAAGTTTTTTTAATATTCCAGAGCTGAAACCTCTCCCCCATAAGAAGGGAGCTCTATTTCTCAGGGGTGGGGAGGAGCAGGGGAGAGGAGGACCCAGCCTGGAGCAGATGCCGCAGATGCTGGGTGAGTTCCAGCAGCTCACGGGTCACGTTCACAGGCTCAACAGTTAGGGAGCTGCGTTTAGTTTCATAACTTCACGGTGTGTCGTGCTTCCTGGGAGTGTTTTTCTGCTGAAAAGTAAGGAATACTTCTGTAAAACTAGTTTTGTGTGCCAGCCCCCTCTAGATCTGGGGCTGCAGGTACCTGCCTCCATATGCCCTACATTCAGAATTCGATGTCCATTTGTGGTGGGGGATTGCCCATCCCCAGGAGCCCAGCTATGGCCCTGTGGTATTGAACACCTGTCCCAATCCCTGTTTTCATATGTTGTATTGCTTTCAAATATTTCTTAGAGATTTCCTCTGCGATATATTTTTAACCTGTTTACTTTTGCCTCCTGAGGGGTAAGGTATAAGATAGGAACTCAGGTTTCTGGTTATTACGTACAGTAGGTCGATCTGGCTTGTCCTTGTTCTAGAAAAGCAGAGGCACCCTGGCTGGGGAGGCTCCGTTGGTTGGGCGTTGTCCCGTGCACCAGCAGGGCGCTGATTCAATTCCCTGTCAGGGCACATGCCTGGGTCGCGGGGCTCCCCGTAGGGGGCACGTGGGAGGCTGGTGATTGATGTTTCTCTTTCTCTCGGCCTTCCGCCCTCTCTCTCTAAAGATCAATAAAAATAAAAATATTTTTTAAAAAACAGGCTTAATTTTTGTTTTGAAAATTATATAATGAAAATCATCACATTGTTTATTTCTTTTTTCTCTCTAACCCGAATACAGGGTCAACAAACCTTTTTGATTAGACAAGCTACTAGAATAAGTTTGATACCTAAAATTAAATGCCCTTTTTGTGAGCAGGCATGTCACCCTGAGGCCAAGCCACCACGGGGCCATGTGGCCCAGCCCTCCCAGCTATGGGAGCCAACGGTGCCCTGTGTGGCTCTGTTGTGAATACTCCAGATTGCCTAATAGGCTCACCTAATCTTTTTGCAGATGAAGATATCACCTGCTTCTCTTGCCAACCTTTATGAAGAAGATTTTAAACAAGATATGGCAGCCTTGAAGGTAAAGTAGGGTGTTGCTTATTTTTTCTGCCATGAAGATAAGAAGCTTGAACAATGAGAGCCGGTTTTGGCTGACTTGCTTTTGAACTATGGAAACAGTTATCTCCCCTTTGCTTTCTTTCAGGTTCTCCCACCCACAGTATACTTGCGAGTAACTGAAAATATTCCTCAGATCATTTCTTTCATTGAAGGAATAATTGCTAATGGGCATGCTTATTCAACAGCAAAAGGTGGGGGCTATTTTATAAACACTAATTGTTGGTAATACTGATGGGACTTTGAGAAACTGGACACGTACTTATGAGTTGTTGGAACGTGCCAAATGTTTTACTGTCTCTCTCAATGTGATTCCGACAGTGAAAATGTTGTGAGGTTTTCTTATGGTTATTGTCTTTGCATAAATGGCTGCATCAATTCTTTTTGTTGTTGTTGTTGTTAATCCTCACCTGAGGATATTTTTTCCATTGATTTTTAGACAGAGTGGAAGGGAGGGGGAGAGACAGACAGACACACACACACACACACACACACACACACACACATCGATTGGTTGCCTCTGCGTGCAACCGAGCCTGCAACCAAGATACGTGCCCTTGATCAGAATCGAACCCGGGACCCTTCAGTCACTCTACTCACTGAGCCAAACCAGCTAGGACGCATTAATTCTTTTAAAAAACATTCCCACAGTTATAGGAAGAGATGACCATCTGGGAGTGCTAGTCTAGATGAGGCAAATATGACATGATGCTAACAATTGTTGTACTAGATGTAGGTGTGCAGGTGTTCTTTGAGTCTTTTTTCAACTTTGTTCACATTTTTCATAACAAACAGTTGAGGACAATGGCAGCACCTCAAAAGGTCCACTCCCTTGTGGAAGACTGGCCCTCAGACTGTCATCTCCTTGGGTGGGCATGTTGTCTTTTGATGGACCAGTGAACACCCTAACACTTTAGGCCCTGGACACTTCAACACACATCTCTGAATAAAAGACATTACCCTGTGTAACCCCAGTGTCATTATCAGAGCAAGATGCTGGACAGCTCCCTAATAGCATGCCCCGTCCTTTGCATATTCACACTTACCCTGTTGTCTCCCACCTCCCCACATCCTCATCTAATTCAGGTTCTTTTGTGGTCCTACCTGAGGACATAAGCTACATGGCAGGGGCCCCGGCCCCTGGAAACGTGTGTTGCCTTTCTCAGTGGCCTATGCACGTGGTTGTGTCCTGTCTCTTTAAGACAGTCCCCACTTTGTTCCCCTCATTACGGACTTGCTGAAGGGACTGACCAGGCCAGTTGTCTTCGGAACACCCCGTCTTCTGGGTTTGTGTGACCTCTTCCTGTGTTAGAGCTTAGTTGGTTTAGGAGTTGCCGTTTTGGTTGGTGGTTCCAGGGAAAGACTGGCATCCTGGCGTTTTGCTGCTTCTACAATTCAGCATTGTTTTCAGCCATATCTCTTCCTTTCCAGTCATTCTTCCCAAGTCTAAATCCTCCTCTCTCTCTCCCAGGAAGTTTTCTTTACTACCCGTAGCTGAAACTCACCTTCTCAGCTTTGATATCTGTACTGTACCACTTGGTAGCCAATCATATGCTGCCTCTACTTGCTGTTAACGTATTCACATTTTGCCAGTTCTTGGACCAGGAAAACCTTTTGCTTTTAGCGAATAACCCATTGGGGAACCTAGCCCGGTTTGGGAGTATTCAGGTACTGCAATACTTGTTGCAAGTCAGTAGCAAAGTGAAAAGCACGATCATGGACACGATTCGTAGGGATTAATGGACTCTGAGCACCTTTCTTTCGTGGTCCTACCTGAGGGCATAAGCTACGTGGCAGGGACCCTGGTCCCTGGAAATGTGTGTTGCCTTCCTCAGTAGCCTTTGCATACAGGCTTGCAGTCTTTTACTTTATCTTGTTTGCTATGTTTAGATTTTGTTTCCAAGAAGAATTTGTTTTAAAGGGCTTAGGTGACTGAACTGGAATTGTTTCCAGAAATACAGGAATTATTTTCCTGCTGTCATGTAACGTGAAATAAGACACATAAGCCAGCTAAACTGATTTATGTTCATGAGCTGCTCAGAGATCCTCATCCAAGCATGCTTCAGGAATAAATGCTGTTTGTTTTATTACTATGCTTTACTGTAAATTTTAATTATGATAAACATAATTAATTTAAAATAAATTTTACTTACTGAAACTCCGTTAATTTGGACTTTGTGACAGTTTCACAAAGCTTGGTTGTAATTTGGTCTTTGCACTATTTGTGAAGAAAGAATTTGTTCAGCAATTTGATGCCATAAATAGAGGTATGAGGAAAATGTTTCTTCCATTAAAGGGAACAGTTTCTTTCTGTTTTAAAGCATTTTCAAGTGCTGTTTACATTCTAACTTACCCCACAGTACTTCTCCCATTTTCACCAGTTTATCCCAGCTCGTAGTTAGAGCTCAGGAACAAGCTGTGGGTGAAGATCAGGGACTCTGAGTCGTCTGGGGTCTCTGTTTCCCGGCGGCCCCCGCGTGCTCAGGTCAGGACTGACTCCCTGCGAGAGCTCCAGCTCCGATACCACCTCCCCTGCGCTGCTGGGCGTGCAAGTCTGGCCCTGGCTCTGCAGTGACCTCGCGGCGAAGGTCACCTTGCACCCTCAGTCTAAAAACGTGGACCGGATGGACTTCCGTGGAAGGACAGCTACGGGGAGGCTCGAGTGCAGCGATGTTTGTAACCTAAGTAAAAACACAGCCGTGGAGGGTATCTGGTTAGGAAAGGGTTTCTTTGTGATTGGTGTGTAACATGAAGCCCAGAGCTGAACGCAGGCCAATGGTAACACTCCTTTTCCTTTTTCTTGTTAAAAAGAATTGCTTCAGCATTTGACACAGAACTTCCTCCTTTGTTTTCACTTTTACATCCCGACATTCATGATGTGTCCAAATGCATGTTTTTTAAAACAAAACAAAACAGTGCTGGTGGTGTTAATTTTGATTTTAAAATATAGTAAAGGGGGCCAAATGAGGGCCAGATGCCATATTCTGTGTTTAGGTTCTAATCACTTGTTAGCTGATAAGCTCACATAGATGCTGACATTTAAGACTGAGGAATGAAATTATTACCTTTATAAAACAGGCAATGTCTACTTTGATCTGCAGTCGCGAGGCGACAAGTACGGCAAGCTCATCAGTGTGGCTCCTGGTCCTGTTGCAGAGCCAGGTGGGTGGACCCTGCGTCCTGTCCCCGGTTCCGGGGGCTGAAGCACAGACTCAGCTTCTCTGTCCCAGTGCTCGGTTGACACCCCACTCTCTCAGAGGTGGTGCCAGACACCTGATCACAGCTGTGTTTTATATATTTTTTTAAATATATTTTTATTGATTTCAGAGAGGAAGGGAAAGGGAGAGATAGAAACGGCCAATGATGAGGGATAATCATCAGTCGGCTGCCTCCTGCATGCCCCACACTGGGGATTGAGCAAGCAAACCGGGCATGTGCCCTAACCAGGAATCAAACCATGACCTCCTTGTTCATAGGTCAATGCTTAACCACTTAGCCACGCTGGCCGGGCATCACAGCTGTGTTTTAAATTTGATTCTGGTCCTAGCTGGTTTGGCTTAGTGGATAGAGCGTCGGCCTGGGGACTGAACGGTCCTGGGTTCGATTTCGGTCAAGGGCACATGCTCGGTCATGCAGGAGGCAGCCAGTCAATGATTCTCTCTCATCATTGATGTTTCTATCTCTCCCTCTCCCTTCCTCTCTGAAATCAATAAAAATATATATTAAACATAAATAAATAAATTTGATTCTGTTTTTTCAAATAGAACTTGTAGAGTATAAAGGTCACACAGCATGTGACACGTCCCTCCCCTCTCCTGCCTGGGCCTCCAGCTCTCCCTGGAGAAGGCACCTTCACCCATTCTCACGCTCCTTTCAGGGATGTTCCCTGCATGTGAAACATGCATGTAAGCTTTCTTCATGTCTTTTCATGGCTCGATAGCTCATTTCTTTTTAGCAGTAAGTAATACCCCATTATCTGATGTACCACAGTTTACTTATCCACTCACCTGCTGAAGGAGATCTTGGTTGCTTCCAAGTTTTGGAATGTAAAGAGAGCCCAAAACTGGCTCATTGTACAGACTTCAACAATAACCTAACCTTTCTCTTTTGAGTCTCTTTACTCTTTGAGTGTGATTGGCATTCTGGTAATTCTCCTTTTCGCTCTATATGATTTTTTGGGGGGAAAGTTACTCAAACTCAGTTACTGATAAGCACAGCTTTCTTAGGAGACAGACTGCAGAAGAATGAGTGCGCTCAGTTCAGTACACCCCTCAGAAAGCAGCATCACTGTGTGTGTTTGAAATCTCAACTCATTCATTATTGAACTTACTGAAACTGGCCTCATGCTGATAGACCTCATGCTACTGGCATATTTTAGGTGAAAGTATTTAGTAGTCTTTCCAGCCGTCAGGTGGTGGGAAGAGAAAAACATATGAATGGGGAAGGTGAGGTTACTTATAAGAAGTAACAGACTCTTTGGGAAGTGCTTTAGTTTTGTGACTTTGGGTTGGTTTGTTCATTCTAAGTTCTCAACCCTGTTGATCAAACACTTGTAATTGGCAGGTGATTCGGACAAGCGGCATGCCAGCGACTTTGCCCTGTGGAAGGCAGCCAAACCCCAGGAGATATTCTGGCCCTCTCCTTGGGGAAACGGAAGACCTGGCTGGCATATCGAATGTTCTACCCTCTCAAGGTAAGGTTTTCCTGGATTCTTCCTGTTTGTGTTGATGTGAAAGCTCTAGCAATGCCTGAGTTGGCCAGTAGAGGGCGCAGACAGGGCAAGTTTGGTCTCCGCACCAATGCAGACAAAGCAAGTAGTTTGGGAGGAAAGCTTAACGCTCGGAGCGGACTGACTGGCTGTAAGAAGGGAAACAAAACAAACACATGGCCTATTCATCTTTCCATCAGCACTTGTTCTTTTCAGTAGGAGAGCCTGCTTTACGGTTCAGGTTTTGATTTCCCATCTCCTACAAGCCAGCTCCAGGTTGCCTTCATCTCTCTGCCGAGGTGGGTTTAGGGAACACCAGCCCTCCACTGAGGGCCTGGGTGAGGGCAGAGCCCCTCAGGGGCAGGGGACTGAACCACCTTCCTCCTACCACTCTCAGTCCGCAGACCCTCACCCCCAAAGCTGGATCAGATCCCATCGAGCGTTATCCCCAGGTTCTGTGTGTCTGTCTCCTCAGTCTTCGATCAGCCCTTTCTCAGGATGCTTCTGTCCTAGGATCTCCATAAACACAGGTCCTCCCGTGACCCTGATCCCCTCCAGCAGTCCTCCTTTTTGTTTGCTTCTCTTGTCACCATCTACATGTGACCTGCTCCTGCCTGGCTTTCATCCCAGCGTCCCACTGACTCTGGTCTCCTGAGGTCACCAGTGCCCTGGTCACTGACAGGCAGCCTGATGTCCTGCTTTTCCCTTGGCTCCTGGCAAACAACTCTCTTCTGGTTTTGGCATCTCTGCTGGGGCCTCCTCCACCTTCTGTTTGATCTCCTCTGCAGACTGTTCCTTCGGCACTTGCCACGCTTCTGCCCATAGCTACGTGGCCCTTTTCGTGTGTGTGTGTGTGTGTGTGTGTGTGTGTGTGTGTTTTGTGTGTGTGTTTTGTGTGTGTGTGTGAGAAAGAGAGAGAGAGAGAAGGTGGCATACCACATGTGCTGTCCTGTTCTGTCTCTTTTCACTTAGCAGGAATTCCCTGTGTCACTTTGCTGAGCTCTTTGTCATTTGTCTCTCGGCTCCGAAGTGCTGCTGTATTGTGTGGCTTACCCATTGTTCATCTACCCTGTGGAGGAGCATTTAGGTGTTCCAATACTTTCCTCTTACAAATACCTGCAGTGAATAACCTTGTGTATGTATTTCCTGTTTGTGGAGGTGAGGGGTTTTCAAGTATCATATTAACTCAGATTTTATTATATTTGATGTGCTTCAGTTCATTGCAAATATTTATTATAATAATTTTTTGCAGTGGAGTTATAAGTTTTTAAAATTAGAAACATAAAGTATGCTTAAGGTGAGCATTTCAAACTACTAGCTACACCAAAAATTTTCAGATCAATCAATCCAGTCACCCTCAATTGGTTGTTGTATGTGGTGCTGTTTTCTGGCTGGGTATAGCAGTGGTAACTATCTTATCTATATATATAAAAGCCTAAGCGACCATCCGACTGTTTGACTGCCTGACCCGTAGCTATGATGCGCACTGACCACCGAGGGGCAGACGCTCAATGCAGGAGCTGCCGAGCTGCCGTGACTTGGCAGCTGCGGTTCTTGGGTGACACACCTGGAACCAGAGAGGAGGGAGCTCGATTCTGGGGTGTGTCACCCGAGAACTGCCCTCTTGCAATCCGGGACCCCTTGGGGGATGTCGGAGAGCCGGTTTTGGCCTGATCCCCGCAGGCCAGGCTGAGGGACCCTACCAGTGAACGAATCCATGCACTGGGCCTCTAGTCTCCTGTAAATAGAGCACTGTGCCCCATGCACTGACCCCACACTGGTTTCCTTTTGAGCCCCACATAGATTTACCCCATTTTACCAGATGGAAGAGCCTTGTCCTCCAAGACCCGTCCATCCACATTTTGTTCATTCTAGTTAAGACCCAGCAGGCAGTCTCCCTTTCCACCACATCCCCGCACAGCCCTGACCTTTGATGACTTCTACATGGCCCATCTAGAAACACATCCAGGCATTCCTGAGACATCAAACTCTCACGTTACTATGAAGCATGGGCCCAACTTTTCATTAAAAACAACTATGTCCATCTCACAGTCATACATTAATGCAGAACCACTTATATGTATTTATAAATACTTGTTGGTTTAATAGCAATGTGGGGTATACGTTGGATTGTAAAAAAGTATTTAGTTTTAGATTCAATTAGTTACTGTAAAGCAGGTAGAAAGCATTTAATAAATTTCAAATCTAATGTTACCATTAAATATTTTATTTTGTTGAAATCTAAATGATGAAAATAGAATTTTATTCATTTTCAGCTGTCTCTTATTTTAAAATAGGTCTAATGTACAGACAAGAATAGAGACTAATATAATGAGCACTTCGGATCCACAGTTTAGCTTTATTAAATCTTAACATCGTCATATTTGCTTCAGATCTTAAACTGAATCACTCATTACAAATGAGGCCCCTTGTGCTCTCCTACCCAACCCGAGCCCTCCCACCTCACACTCTTCTTCAGAGCATTTTAATTTCAAGGACTGTAAGAGATTCTTTAAAATCCATCACTGAGAATGTACAGTAACAGACAACCCACTCAGCCAGCGCCACTTAGCTAAAATGTGACAGTACATTGCGGGTTCTTCTGGAGCCCAGGAGCCAGTAGGAGATCAACCTTCAGCAAGAACGGACTCAGCGAGGCTGTGGCATCTTTGAAAATGTCTATTTTGAACCATTTTTAGGAAAATTCATGACGGTCTGCATTCCAGGCCTCGCTGTGTGATGGGGGAGGTGGCCTCACCACCCCAGCCCCCACAAACCAGCATTTCCACTCTGCTGACTGTTTTTTTAATTGATTTTTGCATTTTCAATGTCTTCCGAAGCAGCACTAGTGAACCTGGGTTGTTCACACTGGTACAGGTTTCCGCAGATGGTCTGGTGAGAGTTGCTCAGGCCGAGTGGTCTGGCCAGCTGCACTGTCCCATCAGCCCTGCAGCCTTGGTGTGCAGTTTGTAGGACATGAGGTTTTCCAGGATGTATAGCACAGCGTTCGAGCGGAAATGCCAATAGCTGACGTGCACTGATTTGAATTCTAGAACCTTGTTTGTCAAATATAACTGCTAAGTAGTTAAATTTTCAAAAGCCAAATTAAAAATTCTCTTGATTTTATAGTTCTGTCTCTCTTGTTAAAGCTGAAAAACCACTAAATTTTACCTATTGAAAGTAAGAAAAGGTAATTTTGTAAGTTTTTTTAAAAACCATACCTCTGAAGCAAAAAGAATTAAATTTTTTCACTAGGGGGAAAAGCTATTAGGGATTTTTATGAATTGTCTTTAGTAGGAGGAAAAGCTATGGATGAGGGATTTTATGAAGTAAAAACAAAATTATAGTTTCCATTTGCATCAGTTAAACTTCCACACATATTGATTTAAATTGAGATCCATTTATTTTATTCCTTGCACAAAGGCTTGGAAGGGTTAGATATAAGATGAGGGTTGGAGAAATATGTTGTTTGATTGAATTAATTCATGGCTCTGTGCTGTGTCTTGCAGTTTGGTGTTTGGCAGTCAACTAGACATCCACTCGGGTGGCATAGACCTAGCTTTTCCGCATCATGAGAATGAAATTGCACAGTGTGAGGTCTTCCATCAGTGCCAGCAATGGGGAAATTACTTCCTACATTCTGGTAAGTAATGACTTCAGAGTAATGGTTCTATTTCAGTTCTGCCAGTTTTACCTTTTATTGGTGAGACAGATACATTTGGAAATACATAGATCAGCTAAAATAGGTCAAGAAGTGGAGCTGTCTCCTAAGTGTTTTTGAATTTCAGTCAGTTGGACATGAACTTCCTTGGATGGGAATGAGTCTGCCTTTTGGGAATTGAAATATGAATGACAAGAATATGGAAAAGGCTTTACAGTGCTGTTCTATATAAGTTTCCTTCTAATAAAACTATTGAGGAATCTTAAATAGTATGATGTAATCATTATTAGGAATATGCCAACTTTGAGCTGTAATATTGTTGCCATATATATCTGCCATCCTCTAATACCACTGCCTCTCATTTCACTGTTCAAAAACCACGGTTGGCTAACACCAGCCACCTGTTCTCAGGAGCAGATTGTGAAACAAGCAGCATCCTTGAGCATAGCAGCTTTGGAATTCCCTTTGACGCCTGGGAAGATTACTATGTCCAAATTTTGACAAAGGTCGTGGGGCAGTGTCAAATTGGTCCATTGCTTTTTGGAATGGACAGCTTAGGTATTTGGTGTTTGGTAGTGATAGGGTTGGGAAATGCAGATAATCAGCATCTGAAACACAGTCCATTAACAAATACCATTTCTTTAAGTCCTTGAATAAGGAAACTAGGTTATTCCAGTGAAATGGTGTAGAGATGCGCATTTTATAATGTGCAGTCGGCTGCTTAAAGTCTGGAGTAAGGGTTCACTTGGGTTTTCTTCATGGCAGTAAACTGAGGAGGCTGCTGCCCCAAAGTGCACGTACCGCTGTGTCTCCTTTACTCTCGAGCTGTCCTGGGCGGCATTCCCACCCTCTCTGTGTCCCCCAGGGTGCCCGGGAACCAGCATCTCCATTCTCTGCAGTGACCAGCTCGTTTCTGACTGCCTCACAGTAGTCCGAAAAGAAACGGAGCTGGCCGGACAGCTGTGGACGGCATATGAGCTGTTTGTCCTCTAGTATCCCACTTCATATCCCTGCATAGAACTCAACAGTAGCCAAATCTACTTTATTTCTGCCAGCGATGGGCCTTGCTGGGCAGATTCCCTAAGTAGAAGGGCTAAAGCCTGATGATCCTGGTTCCATGTTTTCCTTCCACTGTATTAACTGTCTGGGAAGTCAGAGCTTGATCCCTCCACAGACACTGCGTCCGTTAATGCTCATGAGAGTTACGGTTTGCTCTGAACACTATGAAGTGCAGGTGCCCTTCAGTGAACGGTGGGTCTGGGGATGAGTACTAACACTTCTCAGGCTCTGAGCTAATGACCGGTGTTTGGTGGCCATAAGACAGCAGGTCTTGTTTACCTTTAAGTGTGGGAATGGGGAAGGGGTTTTGTTGCTGTGTTTTGTTGTGACTTTTACCATCTGCTAAGGCACTCGAGGCTTCTCCATCACATTCACACCTGTCCTGGAGAGAGAGACAGCAGGGTCTCCTGACACACGGGAGAATGAATCTGGCCCTTCACATACTGGGGGTGAAGTAATACCAAGGTCTTGATAAGTCTGTGAAGTTCAGTTGCAACAGAGAATCTGATTGCTCCCAGAGACCTGCAAGCCCCACTCTGCAATTCTGAACATCTGTAAGCAGCTTTTATTGCCGGGTGGGCGCCTGGTTCGCAAAACCAGAGGTTTGTCATTTCTTCAGGTGTAGAGTCGGTTAAAGCGTCATTTCTAAGTTACAGGAAAGGGGTAGAGCGTGCACTGTTTCTGAGTGTCACAGTTCACCTGTTCCTGTCTGAGTTCTGAGTCAGCAGTGGTTCCTGTCCATCGCCCGCTGTGGGCTGGGTGTACCCGACACCCTTGAACCGGCACAGCTGTGGGCTCCATCTTCCTGGAGGGTCGACTGTGGGTGATTTGGGGAAATCTTCTATCCACATGTACATGGGTGTTTGCATATTGGAGAGAGCAGCATTCTGTTTCCTTCCTGTTCCCCGGGCAGCTGCAGTCGGAGCCCTGTGCTCAGGCACCTGTTGGAGAAGTGCCCGCTTCACCGCCTTCCCCTGTACAGATGGGACGGAGCAGTCCCTCTCTCCCCGCCAATGCAGTGAATGACTTTGTGTGTGTGTTTTTTCTCCTCAGGACATTTGCATGTAAAAGGCAAAGAAGAAAAAATGTCCAAATCACTGAAAAACTACATCACTATTAAGGTAATGTGCTCTCCTGCGTTGCTGCCAGCTTGCTGAACCTTGTTAAAGGCTGAGGTGTAGATGAGACCCCACCTCCCTGATTCCCAGTTTCCCTGGCCGCCCTTTCCCCATGGCCCTAAGGGGCTTCTCCTACTTCCGGGTCTAAATACTCTTTTTTTTTTCTTTTTTTTGTCTGAAAAGTGCACAGTGGTATTTCTCTATTTACTGTTCTCTCTTCCTGTGTGGCTCTCCACTGTTTTCTGTTGGCTTTTTAAAAAAATATTTTTTTTATTGATTTTTAGGGAGAAAGTGAGAGGGAGAGAAGGAAACATCAGCAGCTTCTTGTACGCCCTCTACTGGGGATTGAGCCTGCAACCTGGGCTGATTTCACTTAGCATAATGTCCTCAAGGGTCACCTGTGTTGTAGAGTGTGACAGGATTTGCTTATATTTTAAGGCTGAATAATAGTCCACTGTTCTGTTCAGGCTTCTACTCTACAACTGTCTCTCTACTTTTACTTTCCCTCTGGCATTGACTTTTTGAAGAAACCAGGCCATTTTTTTTGAACACCCCACATTTGGAATTTGTTGCTTTGTGGTGTCATTTAACTTGTTCTTCTAGCTCCCGTATTTCCTGTAACTGGAAGTGAGGTCTCAAGGCTGATTCCATTTAGATCAAACCTGCTTGGCGGAAACACTGCATCAGTGGTGCTGTGGACTTCCTCTGGGGCAGTGGTCGGCAAACTTATTAGTCAACAGAGCCAAATATCAACAGTACAACGATTGAAATTTCTTTTGAGAGCCAAATTTTTTAAACTTAAACTTCTTCTAACGCCACTTCTTCAAAATAGACTCGCCCAGGCCATGGTATTTTGTGGAAGAGCCACACTCAAGGGGCCGAAGAGCCGCATGTGGCTCGCGAGCCTCAGTTTGCCGACCACGGCTCCGGGGCCACAGTGTCAGACTGTGGGACCTAGTGATGATAAATTTGACTGCTTGGCTAGGGGATGGCCACAGTGTCTCTGCTGTTGAGAGGTTTATTTCCTTTTTGTGAATATCTAGAACCTGCAAGATAATGTCATGTCAGTATCTTGTTCCCAGCAGCCTTCTGCCCTGCAAGTTTGGCATCCTTTGGTGCGCTCCACCTTTGTGCTCTTTCATTGATTCTTGCAGTTGGCCTTGTCTCATTCTGTTGCTTCTTTTACATTTACTAGTGAGCATTCTGCTTTAAAGAAAGGGTTTTTGTCTTTCTCTGTTTCTCTTCAGTGTCACTACAGACTTAAGGATTTACTTTGTGTATTATCAACTCAGTCTTTATTCTTTTTGTGCTGACATTATCCCAGATTTGGACAGGGAGGGCTCCTGTGTCCTGGGGTCATGTCTCGCCTGCATCCTTGCTTTAGGCCCTGTTCACCTTTTGCATCCTCCCAGACCGGCCATTTCTCCGAGGTGCCTCGCTGCCTTTGTTGGGAAATGGAGTTTTGAACCAAGACCTGAGCACCTAGTGTGTTTATTGCTGCTGGAGTGCAAATATCTCTTTGAGATACTGATTTTGTTTCCTTTGGATTTATACCCAGAAGTGGAATTGCTGGATTATATGGTAGATCAAGTTTTAGGGTATTTTTTTGAGAATTATAATTTTTGTTTATGCAGCTATTGAACTAAATCTTTATTTTTTTTATTCTTGACAGTGCTTCCAGCAGGTGAGACCTTGTCTAACCTACTTGTGTGCCCAGGTGTCCCCTTAGTGTAAGTCCCTGCACCAAAGCCAGCCCGTAGCCAGAGATGCTCCCAGCCTGGGTTATTTTCTAAACAGCGTCCTTAAACCCCCAGCAGAGCACCTTACTAGCCTTGGCGCGGGGTCCTGGCCAGGTGTTTCCTCTCAGCTGTTGCATGCTGGTTACTGTTGCTGAGGGGAGGCCAGAGATACCATTGGACAAAAAGGGGTGGACAGGAGTGCAGAAGGGCTGAGGACGTCTCCTTTTACCAGCCTTGGGCAAACTACGGCCCGCGGGCCGGATCCGGCTGTTCTATCCGGTTCTCTTGCTCTCCCCTCCGCTCCTTTACTTTGAATTTATATTAGTTCACACAAACACTCCATCCATGTTTTTGTTCCAGCCCTCCGGTCCAGTTTAAGAACCCATTGTGGCCCTCGAGTCAAAAAGTTTGCCCACCCCTGCCTTTTACTCTCTGAGAATTCAAACACTCCTCGCGGAGCCCGTTTCCCTCGGTGCCCAGCATTGGTCAGTCGGTGGCATGGTCACTGTGGGTGGCCTGGCCAGGCTGAGCAGAGCCCTAGCGTCTTTCCTGGGGCCACACTGGAACCCGTCGTAGGTTGGGCCCTTTCCCCCCATCCTCCCTTACCCCGTGTCTTATCCCTTTAAAATCATGCAGAACTTCCTACTGACCACCAGAGAGAGGTTCTGTTGAACGTGGTGCTATCTTAATGATTTCTGATATGTTGCCCCTTGCTATCCTTTCTGATATGGAAATTTCCACTTCTTCGTGCTGACATTGTGGAAATAACCAAGAGGATGATACCAATTGGGCTTTTATTTTGTTTACTTTTTTTCTTTTAATCCTCACCCAAGATATGTTTCCATTGATTTTTAGAGAGAGTGGAAGAGAGAGGGAAAGACAGAGAGAAACATCGATGTGAAAGAACATCGATTGGTTGCCTCCTGCACGCGCCCTGACCAGGGCCTCGGCCGGGGAGGAGCCTGCAACCGAGGTATGTGCCCTTGACCAGAATCGAACCCGGAGCCCTTTGGTCTGCAGGCCGACGCTCCAGCCATTGAGCCAAACTGGCCAGGGCTATTTCACATTTACTTTTATGAGAGGCAGGATGGTTTATTCTTTGAGAAACATGTCTGCTTCAAGTTCAGTGCCTCAGAGAACCATGTCACCGGAGAGAATGACCTGGGCCCTCTCCCCTCAGTCCAGCCTGAGCGTGGATGTTGCTTGTTCTGACGTTACCACAGCCAAGCTTTCTGGACCGTCCCCTTCCTGCTCCTGGGAGCCTGTCCCCCTCACACAGCCAGGAGCTGTGTGTCCCTTCCTGAGCGCAGTCCCTCTGCGGTTCCCAGGCTGCTGGGTGGCCTCTGGTGGTGGCCCTGTCCTCATGACGAGGGTGAGAAAACGGTGCCGTGGGGAAGGCTCCCAGGCCATCAGCAGAGCAGACTCCCAATGCGCCTGGTGGAGCCGGGACCCCAGGCCGACGGGCCTCTCCTCTCGGCCTTTCCCACAGACGCTGGGACTGAATGTGGACAGTTAGCAGGGAAAGTGCTAAGAGTGAGTTTGGAGGCGAAACAAAGCTTTTCATAAACATTCCTGATTGCTTGACGTGTGAGAACTCACCTCCGAGTGATACAAATGGGAAAGACAAGCACTGTACAGCTCTCCCACCTCTCTCTCTCAGGACTTTCTGAAGACATTCTCCCCCGATGTCTTACGGCTCTTCTGCCTGCGGAGCAGCTACCGGTCAGGTGAGCCGACAGGGCCTTTGGGGGGATGGTCACAGCGTGTGCCGTGTGCAGCTGGGGAGAGACTGCTCTGACAGTGTGGGGAATACCAAAATACCGGCTGAGTAATAAGCACTGTCTTGTTAGTGTGGCTCTTCATCCCCTAAGGTTTGGGTTCAGAAAGTAAGTCCGAGGATACACTATTGCATAATACCAGCACTTAGCCGGAAGGTTCCAAAAGCTTATGGAGGACATGGGTTTCCAGTCAGTCCTCCCCGTCCACTCCCCTCCTCCCCCTCTGTGGGGTCTGGGCCCCAGAGTGCCCTCCACTTCCTGCTCCATGAACAGAACAATTGGACTGGCTGTCGTTACACAGGGACAGAACCAGGAGCCCTCAAATGGGTCCCACCCAGCGTAGGCAGGCCCTGCTGTGCTGCGCTGTGTGCTGCTCAGGGGTGGGGTGGGGGAGGGGGAGGGGAGGGGGACGAGGATGTCTAGCACCCTGTGCCCAGGGCCAGAGGTCTCCTCTTCTCCCTGGAAGGCCAGGTCTGGGGACGCCCGGCACTGCCCTGCCTGACTTGACCACTGTGACAGTAAGATGCCGCCGGTGTCTATGACCCTGCAGGAGCAGGTGCCCTTTGGGGGTAGGTGGGCTCCTCAGCCTGTGCACTGGGCACGACCATGCGACCAGGGAGGCAGAGACTGGGGTGATGCAGCCACAATCCAAGAACGTCTGGGCCACCAGAAGCTGCAAGAGACAAGGCAGAACCCTCCCCTGGAACCTCTGGAAAGCGCACGCCAGCTGATCCCTTGATTTCAGTTTTTACCCCCAGAGCTGCAAGAGAAGAAATTGTTGTTTTTTTGTCCCCAGATCTGTGGCACTGAGGCACGATACCCAGGACACTGATCCCCACCACTTAGGGAGTAGCTGACACACGTCTACCTCTCTGGCTGTGCCTTTTGTGGGGGCCTGGACATGGTGTCCAGTGGCTCAGGTGGGCTGGCCCAGGTGGGAGTTCTTAAATCTGTCATCACGTACTCTACCATGCTGAGTTCGAGGTCTAATCCTCTCCCTCTCCTGAAATATTGAGCCCAAAGCCCTCATGGCATCAGCTGGTCTTTGAGCTGCATCAGGTACCCAAGTGGATGTCTCCCAGTTTCCAGAGTCAGCTTTCTGTCCACCTGTCAGTGAGAATGAGCCCCCTCAGCCAAAATATATAGGGAGAAGTTTTTCACGTTTCTTCTGAGGTGATGAGATAACCGAGTCAGGACAGACAGGTCTACGTGGCTCAGGCCTCAGGGAGGCGCGGGATAGGGGGCAGCTGCCCCTCTCCACTGCTGGGTTTCTGGAGTAGCGTGAGGATGGCCTGGCTAAGAAAATCTGGGTCTGCAGGTGTGAGCATGCTCGATGGGCACCCCCAGCTAACCCTTCCCCCTTCCTCAGCCGTGGACTACAGCGACAGCACTGTGCAGGAAGCTCAGCACCTCCTCCGGGCCGTGGCCGCGTTCGCCCAGGATGCTCGGGCCTACATGAAGGGGCAGCTGGTGTGCAGCCCCATCAGGGAAGACGTGCTGTGGGAGAGGTGGGTGCTCTCCCAGATCTGCCCAGAGAGCCCTGGGCACCGGTGCGGGGCTGCCTGGAGGGAAGCGAGGCTTTTGGAGACTAAGGCTACCTGAGTGCTGGTGGGAAGGTCCCTCAGGCTCTGTGGCCTCGGAGAAGTCTGTGGCCCACCTGTGGGTGGCTGTGAAGGTTGTAAATAATGTGCCTGGATGGGTTTTCCCGCTGGTGTTTATTAGTGTGAACTGAACAGAGGCCCTTGTCACTACAAGGGTGAGGGCGGGTGCCAGGCCGGAGGGAAGAGGGGGCTCCAGGGCTTTGCCTCCACAATTGAATGCTCTGGTCCAGGTGTGGACGCTGCTTGTCACAATGGCCAGAACTGGTCCCAGGGCCTGCCCAGCCGCAGGGTGGCCCAGACCCAGTCCTTCCCCACGCCCGGAGAGGGGGGATTCCAAAGGAAGCGGGGCCAACCCAGTAAAGAGGGGCAGCGGGGAGTTAGATGTGGAGGTAAAGCCTTGTGACAGGTAGCGGGTGTGTAGGTGAGACCAGGCAGATGAGAGAGGAGGGCCCAGGGGGCCTGAGTGTCCTTGTGGGCTGAGGAGTAATGAGGGAGGATGACCACCATGGAGACTGTGCTGGAGGGGCTGACGGGAGGAGAGAAGAGAGGGCTGCTGGGGGTGGGAGTGGGACACAAGCCTGCTCCGCCTGAGGGAGGCCACCTGCTGTTGGCCGTGAGTGACACGTGTGTTTCTCATCTAAGGCTCAGCCACACCAAGGCTGCTGTGAAGGCTGCCTTGGCCGACGACTTTGACACGCCTAGGGCCGTGGATGCCGTCTTGGATCTCATTCACCAGGCAAACAGACAGCTGAAGGTGGTCACTAAGGTAACTCAATGGCCACAAAGTAGGGTTTTTGTTTGTTTGGTTTTTCCTCATAAAGAACAGATGCCACTTCCCAACTCTCTCGGGTAACCATCCTCCACAGCTGGTGGCTTCCAGGCCTCTCCTGACCTTCCCAAAATTCCTGAAGCTGCTTCAGCCGAATGTGGCCTGCCCTGCTGGCCCTGCAAGAGGCACCGCCTCCCAGAGCCCCAAGCAGTAGATGCGGCGTTGTGTGGGCACGGAGGCCCCAGCACACTGAGAGCCGGCATTGCGTGTTGGCTAACGCAGGAGCACGCAGCCCTCCTGTTTGCTCCGAGGAAGCTGAGTTCACTGCTAAAACGTGAAATGAGGGAGGAAGCCCTATGTTGGGACCTTGACTCAGTGCCCACCCAACCTGTCCCTTTTCTGGGCCTTGGTGTCATCCCACTCCTGAGGCTCTGCCCTCATGACCGTGACCTCCCAAAGGCCCTGTCTCCTGAGACCGCCATCATGCTGGGGGCAAGGTTTCCATGTATGAATTTGGGGGGACACAAGCCTTCAGACCATAACATCCCCATATTCTAGGTGGGCGGGCTCAGGTGCAGGATTAAGTTACTGCCCCGGGTCGTCTGGCTTGCGGAGTAGCAGCTCCAGCGTTAGTCCAGGGCCTCCTGCCAGCTTGTCTGCATGGAGGCACAGCAGGCAGAAGTGACCTGTTACACCTTTGCCTTTAAAGAGTCTTCTCTGGGTAATCTGTCACAGGAGCCTGGTGGTCCCAGGAGCCCTGCTGTGTTCGGCTCCATCAACTCCTACGTTGAGCAATTTTTTGAGACAGTTGGAATTTCTCTGGCAGAACGACAGGTACACCCTTCTCTTTTCAGTCCTCAGTGGTGGGATATTTACAAGCCAATCCAATAAGAACCATTTTCCCCCTTTAATGGATACTTTTAAATGCCAATTTATGTGCTCAAAATACATTACATCCCTTAAAAAGTCAGCACTCAGAGCTAATATCTTAACTGAAACTGCAACAATTCTAAGAAGCAGCAGTGCATTTTAACTACAGAGTGGTGTGTCATCAGTTCTGTACACACTCGTTTTTATTTTTTTTATTTTATTATGTTTGTTTAGAAAGAATCTCAAAATGTACAGACAGCTATACTGTAAGAACGTTTTTCCTGAGCCACCTGAGCGTAAGCTGCCAGCCAAGCCCCCCTCAGTGTGTCTCCTACAAACAGGAGCTGTCCAGCCCCAGCCCTTCGGGCTCCCCAGTCTCCCATGAGCCCTTTGTGGTACAGTCCATTCAGGACTCGGGGTGCTTTCAGCTGTTGGCCTTGCCTGGTACCTTCCCCATCGGCCATGTCTCCGAGGGGCCTGGTTGCTCTTAGAGAACTAGGTGGTCAGAAGGTAGGACCTAAGTGCCAGGTGTGCTCATCGTGCTTGGGCCACAGCTGCTCCGGGCCCTTGATGGGCAGAGAGGGAGAAGAGTGTGGGCATACTGTGCGCACGATATCCAAGTTCATTTCTGTATCGCTCTACATTGACTAAAACTCAGGGGTTACCACCAACACTTCAATTCTGGTCCCCAGCAAAGGGTTCATTCTGCTTTCCTCACTTTCCATACAAAAGTGACAGTGAGAAGCCTGCTTTCCAGTACCCTAAACGTATTTCCTTAGGTATTCTTCTCCCAGTGCATAGTCTCCCACTGTGGGACACCCCCTCACTCACTGGAACTGACTCCCATCCCTGCCTGGACACCCTTTACATCCGAGGCTGTCCCCTCAGCAGGCTGCCCTCTGCCATGGACACTCCACAGGGCTCTGCGGCCCTCCACCTCTCCACGGGGCCCACCTTGCTCTGCTTCACATAATGGCTTTAGGACTGTTGAGGATGGGGAAAGTAAAAGGCTAAAAGAGCCATTTTAGACAACACTGCATGTGAACAGGTTAACGGGGAAAGGTCGGACTGCAGATGGGAGTGACCATCACAGGCACTGGAATCACCCCTCCTTCCAGGTTCCTTTACAGCTCTGCCAGGTTCTGCTGCCGCCATTGAGCCGGGGCATGGGACAGCTGCTCACTGCTTTGAAGGGGTGGGGCTGCCCTGTTAGCTCAGCTGCCTGGCACTAGGGGGACCCCACCACTTGGGGCGGGGCGGGGGGGGGGGGGCGGGCTCGGCTGGAGGTGGGAATCATGGAGGTCTGGCTCCTAGCTGCCCACCTGCTGTGATCTGGGGTCATCCCCTGTGAGCTGGGGCACATCTCTCACAAACTTTAAGTACAATGAATTTCTGACCTTAACACAAATTGCAGTGTCTTTGTGATAATTCCCAGGCTTGCTTTAGTAATAGATGTCAGTTACTTGGTAGACTTAATGTCCTTTCCTGAGCAGTCCAGGGACCATCAGCCAGTTCAGACAAAAGTGACTGGTCTGTGGTGACCAAGTTTTTGCAAGGTCTGTATTAATTTTCACATGAGATGCCCCAGAATCAGTTATTGAGTAGGAAAAAGGCAGACTTGGCCAGGTTGTGCCTGGCCCTTGTCAGAAATAGCTCCTTCACCTCCCCACCTCAACAGCTGACACTGGAGCCCACTTTGGACTGTTTTTCTGGGGGGAAGAGGGAGGGGCTCATGGTTTTATAACAAGAATTGTCTTTACCAGGCTCCTCAGAAAAATGGCCTATTGCTGGCTTGGTGCAGAGCAATAATTGAAGACCTATGAGGTTTAAGAAGTTTGACCCAAAAGTAAAAAGTTGTGGGTTCTGTTTCTTCTTTCACACATGTGAACACAATAGCCACTCGATCCCTTCTCCATTATGGAGGATGGAATTGTGTAGAAGGGGGAGGACTTCTGGCAACTTGGAGCGGTGTAAATCCCATTTGACTTGTTGAAATTTCTCCAGCTGTGCACCGAGACTTGGTCTCTCCAACTGCCCAGTGAAAACTGTGTGTGTGAGTCACGTGTCTACACTGTTTCAAATACTTGGTTAGAGTGAATAGATTTGGTTTCACTGGTCAATAAGGCTTATTAGCCTTCTAGACTCTGCCTAGTGAAGAGATGATAAACGAAACATCTTTAGATGCTGGCACATCTGTGGAGCATCTGCTCCCAGCTTGTTAGTGTGAGTCCAGGATTGGAGGCAGGAAAACCTGCTGCAGGCCTGACCCCTAAGATTACTCTGAGGCCTGAGGTGGGTGCTCTGAGTGGCATTAGGGACTCTGCCTGAGTGAGAGAGACATTCAGGAGAGGAAAGTGGAGACTTGCCAATAGCCCGGAACCTCACAGCCTCTCTTCCCAGACCGATGAGAGCAGCTGGCCAAGGTTCCCCTCAGTGCCGGGCGGGGGGCGGGGGCGGGCGGGAGGACGCATGCTGGATGGCCTTAGTACAGAACTCACTGGTCCCATCAGCCAGCACAGCTGTCTGGGCTGCTAGCAGGATCTCACTGGTTATACTACTCTGCCTGGTGCAGTTTGTTTCAGGGGACAGCAGCTCAGCCACGCTGCACAGCGTGGTGGAGGAATTGGTCCGATTCCGGCTCAAGGTCCGGCAGTTCGCCCTGGCCACGGGAGAGGCTACCAAGGAAGCCCGGCGGCAGCAGCTCCTAGAGAGGCAGCCCCTGCTGGAGGCATGTGACACTCTGCGCCAGGACCTTGCCGCCCACGGCGTCAGTATTAAGGTGAGCCACTGCCACCGAGGCCCAGTGACAGTGGGGATGACCACCCTGAGATGCTGTGCAAACCAGCTGGCTCACACAAACATGGGGGTGGGTCCAAGCTCAGACATCCCCTGTGCTGATGCTGCTTGTGAGCACAGATACCCATCCTGTGACGAAAAGGAAGGCATGGGGTCAGAGCCAGGAGGGACACTGAGGTGGAGGGACCTGGGAGAGGGTCAGAATCACAACCTGGAGGGAGACTGCGGCCCCGGGACATGTGTACTCAAGCACCTGGGTGGACACAGAGCAGACCTGTGCTCTTGCCCAATCCTTTCCTGCCCCAAGTGCTGCCCCAGCCTGACAATGGAAGGCAGGAGCTGACCGTTTCTAAGATCCAGCTGCTTCCTTTAGTGCAGCCCTGACCTGTGGACACAGCAGGCAGTGCCTCCTGTCACTCTGAGCCCTGACTATCTCACCCATTTACTCCTTGAGCTGAGTGAGCCTGCTCAGCCGGGACCTTTTTCCTCCCCCACCCCCAGGACAGGAGCAGCACATCCACATGGGAACTGCTGGGTCAGAGGTCAGAAGACCACAAACCTGGGAGCTGAGGATGCGTGAAGCGGGAACCACAGGCTCACAATACGGCTCTGTGCTTGCTTAAGTCCCTATAGAAGCTTTACATTAAAGTTTTCCATTGTGACTATTTAGTCAACATTAAAATACGTCAAACTGATATCATTCCATTGGTGTGTTAGTAACTATGCTTAAAGATGGATTTCTTTATAGTACCAACAGCCACAGACTCAAGTGCAGTTTAGTTAAATCAGCCAACATTGTCATCTGTGATATAACCCAACCAGCCTGTGTCCCTGAGCCAGAGCCCAGGATGTAAGTTGTAAATGGGGGTACCAGAAGCCGCCATAGGAAGGTAGGTGGGACCTGTGAGTGGGGTCAACAGGGCAGCAGCTTCCAGGACAGCCCTTATCCCAAGAGGATCTTGGGGGGATTTGGCCATGCTGCCTGCTCCAAAGCAGGATGAAACAGCCTGTACCTCGAGTGCTGGGCAGTGATGAATTGGGGGATGGTTACTCTGGAGGAGTGGGACGGCAGGGGTGCGAGCAGGACACAGAGGTGTGACAGAGGAGGCCAAGGCCAAGGGGGCGAGCATACGGCAGACTACCTGGGACCAAGCTTACTGGCCTTGATCTCGGTCCCCTTACCTTTCTGCACAGGTGGGGAGCTATAGCTGTTTGGTGAACCAGAAGGAAACGGTGATCCTCTTGGCAATTCCCCCAACTCTCAGGTCCTGGCTGGGTGCAGCCTCAGGCAGCAGATAAGCCACATGCTAGGCACAGTTGTAGATAGCTTGGTGTGGCTCTGCAGCGTGTTTACTTTGTCACTAACATTCATGACCCTCAAAGGCATTTCTCTTCTATAGAGAAGGAAACCTGTTCAGAAGCTGACATGCTAAAAGTGACTCAATTAGTGCATAGTGCATGGTAGAGTGCAGAACCAGGTGGCAGGCAGCCCCGTACAGAGAGACATCCAAACAGGTCGAATCAGTACTGGGGAAGCAGACTGTCCCATGTTGGCCGGACGCCTAACTTGCCCACCAGCAGTTCGGTGCTGCTTTCCTGGTCTCAGGGAAGCTGCCAGTAGGAGAGTGTCCTTAGCTGGACTTGTGAGGATGCTCGGGTATAGAGAACAAGGAAGCAATTACTAACTTCATTTAAAAGTATCAGTCCCTGGCTACTACTTGGGTATATCCGATCTCCCTTTTAAGCAGAGATTTTGTACTTAGAGCAAAAACTTAAGTAACAAATACACAGGAATAGTTCCTATGACTGCTAAATTTTATTTTATATATAAAGAAATGGTGACATTTCAGGCTTATGCTTCAAATTATTTATTTTAGTACATTGGTTAAGCACTGGTGAAAAACACATTAGATAGATAAGCTTACATAGGTTTATGTCCCTAATACCTAACAATGTCCTCAACTTAGGAAGCTGAAAGATGGGTTTTGGCTACTTAAGAAAAAAAAAATAAAACTCTATATTGAAATAAACCAGGCATGCCTTTTAATAATTAAAAGTTCATGGCTGGTTTAAAGAAAGTAGGATGTTTGGGGTGACATATCTGAACCACAGAGCTTCACCAATCATCAGGGGCAGACAGACTTTTAAAGGAACCAGCATTATTGAACAGTAAGAGTACACTCAAACACATGTGTCAGAAACCAAACCCCACGGAGAAGACAGAAAAACAAGTCACTCTCAGGCCACTAAGAAAACAACCCATACAACCAAACAAAAGTGAACCAGAGGCTAACAAGACAACAAACCATCTCATTGACAACGATTTCAGATATATCAACTTCTTTAATGGAATCTAAATCTTCCTGAGGACATACCCACCCATTTCCCCCATTTTCAAACCAGAAAGCCTACTGTTCTGCTCTGTTCAGTCCCCCCAGGGCCCCATCATCCTGATGCCTTCCTCCCAAGAGAACACACCAGTGGCCACATCAGGAACACGGCACCCCGCCCACTCATGCGCGCTCTGCTGGGCCTCGCCAGCCACGAAAAAGTGCAAGTGTAAGATACGAGGTATTCCAGAGCCCCACCAGGGCATTCAGGTATCCATGTCCCATTAAGTTTCCTTCTCAGATTTTCCCATGGTGCCTCCAAAAAGATTTCCAAGGTCAAACTGGTTACTGATAATTCTGAATACTTAACCAATTAACCAAAACAACCAATATTCAGTATTTCTGCCCAGACCTTTTCAACAGTTTAAAAAATAAAAATGAGCTAAATAATAAATGCCACATCCTTTGGTGGATCTCAATTTAAAAAAGCAAATCTCATTATTCTCAAAGCTATATGGAAACGAATGATTGGATCCCTTTGAGAGAACTATCTAATAAGCGGAACTTCTTGCACAAATGCCTACAAATTCAGTTGAACTGGTTAAAGACTTTCTCATTTTCAAATGATTCTCCATGTTTTTGTTATTGCTGGGAGTACTTTGTTTAGTGTCATGTCTCAGACTGTGTATTAATTTAGCCAAAAATTGCTCATTCCCAATTCTTACATTCTCTACATCAACCCATGTAGCCTAGACTACAAGCCTCCTAAGCAGCCTGTGCTGCTCTGGTACCCAGCCTTTCCCATTACAAATGCTATTTCTCCCACCATGGTGCTCACTTCCTTCTCGTTTGCTTCGGCTCAGGTTTCAAAGAGTCTGCTGAATGCAGGTCCAATTTCTGCGATCATGTCGGAGGTAGTGGTGGAGCGGCCATACTTCTGGAAGGCTTGGTGGCTGCACTGCCTTGTGAGGGAGCACGCACCAAAGGCAGCCACGAGGAGAGGGCTGAAACTGCAGGGCAGAGACATTAGCAAGGCGCTGTGGGAGGTGGGAAGTCCTCCCTCCACAGCTTTGTCAGACATCAGGGACCTGAAGCCACCAAGGCGCTAATTTCCTTCCTGTTTCCACTGAGACCCCAAATTGGCAATTTCTCATCTGATATGCCACTGAGGCAGCTTTACTACAGTTAAAATAACCATTAATCCTATGATTCTGATATTCCCTGACAAAAGGCATATCAAAAATACCTATCCATTGGAGAAAGGTTAGAACACAGCCGTTTTCTCCTGGTGAAAACCAGACCAGGATTTGTTGATTAGCGTTTAGAAGTAGGGAATATTCCAAATCTGAGAATGCAGGTTCTTCCTAACATTACTAGACTTCCGCTGTAGCTCCTTCCCATGCGCACACATGGGCCCGTTTGGGGACTGCTCCCTGCCTGCCAGGTGTGCTGCAACCTCACAGGCCCAACACTGCTTTACCAGGTGTCAGGCAGGGCCCTCCAGACCCAGGACGTCCCAACCGGCATGTGTGGCCATCTATCATCAGGAAGGTTGTAGAGAAGAGAAACTGAGGCTCACAGAGGGGTGGGAACTGCCAGAGTTCACTCACAAAGCTAAGAGCAGAAGTGGGCCAAAGCCCAGATCCTAGAATTCTGCTGCCTCAAAAAAAAAACTCGTCTCTCAAGACAGCATCAAGGTAAGCTCTACCTCCACCGTATTTTTTATTCTGTTTTATAGTAGGTAGGCAACGAACCTTCTAGAACAGTGTCCTCAAACTTGGCTGCACATTAGAATTATCAGGATAGCTTCAAAGGCTAGGGATGCCCCAGACCCCATGGTATCGAATGACGGAAAGGGGCCCAGATTTAAGGAGTGAAAGCTCCCTTGGCGAACATTTGGGGATCAACTCCTGCCCTGGAATATCTTCCACGTAACAGTAACACCAATATTTCATTTGGAAAATTACAAGTAGCTATTTATGAAATGTATGAGCTACTAAAATAGCTTACATAGTTCAAAAATTTCAAAGTGGGATAGATGAAGATGTGGCCATACCCATTTGTTTTCTCAGGTCCGGCGTGGAGTGCCCACTGCACCAGAACACCCAGGAATCCCGATAGGAGGTCACCTTGCCCGCCACATCTGCGGTTACTGCCCTGTAGGTTGCACTCGAGAACTGCAGAGCAAAAGTGAGATGGGTGTTAGAGCAAGTGGCTTGTCTCTGCTCAAGGTGTGTTCCAGGTCATCTACCCTAACCCTAACCCCAATTGTTCTTAACAAAAAAGCCTGTATTTTACAGGAGAGGAAACTGAGGTAGGCAGAGGTCTGGCTGCCCCAGAACCACCTGTTTAGTATCGTGGTCAGTAGACACATGACTCAGCCACTGAGGGATCTGCTGATAGAGATCAGAGAAGAACATGCACAGCACGTGTGGGCCCTCAGTCCTGCAGGACACCTCACACTCCAGAGAATCCACCTTCATGAACAAGCACACAACGCTAGCGCCTCCTGAATGGGATAATCCTCATGACTTCATTTCTGTTGTGTAATGAGAAATTTCTATTTCTTTGGAAAATATTTTGGAAACAGGTTATTATATGTTCTGAATGTGTGAGAGCACCATCTAGCAATAAAAGAACACAAAGGTTTCAAGATCCCTCAGAGAACACTCACTCCGTCTCCTGCCCAGCATGCGAGAGAGACAAAGTGAGACATAGGTGACTAAGGATGCCTTTCTGTTCTCTGTTGGCACTGATTTCAGTGATCTAGTCAGCAATTCTATACCTAGACGACTGTTCTTTATATTAAATTCTCTCTGTTAAAATAACTGGTGTATTTTTTGCCTGTGGATCAGATTTTTCTGTTTTCAGGGAGCTAGAGATGTTACACAGTCTCTGGTTGTGAACCTCCTTGTGTAGATATGAGCAAGTATGCAAGCCCATTTTGCTCTCACTAAACCAGGGGGCCAGTTCACTGTCCCTCAGACCGTTAGAGGGCCGGACTATAGTTTAAAAAAACAAACTATGAACAAATTCCTATGCACACTGCGGGCCCGGGACGAGTCGGCTGCTAAGCAGGACAGGCAGCGGCACCCGGCGGGCTGGATAAATGTCCTCGGCGGGCCGCAGTTTGAGGACGCCTGCTAAACTGTCCACAGACTCCTATGGAAAGAATGTGACCGGAAGATTTGTCACATTCATCACCTGGTGATTCCCACCACTAGTGTCAGCTCCTGGGGTTTCTTCACTTTTTTTTATAATAGGACAAAATGCAGTAAAATATTCAAGTAACTTCATGTATGTTGCAGGCAAGACAGAGGTGGCAGGGTGTGAACTCTGGAGCACCACCTGCTGTTACAGCCACCTTCCCACTGGGCTGCTGCTTATCAATCGTTAACAGAACTTTACCCACTGCACCCGGTATCAACTAGGATCAACACTGATCCTGGTATCACTTCCTTTTGCAAAATAGTGAAAAATGAAAATGGACTTTGAAGGTGTGGTTAACAAGCTCATCAGGAAGTCCCTCTGTTTGTGGAACATGTGATGCATATGATGTGTGAGCATCCTATCTAATAAAAGAGTAATATGCAAATTAACCATCACTCTGCTATACCCACAAAGCCACGCCCACCAGCCAATCAGGAGCAAATATGCAAATAAACCCAACCAAGATGGCTACGGCCAGAGAGAGCAGGAGGGAGGCTTTGATTTCCCTGGTAATGGAGGAAGCCAAGCTTTCTGCCTGCCCTTGCCGGCCTAGGCCTCCACTCAAGGCTACAAAGTTTCAATGATAGAAGATACATAAATCCAAACAGAAATGGCAGCAGCCACGGAGCTGGAAAGAGCAGGAGGCTAGGGTTGCCCCCGGTGATGGAGGAAGCCAAGCTTTCCACACACCCCGGCTGGCCCAGGCCTCCGCTTAAGGCTACAAAGTTTCAATTATAGAAGATACATAAATCCCCCCCAAAATGGCTGCTGCCATGGAGCAAGCAGAAGGCTTGGCTCCGCTCCAGGCTACAAAGTTTCAATTGTAGAAGATAAATAAACCCCAGATACCAGGGCCTCCGCTTCGATTTCCAGGGGGCGTGGCCGGCCTGCAAACCACCACAGGTCCCTCGCTCAGGCCGCCTCACGCCCCAAGGGAACCCCCACCCTGATCCGGGACACCCTTCAGGGCAAACCAGCTGGCCCCCACCCGTGCACCAGGCCTCTATCCTATCTAATAAAAGAGTAATATGCAGATTGACCATCACTCCAACACACAAGATGGCTGCCCCCATGTGGTCAAAGATCCTGCCCCCATGTGAACACAAGATGGCCACCACAAGATGGCCAGCAGGGGAGGGCAGTTGTGGGTGATCAGGCCAGCAGGGGAGGGCAGTTGGGAGGGACCAGGCCTGCAAGGGAGGGCAGTTGTGGGCGATCAAGCCTGCAGGGGAGGGCAGTTAGGGGTGACCAAGCTGGTGGAGGAGGGAAGTTGGGGGCGACTAGGCCTGCAGGGAAAGGCAGTTGGGAAGGACCCAGGCCTGCAGGGGAGAGCAGTTGGGGGGGACCAGGCCCGCAGGGGAGGGCAGTTGGGGGGGACCCAGGCCTGCAGGGGAGGGCAGTTAGGGGCAAACAGGCTGGCAGGGGACCAGTTAGGCATCAATCCGGCTGGCAGGGGAGTGGTTAGGGGGAGATCAGGCTGGCAGGCAGAAGCGGTTAGGGGCAATCAGGAAGGCAGGCAGGCGAGCAGTTGGGAGCCAGCAGTCCTGGATTATGAGAGGGATGTCCGGCTGCCCGTTTAGGCCCGATCCCGGTGGGGGATGGGACCTAAACGGGCAGTTGGACATCCCTTGAGGGGTCCCAGACTGGAAAGGGTGCAGGCTGGGCTGAGGGTCACCGCCCCCCCCCCCCCATGCACGAATTTCGTGCACTGGGCCTCTAGTGTAAGATATAAGGGATCACATGAGATGTGGGAACATGTGTGAACAAGGTTTTTCTAGGGCTGTACCCACATGGCCACACTTGGTGAAGCCCAAGGCCACTCACCCTGTTCGCCATCGGAGATCACGTCCTGCTCCCCTTTCTGGACCACAGTCACATTCCCCAGGGCCTGACTGAGTCTCAGCACAGCTCCACGGCGATCACTGCTATCCACAGGGTCTCTCAGCTACAATGCAGGACACCACAGGCAAAGCTGTCATTAGACACTTGACGGGAGCCCACAAGTGTGGATACATGAACATCATCCTGATCCTCAGACTCTCATATCTAAGGGAATCCCCCAGCACAAGACAACCCTCCATAGAAAGACACACGTTCCATCCACCAGCTGGAGAGGCCTAGGTGGATGCCAGCACAGGGGCTTGATTTAGAAATATTGCTCTGGTACCCATCCCCTACCTTGTCAGATCAAAGATAAAGAACACTGCTCCTGGCTGGGATTTTAAAAATCTGCAGAAGGGATTCAACTTTGAATGATAATGCACTAATATTTATGGAGCACTTGATATGTAAGGACTCGTGAATTTACATGTATTATTTCATTTCATCCTCACACACACTATTAGGCAGATGCTCTCATTATCCACATTCCACAGGTGAGGTAATGCAGGACAGGGATGGAGTTATCTGCCCAAAGTACACAGCAGGAGGGGCGACTGACTCCAGAGCACACCACCTTGCCTTTCATCCAATCAAAGATGCACTGATTGGAAGATGTCCCATCATTACACCCACCACCAGGAAAAAACGACAACACTGTTAGCACATAAAAAATGCATCGCAGAATATGCACGCATCCGCTCCACATCTGCAAGTCTGTCCCTACAGACCCACCTGAGGGGCCCAATGGGTGCAGAACCACAGAGCGTGTCCCTTGCCCCTCCTCAGGATGAGGAGGGCTTGCACCCTGTCTTTCCAGTGGTCAGCAAACTCACCACAGCTTCAGAGAGCCTGATGAACTCCACGTGGTTGGGAGTGAGAACGGCCTTCTGGTAGCCTTGGATGAGGGTCGGCTGCTGAGCTATCAGCCATAGCCCGTCCTGCACAGAACAAGGACTCCCATTTACTGCATGGCCTTGGGCACCCGGCTATGAGGAGGGGACAGGAGAGGAGAGGCCACACTCACTGCATCAATGACGACAGGGATGGCTCTGGCCTTTGATGCTTCTAAAATGCCCTGTGAGAAAAGAGAGCTATGGTGAGCAACAAGGCCATCATCTCTCCAAGGAATCAAAGAGAAAACCAAGCAGTTCCTTGATGAATTTCAACATTAGCTTATCAACAGATAGAAAGGAAATAATAAGGTAATTGCCTAAATAAACAGAAAAGATTCAAATGAACTGATAGGGCACAGGTAACTCTCAAAACATAAGCCCATGGGCAACATTACACACAGTGCTGGGTCCCAGGCTAGCCCACGAAGGCCAACTCCAAGCTAGTGTCTCCAGATTTCTAATAGATACTAATCCTCAGGATTCAGAAATGAGAAATTTGAAGTCCTGGGAATTCCCTAAATTATCAGCTTTTCATATTCATGTGCTTTATGTATTTTTCACACAGCTTTCATGTATTTTTCACTTCACATGTTTTACAATAATGTGGTCATAATAATAAAAAGAAAATCATTTCTCTCTGAAAAGGTTATACTCAAAGTTCCAGAGGTTTTCTGCTAAAAAAATAAAAAATTTAAATATGTAGGGTGTGGCAAAAGTAGGTTTACAGTTGTGAGTAGGCAAAGCAGTTTATTTTTATATTATTATTTATTAACTAGAGGCCCAGTGCACGAAATTTGTGTGGGGGTGGGGGGGCAGTCCTTCAGCCCAGCCTGCACCCTCTCCAATCCGGGACCCCTCGGGGCATGTCCAACTGCCTCTCACAGTCTGGGACCACTGGCTCCTAACCACTCGCCTGCCTGCCTGCCTGATCGCCCCTAACCGCCTCTGCCTCACCCTGCACCCGGGACCCAGGATTCCCTCTTCCGGCTGGTCGCAGGCACCCGGGACCCAGGCTTCCCTCTCTCTGGGCAGCCGCAGGCACCCAGGACCCGGGCTGGCTTCGCCCAGGCCGGCCACAGCTGCAGGGTACCATGGGCGGGCGGCTTCGCCTGGGTGGCAGCCACAGGCACCCGGGTCTGCAGGGCAGGCGGCTTGTCCCTCTCCTGGGCCACAGCCCCAGCCACTGGCTCCTGGGACCGCAGGGTGGGCAGCTTGTCCCTCTCCTGGACTGCAGCCTGGCTGGTCCCCTCTCTCCCCAGTGTTGAGTGTCTGAGCCGTTAAGGCGTGACGGCATGATAACAATTTGCGTATTAGCTCTTTATTATATAGGACTGTATTATCTTCTATATGAACAACTGTAAACCTACATTTGCTCCACCCTGTATATATGATCAGCATGTGGTTGCTTATTATCATTAACCAGTAGAGGATTACACATTGCATTAGCATGTAAAAACCTCTACCTTATACATGTGATAGAAAACATGAGAGAATAAAACAAAATATATGGTAAGCAAAAATAACTTAAAACATTGAAAGATAAATCTGTATAAGTTTAATTAAAAGTGATAGTCCTGAAAATGAAATGTGAAAGCCCACAAAGCATGAGCTGCCCTGCCCAACAGTCTCATCGGACTTTGCTAACACTGGTTAGAGCTGGGAGCATTTTCAAAAGCCCCTTCAAAGAGGTATCAGGGCATGGGAGCCTCATGGAAGCCTATTTCCTTCTTTAACAATGAAAATACTCTGCTTGTCTTTAGTTTGGCTTGACTGTGAAAACTATTTGGCTTTTGCTGATTCAGATTTCTGAATCTCTGGTGTCATGTTTGAATCTCTGTTCAGTGTTTGGCCACAACACTAACATGTTCACCTCTTTGTATTTTTCCTATTAAAGTTCTCAAAAAACAAAACCAAAAGCCACAGTAGTCTAAAGTGAATATTCAAACATTGGGAAATATATAGGAAAAATGTAACATCACGAAACACTCAGGTCTCCTGGCATAGTTTAAGAGCACCATACAGAATCATGCATCAAAGTCACCTATTTAAGGACTTGCTTCCATCACTCAGAGAATTTGTATGAAGTGCACTGTGCATTTAAACCTGTCAGCATTTACTGCATTTGCAACAATGGCTGACGATAGTTAGCATTAGTCAAAGCCACTTATAACAAGGCCACAGTTCCAAGTGAGACTGACTGATGACATTACTACCACTCTCCAAAACCGCAGCTTCACCCACCATCTAGTTAATAATCTAATCTAAAAGAAGAATGGCACAGGAATGAACAAGCCACACTTAGATCAAAAAAGACTGGTGGAAGGTTGAGAAGCAGTGCGACATCTCCAATAGGATACAGTTAAAATAAAACAAGGAGCGCCCTGGCCGGTGTTTCTCAGTGGTTAGAGTGCACCAAGTGATCACGGGTTCGATTCCTGGTCAAGGGCACATACCTAGGTTGTAGGTTCAATCCTGGCTCTGGAGGCAGAGGGGTGAGGAGTGAGGGGTGAGGGAGGCAAGCAATCGATGTCTCTCTCACATACATGTCTGTCTCTCTCTCCCTCACCTCTCCCTTCTCTCTCTAAAAAGCAATGGAAAAAAATATCCTTGGGTGAGGATTAATAACAACAAAAAATAAAATAAAGCAGTCAAGAAAATTCAAAGGTCTCAACCTCAACTGCCTTTATACAACAACAACAAGCATTCTGATGTAAAAGACCAGGTGGAAGTAAGAAAGAATGACAGCACCCCAGAGCAGTGTCCTGGCAAGGACAACCTGTTGGTGGAACAGTGGATTGCTAACAGCACTTTATTCAGCAACAGAACTTGCAGAATTTACCTTAAAGAAAATACCTAATAGAAATAGACAAGTATATATATGTATGTGTGTGTGTGTGTGTGTGTGTGTGTGTTTATATATATGTGTATATATATACATACATATATATGTATATATGTTTTTAAGACATTATGAATAGGAAAAGCTGTAAACAGCCTAAATGGACTAGCTAAATATATATTGTATATTATGATGTAGCTACTAAATTATTTAAAATAAAATATTAAATATTACGATTAACATAATATATGGTATGACATAATAAATATAAAGGAATATAACAAATATAAAATAAATAATATAAAAATTAAATAACTCACATGGAAATGCACAGGACCCAGAATAGCCAAAACAAGCTTAAAGAGAAAAACGTTCGAGTGCTCCACACTTTCCCACTTCAAAACTCACAGCACAGCTGTAAGTAATGAAGAGTGTGGTGCTGGCCCAAGCTCAACCATACAGGCCGATGAAACAGAAACAAACCCTTACATTTATGTCAACTGATTTTCCACAAGGATGCCCAGATAAGTCACTGGAGGAAAGAGGAGTCTTTTCAACAAACGGTGCTGCAACAATTGGATATCCCCTTGCAAAAGAAAGAAACTGGTCCCCTTCCTTAGACCATAAACAAAAATGAACTCAGAATGGACCACAGACCTAACTATAAGAGCTAAAGCAATAAAGTTCTTATAAGAAAATACGAAAGTAAATCTTGGGTCAGGTAAGAAACTTCTTAGGTAAGACACCAAAACCATAAGTAACAAAAGAAAAGACAGATAAAGTGGACTTCATCAAAATTAAAAATTGTGCTGCAAACAATACCATCAAGGAAATGAAAACACAACCCACAGAACGAGAGAAAATATTTGTAAATTCTATCTCTGATAAAGGACTGCAGGAACCCTCATTTGCCTCTCTTTGCAAAGACAATCACCCAGCGAAGAGGCACTGCCAGACCTCCTGTGACCTGTGCAGAGCACCACTGACTCAGGACACCAAGTGCATCGCAGATGTTTACACAGGGGAATTCCCAAGGAGAGGCTCCCCTTGGAGAAACTGAAGGATCTAGCACTTCTCAACCATGATAAACTCTTACTTTTCAGTAAGACGTTAAGACTTTCAAATATCTGAACGGTGCTGCCTGACAAACTTGCACACCCCATGCTAATCCAGGTGGCTTAAAGCCAGGAGAATGCTAAATTAAATCCTCTACTTTGCACAATGTGTCATCTAGAGCTACTTTTAAATTTTATTTGACAGCCTCTCAGATTATTTACCTTGAATGTACAACTGCTGGCTCGTTCATATCTCTAGGCAAGCTCTTTGTAACAGGAGTGAATAGCTGCCCATCCCACCCCCAGGTGTCTATTATCACAGCTTCTCATTTCAGAGCCCAGTGAAGCACAGGGCATTCTGTTCAGAACTACTCAATAGCCCAGCACTCCACAGACTTCCAGTTCTAGGCAGCTGGGTCCTTTTCTTTGGAGGATTTTCATTAAATGAACAACTTTTAAATGCAAAGTAGTATGAGACACAGAAGAGAAATATAAGCAGGCACACCCCCCAAGTCCCATTCTCAGGCATAACTCAGGATACATTGTTTTTTTCCAGCTTTACTTAAGTGTAGTTGACAAAAAATTGTATAAATTCAAGGTGTACACCTGATGTTTTGATACATATATTATGACATAATCACCACAATTAAGCAAGCTAACACTTAAGATCTCCCTGACTCTTCGCAAATTTCAATATACAATACAGCACTGTTGACTCTAGTCACCACACTCTACATCAGAACTTATTCATCCTGCCTAACTGAAAACTTGGACACCCTGACCAATACCTCCTAGTCCCTGGCTGCCACCCTTCTACTCTCTGCCTCTATGAGTTCGACTATTTTGACTCCACACAGAAGTGAGATCATGCAGTATGTCTTTCTGCAGCTGGCTTATTTCACTCAGCATAATGTACTCAGCATAATACACACGTTTTAATCAACCCCTTTGAAAAAGGCAATAATAAATGTTTCTACTTTCAATTTTAAAGTAAAAAACAAATTTATTGCTCAAATCCAGTCACCTGTCACTTGTCATAGCTCCATTTCTTCTAAGGGATTTTCACAGGTTTGAGGAAAGTACAATTTCAAACCCCAACTTTTACCTCAAAGGCTGGAACTGGAAGATCTGTCATGGAAGATACCATGTTCTCACTAAATTCTAGCAAAGCAAACACACGTCCGTTTAAAAATGTTCTTTACCAACCAGACTGCTAAGAAAGTACAACACACAGCTACCTACACCTTCCTTTCACTCTGTTGTTGAATTTAATAGGCAAAAGCTGAGCCGAAAAGAGCCCTCTCAGTTAATGACGATGAGGATGCTAAATCATGTTTCGTATGACTTCGAATCCTTTAGTGGGCACAAGGCCAAGCACCATCTGAGGGCACCAAGCACATTATCTGATTTGGAGCTCACTCCTGACCTCCTGAGGCTACAGCACCACCTCACACAGGGTGCACTGCACGGCCTTCTCTGGGGTTGGTGCTGGGCAATCCCCAAGATGTGTCCACCCGAGAGCAACTCCCTGGAAGTGTCAAAGGCTGCTGAGCAGCGAGAACACACAGAACATGGGACTGGCATGCTCGTTACCCATTCCCCGGTTCTGGCTGGTATTTAACTTTATTAGGATAGAAAACTTTCATCTTTTTAGAGTAAGGCAGACACAAAGTAAAATTTTCTGTAATAAAGAACAGCATAAATGAAAAAGTAAATGAACATATATGTGTGTGTGTGTGTAACTAAGGTCTTGTGCCCACTCTGCAACACTGGGCGCCTGGAGCACTTTATAAAATGTGGCTCTCAGTAACTCCTGGGGCACATCACCCCTTTAGAGGGAAGCACAGGCCTAGGAGGCTGACTGAGCAAGCGGCCAGGGTCCCCAACCGGACAGGAATCGTTGTGGAAGATGAACCCGAGCCTGACCCCAAACCCTGCCCACTGCTAACACGGCTCAGTCTGGATGCTGGGACTTCCCAACACCTCAAGTGTATACCACATAAACATCAGGGTGACACCCATGAAGCAGAACATCTGAATGATTCCACAGTGATTTCCACCTGCTATAGTATGAAAAAGCCAGTGCCCCAAGAATAAAAAAGTTTCCTTCAGTCTGGTTTATATTTTTAAGTTCATTACCATCTTTATGCCTAGTTCCTTCTCTATCTTTCAAACCAAATTTTATCCTTTTTTTTTTTTTAAATATATCTTACTTATTTTTTACAGAGAGGAAGGAAGAGGGATAGATAGTCAGAAACATCGATGAGAGAGAAACATCGATCAGTTGCCTCTTGCACACCTCCTACTGGGGATGTGCCTGCAACCAAGCTACATGCCCCTGACCGGAATCGAACCTGGGACCTTTCAGTCCGCAGGCTGACGCTCTATCCACTGAGCCAAACCCGTTTTGGCCAAATTTTATCCTTCTTAATTAATCTCTGACAAGGCACACAGACCACTAAACAACAGAAATTTAAGAAAAATGTTTCTGTCCTGACTTCCCGGGATCTAAGCATCCATTCTATCAGCAGAAGTTTGTTTAGTAATTCTATATTTTACCTTGACGTTTTTGAGAAGAGCATCTTCTCTGCCTAAGCCAGGTCCTACAACCAGGGCATGCAGTCGGGGCAACCACTTTTCCACTTCATGAACCGCATCAGGGCTATCACTAAATAAGGAAAAGAAGGGCAGAACGGTTTACTTAAGATTTCATCTATTTGTTTAGTATGAAACCACAGATTTTCCCAGTCCCCACCCCAATGTCCTTTTCCTGTTCCAGGACTCCACCGTGCACTTAGCAGGCAATTCTCCTCATCTTCTCCATAGAGGACTGGTTCATCTTTTAACACCCCAACATAGACGTCTAGCTTTCAACATTTAAATGCCTTCCAGGGCATTAAGCTAAGTGAAATAAGTCAGACAGAGAAAGACAAATATTACATGACGGCTCTTATATTTATATGTAAGATTTAAAATTTAAAAAATCAAAAACAAGCTCATAAATACAGAGAACAGATCTGTGGTTACCAGAAGAGGGGAAAGTGGAGGGTGAGGATGGGCACAATGGGTAGAGGAGGTGTAAGTTTATTTAGAAAACAAACAAAAAAGGAATGGAGTATGGATATATGCTATGATGAAGCTCAAAAACATTACACTAAGTGACAAAAGGCAGACACAAAAGACCACATATTGCATGATTTCATTCATATGAAATGTTCAGAAAAGGCAAATTTATAGGGACAGGAAGATAGGTTGCCTCAAGCTAGGGGTGGTAATGGACAGGGGTTTTCTTGTTGGAGTGATGGAAGTGTCCTAAAATTAGATTGTGGTGACAGTAACACTTTGGCAAATACATCAAAGATCATTATACAACTAAAATGAGTGAATTTTATAGTAAGCTATGGCACAATAAAACAGTTACACACATTAGAAATAGTTAATTTATGAGCACAATAGTGGAGAGAGACACTGGGCCAGACATTAAATACTCAAGAAATGATCCAGGGATTTGACATAGCTGCCATGAGTAGTGGGTAGCAGAGTCTGACAGTGTGAGTTCAAAGGAACTGGAGGTTTCGGGAATGAGAGCAGAGCAATGGTCTGGGAGGAGCCATGAGGAACAAAGAGGATGCACATCCCACTTCTAGACCCAATGGTACATGAGAGGTCAAAGGAAAAGCCACCTCCACTTGAAAGGCTTGAAGGGAAAGCCATACCCTCTGGGAATAAGCAGACAAGGTAAAGGAGGGAGTGGCATTAGCAGGAAATAAGGTGAGAAAGTGCTCACTTATGGTAAATGGCAAAGACCACTCTGGCTGAACACAGTACCAGTAAGTGAATGACATAAAAGAAGTAGAGGCATTTCACTGTAATGAAACTCAAGGATTCAGAACCTCTCACTTGCTGGGCCCCTTCCAAGGCCCTGGGAGGGTCCTTAGCAATTTATTCAAGTGGTCCATATGGTTTTATAAAATCTGCAAAGGTAAGCAGAGGACTTGGGTCTCATCAAAGCTGAGCCAAAACAGAACTTCCTTCCCGTAAGAAATAGAGTCAATAATACAGGGCATCCTATCTAATAAAGTGGGAATATGCTAATTGACCATCACACCCTCACAAATATGTGGCACCCACAGCCAATAAGGAGGGAATATGCTAATTGACTGTCACGCCCTCAAAGATGGCGGCACCCAGTCCCCTCAGACCTGCTGGGGCGACAGGCGCACAGCATGGCTGCTCTGCACACCTGCCTCTGGAGTCCCCCAGTCCCCTCAGCCTCCCAGCCGCCCAGGGCTGGCCCGAGGTGCAGGCAAGCCTTGGATGGCGGCTGCCCAGCCGCCCAGGGCCGCCCGAGGCTCAGGTAACCATGGCCAGCCAAGGCTTGCACTGCCGGCAGTGGCAGCAGCAGATGTGTGATGAGGGCGTTGTCTTCCCCTGATCACCGGGTTGCCTCCTGCCCCTGAGGGCTCCTGGACTGTGAGAGGTGGCAGGCTGGGCTGAGGGACCCGCCCTCCGGTGCATGACCTCCAATATAGCTATAAACATAACACCTTTTTTCTCCTTGTTTTTTAAAAAAAGGCTCATGAAATAAAAATTTAAACACACCATAAGAAGACATTATGGCTAATTTCAAAATTATCTTGACCAGTCTGTTTCCATCACACAGGAGTACAGGTAACAGTGTAGACTTTACACTTACAGACTATCCCCTACATCATCTAAAGGCTTGTATGACTGATTCCTTTACAACATTAAGAGGGTCCTCCTTTAGAACAAGACCTGACAGCTGCACATAATTTTGTTGTTGGTTTTTTCACAAATAGTTTGCAAACAGTTCTATACTCGACTCAAGGACACTCCTCCCTGGCCTCTTCCAGCTCCCCACCCATCTGCTCCCAAACAGGGTTCCCAAATGGGTCCTCCCTGCCTACATGCACTCTTGTGTGGCTCATCTTTGTCTCTGGGCTTTAAACACCATCCACACATCAACAACTCCCAGATTTACACCTTCCCTGACTGCCCCACTCCTATCCCGTGCTTACCAGCTATACCTGTTTGGCTATCTAACAGGTAACTAAAAACATGTCCAAAACCCAACTCCTGACCATCACCCCCACCCAAACCTGCTCCCCCAGTTTCCCAACTGCATTAAATGAAAGCTCGCTCAGCCCAAACACTGGGTGACATTCATGACTGTCTTCTTTTCCTTGTATCCCATGTCCCACCCCTCAGCAGATCCTGGTGCTGTACTTTCCAAATGTACCCAGAACCTGACCCACTGTCCAGTTTCTTCCCCATCATTTACCCATCGCCAGGATCCCCACAACAGCTTCCTAGTGGGAATCCTGCTTCCACCCTGGGCTCCAAAAGCTTGTACTCAATACAGCAGCCAGATAAGCCTTTTAAAACGTAAACCGTCCTATCCCTGCCCTGCTCAAATGCTCCAGCAGCCTCCTTCTCATTTATACAAAAGCCAAAAGCCTTACAATGACCCCCATAATCTGCTAAGCTTGGTTCTGAACCTCTGGTCACCGAGTACCGAGTGCTTCCCAACACAGCTGCAGCTTGAGCTCTTGCACCAGCTCTTCCTGTGTATGGAAGGGCCTCCCCCCATTCCCCATGTCTGTAGAACTTGCTCCCTTATTACCTTCAAGCCTTTACTTGAATGCCCCTTGCTGTACCCATGACCACTGTATTAAAAAGTGCACACATAGCACATGCACCACATGCACAGCCACACTGCGTCCCCTTCCCTGCTCCCATCTTCCCATGGTGCTTACCACCCTCTGACACACTCTTATCTTGTTTGTCCGTCTCCAGAGCTGTGTTGTCCAATATAGTAGATACTAACCACAAATGGCTTTTAAATTTAATTAAAATTAAAGTAAAAACTCAGTGCCTAAGTCCTACTGGCCACATTTTAAGTGCTCAGTAGCCATGTGGTCAGCAGCCACAGTGCTGGACAGCACCAAGGGAGAACATTTACATCATCAAAGGGCGTTCAAGGGCATGGGAGCAGGTGTTTTTGTCTGCTCGGTGCGATGCTGTCCCTGTGGAACCCAGGACAGGGCCTGCACGAAAGATCTGCTGAATGATGAACAGTTTTGTTACTGCCTGATAGGCCCCTCATTCCTGCCATACGGGCACTGTCCACAGGCAGGCCTCTGTGGGGCCTAAGAACCTCCAGCCATTTCTGACAGGCCAGCTCTGGGCACATCACCCTTCAGATCTTATCCCATGCTGTCCCACGTGACTGTCTTCTTCTGACCACAGACAATGGGCTCATTATAGTTTCCTCCTTTCTTCTGAAACACTCTACCCCACCAACTCTCATTATGGAAGCTATTTAACTGAGACTCTTAGAGAGTCTGTAAGGACACCACATGACCAAGGAGAGTTGCAAGTAAAGCACCCACATGCAGCCCCACTCACAGAACCGGATGAACAATCAGCTCCGGGCTGTACGACTTGATCACAGGTGCGGCCTCCCGGGTACAGAACACGTGGGATAAATCTGCACCCTGAGAAACGAGCACAAGAGGATAACTTAATGTGGGACTCACTCAAAAGATACCCAAAGTGGTTTCAGCAACAGCCATTCAACATTTCCATCATCGAAAATTACATAGCACTATCTGTAAACACACACACACACACACACACACACACACACACACACACAAAACATACCAACTGTAGCAGTTAAACTACAGGGAGGAGGCTGAGACGGCGCAACTTAAGAAAAGGCCGGAAATAAAGGCAGACTTTTATTGCTGCCCAAGAGACAGGTCAACCCAGACCAGCTCAAGCTGCCTCACTGAGCTATACAGATCACGGGAAGCAATGCAGCCATGGAGCTGAGCACAATTCACAGTAACTGTGCTGACTGGGTGGTTAGGACTTGATCAAAAGGCATGAGCAACCACCAAAGTCCAAAGATGTCTTATGCTAGGACTGAAAGGCATCCCAAGATTATTTTGGTGAAGTACAATTCTAATAAAACTTGATTTAAAAAAAAAGGAGTTTGAAGTTATTTTATCACTGCACAAGAGATCAGAGTACATTTAAAGATGTTTCTCTTACCCATAATTACCTGAAGATGTTATCTAGATTTTTATTGGAAAACATTTGCTTTAATTGTATTTAAATAATCCAACTCTTCCTAATAAAGAAGATATAAGTAAACATACCACTTTGAGAGCTGAGATTGCTGCAAAATAAGGGGCTCCAGTGTACCTAAAAAGAAGATATTTACAGTCTAAAACCTGAGAATGAGGCAGGCACACCAGGTTTATCAACAAAAACCATACAGAAGTCAAGCACCTAGCACAAGGCCGGACCCCTAGCAGTTGCTCAATAAATGTTCAATAAACATGGATCAGAAAAGTCAGTCTTTAACCTGAGACCTTTGTACTATGTCAGGAGGGGCAAATTCTGGCTTCCTGTGATTACGGTCTCCCTGTAATGGCTATGTGCAAACTGAAGGCTTGAGGTGATGGTTTTAGGGGTTCATACATATGTCAAACTTATGCAATTATATATCAACTAGAACTCAATAAAGTTGTTAAAGAATAAATCTCCTAATATAAAATAGTTCAGCAAGGTTGCCAGATTTCTATCAAAAAAAAAAAAGGATAAAAATAGCATTTTTCTATACTAAGAGTAATAGATTAGAAAATATGATAGCATCTATAATATTGGCAAAAACCATAAAGCATCTAGGAATTAACTTTATATAACAAATAACAACTGTGGGGAAAATTTTTAAATCTATTAAAGAATACATTAGATGTACACTGGCTGAGATGACTTAATATTACAATGATAACACTTCTTAGATTAATATGAACATAAATATAAAAAGTACTTGAGCCAAAACCGGTTTGGCTCAGTGGATAGAGCGTCGGCCTGCGGACTCAAGGGTCCCAGGTTCGATTCCGGTCAAGGGCATGTACCTTGGTTGCGGGCACATCCCCAGTAGGGGGCGTGCAAGAGGCAGCTGATCGATGTTTCTCTCTCATCGATGTTTCTAACTCTCTATCCCTCCTCTCCCTTCCACTCTGTAAAAAAAAAAAAAAAAAAAAAATCAATAAAATATATTTAAAAAAAAAAAAAGTACTTGATTTATCAGAAATGCACACAGCTGCAAGTAGAAGAAATTGTAACAGCATCTGAACAAAACTGGAGCTTTGTTAGCAAGGAAGATGGGTAGGAATATTACATTAGGGGGGGAAAAACACCCCCAAAACTGAAGATTTAAGAGAGTGAGAGTTTACTTTACTAAAGGCATCTGCCAGGAGAGAGTGTGCCTGAGGTGATCATAGGCCAGAGCACCCCACACTGGACAGTACCCAAGGAGCAGGACCAGTTTCTGAGAGCAACAGTAAGCACAGGCAACGGTTATCTTGATGGAGGGCCACTAGTGCAGTTTTGGGAGAACAATTTTCAATATTTATCGACATTAAAATGTCTATGTACTCTGCTCCAGTAAAAATTCTTCTGGAATTGTTCCCTTGATTATAACCAGACTAGAAGCCTGGTGCATGAAATTTGTGTGTGTGTGGAGGGAGGGTGTCCCTCAGCCCAGCCTGCACCCTCTCCAATCTGGGACCCCTTGGGGGATGTCGGACATCCTTCTCATAATCCAGGACTGCTGGCTCCAGCGACTCGCCTGCCTGCCTGCCTGCCTGATTGCCCCTAACCGCTTCTGCCTGCCAGCCTGAATGACGCCTAACTGCTCCCCTGCCGGCCTGATCACTCCCAAATGCCCTCCCCTGCTGGCCCAATCGCCCCCAACCGCCCTCCCCTGCTGGCCCAATCACCCCCAACTGTCCTCCCCTGCCAGACCGATCGCCCCCAACTGCCCTCCCCTGTCAGCCTGTTTGCCCCCAACTGCCCTCCCCTGCCGGCCTGATCACCCACAACTGCCCTCCCCTGCCGGCCATCTTGTGCATGCCATCTTTTGGTGGCCATCTTGTGACGCTGTGAGGGCGGCCATCTTGTGATGACGTCACATGTGATGCCACCTAGGCTTTTATTATATAGGATGGGCATACAAGGAGATATGTAAAGGGATGTCTACAGACAGATTAACTGAAAAAAAGAATGTTACTGTCCTATCAACAGGGACTTGGTGAAATAAATTATGGCCCATCAGTACAATGAATACCATATATTCACTTACCCACTCATAAAGAATCAGTCTAGCCCTAGCCAGTTTGGTTCAATGGATAGAGAGCCGGTCCTCAGACTGAAGGGTCATATTTTTGGTTCCAGTCAAGGGCACGTACCTGGGTTGCAGGCTCAATCCCCACCTCGGTTGGGGCGTGTGCAGGAGGCAACCAATCGATGTGTTTCTCTCACATCAATGTTTCTCTCTGTTTCTCCCCCTCCATTCCACTCTCTCTAAAAATCAATGGAGCCCTAGCTGGTTTGGCTCAGTGGTCGATAGAGTGTAGGCCTGCGGACTGAAAGGTCCCAGGTTCTATTCCAGTCAAGGGCACGTGCCCAGGTTGTGGGCTCGACCCCCTATAGGGGGTGTGCAGGAGATTAAGTAGACTTCCTTTCCCTCTCCCTTCCTCTCTGAAATCAATAAATAAATAAACAAACAAACAAACAAATAAAAATCAATGGAAACATTTCCTCAGGTGAGGATTAAAAAACAAAAGAGTAGTCACTGTCAGTCAATCATATTAGGTAAGAAAACAAAATCTAGTTATATATTATTTAAAGTAAGTATAGCCAACTACCTAAACCCGTGGTCGGCAAACTGCGGCTTGAGAGCCACATGCGGCTCTTTGGCCCCTTGAGTGTGGCTCTTCCACAAAATACCATGGCCTGGGTGAGTCTATTTTGAAAAAGTGGCATTAGAAGAAGTTTAAGTTTAAAAAATTTGGCTCTCAAAAGAAATTTCAATTGTTGTACTGTTGATATTTGGCTCTGTTGACTAATGAGTATGCTGACCACTGACCTAAACCATTAAAAATACAGGGCTAGGTAAAGAGCACACAGAATGTAAGCAGAAACAGAAATACTAACCAAGGTCGAATTTAAGTCAAAGGCAGTAGGTATCATTTGCGAGCACGGACAAATTATAAATCTTTATGTGTCAAACAACATAGCAGCAGAATATATAAAACTAGAAAAGAGAATAGGCCTTAAAAAAAGCTAGGATCTGTCTAATTTAATAAATAACTTCCAGGAATATCTTCAAATTAACAAAGTAAACCAAGCAGATGCTGAGTGTTTTTATCCTCATTACAAAAGTAATACATGGAGGAGAAACCAAGATGGCGGCATAGGTAAGCACCTAAACTGCTGCCCCGCGCAACAATTTCAAAACTACAACTAGCCCTAACCGGTTTGGCTCAGTGAATAGAGCAGCGGCCTGTGGACTGAAGGGTCCCAGGTTCGATTCTGGTCAAGGGCATGTACCTTTGTTGGGGGCACATCCCCAGTAGGGGGTGTGCAGGAGGCAGCTGATTGATGTTTCTCTCTCATCAATGCTTCTAACTCTCTATCCTTCTCCCTTCCTCTCTGTAAAAAATCAATAAAATATATTGAAAAAACAAAACAAAACAAAAAAAACACCTACAACTAAAAGATAGAACGGACACCATCCAGAACCACAGGAAAGCTGGCTGAGTGGAAATTCTACAACTAGGAGGAAAGAGGAAAGCTCACGGAGAAGGAACGGCAAAGAGCTGAGGTACAGAGACACGTGCACGCAGAGAGGAAGGGCGGTGGAGTGCCTGGCTGGCTTTCTCTGGCGGGAGGGGGAAAGAAGCCCCCGACTGCACTGAACCCCAGTTCCGACTGCACTGAACCTCAGTTCCGGGCGAAACCCTGTGGACCCAGGCTCATACAGGGGGAGTTTGGACTGTCAGGTAGAGAGAAAGGCACACGGAGACTCGGAAACTCAGGGGAGCCGCGGCGGCAGGGGTCTGGAGGCGCAAGTGTGCACAAAGACTGACTGCGGAGGTTAGCACAGGCTATCCCTAGCGGAAGGGAGTCAGAAGCTCCTGACTGCACTGAACCCCAGTTCCGACTGCACTGAACCGCAGTTCCGGGCGAGCCCCTGGGGACCCACGCTCTTACGGAGGAAATCTGTACTGTAAGGCGGAAACTCGGGAACCGCGGAAGGCAGAGGTCTGGAGACCTGCGCGCAAGGGCTGACGGGAAGCCAAGACTGTCTGCTCCGCCCTGAGACTCCACCCCTTCCAAGCTGAGCACAGAGGCTTTTGCAATCTGGCAAGGCTAATCCTATAAGGCTGTCTCCAGCACCGAAAATCTCCCAGTGTAGACACGGCTGATCCTCAAAGCCAACTGGCCTGCAGGTCAATTCCTCCTAGTAATACCAACAACAATCAAGACTTAACTACAACAAGGCTGTACACACAGTCCACAAAGGGGTGCACCAAGAGTGTCCACCTCAGGTTAACTGGGGAGGCCGACCCACTGGGCCATATAGGAAACCTAGCACACAAAGCTACTCTACCAACTCAGGGAAGCTGTGAAAAGTGGGGAGACAAAGAAACAGATCCCAAACGAAAGAAATGGAGGAAAACAAACGACTGGATATAGAATTCAAAACCACGGTTATAAGGCTCTTTAAGAATATCCTAGAAGAGGCCGATAAATATAACGAGACCCTCGAAGATATGAAAAAGGACCAACTAGAAATTAAACATACACTGACTGAAATAAAAAATATTATACAGAGACCCAAAAGCAGACTAGAGGAACGCAAGAATCAAGTCAAAGATTTGAAGTACAAAGAAGCAAAAAACACTCAACCGGAAAAGCAAAAAGAAAAAAGAATCCAAAAGGTTGAATATAGTGTAAGAAGCCTCTGGGACAACTTCAAGCGTACCAACATCAGAATTATGGGGGTGCCAGAAGAAGAGAGAGAGCAAGATACTGAAAACCTACTGGAAGAAATAATGACAGAAAACTTCCCCCACCTGGTGAAAGAAATAGACTTACAAGTCCAGGGAGCGCACAGAACCCCAAACAAAAGGAATCCAAAGAGGACCACACCAAGACACATCATAATTAAAATGCCAAGAGCAAAAGACAAAGAGAGAATATTAAAAGCAGCAAGAGAAAAACAGTTAATTACCTACAAGGGAGCACCCATACGACTGTCAGCTGATTTCTCAACAGAAACTATGCAGGCCAGACGGGAGTGGCAAGAAATATTCAAAGTGATGAATATCAAGAACCTACAACCAAGACTACTCTACCCAGCAAAGCTATTATTCAGAATGGAAGGTCAGATAAAGAGCTTCACAGATAAGAAAAAGCTAAAGGAGTTCATCACCACCAAACCAGTATTGTATGAAATGCTGAAAGGTATTCTTTAAGAAGAGGAAGAAGAAAGAAGTAAAGATAAAAATTATGAACAACAAATACATATCTATCAACAAGTGAACCTAAAAATCAAGTGAATTAAAAATCTGAGGAACAGAATAAACTGGTGACTATAATAGAATCAGGAGCATAGAAAGGGAGTGGACTGATAATTCTCAGAGGGAAAGGGGTATAGGGGGTGCAGGAAGAGACTGGACAAAAATCGTACACCTATGGATGAGGACAGTGTGGGGGGAGGTAAGGGCAAAGGGTGGGGTGGGAACCGGGTGGAGGGGAGCTATGGGGGGAAAAAGGAGAAACAATTGTAATAATCTGAACAATAAAGATTTATTAAATTAAAAAAAAAACAAAAAAAAACAAAAGTAATACATGCTTATGGTATAAGTCTGATCAATAGAGAAAAGTATAAGATAAGAAAAAATAGTCCCAATCTCCCAACCACTGGCAAAATCTTTACACTAACACACACCAATGAACAGCTCAATCAGGGCCCCTTAAGAGTTTTCTCCTATTCAACCTTAAAGTTCATCACTGAAAAATACCAAATATCATAATATCAGACTACATTTGGGAATAATTACTGGGGGTTCAACTAGACAGATGGACAGTTGACTGGATGGCTGATAGGCAGGTAGACAGCCAGATAATAAAGATTAACTGTTTAAATACTAAAATTTTCCAAGTCACTTACTCTTGGCAGCCTCCAACTATTCCTATTCTTCCATCTTGCCCTTTGTGCTTCTTGGTAGTTAGAGGAGGTATAATATTTTTCACCAATTGAAAAGTATTTTCCATATCCTTTATCGAATGTGCTTTATGAAGCGAGAATGCTCTTTTTAAAACTGAAAAACAGGAAAATAAAATTCCTTAGAATGGTAAATATCTATTGGTATATATAAAGAACAGAGAGTTAAACAAAATAGTCCATTAACCAAAATACTTCCCCAAGTTGACTCAACATGAATGTTACAGATTTTTACCCACTGGTTCCATTATTTTATTTCCATAAGCAGATGTTCAGAAATTACAACACTAACACATGTTGTATATGTCAAGTTTATTTTTTAAATGTATCATTTTGGAAGTCTACTTAATCTCAGAAAGTTTTTTTAAAAAATACATTAATTAATAAACTACACATATTTCATTTCAACTGTAGCTTAAGTTAATTCATCTCTTCTCTCAAATTGGAAAAGCAATCTCCCATTTGTTACCTTCCACTGATAGACTCATTTTATTTCCCCATTTAATTTCCCAGTCATCTTTCCAACACTGAACTAGATACTAATTAAATAACCTAGAAATGGCATTCTAAATATAGAACAAATCTTACACTGGGTTCACAGGCATTTTTAATTGTCTCTAAATAGCTAATTTTAATTGGCCTTCTTGAAAACAAGGCATTCAATATTTTTATCCTTCCAATTATTTCAGCAGCTGAGAAAAACTAGACACAGATCAGAAGTTCAAGTGAAGATCAGAAGCAGGCTCAGCTCCACGTGGTCAAATAGCTTTACCTTTAATAACACTCTTAGAGTTTTACTTTTTATTCAACAAAATTATTCAAGTAACTTCCTTTAAAGAGTAGATGTAAATGCCTCTTTAGCTGATATATCAGATGTTTAGACCCCAAGATGCAAAGAGAACATTAATTACCTTCAACCCAAACACCTTTAAACCAACACAGGATTAAAACTCAAAACAGAATCACTATAAACTAGGCTCAGGCAAGGATCAATACAACTGGCTGATCCCCTGCTCCCAATGTCTTTCCTAATATGCTACATTCTGCTCCGATGAGGTGTCCGTAGTACTGCTTCCCATCCTGACTCAGAGCCTGTTGGCAGAGATGCTGAGCTAAGGGAGTAAGCCCACTCTCACTCCACCCCCACCACCACCATTTTCAGCTTTCTGAATACCCATCCACACTCGGAATTCCCAGACTGCAGCCTTTGCCAAGCACAGTTACTGTGAAATGCTCTTTCCTGGCGCTCCCTGATGAGCTGCATGAAAGAATCCAGAGCTGTTATAATCAGATTTAATGATGGCATCTCTGATTGCAGATGAGCAGTTTATGCAGTCAGGAAAATGTTTGCCATGCATGTTTCAAACTTGAACATATGTAGCTTAATAATAAATATGACTGGTTAATACAAGAATAGTAGAGAATGTCACGCCCTCAAATTCCCCAGAACAATAAGCACAACTGCTTAAAAACAACTGCTTAGAAATTTTAAAGACAGAATCTAAACTTACCAGTCACTCAAGGGTTGTTCTGGGTCCCTATGTTTTGGGTTTATTAGATACCATCACTTTATACTAAACACTAAACCCCCACAAAATATCCCTAAGACCACCCCAACACCTTTTGCCTGCACAGAATGTGGTACAGCATCTCTCCCACCTGTGGCTTAAAGGGAAGGTCTACATGTTTCCATGTTGGACCCCAACCCTCAATTGCCTCAAACAGAGTCTGGCACAGAATAAGAAATTCAATAAATGTCTGAGGAATTAAAGGCATCTTGATTCCCTCTCCTCATTAGCAGTAAGTTTATCCTTCTTTTACAAATGAAACTGAGGCCCAGAGAGACAGACCTGTGAAGATGCCTCTGTTAGCAATGGATAAGCTGGGGCAGAAGACACCATTTTATCAAAATGTTGCCATTTTAAGGCAAAAGAAATAATTTTTCTTTAACCAAATATTCACCCCACCAACCAAGAGACGAGTCAATTCCTCCTCAAATGCCTTCTGAAACCATTTGGGAGAGGAGGAAAAAAATCACTGTTGAGAACTGTAGTATTTTCAATTTTTAACTGAAACTGTATGAATGTAAAGTAAAATCCACACTGTTCTCCAGCATTCTGTCCCACTCACCTGAGATGAGCTCCTGTTGATGAAAGGAGCAAAGAAAATACCAGTTAAATTTCCCCTAAACTTCACAGTGAATATGTTTCAGCTGGCTTACGGACATTCCCCATTTGGAATTATCCACAGAAATATCCTATATAATAAAAGGGTAATATGCAAATTGACCCTAACGGTGGAACAACCAGTCACTATGACATGCACTGATCACCAGGGGGCAGACACTCAATGCAGGAGCTGCCCGCAGGGGGAGCACCGCTCAGCCACAAGCAGGGCTGAAGGCTGCGAGTGCAGCGGCAGTGGCGGGAGCCTCTCCCACCTCCTCAGCAGTGATGTCTGACTGACAGCTAAGGCCCACTCCCTAGAGCCTTAGCCATCAGTCGGACATCCCCCGAGGGCTCCTGGGCTGCCAGAGAAATGTCTCACTGTCAGCTTATGACGCGCACTGACCACCAGGGGGCATATGCTCAAAGCAGGAGCTGCCAAGCTTCGGTGACTTGGCAGCTACGGTTCTCTGGTGATGCACCCGGAACCAGAGAGGAGGAAGCCCGATTCAGGGGTGCATCACCCGAGAACAGCCCTCTTGCAATCCGGGACTCCTCGGAGAATGTCAGAGAGCCAGTTTCGGCCCTATCCCGGCAGGACAGGCCGAGAGACCCACCTGGTACACGAATCCGTGCACCGGGCCCCTAGTCTATAATAATAAAAGGGTAACATGCTAATTAGACCAGATGTCTTCCAGAGGTCCTTTCTGACAAAGCCGGGGCTGGAGGGAAGTCAGCCCAGGTCCCAGGTGCCTGTGGGCAGCCCGAGGAGGGAAGCCCGGGTCCTGAGTGCCAGAGGGAAGCTGGTGACGGCAGCCGGGGGAAGGAAGGCCTACTCTTGCATGAATTTTCATGCAGTGGGCCTCTAGTCTTGAAGGACAAAAAAGCCTGGACAAGAGGTGACTTAAAATTTATCCTATTATGTAACTTTGTTTTCATAACAATTCTGAGTCTGGGCGAACAGGTAAAACCGGCCTGGATTTTATTTGTTTTGGAGAAGTGTGGCTGAGGAAGTCTGGGAATCACACAGATTTCTTAAGCCTGGGCTGTTTTCTAGAATTGCACCTGGAGAGGTAGAAGGAGACACTATGCTACAGACAGTCTTCAAACACAGGCGGTAGGACAGGGAAGAAAATAAACAACCTTATTTTATTTACACAGTGAGGCAACTCAGGTCCACTCAAAAGTGAATAAGGAATTCCTAACAAACACAACTTTGCCACTTGCAACTTGCCACTCACAGCTTTCTGTGAGACCGACGTCTCTCTGTGCGAAGCGCGCTTTAAATTAACACGGACCATAATTCGGAGCACATGACAGCAGTGCTCAAGTTAACGGAGATGGGCCTTAAAGCGAGGATAGAAAGGGCGCAACACCACCTGTTTTTTAGTAAAGTTCAGCAAGTCCGTCTAATAATAAAACCTCAAATTCAAAGGAAATCTTGCTAACTACTCATAGTGTGTGAATTTAAGACAAACAGCTACCAATAAAAAGTCTCAATAAGTTGGTGCCCAGAAAGCCCCTCTGCTGCTGGTATGAATGAGGCGCGTTAGCTAAGGAACCTCTCAATTCTCCTCAAAGCATTCGACCTGCCATGCCGAACAATAAAGGGCCAAACTCCCTAACAGTTACTCTCGCCACATCCGGCCTGAAAGCTCGGGCCCGCGCGGCCCGGGCCCCGGCCCCTCGACGCCCACGCCGCGCACAGGCCGCGCGCATCACACTGCTCCCGCGGACCCGGCCCCACCAGCGCCCCCCACCCCCCGGTCCGGACGAGCGGCCCGCGGCCGGGTACCTGCGTCCAGCGGCGGCCCGTAGAACGCGAGCGCGGCCGAGAGCAGCGTGACAACGGCTGCGCCGGCGACCGCAGCCCCAACCCCCGCCGGCGAGGCCATGCCGTATCACTCTTACCTCGCCAGCAGGCCTGGGCTGCAAGCCAGCCGGGACCCACAGCCATGGGCGAACTTCCGGGCTTCCGCCCGCCCCGCGCCGCCGCCGGAACCAAAGTCGTCGGGAGAACTTCCGGGGTCCGGGCTGCCTCTGTGCCGCCGCCGGAAGCTTGTCCCAGCTCGCTGTTGCCGGGGTTTCGGCAGTTTTGCTGGAAGGTAGATTGCGGTGTCGAGATGCGTCTCAATGGTTAGGGCTTGAGTTGTTTTTATCGTTTCTTTTTTGGGCCAGGGGCATTATAGAAAGTAATGGAGGCAGAAAGCCGCCCATTTTACCGCTTCAGCTACATACTTACAGGTGTGTAGAAAGTTAGCTCCAATGGAAAAGCTTCTTTTTCTCTGTTGTATGCTCAGCATCCTGAACATGACACATAGTAGGTTAGGTGTTCACTCGTCTTTCTTGAGGTGTAATTTACATAACAATAAATTTCACTAATTTTAACCGTACAAGTCTATGAGTTTTAGCAAATGTGTATGATCATGTAATCACCACCACAATCTTGATTTAAAACTTTTCTATCCATACACCCAAATCATGTTTTTGTTTTGATACTATTACGTTATTTTTAAATTTTTAATTGTTGATTGCTTATACTTGGAAACGCAATTGATTTTTATATATTGACCTTGCTAAATTCCTTTATTAGTTCTAGCAGATATTTTTGAAGATATTAGTTTATATCCTTTGACCTTGCTAAATTCATTTATTAGTTCTAGCAGATATTTTTGAAATTACTTAGGATCTTCTATATAAGCAATGTCAGCTTGCCCCATTATTTTGTGGCAATAACTTCAACTGCAATCACTTGGTAAGGTGGTATCCACCAGGTTGTTCATTACCAGTATGAACTCCTGAATTTTTGTTTTATTTGGTACAAATTCATGAATTTTTATTTATTCAGAATTATTTATTATTCACTAGGTTACTTATTGCTAGTATGAATTCATTTTAATTTTGTTGTATGCATTTGTCTTAATTTACATATTACATTACCCTTTTTTATATTTTAAATGAAACGTGTTGAAATATTTACATTTCTTTTTTAATATACTTTTTATTATTGACTAGGGGCCCAGTGCACGAAGATTTGTGCACAGGGGGCGGGGGGGTGGGGTCCCTCAGCCCGACCTGCACCCTCTCCAATCTGGGAGCCCTCAGGGGAGCCCTCTCCAATCCGGGAGGTTTTTTTTTTGTTTGTTTGTTTTTTAATATTTTATTGATTTTTTACAGAGAGGAAGGGAGAGAGATAGAAACATCGATGAGAGAGAAACATCGATCAGCTGCCTCCTGCACACTTCCCACTAGGTATGTGCCCGCAACCAAGGTACATGCCCTTGACGGGAATTGAACCTGGGACCCTTGAGTCCGCAGGCCGACGCTCTATCCACTGAGACAAACCGGTTAGGGCCAATCCGGGAGTTTCTGTCTGTCTTTGCAATCATATGAGCGAATTGTCTGAAACACCAACCCAGTTTGGTTTGGTGCTCACAGAATAATAGAGGCTTTTTTTTTTCTTTGCTTCATTGGTGGAGATTTCCTGGAAGTTTTAGGCTATCTTCCCTTTAATTTTTCCTAGACACTCTGATTTTACTTATGTCTCTCACCTTTGCTTTCTCTCCAACCCCCACCGCAACAGTAACTTGCTCCAGGCTCACTTTGCTCTAGTGCAGTGGTTCTCAACCTTTCTAATGCTGCAACACTTTAATACAGTTCCTCATGTTGTGGTGACCCCCAACCATAAAATTATTTTCGTTGCTACTTCACAACTGTAATTTTGCTACTGTTAATGAATCGTAATGTAAATATCTGTGTTTTTTATCAATATTTACATTACGATATCTGTGTTTTTTATCGATATTTACATTACGATATCTGTGTTTTTTATCGATATTTACATTATGATATCTGTTTTTTATCGATATTTACATTACGATATCTGTGTTTTTTATCGATATTTACATTACGATATCTGTGTTTTTTATTGATATTTACATTACGATTCATTAACAGTAGCAAAATTACAGTTGTGAAGTAGCAACGAAAATAATTTTATGGTTGGGGGTCACCACAACATGAGGAACTGTATTAAAGGGTCGCGGCATTAGAAAGGTTGAGAACCACTGCTCTATTGTCTAGGACAGTGGTGGGCAAACTGCGGCTCGCGAGCCACATGTGGCTCTTTGGCCCCTTGAGTGTGGCTCTTCCACAAAATACCACGTCCTGGGCGAGTCTATTTTGAAAAAGTGGCGTTAGAAGAAGTTTAAGTTTAAAAAATTTGGCTCTCAAAAGAAATTTCAATCGTTGTACTGTTGATATTTGGCTCTGTTGACTAATGAGTTTGCCGACCACTGGTCTAGGAGATCTGGCTGCCACCAGAACTACGATTCCCAGCATTCCTGGTACTCCCCGCCCTCTGGGCTTCCACTTCTGTTCCTGGGGCTGCCACCAGAACTACTACTACCAGAATTCCTGGTGCTCCCCGCCCTCTGGGTTTTCCCTTCCTGCTCTGTCTCCATCCCATGGCCTCCTGCTCTGCCAAGACCTCCAAACCGCCAGCTCTCCCTCTCTGCTCTCTGTCTGACAGCTTGGGGAGCCAAGTTCCCCAAGCCACTCCACTCTCCACTGGCTCTCCTGCTCTGCTCTCCACCCAGTGCCTGTGTATGCAAATTAACCCGCCATCTTTGTCAGGTTAATTTGCATACTCACTCCTGATTGGCTGATGAGTGCAGTGGAGGTACGGTCAATTTACGTTTCTCTTTTATTATATAGGATAGTATTACAATATTTCCCCTTTCTCCCTTTCCCCACCATCCTCCCAGCCCCTACTCACGCCCTGAAATATTTACATTTTAATGGGTCATCTGGGGCCCCCAGCTTTAGAGCCACCTCTGATCCTTGTGATATTGTGAGTCTACCTTTCTGCAGAATGCTCAACATGATTTTCTTCTTGTTGTTCCCCTCCTCTCAGATTTTGGGGAGGAGGGGAGATATGTATAAATTAAGAAAAATTGTACAAGTCAATTAAACTCTGGATCTTTCTTACTCAGCTACGAAACTGTTAAGCCTGAGAGTTGGCACGGCCCAATGGTAGCATTGTGGTGGAAAGATGCAAGAGAAAATATGTGCAGCTCATTGGACACTGATCTGCTTCACGGTATTAGTATGATTTGTCTTCCAATGCCAAAATGATGAAGGAAAAGATTACCAGTTCAAAGTGTATGCCCTCATTTCATTTCTTTTACATCACCTCTGAAATAAGACACATTGATCCATCTCTCTGGCCAGGTTGTGAGGTGAATGTGGACGGAAAAGGGGCCACATACTAAACCTAACAAGCTCAGGGGAGGCCTGTATGGTGGGCCTTACAAACTTAGACCTAAAGTAGCCACATAGGATGTCTAAAATTAAAACTTCCTAACTAAAAGCAGTCATGACAGGTAATCATGTCCTAGGCTGGTATCTTCCACATACCTTTGGAATGTCAGAGTAATCCCCTTTTTCCCAGACCTCTCGGGGCACAATCTCCCACCAGAACACGAGACCACAGAACCCCTATTATTATCTTGTTGCCCAAATGCCATCTCTATGTACTGTAAATGTTAATTGTTAACTATCCTACGCCCACCAATGTAAAAGAAGTATATCTCTCTCCATTTTACTCTTTATCCAATCTCAGATTTCTCTGCTTTGCTTTCTCCCATCTCCCTATAACCCCCTTCCTTTCTGTCCCCTGCTTTGATTGTAATGTATAAAATAAGCTACAAAACTGCCATTCACCAAAGCATTTTCTCAACCCGTTGAGATTTTGCTTCCCGGCAATTGTTAGTTTGGCTCAAATAAATTAATAAAACTGTCTACAGATTTGGAGCTTTCTTATGTCAACACTAGAGGCCCAGTGCATGAAATTCATGCACGGAGGGGTGGGCTCCCCTCAGCCCAGCCTGCACCCTCTCCAATCTGGGCCCCCTCAGGGGATGTCCTAAACCGGCAGTTGGACATTCCTCTCACAATCCGGGACCACTGGCTCCTAACTGCTCACCTGCCTGCCTGCCTGCCTGATCACCCCTAACTGCCCACCCTGATGGCCTGGTTGCCCCTCACTGCCCCCCCCCCCACCAGCCTGGTCACCCATAACTGCCCCCCCTGCCGGTCTGGTCGCCCCACGCAGCCCGCTGCTTGGTCGTTTGGTCGGCCCTCACCCCCCTTTTGGCCTGGTCGCCCCACGCAGCCTGTTCGGTCATCCATTCGGTTGTTCTGCTTGCGACAGTCGCTTAGGCTTTTATATATATAGATGACCGTCACCACCTTTCCACACTGTCCTCCCTGGTGCTGTTTGCCTACAAGTTGCTGTCCTCATCAAACTAGGCTAAGAAAAATAGATCCAAGAAAAATCTATTGGAACCCAGATCTTTTACTGTCTGGAAGGTGAAATGCATGCTGGATAATATTACAGAAGAAAGACTTATAAAAATGTTTGTTAGTATTTACCCACAAAAATCTGAAAAATAGTTAAAGCTGGAATAAGCTATAATTTTTCAATTAAGCTTGAAGTAACATAACACTGGCAACTAATCTGCATTCCTACTCATTTAATTACCTCAGTGGGAGCAGCTGCTTATCATGCCCATTGGTAACTGGGTTCTTCATTTTGAGAACTGTTCCTTGTAACATATCACCTATTATTTTTAGCTTTGCATTGAAGAGGAATATGATTAAAGGAAACAGCCAGAGGGAATATAAAATTTATTTCCAGGATAAGCAAATTTTTATTTTCAGCCTTCAGGAAAAACCAGTTCTAGGCTCAGGTAGATATAGTTTCTCTGGGAGCTTATTTGAAACATAGCAGTACAAAGGTACCTATTATGCATAAAATGCATTTATTCTTGAAGTGATTCAGCATCTTTCTTAAAAATACACATAAAATAATCAATTAAAATGCTGATGCTGTTATTGATCTGCCTGGCTGTGAGTAGCACACTTATCTTTTTGATCAGCTGTTGCAGCCTCAGCAGCAGGGGTGCAGTGGTGGCTCCAGGAAAGGCCACTGATGGATGTTGAACTTCACCCTGTAATTTCACCACAACCTCTTTTCATATGTTAGTTTGATGGGCCAGGGAACAAAATCTTTATCAAGAGCTCTAATGATTAAAGCACTTCTCATATTTATCACATTTGCAGATGGTGCTGTGTATTCGTATTCACTTTCTCCTACATAAAACTCAGTAGCATAGTTCTCCATCCTTCCTCCCTGTAGTTGCCAAAGAGAAGCCACACACAACTGAATCTAATATCATGGAATTCACATTTTGATCCCTATTTAGGAAGTTAGGCTGAGAGAAATAAGACATCTAACTCTGTGTGTGTGTGTGTGTGTGCACGTGTGTGTGTGTGCATGTGTGTGTGCATGTGTGATTACATGTGTGTTCACATGCACTTCTATATCATATATCAACCACCAATAAATGAAGCAATAGGCTCTTCTTGTTAGCTCTAATCTCAAAGACTTTAGAAGGCCCACATTTTCAATAAAAACACACCTCTTATATAATCACTAGTGGCCTGGTGCACAAAATTCGTGCACATTAAAAGGGGATTAATTAGAGGAAATAATTTAATATTGCTATTTGCCCTTTCTCTATAATAGAAGTATCAGAGATGAAAGAAAATTAGTAAAATGTATATGAAAATCTTCCTCCTGTCAGAGTCTGGGGCACACCACGGGACCCAGAGTCAAGTCCCCACCCACCCACATGCACCTCAAAATCGCGTGAGACCCAGACCCGGCTGGCCCCCCCCCACATCGGGATAGATCCAGACCTGGCTAGTCCCACCCTTGTCAAGCTCCACCGGGTAGGGGGCATAGCCTCAGGTCCCCTGGCCTGGCACCAGGACGGGGGCATGGCCTGAGGTCCCCCAGCTCATACTGGGGTGGGGGGACGTGTCTTGAGGTCCCCCGTCAAGCCCCACCAGGTGGGGGGCGCAGCCTCAGGTCTCCCGGCCCAGCACTGGGAGGGGGGAACAGCCTCAGGTCCCCTGTCAAGCCCCATCAGCAAGGGGGTGCAGCCTCAGGTCCCCCCTGGGCGGGGGGCACGGCCTGAGTTCCCCCGACCTAGCACTGAGGGTGCACCTTGAGGTCCCCTGTAAAGCCCCGCCAGGCAGGGGTTGCAGCCTCAGGTTACCTGGCTCGGTGCTGGGGCAGGGGTTGCGGCCTGAGGTCCCACGGCCTGGTGTCGGGTGGGGGGCGTGGCCTGAAGTCCCCTGTCAAGCTCCACCTGGTGGGGGGCGTGGCCTGAGGTCCCCCGGCCTGGCGCTGGGGCAGGGGGAGCAGCCTGAGGTCCCCTAGCCCAGCACCAGGACAGGAAGCGCACCTTGAGGTCCCCTGTCAAGCCCTGCCGGCCTGAGGTCCCCTGTCAAGCCCCACAGGGGCGGGGGAGGGTATAGCCTCAGGTCCCTGCTGATTGCTTGTTAAGGCTCCTTATGGGAACTTGGCCTCAGCTGTGGGTGCAGCCATCTTTGTGATGGAGTGATGGTTAATTAGCATATTCCCTCTTTATTATATAGGATAACATGAAGAAATAAACACTAGGTTGAATTTCAATTCCCCAGCAATAGCTTTGAGAATTTGGAAGAGGCACCTAAACAGTTTTAGTTGTAGACTTTGCATCACCAAAAAATGAGATATTTGAATTAGATAAACTTTCCTGTTTCTATCAGCTCCAGAAATGTGGTTTTGATCCAGTAAGTACATCTGCTTATATTTTATCTTTTATTTAATTTGTGACTCATTTTAATGTCCTCTCAGAAGGACAATAATGTGTTTGGGGGTAATAAAAAATCTAGGATTTATGTAGAGCAGGTTCCAAATAATATTAAGACAAATACCTCTCATATATTTTTTAAATGAAAAGTTTACTCCAAAATAAAATTGGAGAATGCCCCCCTAGAAAGATGGCCAGGTGAAGTCACCTGATTAGAAGCCTTGGTGACTTCATTCCATGAAATATCCTCTTCTAACTACAACACACAGGCTCCATCAACCTCAGTTCAGCCTCTTGGCTAGATTAGTCCCTATTTCTCAGTTATTCTTGGTGGATTGTATAAGAGAGAAAAAAATCTTTCCTCTGCCCTCTTTGGGTAGGGGTCCGTAAATGAGACTGACAAAAGACAGATTAACAGAGAAAAGGTATACAAATCATATTTGTTAATATTTTATTTTTCCCCCATAAATGGAGGCCTTCATAGAAAAATAAGTGAAAATCCAAAGAAACAATCCATTTAGGGTGTTGGGGGCTCATATAGCATTTCAACAAAAGGCAATAAATTGTGGAGATGTGAGAAGACAAAGGTAGTGAGGTTTTGGATTCTAGCAGTGGTACATGGTGAGAAGGTAAATATATGGGGAAACTAATGCAAGCGAAGGGTTATTCACTAAGGTTTTATTTGTGCAGATGTGTCTTGGCACCATCTCCATCTCCGGTGATAAAGACTGTCCTTCCCTTCCTGGTATGAGAGGGGGACACTTGCAGAAGGGAAACATATTTCCTGCTTTTAGACAGGGGAAGGGCAGAGAGCTGTTTCTGTGTCTCCTGTTTCTTAACTGCCTACAGCACAAAATAGTCTTTATGCCAAATGACACTTTTGGGATGGCATATTCTGATCCCCTTCAATAGTGCATTCTACTAGAAGTGTCTGTGATGATGGAAAAGTTCTCTGTCTGTGCTGTGTAATATGGTGGCCCCTAGCCACAGGTGTCTGTTGAGTACATGAAATATGGCTAGTGCCACTGAGGGGCTCCATTTAAAATTTTATTTAACTTAAATTTAAATAGGCACATGTGACTAGTGTCTACCGTACCAGACAGTAGTGCTCTAGAATATCAGGAATCTAAACAAATGGCAAATATTAGGTTAGCTTTGAGCAAGAGAAATTTTACAATGTGCTGTATCATGTACTGCACCCAATATTCCAGGCCACCTTTCAGTCTAGGACAGGGGTGGGCAAACTTTTTGACTTGAGGGCCACAATGGGTTCTTTTTTTTTTTTTTTTTTTCTTGTGCCAAATATTTTTATTTATTTATTTTTTAAAATAAATCTTTATTCAGATTATTACAATTGTTTCTCCTTTCTTCCCCCATAGCTCCCCTCCACCCGGTTCCCACCCCACCTTCTGCCCTTATCTCCCCCGCACTGTCCTCATCCATAGGTGTATGATTTTTGTCCAGTCTCTTCCTGAACCCTCCCATACCCCTCTCCCCCTGATAATTATCAGTCCACTCCCTTTCTGTGCCCCTGATTCTATTATATTCACCAGATTATTCTGTTCCTCAGGTTTTTAATTAACTTGATTTTTAGATTCACTTGTTGATAGACATGTATTAGTTGTTCATAATTTTTATCTTTACTTTTTTCTTCGTCTTCCTCTTCTAAAGAATACCTTTCAGCATTTCATATAATACTGGTTTGGTGGTAATGAACTCCTTTAGCTTTTTCTTATCTGTGAAGCTCTTTATCTGCCCTTCAATTCTGAATGATAGCTTTGCTGGGTAGAGTAATCTTGGTTGTAGGTTCTTACTATTCATCACTTTGAATATTTCTTGCCACTCCCGTCTGGCCTGCATAGTTTCTGTTGAGAAATCAGCTGACAATCGTATGGGTGCTCCCTTGTTGGTAATTAACTGTTTTTCTCTTGCTGCTTTTAATATTCTCTCTTTGCCTTTTGCTCTTGGCATTTTAATTATGATGTGTCTTGGTGTAGTCCTCTTTGGATTCCTTTTGTTTGGGGTTCTGTGCGCTCCCTGGACTTGTAAGTCTATTTCTTTCACCAGGTGGGGCAAGTTTTCAGTCATTATTTCTTCAAATAGTTTTTCAGTATCTTGCTCTCTCTCTTCTTCTGGCACCCCCATAATTCTGATGTTGGTACGCTTGAAGTTGTCCCAGAGGCTTCTTACACTATCTTCAACTTTTTGGATTTTTTTTTTCTTTTTGCTTTTTCAGTTGAGTTTTTTTTGCTTCTTTGTATTTCAGTTCTTTGACTTGATTCTTGTGTTCCTCTAGTCTGTTTTTGGGTCTCTGTATAATATTTTTTATTTCAGTCAGTGTATGTTTAATTTCTAGTTGGTCTTTTTTCATATCTTCGAGGGTCTCGTTATATTTATCGGCCTTTTCTAGATATTCTTGAAAAGCCTTATAACCGTGGTTTTGAATTCTATATCCAGTCGTTTGTTTTCCTCCATTTCTTTCGTTTGGGATCTGTTTCTTTGTCTCCCCATTTTTCACTGCTTCCCTGAGTTGGTAGGGTAGATTTGTGTGCTAGGTTTCCTATATGGCCCAGTGGGTCGGCCTCCCCAGTTAACCTGAGGTGGACACTCTTGGTGCACCCCTTTGTGGACTGTGTGTACAGCCTTGTTGTAGTTAAGTCTTGATTGTTTTTGGTATCACTGGGAGGAATTGACCTCCAGGCCAGTTGGCTGTGAGGATCAGCTGTGTCTACACTGGGAGATTTTCGATGCTGGAGACAGCCTTATAGGATTAGACTTGCCAAATTGCAGTAGCCTCTGTGCTCAGCTTGGATGGGGTGGAGTCTCAGGGCGGAGCAGACAGTCTTGGCTTCCAGTCAGCCTTGCCCTTGCACGCATGTGCCTCCAGACCTCTGCCTTCCCCAGCTCCCGAGTCTCCGCTCGAGAGTTTAGATTCCCCCCTGTAAGAGCGTGGGTCCCCAGGGGCTCGCCTGGAACTGGGGTTCAGTGCAGACAGAACTGGGGCTCAGTGCAGTCAGGAGCTTCTGACTCCCTTCCACTAGGGAAAGCCTGTGGCAACCTCCGCAGCCTTTGTGCGCACTGGCATGCGCGCCTTCCCCGGCTCCCGAGTCTCTGCCCGAGAGTCCAGATTCCCCCCACAAGAGTGTGGGTCCCCAGGGGCTCGCCTGGAACTGGGGTTTAGTGCAGTCAGAACTGGGGTTCAGTGCAGTCAGGAGCTTCCGACTCCCTTCTGCTAGGGAAAGCCTGTGGCAACCTCTGCAGCCTTGTGCACACTGGCACGCGTGCCTCCAGACCCCTGCCCGCCGGGGCTCCCCCGGGTCTCCCCCGGGTCTCCAAGTCTCCGGGTGCCTTTCTCTCTACCTGACAGTCTAGACTCCCCCTGTATGAGCCTGAGTCCACGGGGTTTCGCCCGGGACTGGGGTTCAGTGCAGTCAGAACTGGGGTTCAGTGCGGTCGGGGGCTTCCTTCCCCCTCCCCGCCAGAGAAAGTCAGCCAGGCTCTCAGCTGCCCTTCTTCTCTGCGCGCACAAAGACCCTTTGCCATACCTCCAATTCTCTGTGAGCTTTTCTCTTTCCTTCTAGTTGTAGAATTTTTACTCAGCCAGCTTTCCTGTGGTTCTGGATGGTGTCCGTTCTGTGTTTTAGTTGTAGTTTTGAAATTGTTGTGCAAGGCAGCAGTTTAGGTGCTTACCTATGCCGCCATCTTGGTTTCTCCCACAATGGGTTCTTAAACTGGACCTGAGGGCCGGAACAAAAGCATGGATGGAGTGTTTGTGTGAACTAATATAAATTCAAAGTAAACATCATTACATAAAAGGGTACGGTCTTTTTTTTTTATTTCAATAGTTTTATTCATTTCAAACATTTTAACAAGAAGAATGTAAACACTAATTATTATAATTTGAAACTTCAAAAAATGGAGGAATCATAGCACAATAACATACCTTATATTGAAGATGGCAAAGGCAAAATAAAATTGCCTAACAAAGGAAAGGTACAAAAGCCTTTCAAATTAAACTTAAATATAATAAAATAATTTAAAACTAAAACAAATAGAAAAGAACAAAATGTGTAAACAGTAAATTAAACATTTTCTTTAGTGCAACTTCCAAATTATGCCCGGGACATAGATGTAGATGGCAATGTAGACTGGGTTGAAAGGTTTTTGGTCTTTAAAACATCAACTTCAGTGGGAACAGTGTTGTTGGTCTCCTTTTTAGCTAATGCTCTGATACTGTGCTCTCCAGGGGCGTGTCTCCCTACATCACCACCATAACGTGTCTACGAATTCCCAGGGTGATGTCAGGGGACACGTCCTTGGGCATTACAAGGAGCCTCTGGAAGATTGAGAGGTTGTTCCTTCTACTGAATGGGCGGATATAAATCCGCCCACTCAGAAGAAGGAGCTGCGGCCCTGTTTCCCGACGTTGCCATGTTAACACTGCTGCTGGTGAAGGAGCGGAGGGGAGAGCAAGAGAACCCTCCACTCTTTCGGCTCCGTGGCCGGATAGAACAGGGATGTTGCCTTTTAGTTTAATATTTACCTGGAGTGCCCTCTGCTGTCTCTAAGATGACTATGTTTTGAAATGTCCTCAATGTGAGCAACTTTGGATGACAGTTGGTTCTATAAACCCTGTAAATTAGCCCAGGACTAACCATTGTTATCAGATAGGTCTGTAGTTAGGTCTAATCCTTAAAATTTTATTTAAGCAAAACTTCTGCTGAAGCTAAGTTTGAAATTAACCTAGAAGACATTTATGGAATTATAGCTTGGTAATAAGAGGAACAGAAACCTCTCTGGATTCTTGATTCACCGGTGTTTTTGCTAAATCTCTTCTTCTTTGCAGAGGTACTATCTTTAGGCATTGCTGAGAGCTGATGTCTAACATTCACGTTTATATTCTGTGTTACAGTGAAAATAGCCAGGTGAGCCAGGACTAGATTTGTGGCAGGTCTGTGGCAAAATGAGAGCAATGAACTTAAGTCCACTCCAGGAAATGAGGAAACGTAACAAAGAATCTTGAGAGGATTAGAACCTCTGTTTGGTTTGTGAACATAATAATTTTATGGGTCTGAAACTTAAGTTTCTAACCTGGGCCATTATGATATGGTTATGGGTGCAGATTTAATTAGATGTTTTGTTGGCAGAATAACTGTTGGAGGCTGCTTTATTCACTTCAACAAATATGTATTAATTCTTTTTTAAAATATATTTTTATTGATTTCAGAGAGGAAGGAAGAGGGAGAGAGAGAGATAAAAAATCAATGATGAGAGAGAATCATTGATCGGCTGCCTCCTGCATAACCCACTGGGGATCGAGCCCACAATCTGGGCACGTGCCCTGACCGGGAATTGAACTGCGACCTTCTGGTTCCTAGGTCGACGCTCAACCACTGAGCCATGCCGGTCAGGCTATATTAATTCTTTATATGCATGAGGCACTGACAAAGTTTCTGGCCTTGACTGTGGTACAGGGGTCCTCAAACTTTTTAAACTGGGGGCCAGTTCACTGTCCCTCAGACCGTTGGAGGGCCGGACTATAGTTTGAAAAAAATCTATGAACAAATTCCTATGTGCACTGCAGGCCCGGGACGAGTCGGCTGCTAAGCAGGACAGGCAGCAGCACCCGGCGGGCCAGATAAATGTCCTCAGCGGGCCGCATGTGGCCCGCGGGCCGTAGTTTGAGGACCCCTGCTGTGGTAGATCTTATGGGCCCACAAAACACGCAGGGTGCCCAGGGCTGTGGGTAGGAGGCTGTGAGAGGGCTGGAAAAGGAGGGAGAACAGACGGTTGGCAAACTGCCCCAGAGCAACCTCTTCCTCCTTTCTGGTTGGCACATACGTGATTACACATTTGACTCAGGAGGACTGGCTCTCTCCCCAGGTCCGGAGGTGAATGTAGGCTGATGCAGCCTAAGCGCTGTGCTCCCATTTCTCTTGGTGGTTTATGCATGAGTGATGCAATTCTCATCACTAAATTGTGAGGGAGGCTTCCAGGAATGGGTTCTCAGCTCTTAGAGAGACATAAGTAGATAGTCCAGTCTGTACATGATACCTAGGCCTGGGGAAACCGTCCTGGGACCCTGAAGGCATGCATCCGAGTTTTTGATGAGGCAGAGTTAGCCAGTGCTGGACTGCCTTGTGAGATGATCTGTCTGGTTTGGCCAGGACTTTTCCCAGTTATAGCACTAAAATGCTCTACTATATACATGGGGCATTGTGCTGAGGATTTTACATATATTCTTTTCTTTCCTCCTCACAATGTGTTTTTTTTTCTTAAACTGTTTATTTTGAGATAATTGTAGATTAACATGTAGTTGTGAGAAAAAATACAGAGAGATTCCATAAACTCTTTACCCAGTTTCTCCCAATGGTAACATCTTACAAGACTACAGTACAATATCACAACCTGTATATTGACAGCAACACAGTCAAATATAGAACATTCCATCATCACAAGGATCCCCATGTTGCCCTTTTATAGATATACCCATCTCCCTCTCACCCACACTTCATTCTTAACCCTTGGCAACCAGTGAGCTGCTTTCAATTGCTATGATATTGTCACTTCGAGAATGTTATATAAATGGAACCTACAGTATGTAACCTGTAGGGATTAACTTTGTTTTACTCAGTATAATTCTCTGGAGATTCTTCCAAGTTGTTGCCTATATCAGTAGTTTGTTTCTTTTTTATGGCTGAGTAGTATTCCATGATGTGGATGCACCAGCATTTGTTTAACCATTCAATCATTGAAGGACACCTGGGTCGTTTCTACTTTTTGGCTATTAAGACTAAAGCTGATATGAACATTCATGTGCAGGTTATCATGTGAGCATTAGTTTTCACTTCTCTGGGGTAAATGACCAAGAGTGCAGTTGCTGGGTCATATGATAGTTGCATATTTAGGTGGATTTTTTGTTTGTTTGTTTTTAATATTTTTTTATTGATTTCAGAGCAGAAGGGAGAGGGAGAGAGAGATAGAAACATCATTGATGAGAGAGAATCATTGATTGGCTGCCTCCTACACGCCCCACAATGGGGATGGAGCTCACAACCTGGGCATGTGCCCTGACCAGGAATCAAACCAGGACATCCTGGTTCATAGTTTGACGCTCCACCACTGAGCCACACCGGTTGGGCTTGTTTGTTTGTTTGTTTTAATGAAACTGCCAAACTGTTTTCCAAAGTGTCTCTACTACCCAGTTTGCCTTCTCCTATGTTTCAGTTTTCTTATGTTTTTTTTTTTTTTTAATGTAATACCTAAGTGGTTTATCTGTACCTAGCAGTACCCCTCCATCTTCTGCCACGGTTATTTTTTGAGAGATAGTATCCTCATGTACGTCCCTTTCCCAGGGCTGCCGTACAAAGTACCACAAAATATGTGGCTTAAAGCAACAGAGATCATTGTCTCCCAGTTCTTACCTCTGGAGGCTGGAAGTCTGAAATCAAGGTGTCAGCAGGTCTATTCTCTCTTTCTCTCTACCTCCCTTTTTCTCTCTGGAACCTTAGAGATAGAGATCCTTCCTTCCTAGCTTCTCATGGTTGCTGGCAATCTTTGGCATTCCTCAGCTTGCATCTGCATCACTCCCATCTCTGCCTTCATAGTCATAAGGCATTCTCCCTGTGTATCTGTCTTCAGACGGCCTGTTCTTATAAGAGGAACAGCTTACCAGTTAGGAGAACATCCTACTCCATTGTGGCCTCATCTTAACCTCACTGTGTCGCAATGACCCTATTTCCAAATAAGTTCACATATGAGGTACTAGGGGTTAGGACTTTAACCTATCATTTTTTTGGGGGGGACGGGGGAGCAGAGGAGAATATAACACCATGTTACTGCTGAAGAAAACGAGACCCAGACACTAAAGAGTGGCAGAGCTGAGATCTGAGTATGATCTACCTATCTCACTCTGGTTACTTTATACCCCTTAATCTCTATGGGGCTTACCTATTTCAGACAAAGTTTAAAAAATATTCATTCATAAGAAAAGGAAGTCTTAGAAGCTATGCCAGTGGATAAATATTACAGGTCGATTTGTCTTTCCTTGGCTGACTTCCCCTTTTTGTTGTTTAAAAACAGAAATGTATTGTTTCACATTTCTGAAGACCAGAAATCTGAGATAAAGGTGTCAGCAGGGCTGGTTCCTTCTGAGGGCTGTGAGGGAGAATCTGTTCCGTGCCTCCCCCTGTTTCTGGTGGTTTGCTGGCAGTCTTTGGCATTTCCTTAACTTACTGGATCACCCCAATCTCTGTCCTTATCTTAATACTAGAGGCCTGGTGCACGAAATTCATGCACAGGGGAGGGGGGGGGTGTCCCTCAGCCCAACCTGCACTCTCTCCAATCTGGGACCCCTCGAGGGATGTCTGACTGCCCGTTTAGGCCTGATCCCAGTAGGATCGGGCCTAAATGGGCGGTCGGACATCCCTCTCACAATCCAGGACTGCTGGCTCCCAACTGCTCACCTGCCTGCCTTCCTGATTGCCCCTAACTGTTTCTGCCTGCCAGCCTGATAACCCCCTAACCACTCCCCTGCCAGCTTGATTGATGCCTAACTGCTCCCCTGCCAGCCTGTTTGCCCCTAACTGCCCTCCCTTGCAGGCCTGGTCCCCCCTACTCTCCCCTGCAGGCCTGGGACCCCCCAACTGCCCTTCCCTGCAGGCCCGGTTGCCCCCAACTTCCCTCCTCTGCAGGCCTGGTCCCTCCCAACTGCCCTCCCCTGCTGGCCATCTTGTGGTGGCTATCTTGTGCCCACATGGGGGCAGGATTTTTGACCACGGGGGCTACCATCTTGTGTGTTGGAGTGACAGTCAATTTGCATATTACTCTTTTATTAGATAGGATAGAGGCCTGGTGCACGGGTGGGGGCCAGCTGGTTTGCCCTGAAGGGTGTCCCAGATCAGGGTGGGGGTTCCTTTGGGGCGTGGGGCAGCCTGGGCGAGGGGCCTGTGGTGGTTTGCAGGCCGGCCACGCCCCCCAGCGACCCAAGCGGAGGCCCTGGTATCTGGGATTTATTTATCTTCTATAATTGAAACTTTGTAGCCTTGAGTGGAGGCCTGGGCCCGCCAGGGTGTGTGGAAAGCTTGGCTTCCTCCATTGCCAGGGAAACCCAAGCCTCCTGCTCCCTCCGTGGCCACAGCCATCTTGGTTGGGGTTAATTTGCATACTCGTTCCTGATTGGCTGGTGGGCGTGGCTTGTGGGTGTAGCAGAGTTATGGTTAATTTGCATATTACTCTTTTATTAGATAGGATAGGATGGTATTCCCTGTATGTACCTGTGTGTCCAAATTTCCTCTTCTTGTAAGAGCACTAGTTATATTCAGTTAGGGGCACATCCTACTCTAGTGTGACCTCATCTTAACTAATTATGTCTGCAACCACCCTATTTCCAAGTAAGGTCACATTCTGAAATACTGGGGTTAGGACACTCACATATGTGTTTTGTGAGAAAACAATTCATCCCCTAACACTGTCCAATCAATGATCCCAGAGAAAGAGGAAGAGGGAGGGTGGAGGATCTAGTAAGTGACATTTACATTGTCTTTAAAAAGTTAAAAAAACACTTTAAAAATATTTTTATTGATTTCAGAGAGGAAAGAAGAGGGAGAGAGAGATAGCAACATCAATGATAAGAGAGAATCATTGATCAGCTGCCTTCTGCATGTCCCCTAATGGGGATTGAGCCCGCAACCTGGGCATGTGCCCTTGACTGGAATCAGACCTGGGACCCTTCAGTCTGCAGGGTGATGCTCTATCCACTGAGCAAAACCAGGTAGGACTGAACTGTTTTAATTAAATTTATTGGGGTAACAGTGCTTAATAAGATTATATAGGTTTTAATTATACAGTTCTGTAATACATCATCTGTATATTGCATTGTGTGTTCACTGCCCAAAGTTGTTTCCTTCTGTCACCATATATTTGACTTCCTTTACCATCCTCTACCTCCCCCTCACCACCCTTTCCCTCTGGGAACCTGACTTCCCTTTTGTACTCAGGGTTCGAACTTGCTCTGCGACTGCTTTCAAAGAGTTAGGCCACGGAATTGACTAGGGTAAGTATTTCATTTACATACTCGCTTCTGATTGGCTGCTTTCTACAGTATTTGAGGGATTCTGAGAATAGGCCTAGAAATCAGTCAGACAGAGATGTGGGGAACAGGGCTGGCTGGTCTTAAGGAAAGTGTGATGAATACTGCCCTATTACCAGCACTTGTGTAAGTGAAAAATCACACCAGGAACTTAGGCGAACAGAGGCTTCTTTCCAAGGTAATGAAGAGAGGAACAGATCTGATGTGTCCACAAAAAGACAGCGTGGATCTGTTACTTCCCTTCCAGACATCAGGCTCTTGCTCAGGCTCACAGTCCTCTAATTTTAGCTCAGTGTTCACTTTTAGGCTTCCAGAACTTAATGGACTATGTATTGAAGTTTTCCTTTTCCAGTCTTTCCGTTATTGTCTAAATCTCCAAGAAGACTCTGTTCAGGCCCAGAAACATGTTGGTTGTTTGTGTTCTTGCTGCAGTCTAATCTGTCTTTCCTGCCCCGGCCTACTTCTCTCTGGATTTTCTACAAAACATTGCTTTCTGCAGTGTGTAATGCATCTCCCTGCAGTTAAAAGCTCTTATTAACCATGGGCTAAGTTGGAACTCTTTTTTGTTTTTTGTTTTATTTTTATTTTTTTATTTTTTATTTTTTTAATAAATCTTTATTCAGATTATTACAATTGTTTCTCCTTTTTCCCCCATAGCTCCCCTCCACCCGGTTCCCACCCCACCTTCTGCCCTTATCTCCCCCCGAATGTCCTCATCCATAGGTGTATGATTTTTGTCCAGTCTCTTCCTGAACCCCCCCATACCCCTCTCCCCCTGATAATTATCAGTCCACTCCCTTTCTATGCCCCTGATTCTATTATATTCAGCAGTCTATTCTGTTACTCAGGTTTTTAATTCACTTGATTTTTAGGTTCACTTGTTGATAGACATATATTTGTTGTTCATAATTTTTATCTTTACTTTTTTCTTCTTCCTCTTCTTTAAGAATATCTTTCAGCATTTCATATAATACTGGTTTGGTGGTGATGAACTCCTTTAGCTTTTTCTTATCTGTGAAGCTCTTTATCTGCCCTTCAATTCTGAATGATAGCTTTGCTGGGTAGAGTAATCTTGGTTGTAGGTTCTTGCTATTCATCACTTTGAATATTTCTTGCCACTCCCGTCTGGCCTGCATAATTTCTGTTGAGAAATCAGCTGACATTCGTATGGGTGCTCCCTTGTTGGTAATTAACTGTTTTTCTCTTGCTGCTTTTAATATTCTCTCTTTGTCTTTTGCTCTTGGCATTTTAATTATGATGTGTCTTGGTGTAGTCCTCTTTGGATTCCTTTTGTTTGGGGTTCTGTGCGCTTCCTGGACTTGTAAGTCTATTTCTTTCACCAGGTGGGGCAAGTTTTCAGTCATTATTTCTTCAAATAGGTTTTCAGTATTTTCTCTCTCTCTTCTTCTGGCACCCCCATAATTCTGATGTTGGTACGCTTGAAGTTGTCCCAGAGTCTTCTTACACTATCTTCAACTTTTTGGATTCTTTTTTCTTTTTGCTTTTTTGGTTGAGTGTTTTTTGCTTCTTTGTATTTCAATTCTTTGACTTGATTCTTGTGTTCCTCTAGTCTGTTTTTGGGTCTCTGTATAATATTTTTTATTTCAGTCAGTGTATGTTTAATTTCTAGTTGGTCCTTTTTCATATCTTCGAGGGTCTCGTTATATTTATCGGCCTTTTCTAGGATATTCTTGAAAAGCCTTATAACTGTGGTTTTGAATTCTATATCCAGTTGTTTGTTTTCCTCCATTTCTTTGGTTTGTGATCTGTTTCTTTGATGCCGCATTTTCACTGCTTCCCTGAGTTGGTAGGGTAGATTTGTGTGCTAGGTTTCCTATATGGCCCAGTGGGTCGGCCTCCCCAGTTAACCTGAGGTGGACATTCTTGGTGCACCCCTTTGTGGACTGTGTGTACAGCCTTGTTGTAGTTAAGTCTTGATTGTTTTTGGTATCACTGGGAGGAATTGACCTCCAGGCCAGTTGGCTGTGAGGATCAGCTGTGTCTATGCTGGGAGAAGTTTGGTGCTGGAGACAGCCTTATAGGATTAGACTTGCCAAATTGCAATAGCCTCTGTGCTCAGCTTGGATGGGGTGGAGTCTCAGGGCGGAGCAGACAGTCTTGGCTTCCAGTCAGCCTTGCCCTTGCGCGCATGCGCGTGCCTTCAGACCTCTGCTTTCCCCGGCTCCCGAGTCTCCGCCCAAGAGTCCAGATTCCCCCCTGTAAGAGCGTGGGTCCCCAGGGGCTCACCTGGAACTGGGGTTCAGTGCAGTCAGAACTGGGGTTCATCGCGGTCGGGGGCTTCCTTCCCCCTTCCACCAGAGAAAGTCAGCCAGGCTCTCAGCCGCCCTTCTTCTCTGCGCGCACAAAGACCCTTGCCTTACCTCCAATTCTCTGTGAGCTTTTCTCTTTCCTTCTAGTTGTAGAATTTTCACTCAGCCAGCTTTCCTGTGGTTCTGGATGGTGTCCATTCTGTCTTTTAGTTGTAGTTTTGAAATTGTTGTGCGAGGCAGCAGTTTAGGTTCTTACCTATGCTGCCATCTTGGTTTCTCTGGAACTCTTTTTAAAAATATATACATTTTTATTGATTTTAGAGAGGAGGGGAGAGGGAGAGAGATAGAAACATCAATGATGAGAGAGAATCACTGATGGGCTGCCTCCTGCATGACCCACATTGGGGATCTAGCCCGCAACCTGGGCATATGCCCTCACTGGGAATCAAACCGTGACCTCCTGGTTTATAGGTCGATGTTCAACCACTGAGCCATGCTGGCTGGGCAAATTGGAACTCTTTTGAAAAATATCATTTCCCCCTCCCCTAATTTTGAGGTCATCTTTCTGTAAATCTTACTTTTAGTAATATTTAGAGGCAACAATCTATTTATTTTTGAGTAAGGAGACAGCACTTGTCATTTAACCAAATGCAGAACCACACTGATTGGTTTTTGCTTTGTAGTGTTTTAAATAATAGTTGATCTTTTCATCATAATCATGTATGTATATATGTATTTTTGCCTCTTTGATCAGATTTTTATTAAAAATTAGCTGTCCAAAGTGACCATAACCATGTATTTAAGCCAGTTTTTAAAACGATGAGGCCATTATAAATAGAAGGGAAATGAAGGAGCTGCACCTGAACAGAACCACTTTACCCAAACTCTCCTGGGTCTAAGCCTCACCTGCGTGGACTCGGGAGTCTCACTAACTGGAAACCTGCACCCAGAACTGGAGGAGATGAGTCTCTGAGAGGAGTCACTAGGGATGCCGGCCACGTGTCCTTGGGCAGTGAGCTGGTTGCCTCCGGCTGCTGTAACCAAGTACCACAAACTAGTGATTTGAAACAACAGAAATTCATTTTCTCAGAGATCTGGAGGAAGCCTAAAGTCAAGGTATGGACAGAGCTGTGCTCCCTCTGAAATCTACAAAGGAGAATCACTCCTTGCCTCTTCTGGCTTCTGGTGTTGCCGGCACTCTTGGCTTGTGATTGTGTCACTCTAATCTCTGCCTCCATGGTCACATGATCTCTCAATTTTTTGTCTTGATGTCCAAATTTTCCCCTTTTATAAAGGCATCAGTATTGGATCAGGGGCCCACCCTACTCCATCTTAAATAATTCTATCTGCAATGATCTTATTTCCAAATATGGTCACATTCTGAGGTACTGGGGGCTAGGACTTCAATATATCTTTGGGGGGAACAGTTCAACCCACAACAGGCAGCTTAGCTCCATGTCCAGTTCCTCGTTTCCAGGGAGACAGGGGTGAGAAGCTGACCCACAGTCCCTTTCCTTCCTGCCACCCACTGGCCCTGCTTCAATGTGCTCCAAACATCAGTGTCTGTTACTGTGGCAAGTCTCTGACAGCAGGCTGTGGCCCTCACTAATTCAAGCTCAGAGGTGACCCTGAGTACACCCCCACCCCCCAAACACCCATCTGGGGAAAGAAGTTTCAGAGTTGCCTAAATGAAACTTGATGGAATCACCTCTGTGAACTTCAGAATCGTTGTTATAGGAGGGCTTGCAGGAAGAAGAGGAGATGGTCATTTCTTCTCTTAATTTAAATCCCTCAAAGGATTCTTGCTGAGGTTGGCCCCAAAAGGGCCCTCAGGACTCTGGAATGAGGCTTCACCCTTTCCATAAATCTGGATGCGGGAGGGTACTATCTCCTACCAGTAGGAGGCACAAGAAGCTGACATGAGAGGTACAGCTTTCCTGGAGTTTTGGCTAGTCTTGTGGCTCTCAACTATCTCTGCATATTATAATCATGGGGCGGGGGCTTCTTAAAAATACTACTTAGGCAAAGATAATGAAGTCACTTCTTAAAAAAATATTTATAACTGCAAATGAGCACATGAAAAGATGTTCAACATCATGAGTCTTTAGGGAAATGCAAATAAAAACCAGAGTGAGATACCACTGTATACCTACTGGAATGACTAAAATTAAAAAGACTGAAATACCAAATATTGGCAAGGATGTGGAAAAATCAGAACTCTTACACGCGGTTGGCTGGTGGGAACATAAAATAGAACAAGCACTTTGGTTTTTTGTTTGTTTAGTTGTGTGTGTGTTTTTTAAAACATTTTATTACTATTTTATTAAGAAGGAAGTCACACTGAGGAGTCTTTCTAAGGTTTTTTGCAGCTCTAGGTTTTTCTTTTACTTTTAATATTATTTTGTATTGGTTTCAGGTGTATAGCACAGTGGTTAGACAAGGAACAAGCACTTTGGAGAGGCAGCTTGACAGTTTCTTTTATTTTTATTTTTTAACCTCCCCTTGAGGTTAGGATTTCAACATTATGAATTTTGGGATGACACAAATAGTCAGACCATAACAAGTTTGTATCTTTACATCTTGGAAATAAAAACTAGATTACACAATAAAGTGCAGGAATCTTTGCCTGTCTCCTACTAGGGAAACGCTGAGACGCTGGCCTTAGCACAACCCAATGAGCCTTGAGCAAATGCCTATAATGAGCTTAGCTCTGTGCACCATTCAGCCCTGAAGAATGATCCTTCTGGTCAAACACTAAACAAGGTCTCTATTGGTCCCATAGGGACCCACTCAGACTCACAGACCTGTTATGAAGATCATTTTAGCCTAATCAGTGTGGCTCAGTGGTTGAGCGTCAACCTATGAATCAGGAGGTCATGGTTGTGGGCTCAATCCCCAGTGTGGGGCTTGCAGGAGGCAGCTGATCAATGATTCTCTCTCATCATTGAGGTCTCTTTCTCTCCCCCTTCATCTCTGAAATCAATAAAAATATATTTTAAAAAAAGATTATTTTGAACTGAAGACATTTGAGAAGCAGCTGATACAAAAGGAGCTTCCATTATCTGACTGAAAGCAGAGCCTTCCAAGAGTGATACAGCCATAAATCCCCTCTCCCACTCACACAGGATGAGAAATTGCATAAGCAAACATTTCCACAACTGTCACACCTCCCATTTGCTCCCCTAAAAGTTCATTTGTCTCCCCATAGGAGCCCTTGCTGCCCCCCAACCCCGTTAAGTTGCTATAAAAACCCCTATAAATCCAGCTCTTTACCCAAGTACACTCACATTCCTGTGAATAAAACATGTTTTATTTTCTCCTGTTAATCTCTCTATTGTTAACTTTCAGGCCCCCAACCTGAAATCTAAGTTGGTAGAGGACGTTTTTCTTCCCAACAGTCCAAATTTTAAATCGGAGGAGGCCATTATGAGGTGGGCAACAGTTGTCTGCTTCCCCATTACTGCCTACATGTGGGGTGTTCTGATTGTCTCTTCCCGTTAAGGTCCCCACCTCATAATGATGCAATTTGGAGAAACTTACCAGAACTATGAAATCTTGAGATTGAACGGTTGCTTAAGCTCCCGAGTTATAGCACTGGCTTAAAATCCTGAGATGGGTGTCACGATCTCTTTGTAGCAGCACAGCAATCATTGCTTCTTGTTTATTTTTCAGAAATTCTAGGGTCTATAAGAAGGTCTGTTTTTACAAGTCTGCTCTTGGCAAGATTTAGGTTTGATTCCAGTGGGGCCAGTGTTCTATTCCAAGGAAATCTAGTCATCATGATATGTAATGGAAGTTTCAATGCACATATAAAGATTTATAGCATACTTTGCACATGTATGGTGAGTTTATTTAAAAAGCAAACACATGTGATGGAGGGTAGATACCTAGGGAAGCAAAGGGACATGTGATATCAGGAGGTGGGAGAGGCCAGGGTTACAGATTTTCAAGAAGGAAGTGGGAAACAGGGTCAAAGGCCACAAATGGGTAGAAAAACTGGAATGACTTAGATGGGTCATGGGTGACATGGGTGAGAGCAGTTTCGGAGTGGGTGTGTGGGGGAGCAGGTTCCTGAAGGAAGTGGTACAATGGGTGTTAATGAGCACTGTGGAGAGAGAGATGGAGAAATGACAGTCGCCCAGAGGAGGAACGTTGCCTCTGTTCCTAACTCTACACATCATCCCTGAAAATTTGAGCTAAGAATTAGTGAGGAATAAGAAAATGAGAAATGTATAGTATGAGAAGAGGAATATTTTTAAGTGGGCATATCCATTAAAAAATCAGGACCAGTAAAATTTTCAGAGAGTAATTTTTTTCCTTTTTAAAAAATATGTTTTCATTTTATTTTTTAGGGAGAGGGAGGGGGTGGGGGGAGGGGGAGGGGGAGGGGTGGGGGAGGGAGAGGGAGAGGGAGAGGGAGAGGGAGAGGGAGAGGGAGAGGGAGAGGGAGAGGGAGAGGGAGAGGGAGAGGGAGAGGGAGAGGGAGAGGGAGAGGGAGAGGGAGAGGGAGAGGGAGAGGGAGAGGGAGAGGGAGAGGGAGAGGGAGAGGGAGAGGGAGAGGGAGAGGGAGAGGGAGAGGGAGAGGGAGAGGGAGAGGGAGAGGGAGAGGGAGAGGGAGAGGGAGAGGGAGAGGGAGAGGGAGAGGGAGAGGGACTTGGGATCCAGCCCACAACCTGGACATGTGCCCTAACCGGGAATGGAACCGGAGACCTTTCAGTGCCCAGGACTGCCATGGCTCAGTGGTTGGAGTGTAGGCCTGTGCATTGAAGGGTTGAAGGATTGAGAGTTCAATTCCTGGTCAAGGGCATGTGCCTGGGTTGCAGGTTAGCTCTGGGTTGTTCCCCTTTGGGATGCATAGGGGAGGCAACCAATCGATGTCCCTCCCTCCCTCCCTCCCTCCCTCCCTCCCTCCCTCTCTCCCTCACTTCCTCTCTCTAAAAAAAGCAATGGGAAAAATATCCAATTAATAAGAACAAAACAAAACAAAAAACCCTCTGCTCCTTACTCAGACAGATGTGATCAGATTCTCCATCCATTGTCTGCATAGCTGACAGTCAGTGAGATGGAAGAGGTAACAATGGACATATTAGCACAACTTAGAACACACTTTCATGTACAGTGTTTTAAAAACATTCAAAATCTGCTTAATCAATTACTGAAAAATTGAAAGCAATTCAAGTTCCTTTTTCTATCTGCATGGGGAAGTTCACATTGTTTTGCAGGAGGAAGTTGAGTTGTTAAAAGAAAAACCTAAACCTAAATACTAGACAGCAGGGAAGGATAAAGGTTCCCAGTGCTTTAAGAACAGCCGGCCTACCCCGAGGAAAACCATCCCTATAGCTACATCCTAAAAACTAAAAAGAACCGCAGGGAATGACCAGATGCTAAGGACCCCAAGTCTTAAAGGAAAGCAAAAGAGGGTTCTTTGTTTAGGAGTGCCCAGGTGAAACCATGGGCCCCGAAAGAAAAGGGGCTTTTCCACAGTGGGCTAGAGACCAAAGAGTGGTGGGAAGCCAGGGTGGCTGTTAAGCTCCGGAGCACCCACAGCCACACCCCTATCCAGCCAAGGCTGAGACCTGACAGACAGAGACCCTGCTCTGCAGCAGTTCTGACCTGTACCCCTTCTTTCTCTGTCCCTGGAAGCCCTTTCAAAGTCCTTCCCAGAGGTACATGTCCTCCATGACAAGGTTTCAGACTTGAAGATCAGTCAGAGGCAAGGCATAGGCCAATTACATAGATCTGTTACACAAAAGAGGAAGGAAGCTATCATGTCTCTGCATCTAGATGTCTACCCATGAGAGGAATGCTGTTGGCTAGAGATCTAGAGATAGGGCAGCTGGCCGTGGGGTCCCCTACTGAACAGCAGCACCAGCAACACCTCAAGGAGCCAGGCCTGCCTTGATCTTAGACTTCTAGCCTTCAGAACTGTGAATAAATGAATTTCTGTTGGTTAAGCTGCCCAGTCTGTGGTACTTGTTATAGCAGCCTGAACAAACTAATACACCAGGGAAAAAGTGGTCCATGTCCATGTACCCAAGGAACTTGGGGGAAGAAATATAAAGACCAGCATCCATCTTCTGACAAAGGAGGGTGACTAGCAATGCTTAAACTGCTGTTAGGACAGAATAGATGATCCACAGTTTGGGCTTTACCTATGAATTCAGACGTGGATTGAGCTGAACTAGGGATAGAAAGAATGGGATGAAAAAAAGAAAAAAGAAAAAAACAGAATGGGATGACCCGGAAGATAATATCATGGAAGTTGGTGTACTACTGATCCTGGATCAGTCATGTAACTCATGGGCAGGAATAGGCCTAAACTTTGCCTGAAGCGTATATGGTTGAGGGTTAGTGATAGCACATGGTGCAGAGGGTAGATGAGCAGAAGATGGGCTGATAGTGAACAAGACAGGATCTGAAAGCTCCCCTCCTGTACTGAATGGCACCACATATTTTTATTTTATTTTAGATGATTCCTCTCATCAAAAAATCTACCGTTTTTGAAGTTTGTATTGATTTTGTTTCCATATCTTTAAAACTCCATTAAATGTGTTTTGAAGGGTTAGGATAATCCTATATAATAAAGAGGTAATATGCAAATTGATCATCACTCCAACACACAAGATGGCAGCCCCCATGTGGTCAAAGATGGCTGCCCCCATGTGGACACAAGATGGCCAGCAGGGGAGGAAAGTTGTGGGCAATCAGGCCAGCAGGGGAGGGCAGTTGGGAGGGACCAGGCCTGCAAGGGAGGGCAGTTGGGGGTGATCAGGCCTGCAGAGGAGGGCAGTTGGGGGCAACCAGGCCAGCAGCGGAGGGCAGTTGGGGGCAACCAGGCCAGCAGGGGAGGGCAGTTGGGGGCAACCAGGCCTGCAGGGGAGGGCAGTTAGGGGTGACCAGGCCTGCAGGGGAGGGCGGTTGGGGGGGACCAGGCCTGCAGGAGAGGGCAGTTGTGTGGGACCAGGCCTGCAGGAGAGGGCAGTTGTGGGGGGGCCAGGCCTGCAGGGGAAGGCAGTTAGGGGTTACCAGGCCTGCAGGGGAGGGCAGTTGGGGGGGACCAGGCCTGCAGGAGAGGGCAGTTGGGGGGACCAGGCCTGTAAGGGAGGGCATTTGGGGGTGACCAGGCCGGCAGGAGAGGGCAGTTATGGGTGACCAGGCCTGCAGGAGAGGGCAGATGGGGGTGACCAGGTTAGCAGGGGAGGGCAGTTAGGGGCGACGAGGCTGGCAAGGGAGGGCAGTAAGGTGTGACCAGGCCAGCAGGGGAGGGCAGTTGGGCGTTACCAAGCCTACAGGGGAGGACAGTTAGGGGTGACCAGGCCAGCAGGGGAAGGCAGTTAGGGGTGACCAGTTTGGCAGGGGAGGGCAGTTAGGGGCAATGGGGTCGGCAGGGGAGCAGTTAGGCGTCGATCAGGCTGGCAGGGGAGTGGTTAGGGGGTGATCAGGTTGGCAGAAGTGGTTAGAGGCAATCAGGCAGGCAGGCAGGTGAGCGGTTGGGAGCCAGCAGTCCTGGCTTGTGAGAGGGATGTCCAACTGCCCGTTTAGGGGATTGGGCCTAAATGGGCAGTCGGACATCCCTCGAGGTGTCCCAGATTGGAGAGGGTGCAGGCTGGGCTGAGGGACACTCCCCTATGCACAAATTTCATGCACCAAGCCTCTAGTTTTTATAATAAGTAGAGAATGAGCTGGTGGAAGGCATGAAATAAAAATACATTCTGAAATCTAAGAGGAAATGGTCTTGGCAGATTGTTGATATAAAATAGCAGCTGGTACTGCAGTTGTTACCTCATTATAGCTTTCGATATTTTGTTATGCCTTTTTGAAGCAGGGAAAGAAGTTTCCAAACAACTAGATCCTCCTCCCAACCCCCAATCTGTATGTCGGATGTCTATGCCCAATAGTCTTTCTGTTCACTCAGCAATCCTGCAAAGGACCCAGGGGCACCGATGTCCCAGTTCTGGATTGTTGTAGAGAATCCAGACCCTGTTCATTAGCTCCATGGTGGGAAGGAAGAGGATGAAGGAAGGTCTAAGAGAAAGAGCAGAAACTCAGGAGGGGATGGGGTATCTGAAATTGAAAAGTAAAACAGACTCAGTAAGTACCTAGTGTTTCCTGCTCAAGCTGGTGTACGTTATCATTCCCAAGGGCCTGATTCATCCTATTGAGTGTGGACCCTGCTGGCAGAGGGGATGCTAGTAGAATTGGGGCAGGCGGGGAGGGCGGGTAGGGGCTCCCCACAGAGGAGGAAATAAGGGAGCTGACATGTATTGTGCACTCCCTGTGTAAAGGGTCACACACTCACAACAACACTGATGGAGCAGTATCATCTGGCTACATTGAGAGATGAGGAAACTGAAGTGCAGGACCATTAGGGGCACTTGCCCAGAGTTGCTTATTAAAAAGTGGCCAATCTTGATTGGAAATCCAGATCTTCTCATGCTCTTTCCTTTCACTCAGCTGACCCCAGGACTTTAGCAGGAAACTGAGGGAGAGGACCAAGATGGATATTAAAATGGCCAAAAACTATGCAAGAAAAGTTGGTACATTTGGTTAGATGCAAACACAAAATGTTTGTATGGTAAAAAATATAAAAATCACCATAAACAAGGTTGACATACTTACATGAACAAATCCTATATAATAAAAGCCTAATATGCAAATTGATTGAATGGCAGAACGACTGGCGGAACGACTGGGGTAATGACTGATTGGTCACTATGACACGCACTGACCACCAGGGGGAAGATGCTCAACACAGAAGCTGCCCACAGCCCACAAGCCTCAGGCCAGCCAAGGTGGGTGCCAGTGAGGGGCCCCCCTGATTGCCCTGCTGATCGCCCTTCAGAGGGAGGCAACGGCAGTGGCAGGGGGTGGGGTTGGTGAGCAGGCGGCACCAGGCCGGTCAAGGCGGGTGCCAGCAGGGGACCCCCATCGTTCTGCCGGTCGCCCCACAGATAGGCCCTAATCGCCAGCCAGGCTTACGGACCCTACCCGTGCATGAATATTGTGCACCGGGCCTCTAGTATATACATATAAACTTTTACATATTATATAGCAAAAGAATTTATTTACAAGTGTTTATAATTTTACATCTTTTGTATTTATATAAGTTTGAAATTTATTTATATACAATACACATATGATTCCTAATTTCTTATTTTAAAGAATGTCAAACCTATAATAGACCCTAATTTTAAAATGTGTATAGGTTATAAATAGGCAATTAACTACAACAGCAAACCACTAATGACCAATAGATTAAAAAAAAAAAAAAAGCTTTTGACCTTACTGGTGGTTAAAGAAATGCAAATGAAAATGAGATATATTTCCACCCACTACATGAGTAAAGATCAAACTTTCTCACCCAATGTTGACAGGGTGTTGGGCAAGCAGGATAAATAATCAACACACACACACACACACACACACACACACACACACGCTGCTATTCTTCTCTGTAGTGCTCCTTGCAGATGTTATTACCACCAACAAATGTGTCTACTGAACCCAGTGAGATTATCAGTTAGATTTGGCACATAATTCAGACTTACTGCTGGGAGAAAATAATATTTTTGGTATTGATGTATTTTGAACAGTATCAATTGAATTTGTTACATGTATCCCTCCTCCTCTTTTCATAATTAGAGATTTTTTATCTGGGTATAGAATGACTCAGATTAAAGACTACATTTCCCAGTCTTCCTTACAGTTAGGTAGGGCCATGTGACTAACTTCTGGCCAATGGTATGTAAGCAAAAGTGTCATGTGCCAACAGTTTGCCCTCTGTCCACCCTTCTTACTCCTGCTGCTTGGAATATGGGTGTGATGGCTGGAGCTCCAACCAGGACCAGGAGGATGAGAGTCACCTCTTGGCTGGCAGAGCCAGCTGTCAGCTGGAAGGAGTCCTGAGGATTTCGTTGAACCCCCTGCGTCCACTCTCAGACCTCATTCTCTGTCTACCTCCCTGCTCTATTTTTGTCCATTTAACTCTTAATCATTTAAGACACTGTGTATTTTGCTTATTTATTTTGTTGGTTGTCTTTCTCACTGCTCTATCCCTATGTCAAGGCTAAGTGCTTCAATTCCTATCTGCTGAATGAATACATAATAGATAGGCAGGTTTTTTGTTTGTTTTTCATGCATTAACTAGAGACTTGATGCACGAAAGTTGTGCAAGGGGCTCGGCCCTCACAGCCCCGGCTTCGGTCTAATTAGCATATTACAATTTTATTATTATAGATTTAGAGAGAGAGAGAGAGAAATGTCAATTCATTGTTCCACTTAATTTATGGATTCATTAGTTATTTCTTTCTTTTCCCAATATGTTTTTATTGAGTTCAGAGTGGAAGGGGGAGAGAGAGAGAGAGACATCAATGATGAGAGAGAATCATTAATCGGCTGCCTCCTCCATGCACCACACTGGGGAAAGAGCCTGCAACCCGGGCATCTGGAAAGAGCCTGACCGGGAATGGAACTGTGACCTCCTGGTTCATAGGTCCATGCTCAACCACTGAGCCACGGAGGCCGGGCCATTGATTGTTTTTTGTATGTGTCCTGACTGGGGATGGAACCCATAACCTTGGCATATCAGGACCATGTTCTAACTAACTGAGCTACCTGGAAAGGGCCCTTGTGTGTTTTCAAGGAAAGCACTTTAAAAGGTAGAATTGTTCTACAACAAAGTACCTAGGAATGCTCCCAAGCTACTTTGCAAAATCCGTTAGAAGAAACCACATTTCCTTATTTCTTTTACTTGAACTGTAGACAGTCCCCAAATTGCTCAGTTTGATTCCCTTTGAAAAAGAAACTACATACTTTTCTTGGCCTTAGGTACATTTCATCTAGCAATTGGAAAAAGGATAACCCTGTTAGGCCAGTGATTTAAATCCAGGCAAAATAAACACCGCACTTGGCATGTAAGTAGCTAGTTTAAACAGACTCTTAACTCTGAGCTTACCTCCTTCCTCAGTTCTGCTTATGGAGTATGAATAAGGCCATTGACCACCTTTTAGAAAATTTTTTTGAGTGGTGGAAAGTTGGAGACATTCTCCTGGTTAAATTTAGTTTTTTGTGTTTCTTTTTCAAGTGCTGTACAATTAAAAAAATTTTTTTTTTTTTTTTAAAAAAAACACAAACTTGTTGAGTGAATTCACATGCCAGGCACTGGGCTAGGTGCTGCAAGTCCCCCCCCTTCCCCAGACCCTGCTCTGAATGCAGCAGTTTTTCAAGTGGAGAAAACATTCGGTTAATCAACAAATGTATTCAAATAGGCTTTGATTGACTATGTTCCAGTTCTAGGCACTTGGGAGACACCAGAGAACAAAACACAAAGACCTCATTCCCATGGGCCAACGTTCCCATATTTATTGAACAATGAGTTGTGCTGAGAAAGGTGTAGTGAGCTGGGACACAGAATGAGCTTAAAACATGCGCCCTGTCTCTAGGGAATTGTTAAATGACTACAGGAACAAACAATAAGATGATGGTGGATAAAACAAGGCAGTTAGAAATTCTCACAGGCAAAACTGCATGGAAGAGGCTGAGAGTGTGGTGGGAAGGCAGAGAAAAGAACCTGAAAGGGCTCACGGGGGCAGGGGGGGGGGGGGACGGGAGGGGGGCGCTCGGAAAGGGTGATTTGAGGAAGGGCGCCTGGGCTGATGGATCACTCACACAGATACAGGACTGAGGGGATTTTCAAGTAAGGCAAGCTCAGAGAGTGAGGGTGGAGCATGGCTGATTGTGATGTGTTTGCAAGGCATCACTTCCGGCCTCACCAGGATGGTGAATTTATCCATTCTTTCCTGACTCAAAGCTTTCTTGAGCAACTATAATGTGCTAGATACTCTTTGCCAGGCCTAACGGTGAGCAAAACAGAAAAAGTCTCTTCCTCATGGAGCTTACATTCTGGAGAGGAAGCAGGCACAGTTAAACATGTGAATAAGCAATACAATTTTAGATAATGGCAAGAAAATACTAGTAAAGCAGGATAGGGCCATAAAGGGAAAGGGGGTGGGAAAGCTATCATAAAAAAGGGTGACCGGTGTGTGTGTGGGGGAGCAGATAATGGTGGCCAGAGTTCCAACTTGTGGATTAGGAAATAGAGAGCATGGCAGGTCTCTGAACAAAGTGGTAGTTAGGAAAGCTAAGTCTAACGGTAACCTTTCACGCATGAGATGAGCAGTGGGTGAGATGCCCTCACACCTCTGCCCCATCTGAATTTCAGAGCACTTACTGAAGAGGGCTATGGGTCCCATTCCCTCTTACAGAAAACACACAGTGGCCTCAGTGCACACTGTTACCGGGGAGAGGAAGAGACCTTGGTGTTCTTGTCTTCTTGAAGAAAAGATTTCAATCAAGACTCAAGGTGTAGAAAAGCAAGCAAGAATTTATTGACCGCAGCCAAAACATACTTAGGGCCGTGAAACAAGGAAGGACATAGAAGAAGCAACAGGAGAGCCTAGGCTGGGCTGCTCTGGCTCACTGCGAAGTCAGAGACTTCCTGTACACCCCCTACTGGGGATGGAGCCCACAACCTGGGCATGCGCCCTGACCAGGAATTGAACCAGCGACCTCTTGGTTCCTGGGTTGACACTCAACCTCTGAGCCACACAGGCCAGGCACAAACCATTTACTCTTAAGTGCCCTTGGTTTAGGGAAGATAGGATTTGCTAGGTGTCTGCAAATTGTCTTAGTTTGCCTATTCAGCTTGTCCTGGAATTTTCCTAGCTTCTCACTTTTCTGTAACAACACTGTCTACCGGTGTTCAAACTAGAGCTCTGAGTTCTGCATCAGCATTCTCTAAAATAAATACCAAATCCCACACGCTGAATATTTTAGAAGCATTTCAAGGTTTACTCTATTAAAAAAGGAAGGAGGAAAGATTTTGCTAATAGTCATTGTAACTGCCAAAGTCAAATTTTCACTCTGAAGTTTTAAATGGCAATGGCTGTCCATTTTTCAGATATAACATAAAATAAAATGGTTTCTTGTAAAAGTGATCAAAACAAACAACAAAAATGACACTAGAAACCCCTCCTTTACAGTCTTCCCTCTTCCCCAGCTTTCTAACCATTAACTGTCAGAATCTTAGTGTTATAGGCGGCGGGAACGGCACCAGGTGGGGTCAGACCAAACCTGGGCTCAGCAACCTTGGTACTTGGGTTCTGGCTAGGAAAGAATTCAGAGCCAAGACCCAAACTGTTATAAAATATTTATTTGGTGAATCACAGAGGTAGGAATTACTTTTTACAAGTTATAGTGGTAAAGGAAGGGCCCTTGGAGCTTGGGATTGAGGAAGCTAGTGGTAAGGTGCCTGGGGTAGAGGTATTAGGGGAGATCCCAGGAGAAGATCTTAATAGAATATTCAGCAGTTTTCCAGGTTTGGCCTTTCAGGGTTGTGGTCTCCACTGATTGATTGGATCCACTGGGGCAGGGGCTCATTATTCAATGCAGCTGGTCCTGAGGATGACCTGGGTTTTGTTGCTTATCTGGGGGAGCTGAAATACAACTGAGGTATAGATGTTATCTCCAGGGAGGAAAGGTCAGGGGGTCCAAACCTTTGGAGCGGCATTATGCTAGGCACCAGGAGCTTTCCACCCTGGTGATCCTCCATACCTGGTGTCTAACTGCCTACAATATCAGGATGGGTTTCCCAAGATGCTCATTTAATGTAAACTTTTATAATCACCTTGACTAGTGTCTACGTTTGCACACACACAGATAAGGAAATCGACACGGCAGGGAAAGCACTGGGTGGACTGGGCGGTAAGGGGCCCCCTTCACGAGCCCGGGACCTCAGGGCTCAGGGGTCACCAGTGCCGGGAAGACAGGTGGGAAGGGGGCGGCGGGAAGTGAAAGGGCGGTGCCAGGCGGCCAGGAGGGAAGTGGGGGTGTGGGGATGGGCTTGGGGGATGGGAGGCGGTGGGTGGGAGGCCCGGCAAGGCCTGAGATGCCCGGGAGGAGTGGCGGGGCAGGGCCTGGGGCGAGGTGGGGTAGGGTGCCCAGACTAAGGTGGGGGGTGTGGCCTGGGGAGGGAGGCAGGTGGGTGTTGTAGCGGGAAGTGGGAGGCGGGGCGGGAGGCAGGGCCAGGAGAGAGGCGGGGCAGGGCACGGGGCGGGGCGCTGGACGAGTCCTTTGGTGTTGCCCCCGAGTCAACACGCGCTTCTGCTTCCGGACGTCGGGGCAAGAAAGTCCCTGGGGTCCCCCGCAAGTTTGGGGTTCCCGCAAGTTCAGGTCCCCGCGAATTCCGTGTCCGAGCCGTCTCGGTCCGCGCCGTCTCTGGGCCGGTGTCCAGCTGCTCCAGCTGTGCCGGGAGCGCACGGGCCGGACCGGCGCGGGGTCCAGGAGGAGAGGGGGGCTTTCTGCGCGAAAATGAGGAAGCCCGACGGGAAGATCGTGCTTTTGGGGGACATGAACGTGGGAAAGACGTCGCTGCTGCAGAGATACATGGAGCGGCGCTTCGCGGACACGGTCAGCACGGTGGGCGGCGCCTTCTACCTGAAGCAGTGGCGCTCCTACAACATCTCCATTTGGGACACCGCAGGTGAGGGCGGCGCCTCCCGGGCCCCCAGTGTCCTGGAGCTCCGCGGGGACGGGGCGAGGGCTCCGCCCTAGAGTAGCGTCCCCAGGGCCGGGGTCCTCCAGGGCAGGAGTCCTCCAAGGCAGGCCCCCCAGGGCCGGTTCCCCAGGGCAGGCCTCCCCGGTTAACTACAGCGTCCCCTCCTCCCATGGCAGGTGACCCCATTTCAGGGATCAGGCCCCCAGTCACAGTGCACATTCCCACTTGTTGTCTTTTGCTGGTTGGGAAACTCTTAGTGTTCAACCACGTGGTGTATTTAATGACGACGCAGTCGAGCTTTAAAAGTACCCCTGGCTCCAGAGAGGAGCGGTGTCACTTGTGTGCCCTATGGTAGTGTCTAGCACACAAGTGACACCAGAGCGTCATGGGCCTGCACTGAGCCTGCAGGTGATGACCCGACTCACTTAAGTGCTATCACAAACAGTTCTCATTAGATATCCACAACAATTTTGGGGGGTGAGCAAGGCTAGTATAGTTACCCTCCCCCCCCCTTTTTTTTTACAAAAGAGGAAACTGAGGCACGGAGCCTTCAAGGTTCACTCAGGAAAGTAGGAAACAGAACTCAAGTGTCTCCTCTCTTAGTCCCAAGCATATCTGCATCTTCCACTTTCTTTATCATCTGCTTGATCTCGGCTCTTATATGTTATGGAACTTGGAGCGATTTTCTGCAGCAGCATTTCTATGATAGGTAATGAATTATTTTTAGTGTGTGTAGTATTTGTGATTTTCCAAAAGTACAGCTTAAAAGAACTTGATTCAAGGGTTCAGTTTACAATGGCAATATGGTGTTGCAATAGAATATATGTCCTTTCCCATGAAAAAGAATAAGTAAATAAGAAACTAAATAGTATGGCATGTTTTCGGTGGACATTCTTTTTAGAAGCCTGAAACTTTAAGGTCTGACTTTTTAAATGTCAGCACTTTAAGCATGACATAAATACCCAAAGGTGCTGTCTAGATTTTTAAAACTGCCAGCTTGGGCGCACCCGTCTGCCAAATAAACAAGATTTTAACTAATTCTCTCTTTAAAACTGAATTAATGATGCCCACTGAGGTACATTCACTTCTCTTCCTTCCTTCCTCCTTTTTTATTGCTGTCTTTTTTGTTATTATGGCAGTCAATGTCTTGACTAATTTATTACAGTCACGCTGTAAAAATAGCATCTTCCCTGCTCTTTGCTCCAGCTCCAGGCCACAGAGTGAGGTTTCTCTAAGATCCTTTATGCTTAAAGCTGACTCTAGCACTAAGCATTTGGTAGCCATGGATCACAGGCTCTAGAAGTCAAATCAAGTCAAATTAACAGGACTCGTCTGCTTGTTTTGGACAAGGCTGGTCCTTTCGTTCCTTTTGTTGACTGGCTGGACCTCTCTGCTGTCCTTGGTTTACAAGAGGATAATGCAGAGATGGCATTGGGGACCCAAACCGAGAGCCCTGCAGTGGCCACCGTGAGAACCTGCTTTTCACCACCAGGTTCTGATGTTTCTGGAACAAGAGCTGACCTTAGGTGTCACATCCCGCACCTCCGTCCTCTGTGGTGAGACGCAGCAGTGTAATTTTGGCTGGCCACTTTCTTCTTTACTGATAAGGACACGATGCAGCCAGAATCTTGATCACCAGAGGATTAGTAATATAGCTAATGAGGTGTCCCGGATACTTTGTTGGGCTCCTTGGGGAGCAGCGATTCATTTCCTGTCTGCCTAAGGTGCCGCCTCCTTGTTCCTGGAATCCGCAGTGTGAGCCCAGTCAGGCTCCCCCGGCCCGTAGGGGACGGCCAGGCCCCTTCTCCCCATTGTCAACCTGTGTACACATGCTTAGGCTCAGAGTCAGCGGTCACACAAGCTACTTCTGTGCCTGGCTCCGCAGTGACTGTGGGGTTATGGGCCACTTGGAGGGGAAGGAGGGCTATGAATATAGATAGATACCTTTTCAGTCATCCTGTTGGGAATTCAGAAGTTTAACTTTCAAGGGATCCTCCTTTTGTCTTGTTCTTATATTTTCTTTCCACTCCACATTGTTTTTTTAAGTTGTGTTCATTTAAATTTCCAAAACCGAGGCAGAAAGATGAGAACCAGCTAGAGCAGCGGTCGCCAGCCGGTGGTCCACAGACCACTGGTGGTCAGTGAGGTCCGAAAGGTTGGGGACTGCTGAGCTAGAGGATGGATTGTTTTTCAATGCTGCTCTTGGTTGCATGGGGTGGGTGGGGTGGAAGTGTGCGGTTGTGGAAGGTATTAGGTTTTTTAATAGGAAAAGTGATAGTAAGGAGTGTGAGTTTCTGTTTTACTCTTGGCATGGATCTCACTGATATGTGGAATCTAATGAACAACATAAACTAATGAACAAAAATAGACCCAAAGACATGGAGACATTGATCAGACTGTCAAACCTCAGAAGGAATGCAGGGAAGGTGGAGAGATCAATGAACTCATGTGCGTATGTGCATAACCCACGGACACAGATAGTAGGATGGTGAGGGCTTGTGGGGGAAGGGGTGTTGGAGAGGGCAATGGGGGAAAAGGGGACATATGTAATACTTTCAACAATAAAGATTTATTTAAAAAACAACAACAACAATGTACCTGGCTGCCTGAAGCCTGCAGGTCAGGGGAAGCTAGAAGGGGGAGATTTGTCCAGGTGCAGGGACTTTCCTTCCATTATGCCTTCGTGGCTCTGCCCTTACCTACTTGGGCAGCTGGACGTGGTCACCAGATACGGTTTGCTAAATCCCAGAAGCAAAAGGAGGTTGCCCGGAGATGAGACAGAGCCCCAGCAGAACGTACCACTACCTGGGCAGCCTAAAAAGATGTTGCCCACTGTTCAGCAAACTGAGCCCCGACTGTGTACCTGGGCACTGTTTCAGGCTCTGCTCTACAGCAGCGATTTTCAACCTTTTTCATCTCATGGCACACATAAATTAATCACTAAAATTCTGGGGCACACCTAAAAATATATTTTTTTGCCCATCTGTAAAAAAAAAAAAATAGGTATAATTTTGATTCATTCACACCGATGGCTATTGTGTTGGCTGTTGTCATCTTTTTAAATGTGACAATCTAAGGGAAAAGGAGTCAGTGCCCCAGACCAGTGGTCGGCAAACTGCGGCTCGCGAGCCACATGCGGCTCTTTGGCCCCTTGAGTTTTTAGCAAAGGCCAGCTTAGGAGTACCCTAATGAAGTTTATAGCAATGTACCTACCTATATAGTTTAAATTTAAAAAATTTGGCTCTCAAAAGAAATTTCAATCGTTGTACTGTTGATATTTGGCTCTGTTGCCTAATGAGTTTGCCGACCACTGCCCCAGACTAAATAGTCAGGTATTGCATGTTTTGAAAATTCTTGTACACACCAGTTGAAAATCTCTGTTCTGCAGCAATGATAAGCTGGCCAGGACCTCGGTTCCATGTGCTTTAAGCTCCAGAGGAGAGGCCAACAGAGGAAATAAGTGGCATCACCTCACACCTGATCATTGTTTTGAAGAAAACATAGCAGTGAGAAAGTGACAGAGTGCCTTAATAGATCCCATCACCAGACCTGGAAGGCTTGACACCCTCCTTATTTGTCCCTCATTTCTCAAGGCTGTAGCCCCTGGAGGGTGGGGGATATGACTTATGTTTACAATATATCTCCTTTCCTTCAGTTTCCAGTAACATGTTCCTCATTTCCCTTCTCCATGCTTTCACCTGTAGTCTGTTCATGCCAATCGAGCTATTCTCTAAGATGAACTCCATGCTCCCTACTTTGTTTTTTTTTAAATATATTTTTATCGATTTCAGAGAGGAAGGGAGAGGGAAAGAGAGATGGAAACATCAATGATGAGAGAGAACCATTGATTGGCTGCCTCCTGCATGCCCCACACTGGGGATCCAGCCTGTAACTCAGGCACAGGCCCTGACCAGGAATTGAACCTTGACCTCCTGGTTCATAGGTCAACGTCCAACCACTGAGCCACACCAGCCGGGCTGCTCCCTACTTCCTTGTCAGCCCTTACTAGAACAGTACACTAGGGGTTCTGTGAACACCTCCTTGAAGAAGTTATAGTGTTCTTGCACCTCCGTGTCGCTCACATGGCTGTGCAATCCCTCTGTGGTTTAGGGGGTGTTCTGTGGATTCCAGTACAGGTTGAGCAGTGCTATGGTCTGGCTGAAAACCGGTTTATTTTGAAGCCTGAGCACCTGGAGGCCCTGATCTTAAAAAAACACAAACAGTTAACCTTATCCTTCTCAGTCTCGAATATCGAAGCTAAATATTCAGCCATTTGTACCCGAACCTCCCTATCCCACTTTTAAAAGACTTGTGATTACACCAGGCTCATCCTGATAACCCAGTGTAATCTTGTTTTAAAGTCAGCTGGTTAGCAATTTTAATTTATCTGCAACCTTATTTCCTCCTTTCCTTGTCACATAGTATATTCATAGACTCCAGGGATTAGAGCTTCTTTGGGGGGTCGTTGTTCTGCTGAGCAGAGCCATTGACCACATGTGTGACTTTGTGGCTGTGTCACCTCTCTCCACCTCACTTCCCTTACCTGTAGGTAAGGAAATAACTGTAGCACCCACCTAGAGTGTTGTTAGGAGTCAATGAGTTAATATTGACCAAGTGCTTCAAAGGAGGAATGAGGAAGCTTTGTGTTAGTATTTGCTAAATAAACAGTTGTCTCCTGGCCCTGGGTGACTAGGACAATGAGGGCAACCAGCAAACATGTCACAGAGGGAAAAGAGAGGGAAAAGTAATTCTGTAATATATAGGGAGATCAAAGAGAGGGAAAATTCAGAGTAGTTGGTTTAAGATCTTCCTCTTGAACAACTTTAGTGCAACCCAGGAGAGGATGCTGGCATTCCGGGTTAGGCAATCATGGTGCCTGGAAAAGGATGAATATAATTGCCCATGCCTGTGAAGTTAGCTAGGAGGGGGCCACATCTGCGAAGGATGGGGTGGCGCACAAGTGAACGTGCTGGATGAGACGGACCATGCATGTGAGGGCCGCAAGCTCATCATCATTCTTCCAATCTGCACAGAAGCCACAAGCCCAGCCCCATAGGCAGCTGTTCTAGATCTAGGGGATGGTGGAGATGCCATTTCCAAAGTGATGCTAGTTCAGGTTGTAAAGGTGGCAGTGTTGTGAATGAGCCTAGAGCCCAGCTCTCTATGACAGGGACCCCAGAGTTACTGACCATTAATCCTTTGGAATGGCATGTGAGGGCTGCATCTGCATATTTTAAAAAACATTGAGAGATTGGTACAGAAGTGGGTAGACAGCCTAAAGCAGCCTTGGGCAATACGGCCTGCGGGCCGGATCCGGCTGTTCTATCCGGTTCTCTTGCTCTCCCCTCCGCTCCTTTACTTTGAATTTATATTAGTTCACACAAACACTCCATCCATGCTTTTGTTCCGGCCCTCCGGTCCAGTTTAAGAACCCATTGTGGCCCTTGAGTCAAAAAGTTTGCCCACCCCTGGCCTAAAGCAAATGTGGAGCCAGGGTGGAGGACTTATCTCTTACTAGATTAGTACAGCTGCTGAGTGGTTTATGAGGTCCTGATATGTCAATTCTCAGCCTGACAATCAGTATTTGTGTGACAGGAGAGCATCTGATGGGTTACATTCCCTTTTTCAGATCAGAGGAATGACCTGGCCCCTCACCAGTCATTGTAAATAAAATTTTATCGACACACAGCTGTGCCCAGCATTTACATACTGTCTGTGGCTGCTTTCCCGTTGCAGTAGTGGATCTGCATTGTTTTAACAGAGACTATGTAGCACAGAAAGACAAAACTATCTGCCCTTTGCAGAAGCAGTTTGCTGACCCCTGGTTTAGGTCATCCAAAGTGGAAACACTTCTCTAAAAGTCTTCTTTAGTTACAGAAGAAGTGTTTAGCGTTCAGTGATTGAGGAACTCATGATTCAGTTAAATTCAAGTAGCATTCAAGTTTCTCCTGTATGTGTCTGATCTGAGCTAGACTGGGGTGAGGGTGAGGACCTGAATTTAAGATTAGCATGAGCTTCTGACAAAAATTCTTAGAAATAAATCTTAGTTGAGGTTTGGGATCTGGAAGCTAAACATGCATAGCCTGTGTTGTAGGAGCGTCCATAACTGTGTAGGGGAGTCCATGTCATTTTAGGTGGTCCCAAGTCTTTGTAGGTGGTCCCAAGTCTTTGTAGGTGGTCCCAAGTCTTTGTAGGTGGGTCCATGTCTTTGAAGGTGGGCCCCCATCTTTACTGAAGATTTTGAATGGGTGTCTTTGAGTGCAAGTCATTCTTTGCAGAATTCTTCTGTTTGTTTTTTTTTAATTTTTATTTTTTACCAAAAGCAGTGGCCTGAATATGAATGTGGATATTAAGATAGGTGGAAGAAAATTGACTGCTGGTTTCAGCAAGGCAGACAAAGTGCCATTATACTGAGAGATTGCTGAGGACAAAGGACGCCTGTGAGCTACTGCATGTGCTGGGAGGTCCCCAAGAGTCCTCCTGGAGGGGGCACCAGGAATTCTGCGGGTGGGAAGAGGTATTTTAGGCTCACTAGTGAGGTGTTGATTCAGGAGAATTTAACAAATTAAGGTCAGTAATCTTTAGTAACTAATAATACCTGAATCACATTTAATGTCTCTGGAAGATAATGGCATGCTTTGTTATCTTGAAGTTTGCAGGGGAAATAGAAACTCTCTGATTCCAAATTGAACTTGCCCCCCCCTCTTGCTTCATTGAGACTTCATATAACTTCCTTTCAGCGAAAAAGACATTTTACACACACACACACACACACACACACACACACACTCTCACACACATTTAAACAACTGCTTATTCTTAGAATAATGGCTTCATCACTGTGATGACAGGTTTTCATGGTCCCACCATCCTGTGCCATCGGCCTAGGCAGGTTCCGGTATTCTTTTTACCCCGACTGACCCAGACTCCTGACTCCTCTGTACACTGCTGAGGGGTGTTTCTGTTGGGCCTCTGGATCCAGTGAATGTCCCCCTCAAAGCCCCTCCCAGCCTGGATTATCTTTCCTCCTCTACTCCCGTAGCCGAGACAGGTGCCTTAGAACTTAGCCAAGGGCACTAGAGACATTCCTCCTTTTATTCCATTTCACTTTATTGTGCTTCGCAGACATTGTATTTTCATCACCATTGAGGCAAGACCCTGTACCAGCAAAAGGATTACAACTCACTGAAGGCTCAGATGATGGTTAGCATTTTTTAGCAGTAAAGTATAGTTTAATTAAGCTATGTCCATTGTGGTTTTGTTTTCTTTTTTTGTTTTTTTTCCCTTTAATATTTTTATTGATTTCAGAGAGGAAGAGAGAGGGAGAGAGAGATTGAAACATCAGTGATGAGAGAGAATTATTGATTGGCTGCTTCCTGCATGCCCCCTACCGGGGATCAAGCTCGCAACCTGGGCATGTGCCCTTGACTGGAATTGAACCACAGGCCGATGCTCTATCCACTGAGCCAAACCGGCTAGGGCCCATTGTGATTTTCTTTAGGCATAATGTTATTGTTCACTGAACAGACTGCAGTATAGTGTACACATAATTTTTATTCATGGGAAAACCAAAAAAATGAGCGTGACTCACTTTATTGCAGCATTCACTTTATTGTGATAGTCTGATACCAAATCTGCAATATCTCTGAGGTATGCCTGCATTTGTAATTCATCACATGTGCCGGTCTTCCTTCTGATCTCACTTCACTTATGGTCTCTCTCCCTGGGAAATCCCCTCTCCTGGCAATGCCCAACTTGGCTTTATTCTCATCTTTCAGTGTCGTGTTTTGTGAAGCAGTCCTTGGTCATTGCAGCGGAGGAGGAATTCCTCCTTCCTCCAGACTGTGCTACAATGTGACCTGGTGTTCTTCACTGTGTTCTGCCTGTTATCTGTTTTTGTCACCTGTTCGTTTTATCTCTGATTTACAAACTCCTGGAGAGAAGATTGGGTTTTATTCATTTTTATGCTCTCTGTAGAATCTATCATTTTACTCTACAGTATCTTTTTTTTAATTTAATAAATCTTTATTGTTCAGATTATTACAATTGTTTCTCCTTTTTTCCCCCATAGCTCCCCTCCACCCGGTTCCTACCCCACCCTCTGCTCTTACCTCCCCCCCACTGTCCTCATCCATAGGTGTACGATTTTTGTCCAGTCTCTTCCTGAACCCCCCACACCCTTTTCCCCCTGAGAATTATCAGTCCACTCCCTTTCTATGCCCCTGATTCTCTTATATTCACCAGGTTATTCTGTTCCTCAGATTTTTAATTCACTTGATTTTTAGGTTCACTTGTTGATAGATATGTATTTGTTGTTCATAATTTTTATCTTTACTTTTTTCTTCTTCCTCTTCTTAAAGAATATCTTTCAGCATTTCATATAATACAGTATCTTTTTTAAGCTAAGCTTTTGCTGAGTGAAATTGTTGAAAGCAATGGGAAAAATTGGGGGAGGCTGAATTGCATGGTTTTATTTTTGTAATGTATTGACTCTGAAAGATAAAACCAGCGTAAAAATATTGTCATGAACTCTGTAACACAGCTAAAATGAGGCCATTGTGTACATGGTAAGGAAATACTGGTCTGTGGTGTTAATTATATGTGTCTTCAAACAACTCTTGAGGAACTCATCTCTTTTCACTTTGATATCATTAAAAATCTATCTAGAAGGTGAGTGGAAGCACTGCTGCTGAACTTTAGGGGCCTGCTGGGAACAGGACTTCTGTAAGGACAAATATGTCTGGAAGGCTGTGGTCCAAGGCCATTTTTGCTGGCTATAAGCGGGGTCTCCGGAACCAGAGGGAGCACACAGCTCTTCTTAAAATTGAAGGTGTTTCTGCTCGAGATGAAACAGAATTCTGTCTAGGTAAGAGATGTGCTTATGTGTACAAAGCAAAGAACAACACGGTGACTCCTGGTGGTGAACCAAACAAAACCAGAGTCGCCTGGGGAAAGGTAACTCGTGCTCATGGAAACAGTGGAATGGTTCGTGCTAAATTCCGAAGCAACCTTCCTGCTAAAGCTATTGGACACAGGATCCGGGTAATGGTGTACCCCTCGAGGATTTAAACTTACTGAAAATAAATAAAATGGATTTGTTTTCCTGTGGAAAAAAAAATCTATGTAGACATGAAGAATAACACATCAGGACATCTGCTTCTGGGAAGATGGATCAGATGTACTTTTCCCTACTCTTCCCACTAATTGCAGCTAAAATTTTTGAAAAGTTATATACAAAACAAACATAAGAAGATTCTGAAAAGTGGAGAGAAGAAGGCAGACTGGCCAGGGGCCTTGAGATCCAAGGAATGGCACAGTGAGGTGAGCTCCCTGGGTTTTCTTTCTGCTTCATTTATCCCAGACATTCAGGTGGCGTCAGAGTTAGGGACTCGAGCTCCATCCCCACCAGGTGGTAATGAGCCCTCCCACTTTGTGGTGCTGGTGGAGGCCATGTGGGGAGCTTGGACTTGTGCCTCCAACTGTCATGGAAAGTGTTCATGCCTGCCCTAGCCCCCTTAGCCCCTCTGAGGTTGTTGTACCAGAGGGAGACAGCTAAAATGTAAGGCTTATGTAAGATCCAGAGTCTCATAACACAGTATGAAAATGTCCAGGTTTCCATCAAAACTCATTTAATATGCAAAAACCAGGAAGATCTCAATCTGAATTTTAAAAAAGGCAATCAGGCCCTGGTCAGTGTGGCTCAGTTGGTGAGGCATCATCCCGTACACTGAAGGTTTGCTGATTCGATTCCCAGTCAGGGCATATGCCCGGATTGCAGGCTCAAACCCCTGTGGAGGGCATGCAGAAGGCAGCCAATCAGTGTCTTGTTCTCACATCGATGTTTCTCTCTCTCCTTCTTCCTTCCTCTCTCTGTAAAAATCAATAAAACTCTGGTCGGGCCCTGACCAGTTTGGCTCAGTGGATAGAGCGTCGGCCTGCGGACTGAAACGTCCCAGGTTCGATTCCGGTCAAGGGCATGTACCTTGGTTGCGGGCACATCCCCAGTAGGGGGTGTGCAGGAGGCAGCTGATTGATGTTTCTAACTCTCTATCCCTCTCCCTTCCTCTCTGATAAAAAAAAATCAATAAAATATATTTAAAACAACAACAACAAAAAAAAACCCCTCTGGTCGGTGTTGTTTGCAGCAAAGATGAGACCATTCTGACTATCATAAAAGCCATTGTTCAGCTTTGGAGTTATCGAAAATGCTTAATTTCCCAACGCAGCAGTAGTCATTGAATTTGGCATATCCACTGTAGGTCACCATGTTACAGGGCAGGAATGGAAACTGTAGAGTCTGGCATAACCTTTAAAACTAGAACAGGATTTAAAGGACAATTTTCTCAGCCTCTTCCTCTTTCAGATGAGGGGACAGACATAAGAAGTTATTTGTCCACCACCCAGTGGCTAGTTGATGGCTAGTTGGTGGCAGAACAGGGGCCAGAGCCAGGTCTGGTGACTCAGCCACCCTTCCCTGCTGCCTTTCTTGCTGTTGCTGTCATGTACACTGATTTAATTTAGGGGCATCTGTGCTTTGAAATTCTCCCTTACTACAGTCTGCTAGAAACCAGGGCAGTGTTCCTATGGAAAACTTGCTTGGGAAGTGTTTTCTGAAAGGTTTCCAGGTTGCTAATGGACAGCCCTTCCTGGAGGCTCCTGCTTCTATTGGTAGCAGGGATTTCTATTGGCTTCCTGGGAACCAAATATCATACTTCTGGGCCTGGCCTCTCTTTTTTTTTTTTCCAGAAGAGAGAGAGAGAGAGAGAGAGAGAGAGAGAGAGAGAGAGAGAGAGAGAGATCATTTGCCTCCCATACGCTCCCTGACCAGGGATTGTGTCCTGACCGGGAATTGAACCCACAACCTTTCTGGTGTACAGGATAATGCTCCAACCAACTGAGCCACCTGGCCAGGGCTAGCCTCACTTATTTCTTGTAACTACTTTGTGTGGTTGGCATTTTTGTCACCTCCCTTTTGCAGACCATGAAGCTAAGGCCCAGAGAGGTCACGCAGTTAGCTCAGTCAGGTTGCACTGTGGACGCTCAGGAGCCTGGATTTGAGGTCTGCGTTTTGTCTTATTTTAGTCTCTGTTATGGCCTTTCTCTCCTCAAACAAACAAAATGTATATACTACTGGGAAACATGGAAAGCATGGGAAAATTGCTATCAGTTTGTATTATTATTTTTAGTTCTTTATTTTCTGAAAACTAGAGGTGCACTTTAGCCAAATGCTCAATGTTACAATTTTAGTAAAAATTCTAAGCCATGAAAAATTTCCAAATCAGGTATTTTCTTGAAGGACTCATGACTTAAGTGGAATTAAGTAAGTAATGCATTATAGCAATTCAAGGCTGTTCTGTGTAATGCTAGTGCTAATACACCAAATAGTGCCAAAAGGTTAGAATTATGGTATTATCTACTCTATTATTCTGCCTTGAATTATTTAAAATAACACATTTGTTGCATCAAAGAATGCATTGTGCCATGTTCTAACTGAAGTTGCCTTAGCTAATGCTGTCATGTTTATTTTTGTATTCTGCTAGGCTATTTCCCTATTTACTTTTTAAAAGTTTTAAATTTTATTATTAATAGCCTTCATAGGCATCTAGAGTTATCTTGTGGTAGATAAACATTTACACCTCGTTTAAGAAGTTGTTTTGTTGTGGTCGTACCTGAAATGCTTACCTTTACCTGAAAGCAAATGTTCAGATGTGGAGAATAAACCTAATGGCATGTTTGTCATGCTGTTTGTATAGGCTGGTTAGCTGTCACGAAGCCTGTGGCCTTACAAAGTCCTTCAGGAATCCCCCACAAAACCCTCTCCAAAGCCTCCCCAAGATGAGGCTCTATCACAGATTCTGGCCCATGAGTAGCTGCTGCCTACATAGCACTTACTGTGTGCCTGGACAGTTTAACTCTCCATTGCAACTCATTAATCCTGTCTAGGACTCAAGCACGTAGCCCGGTTAGATCCCGTGTAAGTTCACATGAAGCCTGAAGGGGCTAAGCTGGGCAAACTGCCCTAGAGTTTTTGCACTTAGTCACCAAGCCACACTGTGTCCTTCACAGCAGTGACATCTACTCTAACATGACAGTCAACCAGGACAGAATGCTCAGATACACAATCTATGTGTGTGTGTACAGGATGTGACGGTACAGTCTGTTTAGTGCATAGTGTGCCTGTGAACTGAAAAAAAAACATTGCTGTGCCCAAAAGTGGTAAGTTAAAAATAGTTCCAACTTTGGAGCTGTCTCATAACTAACAAGATTAATGTATTAAAATGTCTGTTCCACCAGCGCTTTACCACGTAGAATTATATGCACTTTACATCGTTTTCATGCCTGAGATGTGCATTCTCATTTATACAGAGCCAGCTAATCCAGTATATTATGTGACTTGAGAGGGGAAGGGAGAGGGATAGAGAGAGAGAAACATCAGTGATGAGAGAGAATCATCAATTGGCCACCTCCTGCACGCCCCCTACTGGGGATCAAGCCCAAAACCCAGGCATGTGCTCTACACCAGGAATCGAACCATGACCTCTTGGTTCCTGGGCTGATGCTCAACCACTGAGCCACGCCAGCTGGACTAAATAATATCTTTAACGTGTATTTATTTTCATATCTGTTTGAGTGTTGTGATTTTTGCCTTTTCTTAAAAATTGTCTTTTAACATGCGTCAGGGTGGAATTGCTTTAAAAAGTGCTTGACCAGATTTCGTCCTTGTGCTAATAGAATTTAGAAGCCCTGCAGTGCCATTGAACCCTTATTGTTTGGCAGTTCCATATCCAGGCTACTCATACCACTGAGAGTGACATGAGCTGCTTAGTCTGGAGCGAGGGGTGTCCTTGAGCAGCTGGGCCTCTTTAAAGATCTGTAAAATGTGCACACTAACAGTGGGGAGAATGAAAGTATGTGTGTGTGTTTGTGTGTGCGTATGCATGCTTGTGAGTATACGTGTGTGCTTGTGTGTGTGCATATGTAGCTTGCCATTCTGCCCAGCAGAATGAAGTGAAATCTCACTCAGTAGTAGCTCTGATGGCAGCTCCTAGAAGGGTCTGTAGCAGACTTGGTTACAGGAAGCAGATTTAGTTGACTCAATAAAAGTGGTGAGGACATGGAGGCCTAGGGAGGCTCAGGGACACCCACATCAATAACCAGGACCGGAGGAAGCAGTGTTTCCTTTCTAACTGGCAGCTTGTCCTAAGAAATGAAGTCGGAATGAGTGGAGGACGTTTTCAGTATTTTCTAAGTTTATGTCATAACTGGCACTCTTCCGTGAGGATCTTGCATCGTGCGTAGGTAAGAATGGTGTGTGACCCTCCTATCCCGGCCCTTTGTGAGGTAGCAGTATGCATTTGTGTCGTGCCTGGGCTTTTTATAAACATTTTCTGTGCTGTTTGAGGACCTTGTTCCTACTCTTCAAAGCTGGTCGACATTGTTTCCTCTCACTGCACATCTTTTCTTTAGTAGTGGCCAAGGCAACATTCCAAACCCAATTAATTTCCAATCTGATTAACTCCAGTTAGTTACTGTGTGGCCACAGGTCCCAGCAGCTCAGCAGTGGAGGTTTCCAAAGCCTGGCAAGGCCTTTCCGCTTCCCTTGGTTGAGCAACCTGCAGCTACTTCATGGCTATTATCAGACACAGAATACCAGGAAGAAGGCGGTAGAGGGGTGAAGTGCAAAAATGGCAAACTCAGGTGTGAGGTGCAGAGTCAGGTGTGCTGATACTGTATCTCATCTTGAATTGATGAGAGCTGTCCCAGACTGCTCCAGGCTTTATGGCATTTGGTCCAAAAGTGAAGTCTGCGGGCAGCAGCAACAGAACCCAAGCCCCACCCAGACCTCTGAATCAGAATCTGCATTTCAACCAGATCACCAGGTGATTCATGCACAGTTTAGGTAGATGAGAGGTAGCTTTGGGCTTATTGCATCCTAGGGTAGAGGAGCAGGGTAGTGATCAGGCCTGAGTTTTCTGCTGTTCTTCGTAGGTACTATTTTTACATGCAATTCTCTCTCTCTCTCTCTCTCACATATGGAATTTTAAAAATTGTGGTGAAATACACATAAAGTAAATTTTACGATTTCATTCATTTTTAAGTGTGCAAGTTGGTGGCATTAAGTTTATGCACATGTGCAAACATGACCAAGATCATCTCCAAAATTTTTCTTCTTCCCAAATGAAGCTCAGTACCCATTAACCACTAACCTCCACTCCCCCTTCCTCCAGCCCCTAGTAAGTGCCATTCTGTTTTCTGTCTCTATGAATTTGACTATTCATAATTATTTAACATTTCTACTTTCATGTATAGCATATATTTAAATACTAGGGGCCCAGTGCACGAAATTCGTGCAGGGGGCGGGGTGTGGTGTGTGTGTCCCTCAGCCCAGCCTGCACCCTCTCCAATCTGGGACATCCCTCTCACAATCCAGGACTGCTGGCTCCCAACATCTCGCCTGCCTGCCTGCCTGATTGCCCCTAACCGCTTCTGCCTGCCAGCCTGATCACCCCCTAACCACTCCCCTGCCAGCCTGATCAACACCTAACTGCTCCCCTGCCAGCCCAATTGCCCCTAACTGCCCTCCCCTGCAAGCCTGGTCACCTCTAACTGCCCTCCCCTGCAGGCCTGGTCACCCCTAACTTCCCTCCCCTTGCAGGCCTGGTCCCCCCTAACTGCCCTCCCCTGCCAGCCTCATCGCCCACAACTGCCCTCCCCTGCCGGCCATCTTGTGGCAGCCATCTTTGACCACATGGGAGTGGCCATCTTATGTGTTGGAGTGATGATCAATTTGCATATGACCTCTTTATTATATAGGACGATCAACTAAGCTCTAACAAAATACTTCAATATGATTGATTTAAAAGGGTTTTTGAACTGTTAAATTAATGAAATTATATCTAGTACTCCCAGTGTTGATCAAAGTCCAATCCTATAGAAAAATGTTATAAAAGTTTGAGCCAAATCTGAAGACATGACCAGTAGCAAGGTCTCAATGGGTTAAGAAAATGCTCTGGAGAATGACAGCTTTGTAGTTCTCTTTATGCATTTGCAGTCCAAGGAGAAACGTAAGGAAGGTTACATGAAACTCATGGTGGTAGCTTGAGTAGGCAGGAGAAAAAGCGGGGAAATAGCTAGTGTTGGATACACAAAATGGTGAGACACATATTCTTTTCCTTTGGTGGGTACAGGATAGTTAGCATTTGCTGTAAATAGACATGGGATCATGGCAACACAACAGCAATGAGTGTTGTGGTCTTGTGCTCTGGTGTCAGAGGTGGTGCCTCTGAGGGGTGTGGAAAAGAAAATCACTCTTGACATTCCAAAGGTATATTATCCTAGATGGATAAGGATAATGGATAGGGTGGATTATGGTAGAGATTGACCTTTGCTAAGGAAGCTACAGGCCTGGGATTTGACTACCCATCATTACCTGCCTTAGGAATTTATGATCAGACCCTTCTATGGGGTTACTTTTGGTCACTGAGCCTGTCAGGCCTGCCATGTGACCCACCTGAGCTCATCAGGCCTGCTCTGTAGTCCCTTTTACATTCATACCAGGTGTCCCCTGTCATCCCAGAAGGCATTCCTGCTTTTATAATGGCTGTCAATGGATAATGTACTTTTGAAGGAGTTTTACTAGGACACATCCAATCTGTTAAGCAAGAGAGGACTAGACATAGTAAACATCTGTAAAATCATTTGTTTCCTTAGGATTGTTCAGAAAGGGTTTAATATGCTGCCCTTGTGATAGAATTAACAGGAAAACACTTATTCTCTGATGTTTGTTTCTTGGAAGACTATATTATGGAGAAGAAGAAAAAAAAACTATTCTGTAGAGCAAAGCTGTTAGAAATAACTGGTGTACTTATTGAGTGGAGTACTCCAGGTAAGAGGGTATTCTAGATAACATAATATTTCGAGAAACCCTTAATAGATTTAAAGCGTTTTCTTAGTATGGTATTTGCAGTTCAGTCTTGAGCTTAAAACAAGTTCAAACTTGCTTTGAAAAATCTGAAATGGTTTTAGTTTCCTGTTTTAATAAGTAAGAATTTAGCAATTAATTGAATTTTTTTTTTGATAATCTCATTCTAAACATTAATTATCAGAGGACAACAGTGTATCTGTTGAAGGTCAAGGAGACTGGATTAAATATCCTGATATGAGAGTTTTTGTTTTTAAATGTAAATCTGTTATATAACTGTACTTTCTTTGGATTTGCCTCTTTTTCTTAATTATAGATTGTTAAAGTACATGTCTTTCAGTGATTTGGTCTTGTTATTGAATTATTCTTAGTAAATTCATGACTGAAAAGAGTGAAGAAATTTAAGGATTAAACTCCAGTTATCATTCTATAACCTTAGTAATAATTTCAGACAGCCCAATTAGTGAGTCACAGGTAAGGGATTAATTTATGTGCAGTTAATTTTTTGAGTGGTTCCTATGATATGCATGGTTTTAGTTTAATCTTTAAATTATCAAACAGAAACAATAGAAATGACACAGGCTGCTCTAGGTAAAAAAAATCATTGTATATGTACTTAAATGTGAAAAGAAATCCATTTTTCTGACACATTGTTCTCTCCTTTAGATGTTGCTATTCTATTAGTTAGAAATTATTTTGGGAGTGGATTCCCTTATTTATAAAAGGAAAAATGTCTCATTTTACGAGTTTGGGTTTGGATGCCTGCAGTGAAATAGTTGCCTGCTGACCTGGCAGTTACGTCCCCAATGCTGTTTTTCATTTTAGTACTTGTGTGAGCTGTGGGCTTCCTAGACTAAGAGTCATCCTCCTTGATGTCATGAAGCACATTTAATTCCCTTTAATGGTCACAGACTATTGAGAGCAAAATCAAAGGAACTATACATGTAAGCAACTAAGTTGGATTATTGGACTTTTGATTATTAGCTTATCTTTAAAATGTTATCTAATCACCTCCTTTGTGGCTATAATTCACTAATAGGTGTTGAGATTTCAAGTCTTCCTCTGGCAGAAAAAGAAAACCCAAAACATTCATTCATATTGTAAACCAGGATGTTTTTCCTTTTAAACGCCTACTCCTTTCTATCCAGCTGACGGCTGTTGGCTCAGAGTTGTGTGAGGTTTTTCCTGTGCGGTAGTGACATGTGCCCCATTGGGGCTCTCCCTAGCCAGGGCAGTGGGAGGAGGCTGGTCTCAGGGTCTTCTGCCAGGAGATGGGTGATTCCCACCCCCGGCTGGTGAGGCCAAGATAAGGCTGTAGACGAAAAGTGCCTAGTAGGCTCCAGCCGTCTGTATTCAGCGTTACCACCAGCGAGAACAATGAGCAATTCATGCAGCCCTGTCCACCCCACCTGCCTTGCTGGGAGGAGACAGCTGTCCTTGTGAGAGCAGGTTCTACCCGGAGGACACGTGCTTTTTGTCTTTGGTTTATCTGGCCTTTTTTGGGTTTGCTTACTTTCTGATAACAGAGGCATAACAGACATCATCCCATTGTTTTTTCTTCTAGACTTTTTTGGAGCCCAGCCCCGCCCCTCCCAGCCTGTCTTAGGGTAGGACCAGAAGCTTACTAGTAGGAGCAGGATCTCTGGAGCCTGGGCTCCGGGTTCAGGTGCTGCCTCGGCCCTCGATGCCTGTGTGTCGCTGGCCAGCCCGTGTTCCTCTGTCAGCGTTTTCATCAGGCCTGGGGTGAAAATGCCAGCAGCCTGTCCAGGTGGGTGGGAATTAAGTGATTGACCGTGGAAAGGGCTTGTGCAATGCCTGGAAGTAGCAAGAGCTGTAAAAGTTTTAGCTATTGGAATAATGACATTCAGTGTACTCACTTTAAGAGCTAGAACGGCCTACATCTCAAATCAGCACCTGGTCTCTTGATGAGGATGGAGCCCCTTACCCCGAGGGAACTCAGCTGGCCACCCTGAGGTTACCTCCCTCACGGGACACCTGTGCTTTTCACAAGAGCTCTTGTGACAGCTCTCCCTCTCAAGATGCAGCCAATCTACTGCTTTCTTTGACTGGATACTTCCTTAGTTTCTCTTTGACATCTTTTTCAGTGGTTACTACCTCTCCCTTCTGGTATTTCTCAAGAAAGAGAAGGAACTGGACTTGGATGATTTGTTTCTTCTTGTGTAAATTAGAGGGTGAAGGTCACTGGAGAATATGTTTTTATTGACGAGAGAGAGAGAGAGAGAGAGAGAGAGAGAGAGAGAGAGAGAGAGAGAGAGAAAGTGGCGGGGGGGTTGGGCAGAGAGAAAGTGATCGGTTGTCACCTGCATGCACCTGACTGGGTATCAAACCTGCAACCTGGGTATTTGCCCTGACCAGGAAGCCAACCCTCCACCCTTCAGTGAATGGGATGACGCTCTAACCAACTGGACCACACCGGCCAGGGCTGAAGGTCATTTTTTATAGGCATCAGGTCGAATTAGAACCAGTGAAGCAGGCTTAGGCATTTCTGTCCATGTGAACTTAGCGATGTCATTTATGACTTGTTTTTGGGGAGTCAACAAATTTGCTGACTTTGGCTCAGGAGATGGCATATGACACTTCATCTTCATTGAAGTTCACTGTTATCTGAACCATCCTTACCACCTTCTCCAGTGTGGGTCATGGAGGTTCGTAAGTACCTAGCTTTTTCTTCTGCTGGCAGAGGGAAGAGGAGGTGGCGAGGGGGAAGAAGCAGAGGTTTCTCCTGGCAGTATGGCCCCTGGGCATGGACATTGTTTTTGTTCGATTCATGACTGTTGGTATTGGTGACTGAGGAGGACATCGGCTTGCCCCCAGTTCATACCTTCGTGCAGTCTGAGTCTCCTGGGGCTGTCATAATGAAGTCCCCACACTGGGGGGCTTACACAGCAGAAGTTATTCTCAAATAAGGTCCCATTCACAGTTTCTGGGGATGAGGGCTGGGATTCATCTTTGGGGCCACAACGCTCAACCCACTACAGATGGTAGGAGACTTTAGAACTCCTCCCTTTTTTTTTTTTTTCTGTTACGTAATTTTAATCTGCAATGAAAGACTCTTTTTCCTTTTTAAATTAAATTGATTTTTTATAGAACAAAAAAGAAGAATAAAAGATAGAGTAAAAAGGAGGTAACTTCAAACCCAAGAAAAAAATCAAAATGTATTCCTTGTCCCATTCCCCATCTCCCTGTATGGTGCCCACCCCGCCCCACCCCAATAAAAGATGTTCCTAGATACCTGTTTCAGAAATCATCATTCCTATGGTTACTGTTTAGCTGCCGAAAACCCAGCAGGAGAGGATTTGTGTGTACTTTTGTGGAGTTCACACTTTATTTTGAAGCCAGCTAGGAGGTGCCCAGAATTATATGGCAGAAAATTTTAATTATTGGATCTTCACTTTGAAAGAGAACTGGCAGGCTAGTGAGGGCAGACAAGGGATCCTTTATGAAGAAGTAACCAGGTGGGGTCAAAGTGGTATTTGCGGTTGCTGAAAAGCCCCTTCCCGGTCACTTCCCCTCATTCCCATGGTGCTGGTGGCCAGTTTGGCTGAGAGGCGCGGTCTCGCACTTACTGGGGTCCTGGAAGTGGCCCAGCTGTGAGGCACCGGGGAATGCCCGCAGGATATGTGGTGGGTGACCCTGTCCCAGGCGGCTGTGGGGAGGCGCTGCAGGGCATTTTCTCTTTATGGAGGGAATCAGTGCCTCCGTGGAGGTCTGGAGATGGAGAAGCAAGAGGGAAGACGGGATGCTGAGACAGTCCCCCCCTCTGGAGGGTCTGGCTTGCGCAGCAGCCATGTTCCCAAAGGGACATTTCCCTGAGAAACAAGTGAGCAGCTCCAAGTGTGTTTGTCAGGAAAGGGGGGTGGGGGTGGGATTGGCTCACATGATTGTGGGCGCTGACAAGTCTGAAGTCTGTAGGGCAGCAGGCTGGAAACTCAGGTGTGATCTTTTATAGCTCAGGTTGTAGCCTGAGGGCAGAATTCCTTTTTCTCCAGGAAATCTTAGTCTCCTCTTAAAGTCTTCATCAGATTGGATGGGGCCCACCCACATCACAGAGGGTAATCTGCTCTACTTAAAGACAGTTGATTGCAGATATTAATCCCATCTAAAAAATATCTCCATGGCAACATCTAGACTAGTTGGACCACACAATTGGGCGCCATGGCCTGGTCAAGTCAACACATAAATTAGCCGTCACACACAGGTATCAGGGTGATGGCAGACTCACCACTGGTTTACCCGCACCTCTGCTGAACAGTAGATTCTCAGATGAAGTGCCCTTGCCCCACTGCCTCTTCCGTTTTCATATTCTGGTGGAGTTTGCACCTGCCCAGGGCTGGCCCCAGGCAGCAACGCCTTCAGTCATCCTGAAGACTCATGGGTCTTTTTTTCTTATTGCTCAGAAAGGCTTTAAACATCTGTTCTTTGTGAACACTTCTGGAGGTAGTTGTGCCATTCTCTAACCAGGTTCACTATCTTACATACAAGCAGATGGAATGTTCTAGACCTTGCCCATGAACTTTAGCCAACACTCATCAAACTGTACAAAATAAAACTAAAGTACTTTTGAAGGTAGTATTTATAATGTTGTGGTTGGCAGTTGAGGGCACTGTGAAAAGGATCTTAGGTTATTTTTAAAAACTCCTGAAGGGAATTACATTGCAGCTTAATTAGGTGCTGGTGGTCCTATTTCTGTGTGTGCCCTGACGGTTCTGTTTGTTCCCAGCTCTGCTTCTGTGGATCTGAGTTTTTTTCTTTCCTCATGTGGCAACATCGATACTTTTGTGGGCGCAGGTCCAGTGGGCATTCCGGATCCAGCAGGGTGTTTTCAAAGTTCCTCTTTTTTTAAAAAAATATATTTTATTGATTTTTTACAGAGAGGAAGGGAGAGGGATAGAGAGTTAGAAACATCGATGAGAGAGAAACATCGATCAGCTGCCTCCTGCACACCCGCCACTGGGGATGTGCCCGCAACCAAGGTACATGCCCTTGACCGGAATCGAACCTGGGACCCTTGAGTCCACAGGCCTTCGCTCTATCCACTGAGCCAAACCGGTTAGGGCTTCCAAGTTCCTCTTTCTCGCAGAGGTTGCAGTTACCTTTCCTGGTAGACCTCACTTTTCTACTGGATCGAAATAAGCATTTCGATTCTCCCATCGTAAAGCTGCCTTTTATCTCCCACGCTCACTGCGCAAGTTGGTGATCGTCACCTCTGGCTGCACATACTAGTCACCAGGGGAGATTTAAACATGATTCTGGTACCCATGCTCTTGTCAGACCCTGATTCCTGTGCTCTGGGGTGGGGGGTCCAGGCCTCAGTATTTTTAAGAAGTACTCCCTCCATGTTTAGAACATGCAGCCAGTGTTGTAACATGATTTCTGATGGCTGTACCACCCATTCAGTTATTTAAAATCCTTTCAACAAAAATGTTACAATGCTCAGGGTGAAAAGCTGGTTTGTCCAGAGGATGGGGACAGAATAGAAGAGAAGGCGAGCGGATACTTAGTGTTCACTTGTCCAGCAGCTGCTTGGGGTTATTGTGGGCTGCTGACTTCTGTCTTCCCGTGCCTGCACTGGGCTGGGCCGTTTCTCAGTTCTCCTGGCACCGTGTACGGCGGCCACGAGATCAAGTGCCCCTCAAATTGGGGAGAAGGTCATCCTTAGAAAGTAAGCCTTGTAAAAATAAGGAAGTGGCAGGAGTTTGGTCAGCTGTAAGGGGACCAACAGGTCCTAGGAGATAGTTTGTAAATGTGCTGATGAGAATACATGCCACGGTGGTCCTGGGATGGCAGAGTTTCTCCTTAGGTTTGGACGAAATCTGAGGCGCGATTTAAACAAATGTGTATAGGGTGTAACACCTGCTGGGCACAGTTATAGGCAGTTTACCTGCATACATTAGTTCTGGTTTCACAACCATCCTTTGGTGATGAGAAACTGAGGCACAGAGAGTTAGGGACTTGCCCAAGGTCACACTGTGGGGATTGGAATGCAGGTCGTCCATCTCTAGAGCTGGGCTCTTTAATGGGTAGTTAGACCACAGACTCCCTGGTACCTAGGACAGTCCTGGCTCTGGGCATCACCATTCCTGCTTCTGTGGGCCCCTTCCGGTGCCTCCGTTTCTCCTATACTGGTTAATGGGTGGATGACAGGTGATGTGATTTAAACAGCAACTTTTACTTACTCTCTTTTCAGGCTAGCTTATGGGACTCCAGTTCCTGCTTCCTTTACCAGTAGTTATTGTGGTTTCTCTTTGGGTTTTATTATTACTTACTTCTTTAGTATTTTTAAAGGCAAATCAGACATTTTTATCTGGAAAGGAAAACTATTTTAGGCATAGGCATGAGCACAGTGGCCTTTTTGTCCTTGGTGAGCTATGTAACAACAGACTTGGAAAATTCCTCCCGGGATAACTAGAATGCCACTTTCCCCCCTTGATCTCTCTTGTGAGATCCAGTGGGTGAGTGCTGATAACACTGTTAGCTGTTGGAAACCTCAGGATGCCTGGGTCGCTCTGCCTCAGATCAGTGCCTGAAAGGAAATCCCGGCTCAGTGGTGATGACGGGGAGGCATTTCTTTCATTTCTTTGTAACTAACACTTGATCATCCTCTCCCGAGGAGGTCCATGAGGAGATGGGTGAAGACTGTTTAGTTTCTGTCTGCTGGCCTGCAGTGAAATTTGACACGAAACTTATAATTAGATGATCCGGCTTAGGGCTGGCCTGCTATGGCTGTGCTAAAGGAAGGAATTTTGATTTGCTGGTGATGAATTCCAGAGGACCTGTTGCTTGTCAGCAGGCTGGCCCCTCCCAGCACCCGGGATGGAGAGCCTGGTGGCTGTAAACTGGCGCTTCACTTTCACCTTCAGGATCCTGCAGGGCAGAACGCCACCTCCAACTCCTGCAAAACCTGTCCCGGCCTGGTCCCTCCGTCTCACCTCTGCCATCAGATGGTTTGAGGATGCACTTTTTGGAGAGGCAGGGAGCCCTGGCTCTGGGCGAAGGGGAGGACAGCTGGCAGGACGTGGGTGTCTTTCTGAGCAGGTGGTTCTCTCCCAGGACGTGGGTGTCTTTCTGAGCAGGTGGTTCTCTCCGGGGCCGGCCACAGGGGCCACCAGCCTGCCCCCTAATGAGGCAGTGCCTTCTGGCCTGTGTCAGAATGATTGGGGTGGAACTTGTCCATTTGGCGGAAAACAGTTGTTTGTTGGAAAAGGACACTAAGCTTATACAAATACATGTGTGTAAGCATCATGCCTTTAATCCATGTTCCAAAGACCCAGAGACCAAGGGGTCTTCATTTCTTTTGTGTCAAGAATCCTTTTGTGCCCGAGTTGCATGAGCTCATGATCTTTCTCTGAATGCTCTATTTAAGTGCGTGCCCTAGAATATAAAGTTTTATCAGGAAAGCAGGCTTCCTTGACAAAGGGCAGGTCCACTAGCTGTTATGATGTTTAAGTAAGTGGCGATCTGCATAAACACTTGATGGCAAAATCGAAAGCCTCTGTGATTCTGCAGGTGGCAAAACCACAGGTATTGTTCCTCGATATCATTTCTGGTTTGTTGCCAGTGTGTATAAGAGAAGGAAATGCTCAATCTCAGAGGATGTTGAGGACGAAGATTGCATTCTGTCCCCTGTCAAGGCCGTGGACCTCTGGGTTCTGTTCCCCCTGGAGCCAGCAGCTGGGCTCTGTAGCCCAAACGGAAAAACTGTAGGTGGAGTCACAGAACTTCCTCAGAAACAGGTTCCGATTCCAGCCGGGGAGAGAAGCTGTTAAAGAGACTCTAGAAATATAGTTAACTCTCCAAAGGACCCTGTGAGTGTCAGCAAGCAAGCTTAGAACTGTGGATTCAGAAGGCCCCTGCTAAGCTCCTCCGGGGAGCGTGGGTGCCCAGGGAGCGTGGGTCCAGTGTGGGTTTTCGTCCCGCCATCCAGTGGTGTGGAATCTGCGGCAGAAGGAGGGCTGATTAATCCTGGGGCCTGGGAGGAGGCCTCGTTTCAAATGTACGAATCGTCCTTCCTGGAGTCAGTGTACCACCTCTCCACACAGTGAACAAGAGAAGGGGAAGTGAAGGGGCCGTCGGTGAAAACTAGGGACACCAACACTGATGGGACTTGGCCTCCGGAGACCAACCCCAAGGAAAGGGGCCCGCTGGGCTTGCCGCTTACCCGGGGTCTGCACCTTCAGCAGGTTTTCTAATGTTTTTGTTGTTGTTGTACATATATTATACGTATATTTAATCGTCACAACTCTGCAAGGTGCTGTTATCTGTCCCCTTTCACAGAAGAGAAGACTAAATCACAGGTGGGTAAGTAGCCTGTCCATGGAACTGGACCCAGGCCTGCTCTCCACCACTATTCTGTCCTTGCATATGAAAACAACCCGTCTCAATGTGGCTCCTTCTTTAAATCCTTAGTTATAGGGTTGTCATTTAGTTGGATTATTGACGGATCCGAATGATGGTTGTTCTGTAGTTTAGTTGTAATTTTGATGTAGGTTTTCTGATGATTAGACATGGGGAAATAAAAGTATTCAAGTATGATGAAATTTCAGTTCTTTGTGGGTTTAACACACCCCTCCCCGCTCTTCTCAGTCTGCAGTTCAGAGTAAAGGTTGGGAGTCGAGATGCCGAAATGCTGAGTACAGGGTGTAAATGGAGCTTCTGGCATGAATGAGGCTTCTACCATTTTGAAAATCAGACCAAATTGTTACAAAACAAACTAAGAAATTGTATATAAGAGAAAAACATGCGTGTGTGTGTGTGTGTGTGTGTGTGTGTGTGTGTGTTTTAAATGGCGGGGGTGGGGGGGAGTGGAAAACTTGTGGCTTCACTAACTCAACACATTTATTAGCACCAAGTACAGAGAGGCAAGTAAAAGCATGTGGTCCAGCCCTCCCTACTGGTAGAGAGACAAATATTAACTGCAGAACAAGGTGTGGACCTGCGATTGTGCTGAGTGGAGGAGCCAGAGCTCAGAGGGAGTGTGAGGGGCGGGAAGTGTGTGTATGTGGGGGATGATGGGACTGACAAGAGACTTAAAGGTAATCTGGGAAGTGACGAGTGGTCAAGTGGATTGACGAGTGGCCGCATCCAGGCAGCTGGACAGGAGCGAAGGTCTGGGAGGCAAAGCAGGACATTGGGCCCGGGTGGCTGTGCGCACCTGGGTAAAGGCAGGCTTGCCTGGTGCCATGGCAGAACAACTGCGATGCTGAGATGTGGCACAGATGTCATCCAGCATCAAGACCCATGGTGGGAGCCTTTTATTTAAACACTTTCTTTTAACATGCAAAACCAGGAACAAGCCATTCACTTTTTAATTAAAAAGAAAATAGGGGAAACATTATCTCAATTCGTTGAGGTTCTGCTTCCTGGCATATGTTGACAGTTTGGCTCAAATGAACTCACAAAAATTCAAAAGAAAAAAAGAAAAGAAAAAGAAAATAGGGCACGGGTATCTTCCTGGTCTCGGAGGTTAACTACAGTGCGTGACGAGATTGTGCAGGAATTGCTTGCGGTGGGGATGGGTCCGCAGTCCCCCAGAGGGACAGGGCCCTGCACTTAGAACTCATGGCCTGGGCTGGTCACTGCTTTCTGCACATCAGTGTCTCCACCCAGCTCAGCTCCAGCCACACCTACTCTTGGGGTGACAATTCCATGGTCCCTCCCGGGGGCTCCTGTGTGTCGTGGTTGGTGAGTGCGTCTGAGAGGAGAGATAACCACATCTTTCTGTTTCTTCCCCCCGCCAGGGCGGGAGCAGTTCCACGGCCTTGGCTCCATGTATTGCCGGGGGGCGGCCGCGGTCATCCTCACCTACGACGTGAACCACCCGCAGAGCCTGGTGGAGCTGGAGGAGAGATTCCTGGGCCTGACGGAGACAGCCAGCACCGACTGCCTCTTCGCCATCGTGGGGAACAAGGTGGACCTCAGTGAGGAGGGGGCCTCGGAGGGCTGCGAGACGGAAGGGGACAGCCCCGGGCCAGCGGGCGGCAATGCGTCGTCCAAGGGGCCTAAGCAGGTGCGGCTGGAGGAGGCAGTGGCTCTTTATAAAAAGATCCTGAAGTACAAGATGCTGGATGAGAAGGACATGCCGGCCGCTGAGCAGATGTGTTTCGAGACCAGCGCCAAGACCGGGCACAACGTGGACCTGCTGTTTGAAACCCTGTTCGACATGGTGGTGCCCGTGATCTTGAGGCAGAGAGCGCAGGGGCCGCCGCAGACCGTGGACATCTCCCGTTATAAGCCGCCCGGACGGACCAAATCTGGGTGCTGTGCCTGACTCTCAGGGGCCCCCGGCCCCCAGTTTACACAATTTGCAAGGAGTGTGACCACGCGAGCTGTGGTCAGGAGCATAGAAACTCAAGGAATTCCTTTGTGCACACAGAGGAGCAGATCCGAGTGGAAATGACAGCTCGTTATTAAGAGAAGGTCAATGTGAATCGTCGCCTCTGCATCCTGTGTTGGGCGGTGGGGAGCTGCAGGAACAGGGTTCCTGGAGACCATTGTCCCCGCGCTGATCCTTTCCTGACACCTTGGCCTTGATGGAGGGTGGCTTGGGTGGGTGTGCACCTGTCTGAGCACCTGTATGACTTTCATGCTTGTTGTTCTCAGACGTTCCTCTTCACTGTGACTTATCTTTGGTCCCATCATTTGGAACTTGTATCTGATGCATCACAAAGAGTCTCCACATGTTAATTTATACAAAATCAGGAATCACTGTTTTTATATTGGTTGCAGCAGCGTGAACGACACATATTATTAAAAAGAATCTTGAGAAGAACTTTGGTGTGGAGACTGCGTTGCTTTAGACTTTATTTTGTGCCCCCGGTGGACTCCTTGCTGGGGGCTCTGGGGAGATGCTGTGAGCTTAAAGCACTTCTCTCTTTAAAAGCTGCATTGAATCCTTACAAGGTCCAGCATATTTAGATCAGCCCATATGCCTGTCTTGATGACATGAATTCCAGTAAAAAAAAGCAAAACTGAAAGCTCTCTTTCTGCTAAGGTCTGCTTGGGTCACCGGGAAGTTACTAAATCAGAAACCCCATTTCTGCTGGTTGGTGGATGCACTGTTGTGTTATTAGAAGATGCTAAGGCGGGGAAGCTGTGAGACAATAGGTTTTGTTTTCTTAGAAATGTTATTGAGAACGTGTAGGCCAGATGTGGGGACCTCTGGTTGGGAAAGAGATGTCTCAGCCAGCTCAGGCTGTTGTAACAAGATACAGACTGGGTGGACCAAACAGCAGACGTTTATTTCTCACAGTTCTGGAGGCTGGGAGTCCAGCATCAAGGTGCCAGCCCCTCTGTTCCAGGGGAAAGCTTTCTGCCAGGCGTGGACTCCTTCTCGATGTGTCCTCATGTGGCGCAGAGAGCAAGCTCTGGTCTCTCTTTCTTATAAGGGCACTACTGCTATCATAGGGCCCTACCCTCATGACCTCCTGAAGGCCCCTCCTCTAAATACCATCACATTGGGGGCTAGGGCTTCTGGACGAACACAGCATCAGCTCATAACAGAAAGCAAAGTGGGCCTGGCTGGCGTGGCTCAGTGATTGAGCATCAACCTATGAACCAGGAGGTCACGGTTTGATTCCCAGTCAGGGCACAAGCCTGGGTTGCAGGCTCAATCCCCAATAGGGGGTGTGCAGGAGGCAGCTGATCCTCATCATTGATGTTTCTATCCCTCCCCCTTCCTCTCTGAAATCAATAAAAATGTATATTAAAAAAAAAAGAGCCAAAACCGGTTTGGCTCAGTGGATAGAGCGTCGGCCTGCGGACTGAAAGGTCCCGGGTTCGATTCCGGTCAAGGGCATGTACCTTGGTTGCGGGCACATCTCCAGTAGGAGGCGTGCAGGAGGCAGCTGATCGATGTTTCTCTCTCATCGATGTTTCTAGCTCTCTATCCCTCTCCCTTCCTCTCTGTGAAATATCAATAAAATATATTAAAAAAAAAAAAAAAAGAAAGGAAAATGAGGCAGAAAGCTAGTGAGAACACAATCTTGTGTGAGTGGTTTCTTTGAGGGGGTGTTCGGGGAATTTTCTGAGTGCCCAGGATCTCTGCCTCTGGGCTCCCCTCGGCTGCCTCCTCTGTCCTGTGCACACCTTGTCCAGGCGAGTGTGCCTGCCCTGAGGATGGAAGGCGGGCACAGCCTCAGTGTGTGACTGGGACTCCTCAGTGAAGGTGTCCCGTTACAGCTCATGATCTCAAGGCCTCAAATTTCAATTTCACAACTGTAGCCTGTTGAAAATGGAAATGGATCCATTTGGCTGATTACTTTTCATTGATTTGGTTTAATATGCCATTGCATGGGCAGAAGTTGTATTAATTTTCTGTCAAGTGCATCTTTTTGGCGACACAGCTGGGAAACGTGCTCCCCGGGGAGACCCAGGAGCTTGTCTTTGAATGCTGTGGAGGGAAGAAAGCATCCCGTGAAAGTATTTCCTGCTGGAAGCCAGGGCTGGCTGCATGTATTCTCAAGGCCCTTGCTCATCTTTGATTCCCTTGCCCATCTGCTCTGAGCACCCCTGGCCAGTGTCCCGGAACGGGGGATTGCCCAGGGATGCAACATTCCCCATTTACGACACTTAAGCGTTTCACCTGCTATTGTTGCCCTAAAAAGAGGCTTCACTCTGGGCTCTGTTCCAAGGGCACAGCCCGGGCTCTCTCGCAGCCGTGGGCAAACTACGGCCCGCGGGCCGGATCCGGCCCGTTCGGCTGTTCTATCCGGCCCGCGGAGCCGAAAGAGCAGAGGGTTCTCTTGCTCTCCCCTCCGCTCCTTTACTTTGAATTTATATTAGTTCACACAAACACTCCATCCATGCTTTTGTTCTGGCCCTCCGGTCCAGTTTAAGAACCCATTGTGGCCCTCGAGTCAAAAAGTTTGCCCACCCCTGCATTAGGGGGTTTGGTCCTCAGGTCCAAGTCTGCTCACAGGGCTCTGGTCATGACCTTATGTGGGTCTAATTCCCTATCGGAACCGGTTCTGAGGAAGCTTCAGGCTGGTCAGCCTCGTGAGTCAGCCGGTGGAGAGGGAGGGGATTTCTTTGCTGGACGTGATTCCTTCCACCCCTTTGTACAAACGCAGCTACTCTGGGGCTGGGAGGCCACAGGTTGATCGGCTGTGCTGCAGCTTTTCACCTAGGGTGCTGACGTGTCCTCATACAGATAAAAACCTTCTCAACAGTATCTCCTGACCTAGTTAGATGTCTCCTGGTGCCCTTGAGGCTTCGTACTCGGCGAAGGCGTCAGGGAAGTTTTGGGTTGGGTATGTTGTAATCTGGATGCTGTAAGTCATGGTTTCCCCTTTTCCCAGGCTGCTAGGCTGGTTACTTAAAGTACAGTTTTGTCACCCTGGCTGGATTGACTCAGTGGTTAGAGGCGGCCTTCGGACTGAAGGGTCACGGGTTTGATTCCTGGTCAAGGGCACGTACCTTGGTTTCAGGTTCCCCAGCATGCAGGAGGCAACCAGATGATGTGTCTCTCATGTTGATGTTTCTCTCTCTCTCTCTCTCTCTCTCTCTCTCTCTCTCTCTCTCCCCCCTTCCCCCTCCCTTCCATGCTCTCTGGAAATCAATGGAAAAAATATCCTCGGGTGAGGATTAAAAAACCCCCAAAAGTTCAACTTTGTCCTTTCTGAATCTGACATCCTGGTTTGAACAGAGCGGCCTGCTGTGCCAGGAAAATCCTCTCACACACATGTCTGGCAACCACGCACCTCCAGCATACAGTTTCCCTATAACAGAGGTAAGCCCGGTGCGCGAAGCCAGTGACATGGATCAGAGAGACTGTATTTGTCCTCCAGAGAGAAGGGGAAGTGAAAGTGACTTCCGCCTTTTCCATGCTCCGGGTGACCCTGGTTATGTAGAGTGCTGAGTATGGGGTGACAACCACAGTTTGACCCTTAAGCAGAGTGGGGGCTGGGGTGATGAGCCCCACAAAGTCAAAAACCTGCATATGACTTTTGACTCCCTCTAACTTAACCACTAATGGCCTTCGGTTGACCGGAAGTCGTACCAATAGCAGGAGTAGCCGATGAACACACATTCTGTATGTTAAATGTATTATATACTCTACCCTTCCAATAAAGTAAGCTAGAGAAAAGGAAGTGTTATTAAGAAAATCATAAGGAAGAGGAAATACGCTTACAGAACTGTACAATTTATTGGAAAGAACCCGTGTGTAAGTGGACCTGCGCAGATCAAACCTGTACCATTCAAGGGCCAGCTGTAATTACTGTGAGGAAGGCAAGGCCTTGGAACCCAGCAGTCTGTGTCTGAGGACCAGAGTGTGGTCCCTCCAGGTGTTTGGAATGTTTTGGAGGCAAATCTGTGGCTGGGGGAGTTCTGGATGGCACTTTTTAAATGTAATTTGGCCCAGTGGCCCTCATGCCTCCCTGGCCCTCCTACCTGCCCATCCCTGAGCACGTTCTCTCTGTGGCCTGAAGTGGTCTCTGATCCTCCCCACGTCTCAAAGCTGGACCCTTTGGACCTGCACTGTCAGAAGCGGGTGCAGCTGTGGGGCCTGCAGTTTGTTCTGAAACCTGCGGGGCTGAGGATGCCCCTTTGTAGTAACTTCTGAGCAAGTGACCGCCTAGGATGCAAGCATCTGTGTTGCTCCCTCTCCTCCCCTCCCTTGGATTGGCCTTGAACTCACAGGCACCTCCCCCAGGAGGAGGGTCTGGAAGGCATGGGGTTTGAGGGTGTGAGGCCAGAAGTCCAGAGCAAGGAAAGGTGTGTCTAAGTCCAGAGTCCCCCAGTGGCTGGAAAAGGCTGCATATCCAGGTCTCACCCAAGTCCACGCCCTTCCAGGTTAGGGCAGCTGGGAACCTGACTGGGCTTCAAATGCCCCATTCCATTGGCTGCTCTGTTTGTGTTTTGCCAAGGTTGTTCTTGGGTGTCCAGGTCTCTAATCAGCAGATACCCACTGCCCAAGACAAGAGAAGCCATCCCTCATCCAGTTGTTTCCATTGGAGAAAGTCATGCAGGCTTAGAAGCCATCTCCTAGGGCTAGTCGGACAGGCCCATGGCTGCTGGCTTCTCCGTGAGGTGAACAAGGCAGGTCCTGCACCCCCAACCCCCCATTCAGGACTGGTCGGCCTGGGGAGGGCCACCGTCACCTCCAGGATGCAGTGTGTGTGTCTCTAGGAGCAATTCCCAGCATCCTCCTTGGCCTCGCCCTCTGGTGGCCTCATTCACCCCTTCACTCCCCTGTGTGGCAGAGAAGCTGGACCCTGACCCCATATGATGAATCGGCCTCTTTGGAAATAGCTGCAGTTTTACAGCCAGTTTATGCCAGTGCATGACCCACAGCTTCCGAGCCTGCTTCCACCCCAGCTGCCCTTTGTTCTCGAACTTGGCCGTGGATGGGAGGCAGGTCTCTGTGAGTCTGCCCTGCGTTCTGCAAGTCCCCCTAAGAGTCAGTCTGCTGTGGGGAGGGTGTCAGGAGCTACTGGGCGTATGTCTAGCTAGGGAGGATGCTGGGGTGCCCTGCCCTTTGTGGCTCAGCACCTAACTCTGAAGTGTGAACCACAGAGGCATCAAATCTAAACCAAGTTTGTCAGGACAGTGACGAACTTAGTGTCTGCTCCTTTTATTGTGGGGATTGGAGTCTAGAATAAACAATTGCCTCCATAAGCTTTGTGGAGAGGCACTGTGCTGGGCATCTTTCCAGTCCTGGTCTCAGCCTCTTAACCCATCTCGCTACTACAGCTGTTGCTATGGAAACCAGCTGTGTACAGGTGTAGCTGGCTGCCTTGCATCAGCTTTACTACCTCCATGTGTGATGCTGCTGCTGGAGCCCACTCAGGCATGTAAGTGCTGAGTCTTAGGCAACCCTGACCACTGGGGGCAAGAACTGGAGATTGCAAATGTCCCTCTCCCATGCCTGGGCGGGACAATCTGAGGCTTCTTCTGCGGCCTTCCTTAGCAGGTTCCTAGCAGGATAAAACCCTAAATTGCTAAGGGCAGTAGCCCCCTTAGTAAGGTGCCCTCTTTCCTGGGTTCACTATGCCCAGGGCCACTCCATTCCCTGAACCATGTCCCTGAATAACCCTTCTCTGCAGAGTCCTTGTCTCAGTCAGCTTCTGGGGAAATGCAAGCCAAATGGCTGCTGACCTCTTTCAACTAACTTTATCAGGTGGAATACTTATTTTGTTAGGAGGAAATTATTCCAAAAACGTTTGATATGAGATTGACTTTCAAACGGTAAAATTAAATTCTGTGAGTTGAGTTCCCAAGAGTCAGCCAGGTTCCAGGAAAAAACCCAAAGGCAGAAATGGGTCTTGGAGACTATTTCTTGGAAATACTGAGATTTGACTTGGGATGTCATATCGAAATGAAGTGAATGGCTTTGGAAACCCCTAATTCCTCGTGTGACGGTTAGGGTGCTCTCGGCAAGCATGAATGCATTATAAACACAAAGACTGGTCTCTGAGAACGGAATGACAATACCACAGACTTGGGTTCAAGTCTCACAAAACTCAAGGAAATAGCTCCGAGGCCCTATGTGGCTCAGCACCTAACTCAGCACAGACCACCTGCAACACAGACCACCTGTGACAGATGCAGTGTCTCTGGGTCACAGCAAATTCTGTGCTCTATAGACCTGAGAAAATGAAGGCAGCCAACAACTGGGGGTATAAAAATGTTCAAAACTGACTTTTATTTTATGTTCATGATAGAGGACATTGTACAAAAAATGGAGGGTCCATCTCCAGGGCGGCCAGGGTGCAGTGGAAACATCACTTCTGACTATTCTGAGTTTGCCGTTAAGTAGCCTGGCTGACAACAGACAGTGAGAAGGTCTTTGTTTCTATGTGAGTTTTGCCAAACCCAGTGACCTGTAAGGCTGTGGTGGAAAGAACGACAGCTGGTGTGTGACTATCAGTGTCTTCTTGGCCTTGAGGGGGTTAGGATAATTCACACCAACAGTATTTGGGAGAAGATGATGCTGTCATTGAGTCATCCCGTTGGCTTAGTGGGCAGGGTCGGGTCCATCCCCGGGAGACCCTCATGTGGGAACAGTGGCAATGAGTTCAGGAGCCCTCGGGCTGTATGGCTTCATTTGTCTATACCACCCCATTAAGTGAGTTAAATGAGTGGGCTGTCTGCGGAGTTTGAAAGGGCGGTGACTACAGAGGTACATATTAAGAAGTTAGTTACACGTAGCGCATAATAGTCTAGTGCGGCCTGACAGGGAGTGCTGGGCTGTTAATAGTTTTCCATTTCGGAGGGTCGCAGTGTCAGAGGAGGGCTTCACTCTGCAGAGTGGAGACAGTGGCTAGCACCTATGAATGGATGACAAGTGGCTATTTGATATAAGTACTGGTGCTGAATTCCTTTGGTGACGTTTGTTTGTTTGTTTGTTTTTACAGAAAAAACTGAAATCAACTTTTGGGTCAGCACCTGAGGTAATAAATTAAGAATAAGCACCAACGAGGCCCCAGCTGAATGTCAACCTGCAGAGAAGTGCGTCCGGGTGGGGCGGCGCCTGCGAACCGGCGCATCCATCACAGGTTCTTCATGCACACCTGGCAGCGGCTGATGTGCGTCCGGATGAGCCCCGCCTTGAGCGTGTCGGCGGAGGGCGAGCCTTGGAAGCTCTGCTCGGGGATGGTGGTGAGCCAGAAGCTGTACTTGTTGGCAAAGTAGTGGCAGGTCCCACGGCCTCCATTGCACTCGATGAAAGGCGTGGCACGGAAGTCCTCCAGACAGCTGCCTGGCGACACCAGCGACTGGCCACCGCCTTCATCGCCTGCGGCTGTGTGCTGCGGGGAAGGAAACGGGGGCTGTGAGCACACTCACCTGGGACAGACTGTAAGTGATGCATTTTCCCTATCAGTGGTCGGCAAACTCATTAGTCAACAGGTACAACGATTGAAATTTCTTTTGAGAGCCAAATTTTTTAAACTTAAACTTCTTCTAACGCCACTTCTTCAAAATAGACTCGCCCAGGCCATGGTATTTTGTGGAAGAGCCACACTCAAGGGGCCAAAGAGCCGCATGTGGCTCGCGAGCCGCAGTTTGCCGACCACTGCCCTAACTGAACAACCACGTGAGCATCTATCTGTGTCAACACAGACCACCTGCAACATGCCCTTCACTGCTAGGGGCTTGGTTAAGTAAGTCGGGGTAGACATGTAGGAAGCAGAGCTGGGTAGCAGGCATGCTGCAGGGTAGGGTTCGTGGACACAAATGGACAGTCCCGATGTGTTTTTAAGTGACAACGAGAACAAAAGCAAAAGCAGTGACCGTCTGGTGTGGCTCCTGGTCAGGGCACATGCCTGGGTTGCAGTCTCAATCTCTAGTAGGGAGGGTGCAGGAGGAAGCCGTTAAAGAATTCTTTCTCATCATTAACGTTTCTATCCCTCCCTCTCTGAAATAATATGTGTGTGTGTGTGTGTGTGTGTGTGTGTGTGTGTGTGTGTGTGTGTATATATATATATATATATATATTCAGTAGATATAGTTGACTACATTTCTACATTTGGGGGCAAAAATATCATCTCCCCAATCACCCACTCCAAAGAATGAAGCATTTGCCTGGCAGAAGGGATACCAAAATGTTGACTTTTGTTTTAAAGAAAAAATAAAATCAAGATGTGAGTCAGCTTCTGAGGTTAAGTTAAAAATAAGCACCTCTCCCCGCCCCTCCTCTGTTACCCTTTATGAAGAGGGAGGGAGTATATATGAGTGGTTTTCATTCGTTTTCTTCTTAGATCTTTATTTGCTGATTTTTCAACAACGAACAGGTACTACTTGTGTAATTAAATTTTTTTCTAATTAGAGGGTTGTTAATTAAGCAATTAGTCCCTGGAGGTGACCCAGCAGCTGCCGGCTGGGAGACGAGGCCAAGTGTCAGGGGATATTTTCTTTGCCACTTTCAAGTTCTGCTTTCTTTTTGCTTCATGAACATTTTTAGCTCCTATGAAGGTGCATGCTAGGCCCTTGGATCTCAAAGCTAATCTATAAAAGACTGCCCTTTGGCTTGGCAGGGTAAGCTTTGAATGGTGAGTGGGTTGTCAGAACCTGTTCATTTAGAACAGGAATATCTCAGCCTCAGTTTGCAGGGAATAAAGAGGCGCCTGTTATTTGGGCAGGCACCAGCAAAAAACAAAAGCCTTTGAAAAGTTTCCTGCTCACAAAATGCAGAAGCCTTTCCAGGCCAGAGCTACCACGCTCTTGTTTATTGTAAACAGGCCGGGAGAAGCAGGCATATCTTCACGAGGCGTCTCAGGCCCCACTTTGGTCTGAGAGAGCTGAGGCCATGCCCGGGGGCTGCCAGGCCCTGGAAAGGGGTCCCCAGGGGAGAGCCCGGGGGCAGCCAGGACGGGGTCTGCGGAAGCACCAGACTGGAAGCCTCAGAGCTGGGACCAGCCGGGCAGAGTAAGGGCTCTGAGTTTCTGTGCATCCAGTTATATATTATGTTATTAATGTAATTTGTGAAATATTTAACACGTCAACGTGGCTGGAGTGATGATGGGGTTATGACACTCACAATCACTAGAAATTAAACAGAAGACCTGCTGCCCCCACTGGACTTTCCTTTCCCCCTACAATGGTGGAGTAGGCAGGGAAATTGTAAGGGACGCTCCCTGGTGCAGTCACTTCCCATAATGCTAAGCTAAACATAAGCTGGCCAAATCGAGTTCTCTATTTACACCCAAAGGTGATCTGGCAGTGGGATTCCAGGGTTTTCCTCATCAGCATATACATATCTGCTTTAAACTGACTTGTTAATGAATGTATCTTTAGGTTCTAGATAGATTCTACAAAAGATACTTAGGGTTCTGGATAAAATTCTTCCCTATGTTTAGCCATAGGATAAGCCAGAAGAGCTTTACCTTTTATGTTCTGCTTAGGAAGATGGATAACAAGCCAAATGTATCCTAATGACAAAGGCTTGGTGGCAAATGAATGGGTCCCCTCTGGGTAGGGGTAGCCCAAACCTTGGCTCAGGCAACAAAGTGCAGGTCAATGTGCAGGCTGTATTCCAGATCGCGCTCATCCCCTGGGCCAGGTGCCTCTGTGCAGTGAACAACTGCCTGTCTGAGTACTTTTGGCAGCTGTTCTTGCTGCTTCCCCAGCCAGGGTATGGTTGGGGAGAGGAATTCGATTGCTACCTGGTTCCATGTTCTGAGAGAGCGCTGGCAAGCACCACATACCATGAGGAAGGAGTATCCGATCCACAAGCTCCGCCACCCGACCGGGCAGTGGGGGATGGAGACGTCCTGACTGTGGACGGCGATGGCGACGGCCGGGGCCTCGCACACGGAGCAGCGGCTGATGTAGGGCTTGATTTCGTCCTCGGCCACGGGCATCATCGGCAGCGGAGCGGTGGTGGACAGCCAGTAGGACTTGTCATTGCGGCTGGCATAGTAGCAGACGTCCCCAGGGTTGCAGTACAGGAAGGGCATGGTGCTGAACCGAGCCAGGCAGGAGCCCGCCAGCCCTGCAAAAGGAGATCCCAGCTGAGTGCAGCTGGACGATGCTCCTCCAGGCATGCCTGGGCTCCCCCCCCACATCAGGGACCTGCCCCAGGGCCATTTAGAGGGGCTCAGCTGTGCACTGGGGGACCGAGCCAATTCCCATTTTGGGGGAACAGGTTACACTGGCATGTTAGTCCTGCGCTGCTAGAAGTTCTCACACACACCTCTGCACTAAGCGGGGTCAGCAGGGAGTGGCATCTTTACAGATAGCACCCCGGGTGAGGCCCATGTTGGGGGGTCTTAAAGCACCAGCCCGGAGAAACCCCCAATGATGAGGGCCCAGCTCATCACACCCCACAGCACTCTCCCAGAAGGACGCTGGCCACTTCCACCTGCAAATAACTATTGCTTCTGGTAAAAATCAACTCTCCTCAGGCCAGAGCGAACTACTCAGTCCAGCAGGTTCCCTTTCCCATCGGCTGCGCATGTGCTCAGGGCCACGCGTGTGCTCCACCTTCAGCAGCTGCTGAGCGCCTAGGCCCTGGTCCCCACCTCTTTTTTAGGCCCCTTCCCTTTGCCCCACTTAAATAAACTTATTATGGAAGTAGATCACATACACAGGAATGTGCACACCCTGGTGTTCAGCAGGACACGTTTTCCCACCTGTGGTCCCCACCACAGACGCCACAGATGGAGGCACCCTCCCCCTAGGCCCCAGCATTTAATGACCGTGTGCTTTCAAGCCATTTTAATTCCATCTGGCAACCAGGTTTACTTGGATAAATCCGAGCACACCCACCCAAATATCCATTTTCCTGGGGGTTCGATGTGACCCCCAGGCCCTCAGGAGCCTAGCCCAACTGTTTACAGAACTTGGGGCAAAAAGCAAGGAGGTGAAGCAGCTGGTGGCCTCCGGGCAGAGAGGAGCCAGCACAAGGCTGGGACTCATGGGAGCCTGTGGGAGGTTCCGGGAGCTAAAGGCAGTCCCCATGGTCCTCACTTGAGGGCATCAAAGGCCATTTTAACCCTTTCTGAAACCCCAGGGATGTGAATGGCCCAGTGCCTTCAATCAGGAGAAGCTCATCGGCTGTGGAGGATTCATGAGCCTCACTGGGGCCATTCGATCTTGACCACCTGCAGCTGAGCTGGCCTGGGGACTGGCGGGTGGTACCTACCCAGGTCCTGGTTGTGGGCTTTCTCCTGGCCTTCAAAGTATAGCAGGCTGTATCCACTCCAGAGCTTGTTCATGCCCACTGGGCACATGGGCTCCTGGTCTGTCTGGCTGTGCTTCACCAGGAGGTAGCCGATGCCAACGCTGCGGCCGGGCATGCCGGGCAGGCCAGGGGTCCCGGGGCGGCCTGGCTCCCCTAGGGTCCGAAAGGAAGGAGCCGCTTTTCAGCTGCCATGTAGACCTCAGCCCACAGCCCACAGCCCATGGCCGACAGCACATGGTAACATTTATAGCTGTCACTGGGCTTTCTCTGGAGGCCCAGGTCCGCGTGGCTCTGCCCTTGTAGATCAGAGCCTCCTGGGGAGGACTTGACCTACATTTCATGCTCAGTAAGCATGCGATGATGACAGTGAGGGCACTGAACAAGGGCATGGACCTGGCAGTCTCATGCGCCTTCCCCTCAGGGTGCACTAGTGCTGAGCAAGAACTAGAACACCTGGAAGGGGCCCCAGCCTCCCTACAATGGTGGAGTATAGATAAACCTTAGTGCGCAGGCCCAACCAATGGGCTCCTCTACCCCCAATGGCAGGCCTCCCTTTCCTGGATGCTTGGGGAGCGGCAGCTCAATGCACACTTGGGCCATCCTGGGGCTAGAAATATCCACTCAGGAGGCTGGATTCTCCCATCAGAGAACAGAATGTCTACTCTGCCTTCAACAGGACAACCCTTCAAGTGTTTGACATCAGGTTCCTGATCGTGCTCCCACATGACCCCTCTCTTGCAAGGACATTTTCATGCTCGCCACTTTCCCTTTCTCATTAGGACATCCCCTCCGCCCTGCGCTGTCTCGGTCTCCTCGCCTGGATGGCTCCTATCTGTCCATGTGTGTCTCCAGATGTGCATCCCCCAGGTTATACAATCTGGCCGTGGGTGAGTCCATCCGGAGGGTAGCAGATTGCTACTTCCTGAGATGTGGGAGCTGATAATGCAGCCTCATACTGTAATGAGCACAAGTGGGTGACATCTCAGGAATTTTTTTTTTTGCATGACTAGCTATTATTTCTGGCCTATCCCATCCTGCACATGTACAAATAATTTTAAGAAATTAGTAATACAAGACTCCTGTTGATGTAATTGGTTTCTTTCATCTCATTGTCTCAGGCCTTCAGATCTTTTCAAATCTTATCTCTCAGGTATGTCAGGTGCTTCCTTCTCAGAGGCACCTGCCCAGGCCTCAGAGGCAGGAAAGAAGCCAGCCTGTCCTGGAGATTCTGTGCCAGGTGTTCTGCTGGGCCCAGGTGCTCTGCTGGGCCCAGGTGTTCTGCTGGGTGCAGGTGCTCTGCTGGGTGGAGGTGTTAGGGCATGCATCCAGGACCAAGGCTACACCGAGGGTCCTGGGAGCTGAGCTGGGGTTTCAGAGCAGAGGGGTGCAGCCTCTTCTCTCTGCGCATCCCTCTCAGTGCTCCTTTACTCCCTCCTTGCACACCACAGTCCATCTGTCAGACCAGAGCAGGGCTGGAAGAAGCCCCTGCCCACTGCCCCCTTTCATCGTCCATCACTCACCTTCCTGGCCAAGTGGCCCCTGGTGCCCCATGGGCCCCAGATCTCCTCGGAATCCGGGGTTGGCAGACACACCGCCTCTTCCCTGGGGCCCTGCCTTCCCTGGAGCCCCGCGGAAGCCTGCAGAGTCACCGAAACAGGTGTGAGTGCCGCGGGGAGAGAGGCACTGGGCTTAACCAATGCTTTTCAGTGAGAAAACAACAGTGAGAACAAAACAAGTAAGACAAGGAGCCTTTCCCTGGTGGCCCTACAGCAGGGCTCCTACCTGGTTCTCCTGGGGGACCCTGAGGTCCCATCTCTCCCTGCATCCCCGGGGGGCCTCTTCTTCCCTGCGGACCCACTGGTCCTGGCTGGACAGTCATCCTCGGGGGGATTCCTGCAATCCCCGGGGATCCCGAAGGACCTGGGGTGCCTTGAAAGGGAAAAGGAAGGCCAGTTGACACAGGGGAACCACTTGCTTTCTTGCTCTGATTTCTATCCCATTGTTTTACTTATTGAAACCAACCTTGGAGCTTTCTAGAACACTCTTGCTTCCTAGAGATGAAGATGGGTAGTAATAACTCATCTGAAAGGCCGCTCAGTGCCTGCCCTTCCAAGAATTACTTCCTTTTTTTTGTATTTTTGTTGTTAATCCTCACCCAAGGATATTTTCCCATTGATTTTGAGAGAGAGTAGAGGGAGGAAGGAAGGGGTGGGGGGAGAAGGAGAGAGAGAGAGAAATTGAGAGAGAGAGAGAGAGAGAGAGAGAGAGAGAGAGAGAGAGAGAGAGAGAGAGTTGAACCTGTAATCCAGGTATGTGCCCTTGATCGGGAATCAAACCTATGACCCTTCAGTGTTTGGCCCAACACCCTAACCAGCAAGCCACACCAGCTGGGTCCCAAGAATTACTTTCCTTCACCCATGCGCATGCCTGCAGACCCTATCTTGCTTTCCTCTTTGCACTTGACAAAGACTGACTTTAGAGTCTCCATGCCCCGAGGGGCAGGAATAATTCTGGAGGCCACTCCTGGCAGCAGCCAATCTGAGAGGGCGCTCTGCAGACATTCCAGGCCACTTACCTGGGAGTCCTCGGTCTCCTTTGGGTCCCTTTGGGCCTCGGTCGCCCACACTTCCGGTGATTCCTATGTTGCCCATGAATCCTTGCTCACCTCTGGGCCCTTTGAGACAAGGAGGACATTAAGGACACCTGTTTGGGCGGGGGAGGGGGGACTCCAGCACCTCTGCCCACTGCTGCCGGCCTCCCCGAGGACAGGACCCCTTCGTGTGCACAGTTACCTTTTTCTCCTGGGACACCGAGCACGCCAGGCCGGCCCTGGGGCCCGGGGTCCCCACCCCATCCTTTGGTCCCTGGGTTTCCTGGAGCTCCAGGGCTCCCCTCATCGCCTTTGCTTCCGGGAAAAGCAGCAGGCCCCGGTGGCCCTGGGGGGCCTGGATAACCTGTCGACATGAGTCACAAGAAAGGGGAGTTTAAGCAGGAGGAAGGCACTGTCACGGCCATTGGGAGCGGGACTCACAGCGGGGGGTGGTGGGGGCACCCAGGAGTACAGACAGAAAGCCATCTGTGTAGGGGATGGTCTTTAGCAAGTTTGCAACACTGGCACCTTTTTCTTTTTTATTGTGGTAAAATACAAGTAGCACACATTTACCATTTTAACCATGTTTCGTGGCATTAAGTACATTCATGTTATATAATCATCACCACCATCTCTCTCAGAACTTCTTCATCATCCTAAACGTAAACTCTGTCCCCATTACACACTAACTCCCCTTTCCCCTCCCCAGCCCCGGCGACCCCCGTTCTCCTTTCTGTCTCTGTGAGCTAGACCCTCACACGAGTGGAAACCCAGTGTGGGTCCTTGTGTGTGGGAACCAAAGTGCGAAGTGAGAGCCCTGCTTACCTTTCAGGCCAAATATCCCCGCGGCCCCTTGGTCACCAGGTGACCCAGAGATGTTGGAAGGGGGTGTGAATCCTGGAAACCCTTGTTGTCCTGGATTCCCAACTGGGCCTCGTTCCCCTTAGGAGGGAAACAGAAGGAGCTGCTGTTAGTTTCCGCACCGACGTCTTCATCTGCTGTTTCCCCACCCGCTATCACCTGTCCAGGAGCACAGCCGCCCAGGAGAGGCAGTGACAGAAGGAAACGTCGAGCACAGCTCTTGGGGTGGGTAGAGGGAGGCAGTGGCCTTGGTGCCCCCACTTCCACCAGCCCCGTCTGCTGTAGAGAGGGTCCTTGGACCCACTTCTGCTTGGATCTCATTCTCACGGGAGGCTACTTGCTCAGAGACTGCCTCACCGTGCCCTCCCCACCCCCCTGTGGCCCGCCCTGGCGGCATCACCTGAGCAGTGAGGTCTGCTGGCTCTGCCAGCACTTGTGATGGGACAGAAGTTTCCAGTGTTGGCAAGATGAGGCCTCTGGACCACCTTGATATTTTTAATTCTCCCTGTGCCTACTTCAGTATCTTGGGTCCCACTATGGACAGAGCCCATCTATCCTCATTGCTCACAGATTCTGTACTTGCATTTGGCCTGTGCACTGAGGTTTATGGTGACTAAATCAATCCTTGCGGCACTCCTGGACAAGCAGGAGAGGCAGAAAATTTCAGTCCCTGCTGAGGTCCTCGTGCAACTCAGAGTGTAAACAAGGATCCTTTTATGTCTATTTAGTGCCACGATTTGTGCATGTTTGTGCTTCTTGTTGGCGATTTTACTGTTTACTCTGGTCCCCAAGCACAGTGCTGAAGTGCTGCCTGGTGTTCCTAAGCTCAGGAAGGCTCTGAGGTGCCTCACGTGGAAAACGTGTGTTAGGCCCTGGATGGGTGGCTCAGTTGGTTGGAGCATTGTCCCATGCACTGAAAGGTCGTGGGTTTGATTCCTGGTGGGGGTGTGTGTGGAGGGCAAGCAATCAATGTTTCTCTCTCACATCCATCTGTCTGTCTCTCTCTTTCCCCCTCTCCCTTCCTCTCTCTAAAAAAAAATAAAATAGAAAATTCAATAAAAACATATCCCTCCAGTAAGGATAAAAAAAAAATCTTTAAAACAAACAAACAAACAAAAAAGGAAACATATGTTAGATGAGCTTCCTTCAGGCATGCGTTATAGTGCTGATGGCATGAGGTTAATGTTAATCAATCAACAATTTATATTGAATAAGTTGTCTTTAAACGGAAACATACATAAAACAAGGTTCCGTATTGATCAGTGGATGAATATGTGAACGAGGCTCACAGGAACCAAACCCTGCATTCCCACTAGAAGCTATGGTTCAGCATTCCTTAATTTAGTGTTTGCAGCAATTTTATAGAGCATAACTCCTAAAAGGTAGCAAGAATTGACTGCATTTGAGTCAAAGGCTGGAGCCCTTCGGCACCAATCGAGGACAGACCCTGGAGGGCAATCCTCACCGAAGGGTATCTGTGGGCATCCTGTTCCTCCCTGTGCTTTCGCCAACACAACATTTTATGGGTGCTCTTCTGTGCCAGGTGGGCATGGGTGCTGCCCAGGCAGTGGCAAGACAAATGGCCAGCAGGGAAGGGGACTAGTTTCTCCCCCAATTTCCCTATGAGTATTTGTTTTCCCTTACGGTCTGGGGACTCAGAGGTTAGTACTAGAACACCGCAAAAAATCAGAATGTCACAATATCCAGGGTCCATCATCTCTGTGTAGAGGGAAGGGTGAGCTGGGACCACACAGTGATGATCTGTGAGACAGTGGTCTCTCGTGTCCCCCACATGGCTTCATGACTAATCGCGATTCATCAGCAACATGAAGAGACTTTCACTTTGGGAGGGTCTGGTGCCCAGCATGGGGGACAGGATACTGTTTCTGCAAATTGCACGTGGTACAAAGAGCGTGCCAGGAGAAGCGTTTAGAGAGGTGTTGTCTTGGTCTCACTAGTTACAGGCAATAAGCAAGCACGTTTACTCGATCAAGGGGATTAATTAGCTGCCATCTGGAGTTTGCTATAAAGTGACACCAATTGAGCTGTTTCTAACTATTGTCACAAAGGAACTGAAACAGATGGTGAGTGGCAGTGACTAAAGGCAAAACTCTTGGGTTAGAAGCTCCACATTGGCCAGATTCCCAAGAAAACATACTAACTTCACTAACTACAGTGACTAGGCCTCTCTTACTGAGGACAGGGTATGAGCACGAGTTAGTTTGCTGCAATCAGGGTCAAAATAACTGTTTTCTCTGTGGCCCCCACGAATCTTCCTCAGTATTGAAATAAAAGCCCTGCCTAATGCAAGATTGCCGAAAGGCCATTTTGTAAAACTCATAGGCAAATCGTGACCCGAAGTCCGAAAATCAGCTGCAGAAATAACTGAGGCTGCACATTGGAGCTTCGGAAACTCCTGCAAGGGATGCTGCAGATTGACATTATTTCCCCATGCTTAGAGAAGGGTGTGGGTCCTGACCAGCCATCTGTGAATGTCACCACTAAAGTCACCATTCCTTCTCCCCAGCGGCCCGGTGGGCAGAGTGAAGGGTCTGCTCCAGCCTCCAGGACCACTCAGGAGTCACCAGGTCACTGGGATACTGTGACTTTCATGCAGGATGAGGACTTCGTGAGGGGACAACAGCTTTAGAAAAGAGACACGATGCTTCAGGGCTGTTTGGGAGCCTGAGATATGTTCAAGGTCCCCTTGAAAGAGTGCAGGGAGCTACACAGTACATCCAAAGAGTTCTGAGAAACGGAGGCTGCCCAGGTGAGCGTCATAGGACCCTTGCAGGTAATTTCGGGATATCCTTGAGCACGCATAACTTGTTCAACAGAGGTCAAAGTGAGTTTCCCTACAGTTTCACACTATTAACCTTGAACCAATTTTGAGCCAGGCATTTAGCCGACATACACTCACAGGAATGAAAGCAAGCTAGTTCCTGCTCTTGTGTCCTCTCTCTCTGGTCAGCTGCAGAGTCTGAACAGCATGCGGTGTGAATCGGATGTTAATACATGCTGTGTGATACAGGTCACGATACTGTGATGTTGTGTGAGCGCTGGCTATGGCCAGGATTGTGTGCACCATGTGGAGCTGAGGTCTCTCACTTCCTCCTGGGCTGGGTCTCATCTCCATCCTCAAGGGACTTTTTTCTAACCCCATTCAGAGGGCAGATGGATGACCTGACAAACATGACTTCGTATCTCTCCCACTCTGGCCACCCAACAGCATATCGGGTTCTGGTTATGCAGATGGTAATGTTGGAAGTGTCTGGCCTCACCTGGAACTCCTCGCTCCCCTTTTTGTCCTGGGGCTCCACTAGGACCCGGCAGGGTGTTGGCCTCTCCTGGCTCACCCCTGTCCCCAGCAGGACCTGGGAAACCTGGGTCTCCGTGGATGTCTGCACCTGTAGAGGGTTAAACAGTGGGACATCAGCATCATGAACCACGCCAAGTTAACTTCCACAATTAAAGGAACAGTAATGCCCTTCTGTGAGACTCAAAAATGGAAAACCGGAAGTCAGCGGCATCAATCTCAGTTTGTTATGTGGCCTCAGTGTCCCACAACCTGAGGCTGGCACATCATTGCTATCAACTGAACTGTCTCCCCAGCATGCATATATTGGAGGCCTCATTTCCAAGGTGATGGTTTTTGGAGGTGGGGCCTCTGGGAGACGATTCAATGTAGATGAGGTCAAGAGGATGGGTCCCAGGATGGTATGTGTTCTTATTAGAGACCCCAGAGAGTGTGTTCCCTCTCCCCACCAGGTAGGGAGAAGGTGGCCATGTACATGCCAGGAAGAGGACCCTCACCAGGACCCGACCGTACCAATGCCCAGATCTCAGACCTCCAGTCCCCAGAACTGTGAGGAATAACTGTCACTCGAGCCCCCCAGTCTGTGGTATTTTGTTATAGCAGCTTAAGCTGACTAAGACAGCAGGATCCCTTTCAAAGCACGAGGAGAGCCCCACTACAGGCTGGGCCCCAGCTGCCTTCCCTGTGCCAATGAAAGGAAAGATTACAGATGCTGCTGAAAAAGCACACCATTTGTTTCTCTCTCCCTCCAAAAGCCCGATGGTCCTGTTCAACACAACATCTGACTTAAGGGGATGGATTCTTAGGGATCACATCTCAGTGTCTTTAGAACCACAGGGACCCTGAGTCCATAGGGCCTCAGGGATGATCAAATAGTCCTCATGGAGCAGTCCTGCTCTCTGAACTCCCCCAATACCTGGCATCCTAGATGGGCCTCCCAGCCCTCCCCTTGCCCCTGTCCCCTCCCCACCCTGCTGGGCCTAGCCTTGTCACCGAGTGGCTGCAAGGGCCATGTGTACCTGGGGATCCGGGAAAGCCTTTGGTGCCTGGCAAGCCGTCCAATCCCCCGATGCCTCGGCTGCCCGCTGAACCTGTGTGGGTTTCACTCATGGTTATTTCATGCATGGGAGAGCAAAGAAAGAAACCCTTAAAATAATTCAACATGTTTTCATTTGCTATAATACGGTCACCCATCCAATTTATTCAAAAGCCCTACAAACAGGAAGCAGTTCAGCATACAATCTGACATGTACTTTTATGTCACCTGAGAGAACCATCTAACGTAAAGATTGATTTCCTAAAATCCTTATAGACTTGTTAGAGCCGGGAGGGAACTGGAAAGTGGTGTATTCCATTCCTCTCCTTAGAGCTTGAGTCATTAGACATATTTGCTTTGTGAAAATTGCCTGGAACCAGTAGCCTGGCATTAGTTCCAATCCCTCTGGATTCTCGAGGACAAACATTTCTAAAGTACGATGCAGGATCCCGGCCAGCGTGGCGCCGTGGTTGATCATCAACTGATGAACCAGGAGGTCAGGGTTCAATTCCTGGTCAGGGCACATGCCTGGGTTGCAGGCTCAATCCCCAGTAGGGGGCGTGCAGGAGGCAGCTAAGCAATGATTCTCATCATTGATGTTTCTATCTTTCTCTCCCTCTCCCTTCCGCTCTGAAATCAATAAAAATATATTTAAAGTAGGACACAGGACACAGGTGGCAATTCTTCCTGTGGTGTGGACAGTGAGTATGGAGGTGGGTGAGTCACCTTGAATTCTGAGCAACAGAGCAGCTGGGGGCCTGTCCCTGACCAAGGCCTGCCCAGCACGGAGGGCCTGTCCCTGGAGCAGTGGCCTGTCCAGGTTAGGCTGCATAACTCTCTAAAATCCCGCCACGGGTTCCACTGGTCCTCGATCAGTGGGAGGTTGGGAAGCCTGTGGAGGAACAGCGTGGTGTCTGTCCCCCCCGCCCCGCCCATTCCTTCTGCACTGCCCGTGAGCTGACTGGGGAGTGGGCCTTGAGGCTTCCGGGCAGTTTTCATTCATCATTCTGGGGAACAAAGCACTTCTCTACACACTGGCATATCAGTCTTTTTTACCAATGGACTTGGACAGCTGCAAATCCTGTTCCCGATATGTTTTGTGTGGGCAGTAAACCACACACACCCCTGCCTTTTATCTCACACGGTCTTGGAGAAAGCAGCATGGAGGGAGGCTAGCCTGGCTAACGGTGCCTCTCCTCCACTGGCGCATCTGTTCTTGAACCATTGTGTGCTTGTGTCTGTGAAGCGAGGGACTGTCTTACCTGGTAAGCCCAGAACACCTGGCCAGCCATAATCTCCTTTGGTGCCGGGTACTCCAGCCCGGCCAGGGTCTCCTTGCGGTCCCTGCTGGCCTGTCAGTCCTGGGAAGCCTGGGGGAGGGGGCCACATCCATAAGTCAGACACAGGAACCCTGAGGACCCTGGGAGAGGCCTACCTGACCAGCCTCAGGTCCTGCCGCAGGGGACACTAAGGGAAGCTGGTGCTTGGGAAAGGACCAGCTTCCCTTCAAGCAGGGAACGGATGTGGCTTGGACCCTACACTGAGGTTCAGTGGGGTTAGCTCAGCCTTGCCAAAGCGAGAACAGCTTGTGTTTTCTTATTCTCATCCTATCTTCCAAACAGAAGTTTGGAGAGAACCCACGAAACCAGCCCTGGAGGATTAGCCTGTCAGAATCACAGGTCCTGGGCAGAAGCAAACAAAGCAAAAGCAGTAATAAGCCAAAAAGCACAAAACTAGTTCACTGTTTGCTTTCGGTTGTTAACTTGGGATCTCCAAAGGAATTTCTGCATATTCAAATTAATGGATGAGATCCCAGAACAAAGAACTTAGGCTGTGTTTATGGAGACAGACACTGGGCCACACACCCCCTCCGCTGCTCCACTGTGCATCCCCCACAGCCAGGTTGGTTGTTTCTGCGTGTTTGATCCTCAGGCAGAGCGAGGTGAATGGGCAACATGTAAGAGCAAGCTTCCTAGGGTGAAGTGCGATCCTAGCAGACAACTCCTTCCTTGGTGAGATTGGCTGCCTTTGTTCTGGGGTTTTGGAGATTGGGGGGCTTAGCCATACTCTGCCCCACCGGCTGCTGAACCGTCAAGCCATGCCCAGGGGAGTGCGTGTGCTGGAGGAAGACTGTGTGACTGGAAGAGACTTTACCTGCTTGCCCAGTAAGTCCGGGAGAGCCATGGGCTCCTGCTGTGCCTGTTATCCCAGGGAAGCCAATGTCACCTGCTGTTCCTTTCTCTCCAAAGTATCCCTTTAGACCTGTAACCACAGATTTGCTGCTTGGAACAAACCATCGACATTGCATCAAACTGGGGCTTCATGCTTATAGGGTTCAAGGGTATGCAAGTTAAAGGATGCTGCCATCCCATACTTTGTACTTCTGTTGTGAATGGGGGTATCTAGCATGTTCCTTCATCAACGCACTTTTTATCTAATTCTTCCCTCTTAGCCTGTGATCAGCAGCCTCCAAGCTGGAACCTAGGGGTCCTCATGCTCTGGTGTTCACACCCTCATGTAGTTCCCTCCCATACTGAATGGGCTGAATTGTGTCACCACCAGAATACTGTGGACATCACGGTGTGTCACTTCCAGCTTAGGACATAAAATTCTTCCTTGCTTTCACTTTGTCACTTTGGGGAGGAAGCCAGCTGCCATGTTGTGAGGACACTCCAGCAGCTCTGAGAGAGGCCCTTGTGTTGAGGAACGGAGGCCTCCCACCAAGAGTCGTGTGAGAGCACCATCTGGGAGAAGGATTCTCCAGCCCCAATCCAGCCTTCGGATGATGTAGCCCTGCTGATGTCAGACTGGAATCACATGGGAGACTGTGGGTCAGAACCACCTTGTTCCCGAATTCTTGACTCTCAGAAAATGTATGAGATAATACTTGCTTGTTGATGTTCTAAACCACTGCATTTTGGGTACCTTGTTAAGCATCAATAGATAACTAATCAGAGCCCTTATCAGAGTGGCTTTTAATGTGTGATGTGCAATGGAAATCTGGGGGATTTGTTAAACATGCAGATGTTTGAGTTTCTCCCAAATGTGACTTGGCAGGTCTGGGGGGAGGCCTAGAATCTTCATTTTAACAAACACCTCAGGTAATTTGGAGGTAGTCTTGGACAGACATAAAGAAGTGTGACTTTCATGCTAGTGACAATGTTCTGTCAAATGCTGTGGTGATTTCAGGTATGCTGGGATTTTGAAAACTTCAGACCAACCTGAATTCCACATAATCACTTTTGTCCAGTGTCTTCTTAAATCTATGAGGCTATTACTTAGGCAAAATACTGTTGTTTTTGTGGTCTTAAAGAAAAACCACCTAAGAAGTTCTGCTTATTTTCTATTGATTCTTTTACTATTTTTGAAAATCTGCTCAAACCCCTATATACTCTGTTCATCTTCTTTCATTCACCTCGGCCATCATCTCCACCCAAACTGAGGGAGTCTAATGTAGACTTCATCCTCTGAGAGACCAGGTCTGGTCCCAGGCTTTCCAGTGCCTGTCACGTATGGGAGCTGATCTGACCCAGAACTCCACACCCACTCCCTCTATCACATAGGGCAGGCTCTGTAGCTGACCCCACTTAGGCACACACCTCACTTATCTTAGGATGAATGGAACACCCCCAAAGATGGCTGATACAACGGTCACTGCCCCCTGCCCCTGGTGATGGACAGGGTGTGAGGTTCTATTTCCTGGGCCCCCAGTTTAACTAAAACCTAAACACTTAAGGGTAACAACCATTATTCTTGGAGAAAAGCAACTTCTCTTCCCTGACACATTTTCAGTTGCACACATGAGGTCATTAGTGACATGTGGCAAAGGTGGTCTCACATTTCTGCTGTTATAAACCAAACTGCCAAAGTATAATTATTTAGGACAGGAGATTTAGCCAAGCAAGAGCCAGAAGGCTCAGCAGCCCGGGGTACCTTGTGACTGAAAAGAAAGCCATCGGGAGACCAATTTATAGATCCACGTGAGTCCAGAGAGGCTCATCAATGAGGCTGCCTATTCCCGAGTGGTGGTCCTCTGATCCCATGCTAGACTGAATACTTCAATTTGTTTATGTGATTGGCCAATGGGAGGATGCTGAGCTGGTTCTAGATAAAGAACCAGCTCAGCATCCTCCCATTGGCCAATCACATGAACAGATGCCCCCTCAACCAGGATTATCCCTAGAAAGATTTGGGGCTCCAGGAAGCTTAAGCAGTGTGAGGTCCCCCAAGATAAAATTTCCACAAGAAGACATCATTATCAAAAGTCCCTTGGGATCTGATTATATGCAAGAATTTTGACCTTGAACTACAGGAATGCTCAGAGAGGCGTGACCTCACATGAGGCCCCCCCAGTGCACACAGGGCCAGAGGCTACCCCTTCTTGTCTTACTCAAGAGATGGGCATGACTCCCACTGACCTTTCTTCTAGACCTTTCACTGTTTACAAGAAGCTCCAGTCACCCTACCATCTGCTCACGCCCTATAATGTGTCCTGAGAGCCAGGCTCTGCTTCTTCATGAGTCTCATTTTACGGGCCACATAAAATGTTGATTTATGAGTGTTGATTCTGGCTACTTTCCCTTTTAGGGAGAGCCAGAGAGAGAGGTTCCTTGACTTTGTCTTCAGCTTTAATTTAATGAAGAATTCACAGTCTCCCTTGCACACTGGGCTGGAAGACCTCAAACCATTCCCTCCAGCATGATCTATAGTGCTTACCAAATAGTGACAGATTTGGCAAGCCAGCTCATATGTGACAGCACAGACAAGGCATCAGGGCTGTTGCTGAGAGGAAGAGATGGAGAATGACTTAGGTACCTGGTGTTCCAATGGCACCCTGTTCCCCCTTCAGGCCTGGGCTTCCTGGTAAATTTATAGTGTCTCCAACATCACCTGTTAGGTGCAAAAAAGATGGTTGGGAACAGGTGGTTAGTTTGGTAACTTCTGTCGTGCTAAGTCCTTAATAAGAATAATGTGCTCTACAATAACTAACGGCATCTGCAAACCTGACATCACCGCAGCTCCCCAGAGTGCTCTGGGTGTGGATGCCCCCTTTCCCTGCCCAAGCGACACTCACCAAAATCACCCGTGCGGCCGCTCTCGCCATAAAGACCTGCTGTCCCTGGAGCACCCTTGTCACCCTAGAGTCAAACATAAAATCATCTTAAAAGGCTGTTCATGAAATAAGTTTGTAATTTTGAAGGTTAGTGTTCCCAAAGATTTGGTATGCCAAAATAACACCCAAAGTTTGGGATACTATAATTTTGTAGAAAACTCCTAAAGTTTTTTAAGAAGGTGGTTTGCTTACCCCTTCTTATTAAATGTAGTAAAATGAAACAGGGTTGACAGATTTATTGAAATTAATAACATCACTGGTGCAGATCATGGTCATGATGGCGGAGAGAATAACCATGCTGATTGCAACCTCACCCTATGAGCCCGTTTTTTTTTGTGTGTGTTTTTTTTTTTTTTAAGTCCTCACTGGAGGATGTGCTTTTATTGATTTTTTAGAGAGAGAGAGAGAGAGAGAGAGAGAGAGAGAGAGAGAGAGAGAGAGAGAAGGGAGAGACAAACATCGATGTGAGAGAGAAACATCCATCTGTTGCCTGCCTCCTGTACACGCCCAACAGGGGATTGCTGGCCTGAAACCTTGGTATGTACCCTGACTGGGAATCGAACCCACAAACTTTGGTTCACGGGATGATGCTCCAACCAGTGAAGCCACCTGGCGAGGGCATCAAGAGCTTTTTAAGCCTCACAACAACCCTATGAAGCAGGTGCTATTGACAGATGAGGAAATTGAGGCACAGATAGGTTAATATTATGCTCAAGGTCACTCAGCTACTAAGGGGCAGAATTGGGATACTGATTTGGGCTGCCTGATTCTCAAACCTGCTCTCTATTACATGGCTGTGCATATCCATCTGTGGAGAGAGTGAGATTTCTTCTAAGCAATGTTTGTTGTTGATACTGAGATTGGTATGATGTCTGAATTACTCTGTGACTCCAAAGAAAACATGGTTTTCTTCCCTGAAGTGCCTCCACCTCACAGGGAGGGTGGGTGTTCTGGTCTACCTTGCTCCCCCTGGTTTCTATTTTAGCATCAACCTGGGACTTCAGAACTGCCCTTTCCTAGCATGGCTTAACTTGCGCCTCTAAATTATTAATGAAGCCCCATTCTGTGGGAGGAGAGGGAGGATGTGCCAGAGGCTATATCCTTGCTGAGACAACGCTCTAGTTTTCTTTCTTACAGCTTGCTTTATTAAAGCGTGACTTATATATAGCGCCGTGCACTCATCTTAGATGCTCAATGAATTCTTACTCATGTGATACCCAGATAAACACAGAGAACATTTGGCACTCTAGAAAGTTCCTTGGTGCCCTTTCCTACTCCACCATCCTGCCTCTCTTCTGATTTGCCTCTATCAGGTAGTCTTGTCATAAAAATGGAATTGTATTGGATATATTTCCTGTTTCTGGTTTATTTCGGTCAACATAAAATCTGAGATTTGTGTTTTTGCATTTATCAATCATTCTTATTTTACTTCTATGCATTGGTCCACTGTCTGAAGGTTCCATGTTTATTTATTGTTTCCTGTTGATGTTTCCCAGTTCTTGACCGCAATGGATAAAGCTGCTGGGAACATGGCCTCTCTCCTTGTTACACTGACCTGACTAGCTGCACACAGACTGGACTAAGATCCTCTCAGGTATAGATTTTGGGAGTGATGGGAGGAAGACACTTGAAGAAGTCTGAGGACTCCACGTACACCAGGGTGGGCTGGACAGAGGCCACACCAGGACCTACTGCTAAAGGTTCACGACAGGGTGGCTCGACCTTCTGATCGACCCCACATGTGCTGGTCTCACTGTGGATGCCAGAAATGAGTCAGTGTGTGCTGAGGACTGTGAGTGTACAATACCTTTTAAGTGAAAGAGGATAAAAAGAGAATTCCATGAATTACAGCCTATGGAGAGCCACTCTGTGCCCTGTGACATGTACCATCTATACTGCACTCAGTAAAACTGCAAGGTAGCTACTCCCTGCATTTTATAGACGAGGACACAGATGGGGAGAGGTGGGAGCCCTTCTCAGGTCAGGGTTCTCCACTGCCACCATGAAAGCCAGGTGCCTGGCACACAGGTGGGGAGAGGAGTAAACGGTGGGACAGTGCCCTCCAGGCTATGCTTCAGCAATGGGTTTTCGGTCCTGATGTCACATGCATGCTTGAGTTTAGAGCTCAAACCTCTAGAAATTCAAGTTTTGTTCTTTAGGTTCCCATGAAGAAATGCAGACACCGTGCTTCATCCAACAGGAACCCATGAAAGTGCAGCGGGGTCTGGGCGGCACCAACCACCACGGTGTCGAATGAGCACGGCATTTCCTTACACTGACTCAGCGGCCCAAACAGCCTGGTCCTGGGCCTTGGCCACTCATACTCCGTAAATGCTGGCCCAGGGCACTCTGGCCACCACACAAGGGGAGAGGAGTTGACAAGAAGATGTGAAGTAAAAGGCACTCACCCTACTTCCCACAAAGCCTGGAAACCCAGTAATTCCAGGGGAGCCTGGCACACCAGGGAATCCTGGCATACCAGGCATGCCGGGAACGCCGATGTCTCCTTTGACTCCTTTGATGTAGCCGGGCTTCCCAGGCAACCCAGGGATGCCTGACAGCCCAGGGACCCCCGGCATTCCTGGAACACCTGCAGGAAGACCCCGAGTGTAACGCTCTGCTGCTTCCCACTCCAGGCTTAAAACGTTGCCACTCCAAGTGCTGCAAGTCTTAAAATTGGAGGCAAGGCGAATCAGGCCTCAAAGAACCACCCGAGAGCCCAGGCGGGGAGATGTCAAGGTGTCAGAAGGGCTGGAACACAGCGAAGGCTGGTGTGGGCCCAGGGGTGTTGGTGGTGTAGAAGCTGCTGCCCCTTCAGACTGGGAGAGGCAGGGGTGGGCACGGGGGAGGGGGGAGGGTCTGGGTGGAGAGGAATGGGACCCCAGGCCTGACAGCTCAGAGGTCAGACTGGATCTTTCGATGCCACCTCACCTTTTAATCCCAGGTAGCCCTTTAATCCCATAGGTCCTTTATCCCCTTTGTCCCCTTTAAGGTATTTCATTTCTTTATGGATGGTGGGAGGCGGTCCTGGGGGACCCTGTTCCCCCCGGGTTCCTGGAAGGGAAGAGAATGCAGTCATTACACTTGACCTCCGGACCAGGCATAAACACACAGGTGGAGCTGTCCTTCAGAACCTGAGCCAAGAGAGGCTCTGAGTGGAGGGGTGGCGTGCGTCCCTGGCTTGGAGCCTGTGCACTGGGGCTCGGGGCTCGGACAGACACACACCTGTCTTCTCCCTGCCCCCACGCCTCTCTATAGAGGAGGTGTGGGCACAGAGCACATCGGGACGGAGGGACCTGCTCCCCTAACAGTGCTGCCAGGCAATGCAGGGATGAGTGTGACAGTAACACAGAACGTGAGGGAAGGTTATGTATTCACACTCTGGTGAGAGAGCGATCAAACATGATCACGAGGAGAAGCATCACATGAGGAAGGACACCAGCTCAATCCTTTCTTGTGGGGACCAGCTGGGCCTTAGAACCCACGGTGGGTCAGCCGGAGCTGGGAGGTCTCAGGACTATGCAGGTATAGTGTTGCAAGGGAACTTGTGAGGGCTTACTACACTGGCCAGGGGGTCTGGAAGGCTGTGGACACATCAGAGAATTGTGCCACAAAGTTCAGGCTGAGAATGTCACAGAATCTGTGTTCACTGAATGGAGGGCAGCAGGTCAGGGAGATGCAGCTGAGTGGAAAGAACGCAGTTTCATTCACTGAACATTTACTGAGTCTGTAGCACAGGGCTAAGATATAGAGGGGAACAAAGGTGCTATAAACTGTTCCAGTTCTCTGAGAGGTGCTGTCCAGTGGAGGGAAGGAGCCCCCACAGTCTACTTCATTCCAAGGAAGCTGGAAGGGGCAGTGTAGTGGACCCAGAAAGAAAATGGCACAGAACCCAAGTGTAGCTTCATTTAAAAATATCAGTTTTTGCTCAGTGGCCTGTAAACCCCAGTTAACAAGAAGATTATTTGAAAATTTAAGCGTGAATAGGAAGCCTGGAAAACGTAGTACCCTACCTAGACTGTAATTTCTACGTTTCTAAGAATTTGTAAATGTTTTAACTCTTTGAAGAGTTAAATTTAATTTCTGAAAAACAGCTTGATTGAGATATAATTTACATACCATGCAATTCTCTCATTTAAAGAGAACAATTCAATGGTTTTTAATGTGCTCACAGTTGTGCAACCATCACCACCATCTAACTTTAGACCATTATCATCACTCCTAAAGGCAATCCCGTGCCCATTAACAGCCATTCCCCAACTATTCCCTAGCCCTAGTTTTTATTAGTTTGTGTCTGGCTTTTGGGGTTCCTAAAAGGTTGGTTCTGGGCAGTGTTATGCCCCCATGAAAGTGAGTGTCAACCCCGTGGGAAAAACCTTCAGAGAAGTAGGCATACCTTTGCCACCTGGCATCCCAGTCAGGCCCTTTGGCCCTGGAACGCCAAACCTTCCAGGCTCTCCTTTTTGTCCCGGAAGCCCGGGTCTTCCTTGCACCCCAACTATGCCTTGGAAACCATCCATCCCAGGTGAACCTCTAAGACCTGCAGAGGGAACAAGCAAAGTCCTGGGTTAGGCATGGATAAAGGCACGGCTATTTCAGTCTCACTCGTCTGTGGCATTCCCATGTGACTCATGTGAGAATATGCTAAGATTCTTGCCCTAAAACAGGAATTTGCAGGATACCATTTCCCAAGAGGCTTGCCTGCTGACCTACTCCAGACTGAGGGGTACAGAAGCAGCCCATCTGCCCTCTGGCCACTGGGGAGAAGGCGAAGGCAAATGAACAGCGGTCAGACACAAAGACACGAGGATAAGTGTGCGGAGTCCTAGGTCTGAGGGCCCATGGAGAAGAGGTGCGAAGGGGCACCAGAATTAACATGTGTCACCCCCCTCCCCCAGCACGGGGGTCTGGCCGAGAACCATGGGAAGGTCAGACCACTGTGTCTCTGGCAACAGTCCATGGACAGTGGGCTCCACTTCTAGATAAGCCGTCCTCAGTTACATGCAAATAAACCGATGCTGGCAACCAAGCACGGCCCTTTGTTTTGATTCTGTTTGCCAGCCAGGCACTGGGTCTGAATCCAGTCTCCACAGATTTCTGTGGATAATAAGTCCTGTGCCTCAGGCAGTCACTCTCTGGTAAGTTAAGAAATCAGCATTTTGGGCACATTGGTCACGCCCACCTAAGCAGCATCAGCCGGTTTTCCCAGCGTCTGAGGCCTTCAGGGACAGGAGTCTCCAGGCTCCAGCCTGCAGGCACATGGATGTCTTCCCCTGGCAGAGCTGTTCCACGTCCATGTGTAAACTGCCCAACCCCCTGTGAGGTAATTCCTCGTCATGGTGTACAATTACCTTTTGGCCCAGGGGTACCAGGCATTCCGGCCATTCCTTTAAAGCCAGGGTTTCCTGGAGGACCAGTCTCACCCAATAGACCAGGGTCGCCTCTATCACCGGGGACACCTTTCATGCCCAAAGGGCCAGGGACACCTGTGTCACCTGGGTCCCCTCTTTCTCCAGGCAGACCTGTCCAAGAGAGGGGAGAGAAAAATAACACGGATGGACACACCACATACAGAGAGAATGCCTTTCACGATACGCTTAAATTACAAAAACTCATTGGATAAGAAACACTTCTTGGAAGGAAAATGTGAAACTACAACTATAAAGGTGAGTTTTAAAGGCGTGGCCAGAGTCTGTAGAAAACCCGCAGGGCTGGCCTTTCTAAAGAGGTCTTTCTCTGAAAGCTGGAGGCTAACGTGGCTTCTCCCCGATTCTGACTTTCTCCACTCGAGCCTCTTGCCTTTGGAACGCAAAGGAGCGGGGAGCTGGAGCAGTGAAATACCAGGCGGGTACAGGGGGCTCTGCCAACTCTACGTCAGGATGTGGTCCCATAGGCTACTCCCAGGTGCCTGTCCCTCCTGGCCATGGCAGCTCAGCCTGGGGATTAAATTCTAGGCGGGGGTTTGCCCCTGACCACTTGGCTGCTCCCACCTTCCCATCCCCTTCCCCCTGCTCCCACTTCATTATCTCATTAGGGTGCCCACTGCTGCCCAGCTCAGCCCCTCCCTGTCTCCTAGCGCACAGTCGCCAGCTTTCTGAATACAGCCTCCGTCAAACCCCCAACAGCCCCCTTGCCTAGGGGATCTGACTCCTTAGCTCGGCATTCAAGGCCTTCTACTCAGGGGCCCAACCTCCCTCTCCAGACCACCAGTCCCCTCCTCAGATTAAGCTCTCAGATCCAGGCAAATTTAGGGGCTCACAGCACCAAAGCTTTCCTCGGGCATTCCCACCTCTGCCTGCCCATCTTCCATGCCTGGCCCCGCCTCTCCTTCTCCCAGGATGGGTCCAGCCTGCCTAGCTCCCCTGCCCCGGGAAACTGGGTGCCTCAGAGTCTGGCCACCCCATTGGCTGGCTATGGCCAAACGCAAACCTTTTATGTGTATAATTGTCTCCCATTAAACTGTAGGCTCCTTTAGGGCAGGGCTTTTACGAGCCACACAATGCTCTGCATTTAGCTGGCGTTCCATGTTTGAGAACTGCTGAGGCCCATGAACGCTCATGCGAAGGCCCGAAACCTCCTGCCCAGGGTTTCTGGTACCGTAAAACCAGGGGATAGCACGGTGCCCGGAGCATCTGTCCCACCTGACTGGAGCCCCAGTTTTGGGACACAATTAGTTTTGGACCAGCCCAGGCTACTCACGGGGATTCACGGGCCTGTGTGAAGGGAAGTGTCTGGCTTACACCTGGTTCCCTAGTGTTGAGCAATTATGGTCCTGGACAAAACTGTCACCTGACTACAGCAACCGAGAGAACTAGGGTCACTCTGGATGGTGCCTGATCGACACATGGGCCTGACTTCCGTTGGCACCACCAAGGCTACCTCCCAGCCTCCCTGGGGACCCAGGGAGAAGGCAGCCATCCACCAGCCAAGGACAGAGGCTGCGGGAGGAATCAGCCCTGCCGACACCGTGATGTTGGACCTCCAGCTTCCAGAACTGTGAGAGGATCCATTTCTGTCACTTAGGCAATGCAGTGCAGGTACTTTCAGGACCCCTGTAGCTCTTGGAGAGGTGTGGGGGTCCTGGGAGCAGTTTGAGAACTCCCCAGGGGTGAGGTGGGGGTTTGTTCAGGTGTCAGTGCGAGTGAGGCTCCGACCCCTTGATGGGAGGGTGGGATTCTTACCTTCATGGCCGATGGAGCCTGGCAGCCCCAAGGGCCCCTCCTGGCCAGGAGTCCCAGGGTAGCCATGCTGTCCTGGTGGCCCGGGCAGGCCTGGTTTCCCTAGAGGTCCTGGGAAGCCTAGCTGGCCCTTCAGGCCCAGCATTCCTGGCATCCCTTGGCTTCCTGCAACAATCGAGACAAGAGTCGTGAGGCCAACCCCTATGTACGGTCCATGGCAAACCGCATCTACAGCCTTAGAATTGTTCTCTAAAAATAGGACTTATTTTTTTTCTGGATTGTAGGAACTCTGGGAAATACAAAGAAATACAAAAGGTAAGATCAAAGGAACTCACGCCATCACCCGGAGATACTTACTAACATCTTGGTATATTTCCTTCTGGCCTTTTTTCTATTCACATACATATGCCCAAAAATAGATGTTTTACAAAACTGACATAACACTACAAGTAACATTTGAATTTAGCTTTTTTTTTTCACTTGACATTATATTTTGAGCATTTTGACACCTTAAAAATCCTCTTTATAAGCATGTTAAATGGCTACATGAGTAATATCCCAGCACATGGACACATTTAATTCCCTCCATCTTTTTTTGTTTTTACGAAAAGTGTTTCAAGAAAGAGGTTTTTAACACACACACACACACATACACACACACACACACACACACATCTGTGCCCATGTTGTCAGTCATTTCTTTAGGAGCGAATCCTAGAAATCAACTTAGTGGGTCAAAGCAAACGTGAACTTGAGGCTTTTCTCTCCACACCATCACACAGCTCTCAGAACGCCCGCCCAATGCCTTTTCCTCCCACTGCTTTCCCCGCATGAGGGCTGGCATTAAAGCACAGACAGAAACCCGAGGAAAACGTCGAGTAAAAAGTGTGGGAGTCTGCATGTTTTTGATTATGAGTTACAGTTCTTTCTCCTAGTTTTTGCTATTTGGTGAAACTCTTGTTCTTCGCTGATATTTTCCTTTGGGGATTTTGGTATTTTTCTTATAGATTTTAGTATTCCTCATGTACATTAACTTATTTTCCTTCATATCTGTTTTACAGTTTACCCTACTGCCCAAATGTTCATTTTGTTTTGACATGTAGAATGTTAAGATTTGTGTGCAGATTTTATACATATTTGTGTGTCTTCTTTTCCTTGATTTTATGTCTAGAATATCCTGTCCTAGCCAGAAGTCAGATAACTATGAGCATATATTTTTTCTATTTTTTTTTTTTTTAGACACTAACAGCCAGGACCTCCTCATATTTGGGCACTTTGTCTTTTCTTCTTGGAACTTAAAGTCTGCTACATTCATCCAGTTGATACCAGTAGAAAGGCTGAGGACTGTCATTTGCATAAGTTTCTCCAATGACTCTCAGGGTCTCGTGTTCATTTGCCCCTGACTATCCTACCAAGTGCGAAGGGCTGACCTGGGGAGAGGAGGCAGACAGTGGGGGTGGGTGGGTGGGGGAGGGCGGGGATGGGGTGGGAGAAGGGGTCATGTTAGTCTTGGACCAGGCCCAGACTCTCAAGCCCAGTTGTCTGATTTCTCAAACCGCACAGGGGAGAAAGGTGGGCAGTAAGCAGGCTGCACACATTCTCACGCACTTGTTTTGCGGTGGGAAACGAGGACACTTATTTTGGGTTCTAGCTTTAGAGTTCACAGCTCTGGGGAAAGTGTGATTGCTGGTGGCTGCTGGAGGTCTCGGGAGAGAAGGCAGGCAGTGCAGCCCGTGGTGAGGTTTTACCAGGAGGCCTGGCTCCTGCCACGATACTCCAGACAGAAGGGGACTTCACCAGCCAGCGCCCTCCGCTGCAAGAACTGAGAGCGCTGAGCAAGTGAGGTCATGGGAGCCGCAGCCAACAGGGTTGAGGCTGGTCTGAGTGCATGTTTCTGGGGTGCTTCCCCCACAGAAGTGGACAGGCCAGGCCACGAATAACTGGCTAAATGACCTCTGCTACTTAAGTGGCTGCCTTGAGCACATCAGAAGGAGGCATTTTGTTCTTTTGGTTGTCTGCGGAGCTGAATATTTTAAGTCAGTTTCCATTTATAGACCATCTGTTAAAAAAGGAACAACGACAGAAAAATCAGCTGCCCTCAGCTAAATGAGACCTGACCCGTGAATGTGTGTGATGACGTTATTCCCAAGTTCTGCTCAGAAACGTGGGCTGCTTTGGGCGCCTTCATAACTGCCCAACCCGGCCAAGGAGCCAGATGTGGGGCCATCTGCCTGTGGCTCCTTCTACAGAAGGTGAATCCAGGGTGAGGATTCTTGTCCTAAACACATTCTAGAGCAGCAGTCGCCAACTGGTGGTCCGTGAGGTCCGAAAGGTTGGTGGCTGCTGTTCTAGAGGAACGCTGGAACTCCGTGGGGAAAAGAAAAAGCAAGACTCCTGCCGTATGGTGCTGTTGCCCCTTACCAAATCCCCGAGGAGGGATTTCGGAGCCGCCCCTGAGAGCCACAGACAGCGGGGTCAGGGCCCTGCTCCCCTCCTGCCACGGTCACTTACCCCTGAATCCGGGTGGACCCATGTCTCCAGGAAGGCCTTTCAGTCCAGGGTGTCCGGGCAGCCCAGCATCCCCCCGGGGTCCAGGCTGGGCTCCCAGGACTTCGCCAGGAATGCCTTTGTCCCCTGGGGGCCCGACTGGTCCAGGGAGGCCGCTGGGACCTGGGAGTCCATCCGGGCCAGGGAGGCCCATTGGGCCTTTGGATCCTCGGGGCCCCACGAACCCTAAAAGGAAACATAGGTCATAAGCATCCCTGTAACATAAGCATCCCTGTAACCGCAGGTCAGCACTGTGATGTTCTAGGAGAGGAATCAGAAAGAGGCTGGGTCGAGGCTGATCTGAGGACAAGTTTCTGGGGTGCCTCCCTCACAGAAGTGGACAGGCCAGGCCACGAATAAATGGTTAAACGACCCCAAGTGGTTGCGTTAAACACATCAGGGTGAGGCATTTTGTTCTTTCAGTTGTCAGTGGAGCTCGATATTTTAAGTCAATTTCCATTTATAGAACATCTGTTAAAAAAGGAACGACGCAGAAAAATCAGCTGCCCTCAGCTAAACAAGATCTGATCTGAGACCCGGAGGATTGCAGCTGGGTTCTCAGCTTGAGCTGTCGCCCAGGCCGTCGCCCACCTGGGAGCCCACGGTGCTCATGGGCCCAGTGGATGGGAGCTGGGTTCTCAGCTTGAGCTGTTCCCAGGCCCTGTCGCCCACTTGGGAGCCCATGGTGCTCATGGGCCCAGTGGATGAGGCCTTCAGAACCAATGCCTCCTTGAACATAAATCATCATGATTCATGGTATCCGTGTTGTGCAAATAATCCCAAAACAGTGTTTGTGGGACCTTCAGGATTGTGTGTGCAAGTGAGGGACAGAGTGGTGTTGACAGAAGACCCCTCAGAGCCCAAACTCTGCCCCTGTAACTCTCTCCCTGGTCATCAGTCAATTTGGAAACATGTTGAAAGGGAATTGATAGCCCTTTGTCACTGTGACTGTCAACCGCCCATATATGGATGGAAGGAGTGACCATCATGTGCCTTTCCTGGAGCTGTTGGGTCAAATGGTCTCACCACTACTTCCCCTGTCAGCGTCCTCATCCCTGATGCGGCCTCAGGCTGAACTGCGGGAACAGTCATGTGTCTGTTCAGAAGGAAAGCTTTCTGAGGTCGTGCCTGCCTCGGCTCTGGTGTGCAGGGTGTGGGAAAGAAGGCACTGGCTGCCGCCTCTGTGTGGTATACGTGACAGAAAGACGGTGTGCACGGGGCCCCGGGCCTTTCCTAGGGCGTGAAGCTTGCCCTGGGAGCAGGGAGGTGGGTGGAACGGTATGGCTGTGTTTGGGAGACAGAACAAATAGAACCAATGAGCTAGAGACCCTATTTCAGAGTTCTAACGACGTGATTTACCCATAAAAGAGATATGGCTTTCACATAGTCTCACCCATTTGTGGAATATAATGAACAACATAAACGGATGAACGAAAATAGATCCAGAGACATAGAAGCATCGAACAGACCGTCCAACCTCAGAGGGAAGGCAGGGGAGTGGCGGAGGGTTGGGGGAGGGGGTAAGAGAGCAACCAAAGGACTTGTATGCATGCATCTAAGCATAACCAATGGACACAGACAGTAGGTAGGTGAGGGCATGTGCTGGGGGGTGGGAGTGGCCGGGAAGAGGTCAATGGGGAAAAAGGAGACTGATGTAAGAGTTTAAACAATAAAGAATTTAAAAACAACAACAACAGAACTATACATGGGAAGTGTGTACTTAAATTTGTGGGTGTGAGTGCGTATGCAGCTCTTATCTCTGGAATAGACTCTGTGTTTTAAAGTCTTTGAGGCTGGGCATTTTATTTTCTTCTGCACGTGGTGATAGAAGCATAGTATGTCCCATCACCAGAAAGGGTGACGTGCATTTTAAAAACCGAACAGATCAGTTCCTCCTTTACCCCTTCCCTCTGCTCTGCCCAACATCCCTATTCACGTAAGGGCTTCCATTTCAACATAGAACAGGCTTTCTCCGCATGCTGTCAGCGTCCCAAACCCCTGATAAAGGGCATATCCCTCTCATTCTTCATGCCAGGAGAGTGCTATGTGGTCCATGCCCACTCGTCTTGGGCACATAAATTGTGACTACTAGGTACCCTTCATATTCAAGGCAAAGAAGGTCTTCATGAATTATTTTCCTTCTTTCAAAAACAGTCCCACTTAACTTTTTTTTTTTTTTTTTTTTTTTTTTTTTTTTTTAGCAAAGGTGGAGATTTATTGAAGAACAAGTACAGACTCCCACATGGAGAGAGGAAGAGTCCCACGGAATGGACTCCCAAGTAGGGAGCGGGAAAGGGTCCCCCCACTTAACTTTTGTATATGTGGTATCAATGGTGGAGGGGAGAGGGGCAATGCTGTAACTCTTAAACATGTAGGTGCTCCCAGCAGGGCAACAGAACGACACAGTCTGATCCTCTGGTGTGGTGGCAGAAAAACTTTGTTTCTCTCCAAGGCAGGGTTTGCACCAGTGCCTTGACAAAAGACAAGGGAGTGTGCCTCCCAATTTTGCAAAACACAGCTGTGATGCGTACTATGAAAGGCAACAGGATAACAGTTTGCAACAATCTTTAAGGCTGGAACACTGAACCCAGGAAGAAAACCGATCAGGGGCCAAGGCAAAGCTCTACATTGGATGAAACCACGTGTATCAGGGACCGAGGCAAAATTCACTTAAATTTTTGCTGAAAATATTTACTAAGGACCTGACCCTAAGGACACACAGACCCACTGCTGGGTGTGAGAGTCCAGACATGCAGAACCTTTTCCAGTTTCTGGAACCAGTCTGAAATGAGTGCTGACATGCGGCGGGCCATGATGTCCTGAATTCTGAGGGCATGGAAATTATGTTATAAAAAGAAAGTGTGTTCCTGGTGTCAGTTCTGTCCGTTCTTGAGATGGCTGTGGAGAGATATGACTGCTCTCTCCCAATGTGTGTGTGGGGTGGTTATGCGGTGGAACACCGGCTCAAGGAACAACCCACGAGGAACTTACTGGGAGGCAGATTTCATTTATACCAAGGAAGAACTTTCTAGCAAAAAGAGAGTTTCAATGTTTCATGGGTGCTGGGTGACAAGAGCAATTCTCAATTCTTGTAGAGGCTAGAACACCTGACCAGAATCCTGAGGGAGGATGTTTGGCCTTGGGTGGCCTTAGTGGCTTCTACCGTTTTATTTAAATAATACAATTCTAAAATGCATAGCTCTCTGCATACCAAGTAACACAGTCATACTCATACTGTTTCAGCCTTAACCACAAGGGGACACCTGGGTTTGGAGACACTGCATTGTATTATAGAGCACGCTGACGCCCAAGTAGGTACCCTCTACTTCTTACCATAGTTCATTACCAAAAACATATTCATTTCCCTCCATACACAGGTAAGTGGCTTAAGCTCTTTTAGCCACTAAATGACTTAAATAGTTATTTGCTGTGTCAAACACAGATGGAGTGGCTCAAACTGTTTACCCAGACAAGCTGCACACTGAGGAGTGAGCAGCTAATGTCGTGAAAAGCAAAAGCATGCATGTTCTTCGTGGTGAGTAACCCCCCGATTGGGAACCAAGACGAGAGGGCTGCTTGAGCCTTTCATGATCATCGGAAGAGGATGACACTATGCTGCCCTTAGAATGTTTACTATCGACCAGAGGAAAAACTTTATGCACATCTGTCCTTTCTTCCTGCAATATCTGTATTATATTCTGCAAAGCTCCAGTACATTAGTGATAAAAAATATTCAAGAATTTTAATTTCCTACGGACAAAAACAAAAGTTGTCATCAAGTATTTGTCGACCCAGTTTCTAAATGTTGCAAGATAACAGAGCTGAGCACCCTGATCATATGCTCACAGTCATGTCCTAACTGAAGACCGGAGAGGGGGTCCCACCCTGACTTACCTGGGGGTCCTGGGAACCCTTCGCGACCTGGGTCTCCTGGGGGACCCTTGAGTCCTTGTGGTCCATCTTCTCCTGAGAATCCTGGTAACCCCCTGAGGCCTTTGACACCTAAACAACCCAAAGAAATCACAACACATATCAGAGCCACTCTTTGGGTGCCCACCTCTGCCACAGCCGAGGCTGAGTCCTGAGCAGCAGGAATCTTCTCCTTTCGACTGGGGTTCGACTAGGTGTCAATCACCACACACATTTCTGTCCTGACGCGTAGTCTGCCTCCTTTAGAAGCTACCTGTCTGTGGTGAGTGCCAAGATGGCAGAACACGGCGACATCCCAGGGCGGAGAGGAATGTAGGGGGCAGAGGAAAGGTGTCCAAAAAGGGAAAAGAAAAATGACGACGTGAATGGGAAGACTGGAAGTGACCTCTCGATTCCAGGAGCACGTTACCTGGGGGTCCTGGGGGTCCCGGCTGGCCTGGCAATCCCTTGGGTCCTCCGACACAGCCTGGGAAGGAAGAGAAAAAAGATGAGCCGACGCAATCTTTAACGCAAGTTTCACAGCCTTGGGATAGTGGCAAGGTCAAGAACTCCAGCCATGGAAACTGGCTACCATTTTATGGTCAGAGAAAGTCAATGAGTTAATTAATCTTGATCTAATGTAAATAAAAGTTCAATTTTATCGTGTAATGAAATTAACATTAAAATATTATTATATTAATATAAAATGCAAATAAGGTAAGTCCAGTCAAATAACAACTGGCACTGAGCTGGCAGCCATCCACCCCTCATTCAGGGCAGCACCTCGGCACGGCTGAGCTAATCTAGTTCCGCCCCTGAGTCCACGTGAATGCCTTTTTTGTCTGGAAATGTCCACTAGTGGATGAAGACCATTTGAGATTTCAAAAGGAATTCTTTGCTTTCTCCTTTGTGACTCTGAATACCTTCAGAATCGGCCACAGCAATAACTGCTTGGAGCCACACGAAACGAAACCTGAGTGGCAGCCGCTTCTGGGTGGTGTGGCCGGGCTGTGACACCAGGCAGGGCCGTGACACCAGGCAGGGCCGTGACACCAGGCAGGGCCGTGACACAAGGCAGGGCCGTGACACCAGGCAGGGCCGTGACACCAGGCAGGGCCGTGACACAAGGCAGGGCCGTGACACCAGGCAGGGCCGTGACACCAGGCAGGGCCGTGACACCAGGCAGGGCCGTGACTCCAGGCAGGGCCGTGACACCAGGCAGGGCCGTGACTCCAGGCAGGGCCGTGACACCAGGCAGGGCCGTGACTCCAGGCAGGGCCGTGACACCAGGCAGGGCCGTGACTCCAGGCAGGGCCGTGACTCCAGGCAGGGCCGTGACACCAGGCAGGGCCGTGACACCAGGCAGGGCCGTGACACCAGGCAGGGCCGTGACTCCAGGCAGGGCCGTGACACCAGGCAGGGCCGTGACACCAGGCAGGGCCGTGACACCAGGCAGGGCCGTGACACAAGGCAGGGCCGTGACACCAGGCAGGGCCGTGACACCAGGCAGGGGTATTTTGTTGTGCGGCCTCTGTCAGAGAGAGCCCCCTGCAGTACAGCAATTCTGCGAGATGTCCTTCATCTGCGTGCCTGGGATTTGGCCGGGCTCTTATCTTGACAGAGGCTTTGGCCTCCTCTGCCCCACCAGGGACCCAGGGGTGCAACCTGGCCAGCCCAGGTCATAAAAAGAAAGGAACCCACTGTCTTCGGAGGGCCTGGCCTCCAGCTGCAGAGCCTCACACCCAGGGGCCTTCCCCCATCTGCGTCACTAGCCAGTTGTCTGGAAGCTCTGGCGTTTGCCGTTCCTGCTCCGCACCTTTGCTCTGAGTGCCGGGTCCATTCCCACACCTCAACCTCAACCTCATCCTCATGCAGGGGACCCACAGATGCTGATGCTACTTCTCCAACCCTGACCTTTATGGAGGCTTTGCCTCTCCAAGGCCAGGTCCACCTCTGGATTCTCCCTCTCTTCTCTCCCACCACCAAGCTGTGGCTCGGGGTCGTCTCCATATCCTCTCCAGAGAGCCAAATATATGCATACATTTTAGGTGTAAAACTGTATCTGTTGAGTTCTTACCAACGTTGCAAATTGATGCTTTATATTGGTGGGGAGACTTGGTAACACTACGTACCATTATACTTACCTTTTCTTTGATTCTAAGCAGAATGGGGTGGGGTGCCAGCTCCATGCTCCCGGCAGGAGCTCACAGCAGTTGTTAATGAGTCACATGTCTTATAAACCAAAAGTTTTAAAGAGTTCTAAAGCCGCCCAATCTTCATGACAGTACCTGGCTGGATGACCTCCTGTCCGTCACCTCCGATGGGCCTTTTCACACCTGTATCACAGTCTGGGAGCAAGACATTAGGACAGAGTCAGGCAAACGGGGAACAACTGAAAGTGACTAACTTATCTCTGAATGTGTGTTGTTGTTGGGTGGGAAGGCTGGGGTTGGGCAGGGACTGCCAAGGCCCATGACTTCAGCTCTGGAGGGAGAGGCCCTGCATTCCAACTGAAGAGAGGAGGCTGTTGGTAGGTTTGAGAAGCCTGTGGTTGGGTATCATTTGTGTGTGCTGAGAACTGATGATGCAATACAGCACTCTTACCTGACCCACTGGGGAACTTATACATTGCCAACAAGAACAGCAGATACATGCTGAAGCACTAAACAGCATCTCGTAACTTTGAAAGATGACAGAAAGGATCCTTATACCTATTTGTCCTGGGAGGCCTGGGGGGCCAGGAGGTCCGGGGAAGCCTGGTTGTCCAGGTAATCCGGCATCTCCGGGGAAGCCACGCTCGCCTTTGGGGCCTGGCAGGCCCAGTCCTGGAGGACCCCTTTCTCCTGGAATGCCCTTGGTTCCGGGGGCTCCTGGGTAGCCTGCGTCCCCTGGGGGGCCTTTGATGCCATCACCCTGTGAGAATATACAGTTTATTTTTTAAAAGATACGTAAACCTCAAAGAGACAATATTCCCAGTTCCCTTTCCCCATTCCCCTGAGTTCCAAGCTATGAACTTTTTTAGAGAGCGTGGAAGAGTGAGAGTGAGGGAGGGGAGAGAGAGAGAGAGAGAGAGAGAGAGAGAGAGAGAGAGAGAGAGAGAGAGAGAGAGAGCCCAATATGAGAGAAACACACTGACTGGTAGCCTCCCCAACAAGCCCCAACCGGGGTGGATAACCTGCAACCCAGGTATGTGCCTTTGACTAGAATTAAACCCATGACCCTTCGGTTCACGGGCCGATACTCTAACTACTGAGCCACGCTCGCCAGCTTCTCTCTGGCTTTTAAATGCTCACTCTGGGCTTGGCTTCCCACCTAACTCACTGTGTCTTAAAACATATAATTTCTGCTCGTTAAAACAGAATGGGCTGCATGGGCCGGGGCGGGGGGGGGGGGGGCGGGGGGACTTAGGGTAGTACCAGCACCATTCACTTCTCAGGTGTTTAAGAACATGGCTGATGAGGATGGGGGCTACTCACGGGAGGGCCTGGAAGGCCAGGGAATCCATCGAGCCCGTCACGCCCCTGGGTGCCGTCCTCACCTTTCAGACCAGGCATACCCGGGACACCTGGCTGTCCCTTCTCACCTAGGGAAGAATGTGCAGTGTGCCTTGACTCATACAGTGCTGCCACAGAGGAATCCACAGGGCAAGAACTGCTTGGCCACAGAGGACTGACCTTTGGTGGTAATTGTCCTAGAATCTCCCTTTATTCCTTTGGGTCCAGGAGGTCCGATGTCACCAGGGATTCCCTGTGGAAACAAACACAATGTTTCTTCCTCTTTCATACTGTTTATGCGAGTCTGTGAAGATGATTTCCGGTTCCTATAACCGGAGGGCCATGACCTGCCATCCACCCCGGTGCTGTCCAAAGGAACTCTCTGCTGTGTTGGAGGCGCCCTCTTCCGGGCTGTCCAGTACAGTGGCCTCCAATCGCAAAGGGATAGTGAACATTTGGAAGTGGCCCATGGGACTGAAGAACTGAATTTTAATTTTAAATAATTACAAATTAATGCAGGCAGCCAAGTGGCTGGACAGTGGAGATCGGGACCTTGCTACTCAAACTTTGGTCCATGGGTCATCAGCTGGGGCCTCTCCTGGGAGCTTTTAAGAAATGCAGAACCTCAAGCCCCACATGGGGCAATGGAACCAGAATCTGTATTTCAACTGAGTCCCAGGATTCATATACTCATGAGCTATTGAGCAGCAATGACCTAAAATATAAGGTGGCTCACTCTTAATGACAATTATTTAGAATCTGAGCAGATAATCAGCCTCCAAGTAGAAAGGATGGAAATGTGTGATCATTCATATTGAGATCAACAGAGTACTGGGAAATAAAGTTGGAAGAAAACACACTTTAAAGACAAGCTTATTGCAGGATCACTCACATTTTGTTGAAGTTTTCCAATGAGCAGCTTAATGGTGCAGGATGCATTTTATTTTATTTATTTATTTTTTTTTAAAATGTATTTTATTGATTTTTTACAGAGAGGAAGGGAGAGGTATAGAGAGCTAGAAACATCAATCAGCTGCCTCCTGCACACCCCCCACTGGGGATGCGCCCGCAACCAAGGTACATGCCCTTGACCGGAATCGAACCTGGGACCCTTTAGTCTACAGGCCGACGCTCTATCCACTGAGCCAAACCAGTCAGGGCAGGTGCAGGATGCATTTTAATATGTGCGATGTGATAGTTTTAATTGCAAGGTTATGGGAGCTTTTAGTGTTGGTTTAATTAAGTGGAATGTTACAAGTGACTGTGAGTTCCTTTCTCCTAAAACTAGTCCACAGATACTTGATTTATTGATTTAGTTCTTTGCAGAAAAGGATGATGAATACCTCTGTGTCCTGACAGTATCTCACACACAGACGCTGCTTAATAAGCAGGTGTTGCGTGGTCTCCCTTATATGGGGAATCTAATGAACAAAATAAATTGAAGAACAAAACAGGTCCAGAGACAGGGAAAAATGGAACAGACTGACAAATATCAGAGGAAGTGAGGTGGGGGGGAAGAGATTAAGCAAATAATTTACACTGAGTGGCCAGATTATAATGATCTCTGAACACATAATAATCTGGCCACTCAGTGTGTGTATATATCTACACTAATAAAAGAGAAACATGCAAATTGACCATACCTCTGCTACACCAACAAGACACGCCCACTAGCCAATCAGGAGTGAGTATGCAAATTAACCAAACCAAGATTGCGGTTAATTTGCATATCCAGGCGCAGAGCGAAGACTAAAGACAGCATAGAAGGAAGCCAAGCGCTGCAGAAGGGAGCAAAGCTGCGGAGAAGCAAGTGGGGCTGCAGAGACAGGAGGGAAGCAGGCAGGGCAGTGGAGACGGCCGCAGGAAGCCCTATTCTTGCAGGAATCTTCTAATATATATATATATTAGAGGCCTGGTGCATGAATTCATGCATGGGTGGGGTCCAGCCAGCCTGGCAAGGGGGAGGGGACATGGGCGGTTGGCCGGCCTGCCTGCTGGTTGAGGGGACAATTTGCATATTAGCCTTTTATTATATAGGATATACACTGAGTGGCCAGATTATTATTCATTCAGAGATCATAATAATCTGGCCACTCAGTGTATATGCATATACCCATAATCCATGGACACAGACAAGAGTGTGGTGAAGGCCTGGGGAGGGGGGTGCGAGCGGGTGGAGCAGGGCTCAATGGGGGGAAAATGGGGGACATCTGTAATACTTTCAACAATAAAGATAAATAAAAAAAAGCAGGTGTTAGGCACATGAATGGATGGATACATTCATTTATTGACCGATTATTCCCACACTTCCAACACTCTGCCAGACTCCATCAGTGCAAATATTTAAAAACAAAAAACCAGGGGAGAAACCAAGATGGCGGCATAGGTAAGCACCTAAACTACTGCCTTGCACAACAATTTCAAAAGTACAACTAAAAGACAGAATGGACATCATCCAGAACCAGAGGAAGGCTGGTTGAGTGGAAATTCTACAACTAGAAGGAAAGAGAAAAGCTCACGGAGAATCAGAGGAGCAGCAAAGGGCTGAGGTACGGAGACACGTGCACAGAGAGGAAGGGTGGCTGAGTGCCTGGCTGACTTTCTCTGGCGGGAGGAAGAAGGGAGCCCCTGACTTCACCGAACCCCAGTTCCGACTGCACTGAACCCCAGTTCCGGGGGAAACCCCGTGGACCCAGGCTCATACAGGGGGAGTCTGGACTGTCAGGTAGAGAGAAAGGCACACTGAGACTCAGGGTCTGGAGGCGAGTGCTCCCAGAGAAGACTGAATGTGGAGGTTGCTGCAGGCTTTCCCTAGCGAAGGGAGTTGGAAGTTCCTGACTGCACTGAACCCCAGTTCCGACTGCACTGAACCCCAGTTCCAGGCGAGCCCCTGGGGACCTACGCTCTTACGGGGGGAATCTGGACTGTCAGGCGGAAACTCAGGGGAGCCGCGGAAGGCAGAGGTCTGGAGGCGCGCGCGCAAGGGCAGGGCTCATGGGAAGCCAAGACTGTCTGCTCCACCCTGAGACTCCGCCCCATCCAAGCTGAGCACAGAGGCTTTACAATTTTGCAAGTCTGATCCTATAAGGCTGTCTTCATCACCGAACTTCTCCCAGCATAGACACAGCTGATCCTCACAGCCAACTGGCCTGGAGGTCAATTCCTCCCAGTGATACCAACAACAATCAAGACTTAACTACAAGGCTGTACACACAGTCCACAAAGGGGTGCACCAAGAGTGTCCACCTCAGGTTAACTGGGGAGGCCGACCCACTGGGCCATATAGGAAACCTAGCACACAAAGCTACCCTACCAACTCAGGGAAACAGTGAAAATGCGGCATCAAAGAAACAGATCACAAACGAAAGAAATGGAGGAAAACAAACGACTGGATATAGAATTCAAAACCACGGTTATAAGGCTTTTCAAGAATATCCTTGAAAAGGCTGATAAATTTAGCGAGACCCTCGAAGATATGAAAAAGGACCAACTAGAAATTAAACGTACACTGACTGAAATAAAAAATATTATACAGAGACCCAAAAACAGACTAGAGGAACACAAGAATCAAGTCAAAGATTTGAAGTACAAAGAAGCAAAAAACACTCAACCGGAAAAGCAAAAATAAAAAAGAATCCAAAAGGTTGAAGATAGTGTAAGAAGCCTCTGGGACAACTTCAAGTGTACCAACATCAGAATTATGGGGGTGCCAGAAGAAGAGAGAGAGCAAGATACTGAAAACCTATTTGAAGAAATAATGACTGAAAACTTCCCCCACCTGGTGAAAGAAATAGACTTAAAAGTCCAGGAAGCGTACAGAACCCCAAACAAAAGGAATCCAAAGAGGACCACACCAAGACACATCATAATTAAAATGCCAAGAGCAAAAGACAAAGAGAGAATATTAAAAGCAGCAAGAGAAAAACAGTTAATTACCAACAAGGGAGCACCCACATGACTGTCAGCTGATTTCTCAACAGAAACTATGCAGGCCAGATGGGAGTGGCAAGAAATATTCAAAGTGATGAATAGCAAGAACCTACAACCAAGATTACTCTACCCAGCAAAGCTATCATTCAGAATGGAAGGTCAGATAAAGAGCTTCACAGATAAGAAAAAGCTAAAGGAGTTCATCACCACCAAACCAGTATTATATGAAATGCTAAAAGGTATTCTTTAAGAAGAGGAAGAAGAAGAAAAAAGTAAAGATAAAAATTATGAACAACAAATACATATCTATCAACAAGTGAACCTAAAAATCAAGTGAATTAAAAATCTGAGGAACAGAATAAACTGGTGAATATAATAGAATCAGGGGCATAGAAAGGGAGTGGACTGATAATTCTCAGGGGGAGAGGGGTATGGGGGGGTTCAGGAAGAGACTGGACAAAAATCGTACACCTATGGATGAGGACAGTGCGGGGGATGTAAGGGCAGAGGGTGGAATGGGAACCGGGTGGAGCGGAGCTATGGGGGGGGAAAAGGAGAAACAATTGTAATAATCTGAACAATAAAGATTTATTAAGTTAAAAAAAAATAAAAACAAAAAACCACCTTAGTCCTTCCTGCTGCTGTCGGGTTGGCTGACATACAAACACAGAATTACATACAAGACCACAAACACACCAGAGATGTTTGAACACATATGCTGTGGGTGTGTACATGATACAGTTGGGAAAAGCCTGTGCCTTTGGAAGATTTCAGACTTTCCAGGTGCACAAAAGGGGATCCATAGGACTTCCAGAAAATATTCAATCATTTTACAATCGGAGATTCTACCAGTTTTGCCATTAAGTTTGCAATTCTCACTACATACCCTTTTAAAGGAATAGACAGCCATGATTACTTTGAAAGGAGGATAAAACGTAGCATCTACGAATTTTAGTTGGAAATGGCTACTTGTTTCCTGAGAAATCTGGGGTCTGGAGCAGAGCGGTGCTTTGGGTCTCATTTTCACCTGTAAAACTGGTGTTACAACCTTCCGCACCAGAAGCTCGGAGGGGCTGCCATTGTCCTGCACCATGTTGTGGAGCACGACCACTCTAACTGTCCTTGGCCAAGTGTCCTCAGCAACCTTTCCTCCACTACTAAATATATACAGGCTTCTCACTTTATAAACCTCCCTCGGCTCTCTCTCTTTTTAAAAAAAAATATATATTTTCATTGATTTCAGAGAGGAAGGGAGAGGGAGAGAGAGAGAAGCAAACATCAATGATGAGACAGAATCACTGACTGGCTGCCTCCTGCAAGTCCCACACCGGGGATTGAGCCCGCAACCTGGGCATGTGTCCTGACTGGTAATCAAACCGTGATCTCCTGGTTCATAGGTCAATGCTCAACCACTGAGCCATGCCGACCGGGCTTCGGTTATCTTTTTAAATAATAATAATAAAAAAGTATAATTTCTTTGCCTTCATCTGAAATTTGCTTTGAAATGGTTAGTTAAAATCTGCCATGGAATAAAGATCTACTCCAGATGATCTTTTCATAAGGTGTGAAATAAAGGCCACTTAGCTGATGTACACAGGGAGTCTGTGGGAGGGAGTTTCATACATTCATACAAAGTAAACCATCCATGATTCACGTGGAGATCTGGGTTTTATTGGGTTAAGGGAGTGTTCATAAAATACTAAACAAGTTCTGTACTAAATCTGAAGAGGTGAATGCTTCCAAAGTAAGATGCTTTACATTCAAAATGCTAGAAGTTAATTTTTGGGGGGATAGGGTGGGTATAATTCTTATACCATAAAATTCACCATGTTAAATCATACAACCCAGTGGTTTTTAGTATTTTTACAAGGTTGTGCAACCATCATTATCTAATTGCAGGACATTTTCATCACCCCCCAAAAATCCCTGTGCCCATTAACCAGTCGACCCCATTCGACCCCCCACCCCCCGGGTCCCTGGCAACCACCAATCTACTTCTTGTTCCCAGATTTGCTTGTTCTGAACATTTCATATAAATAGAATAATAACATCTGTTTTTTTGTGCCTATTTTATTTCATTAAGCATCACGCTTTCAAGTTTTGTCCACACTGTAACATGTGTCAGTACGTCATTCCTTTTGATGGCTGAGTAATATTCCATTGTATAGGGATAGTATGTTTTGTTTATCCACTCATCAGTGGATGGACATTGGGTTGTTGCCACTTTGGGCTCTTATTATTGATAGTGCTATGACTATTTGTACACGAGTTTTTACATGGACATATGTTTTCAGTCTCTCGGGTCTACACCTAGGAGTGGACTCTCTGGGTCAGAGGGCAATTCTGTGACTGCCTTTTTGAGGAATCGTCACACTGTTTTCCACACTGGCTGCACTGTTTCATATCTCTACCAAGCAAAAGTTTTAAAGTTCCCCTCGGAGTACGTAGCCTTTTTGGGTGAAGTGTTGGGTGCTTGAGTGTTGCTGTCCAAAGCTGTGTTAATTCAATAAAGAAAAGCTAGGAGAATAGGAATAGGCGTCAAGGATGTCTTGTCAGCTCCGTGATGGAATCTGTCTCTCACCTTGAACCCTGGGAACCCAGGAGTGCCGTGATGGCCAGGGTCTCCTTGAATCCCTTTCTTCCCCGGCTCCCCGCTGAAGCCTGGTAAGCCCTTCTGTCCTGGCAGCCCCGGAAGAGGCGGGATGAACTGATCACCTGCGCATAATTTGCAGTCCCCGATATCACCTGCAATGTGAGGGAGAGAGAGGGACTTGTTATTCATTCACAAGCCCAGGTTAAACAGTCTTCTTGGCTTTGCACGGACAGGAGCATAAGTTGGGGGGGGGTGCGCTCGGTTGGGGGTGGAGGGAGGAGAGGAGGCAACTCCACACTCCACGGCCATCATCTACTCTGGTCTTCACACTCCCACACGCAGAATTCTACTGCAATGTTTACTGGAGATGCTTAAACAATGGGACCATTTACAGAGGTGTGTACAGAGTACAGGCTTCCGTGGAGGGTCTTCAGGAAGCCACTCTACAAGCAGCGGTTCTCAACCTGTGGGTCACGTTGAGAACCGCTAGCAGGGTCGCCTAAGACCATTGGAAAACACAGATATTTACATTACGATTCATAACAGTAGCAAAATTACAGTTATGAAGTAGCAACGAAAATAATTTTATGGTTGGGGGTCACCACAACTTGAGGAACTGTATTAAAGGGTCATGGCATTAGAAAGGTTGAGAACCACTGAACTAAAGGATTGTGTCCATATCAGAACAAATGAAAAGGGTGAAGTGGACTCAGAAGGGCCAAGTCTTGCCCCCACCCCTTCTCCATTGTTTCCAACACCCCTTACCTTTCCATCCTTTCTGTCCGCGAGCCCCAGGGAAACCGGGGGACCCAGGAGTGCCCTCCTTTCCTGGTCTTCCTTTAAGGCCAGTAAGGAAACCTAAAGAGGAAACCCACAGGATAGCACATTAGCACAGCCCAGGGGATCCCACATATCGCCGAACCCAGTGCTGGAAGGTTTGCAGCTAAATCTCCTAACAGAGTGAAAATGTCCCCCACACCTCAGTTCCACTCCAAAACTCCTCATCAGAGAGAAAGGGAGACTGTTTTGTGGTCATTGCTTTCAGGGATGGAAAGAAATGTGAAGAGCCTGTGAATTTAGCATTTCTATTAAAGTCTAAAGATAAAAATCTTTCCCTTTGAGAAACATTGAGTCAAAAGCAAAATTTTGATTTTTCAACCATGTATTTTGCTAACAACTTGGATTCTAAGATTATCAACAGACATCTTGCTTCCCAAAGACAAAACAACAAAGTAAAAGTAGATATCAAAATTAAGTCGGTTCCCTATTCTGCCCTCTCTCCCAGAATGGGTGCACACACCCATTCATACACCATATACACATGCACACCTGGAGTTTGCATAATTAATGTAGATTAACTTGTGACCCATCTGGATTCAGTGTGGTCACCCCCACTCTCCCGACTCTTACCCCTTTTACTAGGATCAGGACACTTTCCAAGTCCTGCCACTGTCTGCAGGGCTCCAATAATTCCAAGCAGGGATCTGGGCAAAGGTGTACGAAATATACTCTAAAAGCCAACAGAACTCTCCAAGTCAAATTTGAGAGGAGCGCCATCTTGTGGTGGGACTGGGGTTGCACATGTGCAGGAAACATCACTGCTGGGCATAGAATTTGAGTCTCCCTGACATTTCTGTTCTCACTGTTAAACCCTATCATGCTCATACCTGCAAAGATCCAATAAAACTCCTCCAACAAATTAAAATACATGCGGCCATACCCACCTCCTGGTATCTGAGAGAAGGAGAGAATGAGGCCACCAAGGAGGCAGGAAGGAGAGGAAAACACCAATTTTAAAAACGTTTGCTATCTAGTTGGGAAAATGATATCAAAATCTCAATGTCAGAACGCGCCCAGGTAACTAAATCTTTATGGAAAGGTGGCAGTGACTATGTCCCATGTAGTTTGATCTCACTACACATTTAATATAATCTCTCTTATGCATCCATCTATCCATTTATTCATTAAACATTTGCAGCGCCCATGCTGTGCCTGGCAGTGTGCTAGGAGCTGTGTATACAGCTGGAAACAGAACTGACAGAACTGCATGGAGCTTACTGGTTAGATGTGGAGGCACACATCAGACACACCACAGTCAATTATGGCCAGTGCTGTGAGAAGGGGGCTCGGAGAAAGTAACAGGGAGAGAGGGCATCAGGACAGTCATTTTTGAGACCTTGACACTGATTTTAAGACCTAAAGAATAAAAGCCAGCCAGCCAAGAGGGAGCAGGAGGCAAGTTCCCAAGAGAGGATCAGCTTGTCAAAATGTACCTGAGGTAGGAAGGGTGTTGAGTGAGGAGCAGAATTGCAGAAAGGGAGGTGAAGAAGATCATGCCAGACTAGTGGTCTAAGGAAAGGGGTTTGGATTTTATCCCAAGGACAACAGGAGGTCCTGAAAAGGTTTTCAAGAGTGAAGTAACCCAATCTACCTTACAGGTAAAAAGGACACACTGGCTGGGTGGCCAATTACCAGGAGAGAAAGAATGGAAGCTGGTGCTGAGTGGGTGGGCTAGTTCAGCAGACTAAGCATGAGATACTGTGGTGGCTTTGGTCAGGACAAAGGTAGTGAAATGATGGAGTGACTCAAGATTCATGAGGCAGAATCACTAGGACTTGGCGATGGATTCGTGTGGCTGGGGGAGACACCAAAGTGACTCCCAGGGCTCTGGTCTGAGTTCCTGAGTCTGTAGAGATGGGTGAGTCCCAGGCAAGGGGCATGTGGGTGGAGGAGCTGGGAAGCAGGAGAACCAGAGTTCAGTTTTGGACACACGGAGCTGGAGATGTCTGTGATACATACAGTGGTAACTACAGGGCGAGTTAGCAGTTTGTATTTGGAGCGCAGAACATGGACCTGGGCTACAGAAAGACTACTGGCATAGAACTTGTACTTAAATTCATGTGAATGGACGAGTTCCCTTAGGTAGAGAGTACAGAGAGAAAAGGGGGTCCAAGAATGAACTTCAAGGAAGTCCATCATCTACTGGATGGACGGATAGAGGGGGACATAGAAGAAAGAGTCAGCAAATGATCCTCAAAAAAAAAAAAAAAAAAGAAAAAAGAAAAAAGAAAAAAGAAAAAAAAAGTCATTGAGATAATGTGAGGCATCATGGGAGGCCGGAAGAGAGTGTGTAAGGGAGGGGATGCATCCCGTGCCCGAGAGGCTGCTGATGGAGCAGAATGGCACCCCCAGGAGGTGGCTCCATGGGGCCTTGGTGACTGGGTCAAGAGCAGTCCAGTCCAGTGGCTGAGACTGGCTTTATTTTATGTCTACAGGTTCTTCCAACATATTATGAGAAGTACAGTACCACAGGTAGCTGTTTAATCCTAGATACGTCAGGGAGATCAGCATTTTAAATGTAAGACAGAGGTTGTGTGTCTTCCTTAGAGTGTTTGTAAATCTAGTAAAAGGCAAGTGTGGCTATGCGATACCAGCTTTCTTTCTTTCTATTCTTTTTTAAATCTAATAAATTAATAATTTCAAATAAGTTGTACAGAGTAGCAGTGTGCTTCTCAGATGTTGTCAAGATGCTTTCCCTGAACAAATTAGGCAGTATTTTGACTTATTCTAGAACAGACACAATGGAACTGCTCCACACTTGATTAAGTTAACTGAGCTGGAACTAGGAGTAAGCAAAATATTTAGCTCAGGAAAAAAACTGACTTCACGGTTTGAGTTTGCTGGAACTGCAAATCACTGAAAATTCTGATTTTCATCAGCAACAACACACACACACACACACACACACACACACAAACAGGATGAAATGCAATTAATAAGAAAAAAAATCCAACAATTCATTCCAGGGGAACAGTCAAACTCTGAGGGAATCACGGTCATTGATATTAAATTCTTATAATACATGATAATGTTTTAAAAAAGGCCATTATGGGTGGCTACATTTTGTATAAGAGATTGCTCCAAAAAAAAAAAAAGTTGATTGGAAATTGTGTGTCCTGCAGTAAGATAAATATTCAAAGAGAACTTAAGTTGTATGCTTTTAAAATTTTTAGTTGATAAAATCTATCCAATACCATTCCACCTATTTTGTAAATTCTCTCTTCAGTCTACAATGTAAATCAGAAATAAGTTAATGTGTTTACAGGTGACTTATGTTAGTAAATCATAAATTTACTAAGCAAAATTTATAAAGCAAGATGGTATGTGTTTGAGTCTTTATGAAAAAGCAATTTAGTCTCAGGAATAATGTCAAGGTTGGCCTTCAATCAAAGTCTTTTAAAGAGGTATGTATGTATGTACGTATTTCCTTTACTTTTCCCAAAGTACTTTAAAAAATATTTTAATTGATTTCAGAGAGCAAGGGAGAGAGAGAGAGAGAGAGAAATAGAAATATCAATGATGAGAATTATGGCTGCCTCCTGCACGCCCCCTACTGGGGATCAAGCCTGCAACTGGGGCATGTTCCCTGACCAGGAATCAAACGGTGACCTCCTGGTTCATAGGTCAAGTCACACTGGCTGGGTTATGCTTTTATTTTTAACACAGAATGTTCTGTTGCCAAAAAAGGAAAACTCAACCAATACAATTTACTCAGAAATATAACACTCATAGCAATGTAGCCATTATAAAAAATGTCACACTAATAAGTATTACTTCCAGGATAAAAAATAAAATAAAGATATCACTGCTCAAACTATTTGTCAATTTCCATGGAAATACTTGCACCTAAAAATGTTTAAAAGAACTTGAGAATCTGGTTTCTCCAGTCAAAGGAAAATTGAAAGCATAGAGCCATATTGACTCAAAAATTTACTGTGGAATTCTAAACAGAGTCCGAGAAGTGATTGCTGATCTTTTAGTGGAAGAAGTATGCCCAGATAGGCTCCTAAGGCTCCACGAGTTTTCCTTCTAGAGAAGGTCTTCCCAAAGCAGTTAAAGGTTGGGTCTCTGAATTGACCTTTAACTGGCATCAAATACTACCTGTTAGCAAATGTGATGCTCTTCCTCTCTGCAGAGAGGAAGCCACGCATGATTACCAGGGTTGATGTCAGAGGATTTAAAATCAAATATTTTGAAAAGAGGAAGCTGCTCAATTGTGATCCATGTAACACAGAAAGTAATTGTAACCTCAGGTTTTCTTCTAATGCCTCAACTATCTAATCTCTTGAGGAGATCACATGTTCCCATGAAGAGCTTCTACAATGTTCAAAGCACAACTCTTAAACTCGGAGGCTGACACGAATAACCATGTTTGATGGCACACTCCCCTGCTTCCTGAGAGCATTCTCAACTAAAAGACCCACCACGGGAAACACCACTTTGTGCTATGAATTGATGATGCCCCTGGGGACAGACTCTCGTGCTTGTCTACTTTCTTGATTTTCACAGCCTTTCATCTTGGCCTTGGCTAATGGCTGCCACTTCTTATTATAGGTGGTGCAGCCATCTCTTCTTGTCATCAACTATTGCCACCTGTTCAGTTGTAGCTTTGCCTCTGCATGGGCTGGGAAGACATGATCAAGTCTGCTTAAAATTGTTGGTTAAACAGTGGAGAGAGGCTGCAGGTCAAGGTGTGAGGCCTCTACACTGGAAGAAGATGTCTAGAACTTATCACCTGACAGCTTTCAGCTCTCATCTGCTTCCAGGGTGCACCTCTCCCATGCTTCACTGAAGGACAGACAACCCTGACTACGCAATATCCAAGGCACTGTTGCTACTCAACAGGTTTGCAAGGTTTTGCTCCTTTTCCATCATTGGCTCTGCAGAGCACTTGCTACACCCTAATGAACTGCCTACGGCATTATTGAGCAGAAAGCCCAAGTGAATATATGGCTGGGGCCCGACTTCTTCGTCTGGACACTGGAATGTACACCTCCCATGAGTTTCCGTCCACTTACCATCTGGTCCAGGTGGTCCGGCGGACCCTGGGAGTCCTTGGGGCCCTGGCTTTCCAGGGGTTCCTGGCGGGCCGGGGTATAGCGCAGGGATGCCCGGTTCTCCTGGGAAGCCTTTGGGTCCCATTTCACCAGGGAAGCCTCTCATCCCATCTGAAAAATCCAACAGCATCACCAGCAGTGTGAAACTTCAGATATTTAGCAGCTGCGTTGGCCTTCCCACCCATAGAAGCCCCCCAGCAGGACTAGTAAATTCACAGTCCATTCAGCAACATAACGGGCGATGCCAGTGGTATATTTCCTCACAATTTCCAACTTCTTTAAAAAAAAAGTCCCTCTTCCTGCCCCCAAACAATGGCCAGAGAGTTGTTATAAACACTTGGCAACAGCATTTGTAGACTGATCATGCTCTTCCCAGGCAACTGATAGAATCATGCTAGTTACTCATCAGTGGCAAGGTCTAACCTAGTGGGAGAGCTGCTGTCACAGGGCCAGTTTGTTCTGTGAAGACATCCGAACGTGGCTGGGAGGCCCATCACAGCTGCTAAACCCACTCAATGAGAAAGAGTGCAGCACCGGCCAGTGAGGGGCAGTGGTTTCTGTGAGGACCTGAGGGGACTTACTTTTGGTTGTAGTTTAGATATGGTGGAGCCACATTACCTTCATCTATGATGGATGTGCCAGGGCGGCCTGGTAGGCCGGGGTCTCCTGGTGGACCCCGAGCTCCTGAGTCTCCATAGTCCCCTGGAAATCCTGGGTCACCTCTGCCACCTGAAACCGAGACAGGCCTCACGATAAGAACAGGATGGTTGTCTAGGTCCCCGACCGATGGTCACTGTTTCATTGAACACACATTTACCAATACCCTGCATACGTGTGAAGTGTGGTGGGGTCCAAATGTTTAATATGTGGTGGTCCTGTTCTCAAGGAGCCCATTCCCAGTCAATAGGGGTGAGGCAGGACCCCTATACATATCCTAAAACAACAGAGAGACACTAAGGCCAGAAAGATAACAGAGAGGTTTCAAAGGAGGGGGAGACTGTTTTTTTGGGAAATCTGATATTGAGGGACCATGAAGAATAAAGACAATAGAAGTAGATTTTGGGGCTATTGCTGTGTGCACTAGGCTTCGCGTTAAATCCTTTACAAACATCTGATTCCCATGAAACCATGTGGCAGAGATAGTATCATAGCCCCAATTTTACAGAGAGGCGAAGCAGGCATTCAAGTTCCCTGGAGCAGGTAACCTGACAGTTGAGTTTTGGACAGGGGTGGAGTTTGAGGAGACAGAAGAGGGAGAGGGCAGAGGATGGGAAGGGAAGGGCATCCAGAGATCAGCCCAAACTGACAGTAGAGCAGTGAGTGCTCAGCAGCACTGGTGTGTCAGGGTGCAGATGGGCAGAGGTGGTGGAAAATCAGGCTGGATAAAGAGTTGAGTCTAATGTGAGAATAAAGAGGGAAATGATATGATTAGGACTCCTCCCATGCACTAGGCATTGTGCCAGCGGGCAAGGAGGCGGGGCGCTGCTTCTCTTTGAGTCCCTCTTCTCCTAAGCCTCAGCTCCTGCCTGGGTCGGCTTCTCATATTTGCTGGATGAGTTACACATGAATGCTTAAACCAGCCTCATCCGAAAATAAACACAAAGTGGCATCACTATGTTCTTTGGCATGTTGGATAAAGACAGGCGAAAATAGCTATTAAACTGACACGTGGGTCACATCTAAACGGGACAGCGAGTCCTTGACCCCTGGGCATATGTGATAGCGGTGAACCAGATGGTCTACTGGGTATTTTTATTAAAAAACAACACCACCACCTCATTCATGCCTGGCTGGTGTGGCTCAGTGGTTGAACATCAACCTATGAACCAGGAGGTCATGGTTCAATTCCCAGTCAGGGCACATGCTCAGATTGCAGGCTCACATCCCAGTGGGGGGTGTGCAGGAGGCAGCTGGTCAATGATTCTCTCTCATCATTGATGTCTCTATATCTCTCTCCCTCTCTGAAATCAATAAAAATATGTTTTAAAAAACACCTCATTCTTTAAAACCTATCGATGTGTAAGTTTTAGCATGTACATTATTCGGTCATTCAGATAAATATTTACTGAGCACCCTGTAGGTGCCTGGATCTATTCTAGAAACTGGGGACACAGTAGTGAATCACACAGGCTAAAATCTCTGCCTTCATGGAACCTCCGGTAATATGGATAAATTATCCATCCATAAATATATGTACAGTTATTTGGGGGAGTGCTCAAAACATTAAAAAAATTTAGAGGGATGCACATTAAAAAAGGTTCAGAGGCCAAAACCGGTTTGGCTCAGTGGATAGAGCGTCGGCCTGCGGACTGAGGGGTCCCGGGTTCGATTCCGGTCAAGGGCATGTACCTGGGTTGCGGGCACATCCCCAGTGGGGGGTGTGCAGGAGGCAGCTGATCGATGTTTCTCTCTCATCGATGTTTCTAGCTCTCTATCCCTCTCCCTTCCTCTCTGTAAAATATCAATAAAATATGTTTAAAAAAAAAAAACAACAAAAAAAGGTTCAGAGACCATTGTTCTTTCCACAGAAATGGAATCATATATCGAGTATTTTAGAAGGCTGAGCTAAACTAACAAGACCATTAGCCATACACACGCACAATCCTTCATTTACACACGGGGTCAACTGTATGTGCAGCATCTTCTTAGGTAGTTGTTCATGTGCACATATCTGGTGATTTACTTCCTTGAAATCTAAAAGGATGTGACTGTGTACAGGTTATAGTTTGTGACGCAGACTGGGTTTCAGGCTGGCTAGCATTGGGGCGTAAGCACCTTGGTAGGAGTAGGAACTGGTGCAGGTGGGTTAGAGTTGGTTAGGGTTATGGAGGCCTGCTGAGCAGGAGGACTGGGTTTCTTTAGTGATGCTGTAGATGGCAAGGCCAGAAGGATTTCGCAATAGAGGGGTCTTACCTGGAAAGTGGGAGCACTCTCTCAGGCAGAGGCAAAATGGGGGTCTCCTGTGACACCACATTGAGGCCATGAGGGAAGGTGCACAAAAGACAGAAAGTCTACAAAGGCATCTTTTGTTTGCTTTGTTTTACATGGATACATCTTTCTTGAAAGTCCATGGCTGTGTGTTCATAACATAAAGGAATGTATTATTCTCATGCAAGAGAAACTGCATACAAACCTTTAGCTAGAGCAGGATGCGGGGAGTAGGCAGGGGGGCCAGGGGGGCCTGGGTCACCCAGTTCTCCCTGGAGAAAAAAATGAAAGAGGAAAACAAGAATGTGAGAGCAGCCTTTTGGAGTTTTGGACACTGCCTGGTTCCAAAGGACAGAGCTGCAGTGGACCTCGAGCTCAGTGTTCTCTCTGCGTAACAGAACCACAGACTCTGCCTGGGGTGCCCTCTCCATTGTGCTGAGGCAGCAAGGCCAGCATCCCAGACACACCAAGAGACAACTAAGTGCGCAGCTGCCAACATCACTTTGAAATCCTTGTCAAACACTGGAGCCAGTCAGGGGGCTGCTTTCTGCAGGGTAGGTTGTTCCATTGTTGATAACGGTATCTGAGTCACCACCCTGCAGGGTGAGCTGTGGCGGGGGGGTGAGGGAGGAGGGGATGCAACAACACCCTGATACGATGTCATCTGGACTGTAAGAGCTAAGGACCTGGAGCCTCCCTGGTCCCATAGGCCCAACTATGAGTTCCGCTGTCTTCACCAGCTGAAAGGGCTCCCTACCTGGCTAGATTCCCTATCAGCTGGTGCAGATGCAGCCCACCTGGTCCTCATCCTACTGGGTTTCAATTCCCTGCTGGCCCATGAATTATCCAAACACGTCAGTCACATCCTGCCTTGGGGACCAGGGGTGTCCCACCCTCTGTTACTACAAAGCCCCTCCCTCAGCCCTGCTGGTTCACTCTGCTGGGTGGGGTCCTGCAGGGCACGTAGCATCCTAAGGCTGGGATAATGTGACTAATAAATGCTGTGTGCTGGGTGTCATGTGCCCGGTTATCTATTCTTATATAGGTTAGAGCAGTGGTCGCCAACCTTTCAGACCTCACCGACCACCAATGGTCCATGGACCACTGGTTAGTGACCGCTGGGTTAGAGAATACCTCCTTGTCCAACATGGTGAATAAGAGGTGGTCAGAACACCATCCAAAGAAACCAAGTGAAAACCATCCAAATGAAAACCAAGCTCACCTTGGGTCCCTGGGGTCCTTCAGGGCCTGGATAGCCATCCGGTCCTCTGCTTCCCTGCAGGAGAGAGACTTGGTGCTTATTTTTATCTCTGTAATTTACAGAACTGACCAAAATACCATTATTATGTCTAATGACAAGAATAATAATTCATTAAGGTCACCTCCTACCCGGCCTCTGTTCAAATTTTCCTGATTTTGGTCTCAAAAACGTCTTTGTTCTCAAAAAGTTGCTCTGTTTGTGCATCAGGATTCAAAGTCCAAACATGACATTTGGCTGATACATCTCAATTTTCTTATAATAGTTTCTTCTTCCTTTCTACTTTTTTTCAGTAACATTTTGTTGTTGTTGCTACTGAAGAAACTGGATCATTAGGGCTGCCAATGCCCAGCGTGGGGGACCTGCTGCACATGACCCTGTGGCGTTGTGTAACATGATCCTCTACCCTTGAATTTCTCTAAATTAGCGGCTAGATCTACTGGCAGAAGCTTCCTTAGGCTCAGGTTCACCTTTTGAGCAAGAACTGTTTCTGGAGGGTGTGGATCCTTTCCAGTGCATCGGTACAAAAGGCACAGATGCCGAGTTAATTGATCAATGGGGTCAGGTGTGGACAACCTGATCCATGTATTAAAACCTCCCTCCCAGACAGGCTTTGTAAATTTTAGTTAACACGAAACAGGAGCATTAAAGCCATCCCATTTAGCTTCATGTAAAACAAAACAAAACAAAAACCTCTAGTGCTAACTGTTGCTTTCTAATCCCCTCAAATATATATCAACAAAAGTTACATCATATCTGGGTAGATATGTAGTGTTAAAAAATAATCTAGAAATTTATTCCGCCTTGCTAAAGAATATGTACAGCGAGCACCCCCCCCCCCCCACAAATTCAGAATGCCAGGGTGCCAACGGTATAAAAAATGGACATTATCTGATTATTTTACCAGATATTTTGAAATTGAGGAGCATGTGTGCCAAAAATCACGCTGTCTAGAATGAACTGAGGTGGGCTTACTTCTGTGTTTTTATGGGGGAGTGGGGTGTGTGTGTTAAAATTTAGACAGACTTTCACACTAGGTGGAGCTGAAGATTCAAAGTGAAGGCCAATTTTTCTGAGATTAAAAATGGCCTCCTATTTAGAGGCCATCTCATGAGATAGGTTAGGAATCATTGAGGACCTTGCCAAGGACTGGGGAGTTGACAACTAGGCATTTAGTCTGAGCTGGGTCCAGGGCTGACATAACAATCCAGCTCAAACAACATGATGGACTTGGCCAAATCTACACACCATTCCATGCCACCCACGCACTGCTCAGCCACGCTGAGACACCATCAACAAGCAATAACAAGCATCACCAGAACTAATTAATGTCCTATCAATCTCTGGTGGGATGAGGGAGGGGTAGCTGATTGCTCCTGTAGAACAAGCAAAATCTTTCCCAGAATCTTCTCTTTTTTGGCTCATCCTATTTCAATGCATTGTTAATGCTGGTGTTCACAGTTGCTCCTTGGAGCTGCCTTTGGTTACTGGTTCCATTTTACATCCTAAAACCAAAGTCTGTGAGTATAACTGAGATGTTAGTTGGGGAGCCATGGCAACTTGGCAATAAGAGAACAACTGGTAGACTGGTGGGTGGAGGGTGGCACTAAAACGCAGGATGACCCATTCATGTGTGTATATCCTGGGCATTTCTTATCTTCATCGTTGAAGAAACAATTTCCCCACAGCAGCTGAGATGCCCCACTTAATTGGAAGCATCTGCATCTACCCCAGTTGTTACAAGTGCAGGAAGCAAGCTGGAAATTGTGAGCCTTAGATCCTAACATCTGGACCACAGCACTTACTGGTAGGTGCCCCAGGTGGTCCATGCCTGGTGAACATCTTGTCCTTCATTAAGTTTTGAGTTCTAGGGGGTGGCTATGTTGAACTGCATTTAAAAAACACTACAACTCCTTAGTGTTGGGTGTAGAAAAACAAATCATATTATGATTTCACTAGCACATGGCAGGCACTCAAAGGATTAACAGCAATACTTAGTGGGTGGGTTGAAATGGATTATTTTTAAATGCTAATGTTCGCCTTAGTCCCCTGTCTCTTTACAGCACTTGCTTATTATAATCCTTAAACTAGAATTTGGCCTTTAGTTGGGGATATTGCATGGACAGCAGCTGGTTGTAGGGACGTGACCTTTGGGGGTACTCCTATCAGTCACTAATGCCATGAGAAGGTGGGTGTAATTAGGGCACACCCTGGTGTCATCCCTGGCCCGAGTTTAGGGTAAAAGGATAGGAATAGGAAAAATAAAGTCAACTGAGGTTGCAGGAAAGAATCAAATTTGGGGCTCATTGTGAGTGGTCAAAACCAGAATTCGGGGTGGAGACGCCTGAGTTTAGAGCTGGGGAGGTCAGAAGTCAAATCTGGGGTGGGGGGGTGGGGCAAGTTCCTCGGTAGTCCCAGGGGATTGACTAGACCCACTGCTATCAGGATCCCTATGCTTCTTCAATTCTGCAACGGAGTCGTGAGCCTAATCAGGGCAGCCATGATTTGGAGGCTGAATCGATTTTTTAAAACAGTCTATTTCTAGGTGGAAATACTAGCCCATGGGCACCAAGATGTGTGTACCATAATGTCGACTGCATGATTGTTGAAAATAGCAAGCAGCTGGAAACCACTGCACAGGCTCATTAAGCAAACCTGGCGGAACCTTTCACTGCAATTCTGTGCAGCTTGTTAGGAGAACCATGTACTAGTAGATGTGAACGTGCTAATGCGGAATAATCTCCAGGGCACGCTGGATGAAAAAACAAGTGGCAGGATGACACAGATAGTGTTACTCTGTCGTTAAATTATATGCATGTAAAAATACATGTCCTTGTCTGAAAGACTTGTCTGAAACAATACCCACAGAATTATTAACAGTGTTTACCTCAGGGAGAATGCTGTGGGCCTGTGAAAGAAAGACGGTCTGCTACACATTCCATGATCAAATTAGGGAAGATGATAGATAATTAATTAAAAAATTTATTTCTATGTGTACTCTCTCATATGACCCAGAGTTCAGACAATTCTAAGCCTGATCCAGATTCACAATGCATTTCTCACATGTTTCCTTCTAAAAAAAAGTGCCAAACATCTGTCCACAGAACACACGCTAAAAATAACTAATTGGGTCATCATTAAAGATAAACAAAGTGTCCACATGTGTGAGATCAACATGTGAAAAATGTAGGTGAACCCCTGGTCATCACACTGACAACCTTCCTAAGACTGACACACAGTGACACAGGCTGGGGTGACAATGAAGGTACAGGAGCCGCAGCTGCAGGCACTGGATGAGGGGAGCCTGCAGGGACAGAACCACAGGAAAGAACCAAAGGGCTGATTTGCAAAAATGAGGAAAAGGTAAACAATCTGACTCTAGCATTCTGAATGATCTGAGATGATGCTATGGTAAATGCAGGTAAAATGTTAAATGCTTTTTTCTGGGGCAAATTCCCTCCCCCCCGGCCCCCGGAGTTCCACAGTCTTCATATTTGATTTCTGTGAGATGTTTCAGGCCTGGAGCTGACTGCATTTCATGCATCACACTTACTTTCTCTCCTTGTGAACCTCTGTCACCGTAGGTGCCCGGGGGGCCCTGGGGAGGACAGGAAACAGAAGCAATAACAGCTTAGAATAGGCAGCAGCGTTTCCCGTGGCATCACCATGAGCTGACATGGACTCAAACAAAGCGCTTTACCATCAAAGTATGGAAACCATCGGAAACCCCTTTTCTTTTCTAAAGGAGATGCTCATTTTGGCGACACTTTCACATAATGCATCATATCTACCACTTCAAGTACTATGGAGAAATCCATAAAGACGGGATGGTAAAAATGGTAAAGATAAAAAAGGCCTGCGTTCCAAAGTTCTCACGAGTCTCTGTTCTTATTTTTGGAGATTGTAACACGTCTTTTTAGTGGTAGTGGCTAACACCACAAGGCCACTTTCTCTTCTTCCCGACCCATGGTTTGGCCACATTTCCCAGCTCACTGCGGCTAGGTTTGGCCAGGTGACTGAGTTCTGGCTGACGGAGGGAGGTCTGCCTTCGGGCAGGGGAGCCACAGAGGGCTGAATCTCCTCGAGGAGACACTCCCCTCCCCCCTCCCCACCCCACTAGGGACATTTTTGTTGGATTCTTAGCGCAGCAAGAAATCAACTTATCACGTGCTGGAATCAGTCTACATTTTCGTCACCACATATTAATCTGGCCTAACTAATAGAAGCAGAAATGTGTTGGTGTTCTGTTCCCACCCTTCTCCACATGGAGGTGCACAGTTTTAAGAACCACAGGTAATGAGTGATAATGTTGTGTTCATCCATGTAGGCTCCTCTTGTCCACTGTTGCCAATGGACATTCTGGTTTGGGATGCAGACAGTGGGGGATGCTGCGTGTGTGGAGGGGGAGGGGGTATGAGGCAAATATCTCTGCAAGTTTGCTGTGAACTAAAACCTGCCCTCCCCCTCAATAACGCCCATTTAAAAATAAAAGCAAAAGGAAATAAGCCACAGTTATAGAATGCATGCTTTACCCGGGGTCCTGGGAAGCCCAGGATTCCTTCTTCTCCCTTCAAGGAAATGCCCTAGGAGAGAACACAGAGACTTGAGCCACAGCCAGCACTTCTCACTTTACCTGCGCAGGAATTCCATTTCTCACACCCTGCGGCCAGCCTGCCTCTGGGGTTCTCTATTCCAGCTCAGTGGAATCTGAGTCTGCCTGGATAGCACCTCTCCCCGCCACATAGTAAGTGGCGATGTGGGAGGGAAGGGAATACCAGGGCAGGCATGACAAAGACTGAAGAGAGGACGGAGCGCTCCCCTGGCTGAGACCGCCCAGAGCAGAAGCCAGCTTTTCACACCTGTCCAGCCCCATCCATCCACACATCTTCCTTTTAAAAGCATTTGGGTTCTTTTTATGAGCTTCACAAAATGTTGATTAAACGGTGTTTACTATGCAAAAAAGGAAGATATTCGAAGACTATTTTCTGAAAATCACCCAAAACAACAACAACAAACAAACACAAAAACATCTCATACAAATAAATTATAACTTTCTTGCTGTAGACAAATGGATTGGAAACCAAGAGTCCCTGTGTCCCTGTGACCCCTGCACATTCTCATGGCAATAGAATCGCCAAGAATTTGGGAACCACCAGTGAGAAGCAACATCTTTATTGTTTGACTTACCATTCTTCCTTTTTCCCCCTCACTTCCTTTTGCACCCTGTGAAGAAAATGGAAAAGAAGAAACACTCGTTCATTTGAAAATAGTGATACTTAAAATTAATCAGGCTTTGTGATCCGAAGTGAAAAGTATTGAATAAAACTTAAACAACCATCATAAATGAATTATAGCAAACATCTAAATTTTGCAGCTTCAAAATTCAAGGGAGAAATGTGTTATTTCTTCCGGATTTTCATGATAGACATGAAATCATGTTATTTTTGATGTGATGGCAAGGCTGTCTCTACATGGTTTCCTTTGTTACCCCACAGTTGCAGGCATATAATACCATCCTGTGGTGGGAGAATATGCCCAGAGAAAAGCCCCGAATGACAATACTTGTTTAAATAAAATTCTATTGAGGGTTCTCTGAGGAAAAGACACATTTGGGATGTATTGAAACCCCGAGCAAAAGTGGCTTTGGAAGGCAATGTCAACTCTAAAGGATCTTTTCTTCTTCTTCTTCTTCTTCTTCTTCTTCTTCTTCTTCTTCTTCTTCTTCTCTTGGTTTAAAATGGCAAAAGAAATGTGACTGGCCAGGTCCTAGCTCTCCATCACTGCTAGGACAGCTCCCGGATCCCTGCTGACCAAGACTGCCCCCTGCAGGCTGGCCAGGCCTTAGCCCTGGACCACCCCTCTTGGTGGTAGGAAAGGAAGGAAATGTGTTTTGGATGCTTGAGCACCTCAGTGAGGATCGAACCTGCTTTGCTCTCACTCCATCCTCAGCTCCTGGACAGAGGCCCTACATGGCTGGTGGTCAGGTCACCACTAGGAGCCACAGGTCTGCCCAGAATCTATCCATGGCTGTCCAGGGACAACTATCTCACTTTCTCAGCCATGCACAACCACCTGCTTCTGACTCGCTTTCCTCGGGCATATCTGCTAGCACCAGCCACCTTCCAGGCCACTTCTGTCAACAGTCAAATCACTTACCACTGAGCTACAGCTGCCCAGATTCTTTCCCCCCTAAGGCAGGGGTCACACCTCTCTCTCCCATTCACAACCAAGCACCCAAACCCCATCTTGACAGATACCTGATTGTTGGGAATGATAGTCTAGGTTTGCGGTTTTTATTTTGGCTCCCATTGATTATGCCTGACTTTAGACTGGGTGTTTCACCTATGTCTACTCCACAGTTCTACAGGGTCTGTGTCTGCATTACTATCTACAGTGGGTACAAGGGAACACGAAGGCTTAGGAAGGTGAAGTGGCCCATCCGACCGTGTCAGTGGTAGAGCAGGATGGTGCTTTTTATTGGATTCTAAGAGTATGTTTTTAATTAAATGAAACAGTAATAGATGTTATAAGGGCCAGAAAATGAATCTGGATAAACAAGCAACAACCCCACCATGACTCTGTCAGTGAAGAGTAAAACCAGGTTTGTTTTGCAGACTACAGTGTTTTGTCAGAGAGTTCCATACACAGGGTTTGAATTATGCTCCGACGATAACCTACGTCTACACTGGAGACTCGCATACTTAAAGATAGATTTGAGATTTTTTTTTTTAATCCCAAATCTAGTGCTGCTTCAAATTCATCATGATTGTTTAAGATGATGGACTGACATGGTTATTTGACTGAACAAATAGTTGTGCTTTCATGCACAATTTCATGGCGAGGCCTTTCCCTCTTTGCATGCGATTGTTTGAATAAAATCGGAGAAAGTTACCTTTTCCCCCTTGTCTCTCTCTCTTCTAGTTCCACTGAGAATACAGCCTATTTGGCAGAGCCCCTTTACCTTGTACTGGTCCGGGTGGATAGTATCCTTTATGGGCCCGGTGATCGGTTGGTAGTCTGATGGAATCCCATTGGGCCCTGGGAGTCCGACTTCACCCTGTGAATTGTTTAGCAAAGCAGCAGTCTTTAGATTGAGAAGACGCTACCAAACTTTAGTAAAAGCACGCGCCTACCACAAACTGTCTTTTGTCTCTTTGCATATTACTTATCACATGCACACCAATTTTGTAGTGTTCTATTTATAAATCCAAATAAAAATCAGAGTTGAAAATGAAAGAATCATAACATAAAATTATTTGTATCCCACTTGTGTCAATAATCATTTAGACTGTCTGCCTAAAAGCTGGTTGGGCTGTTCACAATTTGAGGCTGCATTTGCTTAATTACTTCCTTACGATAAATTTCTATACAAGGAAATTATTAGGTCTGAGGGCTAAATGTCTTTATGGCTCCTGATAGGTATCACTCTATTGTTTGCTTAGATTGGTACAAAGATATAAGAAATGCTTAGGAAATGAGTGATTACTCCAGTTTCACCACTACTTCACCACGTAAGGGTGTTTTTATATAATAAAAAGCAGCATCTTTAACCAATATAATATCTAAAGTTTGCTTTAATTTGCATTTTTATCATTAGCAAGAATCAGTTTTCTATGTGGTACACAGAGGGTGAACCTTATAGATCTGCAACATCACTGGACAACTACCCTGACATTATATTCTCACTTGATCTCCTGGGAACTAACTGACACAGAAAGAAAGTTAAAGTTATTTCTTTTGCTATTTCCATGTATAAACTATATAATATCAGTTTGAGTCCAGACATCACATAATATGAACAGGAACAAATTGAGATGATGTATTCGTGGCAGAAAGTGGTACTCCATAGTGTATTCTGAGTGTCTGCTAATATTATACCTAAAAAGTACCTAAACTGTTTGTTCATTTACTCTTTACCTATGGGGGCCTTGAGGGTTTTTTTAAATTAACAATTTGAAAAAGCTTTTTGTACATTACAGACATTAACTTCATTTCCATTCTCTATAATGTGATTATTCTCCCCAATTATTTCTCCCCAGATTTTTCCTCTTTTATGTTATTTTGCTATTTTATTATACTTCATTGGACAGGAATTTAAACTTTTATGTATTTGGATCATCCAATGTTTTTCTTTTGTAGTTTCTTGTATGGTATTAACACAAAGAACAAAGTACTTTTCTCACCTGTGTAGTGAAAGTTTAATGTGCGCTTCAGTGAAAAAGTAAAATGTAAAACAAAATGAAAATGCTCAAAGGACACCAAATGAAAACATCTGTTTTGTAGGTTTTGGGGGGAATGCGATGGGGTTGTGTGAGGGTTAGCTCACTGGATGTGGGCACCATGTTGAGCTTTTCCTATAAGTGATCTCAAGCGATCCTCTCAAAGGCCATGTGGTCTTTGAATCTCAGCACTGTGGGCAATGATAAAAGTTCACGTGGTCCTCTTTCCTGCCATGTCACCTGGGCCCCGAGCTGGCTTGTTAGTCTGTGGCTCTGGCTCCAGTCTCTTGTCAGCCCTGGACTCCCCATGTTAGAAGATGGCTGAGGTCATGTCTGTGCCACAAGTCCAGGAGCACCTACATGGTCCACTTCTACTGTCTTATTGCTCCATAACTATCACCAAAGTGTGTTTGATAACATGGCATTTTATAATAATTACTTCCTATGCAAATGGTCTATTTGCACACCACCTCAAGAGAATAGAATAAGACATAGTCATTAAAATTTCTTTCCTAACTATTACACGTTGCATGAAGCTGCTTTAATCTGTTGTTTCCTTTACCTTGTCACCCTTTTCTCCATAAAAACCTAGTCCTCTGTTGCCCTGAAAGAAAAATGAGTTTCTGTAAGTTTTAAAAGTCAATAATCAGCAGACTAGAAGGGGTCAATGGGGGGGGAATAAGGGGATATATTTTCAACAATAAAGATAAACTTTAAAAAAGACGATAATCACAGTGAAATAATATTTTTTTTCTAGAAAAAGAAACCTAAAATATATTTGCAACATCACTGGACAACTATCCTTGTATAACATTCTGGCTTCACGTCCCAGAAACTAATTGACACAAAGAGGAAGTTACTCAAACAAAACAAACAGATTCATAGATACAGAAATCGAAGTAATGGTTGCCAGAGTACAAGGGGGGGTTGGGAGAGGCATGAAGAAGGTGAAGGGATTAAGAGCACAAATTGGTAGTTACAAAAGAGTTACAAGGATGTAAAGTACAGCATAGGGAATATAATCAATAATCCTATATAATAAAACCCTAATATGCAAATTGACCAAATGGCAGAACAACCAGTCGCTATGATGTGCACTGACCACCAGGGGCCAGATGCTCAATGCAGGAGCTGCCCCCTGGTGGTCAGTGTGCTCCCACAGGGGGAGCGCTGCTCAGCCAGAAACTGGGCTCATGGCTGGTGAGCGCAGTGGTGGTGGCAGGAGGCTCTCCTGCCTCCGTTGCAGGTGGGCGGTAAGGAGCAAGGGGTCCCAGACTGCGAGAGCCCTGGACTGCGAGAGGGATGCCTGACTGCCGGCTTAGGCCCGATCCCCGGGCCAGCAGGCAGACATCCCCCAAGGTGTCCTGGACTGCGAGAGGGTGCAGGCCGGGCTGAGGGACCGCCTCCCCCACCAGTGCACGATTTTCGTGTACCGGGCCTCTAGTATTCTAATAACTATGTAGGGTGTCAGATGGGTACTAGATTAATTAGGGAGATCACTTCGTAAATTATATGTCTAACCACTATTCTGTACACCTGAAACCAATACAAAATAATACTGAATATTCACTGTAATTGAAAAATAAAGTTAAAAAAAGTTATTGTCTTTTCTTTTGCTATTTCCATATGTAAAGTGTATAACAAAAGTCTGAGCCCAGACATCACATAATTTGAACAGGAACAAACTGAGATGGTGTATCAGTTGCAGAAGGTGGCAGGCACTTCACAGTGCATTCTGAGCATTCACTAAGGTTAAACCTAAATGATGAAAATTCTGGGGTTCATGAAAACGATAGGCTATTCTTTTAATACAGAGATGCTTTGGAGAAATATTTTATTTTACACTCTAAGCAAAACCTCAGAAATAGTGGACTAAGAGCAGTTATTTTGTCACCCTTGGGAATAGTTTACTGTTTGCCTTTTGAAATACATTCTACTCTTCAAACATCCTGATGATCAGGAAACTGACTATATTATTGACTCTACTATACTCGCTGTATGTACTATAATAGCCCAAGGTCCACTCTCCCTTTAATCCTCTGCAACACAGGATGAGTTTGGATGTCATGGATAGTCACACTGTCATAGTCACACTGTCTCAGAGCTAATGAGTGGCAGAGCTCGATTTGGCCCTGGGTCTTTCTGCCTCTTAATCATTCATCTAGTGTCTCTACAGGTATGTGTTTCTGCAGGTCTGGCCCTTTCAGATGTAGAAAGCAGCCATTTCCCCCTCTCCTCCCCCACCCCCGCCCGCCGGTCCCATATTTGAAGATCATTCTCTCTTCTGCCTCAGCTATTTCTCATTTTGGTAAGACAATCCTAATTTCATAGAAACATTTCCTACCCTTTAATGATTTCAGGGGATGGTGATTCTTGGAGTTTTAGTCAACATCTTCATCTTCCTTTTAGTCTAAGAGGCAAAGCTAGGCTCAGAGATTTAGCAAATATTTAATAGTTCCATGAGTGGAGTTGCCATGTATGGGAGAATTGACTCAACCCTGGTGTCTAAAAGAGGCACATATGAAAAGCTATGCATGCATAGCTCAGAGATATTGCAGGTTCAGTTCCAGACCATGACAATAAAGTAAATACCGCAATAAAGTGAGTCACATTCATATTTTGGTTTTCCAGTGCATATAAAAGTTATGTTTATACTGTACTGTAGTCTGTTAAGTGTGCAATAGCATTATGTCTAAAATAACAGTGCACATATATATATATATTTTTAAATATGATTTTTTAAATATATTTTATTAATTTTTTACAGAGAGGAAGAGAGAGGACACGGATAGAGAGCTAGAAACATCGATCAGCTGCCTCCTGCACACCTCCTACTGGGGATGTGCCCGCAACCAAGGTACATGCCCTTTACCGGAATCGAACCTGGGACCTTTCAGTCCACAGGCCGATGCTCTATCCACTGAGCCAAACCGGTTTCGGCAACAGTGCACATATATTAATAAAAATTACTTTATAGCTAAATAAATGCTAATCATCCTCTGAGCCTGTAGAAAAATGGCACCAATAGACTTCCTCGACTCAGGGTTGCCACAAGCCTTCAATTTGTAAAACACATAGTATTGTCAAAGTGCCATAAAACGAAGTATAATAAAATGAGGTATGCCTGCACTACATTATAGAAATAATACTCTCTCTCTCTCTCTTTTTTAAAAAAATCTCCAAACAACTGCTTCTTTCCTGGGGTCTCTATGTTCCCATCTCAACACAGGACCATATCTGATCTTTCTCTCTGCAGTATACCTCCTGCCCCCTCAATGCCCAGGGATTTTCTGAAAATAAAAACAAAGCATTTAACTAATTTTTGCATTTTTGCTTCTTTCCCACCTGGCTGGGAGCTGAAATCAAAGCACAGAAATGCAGCCAGGCTAGATTAGAATGTGATTTGTTTGGGTCCCCGTGGTCCCTCTGCCTCATGAGCTGGTTATCCAAGTCACCAGGAAGTGACCTGGTTGGGGGTGAGGGATCTTAGTGCGGCAGCCAAGCAGTGATCTGAGATGACCTTGGGGCTGGCCGCCCCATCTTACATCTGCTTCTCTTGGCTGTGGGCCGTTCCCACCCTGCTTCAAGCTGTCAGACAGTGGGGAGCCCAGCAGTGTGGGCCGCAGCCTTAACGAGCTCCAGCCTCAGCCAGAAGCCATGTCAGAGGTGATGGGAGCTGGGGGCCTGGGGTGGTGGTAGATGAGGTCCCCAGAAGGTCACAGAGATGGGATTTCTGTGGAACAGGCATGGGAATGCGCAGGCTGGGAGATTTCCTTAGCTACGTGCAGGCCAGGGAATGGTCCTTAAATGTTGGTAATGATAGCCTGGAAGTTGACTTAAAAATTTTTAAATTACAGTTTACATTCAATATTGTTTTGTACTAGGTGTACAGCATAGACTCATGTCAAATTTTGAGCAAATACTTCCCTCACCAACTTCCTACTGTTTGTCTTGGACATTTGTCCAACTTTTACAGATTGTACCGAACTCTAGTTCTGTCTCCAAGTTCTAACATGCCACCTACTTTGTTGTGCTCCAACCAACGTAAGAATCTTTCTCTGATAGAAGCAATCCAGCTTTGGGCTCTAGCTGAATTGAAAATCACTGACTATATATATCCCTAGAGGCTGACATCACATTCTTGTAGAACCTAATTATATCCAGGTAGGAATGCCATCAGTTCCCCCATACAAACATAGCTACATTTTGTCCATTCTTGTAAATTAACACACCTGGATAAACATGAGGTGTCCCTAAATCTATATTCCTAATCAGTTTGATTTTCATACAATAGGAAATGTTATGTGATTTGAAAACAACAAATCATTCAACACACACACTTATTTAATGTGCCAGCTATGCCAGAGGTACCACTGGATGCATCTTTGGAGTTCATAACAGTGAGTCTTAAAAACCTACAAAACAGCTATCATGAAATAAGCAATATATAGTTGTCCATGAAGTAGTTCTATAGTCCAGAAAGATATACACGGATACATAAGCCCCCACTTCCCTCTCCCTCACCCCCAACAGTAACTTACTGGCTCTCCGGGAGGTCCTGGGGGTCCAGGTGGTCCCTGCACAAATACAAAGATATTTGTAAACTGTTTTCTTTATCCCAGGACCCAGATAACATCTGCTAGAAAGCCCTGGGAAAGCCATCCACTGTATATTTAGAGCACCATGTCGTATGTATAGAGGTTTCTGATACATCTTGTCTCAGCAGGCAGGAAGGGCTGGAGGGGAGAGGGCTGGGGTCAGGCCCAGTTCCCAGAATTTGCCGGCTGTCCACACACAGCTGTTTCGGGTTTGCTTTTCTGAGTTTAGACTTTTGACTTCATCCATGTCCTATTCATGTTTGCTCTGCTCCCATGCCAGGTCCCAGGCCCTGTCACCACAAAGACCGTTTCTCCTGACTCCCCCTGGGATCCCCCACAGGCCACTGTCTAACGCTTTTTGCTAGTAGGTCAGCAAATGTTCACAGGCAGACTTACTCTACAGGGTTGAAAGTCCATCCACAAATATCACCATGGGTCTATCTGCAAAGCATTCAGTGTCGACACTACACTTATGCTGAAGTTTTAAAAGTGCATGAAAAGAATAATTTGTGTCTAAGTGCAGGGTAGTGCACAGGCAGGGGATTGTGGGTGATTTTAATGGATATATGAAGAACTTAAAGTTATCAGGTCAGCTAAGGACCCAGCGGGTACAATCTGCTATTTCATATTTCCCTGAACTGTGTGTTTAAAGTACAACCTCCCTTCCCACCCCGCCCTCTCCTTACAACCATGTGGTATGTGTGCTTTGAGTCAACAACCATATGACATAGGAGAGCAAAGACCCTCTCATCATATAATCCTCATTTCATTCCATTTGGCCGAATCTTTCATAGCAGAGGGCTACTTGCAAAAATGACTTTCATAGCACCAGGGAAACTCATTTTATAGAAACAAAATCAATTATTATAGAAAATTTATGAGTACTCATACCTGCAACTATCAGTATGACTGAATCTTTCCAAGCATACATGTCTCCATTATTTCTCAGTATCTGTCAAGAAACTGATGCCACAGCCTCCCTTGAGAGTGTCCCTCATACTTGAGCAATGGGTTTCTGGGAGAAGGTCTTTCTCACCTGTAGTCAATAATCTATTATTTTGCAGCTTAAGGTTTATTGTCTTACTACTAAAAACTGTGTGGAATAAGAGTCAGAAACCTTGAAGGAGCCAGTTTATCTCCTGGGTCCTGTGTGGCATGGTAGTTTATCTCCTGGGTCCCGTGTGGCATGATGGAAGTGGCCTTAGGGCTGCACAGGCACTAGCAATTCTCCTTTCTCCTCCTCTCCCCTCCTTGTATCAAGCCCTCCTCCATCCAAGCATTTGTCTTGTTGCACCTCAGTCTGTCATTTGAGTTGCAGTGGGAGTGAACACCTGTAGACTGCCATTCGGGTGGTGCACTAGGACCATTTTATTAATTGATGTCCAAAATTTCACTTGCTATAATGGTGATGCCCAGGTGTGATACACCTGCTATGGCGGCCATGCCCAGGTGTGACACACCTGCTATGGCGGCCATCCCTAGGCAGAACCCATTTCCTTCTTATCACCCTGTTGCACTTTGGTCTGCTTTGTCTAGGGATGACAGGCCCCTTTTCAGCTGGTTTTGTGGGGCCAAGAGAGCTTGTATATGACTGGAATAGCACCCAGGCAGCAGCAAGTTTAAATTTGACATAGTTGGCAGTGATCTGGTGACCACAAATTTTGAGTTCTCATTCTTCAATCTTAATAGAAGCAAAATGTATACAAGGGATGATCTGTTTCATCTTGACGCTTTTTATAGTGATCACAAGCATCACAGTTGTATCGTGAAGCTTCTGCCTGTATCAATGTTGAAGAAGGGGCCTCTCTAGAGGATGCCTGGGCAGTGGTCCAGGAGTGAGCACATGCACGTGGTACTTACTGGTCTTCCTGGAACTCCAAGTGGACCCATTGGTCCCATAGGCCCAGGGCGGCCAGGGGGCCCCTAAGGACAGGCAACAAGAGAAGGGTATTAAGAGAAGTTGACTGGTATTTTGGAGTCCTGAATTCTTAAAGTTTTCTTGGAATATTTTCTAATAAAAATAAAACTTACCTGGAAACCGACCAATCCAGGATCTCCAGGTTCACCCTAAATGAGAAAAAATAATTTTAAGAGTTCTAGTTTTTAAGCTAATCTTTAGATTTAGTTACATTTTATTATAACACCAGAGGCCCGGTGCACGAAATTCATGCATGGGGGTGGGCGGTCCCCTCAGCCCAGCCTGCACCCTCTCCAATCTGGGACCGCTGGCTCCTAACTGCTCGCCTGCCTGCCTACTTCATCACCCCTAACCATCTCTGCCTGCCGGCATGCCCCCCCACCACCGGCCTGATCGCCCTCAGCTGCCCCCCCCCCCCACTGGCTTGGTCGCCCCCAACTGCCCCCCCCCCCGCCATCCTGGTCGCCCCACACAGCCTGCTATTCAGTCGTTTGGTCGTCCCTCACTAACCCCCCTGCTGGCCTTGTTGCTCCAGGCAGCCTGCTGATCGTTACTGTTACTGTGATGGCATCCCAGACATATTTGCATATTCCTCTATTATTAGATAGATTGCAAACAAGTATATAAGTTATGTCAGCCCTAACAGGACTTGGTAATGTTAATTAACCTAATACCTGGGGTACAGTGAGTATGGGAAAGGGATGCACCCACAATTAAGTATAAGATTGAAACACATCATGAAAGGAAATAAAATTATTTTTAAATTAATCATGATTTTGGATTATTTTATTCTATGCATTCTGCTATTCCATTCATTCTTACAACTCAGAGTTCACTTGGAAATTAATTTTATTAATCAGAATTTACACTAGATCACTTAATCAGGTCTCCTACCTCTATTAAACTTACCCTGTATTTGTCGCGGTCCTCTTTAGACAGTGCATAAGGTTCACCTTTCTGGCCTTTGGGTCCTAGGGGCCCCTACAGGAGTACATATGTGGTGGAAAGAGGAAAAGGCAAAAATGTCCATTAACATTCAGAGCAGCTATCGTAATTTGGATGGTTAAATACGGACTTTTATGGGCAATGTCTAATTGCTCTTACAGCTTATTTAGATTATTCTGAACACTAATCACTACATCCAACCACAAAGGTGAGACTTTTACTTTCATATTTATCCAATAGTATCTTTCTTCAAAGTTAAAATGGAAAGACTTTATAGAATTTGAGTTTTTATATTTTTATTATTATTTTTTTAAAATATATTTTATTGATTTTTTACAGAGAGGAAGGGAGAGGGATAGAGAGTTAGAAACATCGATGAGAGAGAAACATCGACCAGCTGCCTCCTGCACACCCCCCACTGGGGACGTGCCCGCAACCAAGGTACATGCCCTTGACCGGAATCGAACCTGGGACCTCTCAGTCCGCAGGCTGACGCTCTATCCACTGAGCCAAACCGGTTTCGGCAGAATTTGAGTTTTTAAAAAACCCAAATGAGCACTCAGTAAACGAATCCTTTAGTAAACCATGCTATTTTTTGGGTACTATTATTTTGTGTTTTCTTTGGCATTAGTGTACTGAAGATATTAACATGTACTCTGAAGCACCATTTGTGGGAGAGATACTGAGTCATTCTTTAAAACAGAAACTGTGCCAAGTATACATGCATGTATTAACACCTACATATGAAGTCAATATTTTAAAGTAATGAATATGTTTGTTGATGACAAAAGTTATTTTATTGGAATAGACTAGAAAATTATGTAGCTTATTGAAAAGTTGAACCACGTAAAAGAAGAGTCAAAGAAGCGAGAATTGGAAAGCAGAGGTGTTAATGATGATGACAAATTGATTAGCTCAGGGGGGAAACAGGTGAAGGGTATTTATGACTGTTCTTCCCCACCTTAAAAATAAAAAAATGTTTACCAGATAAAACATTAGCATAACCCTGAATTTGCGGTATTTTGGTGGTAAGAGGGTAGCAATACACTACCAAAAAGTATTTCAATATTCTTTGCAAAGACCTTGAAAACGAAATGAGGCCATGAAACAGATTAACATACAAAAGTTCTTCCATTAAAAAAACAAAACACCCTTCCGTATTGGATATGCTGAAGAATATCAGTGTCCTTTCACGTCACAAAGGATTTTAGCATCGAATCAAGATTTCTAATAATCTTGTGACTAATAATTTTGTCAAACTTTTAGCTTTTTGAAATTTTAGTTTTAGTATTGCTCTATTATTATTTAGTATATAATTGGAGCATGAATATGGAAAATAAAATTATTTGAATCCAGGAGGATCATGCCTAGATATCCATAAGAAAACCTCCAAGAAGAGAGCAATGCTTCCTCAGGGTATAAAAGGCAGGGTTAACATGTGCCTGTGGCCCCTACTGGTGAGTGAACAGAAGGCAACACACCATCCTTAGAAAGTTTCTCTAAGACCATTTTTTAAGGGTCCTATGCTAGGCCTCTGGACCCCATGAAAGAGAATAGGGTACTTGCATACATTTCTGCCAACTGGTGCCAGCCATCCAGGTTCCCGAGCTAACCATGTGAACAGGGTGTGCTGTGCTGATGATACTCACAGGAGATCCGGGGGCACCCCCAGTGCCAGAGGGTCCCTGGGGTCCTACGTCTCCCCTGGTCCCATTGCAGCCATCATAGCCAGGTGGTCCTCGGGGTCCACCTTGTCCAGGATGACCCTGGAAAAAAGGAAAGGAAGTAAGTCGTTTAGCACAGAGGTGTTTAGTTTTCATAACTGTGTGTGATAAAACAGTTTTAAATCTTCTCTCACATGCCCCTGGCATGAATCCAAGGGACGACAGCTCAAAATGAATGAATGAATGAATAAGTAGACAAAGGCACACGGGTAGAGTTCTAAGCAGGGGAAAGGCTTTCAAGACAAAGTTCTGTTTCCCAAAGGTTTTGGTGAGCAGTCAACTGTCTTGGCATTTCTCCTACTTTGCTTCACTGGGTGCCTGGGAGCACTGTTTTGTCAGGGAAAGGATTTTAAAATTCTAGAAAAAGTTCTAGAAGCAGTGATCTGCTCAGGGACAACAAAGGTGTCTTCATCTGTTATGGCCAACTGACTTTTGATGGTGAGTTTACATCCTAAACAGGTAAGAGTCACACCTACAGTGGGATTTCATCAGTGGCTTAGTCATAGGTAGACAAACTGATTTCCTCTTTTTATATTCTTTGGAAACACTCCTTTTCAGATTTTAAAGCAAGTCAGGTGTTCTAAGATATCTGGTGGGAGTGGGGAGGCAACATGATCAAATGTCTTTCAAAGGACTAGAGGGCCAGGTGAAGTCTGTGGGCACTTCAATAGCACTCACCTGGTTCTGGGAGACATCCGGGCTGGGTTAACTATAATTTATGTCCTACGAGACTACAGCCCTTTCTGCTATTCTTTGCACAAAAGATGTTTAGCTATATGCTTTTTTATTATGTAATTTCTTTTTTTAAAAATATATTTTTACTGGGGAGAGGGAGAGATAGAAACATCAATGATGAGAGAGAATCATTGATCAGCTGCCTCCTGCATGCCCCCTATGGGGGATCGAGCCCGTAACCCAGGCATATGCCCCTGACCGGAATCAAACCTGCGACCCTTCAGTCCACAGGCCGACGCTCTATCCACTGAGCCAAGTCAGCTAGGGCATTTATGTATTTCTTTAAAATTTTTATTTTCTTAAGAGCAGGCCTAACATATAGCCCAGAGTGATTTTTGAGGGCGTTAAGATGTCTTTTAGATTTACTTTGAGAAGTTTGGAAAATTTCAAGACAAATGAACCAGTTCTACACCGAGTGCTTGTACTCTGAATGATACTAAGAAATACAGCAAGAAAAGTAGAATTTTTCTTTTGTCTGCATATCTTTTTGCTTGTGATGTTCGAAGCCATTGCTTTAACTTGTGCCATCAGAAAAGAAATCTGATAGCCCTTTCAGCCAACCCTCGGGGGGTCAGGGGAATCCTGATGGCTTCTGGAAACCATGGTGAACAATCTCTCCAGCTGTTACAGAGCCAGCTGTCTGATGCCTTTGAAGGAAAGGGCCCTTTTTTGGGGTTTCTGAAAGCTGAGCCTTCAAATCCAGCCGGAGAAAACACGCTCTGCAGGTGTTCTGCTCAAGATCCATGATATCCTAGGATGTTTTTGCTTAAAATGAACATCTGAGTTCCTTAGTCTTCTCCTGAATTATCTTTCTGCTGTTGGGTCTTTCTGATTTCCTTAGAATTGATTTGAAATTGCATGTCAATCTGATCTTCTTTTGAAATTGTGCTTCAAGGAGAAGTCTCAGTTATATTGAGCTAAATGTCCATCTCTTTATGTTCATCTGATTAGATACATTTCTGTGTGTACAACTCTACGATTTCATTGCACATCACTTTTTATACACAACTTCTAAACAGCTAAAATTACCCAGGTCCTGCAAATGCTATGCTCATTAACTGCTTAGGGATGGCAGGTGACATTTAAGTCAATATGCAGTAGCAGGATTCTGTGGTTCAAGAGACTATATTTAGCAGCACCAAGATTCTGTAGAAAATGATCAGTTATCTGCTCATCATGATCACTCTCCCTTATGATGATTACTTCCTTATTTGTGAAATATTTGCATCTGATATTAAATGAGTATGAAGTGGAGAAATGAATTAAAATATGATACAGATTAGTTACAATATTTTTCCATAATGTCACTCAGATTTAAATCAGATTTCAACTTCCAGAAGCAAAAATTGATGAACAGTTTAAATAGTTCAAGAAAGTAGTTTAAAAATGGGTGGAAAAAAAAAAAGATGGGCGATTCAGTTTGAGGCCGTTGGTAGAAAAACACTTTTATTATTTGTTTAACCCTTAAAATCTGCAGATTCTTCAACGGTGCCAATTTCTCAAGATTCTGACCAATGTGAATGCTATTTCCTTATTTGTTCATAGCTGCGTGTTTTGTCACTGACGTATCTGTTTGAGTGCCTCATTCAGGTGACACTTAGGATCACTGGCCATATAGGTCTCATGTCTTGGTGATCACAACTTCCCTTCTTTAGCTCTGACTGCTTCCTTCTACTGTGGCAAAAGTGTTCTTGAATGCAGAGCCAAAATCTGAAGAAAAGGTATGAATTCTCTGTGACGACTCTCCACTCAGGCTCTTCCTCTATTTCTGCCAGGGGACAGCCCTACTTGTGCAGCCTGAAGATTCTCTCTCCCTGTGTGTGCACACACATGTGCATGTGTGCACACATGTGCATATGCGTGTGTGTGAGCATGGTGATAGAGAACATGTGTACACAGGGGAAGGGTGCAGACATCTGTGTATATGGGTGAGGATCCTTAAACTTCAGCAGCAGACAGATGGGGTGGGTCTGAATGTGTGATAAACACATTTATTCCCGAGGAGATCTGCAGGAAGCCGGCCCTGGGAACTCTGCTCTCGGGTCCCTGTGAAGAAGGCTGTGAGTCAGGCTGCTTTGTTTATTTTTTTTATGCCACAAGAAGTAAAGTAAACTAGGTTAGAAAAACACATTTTATGGCGTTTTGAGATTTTCTCATGGATAATCCATGCCTCTTCTTCTCGTTTATGTGTGGTTACTAGAATTTGAGAAGCTGCACAAATGTCCAGCAGGGCTTCATTCCATCCACGTTCTTGGCCGTGCTTCTTTATATTCAGGTTGTTCTCCGGTTCAAACACAATTTTGAGACCGGCTCCTTATCCGGTTCTAGCAGTCTCCTCCATTCTGAAGTCAAGTCCAGAAGAACGTTTACAAGGGAAAAAGCCTGTCCAACATTTGACTGGATTCCAGGAGAAAAAGACCCATATATAGCCCCACAAATTTTATGTGAAAAACAAAAAAGCAGGTTTAGCTTAAGATGTTTCTGTAAGTCATAAACGTGTTGGTTCCCATGCATACAATGTTTTAAAATTCTAATCTTACAAAAAACTTACGGGAATTCCGTCAGCACCAGGGAATCCAGAAACGCCTCTTGGTCCCTATAAAGAAGGTAAACAAATTTAATGAAGGTCAACACACCCGCTGCCCTCCATAAAATGAGAGGAAATACCAAGTTTTCCGTACCACTTCTCCTTTGGGTCCTATGGTCCCGGGAGAGCCTCTTTCACCCTTGTCACCTTTGCGGCCCTGCAGTCCTGGGAATCCTTGTAACCCTGGGGGCCCAGTGTATCCCTGGGAGCCCACTTGCCCGGGCTGACCCTGTAGAAACAACATACATTCAGTTTCCACAGTTAATAGCAATGAATGAGCACTTTCAGTCACGTTGCTTTGGAAACTACGCTTTTCATTCTCAAAGAGCGATGATCTTCAGAGAACATTATATGTCAACTACCATCTGCTGCCACCGTAGCCCCAAAGTGATTTCTGGCAAAAAAGAATTCACAGAATTTAAAGGAAAAAGGTATTAAATGTAAAGAGAAAATAATTCCAAATTACTAAAGTGATGCTATAGTGAAATGATACTATTGTGCTGGAGAGAGTCAACTTACTTGTTTTTTTTTTTTAAAGTCCTTTCAGCATATAAAAAAAGTTCTAAACAAATTTCTAAGATTTTAATCTCTATCTCAATATAATGCATACAATAGATATGGGATGATATTAAAAAGAATTGAAGGCAGAGACTTAAACAGATATTTCTAGAGCATTTTTCACAATGGCCGAAAGTGTCCCATCGAGAGATGAGTGGATAAACAAAATGTGGTCCATCCAAACCATGGAATACTATTCACCTTACAAAGAAAGGAAATTCTGACACATGTTACATGGATGAACCTTGAGAACATTATGTTAAGAGAAATCAGCCAGTCCCAAAAGGACAAATACTGTGTGATTCCACTTCTATGAGGTTCCTAGAGCAGTTAAATTCATAGAGACAGAAAGGGAATGGGGAGAGAAGGGGAGTCATTGTTTAGTGGGTGCAGAGTTTCTGTGGGGAAGATGAGAAAGATCTGGAGATGGAAAGTGGTGATGTTTGCACAACACTGTGAATGTACTTAATGCAACTGAACTGTGTGAAAATGGTTACGATGGTAAATTTTATGTTTTACCACAAGAAAAGTAAAAAGATTAAAAAGAGGGTTCTATCTCTCTGATTAATGGAATTTATTTACCTGGTTCACTTAAATTAAAAATAAAGTTCTATGTCTTGATTCCTCTTTCAATGAACGATTCTGCTGTTTACTCACCATAAAGAACCTTTACCTGCTAAGCCCAATTTGCTTTTACATTTCAAATTCCCATCTGCCTTTAGATGGAGGGGGGACTGAGCCATTACTTCTAGTCTTTTCTTCCATCGCCTACAAGTAACTCTTCCTATATAAACGGTGCAGCTAAAGAGTTTGTTAGTCATTACACAATGTTTACAGTCTGTCCGCAACATTCCACATAGCTGAGGTGAAGCAAACAACTTCAAAATACAGGCCAAGCCGCAGTATTACTGTCACAGACAGACCGGCAGAGAGGGGTCTGGGGACATCTCACCTCTGCCTTCTGTTATCCTTCCTATCTGTTCATTCCTTTAGATGTCTTCACTTCCCCAGAGTGGGCGAAGCAGTTAAGACATTTCTTTGGGGTGGAAGCAACAGATGGAAATTAAGGTTTCAGCTGGTGAATGAGACCTTTCCCCAATCTTGGGACCCCTGACTCCTCAGACAAAGGGGACTTGTAGGAATCTCCCTGGGCAAGGTCAGAGTTTTAGAGATAGTGAATTCTCCTGCCCCGCCCTCCACATGTTCCAGAAGAGTCCAGTCAGCGCAGAAAGCAGCAGATGGTCACTGAGGGTAGTATCTTATGTTGTGGCAAAGCCAATATACTTAATATCTTTGAAGAATGTGATAAAAATAAGGCTTCCTAATTGAGGGAGATTGTGGTCTAAGACAGACAGCTCTGACCTTAGACACGTGATACCCCAGGCTCATGCTAGTCGAATTCCAGCCAGGGGTCTTAGTATGCTACATCTGTTGTAAGTATGGGGACAAAATATGCTTTGATTCTGATTTTTATGACTCTTTCCCAGTTGTGCTCATTTTTGTTTTGTTTGTGGCTCTGTCAGAATATAGCCTTCCTGTGATCATATACTATGCCCCTAAGTCTTACATTCCCCAATCATCATGAGGCTTGTCAGTGTTTACAGGGAGTGTCCTTTGGGGGATAAAATGTTCCTCGTTAGTACTGTCATTTTTTCTGTCCATAAACTTTATCTCCATCCAGGGGATTACTGTATGGATCCAACTAAGGGGAACACACACTGCTCACCAAAATGGAATGTGTGTCTTAACGATGAAAAGCCACATTCTTGTCTTGCACTCATTAACCTTTCCTCAATTTTCTTTGATGGGAAAGTGACTAACGACATCATGTACTCATTTTCCTTCCATTGTCAGTAAACTTCTTTTTACCCATAAAGTCTTGGATGGGAAGTCTGACTTTTGGAATAAAACTCTCGTCTTCCCTTTTCTGGAGCAAGTTGTCAATTATTTCTTTTTATTGAGGCGAAATTCCCATAACGTAAAACTAATCATTTTACAGCAGTTTCTAGTACATTCACAATGTCCTCTATCTAGTTCCAAACATTTTCATCATCCTGGAAGGAAGCCTCATGCCCACTGAGCAGTCACTCCCCGTTCCTCCCCACCCCAGTTTCTAGTAACCTCAAATCTGCTTTTGGTTTCTATGGATTTATCATTCTTGATATCTATATATAAAAGCCCAAGCGATCGGTTAACCGGCCACTATGACATGCACTGACCACCAGGGGGCAGATGCTCAATGCAGGAGCTGGTCAGGGTGCTCCCACAATGGGAGTGCAGCTCAGCTGACCAATGGGTGCCAGATGCTGGGCTCACAGCTGGCAAGTGCCGCTGTGGTGGCGTAAGCTTCTCCTGATTGGGACTGACTGGGCACAAGCCTGCTGCAGGCGTAGTGGGCCGGGTTGAGCGGGAGTGGAGCGGCCCCGGCCCGGCTCAGGCTCCTCCCCAGCCGCCTGCTGCAGCCTAATCCCCACAGGCCATGCAGAGGGACCCCACCGGTGTCCATGCACCGGGCCTCTAGTTTCATGTAAGTGAAATCATATGTATGATATATGACCATTTTTGTCTGGTTTCTTTCACTTATACTTTTTTTGAGGTTCATCCATGCATGATCATGTATCAGTACTTTATTAATTTTTTTCCATTTTTTTCTTTATTGATTAAGGTATTACATATGTGTCCTTATCCCTCCACTAAAGGCCTGGTGCATGAAAATTCATGCACTGGAGCGGGGGGGGGGGGTCCCTCAGCCTGGCCTGCCCCCTCTCACAGTCCAGGAGCCCTCAGGGGTGGGAGGTGACCCGGCGATCAGTGGAAGGTGATGCCCCCATCACACCTCTGCTGCTGCCACTGCTGGCAGCACAAGCTCAGCTGGCCCTGGTTACCTAAGCCTCGGGCCGGCCCTGGGTAGCTGCCATCCGAGGCTTGCCTGTGTCTCGGGCCAGTCCTGGGCGGCTGGGGGGCTGAGGGGACTGGGGGACTCTAGAGGCAGGCGCACGGAGTGGCCAGACCCACCTGGGGGTGGGCCTGGCTGTGCTGCGTGCCTGCCACCCCGGCGGGGCTGAGGGGACCGGGCACCGCCACCTTGTGGCTGTGGGCACCACCATCTTTGAGGGTGTGGCAGTCAACTAGCATATTCCCTCCTTATTGGCTGGGAGTGCTGCCATCTTTGTGAGGGCGTTATGGTCAATTAGCATATTTTCTCTTTATTAGATAGAATTGCCCCCCTCCATTCGTGCCCTCACACCATTGGCTGAATTATATTCCATTGCATGGATAGACCACAATTTGTTTATCTGTTGTAAACAGTGCTATGAATGTGCATGCACAAGTATCTGTTTGAGTCCTTGTTTTCAATTCTTTTGGGTACATCCCTAGAAGTGGAATTTGCTGAATCCTATGGCAATTCTATGTCTATCTTTTGAAGAAACTGCCATACTGTTTTTCACAGTGGCTGCACCATTTTACATTCCCACCAATAGTGTGTGAGGGTGCCAGATTTCTCCGTATCCCTGTCGACGATTGTTATTTTCCATTAAAAAAAATTTATAGCCATCCTAGTGGGTGTGAAGTTGGTGCCATTCTAAAGAGACATCTTGAGCTTATGACAGATGGAACATTTTACAAAATTCCATCCAGCTTCCGGCTTGGGGAAGGGCCAGGAAGATTCTGGAGAGAATCCGAAGTAGAGCCCCGTCCTCTGGGACTGAACTCAGTCTTGCCACAGTTCAAGCCCTATGTTGCTGGGACTAAAGGAACATCTTTGTCATGATCCAATGACCTCCTAATGCGTGTTTCAGCCATCAGGGACAGAGATCTTTCCCTAGGATATCCTGCCCATGCTGACATTGTGTGTCTTTGTCAAGAGCAGTTGCAATGGTCAGGTAAATAAAAAGGATTTCCCTCTGTGCTAATTAATCATCATCATTAGCAACTTCCACCCTCAGCTGAAAAGTCCCAATTGGAAAAGTTATTTCCATCTCTTCCTTTCCTTTTGTAACAAGTGATGTAAAAATAAAAATTAGCCCAGAAAGAAGAGGACTCTAGTTTAAATGCTTTTGCATAAAGTTCAAAAGCTCCTGGGTGACTAACGCTTCTAAAATTCCTGCTCTATACTCAGTAAAAGAATTTGCACAAAAGAATTTCTTAAAAGCCAACGGACCATATATTATGCCCCATCCCACCAGACAATTTGATCTGTGTAAATGTGTTACTTCCTAGGAAACAGAATAATGAAAAGTAGCATTTACTTGTGTGTCCTCTAGAATGAAGCATGGTTACAGGTATTAAAAATGGTTCATCTTCTAATGGCCTTCTGAGGTTGTCTAATAAAACATGCTATTTAAAAAAAAGTGGTTCATCTCATGTCATCCCCACGACAAATGCATAAAGTAGGCATCTCCCTCACTTGTGAGAAGAGGGGCAATGGGAGCTTGGGAAGGTTCAGGAGGAAGAACTGACTTTTATGCCATCAGGTCTCGGGAGTGAGGCTGCCTCTGAAGCCCCCCATCTTCCATTAGACCTTCTTACTCAAGTGGGGTCCACGAGCTGCGTCAGCCGCCTGTGAGAAATGCAGTCTCAGGCCTGGCCCAGACCTCCTGGCCTGCACTGGACGTGACCCTCAGCAGGTTTCTTAGTGCAGTGATGTTTGAGAATCACGGCATGGCCCCATCCTTCTTCCCTTCCTGATCCTTCTTCCCTTCCTGATGTTCTCATGGGAAGAGTTTTATTATTATTATTTTAATTTTTTCCCTTTTTGTTGAATTTATTGGGGTGACACTGCTTAAGAAAATTATACAAGTTTTAGGCGCACAATTGTACAATACATCATCTGAACACTATTTATCACTCCCGGTCAAGACTCTGTCCATCACCATTTATCTCCCCTACATCCTCCTCCACCTCCCTGCATCCGACAGGTATCTTTTAACAAGAAAAATACCTTAAGTATGAAGTTGGATCTTAGAAGGAAGGTCAGGCTTACTGAGTCAGGCAGGGGAAAATCTAATATTTATGTCTGTTAAATGCTATTTCTAATTACAATTTTCTTAGTCTTATGCTTCAGTGATATCTGCAGCAAGACAGAATGAACTTTGATCACTGTTAGGGTGGAACGTTGCACAATGCCTGCCCCCTTTTGAAATCACTACTGGAGTATGTGTGGGATGCCTGGGGTCAGTTTTGGAAGCTGAAGTCTGAAAAAGTGGATAGAATGAGTCCAGACTTGACTACACATTGCTTAAATACCACGGCTGTGGAGTGAACGCACTTAAAGTCCCGAGATACTTACTAAGCTTTCATGAATTTAGAATTTTCACTTTCGTAAGAGGGGCAAAATATAATTGGATATGTGTACGTGCGGAATAACACTAAATTTTACTTCAGGCGCAAAAGCAAAGGCAGGAGATGTGATTAATCAGGGCCCCAAGAAATTTCACACTGATACAACCCCAAGGTGGTGCCTGTTTGCACTCATAGTTTAGTAACCTTACAACTCGCCTTGGGTGGGGAAGTAAGAGGAGCTTCATGTGTCAGGAAAGGATAAAGCGAGATGTTTCCAAGGATAAAACCTGCTTCACTGCACATCAGGATTTTTAATCTACAGTACAGTATTTTCCTGGTAGAATAAGAATAAGCTTTTCATGAGTTACTGGCCAACATCTGAATACTAGGAAATCCCTTCTCCTTCCTAAGTTTACTCTTCCTGCCTCCCCTTTTATGGGCACTGGGCGCCCCACCAGACACCCCGTATCCTCTGTAGTCTCCTGGGGGCCCCTCCCTTCCTTGGCTGTTGACGATGTGTTCCAGACCTTCCCGGCCTTCTGATGCTGCAATTCTTGGTGACTCTCAGGGGATTCCAGCCTAATTCCCAGCTTATCCTCTGAGCTGTTCACACACATTCGAAAATATGTGAAATGGCTCCAAAGGCAGGAAGGGCTACATTTTAAGATCCAGGAAGACAATTCCTTCATCTAAAATTTAGAACTGGTCATTGTTCGTAGGGATGATCATTGGCATTTGTGAGCAATTTTTTGATGACTTTGGTAGGATAAATTAATACCATAGTCCAAGCTAATATGTGAAGGCTGTACTGGAACAGTGTATTACATGTATAATAAATATCAGTTAATAATGGATGACGGCCTGTTCCATGAAGAACAGACAGAGCTGATGTTAAATGTGCTATGTTTTACCTAAAGCTTCTTATTTAGCACATAACAAAACATTAGCCTTGCCCTGGATACTATTCCAAATTAAGGACTCCACTTCTCTGAGGCAAAATTATATGGGCTTTTGGAATTCTTGTTTTCTAAAATTATCTAACACAGATTGTATAACTAGTGTCCACATAAAGGAAATAACATCCATCATATGTACAGAAATAACCCTTGACCCTACCTCTCTACATTACAAACATTTAGTAAAAATGGATCATAGACCTAACTGTAAGAGCTAAGGCTACAATACTTCTAGAGGAAAATATAGGGAAGAATCTTCGTGAGTCTGGGTTGGCAATGATTTCTTAGCTAAGACACAAAAGTCACAAGCCATCAAAGAAAACATAAGACTAATAAGTGTGATCTTTAAGATGCGGTGACACATAAAAAGCAGGCTAAAGACTGGGAGAAATATTTACAAACACATAGCCGATAAATGACTTTTATCCAGAATATAGAAAGAACTCCCAGAAATCAGTAAGGTGATGAACAACCCAATGAAAAAAGTAGGTAAAAGATTTCCACGGAGCCTTCACCAAGGAGGATGCACGAATGGAAAGTAAACTTTTGAAAAGATGCTAAGCGTCGAGAGAGTAAATTAAGTCCACAATAAGATATAACTGCAACCACTAGAATGGCTGATGCACAGAGAAAGCACTGGTGATGCCAAGTGCTGGAGAGGAGGCACAGGGAGCACCCTCGCTTGCTGCTGCTGGGAAGGCTAAGTGGGGTGGCCACTTTGAAACGGAGGCAGTTTCTTATACAGTGAAACATATACCTACCGAAAGGCATGTAGGTAAATGTCCACAGCGGTTTGATTTATTTTAGTGAAAACCTGGAAACAACTTGAATGTCCGTCAGCTGACAAGTGAAGCAACAAACTGGTATGTCCATAAAGTGGAACATTAGTCAGCAGTAAAAAGGAAGACACCGTCTGACATATGCAACAAGGACGAGTTACGCAGCCAGACTCAAAGGCTCCGGTCCTATTTAAGTGATATGATGCGATCACTCTATTTATATGACATTCTAAAGAAGACAAAACTAGGGACAGAAAACAGGTCAGTGGTTGCCAGGGGTGGGGCAGAGGGAGGGCACTGACCGAAAAGGGCACTGGGAAACTTTGGGGGCGGGGGACGGGGGGAAGGGTCATGGGCTTGTCTTATATCATGATTTGGGTGGTTGTTACATGGCTGTATACATGTAAATGATGCCTCAATAAACTCGACCTAAAAACTAACAACCACAAAAGGAGTCTGGTGAAGGCAAAGATTAAGAAGAGAAGGCCTGAAGTTCATAGTCACATTGGGTATGACCAGATCCCTTTCATACATTCTTACCCGTGAATTTACAACAGACAATATTTAGAAAAGGAAGAAGAGTGGACACTAAAAATTAAAATAAAACAAAACCCACAAACAACATTTAGCCAAATGCTTTTTAAAAATGTCTGCCAGGGAAATGAACAAATCTGAAGAAATTGAGACCTAGCTTTCCTTGTTTGGAATCTGGTTCGTGTGGGTGTGATCCTAATGGAAATGAGACCCGGCCAGCCCACAGCCCACAGAACAGCACTGCCCGAAGGGAGCCAGGACCAAATTAGATGCACGAGTGAAAAATAAGCCCAAGACATCACCGGTTTCCATTATGCATGATTTTCAGAAAAAAAACAAAGATCAGCAGGTGTCACCCGTGACTCTCAGACGCTCTGGTTATAGTTAGAAATGATTTGACTTGGACAGAGTCACATTTTAAAGCAGAGAAAAATGTATCATCTCAGGTTCTCCACCCACAGGATCCATAAGTCGAAAACCTCTGCTCCTTATTCTAAAAACAGGCCGCCCAAGGGCAGTCCCACTCCATGGCTTTGAGACTAACGTGAGGCCAAGCTTTTTATAGCCTGGATGTGATTTTGCTTGGCATCTGCTGGAAAAGTTGATTTTCTGGGAAAGCCTTTCATTGCCTCTGTGCTTGCAGCAATAAATACATTTCGTTTGCTTAAAGGTGAACCCTTGCCTAACAGACGGACTTGATTTCCTAAGCCTCTGTCCTCCAACAAGACACGGAGTTGAGTGTGGATGAGCCAGGGCCTCTTTGAGCAGAGCTGGCAGGGGAGGAATGGGCTGGAAGCAGCAGATTCCGGGACCACAGGAAGCACACAGAGAACTCTGGTCATTAGGCCTTCCATTAAGTATGAAATACTCTAACTAGGAGCTGTCAACATGGGATAGAACAAGAACAACTATCATCATCAAACAAGCTTTCTGTCATTAAGAGTTAATAACACAGGGTGGCTTCGGACTATACTTACATGATTAGAAAGTGACAACTACAACAGGTAGCAACTCCTGAGTTACCCAAATGATAAAGCTACAGGTAAATCAAATAGTTAGCTGTCCATATTTATGGTCTCAATGATAGACTATTAATTTTCATGGCCAATGGCATGTGCCATTATTTTACTGGTATTCTTAGGTCATGTTCTTAGGTTATACTCAAGTGTGGCGTGACTCACAGTAGAGATTGCGTGTTCTAATGACTGTGTTTCTGTCATTGCCCAGTGGGGAGCTCTGTACATAGGGATTGGTCAACACCCCGGGGAATGCTGCCTACAAATGGAAGAAGCGAGAGGAAATATTAGCCGTTCCGCTGTGACTGTCCACGAGGCTGGGAGCCTTTGAGAGTGACATTTTAGCATCTTTGGCACAGACCAGGGACAGAACCAACAGTTATATCTATTTTGCATTTAGACTAAACATAGTCACATAAGAGAAAATATTCTTAAAGTTGGCATTGTATGGAGTTGGTCTGTTACGAAAAATAATTGGCCAACAGAAAGAAAAGGTTAAGAATAAGAGCAGACTCTGACCTGGCTGTGGTACACAGATTCTTATTTGAAATGTTCCTGAATAGGACAAGTTGTAAATAGAGCTCCAAATTTTCTCTCATTACAAAAGGTGTGACTATCACTCTTCTTCCTCCTCTCCCTTCTATTCCTCCTTCCTTGGCTTTAACTCATTTATCTGTTCTTTATATTCATTAAAATTACTTTGTGTTTCATTTCTTTTTAAAGACTTAAATTTACATACAATAAAAACCACTTTTTGTGTGTGTATAGTTCTGTGAGTTTTGAGAAGTGCTCAGAGTTGCATTAGCCCTAATCCCCTGAGCTGCTCCTTTGCTAATCACTGATCTCTCTCCAGCCTCGTGGCTTGCCTCTTCCAGACCATCATACAAATGGAATCATTAGTATGTCATCCTTTGAGCCTGGCTTCTTTCACTCAGCATCATGCATTTGAGATTCACCCGCCCTGTTTCTGTCCCGTTTCCGTGTACCAACAATTTGCTCCTTTGTATCCTTGAGGCATGTTCGTAATATCCCATTAGTACAATTTGTTCACCTATTCATTTGTGGAAGGACATCTGAATTGCTTCCAGTTTTTGGTGAATGTGAATTGGGCTCTTTAAACATTCCTGTGTGGTATTTTGATGTGGATGTATGTTCTTATAAATAGGCAAGAATGGGATTACTGGGTCATACAGAAAGGGTATGTTTAACTTTATGAAAAACAATTGCAGCCCTGGCCAGTGTGGCTCAGCTGTCCTGTGCACCGGAAGGTCGCAGGTTCTATTCCCAGAAGGGTACCTACCTAGGTTGTGAGTTCGTGTAGGAGGCAACCAATCAATGTATCTCTCTCACATCCATGTTTCTCCTCTCCCCTCTTCCTCCCTTCCTTCCTCTCTAAAAATAAAACAACAACAACAAAAACAAACAGATGCAGAACTGTTTTACAGTCTGGCTGCTCCATTTTGTTTCCCACCAGCAATGTAGGAGAGCTCCAGGTGCTCGTCAGCACTTGGTGTCATCAGTTTTGTTCTCTTAGCCATTCTGTAGGTCTGCAGTGCTCATTTCTTTTACTAATCTCATTCCTTTTGATTACAGTTTCTACATGTTTACGAATCCTAGATCCAGTTCAGGGGCAGTGGTTCCCTCTGATACATTGCTGGAGTCATATGTAGTGGGAGCTACCATCCTGGGTTTTAGCATGACCTGCCCACTTGTGGCTTCCCACATGCCTATACTCTGCTCCAGGCTAACTAAGTTCCTGACAATTGGGCCAGTTTCTCTTATACCTCAGGGCCTTTGCACATGCCTGCCATCATTGCCTGATGACTCCCAGCGGGGACACTAGAGGACATTTTCCTGACCCAGGAAATAGATTAGATGCTCCCTCAACTTGCTTTTATGAAAGCACTCACTGAGTTGTACATTGGGGACATGCCTCATTTGAGATTCAGTCTCCAGCATTTTATAGCAGCTGACATACATATAACATGATCCACTGTTATGTTAAGTAAATTCATTTAACTGTCTGTTAAGTAAATGAATTATGGGTGCTACAATTACTCAGTTCTGCCTGACTCCAAATTCAAGTTCTTCCCACGTGGAAGTAAAAAGCCAGAGTGTCCTATTTTTAGGGCACTTTTTAAATATCTATTGTAATATGTTCATGATTTCTCTTATAAAAAATACATTTTTATTGATTTCAGAGAGGGAGAGGGAGAGAGAGAGAGATACATCAATGATTAGAGAGAATCACTGATTGGCTGTCCCCCTGCAAGCCCCACACTGAGGATGGAGCCCGTAACCTGGGCATGTGCCCTGACTGGGAATTAGGTCGACGCTCAACCACTGAGCCATGCTGGCCAGGCTGTTCATGATTTCTAAAGCTCTTCTGAACCCAGCTTCAGTGGATAAAACTCTGGAGGGCCACCACCCTCTTATTCTGTCCCCTCAATTCCTTAAGTCACCTTACTATGTGAAAATATGTCACTCACAACCTCAGCTCTTTTCCAGTCCCCATGCCAACCTGTGTGATTTCTGATTCTTGGGTCTACCTGATGTCTTGGTTCTTCCCGTCTGCATTGTCAGAGAGAATGCTTTCCAGGCCTCTAAAAAGCAATCATAAAAAAGGACCACCCAGACGTATGGCAGGGAGTGCCGGCCCTATCAAAACCGGGCTTAGGATCTGGTAGATAAACAAGACATGATCTGCTGAAATCAAGCGCGAAGAAATGAGGCAACGGCTTTGGAATGCCAGGACTCCCTCCTCCGGGAGATTTAGTTCTGGTAATATTTGAACCGAGATATTTTGAGGACAAACGTCGGTGATACGCCAAACATGCTTAAGCCATTTAACGAAACTACCGTGACTCAGGAGGGTTAAAGGTTATAGAGAAAATGTGGGAGTTGGCGAACACGGGTCTGTGAAAAAGCTATAAAAGGAAGATTTCTCAAGGCTTACTAAATGGCTCTGCTTTAAAATAAAATTTTAACTTTCTATCAACAAAAAGACACCTTCTTATTACCTTTTATATTCTCAGTCTAAGGAAAGCAGAGACTAGAAGGAATACCTTGCAGTTCTCCTGATCAACACTAGATGGCAGTCAGTTGCATTCTTTGGGAGCAAAGAACCCACCCCACTTGACTTCAGATTTGCAATGTCAAATATTTTGTGATTGTTTTGGGTTATGATGTCACCCCTCAATGGAACAGAGGGCAGATCCCTCAGTTTTCATGGGGAGAAAACTTCCCATGGGGAAAATTCTGATGAAAATTTAGACTGCAGAATTCCAATGGTGTCTAAAGAGCATATCAAATTCCATTTTTCTTTTTAAAGGCTGGCTGAATGCACTCAATAATTAATTATTTTATAATTTCATTTCCTTTTGACTTGCTCAAAGGAATATGTTCTAAATATATATAGATATGTGAGGACCTGTTAGACCCAGACCCAGTGCAGAGTTCTAAGGGATAGCGATCAAGTTATTGGAGTTGATCCCTGAGTGGGGACTAAGTGATAAGAGCAACTATCATTTCTAGACTAGAGCATTTACTTTTGGAGCACTTTCCAAAAGTAAACTGATTTAACCCCTGAAACACCTCTACCAGGTAGGTGCTGTTCTTACATTCATTTTATGGGTGAAGAAACTGAGGCCTACAGTGGCGTGTGCGGTTCAGCTGGCTTGGAGAGGAGGGGACGCACACCCAGCTTTTTAAAACAGTTCCAGAAGGCACTGTCACTATGCATATGAACATCCCTTGTGTAATGAATACGACTTTGGACCCTGAAAATATCTCTTTGACTAATCTTCATGAAGCTATAATTGAGCCAAAAGCAGACGGACAAATTGACAAAAATAAACACGTATGCTTGGGGTTCAGGGAAAACAGACCTAGTCATCATCCTGCAGTGATTATCTAAGAACCTGCTTCTTTGCTGTAACCCAATAGCTGCTCAATGGTGGCCATTTCACGGTTTATTAATCCTCCTTCTGCTAGAAAGTGACGGGGCAGAAAGAGAAGGTGAAACCCGAACAAGTCAGTTCTGTTACTTTTTAGCAACTCTGGTTAAAAGGTATGCAAGGGAGGCTTGAGGTGCGGGTGGGGGCTGGGGATGGAGCTGTAGGCTAAAACACTGAACTATCAAAATACTGATGGAATAGTTAGATAGATCTCATAATCTATGCTTTCTTTGGCTTCCATTAATAGAGTTCTTGTTGAAGAAAGATTGTATTAGAAAGATTTCTGAAGGGTTGTGGACCTTACATAAAAAGATTGAATTGTCAAGCAGTTCTTGAACAAAGGGTTTAGCAGGATTTTGGAGAGAATATGTTTTCAGGTACAGGGAAGTTTATAGAAAATCAAGTGCACATCTACTGGGAGAACAAATTCAGGGAGAAGATCATCCTGGTTAAGAACACTGGGTGGGGTGAGCCTCGGGCATTAACTTCAGAAGGAACTGAGATATGTAAAGGAAGGCAGTACACACCACTGGCCATTTCTGATGGGGGTAGAATTTTCCTGGAGAGGAGGAAAGGTCTGAATGGGTAGCTACTGGTTGTGAACCAATTAAAAAGGTATAAAAGTGACTTCTAATTTGATGTTGGGAGAGACAGTATGAGCTAGAATGGTAGTTGTTTCCTAGAGTAAGTGTGAGAGAAAAGGAATCACTGAAAGGGATGCTGAAGGACATGGATGAGAAGATGTTAGGTGGGAACTCATGGAGGGAAGGGTGTTAGAGGGGTAACTGAGATGTTAGCATCAATGGCAGGAGTTTTGAAATCAGGTGGTTAAGGGACTTCCATGTTACTTAATCATAGGGGGCTGTCCAAGAATATGGAGATGCTGGTGGTCTACCAATGACCAGAATATACTTGCACGGAGCTGGAAGACACCCTCAGAATGTCAGAACCACCAGAAGGTACATATATTTGATATGGATGCATGAAATGAGAAGCTTGGGGGCAAATCCTAGAGAAAGACCTAGTCTAACGTTGGATATGAGGATGACGAGCCCTAAGTGGCCTGGACTAGGTAACATGGCAAGCTAGTGGTGAGTAGCATGGCATTCCAGTTCACTAATTTTTCATGCTCCATATTGCCCTGAAAGATTGATAGTGGGAAAAGTTAAATGATAGATAGTAACACCAGATCAAAACCCAGTCTTCCTGATTTACATGTTTAAAAGTATCTAACATTTTGGAATTGCTCCTCAAAGTATTTTTGCAAAGATATTATCAATAACTAGAGGCCCAGTGCACGAAATTCGTGCACGGGGGCGGGGGGAGGGTGTCCCTCAGCCCAGCCTGCACCCTCTCCAATCTGGGACCCCATGACGAATGTCCGACTGCCCGTTTAGGCCCGATCCTGGTGGGATCGGGCCTAAATGGGCAGTCGGACATCCCTCTCACAATCTAGGACTGCTGGCTCCCAACTGCCTGCCTTCCTGATTGCCCCTAACCGCTTCTGCCTGCCAGCCTGATCACCCCCTAACCACTCCCCTGCCAGCCTGATTGATGCTTAACTGCTCCCCTGCCAGCCTGCTTGCCCCTAACTGCCCTCCCCTGCAGGCCTGGTCACCCCTAACTGGCCCTTCCCTGCAGGCCCTGTCACCCCCAACTTCCCTCCTCTGCCGGCCTGGTCACCCCTAACTGCCCTCCCCTGCAGGCTTGATTGCCCCCAACTGCCCTCCCTTGCAGGCCTGGACCCTCCCAACTGCCCTCCCCTGCTGGCCTGATCACCCACAATGCCCTTCCTTGCAGACCTGGTCCCTCCCAACTACCCTCCCCTGCTGGCCATCTTGTGGCAGCCATCTTGTGTCCAAATGGGGGCAGGATCTTTGAGCACATGGGGGCAACCATCTTGTGTGTTAGAGTGATTGTCAATCTGCATATTACTCTTTTATTAGATAGGATAGAGGGCTGGTGCATGGGTGGGGGCCAGCTGGTTTGCCCTGAAGGGTGCCCCAGATCAGGATGGGGGTTCCTGTGGGGCAGCCTGGGTGAGGGGCCTGTGGTGGTTTGCAGGCTGGCCATGCCCCCGGCGACCCAAGCGGAGGCCCTGGTATCTGGGATTTATTTATCTTCTACAATTGAAACTTTGTAGCCTGGAGCAGAGCCAAGCCTTCTGTTGGCTCTGTGGCGGCAGCCATTTCTGTTGAGATTTATTTATCTTCTATAATTGAAACTTTGTAGCGGAGGCCAAGGCAGGCCAGGGCTTCAGAAGCTTGGCTTCCTCCATCGCCGGGGGCAACCCTAGCCTCCTGCTCTCTCCAGCTCTGTGGCTGCCGCCATTTTTGTTGGGATTTATTTACCTTCTATAATTGAAACTTTGTAGCCTGGAGTGGGCCGGCCAGGGTGTGCGGAAAGCTTGGCTTCCTCCATTCCCGGGGAAACCCAAGCCTCCCTCCTGCTCTCTCTGTGGCTGCACACATCTTGGTTGGGTTAATTTGCATACATGCTCCTGATTGGCTGGTGGGTGTGGCTTGTGGGTGTAGCAGAGTGATGGTTAATTTGCATATTACTCTTTTATTAGATAGGATAGTACTTAGCGCATTGTTGAAAGTTCTGGAGCTACTGATAAATCAGAGCCACATGATGGCAATGCTTGTTAGCCACAGCGTGGATGTGAGCTAGTCTTTAGCCTACGGTCAGGGTTAAATCTAGTTCACAAAGGACTGGCATTCACCATTGGGCTTGATGCTGCAGATGGCTATCTGGACATCCTGGATGCCCTCCTAAGAATCCCCGCTGTAGAACGAGTATTTGGACAGACAATGAACACACATCCGCAATTAAAAAAGGAACAACAAACCACGAGAAATTGATCTTTTTTCAGTCTGGTGGAAAGATAATGGATGGCTCATTTGTCCAGACAAGAAACCCAAGGTCTTGGGCGAGAGGAAACCAAATGACATTAACATTCATTCCAGAGAAGTGACTCAGCTGGCGCACTGTTCTCATGACATGGGTCGAAAACAACCTCCAGAACATTAGTTCTTCTCAACAAATTGGTTGTAGGAAAAATAAATAGCAGTTTTCATCCACCCAATGAGCAAGAACAACTGTGTACAGCTGCACTTCCAAGGCACACATTTATTCCTGATATGCTTCTTGTGCATTTGAGGTTATACAAAGATCTTATGACAGCACATATGACAAGCAAAGATGCACACGGTTCATTTCATCAGGGGGGAGCAATCATGGAGAGGGCTGAAGTATAGACCTCGATTAGGGTTGTGATAAGCATGGCAAATTCTTGCTTTCCTTGGGGACTAGAATATCTACCTTGTCGTTTATCCATTATAAATTAGGAGTTCAGCTTCTTAATGGGATTACTCCAGAAGGCCTCACCCATGATGCCTTTGTAAGATGCTCCCGTGTGTGTGTGTGTGTGTGTGTGTGTGTGTGTGTGTGTGTGTGTGTGTGTCTTGTTCTCCATCATCATCATGGCCTTCTGGGTTGATCCTTCTTTGAACGTGGTGTTCAGTCAGGCAGGAACAACACACCGAAGGCTTTTCACACTAAAACATTCCTATTTCTCACTCCAAAATGTCCCTGATCTGACGATGGTCCAAACAGAGTACTTTGTGGGGCCGATGCTTTATGAACCAGTGGTGATGACAGCCCCCCTGACAGGGAGGTGAGAAATGGCAGCACTCGGGGAAGCTCCCAGATATCCTGACATCACCTCTGAGTGTGGTTTTGGGGAAGTATCTCGATAGGGAGCATTTTTTTCTCTATTCTGATAGAACTTGAACACATTCCAAAGCTACTCCCTATCTCCCATTCATACTCAAACCAGGGCAAGGGGTTTCTGCCTGGGCACTTGGACAAACTCTCCCCTCAACCATCAGCAATGATGTAATTTCCACCATGAGGGCCTTTCTCAGCTTCCAGATCCTTAGCAGCACCCACCGTGGTGGTCTCTCTTCCTTTCTTCAAATAGTCTCCTCTCTATTTGAATGCTGGTTCTCTTTTGGAGTTTCTTTGTACACCTCTGACTTATCCTGTTTGGCCTCCTTCCTTGACTCCCATTCTGGAAAAGGCTGGTTTTCCTTGGGGGTTTAGCTATTTGCTCTTCTTTTCCTAGGCACTCTTGAGATGTGCCCTCTAGTTCCCTGAGCATCAGGGAACACTGAGGAAGGTGATTCTTATCTCCCTGCCTGGGGTCTCTACCTAGATGTCCCTCAGACACTTTAGACTCAGCACGCCTGTCAGTGAACTTATCTCATTTCCTCCAGCCTCGCTCCCAGCAAAAACCAAAGAATAGCGACCAGCCCTTCTCAGCCCCCCAGTTCATAGCAAAACATCAATCTAGATGCCAAACCTACAACGGGGGGTACACTGTTTGTTCCTTCTCACACTGTAACCCTCCACCCACAACTAATGTGGGGCTCAGGCTGCCTTCCAGTTTCACCTCCTTCCCACCCTCCACTTTGGTTACGGGATTGCCCCCTTCCTCATTCACGTCTCCACTACTTGCAAATGCTCTCCCTCTCTCTACAGTGGTCTTTGCTCCAGTCTCCTGGTGATGGGAAACGAAATGCCGCTCCTCTTTGATCCTGTCTCAGTCTCCAAGGCAGGGCCCTCTCCCAGCCCTTCTCTAGCATGTTGTCACTTCCATGTGTGTCTAGACTACCCACCAAGCTCATTGCTACACCTGGAACAGAGAGGGTGTTCCCAGACGGCTGGGATGTGAAACTAGACACTAATCATTTTAAATCAATCTTGTCCCTATCCATCTTCATCTGGGTCATATGTCAGAGTCCCTGCATCATGGCGACGCTCTGCCCTCTTCCTGACCTCACCTGATTGGGAAGAGGGAGGCTATCTGGAGGCCTGTCTGGACAGCAGTAACTTTAGGAGATCGGCCGTCTCATCTCCACCAAGCGCCAGCACCAGGGGCCTCTGTGAGCTCCTGATCAACAGAAGCAACTGCTGACTTTAGTCCTTCTTCACCTTTCAGCAGATAAGACCTAGTTAAGCAGTTCACTGATCCTTCAGTGTTTACTGATTATAAATGGAATTAGAACTACTGCTGAGTAGGAAAAACATACACATATTTCTTCATATATTGAGAAGGTGTGAAGAATATGGAGAGTGGAAAGGTATATGAGAAAATAAAAATTAAAGACTCCATTAGAAGTTAACATCTAGCAAAATAGTAGGAAAATCATCTTGACTTATTAATAAATTAAAACAACAAAGCATTCACTTCTAAATTTTGAACTAGATTACAATAACCTTACATGCTCATGGACAGTAATTTAACCCTACCTGGATGCCCCAAGATAGCTCGGGCTTTATTCACATTAGAGTAGATCATGCAACAGTGATGTGTCCATATGCAAATGGCACTGTGTGCAGTATATCTCTGCTAATGTACTGGCATGTTGCTGGTTCCACTGTAAATTCTTTGAGCTCACACAGCATGCAAATCTTGGTGGTGTATCTCCAGGACTGTGGGTTGTCCTGCATCCAGGGAATGCACCCCTTCTCCCTACTTCTAGGGAGATCAAGGGAGACATGAATGTCTATAGGGGTGATATCTGCTCCTGCAGCAGCTTACATAGCTCTCTGATTTCAGACACACTGCTGGTTATACATGACTATTTGCTATCCGATTTCCATCTGGGATTTATGGTTAATGCTGTCATAGATTTATTAGCTATTGGACTTCTTTGAGCCAAATATTCCTCTTTGTCTTGTAAAACAGTAGCACGTTCTTAGAAACCAGGAATCAATTCAGGAGGCAGGGATGTGACCACTAAAAGGCTGACATGGTTTTTCCTTCTCAGGGTGATTCATCAGAAAATGACCTCCAACTATGCATGGACTTTGATTTCTTTAGCTGCTGTTAGCTCACCCTCCCAAGCTCTTACCCTGAAACCACATGAAAGTACTGAGCTAGCATTAGGAGCACACTGATTGGTAGGAAGCCCAAAGGCCACTAATTGGTGGGAAGAGCCATCAGTCGCCCTCCCCTTAGAAAACCCCAGAAACCCAGGGAGTGGAAAACGAGGTTATTTCAAATGGTCTATAAATTATTCAACTAGAACTTGTTCATTTCCACAGCCACAGGTGCCATCTTTCTGAACAAAAAGTGTGTCCCATGTTCACCTGCAGAGAGCAGAGAAGCAGGTGATGAGCCTGGACTACAGGAAGAGGTCCTGGGTTGGCTCATACCTGTTGCTTTAAGAAGTCATCAAGTCCTCTAGCCCCTTTTCTTCCCTTGTCTAAGTTCTTTGCCCTTCTAGAAAAATGTTGGGTGGTGAGGGAGACAGGTCCCCTGTGAAGGTGGCAGTCTTAACCTAATACTCTCTGCTGGGATTCTCACCTGGCACCGTCTAGTGGGCATTTCCGTCTAGCAGCCGTGGGCAAACTACGGCCCGCGGGCCGGATCCGGCTGTTCTATCCGGTTCTCTTGCTCTCCCCTCTGCTCCTTTACTTTGAATTTATATTAGTTCACACAAACACTCCATCCATGCTTTTGTTCCGGCCCTCCGGTCCAGTTTAAGAACCCATTGTGGCCCTCGAGTCAAAAAGTTTGCCCACCCCGGGTTTCACATACATGAAACCCCAGGCGTCTGCACTGGCGGGTCTTGCAGAGATTCCATATCATGAGTCCCATCCTTCCCCAGCACCTTAGGGCATCTTCCATCGTTTGTTTACTCCCTGCTGGTCCTCTGAACAAAGACCATTTTTCCTATCACAATTCATCTTTTTGATCTCTGATGAAATCTGCTGCATTTGGATTTTACGGGAATTCTATAATTTCTGCAACCCACATCTCCCCCAGCTCCCGCCTCTTCCTGCTTTCTCTTATCAACCCCTTATTTAAAAGGGTCTTGACTCCACCCCTGTGTCCCCAAGGCATCTGATGCTGCAGACCTCTCCTTTGTGGGGGTAACTGCCATTGCTGCCCCCTGCCTCTCCACTGCTAGTTCTCCAGGTTCTTTTCAGGGGTTTCTTTCTCGACTCCTCACCCCTGCTATTCCCATAGCACACACTTCCCAATGGTGAGCCCATCCAAGGGCCCTCCCTGGTGACCAGCTGCTTCTCTCAGTGTCCCCACAATTGGGACACTCACACCCTGCCTTGCACACCCCTTCTGTCTTTGCTAGGAGAGATTCCCGGCTCTGTCCTCCGCTAGGTGGTATTTACTGAGGGTGTGGCCGCCAGGCCTTATTCAAATGAGCATCTCTCACCCATACCACAGTCTTGTACACAGTGGGTGGCTGCATGTATTGATTAAATAAAAAATTAAAATATATTAGTTTTGATAAGCCTTGCATTCTGCAGGAAGAGCAGAACCTTCAAATAGGTGTTCAGATCTAAAGAGCTCCATTGACTCAGAAAATTTACCTTAAAAAAGAAATTAGCTTACAGCTAATAATAGTGTAACAACTTTGTATGGTGAAAGATGGTTACTAGCTCTGGCCGGTTTGGCTCAGTGGATAGAACATTGGCCTGCGGACTCAAGGGTCCTAGGTTTGATTCCAGTCAAGGGCATGTACTTGGTTCAGGCACATACCCAGTAGGGAGTGTGCAAGAGGCAGCTGATCAATGTTTCTCTCTCATTGATGTTTCTAACTCTCTATCCCTCTCCCTTTCTCTCTGTAAAAAATCAATAAAATATATTTAAAAAAAACAAAAAACAAAAAATAAAACAAAACAAAACAAAAAAAAGGAAGATGGTTACTAGACTTACCGGGTGATCACTTTGTACGGTATGTAAATGTCTAAGAATCACTATGCTATATACCTGAAACTAATATAATATTGTATGCCAACATTATAATTAAAATATATATAACAAAAAGACAACTAGCTTAAATAAGAGAAATCAAAAGACATCATTATGTGTCTTGCTACCTTATACTTTTTGCTTTGAATAGCAGAGATACAATTTTAAGGTCTTTTAGACCAAAAGAACTTCTTAAAATATAAGTAATATCAACTGAGTGAACTACCTTGAGTAGACTGAGATTAGCATAAGTTCAGTTTGTAATGAAACTGAGCTACTTAGAAAGTCACAGAGCTGAACATTTTCTTAAACCAAAATTCAAACTTTGCAGAAGCTTTTTAAAAATAAGTTTTGTTTATTTTAGTTTCCGTGTGCAGGCAAACACAAAAACAAAACTCTATTGTTTCTTCAAACACATAAAACTAGGTTCCCTTGAGTTTATGTGACATGACGAACAGTTCATTGAAATGTGTATGACATATGCTGGACTTCATTTTACTGTAAGTACTGTATTCTTCATTTCAAAGGACTCAGATCACACTAAAATGAGTTGGTTTTATTTCCTTGAGCAAAGCCAAGGCTAACACTAAAAAACACCAAAACCACCCAATGGACAAACGAGGTTTTAGTGTTGACAGTGCTACCCGTACACGTTCTCATCTTCTCCCTTGCTCCCCAACTAACCGTAGGTAATGAATGTGTATCTGTGGAATAAACAAATGAATAATGAACTTTTAATAAAATCAAAAGTGAACAACTGTTTGGATGGAACAATAGTCTGCTACAAAAGCGAGCAGTTGCAAAAGTTAGGAAGAAGATTGGAAATGTGTGGGTGTGTTCTCAAGGTCTCAGAAAAATTCAGGAAGTCCAGCAGATGTTTTCTGTTAAGAGGCGTTGGAAGCCCCAAGAGCTACATCTGTTTTGTTTTTTTTTTAAAATAAATATGTTTATTTGTGAGACTATTTTCCCCCTCTTAAATAGTTCTCTGCTGAAACTCCCAAAATGAAAGTTTTGAACTCCCGAGGCCTCCATGAGTAACTCAGAATCCGTGCACGTGAACAGGAAAACCCCTATAGGAGTGGAAATCTGGGTCAATCATTGCAAACAGTTCGTTTTGTGAATTACTCTTTTCTCCTATTTACTGAAGCAGAATTAGGACTTTTTCTTTAATCTAATTGATTATAAGCAGTATAATACAGGTTTCAGTAATTAGATTGTCCTCCTTTGGAAAATGATGTAATAGTCATAATGATAATGATCCTGTTTTTTTTAAATGTGTGTGTGTTTGATACAAACATTGATGAATAAAGGTCACATGCAAGAACCCAGAGAACAAGTCAGTGAATAATATTTAAAATACTGGGGTTTTCTGCTCTGTAATTATAATTTCGAATTTATTATGTTGAAATACCTATGGAACCATACTTTTCTTACTGTCATTGTTTTGTTAATCAACTTGAGAGCCATGAAAGTTGGTCTGCAATTCGTCTCTTAGCTCCATTTTGTATGATATTAGGGGGGAGAGGGACTAAAGTTTCAAAAGCCATAAAATGGAATTAATGTTGAGTAAACGTCTAAAATCTTATTTAAATTTCTCATCTCTTCAGGAACTCTCCCCCTTTTGTAACTTAGACAAACTGTTCTCTAAAAGGCCTAAAAAAGATTAGGTTTACAGAACAAACAAACACAATATTATCTGAATGAATTAAAAGGGAAGTTACTCTCCTGGCTGGCTGGCTGTTTAATGAGGCTGCAGGAATAGCCAACACACAAACCTTATTAAAGTTTAGAAACACAGCTGGCGGCATGTTTTGGAGGATTTGTCTGATTATTACACATGGTTACTGAATATATTATGAGTATGGAACAAATTCAAGAACATTAGATTCTCTTAGCCTCATGGTGATGACTAAAGTCATCAAGAATTTTAATCGAGCATCTCATAGAGGGAACTTGTGCAATTACTGAGCTACAAAAGCTGTGACCAAAGCAAACCTCATTCACATCCCGCCTTCCCCCGGCCTTCAAACAAAATGCTTTATCCTTCTGAAAGAAGCAGGTAGCGTCTCACATTCCTGCCAGGAAGACCGCAGGTTGCAAATATAGGGTGTTTCTCCCCTCCCCCAAAGTATACACGCACTTTGAATAGTTATAAAGGCAATATTTATTAAAATACATTTCATTTTCGCCCTAACTGGTTTGGCTCAGTGGAGTGTCGGCCTGAGGACTCAAGGGTCCCAGTTTCGATTCCAGTCAAGGGCATGTACCTTGGTTGCGGGCACATCCCCAGTAGGAGGTGTGCAGGAGGCAGCTGATCGATGTTTCTAACTCTCTATCCCTCTCCTTTCCTCTCTGTAAAAAAATCAATAAAATATATAAAATATACATTTCATTTTCAAAATTGAGTTATCAGCTAGTAAAGTGTGTATACATTTTTTTTGGAGGATACCCATAGTACGATGAAAATGAATTAGAATAGTTGTGTGGGAATTTACATTTCAAAACATTTTCATGGCAAATCCCCCCAAATTTAAACCATTTTTGAAAAGTTCTAATATTTTCAGGTTTCACAAAAGTGGATTGCATCACCCAGGGAATGACATGCATCTGAAGAAGGGAAAATTTCACAAGGCCTAGGCTGAACCCTACACACTAGTTATTTGTCACGTGTGGGAAAGAAAATAGGTAGAATGGGTAAGATATGCAGGAGTTAGGCCTAGGGCCAACCAAACTCAAATAGTCATTTAAAAACTCATTATGGGTAAAGCTAGACTTTTCCTTTATTCCCTGACCAAGTCAAGATGGGATAGTCCCTTTTGCCCCCAGTGCCAGCATTAATCTGTCATTATTTAACATCTGGTAAGGGCTCTCTGGTTGTTTTATGAGCATAAGCTCACAACTATATTTTCAACCTCATAGTTTAAGGGTGTATGGGAAGGACACTTTTTATCTTTTTCTGAGGTTTCCTCCCTGTGTTACTTTGGTCAAGTGATTTAACTGCAGGCTCGCTATCTACAAAGTGAGTGCTTATGTGAGGAGTCCATGAGTTGAGAGGCTAGGACAGGGAGTGCAATAAGTATTCTTGCCTTTCTCTCCCCCTACTCTATCATTCTTTTGACTATCTCTCTTTTTTATTTTTCCTTCGACTATCTCTTAAATGTCCTTTACAATAGCTACCAGAATACATTCTATCTTACTGCCAAGGAAGAAAGTTCCTATAGCTAAAAACAGGCAGGAATTTGTGGTTGATCTCTTTTTATAAAATGCCCAAGCAAGCCAATATACATATAATTAGACAATTAAGGAAAACTTTTATTTTTAACATGGAGTTTCAAAAAGCCAATCTAAATTAATCTGGTTGGTGGTCTCGAAACTACTCACTAGGTGACTTACTCTGACTTGCCTCTGGGCTGGTATATATCTAGTCGACTGTGATTTTTGTTTTCTATTCCTTAAGCCAGTGATGACTCTAAACTGTTATCTCTGGTCTTTTGTTGATTTATATTTACTGCTATTTCAATAGCCTGGTTGAGCTTTCCTCATAACAGATATGCATTTTAATTATTCTGAGTTGCACTTAATAAATATATCTCACACTGTGTTCCCCCGCTCCCGAAGTACACTATATAAAAATAGCAATGGAACAACCAAGAAGGAGAAGGGACAAGAAAAGGAAAGGGAAGCAGAAGCAAAAAAAAGAAATCCGATGTTTTATTCAGATTTTTGTGCTTTTCTAAAAATAACATCAAAGCCTTTAAAATACTTAATGGGGAGGTTATCTTTTGTTGGAGGCTGCAGTTTGTGTATTTTCCCAGGCTGGATAGCTTCTTTCTTAGGTTTGACACAGCTGCTTCCAGCAAATATTGGCCATTTTTTCAAATTAGAGGGCTGTTAAAATTTAACATTAGAGAATCTTTTTATGGGAGTCAAAATAAGAAATAAATGAGAGAATATAAAACATGGTGTGAAAGCCTTATTCTAAATGTCCTCTCTCAGTTGACTCTTTCTCCTACCCCATACCAACCCACTCACTCTCCTTTATGCCCACAAAGGACTATTTATCTACTTGTAGCTGGTATAACTATTGCAGATCACTTTCTGCCACAGTTCACGTGACCCATCATTCCTTCGGCAACATTATTTTGCAAGTGACAGTTGCGTTTGGAGCCGACACTTCCGGCTTCCAGTTTTCATTTACTCTGAAAAATTCCTGCTTTTCCATGGCTGTGGAATATGCCTCCTACAATGTTCTTAAAAAGTGAAAAAAAAAAAAAAAAAAAAGAGCTCAACTATTGACTAATGGAAAAATATTCATCCACCACTCAGTGAAAAATGAGAAATCAGAAATTCATTTTATAAAGTTTTCTTTAATGTTTTCTCCCTGAATCAAGTCCATAAATATTAATGATCTGAAACTCCATTTACATGACAGGGACACGAAGCCAGGGAGACAAAGTGGTGGCTTCTAACACCACGAGGGGTTCTTTAGTTCCGGGTCAGCAGGAGCCAATTCCCTGTCAAAGTTGCATCTGGCAGAAACTATGTAAGAAGATGCCCGAGACTCTTCTGATGCATTTGTAAGTACTGCAAAATTATCTTCAGGCAAATATCAAAGGGGGTGTATAAACAGTGGGAAGAGGAGGTTTTCCAAGAAAACATCTCTGACTGTCATGCAATATTAACAGGGCTACGCTGGCGTCTTGGCAGCCCTGCTCGGGCCCTGAGCAGCATCATGACCAAGGATGGTAAGGCTGTGAAGAACCCCGTATTAGTCATGTTCATGAAACCCAGGCTCTCTGAAGGATCGCAGTCTCGGGACTTGTGGAATTCAATGCTTGGGCTTGAAACAAAATCAAGTCCCAGAACATTTGCATACTTCCTAGACCTTTTTCTAAAATGTCTCTGAGCACACAATTTGATATGTTCAACAGTTTAAAAATATGGTGGAAGACAAATATTTGCTCTTCATCATAAAGAAATAGCAACTGCTGAAATATCAACATTGTATTTATTTTATCATTAGAAATTGGAAACCTCCTAAGAGAAAAGGGTCAGCCTAGTTATTTCTATTAAAACTTTAAATGGCTTGCCATTTAAATGGCAGGTGTTGCTCAGTGGTTGGCATTGACCTATGAACCAGGAGGTCACCCAGTTTGATTCCCAGTCAGGGCACATGCCTGGGTCACAGGCTCGATTCCCAGTGTGGGGCATGTAGAAGGCTGCCGATCAATGATTCTCTCTCATCATTGATGTTTCTATCTCTCTCCCTTCACCTCTGAAATCAATAAAAATATATTTAAAAAAACTTTAAATGGTTTAATTTTAGACACGGTACTTAAGGACAAGATGTTCAGTCCTTATTTTTTGGAGATCACTAGTAATTTAAAAAGAAGAAGGGTGGGTAAGTATATCTGATGTTTTACTAATTCAAACCAGAGTCATGAGCACATGTTCTCCAGAAAAGAAAACAATTCTATTCCATAGAACTTCCTGCTGGCCAATCCCATTGCTGTTGGAGCTTGTCCACGTGCACACAGAGCCCCTCACTGAAGTCTGGGTAATTCCACAGTGAGAGCTACTCTGGGAGCAAATGCGCTGGTTTGGGAGCCACCACGACCCTCTAGCTACAGAGTGAGGGAAACATCCACTGTTTTAACCAGCACTAGGTTGGCTGTTAAAAACCCCATTCAATCTGCACTATTCAATCAGAAAAATCCCCAAAGACAGATTCCCATTTAAAAACCCAATGGAAGGTCAATACTGGTTCATCAGTTGTAGCACATGGACCACCCTAATGAAAGATGTTAACAATAGGAGAAACTGGGGGTGGGAGGTAGGAAGAGGGTATGTGGGAACTCTTAATTTCTGCACATTTTTTCTGTAACTCTAAAACTGCTCTAAAAACTAAAGCCTATCTATACTAATAAAAGGGTAATATGCTAATTAGACCAGATAGACCGGACGTCTTCCAGATGTCCTTCTGGACAAAGCCACAGTGGCAGGGGCCGAGGCACAGGCAGTTAGGGGAGATCAGGCAGGCAGGGGAGAGCGGTTAGGTGCCAGTGGTCCTGCATTTCGAGAGTGATGTCTGACTGGCAGTTGGACATCCCCCGAGGGGTCCCAGATTAGAGGGTGCAGGCCGGGCTGAGGGACCCCTCCTCCCCCGTGCGTGAATTTTGTGCACTGGGCCTCTAGTTAAAAATAATAGAAGGGAAATAAGAGTACATTCCATTTATTTTAGCATAATTTCCATTAGGATTTTTACTTCCTTTGGGTTCTTATTATCTACTTAATTCCATATCCCTCATGTGGAATTAAAGATTTGGATCAAAAGCATCGATAGTAACATATTTTGTTGGGGGAAATTCTTAGTATTATAAACTAAGTGTTATATTCAGTTGATATAATAACTACATTCAAAAAGGTGAAATAAACATTACAGGAAAAACTGTGTTACAGTCTCATTTAACTTTGTAAAGTAAGGGTAGGAGGATGAGGGGTGAGAGAGAGAGAAAGAGAGAGAGATAGATATCACCTATTGAAATTGTGTGGATACTTTCCCCTGCTATTCTGCCCAAGACACAAGTATCCCACATGCCTTTCATACAGTGAGTATCTCTCCACAATGAATGAAACTATCTTCTTTAAAACTTCTCTTTCCTACATGACAGTTGCAGTTACTTATAGAAAGTGCTCAACAGAAGGAAAAATGAGCTATCCCAACACTGAAGGAAGGGCTGGTTTGGCTTCACTTACTCAGATAATCACTAGGCTCCTGGTGGATTTTCAAGGGGAAGGTTGACTATACCTAGTTGTCATCTTACTCATTGACTTGAGATCCTTCTCCCCTGAAGAGACATGTCTCCACTGTTCACTTCCCCAGGACCAGAACTGAACCTGTAGAGAACTAGCAGCTTGTAGAGATTTTTACCACAAGGAGCTATCCAGCTTCTGGCTCCTTTGCCAACACTGAGCAGCCTGTTTCCAGAGTAAGCTGTGGATAACTCAACACGTGTCCTCCATTTCCCTGAGTCCTCTCTTACTTGGAATCAGTTATGAATTGAAAACCAAACCTGTCAGTAAGTTGTGGCAGTTGAGAGATGTTAGGTGTTGCCAGGTGGTCGGTGTAGAGAGTATCAGATGAGCCAGAACTCTTTTTTTTTTTAAAATATATTTTATTGATTTTTTACAGAGAGGAAGGGAGAGGGATAGAGAGCTAGAAACATCGATGAGAGAGAAGCATCGATCAGCTGCCTCCTGCACACCCCCCACTGGGGATGTGCCTGCAACCAAGGTACATGCCCTTGACCGGAATCGAACCTGGGACCCTTCAGTCCGCAGGCCGACGCTCTATCCACTGAGCCAAACCAGTTTCGGCTGAGCCAGAACTCTTGATGTGGATGTTTCTATTAGGTGATGTGCTGCCTTTTTTTTTTTTTTTTTTTTAATAACATGTTTTTATTGATTTTTAGAGAAAAGGAAGGGAGAGGGATAGAGAGATAGAAACACTGATAAAAGGGAAACATCATCGATCGGCTGCCTTCTGCATGCCTACTGGGGATTGAGCCTGCGACCCTGGCATGTGCCCTGACTGGGAATCGAACAGGCAACCTCTTGGTTCCTAGGTCGATGCTCAACTGCTGAGTCATACCAGCCAGGCTGGGCTGCATCTTATGCTAGCAAAGCCTACATCAAGTAATTCACCATCTGATCGAAGAGAGAGAATGCCTTATCATCAGCATTTCTAGGAAAAGGCTAAGTGAAATGTGGCAAGTAGCAAGGAGAGGACAAGGAACTGAATGTTGGCCAGAGAACTGAGTTATGCATCAAAGGATGTTCTTGTGTTACTGAGCATGTGAAGAAGTGGATATATGTCAGCATGACTCGGATGTGGGTCACTTAGTCCGTGATGAGTATCAGGAAACATCCACAGTCCAGGACACAATGGCAGGATCAGGGAAAGACCTCTGACCGGGAAGTGAAATGTTTTTCTCTGTCTTTTGTGAGCATGAGCATGTGGCAATCTATCAAAGCACTGACCAGTCCATTCAACCTCTCCACACTATCAAAGTGATCCTTTTAACAAGTATGTTCATGTAAACTTTGTGCCTGAAATACTTAATGGCTTCCCTTCACTCTTTGGAGAAAGACCCAGCCTTTGACCCTGGCATGATCCACGTCAGCTCCTCTGGATCAGGCTCTGCCCTCCAGCTACACCCATCTGCCTTCTGCTCTGTAGAGGTGCATGCTGTCAGACAGTTCTCTCTTCCATTGGCTCCGGTAAGCATTCCTCTACCTTCCATTCTCAGTTTAATCTTCCTGTCCCAGGCAGATCTCTCAAACTCAGCATCATTAAGCACTCCCCCAGAGTGTCAGTTTAGCAATTAATAGCGCATTCGCCTAATTCCTGGCTACACAGTGGAACACATGTGCCCAGAGGCCAGTGGCCATGTCTGTTTGCCCGCCTAGCACACTGCAGCAAGTTCTTAATAAACATCTGTAAATGAAGACAGAGGGCTGCATCCAGCTGGCTGAGGCTGGCCTCTCCCTCACCCACCCTTGCGTATCCATCCTCAAGGCTGCAGCATAGGAGGACCCTGTCCCTCTTCAGCCTGCTCCAACCTGTTCCTAACCAGGTCATCAGCTATCACCTCCCTCATTCAGACATTTTGTTTCTCTTTCGATTTCTGCAGCTCATAGAACATTCTTCTTATTTCTCTGATGCTCCCACCCCAATTTCTCCAGCCTATCTGCCACTAAGCTTTCTTTATTCCTTCTTAAGCATTTCTCCTCCCTCCCTTTTCCTCCTCACCCAAGCGCCCCATGTTGCTCAGGTCTGATCTCACCATGCCTGGATTTTGCCCAATTTTTACTCTTCTTTGTCTGATTTTGCCCTTTATCACCAGCCTTCCCAACCTCTAATGAACTCCGAACCAGGTATCACTATACCAGCTTCTTTAAAACACCGTTTCTACCATGTCAGGTCAGTGCTCAAGAACCTGCAATGGCTCTTGACTATGCCCAGCATGGAGCTCACTCCAGGCATTTAAAGCCCCTCTATTCAAAGTCAGCTTATCTCATTCTTGCCACTATTGCTTCGCTCATGGCACATCCTCACCTGGAATGTACTCTGGTGTCATCTAGGGTCTCAGGCCCAGTGTTCTGCACTGATTAGCCCAGATGTTTGCTTTTAAAAATAATTTCTACTGTTCTGGTGTATGTTACTCAGCTTCACAGTTAACTGGGCTCTAGGTCATTTCCTATGTGCTAATTTTATGTCTCTAAGTAGACTGTAAGCTCCGTAAGACAGAGAACATATTTCCTAAGTCTTTTTAAACTTTACTTTTATTACAGTAAAATATATATAACATAAAATTTACCTTTCTAACCATTTTAAAGTGTACAATTTGGTGGTATCAAGCACATTCATAATGTTGTACAACCATCATCATCGCTATTTCCAAACTAAACTGAACCTCTGTATCCATTAAGCAACAATCCCCAATTCCTCCCTCTTAGAGCTCCTATAACCTCTAATTTACTTTGAGTCTCTAGATTTTGCCTGTTCTAGATATTTCATATCAGTAGAATCATATTCTTTTCTGTCTGATTTATTTCACTTACTTTAATGCGTTCAAGGTTCATCCCTGTTGTAGCATGTATCAGCACTTCATTCCCTTTTAAGGTTGAATAACATTCCACTATGTGGATATACCATGTTTTGCTTATTTATTCATTCATTGATGGACACTTGGATTGCTTCCACCTTTTGGTGATTGTGAAAAATGCTGTTAGGAGTATGATTTTACAAATATCTGTTTGAGTTACTTTTTTTTCAGTTCTTTGGGGTACATTCCTAGGAGTGGAATTGCTGATCATATGGTAATTCTGTGTTTAATTTCTTGAGGAGCAGGAACCACATTTCTCACATTTGTATTTCTCTATGGGGCCTAATACTGCTGGGGATGGAGTGGTGAGAAAATAGTGGGTAAATACTTAATATTAAATTAACTTAGTGGCAGCAAAAGGCAGTGGTTCAGAGCATGGACTCTTAAGTTGGAATGGTTGGGTTAGAACCAGTTGACATTGGGCAAATTACTGAAAGACCTCTCTTGCTTCAGTTTCCTTATCTTAAGGGGAAAATAGCAATCCGATACATTGACTTGTTTTAAGAATTAATGCATGTGAAGTGTATTTGCTGTTGTTCAATAATGGTTATGAAATATTACTCATTTACCAAGATGTCAAGGGGGTAATAAGATTCCTAATCCAGAGGCCTACAAGAAAACCAAGCCAAAAAGACCAAAAAATAAATGTCCACAGGTAATTCCAATATTAATTCTTATTTTGGTTTTTGTTGCCTAATTTTTCTGCATGAAGAAGTGAAGGAAGCCCTAGATATGGTGAGTGTGGAGGCACCAACACTCCATTCTGCATGAAGGTTTTTTACCACCTAGGGGGTCCCACAGTCATGTTTTGGGAAAAGGTATTTTGAATCTCATTGTATCTGAGTCATACAATAAAGGCTTATTTAAAATTTTTTATTGTGAGATTCTCCTGAAATTGTCTAGAATTATAGCAGAAAGTATAGCTGACAATTGAGTAATTAAAATCCAATATTAAAAACCTTATTACCTAAAGAACTGAAATGTATTTCAACAGAAATATCATTTCATTTTTACATAAGGTTTACATCATTCTGTATTGTGGTCATAAAATAGTAATCCTAACATAATTTCCACATCCAAATATTGCCATTTAAAAACTCTATGTGTTTGAAAATATTCTTGGGCGGGAGAGTAATTTACATTAAAAAACTAAGCCAGTGAAAGATTCAATTTGATATTTTAATTTTATTTTTTGCTTGAAGAGTCTTCAAAATGAGCTCTTTAGAAGAATAAAAAGGCTCAATTTTATAGTACAAAAGAGAATCACATGAGGTTAAATTGATTCATTATTGTTCATGAACTGATAAGGCTAAAAGGGATTTTGAAGCTGTTGGTAGCACAGCCACGGTGAATCTCCCCAGGTGAGTACCATCAGGGTGGGGATCACCAACATCTCTGTGATTCACGATTGGGAATTCTCTTGCTGTAAGTCTTTCCTGGAAATTCTCTACATGTCTGGGATGGAAATCACCTTCGGATTCCTTATCAGCCCTCCCATACTTACTGACTTACGCAACTGTTCTTTAGTGTTACTCTCTTTCTCTTGGTTACTAAACTGTCTCAGTTCCTCTCCTTTTTATTCTAGGACTTCATTTATAGTTAAAGAAAGAGGGAGTGTGGAGGAGACCACAGAAGACCAGACGGCTTCCAGGGCAGGAAATAATCCAATAATTATTCTTGACCGCAATTAGAAAAGAGGGAGGAAGAAGAGAAGAAACTCTAGTGGGGGATTTTCAGGCATCCCATGAGGAAATAGGAATGAGACGGTGTTGTGCTAATGTGGTCTTTTTACTGCATGGGGCGGGGGCCATCTGCTGCATAATACATGTTTGGGTGGAAAATTCACAAGCATTTTTTTGTTTTGTTTATCCTCACCCAAGGATATTTTTTCCATTGATTTTATTTTTTATTTTTTAGAGAGAGTAGAAGGGAGGGGCAGAGACAGAGAGAGACACATTGATTGGTTGCCCCCCAACCTCCATCTGGAGTCAGAGATCAAGCCTGCAACCGAGATACAAGCCTTTGACCAGAATTGAACCTGTGACCATTCAGTCTGTGGGTCAACGCTCTAACCATTGAGACAAACTGGCTAGGGCACAAGCATTTTTTGCATACTAGGTATATGAACATGCAGAAGTTCTCAAAAGCCCTCTGGACTATGACTTTACCTTTGACCTTCTCCTTTCCTGTTTGTTCCTATTAATCCCATCTCCTCATGTTCCTTCAGCATCTGACTCATTTGTCCTAGTTCACTCCATTCTGAACCAACTTTTCCCCTACACCTGAGAGATAAATAAATGGCCTGAACATAGTGATCTTTCAACCGCAGTGTCATTCTTTGAATTGACTCAAATTCCTTTGGCATATGGTGGAAGAATAAATTCTTTGGGCTCCTCAAATTGGTTTCTTTTGATGCTCTTTTTTTTTGATGATTTGGTGACTGACTTATTTTCTTGCTGATTGTTTTTTTTTAAGACATCATTTTATCAATTTTTAAGAGAGAGAGAGAGGAAGTCAAAGGGAGAGAGAAATACCGATATGAGAGTGGGAATCGAACCAGTGACCTCTTGGTGTATGGGACAATGCTCAACCAACTAAACCACACCAGCTAGGGCTCACTGATTGTTATTTACTCTTCAATTCTCACAACATTCAACTCCACCCTTCTTTTGTCTAGAATCTCAAATCTGAAGTACTTCACCTCCTGCCATTTATTGTTGAAAACTCAGATGTTTGTTTCCACGGTATGTGTGAAGGCAAGAAGAGAGAAGATTCCAGAAGAAATGCATATAAAGATGGTCATGGCACAAGGAAGTATAAGGAGGACTAAGAAATTCAAGGTAAATATTAAAGAACAGCAAAATGAGACTTTCCCTAGCAAGCTGAAGAGAACCACCAAACCATGCTTGCAAACACAGCCTACTGAGAGTGAAATGGGCCACTCTCAAGATGGTTGAAGCCACACTTTATTGAATACCTTCTGGAGCCTGGTCACAACCATTACTTACTAGATACTGGAGATTACTTCATCTTCCTTGAACACCTATTACACTATTACCATTCCATTTGGAGAATTAAAACCCAAGGCTTACAAGAGGTGAGGGATTTCCTTAAGGCCATGAGCTAGTAAGTAGTAGAGCCAATTCCTTTATACTAGTTGTACCAGTTAATAATGCGGATTTTTTCAATAGATGGAGTTACACATATGTTGATATATATGCGATTTGATATGTATGCTATTTTGTTGTATTGAGAGCAAAATTCAAAACTTCATATGTCAAATTTGCTGAAGGTGTTAACATCAGAGATATTTTTACGCTTAAAAATGTCGAATTTCGTGCCAAAAAAAAAGCATTTTCGGGAAGTTTTAACTCATTACTTTATTTTGAAGAAAAGTGCTGCTGAAAGTGATCGTATACTTCGGGAAGCTTATGGTGAACATGCTCCATCTCAAGATACTTGTGAACGCTGGTTTAAATGCTTTAAAAGTGATGATTTCGATGTGAAAGACAAAGGTCTAGAGCAACCGAAAAAGTTTGAAGACCAACAATTACAAGCATTATTGGGTGAAGATGCGTCTCAAAAACAACTTGCAGAAAGATTAAACGTTGCTCAGCAAAAAATTTCCGGTTGTTTACAAGCAATAGGAAAGATTTTAAAGGAAGGAAAATGGGTGCCACATCAACTGAACGAAAGACAAATGGAAAACCGAAATATCATCAGTAAAATGTTGCTTCAATAGCATGAAAGAAAGTCTTTTTTTGCATCGAATTATGACTGGCGATGAAAAGTGGATTTATTTTGAGAATCCCAAATGCACAAAATCACGGGTTGATCCAGGTCAACCATCAACATCGACTGCAAGGCCAAATCGCTTCGGAAAGAAGACAATGCTCTGCATTTGCTGGGATCAGAAAGGTGTGGTGTATCATGAGCTTCTAAAACCAGGTGAAACCATTAATATTGCTCACTACTGACAACAAATAATCAATTTGAACCATGCTTGATCGTGAAATGACCAGAATGTTCCAGAAGACACAGGCAAAGTAATTTTGCTTCATGATGACGCACCATCACACACTTCAAAACCAGTTAAAGACACGTTAAAAGATCTTGCCTGGGAAGTATTAACCCACTTGCTGTATTCACCAGACCTTGCTCCTTCAGATTACCACTTGTTCCGATCGATGGCACACACACTTTCTGAGCAGCACTTCAAAATGTACGAAGAAGTGGAAAATTGGATTTCTGAATGGTTTGCCTCAAAACAAGAAAAGTTCTATTGGGACGGTATCCACAAATTACCTGAAAGATGGGAGAAATGTGTAGCTAGCAATGGACATTACTTTGAATAAAGCACTTTTAACGTTTCTCTTGAAATTATCATGTTTTCTTTGATTACAAAATCCGCCATTATTAACTGGTACACCTAGTAAACATTCTGAGCGACTCGGACAAGAGATACATGGTCAGTTCTCCAGAAATTTTTTTAACCTAGTGGTCATTAGCATATTAGTATTATTAAACATTTTGCACTGGTAACAGTAGGGCAGCAACAGGTACCAGCTGCAGGGCACTTCAAGAATGATTGGATCTGGCAACTCCTATCTGGTAAGGTTTTCTGATTATCCCCATTTTGCTAATTTGGAAATGGATGCTTCCAGTTCTTTTGCTACTCAAAGTCACATCCCTGCTCAGTGGCAGAGCTCAGAGACCCTGTAGATATTGCAACGATTTTCTTTTTTTAAAAAAATCCTCACTCAAGGATATTTTCCCATTGATTTTTTAGAGAGAGTGGAAGAGAGAGGGAAAGACAGAGAGAAATATTGATGTGAGAGAAACACATCAATTGGCTGTCTCTTGCATGCACCCTGACCAGGTGTGGGCAGGGGAGGAGCCTGCAACCGAGGTACATGCCCTTGACTGGAATTGAACCCGGGACCCTTCAGTCCACAGGCTGAAGCTCTATCCACTGAGCCAAACTGGCTAGGGCTGCAATGATGAACCCTAGCTCAAACTTAATATATGAGTTTAATGTGTGCAGTGGGCTATGAGCTCAGTGTAGCCAAGCCAGCATTCTGAAAGCAGTCTCCAACAAGACTCTTCAAAATGAAAACTAAACTAAACAAACATAACAAAACTCCCAAAGCACTAATAAAAACAAATACTTTTTCATGAGTGAGGGAGTATCATAGAAAGCCTTGACCTCAGAATTTCTTACCCAAATTGGTGAATTTTTAATTTATTTGTGAGTCCAAAAATTGAATAAACAATTTGAAAAGATACTGTCAGATAGAAATGAAGTATCTTCCACTTGATAGATAGCTGTTTAGAAAATAGATCTCAATATTAAAAAAATTAGAGTTTAATTAGAATTTGGTAACAACTCCAAATGTTCAGGATAACATGGGAAGGGAGCACTTCGGCAATGGGGGCCACTCACTCAAGTTTAATAACAGGCTGCTCTGTTGTTTCTCAGGCCCGCACACCACAAAGCCCTGCCCTATAGGATTCCTCTGGTGAAAGCATCCTGAGAATGTGTCATTTGGAATTCACATCAGTGAAGTCAAAGGGCATGAGAATGGACTCTCCGATCCCTAAAGAATGGTTTTCAACTGCCCTATGGAATAACTACTGCTGAGCTTTAATATGAACTTAAAAAAAGCAAAACTGGAAATCCTAACACAGAGGTTTTGAAATGTGATTTAATGGGGTATCAATTGGTGGACTTGAGCCTGGACCAAGTTCTGTCACTCATCTACGGCATGAGGTTAAATTCAGTGTGTCACCTCCATGGTTCTCCCTCATGGAATCTGAGTGTAGGACTAGAAGGTATCTGGCTCCCTTCTGACTCTAATGTCAAAGATTTTGAGATTATTACCCCCAGTCGTGGGGTATCTGTGGAGATAGGGATGCCACCCATTTTCCATGAGTCTTCCTGGGATTCCCACAAAGTTCAAGCAGAGTGTACAAATCTTGAGTTGAGCAGTGTGTCTAATTAATATTGGCATCCTGGCTCCTAGTACAACCTGGCACCTAGGACAAGCTCAATATGTACTTAATGAATAAATGGAGATTGTAACACTGACAAAGTTTTCCAAACTTTTTTTTCAAATTAGGTAAAACAGGCATTTAATAAAATTGAGTTGGTTTGACTACGTACATTGTACAATTAACTACCATGTATTTATTAAACATTGATTTTTTTTTTGAGAGGGGATTAAAGAGTCAATAGGAAGTGAGTTTTACATTTATTTATTTATTTGCTTTAGGAATGTTTAGGGTAAACAGGGGAACCACAATAAATAAGGATGGCTGCATAAGCCAAATGCAGCTAATCCTTATTTCCATAAGCTGAATGAAAAGTACTGTACCCCAAAGGAGAACCCCAAAGCAGGAGCCTGTTTCCTCGGTCAGACTTTGCTCATGGAACACAAATCTCGTAGAATCTCTTATCAAGCTCTGCGAGATGTCAGCACACAAAGAAAAATCTGTGGGGCATACTGTTCTTATCATCTGCCCTTGAGCAAGGAGAGCAGAGGACAACAGTGAGGACAAATGAGACCGAGAAGGTCTCCCTGAGTCCTGCAGGAGGTGATGCTGACCACATCAGTGGCCTGTTACGTGTCTCTGATGTTTCATCTTTGCTGCTCTTGCTCACTGCTGTGTGGTTTCAATTAAACCATGAAGGATGGATGCACCGTAAACTGCGTATGTGCTGATCTGTGTGAGTGTACTTACATGTGTGTGCAAATGCTATGGCACAAGGCCTGCTAAGAGATTGTTAGTGTTTTAAAGATATGAAATGTCCCCCAAAGGATGCACTGGTTTATAGGAAACAGAGTGAGACAATCTTCCAACTTGAATGCTAAGAGGTGATGGCAGTCAGTTCCTTTACCCTCTTCTGCACCCAGGTTTCAGCTCTGCCTCTCATACTGGCCACTGGCATGTCCTCTCACTCCAGGGCTGGCCCAGGCCTCCCTGAAGAAGCTGATCTGCAGGGATGGCGTGACTGAACTGGGAGGTGTCTTGCCTATGTAAACTCAACGGGAGGTGTCAGACACAGGGAGGATGGACCTGGGATTCCGATGCTCAAACACTGAGTGAGATGAGAACTCTGGACAGGAGACTAGGAGAGAGCTTCCTGGTTAGAAGGCTATACCCTCATCCATCAGGAGGGGCGAGGGGAGCACGTGAGCATGTGAGGCTAAGAGAGCAAGCAGAGTGCAGGGACCGAGGAGGCGGGAAGCTTTGAGCAGCTGGCCTGAGGGACCCACAGGGGAGGTCCCGGAACCATGGAGACCAGACCTTTGAAGTTGGAGCAACACAGTTTGTCATGCACAAATGCTGAAGTGAGAGCCGAGCCTGTGCCTTAGACTAGTAAACCTATAATACATGAGCCAATCAAACCCTCATTTATGTGATAGACAACAATTTCTTTCTTTTTTTTTTTTTTTTTTTTGCTGACTCACCACATAGAAGCTTTATGCCATGTTTAAAGTAAAAAAGCATTGCTCTCGAATGGATAAAAACTGCCCCTTCCATAAACACATTCCTTCCAATGGCATTCATCTTGCTCCGTGGTCTGAAGCGGTGGCAGCCGTGCAGAGCCTGACAGAGCGCAGGGCTCATTCTCTTTCTCATTCAACGAGTAAAAATAAACTCTGAGTTTGGGGCAGAGAAAAGGCCACGGTGCCAGGAGTTCCAGAAACCTTCCCTTTTCAAGTAGTGTCTGGAGCACTGAGACACGCCCGGCACTCCAGATGCCAGGAAAAGTTCCACGGCGTCACCCCTGCCTCCTCCTGCAGGCGCAAAGGCCACGGCCAGAACTTCCACAGGAGGCGCAGGCGGTCGAGGCTCTGGCTTCGGTGGAGGCTGGCTTTGGTGACCCATCTATTATTAAGTCCTGTCCTGAGGTTTCACGTTGCCAATAAATCTTTCCTTAGCTTATGTGTGGCCACCAGTGCACGGCCTGGGGAATTCTCTTCAAATCAAGCTTCAACAGGTCCAGCCCCTGAGTGTCTCCTTGACCATTTTTGGTATTTCATTCTAAAAATGGTTGTACTCTCTGGTTTTCTTCACATAATAATCATTTAGGGCTACCAAAAAGTCTATTTTTGGCCAGGCAATCAACATGGAAGTCTTAAGAACATCCCTGAGGCAAACATAAATATAACTGCAGGTGAGGGCCAGCAAAAGGGGAAATATACTCTCAACACTATAAAGCAGAGATTTTCAACTCGTGGCACATAAACGGATTACTAAAATTCTTCAGCACACCAAAAATGTATCTTTGCTGATCTGACAAAAAAATAGATATAATTTTGATTCATTCACACCAGATGGCTATTGTTGTGTTGGCTGCTGACATTTCTTATTTGGCAATCCAGGGAAAAGAGGCCAGTGCTCCTGATTAAATAGTCAAGGATTGCATGTTTTAAAATTTCTTGGGGCACATTGGTTGAAAATTGTTGTTATAAAGCATTGCTTCTTTTTTAAAATTATTATTGTTATTTTAATCCTCACTTGAGGATATTTTCCCATTGGTTTTTGAGAGAGTGAAAAGAAGGGGAAGAGAGAGAGAAAGAGAGAGGGAGAAACATTGATGTGAGATCAATTGGTTGCCTCTGGCACACTCCCAGACCAGGGTGGAGATGGAACCTGCAACTGAGGTATGCGCCCTTGACCCGAATCGAACCTGGGACCCTTTAGTCCACAGGCGTATGCTCTATCCACTGAGCCAAACCCATCAGGGCAAGCACTGCTTCTTACATTAACATCAAACTATCCTGAACTGAGTCCAGAGCAAAGCAAGGAGCTGGCTCAGGGAGGGGCAGGAAGAGCAGCATGGTGGCTCAGTGCACAGCTGCACATGGCACCTGGTCCTCCCTTCAAAGGTGGGGCCCGAGAAAGGAGGACGCCTCAGAACCAGGCCTTACAGGAGATGGTGACGTCACTGCCACGAGGCTACTTATTTGGCTCCATTACTTGCTTCTGAGTCTCATGGGCTGCCGTGTGTTTAGAAAAAACAAAATCGAAATCCCGGAAGCCATCTATACTTAGAAACAGGCACAGGAATCTGTCTGGGCTGCAGTTGGCCCGAGTTCCTTCCCAGCTCTGTGCCACCAAGAGCCAGGCCACTCCCTGGGAGCCCAGTGTGGGGTTTCGTGGACAGGTGGCGAGTTTGGCCAATAATCGGCTTCCCTAGAAGGGTACAACCCCCGCCCCCCGCCCAACACACATTTCAGAAGCTCTCTTGAAATCGAGGAACAGCCGTACAGAAAGTACCAAAGAAATTGCCACCACTTGGCAATCTGTCTTATCAGATCGACTGGGGTACAATTCTCAAGGCCTAGCCACCAAGATGTTTTTAATCACTTCAGGGAATGTTTGGCACCATACATTCTGGCCACCAAGATGGCTGGTTTCTGATGTTTAAAAGTATTGGTTATGGGACTGCTCCTGTATTTTTGGGTATTGGCATGGTGTATTTACCTAATTAACATCCAACCTTGGGCCACTGTTAATGGACATCTTTCTAAAGGTCCTTAATTCAGAAGGCCAACATGAGTGGTGTTTATACATGATAAATTCAGAAATATAATTAATTTCTGAACCCATACACTCTTAATGGGTAAATTTTATAACACAATCACACTCTTTTGTGATTATTTAGGTGTGTCTGCTCGCTGCTCTCTCCTCCATCTCTGCCCCAGATTGTGACCTTGAGCATAACAACCTTACTCATCTTTTTTACTGGAGTACTCTTTACATAGAAGGTGCTCCGTTTACGTTTGTGACATTGGTTAGTAAGTGGGAGAATACTATAGTAACACTTAGCCATTCCATATGCTGTGTGAGTTGCCCTATAAACTTCATTTCTAAGCTTAGAGGTAAGTATCGGAATTTCCATTTTTACTGATAAAGAAGCAGAGCTCAAAGATATTAAGGAACACGCCTTAACCACACAGAAATGACTGAGCTGAGATTTGAGTGCAGTTTCGTCTCCAGAATCTGCTGTGTCATGCTGCATACAAGAAAACATACCCATTCTGTGTCCCCTCCCTCCCCCCGCCCCCCCCCAACCGACACACACACTTAATACAAGAATGCTGAAGTCATTTTTTTCTCACTTGCGCATACATCTGAATCCTTTGGGATGGTGGTGGTGGGGTGCTTATTCTTTAAGGATTGTAGAGTTTCAGGTTCAGTAGGTCCCAAAAGATGCTGGTGGTCCAGACTGGGGACCTCACTTGGGGAACTCTATAATGCTGAGTGTGACTCGACATTTTCTCAACACTCTGCTTATCAGGACCATCGATGACTAGCGTTGCTGTGCATTTACTCAGCAAATTCTGAGGAGGTTGATAGCATGGCGCTCCCTTGGGAGATGGCCCCAGATTTCAAAGCCCTTTTAGTTCTTTGTTTTTAAACATATTTATCTTTTTTTTTGTCCTTTGCTGTCAAGTTGTAGGCTCACTTCCTGCTTCCCTCCAGCAGTATTCTTATCTCCTTTTTTTTTTCTTAATTCCTTCTAATCTCTTTTGCTGGGAAAATGGATAGCCACGCCTGCCTTGGACATTCTGGCTTCTTGCCTTCCTCACAGACTATGGCTAAACATCTCCTGTGTGGTGGGGAAGAGCTTCCCCCAGGAGCTCAGGGCGGATGAGGGGTGGAGAAGTCAGTCACAGACTGCAAAGGCTGCTAGGAGCACAGAGGGGAGATGGGAGGAGAGATGGCTGGGAGTGGCATTCCTGAGAATGTATTTTAGAGTTCACTTTGGCCTTTTCCTTGTTTTAATATGGTGCCAAACATTCCCTGACGTGATTAAAAACGGATGAGCTGTCAAGGTGTAGCCATCCCAGAATCCTCTCCCTGGCCTGTCTTTTATGTACTTCTCTGTAATCTATAAAATTACTGTGTGATTTGTATGCTTGCGGAGCCCCTTAACCCTTTTGTACATGGTCCTGTGATTTTCTTTTGCTTCTCACAGAGTGGGCCACAGACCATTGCCTCAGGACCATAATTACTGTGTGCAGAAATAAAAGAGGGAATTCTTTGTTTTCAGAGTCTGGAGCAGATGCAATTCCTGGCTTTCCCAGCAGTCCTTTCCCCTTCAGGTTAAACTGGCTCACCTTTCTTGGTGACTGTGTGTATCAGTTTAAATGGTGGTGTAATTTGAAAAATGCTAAAGTAAAAAATCACGGATTGCTTTACCCTCTAACGTCTTGGTTTATCATATTTATAAAATCTTGCACAATATAAAAAGCAAAAAAACCCCCACACACCAACCCATCTATTCTTGACCTATATGGACCTATAAATGTAGTCCTCAGAAGACAGCATACTAGCATTTATCAATATACTAGAGGCCAGGTGCATGAATTTGTGCACAGGTGGGGTCCGGTCAGCCCGCCCCCATTTGGGGCCAATCGGTGCTGGGACGGCTGGGGGAAGGGGCTGCAGGTAGGTGGGTGGGGTTGATTGGGGCCCTGATCGACCGGTTGGCCGCCACAGTGCATGTCATAGCAACTGGTTGTTCCAGTCATTCCGTCATTCTGGTTGCTTGGCTTATATATATATATATATAGATATGATGAATTCAGAAATATAATTAATTTCTGAACCCATACACTCTTAATGGGTAAATTTTATAAAATATTACCTTCCAGGATTCAGAGACAATGGTTATTTTCCCACTCTTTTCTTGTTGTCCCCATGAGTATTGTAAATAGTATGTATGGCTAATAAAATCAAGCAACAAGAAAATAATGAGTTTCATATTTGTTTATTCTGGATCATGTTCTGACACTATCTTCCATAGCTGGAAAAGGCCAGCCTGCTAGCATGGGCGCTGAGAACACAGCATTATTCCCCCATGTTTGAGCAAATATTTTTAAAAAATAAATAAGTCTCTTTTTTTCTTTCTTTTTTAATGTGAGGCACCAAAAGTGATGTTTACAAGACCTTAGTTGAATTGATTCTCTGCCAGAATCTTATGGTTGAAATTAGATAAAAATCATTGAAATTTTTTGTAATATTATAAACAAGAATATTCATAACTCACAATGAAATAGCCATTCAACCCTCATTCTGAACCCACCCTGTTTATAGAGGTTAATAACATAAGCAGGAATCTATTACCCCTTAATAACATGAATCTTTAAAAAATATCTGTAGATCATTTTCCTGTTATTTAAGGTGTACATTTTAAATAGGAAAAATGTGAAACTATTTTTGACCTTGAAAAAATTGCTTGGGAAATATAATAATAAAATATTTACCCATTACAATAGGCAAGGTAGAATGGAGGGGGATGTTTTTTGTTGATTTCTTCTATTAATATGCCTTCTCTTATAATCGGATCATTTTTAGAAAATCATTTATTTGTTAAAATGCTATTTAAATGTTAAATTGTTAAAATTTAATGTTACAATATTAACTCATTGAAGTGATATTTAGTAGACGCTTCAATTTTACTTACTTTGTATAACAATAAATTTATATTTTGTACGTCATTGTAAACAACGTTTATGTACAGAGTTACCACAAATAAATGCTGCTTTATTTGTGAAGTATCTAAGGAAAAAGATGACTCATGCTCTTTAGTTTACAGCACCTGTTTTGATGCTGATTCATTTGCAGTGTTGTGATTCATATATTTCTCTCAGGGGAAGTGGGTGGAAGATGGGTTGGTGCACATTGTTCTACAAAACCTCCAAGTCTCCTTCTTTTTCCCCCTTAAGTCTTTTGAAATGTGCTGTACAAAGAAGTTATTCCATTTGGCTACTCAGCAAGGATGCTATAGCACTACGCAGCTGTTTCTGAGGACAAATGTCCTCAAATAACACCATTATTGCTTTGTTTGAAGATATTTGGAATGAAGAGAAGATTTAGTGATGGATGAAAGGGTTTCTCCCCTCTATATAGGACTTGATGTATGCAAACCCTTTTAGACCAGATAAACTGCTTTTATGGTCTGAGTTTAACATCAAGTTCTCCAACAGCAGAACACCAATGAGGCCGGTATTATACAAAGCAGCCATGAAAAATTTAGGAATAATAAACACTGCAATTCTAGTGCAAATTTGTCCCACTGAAATAACTAATAAGCATGACATCAAACTCCTATAGGAAAAAAAACCCCACAATTTAACAGGAGCAGCGATATTATAAAATCTTAGTATGGGAATAATAATAATAATAGGATGATGATATGTGAAGCCCTTGGCTATGGGCATTACAGACATCTCATTTATCCCTCACACCTCTTCCAGGTGTTTATTATTCTCTCTGTTTTACAAATGGGCATGCTGAGGTCCTGAAAGGTTTGCACTTGCCTACATCACACAACTGATGAGGGGTGAGGCAGATTCCAACTCAGGCTGACATTTAGACGAGTAAGATTCCTGGATGCAAATTGCAAGCAGATTAAGGAGTTGATGATCTGAGTCTCATTTTCTGAGCTGTCCTTGAAGCTGAGTCTATCAAGTGTTCACAGATCCTGTGTTTCTTTTTGGGTGGGAATCTCTAATGCCAAAGACTCACTTGGTAGTAAGACATATGGGCAGCACAAGTTGATGGCTCCTGGCTCTTGATGAATTGGCCTAACAGTTGTTTATTTCCTTACAGCAGTGGTCGGCAAACTCATTAGTCCACAGAGCCAAATATCAACAGTACAACGATTGAAATTTCTTTTGAGAGCCAAATTTTTTAAACTTAAACTTCTTCTAACGCCACTTCTTCAAAATAGACTCGCCCAGGCCGTGGTATTTTGTGGAAGAGCCACACTCAAGGGGTCAAAGAGCCACATGTGGCTCGCGAGCCGCAGTTTGCCGACCACTGCCCTACAGGAATTACAGTATTTTAATTTTAAAAAGTATTCAATTTAAAAAAACAATCTATGGTTATTCAGATGTTTACACCAGTAAAGCTGGGGTTCACTTTGGTTCTTCCAGGGATTGGGGCTTCAAGGAAAAGAAGATGCCAGAGTGCTGGGTTTGAGATCAAACAATGAAGCTCTGGGTTCTTTAGCAAGTCTCTGAGCCTCTCTTTTATCTGAGTACTAGAGGCCTGGTGCACAACATTTGTGCACTGGAGGGGGGGGGTCTGTCAGCCCTGTCTGCACCCTCAGCCCGGCCTGTGCTGGGCCTAAGCTGACAGTTGGACATCCCCCAGGGGTCCTTAGTGCTGCCCCAGAAAAGGGAGAGGCTCCTGCCACCGCTGCTGCGATTGCCAGCCATGAGCCTGGCTTCTGGCTAAGCGGCGCTCCCCCTGTGGAAGCACAGCTCCTGCGTTGAGCGTCTGCCCTCTGGTGGTCAGTGCGCTTCATAGTGACCGGTCATTCCACTGTTCGATTTGCATACTAGCCTTTTATTAGATAGAATTGGTGGTGAAAATCCCGACTACATTCTTTAATTAAAAAAACACATGTGTGTGTAGGTAACTATGTTACCTACAAGATAACGTGAATATCCAATGAGTTTGGCACATGTACAAATAGAAATATACTTAAAATATTATATGTAAAATTTAAATATTTAATCACAAATATTAAAACTGTATAGAAAATGACTATCATTACTATGAATTAGGTAATGTCACAGGAAAATTTTCCTTTAAAAAAGATCTCTATAAAATAAGAAACAATACTAGTATATGATGCCCAAGCTGTTGGGAGAAACAAAAGACCTAAATATTTTTAATTTTTTGTTAATCCTTATCTGAGGATATTTTCCCATTGATATTTAGAGAGAGTGGAAGGGAGAGGCAGAGACAGAGAAACATCAATGTGAGAGAGATGCATAGATTGGGGATCAGAGACCAGGGCCAGACCAGGGCCGGGGATCGAGCTTACAACCCAGGTAAATGCCCTTGACTGGGATTGAACCCAGGACCCATCAGTCCACGGGCTGATGCTCTATCCACTGAGCCAAACTGGCTAGGGCCAAAAGACCTAAATATTAAAAATTACCTGTTCCACCCAACCCTTAAAACAAAAGCACTCCCTAAAGATTTCTTTCTAAATCCATCTTTTAACAGGCCCGTTTGGGTTGATAAACTCTTATTTAATACAGGGTTAAGGCCATGAATAGCTTGTTCTTTAGTGAGATTTAGCTTCCTCAGTGACCCACAGACATTTTCTTAAACACAGAGGGTGTGACATGGAGTCAGGCCATCCTGAGCTGGAGGGGCTGGGGACACTGACAGGATCAGAACGGGCATGGACTAGGGAAGGCTGGCATGCTAAGGGTTAGTTGGTGGCACAGAGGAAAGTTGTGGTGACAAAGGAGCAAAGGAGTAGAGGAGGAGGAGGAGAACAGGTGGACGTGAGGTGCCTGCAGGCAGGATGAGGTTAACATGCAGCCCCTTCGTTCTACACCTCCAAAATAGTGATAGGAGCTCCCTGCACGCCAGGCACCACACTCACAGCCTCCGCACATGTTAGCTGTTTCTTACACACAGCATCCTTATCACATCACAGGTGGCACCAGCACCACCATTCTGGAGATGACAGGACTCATGCCAAGAGAAGAAACAACGTGTCCAGTGTCACGCATGCATGGATGGGAGGAGTCAGCTTTGAACCCATGGCTCCTGGCTCCAGAGTCTGTGTGCCCAACCAAATTTGGGGATGCATCAGGAAGGAGGAGGAGTCAGGCAGCTGCCACTGTGGCCCAGAGCCTGGCACATAGTAGAAACTCAAATTATTTGCCAAATACATAAAAGAAATGGGCAGCAAGATGGAGGAAGGTCAGGAGTTTCGCTATGTCACGAAAATGACAGCCACTCCTCCACTGCACTCACCTGCACAGGGCTCTCAGCCTCAGCACTGCTGCAGTGGGGCCAGATACTTCTCGGTGGTGGGGGCGCCCTGTGCATTGCAGGATCGTTAACAGCATCCCTGGCCTCTACCGACCCAATGCCAGGAAACCTCTCCCATCAGTCACTCCTGACATCGTCCACTGTCTCTGTGAGGCAAAACCGCCCCTGCTGAGAGCCCTGTTGTAGTCACACAAGACCAGAACGGAAGCTCGGCCGTACCTATGGAACAGGTATGCTCTGCTGAGCCGCTGCCAAGTGTAATTATAAATGAGGCTCCGGTGCTGCCAATGCCATTATCTCCCATTCACGCGCTCTGGAGAGCGGAGGAGGGACGTCCTCGCTGGCACACTGAAGGTTCTGTCCCTCAGGGGCAGCTTTCATTCATGATTTTGTGGGCTGATACCAACGCAGGGCTCCCTACTACGATCCTGTCAGACAGGTAGTCTTATTATCAGGGTATGGATAAGAAAATGCACCAAGGAATTAAATTACTCGTCTAAGGACAGTCTAGATCAGATTGGAAATATTTTTCTAAGTCTTTCAAAGAGTTTTTCCTCCTACATATCATTCGAACGCAGTCTGTAGAGAATGCTGCACTCAGGACCGAGTTTAATATGAATTTTGACACAGATGGAATTTGCTTCAATGATTTCCTTGTAAAACAGATTTTACTATTTTTGTTTCTTTGAATCAATTCACTGCAGTTATTATTTTCACTTAGCTCTTTAAATCAACTTTAAAAGGCTGCCTGCTTTGTTGTCATTCTGTATCTTGTTCTTTCCTAGGGAACCTCCTGGGGTGTGGGAGACCCCAGAGAAGGGGGCTCATCTGTCACATGTGTCTGTGGACAAATCCTTTGATTATGATGGGCCTCGGTTTCCTCATTTGCAAAATGAGATTAACTGGTGGTATCAGGCCCTTCCTAAATCTAAAATTCTCTGAATTTGTTCCACCTACTTTTTTTGAACAAAACTTTTCTCCTTGTCTATACTTCCTTGCATCTGTGTTTTACTTGCACACCATGTGATGAGCAAATCCTGGATACTTAACCTTATGAGGGTAAAGACCCTGTATAAACAAAGATAGAATTAAAGATGTATACATCTCATTTTTCGCAGAGAAAACAGAAAACATTCCTCAAAAAGAACAAAGGCCTGATGAAGCCTGTTGAAATTCTTTGTTTCACATTATAGTTTGATTCAAGACACCTGGGTTCTATTCTTTGCCAAAGTCATGTAAAATGTGATCGTGGTTTTAACATTCTTACAAGATGTGCTTTATACCTCTGTTGAGTTCTCACAAGCCCCATTTGTTCTTTTTTTTAGAGCAAACTACTCTCTTCCAAACCGGGTTTTGATTGCTAACAAATCATTTTTACCTTTTTTAGCATGTTTTTTCTACTACCTCGATTTTAAGTATTATTTCACCATGTTTTGCTCAATTTCATGAATCCATAGTCAAAGTAAAAGCAAAAAAAAAAAAAAAAAGGTTGGGTGAGGGAAGTGATCTTTTAAAGAGTTGGCTCTTGGGGTTATTTTGGAAAGCTTTTCCTAATGGCCAGTTAGTTTCAGTGGCACTACCGTTCCCACTCCTCCTGGTTGCACAGTCAGTTCAGGGTCTCACATTAGAGGTAGCACATCCAGAAAGAGCTGGAGGAGGATGATCAACGCCAGGCGATTTTGTGCCTATGGGAATGCCTGCTGGCCCAGTGCATCTCCAGGGACGTATACAAGCTGGAGGGATGGAGAGGAAACTAGCCAGAAAACACTCGCAGGAGCAAAATCCCGTCTAATCCATGAGGAGGCAGGAGCTCCTGCCCGGGAGGAGCCAAAAACGGATGTAACAAATGCTCTATCTGAATAAAAGCAGAGTGTCGCCAAGCAAGGATGTAGATGGCGTTCACTGCATGGAGAACAGAAATGTCCGGCCCACTCCATCCTCGACTTTGGTGATGAACATAATCAGAGCGGCTGAGGGTGCTGGGGGTGGGAGGGAGAGGTGGTGGGCCCGAGGAGCTCTTTGAGGTGGGGAAGAAAGACCCTGCCCAGACCTCAGCCAGCCAGAGGGATCATCAACGATGAACACCGAATTTAATAAGTAAAATGAACATTTCCTGTAACAGGAGAAGCCACACTGGTCATTCTGAAGATCAATGACCACGGATGGAAGAGAGGCCTTACTCTATATCACAGTAAGGAAAGCCACTGATAGGGTGTGTTTTCTAGGTGTACGATGAACATCTGCTGATAGTCTGGTTGATGGGGTGCTGGGAGAGCAACTGGGTGCAGCCCACTCAGGAAGACCTCCAGGTGGGGTCCCTGGGCCGGCAGCACTGGCAGCACCTGGGAGCCAGTAGCAATGCAGGTGCTCAGGCCCCACCCTGGACCTATTTAATTAGCATCTGCATTTTAACAAGATCCCTAGGCTGCTTGTACAAACGTTAACATTTGGATGACACTGATTTGGGCAATTTGCAGGGTGGGACAAATCGGTAAGGCAAAAAAAGCGATTTTTTAAAAAAAGTACAATTTCCAAGATTAATTTGAATTTTTGGTAAAACCCTCTGAAAAACGATCAGAAAAACAGTGATATTGTTAGTTCAAGAAACACAGACATAATTATTTTTTGGCAAGTGACTGACTACCTATGTTGTGTAATGAACTGGAATCTAGGTACCAAACATATGAATCAAGACAGTTTGATTAAAATGTACTTAAGGAAGGTGGAGGCTAAAATAGTATCAAGTAGTAAGTAAAAGGCATAACCATCTGAACAGGCATAGCAAAGAAAAGAGGGCTCTACTCCTGACACAGGTGCGCCAGAGTTCCAGATCTGCTACTTATTTATTTATCCTTCACTTGGTTCTAAAATGACAGAGGTGGTGGGCAGGCAACTCAGCAACACGTCTCTCACTGCCACGAACAAGCAGGAGCCGCTCTGAGGGCAAGCTCCCGTCTATGCTACAGAATCCCTAAGCCAGTAAACGTAAAATATTTTTCTTTATAAAAAAATTATTTAACTAAAATGAACAATGTGATATTAGTGGCACTAGCTCAGGGTAACGATATGTAAATTATCAAAACTAGGATAGAAGCTGACAAAATCTATACTTATGCAGGGCATTGTGAGGATAAAGATATGTTTCTGCAGAGCAGAAACACTAAGAAAATTAATTAATAAAAATTGTAAACACCATTTACATATTCAGGTATAACACAATCTGTTTTTCTCTGTTCAATTTTTAGAAAAGACCCCAAAGTCCAAAATAGTCTCACATATGCTCACCTGTAAACACACCAACCTTTAAAATGTCCACCTGACTCACATTTTATTATGAGGATGTCAGCTGTGGAAATTCCAGGGAAAGGTAAAACACCCATGGTAATATCCACTATTCGTTGAGCACTGAGAATATGCTAGACACTGAACTAACCATTTAAGAATATTACCTCATTGGAGCTATCCCATTTTGAGGAGGAAGGAACTGAAGGTAAAAAGGGTTATATGTAAGTCACCCACAGACTTTAGAGACATAAGAGCTGGAATTTGACTCTAAAGCAGGGGCGGGCAAACTTTTTGACTTGAGGGCCACAATGGGTTCTTAAACTGGACCAGAGGGCCGGAACAAAAGCATGGATGGAGTGTTTGTGTGAACTAATATAAATTCAAAGCAAAGGAGCGGAGGGGAGAGCAAGAGAACCGGATAGAACAGCTGGATCCGGCCCGCAGGCCATAGTTTGCCCACGGCTGCTCTAAAGTCAAGACTTTTACCCACTGTTCTCATGTCTGAACACCAAGATCATGTTGCATCTTAAGAGTCCAATTTTGCAATATATCTTAACCAATATATCTTGTATCATAAGGTATCTTCCATATGCCCCATTTGAGTAGGTAAGTGCTAAAGTAAAAGGGCTCCAGAAAGAAGAGGGCTTAAAACCAGGGTTTATAAAAATTAATTTCAGGATTGAACACCCCCTACAGAGGTTAATTGGCAGGGCTATACAACATCACCCCTTAATATACTGAGGAGAAGACTTGAAAAACTTCCAGCCCACTCAGGGTGTTCTTTCACCTCAGGAATGCTTCTGAAGAGGGCAGAAAACCACTTATTTAATGAACTCTGGTGGTACCATCAGGATAAGGTTACAAGGTGGGGCGCGTGGTCAGAGATGAGTGGGAAGCTGGTGCTGAGTGGGAGGAGAGGAATGGGTGTTGATTGGAAAAAGGGGAAAATGAGAAGAGCCAAGCTGATGGGCCAATTCCTAGAACAGAGCTGCCTCTAGAAGAGGGAAGAGTAGGATAAATACAAGTAAATGAAAGAAAGGATGGATTTTAATTTACAGAATTGCGGCTTTATATATCATTGTTTCTCTCTGGCTTAGTGGTTTTGCTCAGGAAAAGAAATAATTGAAGCAGAAATGATAGGTTGAGGATGAATAAATTAATTAGAAACAATTGAGTTTCAAATGTGCACTATCATACCCAGATTTTGAAGGATGCCCTTCAAGCAAGGTCAAGGGTTGGGCTCTAGGTCTGGGTTCAGATTTTGTTTCTTCAACTTTTTAATGACTTTGAACAACTCACTTTATTGTTCTTGATTTGATTTCCTCAACATAAAATGGGGACCACATTACAGAACTCATAAGGGTTGAGAGTTCATGAATGCAAAGCCCTTACCTAGTACTTCACTCATGGTAAGCCACCAATAGTACTGAATATCATTACAACTAATAGTGACCCAACTGGACAGCAATTTCTGTGTTTCTCCCCCTATAAATTCATATCAAATGCTAAAATTGAACAGGATACAATTACCATTGTCTTATTAAAAGTCCAGTTCAGCTGAAAATTCTTTTTTTTAAAAAATATATTTTATTGATATTTCACAGAGAGGAAAGGAGAGGGATAGAGAGCTAGAAACATCAATGAGAGAGAAACATCAATCAGCTGCCTCCTGCACACCTCCCACTGAGGATGTGCCCGCAACCAAGGTACATGCCCCTGACCGGAATCGAACCCGGGACCTTTCAGTCCGCAGGCCGACGCTCTATCCACTGAGCCAAACCGGTTTCGGCTAGCTGAAAATTCTTGAGATGGATAATTTGTGGAGTCCAGGGTTCTTAGTTTATGCTTCAGATATGCAAAAACTGACCATGGCTATAGAGTAGTGGTTCTCAACCTTTCTAATGCTGCGACCCTTTAATATAGTTCCTCATGTTGTGGTGACCCCCAACCATAAAATTATTTTCGTTGCTACTTCATAACTGTAATTTTGCTACTGTTATGAATCGTAATGTAAATATCTGTGTTTTCCGATGGTCTTAGGCGACCCTACTAGCGGTTCTCAACCTGTGGGTCGCAACAACATGAGGAACTGTATTAAAGGGTCGCGGCATTAGAAAGGTTGAGAACCACTGCTATAGAGTACTGTGGTATCTCCTTGGAGAACCATAGAATAAAAAAAACAGGGTAAAAATAAAACTGATGCTTCTCCTTGGCACACGTCCCATTAATCTACAGTTCAGAAGGTGTAAGGAAAACACAGAGATAAGAGGTAGTCAATTTAACAGATGTTGGAAGAAGGAGGTTTGAGGATGTGATATTTCTCAAAGTTTGGCAGCGTTGGAAAGATATAATTTCAGGGGAACCCTGGATTCTGAGTCCTCAAGCTCTGTTACTTGGCTATTTCTATCACATGTCACAACTGTGAGCAATGGCTAGACCTGAAGGCCATGTTACTGAACACAGGAAGTGCCCTCTGTGGTGGAACCATGCCACATGTAAGCACAGGAGAGAGGGCAGCCTCTTGTTTAAATCCTAAGTGTTATTGAATTTCGTAGCAAGTGCTTTGAGTATAATGGCTGATTCAAATTTATTATTAACTGACCCCATTGGGAGGACTATTTTATGAGATATTTTGATTTTTACTTTTTGAAGCAGAGAAGTTCAGTATTTCATTACTAAAACACCTTTATAATGGACACTCTATGAAGGAAAGCAAGACATATGTTCTTGAAAATGTATTAGCTACTAAAAGTCCAATCACATACCAATAAGGTGAAGAAGGCTAACATTTTTAGACCATCTTTCTACCTACAAGTTATTTTTGCGACACAATTGGTAGTGGTTGGGCATCAAGTGTAAGGGAAAGCCTGAAGTTTGAGATTCTGATAGGGGTGTTCTGCAATCCAAGGGTGCCAATAAAGTGGAACAGATACCCCAAATGAGAAAGAGCAGTGGCAGGAAAAACTTACAACAAAATCATGATGCTTTATTAATTGCAAAAACAGGTAACGGACATCCCAACTCTTAGAAATACTATGTGTACAAAAATAGTTTAGTCACTGAACCATATGGCTATCAAAAAATGGGATGGATTGTTCCATAGTGGCTAACATACACCAGAATCCATACCGAATTTTGGAAATAAAACCATGTGAACCAGAACAATGACCTTCAATAACAGGCATTGTGCATGCTCCAGACAATGGGAAATTTAGACACACAAACAAAAGACAAACAACAAAACCTGCCAAAAGGCATAGGAAACACCTGCTATTTTTTTAAAAATGGAAAAAGATACTAATGATTATTTCATATGAAGGTTTTAAAATAATATATGCTTCACTGTAGTGACCACAAAACAAGATTTAAAGCACTGTAGAAAAATATCAGTGCAGTATCTATAGCTTAAGTGGAAAAATTTTCTGTCTTTTCAGGGTTATGTCTAGTGGAAATAGGAGAAAATATCTTTATAGAAAAAAAAAGCTTACTTGTCTTCCAGAAATAACATGTTAAAAAGAATCATTATTATATACAAACTGTAAGTGTCTCTAACTGTGAAACAATAGCACAACACTGATTATTTGCAGAGAAGTAAAACTACACAGGATGACACTTCTCATTTCCACATTCCTGACATGTCAAAAGAAGATGTATGACATTCTGAAATAGCTCACAAATAACATGAAGGAAAAATGGGTCAATCTGGTTTGGTCTTCAGAGACAGAAACATTGTGTGTGTGTGTGTTTTTTTAAACAGAAAAGTATGTTGTTTTGGAAAAGTATTTCTCCTTGTGCTTGACTCCACCCTTGTGCAAGGGTCTGGGCCTGGCCTTTGAAAGGATCCACCTCAATGGTGGTCCCCAGGGCCCCGGGATGTCCGGCTCAGGGAAATCAATGGCACTGTTGTCAATAACTTCTTGAAATATCCAATTGTACATGCTGCTTTTATATTTAAAGTTTCTGTGAAAAATAGTAAGAATACCTGGAAAGGCTCAGGGTGAGCTATAGCATCCTTATTAAAAAAAACACAAAAAAACCAAGTGAGAGAATCCCCTAGCTCAGCCTTGGGCAAACTACGGCCCGCGGGCTGGATCCGACTGTTCTATCTGGTTCTCTTGCTCTCCCCTCCGCTCCTTTACTTTGAATTTATATTAGTTCACACAAACACTCCATCCATGCTTTTGTTCCAGCCCTCCGGTCCAGTTTAAGAACCCATTGTGGCCCTCGAGTCAAAAAGTTTGCCCACCCCTGCCCTAGCTGCTCAGGGTGGGAATGTGGTCCTGGTCATGCCCACAGGCTCTGCCTCCTTTCCCATATGTGAGCCAACTCCCTGTCGGTTTATTCTGGGAGTTCCTGTTGACACAAAGCCAACCGAACATAGAGATCAATGGGGCAATAAATGGTGGAAATGGGAATGACAGTAAATTCCTAGAATAGCCAATGTCAGACCAGAGGCAGAAAAGTTTAATTCTACAGTTATCTTATAGGATAACTAGAGGCCCAGTGCACGAAATTCGTGCATGGGGGGCGGGGTGTCCCTCAGCCCGGCCTGCACCCTCTTGAAATCCTGGACCCCCCAGGGGATGTCCAACTACAGGTTTAGGCCCAATCCTGCAGGAATTCCTGCGGATTGGGCCTAAACTGGCAGTTGGACATCCTTCTCACAATCTGGGACCACTGGCCCCTAACCACTTGCCTGCCTGCCTGATCACCCCTAACCACTCTGCCTGCCTCCCTGATCGCCCCTAACCACTCGCCTGCCTGTCTGATTGCCCCTAACTGCCTCTGCCTGCCTGATCGCCCCTAATCTGCCTGATTGCCCCTAACCACTCGCCTGCCTGCCTGATTGCCCCTAACTGCCTCTGCCTGCCTGATTGCCCCTAACCACTCTGCCTGCCTCCCTGATCGCCCCTAACCACTCGCCTGCCTATCTGATTGCCCCTAACTGCCTCTGCCTGCCTGATCGCCCCTAATCTGCCTGATTGCCCCTAACCACTCGCCTGCCTGCCTGATTGCCCTAACTGCCTCTGCCTGCCTGATTGCCCCTAACCACTCTGCCTGCCTCCCTGATCGCCCCTAACCACTCGCCTGCCTGTCTGATCGCCCCTAACTGCCTCTGCCTGCCTGATCGCCCCTAATCTGCCTGATTGCCCCTAACTGCCTCTGCCTGCCTGATTGCCCCTAACCACCTTTGCCTGCCTGATCACCCCTAGCCACTCTGCCTGCCTCCCTGATCACCCCTAACTGCTTGCCTGCCTGCCTGATTGCTCCTAACCGCCTGCTGGGGGCCTGCTGGCCGGGGTGAGGAGCCATGGTCGTTCTGCCATTTTAGTCGCTGGGCTTTTATTATATAGGATGCCACCTCCCAAAATATTTCCCAAAGAATGGGGAATATTTATGACCAAAGTAGAAGTACATTTATGCTTTTGAAAGTATCTATCAAAAATGGTTCAAAGTGCTTAGGAACATCTGGACCAGGTTTGATGTAAAAACTTGGTAAATGTAAAAGGACAATAGTGTATTCTAGAAAAGTTTCAGGACATTAAAAATAGACACTGTCTGTGTGATTTTGTTATCATGATGAGCTGCCAATTCAAAACAACATACTCTCACCTCTCCCCTGACAATATTTGACAAAAGTGATCCAGGAGCACTTCATGAAAGTGGCCAGCAAAGGACAGAGGGGATTTCAGGGGCAAAGATGGAAGGCAAAGCAAGTGGAGGGAACAGCTTCTCTGAAGACACAGGGGCCAGGAAGTTGTGTTTGGAGACCAACAGAGGATGGGGAGAATGAAGTTGTAAAGGTAGGTTGGCATTGGCTTGTAGAAAAGGAAAAGATGTTATTTTTGAAAAGTGAAACTTAATGTATTCTCCATAATAAATTTGAATAGTTGATATTGAAAAACAACAACACACTGGAGTCATTCTGGTCAAGATAACGGAGTACCTGGATGCTGTACTCACCTCCTCCCTCCACCACACCAAAAATTATAATTAAATTATAGAACAAGTAACCAGGATAACCATATAAGACTAGCTGAACATAAGTCCTATAACCAAGGATATAAAGAAGACGCCATATAGAGACTGGTAGGAGGGGCAGAGTCCCCAAATGAGCCGGCCCCACACCACGTGTGGCAATTGAAAATCTGGAGGGATATCTGAGCTGTGGAGAACAGACTGTTGCTAGATGGGAAGCGGGGCGGGTGGGGCTGGGTGGAAAAGGTGAAGGGATTACCAAGTCACGGGGATGTAAAGACAGTCAATAAATAACATTGTACTATGTTGCTAGGTGGGTACATAATTGTCTAACCACCATGTTGTACACCTGAAACAAATATAAAATAATACTGAATGTCAACTATGGTTAAAAAAAATACACACTAGTCTTTATTTTAAATTCTAAGATAACATTAAATACTAAAAATAAATAAAACCTCATGTTGAAAACATGATAAAGTGTTTTCTATGATAGTTAATTGCTATTCTTCTGGAAATACACACACACACACACACACACAAGATAGAAATATTTAGTAAGTACAAAATATATAAAATTAAAATACATAAATATACACATGTATATGTATACACACATATATAGTACGAACATTTCAGAATCCCAAGCTTCTTACTGTATTGTATATATCTTAATTCTAAGGAGAATTGTCTTATTCTAGGAGCTTTCTCTTGCTCCTTCAGTGACTCCTGGGAAAAGCTGCAGGGGGCAGTGCAGAGCCCCTCAGCCTCCGTAAATGCCAGTGTCAAAGGACTAAGCTATTCATCCTTCTGATCAACATGGGATTTCCATTACTCATCTTTCCTTCCAAGATAACTGACATTTTTGAAGGGAACCCTTTTTGTTAAAGTTTATTTCCTTCTACTAAAGAAGTCTTTTTAATCTTCTGGAATTAAGGAGTTCGTTTTCATCCACAAAGTTCTTTTTGTTTACTTCCTTAGTCTGATTATTCTACTTGAGGGTATGCAGATGGCTACATATCCCTTTTCATCAATGCTATCCTCAAAATAAAGTCCTAAAAATACCAGTGGCAATTAACATTTAGAAATCTCATTTTTGGTTACTAGCCATCCTCATGGAGAGTCTGTGTTTGAATTAGATCCGTCTTAGACAAGTAAAACAGAGATAAAATATCAAGGCCTCATTCCCCCCATCTCCACATCAGAAACTTGAGCTGCACCTTTCAATAATTTCACAGGAATCACAGTAAACTCCTGGATCGAGTTTCAAAAATTAATTGCACAAATGACAGACCAACAGTCAAGAAGCAAAAACAAAGAGGACTACCACAAAAACTTATTTGGGGGGGAAAAAAGATGTTTGCTAGAAACACATGATTGTGAGCTGATGCAGTAACGTGTTAGGTACAAAAGGGTGACATGATTTTAAAGACAGTGTTTTAGAAGTGTAGCATCTAGATCCGGGGAGAAAATAGTTCCACTTTAGTCCTCATTGTTCAGGCAGCTGCTAGAAGTCGGAGTTCAAATCTGAAGGCCAGACCAAAGAAGGGAAGTGAGAAACGCAGAGAAAAATGATTAGAAGGAGGGGACGGTTTTCACACAAGCAATTGGTCAGGAAGTCAGGGGTGCAGTGAAAGCAACAATCTACACTTTAATATGAAAAAGGTTAGGAGATCACGTTCTTTCCTAAATTTGGCTGAGGTCAGTACAATTTGGAGGAAATGCGGTTTTGCTTGGGGGCTGGTAAAGAAATGATGGGAGAGAAAGCTCATAGGGGTGTGAGGGGCTCGTGGTTGGAGTGAAATGCTGGAGGCCAGGCACCTAAGTCTGTGTGTATTTGTGGAGTACAGTGGAGACGGTGGGGGTCCTGGCAAGGAGTTAGGTGTGGGTCAAAGCTAACTTGTTTTATGTTGCAATTTTCTCCAGAGCTTTGGTGGCAATAGCCACAGGAGATGCCATGGTGGGTGCCACCTCCTGCATGGTACAGTGGTCATCTGGTCTGACGAACCATTTGTCAACAGTGTCACCTGAAGGTATGCATATTACACGGTAGCTATATTGTAGCTAAATGCATTGTAGGCTTCTTGGATTTCAAATTAAGCATCCTAATGCTATTATTTAGTGCAACCCCCTTTTCCTTGCCTCTAGTGGACTGAGAGTTCAAAAAGTGTCTTTAAATAGAATACAATTATGGCACTAATATAACTTTATTATACATCTTGGAGAGGTTAATCCCATGTTTTCGGGGTGCTCTTTAGTTCATCTTCTACACAACTGAAGAAGAAGCCCGCTAATGTCACTCCCCTGGCATCTCATGCTTTCAAAATAAACTCTTTAATGGAAAAACTAGTTCATAAAAAGTACTGGGTAGAGGAGAAATAAGTTCTAAGAAAGCTGATAAGGAATGGTAAGAAATATTCTAGGAGCTCAAATACGCTTGCTTTATTTCTTGTCAATGGCGTGTCTACCATTGAGTTTCTTTTAAGTGCAGTTGTGCAATGAATCTTATTATCTTGAAATTTTAAGCGGGATGCAATGTTATATGAAAGCCTCAAAGTAAAATTCTGTTTTTGAAGAGTTGAAAATTTTTAGTTCAACTTTTAGGAGTTAGATTATTTTCTTTTGCAATAATATACTATAATTTACATTACTTGATTTAAAAAAAATAAATTTTACTCTAGACATATATTTCTACGCTGTTTTTTTCCCCATTAAATTATCAGGAAAGTCTGTCCAACTTCCTTCCCTAGAGCCCTCTAAGAATGGAAGGAATATTCATCGCTCTCAGATGGATTCTTCCATCCTTCCTGGGTATGATGTTGGGGAGGAGATTTGTCAATGTACTAGATGAATAATTCTACCATTCTATGAAGAGGGATGCAAATATTTATAAAATATCAGGTGTTGAATACACCCCAAGGCCTTTGCATGAGGAAGCCTGCTTTCCTGTCTCAGAGTTGTACTTGAATTACCTAGGGTTATGTATTCAATCCTTCTCTTTTAGGCTGCAATGGTGTTGCTGGGGCTGTGGGCACATAGAGTAAATTCTTGTTAAAGATTGGTGAGTCTCACCTGGCTAGTGTGGTTCAGTGGTTGAGCTTCTATCTATGAATCAGTAGGTCTGGGTTTGATTCCCGGTCAGGGCACATGCCCAGGTTTCGGGCTCAATCCCCAAGATGGGGCATGCAGGAGGCAGTCAATCAGTGATTCTTTCTCATCATTGATGTTTCTCTCTCTCTCCCTCTCTAATTCAATAAAAATAAATAAATCAAAAGATTTGTGAGTCTCACCCTCAGTGCAGTGTGCATCCTGGTTGCTTGGGTATAAGATTTGCCACTTCTCTAAACTGGGTTGAAAAGAGTAGGATGCTATAAGCAACATAAACAAAAGAAAACTGCTTCCTAGAGAATCACAGGATTTTTGTTGTTGTTGTTGTTGTTGTTCCAAATCTTTGCAAATTCATTCATTCTCAAAGGCCATGGCAATATGTCTTTTACCAAATCTAAGAAAGGCTAGTTTTGACAGAGGTTAAATGTGTGCAACACATAAAAGTAATCTTGGTATTAGGATTCTCTTGAAACATACCTAGTATCTACACAAGGCTTTAAAGATGCCATTCTCATTACTTAGTGTATTTTCTTAAAAATAATTACTACCATGCAGAGCTTAAACATACCAGCCCTTTAATTTTTATTACAGAGACACCAACCTCACCGTAGAGTTCATTCATCCTTCTATTGCTTTATTTAAAACAGACTTAACCCAGTTACAGTGCCTTATAAAGACAACAATTTAATAAAAAACACTGATGCTGACAATGCAGCCAAAAACATATGAGGCCAAAGATATTATTTACCCAGCATTAATTATTTCCGTTTCATTTTGTTTCCCTTTTTTTCTTTCTGGTTCCAAAGCCTTAAGATTTGTCTACCCTAACAGTGTTTTTGGATGCAAAAACTTTTGTTCCTATGGCAGGATATTTAATGTTCTCCGGTAGCTAGGAGGAAACAATCATTATAGGGCTAGTATTGGGTTACTGGAGTCAATTCCTGATTCAGTTCTTAGAGAACCTGAACTTCTAGGCTGCACATAGAGGGGAAAGGGACAGGGGTATTTTGACTTTTCTAATCAGTGGGGACATAGGTCCTTTTGAGGGCCTCTTTGTACTTCCCATATGAGTCAGACATCTGACAATTTGAATGATTTGGTTGTCTACACCACAATAGACAAGTTTGGGTGGGTTGCCAGAGGTTTCAGAATTGTAGGCTGTTCAGGGTCTCAGGTTAAGAAAATTTTGAAATGCCTAAAGCAGTTAAAAATAAATTTATGTTCACCCTATTGCCGGTGATGTCTGCAGCATCTTTGCCATTGGCTATGAAGGACATGGGTGGTTCCCTCTGATTAAAGAAAGTAAAAAGAGGGCAGAAATGAGATGACCCCAGTTTCCTTCTTCCCAAGCTACCCCAGAATGTGTGCATTTAGGTGGCAAGTTCAAGAGGCCCCTCACTGAAGAAAATGTGCCCATGTTACTTGGTTTGGTCATTTCTGCCATTTCACCCTCTGATTATTATTTTACTATTTCTGGAAGAAAACAAAAAGTAATTCAAAACTTTGCAAAATGATCTATTAGTTTTGAATTACTTTTTGTAGCAAGCTGATGTAAGAGTACTTAGACGCAAGAGTATTTAGCCTCTAGTACAGACTGTCCAACTCTAAAGGTCATTGGACTTACATTGGACAGGGAAGGTCGTACAGTTTTCCACATGAAGACTCAACCATCCTAGACACTCTTTTCCTATTGGGAGAGGGAAGACAATTCAGAAAAAAAAAATTCTATTTTCAGTGTAGCTTTTAGAAAGTATACCATGGTTGGTAAGAATTTTGCACTGGTCTCTTTAGAAATCCTGCAATTGTTTACTAAGAATGAATTGGAAGTGAATGAAACGAAACAAAGGTCTTTGAAGACTGGCGTTCCTTGTCTACCAGAAAGGGGGAAATGCTTTAATGCTCTACTTGTCAAAACATTCCATCAAGAGGTAGGGAAAATGAAGGATTTCTAAAAGCAGAGCTTTAGTTTGGTTTAGAAGAACAATAGAAATGTTCATTTCTCTACCTGAGTTTATCAACTGTCTGTTGGTGTCTGTGTGAGGTTTTCCAGTTAAGACACTATTCAGAAATAATCATCATTATCCTGGTTATGTTTTCCTTGAAGCCACAAAAGGCCCTTTCCCCAGAATTTTGTATTTCGGAGAGGAAGGGAGAGGGAAAGAGAGAGAGAGAGAAACAGCAATGATGAGAGAGACTCATTGATAGGGTGCCTCCTACATGCCCCATACTAGGAATCTAGCCCGCAACCTGGGCATGTGCTCTGACCAGGAATTGAACCATGACCTCCTGGTTCATAGGTGCATTTCCAGGGTAATAGACACCTCACTGAAGACTTGTTGTGTTTGAAGCTTTGAGGTAATTATCTTCCATGAACAACATCTGGAGTCAAGAATGCAGTACAATTTTTCATTATGAAGGAATATGGCATAGGCTGCCACACAATTTTTTGGTGTGTGTGTGTGTGTGTGTCTAGTGTCCATCAGAAGAGGGAGAAATGAATAAATAAAATGTGAAAACACTGAAAATTCTTCCTCTCCACCCAGGTGCTAAGACATCAATATACCGATGCTTCCTTATTAATCATACCTTACCTATCAAATATCTGCTTCACTGCTGTGTCAGGGCAATTTCTGTTCAGGTTGATAAACACTAGGCCACAGCCACGGTGACTGATCTTCACCAATGACTTTCAGAATTCCTGTTATTTAACAATGTATTTTGCTGGTAGGAAACGACAGAATCCAGGGTGAAGTCTGTCATGCTTCAGATGAAGGAAATGATGATTTCAATAGTCATGGGAATCAGTTTTTCCCCTAACCACTGACTTTGTCTTTAATGATGCCCTTTAAGTTCATTCACTGAGGCAGTAATAAAATTTCATCCTTTTGTATGAGCGCCAAACTGGCCCGTTTTCCATCAAATCTGGGGAATGTTATAATGGTCCTTTTGAAATTAAACATTTATAATTGCCTCTATTTCCCCAGCTGCATAATGAACTCATTTCTACAACAGTTTATTAAAAAAATCCAACTTTAAGAAAATGCTTACTTAATCTAGCAGAAAAGAAAGCAAGAGAGACATTACATTCTGAAGCTATGGACTGGATTACCTAAGGTCTGGAGAAACAAGACGTGCACTGGAGAAACCAGACAAGAAGTTTTCAGAAGGGAAGTGCCCTGATCAGGGTTCAAGTTGGAAAAGCAAAAAATACAACTTCCCCAAGAGGCCATGCAGTAAGTGGAGGATGAGGTGACAAACCAGTTAAGAAAATTTTCCTGTCTGGCTGATTGACACATCTGCATATCACTTCTAATGTGCTCTCTATTTTTTTAAGATAACATCCTTTTTGTAAAGACATAACCCCAGCAGGTACCAAATCTTGGTTTATTTTCATGAAATCTTGACTTTTTATTGTGTATTATTTTTGTCTAGGATGTGAGATCCAGAACATTCTTACCTATTGACTATAAGTTTTTGTCTCTTCTATTCTCCACACTCAATAGAATTGGAATCTTCTGATATGGGAGCCACTGGCCATGTGGGGTATTTAATTTGAATTTAACTAAGAGTAAATAACATTTAAGAATTCAGTCGTCCATTTCACTAGCCACACTTCAAAGACTCAACTAGCCTTGGTGAAGAGTCAAGAACATTTCCATCTTTGCAGAAAATTCCATTGGAGAACACAGTGCTAGAATATCAGCTCAAAAAGATTAGCCTGGCCCAGTGTGCCTCCATGGTTGAGCATTAACCTATGAACCAGGAGGTCAAGGTTCGATTCCAGGTCAGGGCACATGCCTGGATTACAGGCTCAATACCCAATAGGGGGCATGCAGGAGGCAGCAGATCAATGTTTCTATATCTCCCTCTCCCTTCCTCCCTTTTTTATTAAAGAAAATCCTATCTAATAAAGAGGGAATATGCAAATATACCATCAAAACGTAACAAAATGGTTGTGCCCACAGTGGAGGCCGAGTACCCGTAAGGAGCCTTAATGAGCAATCAGCAGGTACCTGAGGCTGGCGCTGGGCCTGGGCAGGGGACCGAAGGCTGTGTCCCCCGCCCGGTGGGGCTTGACAGGGGACCTCAGCCCTGGCGCTGGGCTGGGGGACCTCAGGCCACGCCCCCCGCCCTGGGCCAGGGGACCTGAGGCCGCAGCCCCCCCCCCCCCCCCCAACCACGGGGCTTGATGGGGACGTCATGGTGCACCGCCCCACCCTGGCCTGGGCCTGGGGACCTCTGGCCATGTACCCCACCCCGGTGCTGGGCTGGGGAACCTGAGGCTGTGCCCTCCACCCGGCGGGGCTTGATGGGAGACCTCAGGCCATGCCCCCTGGCCTGGGCCAGAGGACCTCAGGCCACGCCCCCTGCCAAGCAGGGCTTGACGGGGGTGGGGCTGGCTGGGTATGGATCTAGCCCAATGGGGGTGGGACAGGCTGGGTCTGGATCTCATGAGATTTTGAGGTGCACATGGGTGGGCGGGGACTTGACTCTGGTTCCCATGGCGCGCCCCAGACTCTGACAGGAGGAAGATTTTCATATATATTCTACTAATTTTCTTTCATCTCTGACACTTCTATTATAGAGAAAGGGCAAATAGCAATATTAAAATATTTCCTCTAATTAATTACCTTTTAATGTGCACAAATTTTGTGCACTGGCACTGGGTCACTAGTTAAAAAAAGATTAGGGATAGTGACTGCTTTGCTTAGTTCTGGATTCCTAGTGCCTAGATGGGACCAACCTTATGAACGATGTGCAAGCAATATCTGCTGAATGAATACATTTGTTTTTAAATCTTAATAGCCAACTACTTAGCTCTGTGGCATAAGTAAATTATAAATGACCTAACTTTTCTAAAGAAGTCTCCTGAATGGCTTCTGATTTCACTCAGTCAGACGGTCTCTAAGGCTCTGACCCAATATTCTTGTTGTCCTGACCTTCTCTCTAGAACCTCACCTTCCCTGAGTCGCTCCTTCCTTGCTCTGCTAGAGCCACACTGGCTTCTTCACTGTCCCTTAAACACACCAGGCACACCCTTATCTCAGGGCCTCTGCTGTTCAGGGAGTACTTAGACAAGTGCCTTGCACACAGATGATAAAAAAAAAACCCAACATATTTGAGTGTTGAAGAAATGTGAAATTCCATTGCTAGCAGGAAGCTGGGTTCTTCCTACAATGGCAGACATAAAAGAAAATATCACTTTAAAAACGCATCACCAGATGTGATGTACAAGTTAGGTGGGCACTGTCCAAATCTGCTGACATACTATTTTCCCTGTAGAAAATAACCAAGTCACCGAGTTGCTGCAGCTACTGCGGCATTAGACCAGCCAGATCCACTGTTGTTCCCAAGGCACACTAAAAATAACCACACGATTTTGAAAGTGGTTGGGAGCTATGTGTAGACAAGGGTTATAAAAGCCCGAAAACCAGGCGGACTTTCTACTATTTCTGAATAATTCTTTGCCTTTTCTGGGCTGTGATAGTGCATAAAATATTGGCGAGGACTTCCCTTAAGTATGCTGAGCATACCATTAAAAACTGTGTTCCTGGAACAAAGCAGCTGGTTTGAAAAGAGGCCTGCCCCAGTAGCACTGGAGTTTTTATTCGACACTTGCAAGTGTCTTCAAATAACTAAGATAGAGGGCCACACTGCATATGGAAACCTATGGGAATTACAGACCGCACACAGTATATACATTCTGAACTGAATATCTCTCCATAGCATCACAATGGTCTGCCAGTTTTCAGATTTATATTGAGCCATTTCAAATAAAAATTCAATTTTATTTTGAAATTTTGGTTATACACATTTAAGGATAAAGGTTATGGTTAGCAATACACAAGAGAAGATACTATTATTAGCAAGACTACATCTCACCTTAGAGAGAAGAGCTTGCCAATCACTTGCCGTTCATATCTGCTCTAGGCCCCCCTAGTCTTTTCCCTGAGGCTAGGGGCTGCTTCTGTCATCTCTTGGTTGTTACCCATCTGAGCTGACAGGGAGGGCCAAAGGCAATTTTCTTGAGTTCCCATTCACCCATCTCCACCCACCTCCAAGAGCTTTCTGCTCACTCTTCCCTTTGCTTCCCCTTTCACTCATTTTCTCTGCTTTCTTTCACTTTATATTGTTGAATTTAAGAACTCTTGTGAGGTTAAGAATTATTCCCTCACACTTTGTACAGAGTCCAGGGACCCACAGACTGTGGGATACTCAAGCAACAGCTAAAGATAACTTGTACCAAGCACTCAGTCATTGCTTAAGAGAGAGTTTATCGCAACCTTCTGGGAGTTAGTCTCCAGTTTTATGGCTCATGTTGTCAAGCCCCTGGAGGGAGAATGTCGGTTGGATGACTACTGAGGGATGGGGAAGATGCCAATTAACTCATTCAAGGATATGTTTATTGATCTTTAGAGAGAGAGGAAGGTGAGGGGAGAGAGAAACTAATGTGAGAGAGAAACATCAATCCGTTACCTCCTGTATGTGCCCCTACAGAGGATTGAATTAAACCCACAACCTTTTTGGTGTATAGGATAACACTCTAACCAACTGAGCCACCTGGCTGGGGCATTTTTGAAATATGATTGCCTAGGAAAACAGGTGCCTTGTAAAGGTTGATGTCATTAACAAGTTGAAATTACCTATCTGATCTGAGTTTAGGGTCAAAAACCAAAAAAGGTTGGGAGAATAGGAACCTGGCTAAGTAATTGAAATAATAAATTAAAATTGACCTCAGTTGGAAAAAATCTGAGAATCTGACAACGTTTTACATGAGTTAATGTGCAAAAGCATGTATTTATAAAGGATTATGAACATAAATGACATCTTTTTACGATGCTGTCGGTTTTTAAGTTAAGTTTCCTAATGCACATTAAATTTGCACTGGGTAAACAAAACAGAACAAACAACAACAAAAATGTGCAAAGGCAAAGATTTTATTTGTCTAATCAATGCTTCACCTGCTCTCTCTGTTTTCCATATTATTAACCTTTATATATAATATGGTGGCAGTCCCTCTGCTTCAGTAGAAATTCTATAACATAAAATGCATTCCATTCAACCACCTTCCATCTTCATAGTGTATAAAGAAAGAAATAAGAAAAAGAATAGCAACTGAGAAGAGGGCCGGACAGCTACTCTGGTATTGACGACTGTATGACATTTCCTGGTGGAGAAAGTCTGGGAAGTTAGTTCACTGACGTCCTTTGTGTATATCACCCTATATAGTATCAGGGAAATAGGACTTATAATTTTTTTTTTTAATTTAAAAAAATATATATTTTACTGATTTTTTACAGAGAGGAAGGGAGAGGGATAGAGAGTTAGAAACATCGATGATAGAGAAACATTGATCAGCTGCCTACTGCACACCCCCTACTGGGGATGTGCCCGCAACCAAGGTACATGCCCTTGACCGGAATCGAATCCGGGACCCCTCAGTTTTCAGGCCGACGCTCTATCCACTGAGCCAAAACGGCCAGGGCAGGACTTATAATTTTTAAATACTCTAATGTACCTCATAGAAATGATTTGAGGTATAGATCCTCCAACAACAATAAAGCCTGAAATCATTTCTTGAAGTTATTTTTTTAAAATTCACCAAGCAACTGCAGAGGTGGTTAGAGAATTGGCGAGGGATTCACAACTCCTGAGAACAGAGACAAAGCTCTTTTCATCTCTGCCTGTGTCCCTCCCACCACCCTGGAGAATCCCCTTCCTATAGGTTAACATCTGGCAAGAGGAATATATAGACACAAAAGATTACTGTATTGGAAAAAGAACTCATCAACAAGTCCAAAAAACCTGAGAGTTTTGTTCTGAATCCAGATTAGAACCAATCACTTCCCCCCAGTGTCAATGTCCTCCTACCATCCTGTGTGCATTAGAGGACTCAGACTAGATCATCCAGCTCTGAGCAGGGAGTGAGGACTGCACAGGCAGCTGGGCCGCAGTGCCTGCCTCTTCCTACTCCAGCTTCTGGCTTACTGGGCTTATCCATGTGGAGCTTTGCCTGTGAGAAACAATTCTCTTCCTAGGACAATACCCCATCAACTTACTCAGGGGTGGAGAATCAGGCTCGATACATTTTACACAGAGCTTATTCCTTCAGTAATATGAGATTTCATTTGGAATGGGAATCCATAGTACATTTGTGATTTTTGTTTAGAGTCCAAAAGTTATCCAGTAATATACAGTTTCTGATGTTGCTGTCACCATGGCGAGGAACAAATGAACTCTACCCCATGTCCAAATAAGGCCGAGCTAGCCAAGTGCTTGGGGAGTGGAGAGCTCTGCAGCCAGGCATTGTCATCGCTGCTACAGTAGCACCGTGGGGAAAATATATAGCAAGGGACCCCAGGGGAAGCTGTGGGAAAGAACAAACTCTGCACACAGCTCCCCGAACAGCAAAATCCATCCAACTGCTATTTTTATGCATTACATTACTTTAAAAAAATTACTATCAAGCCACAAGTAGGGCAGAAATAGCCCTGCTTTCTATAGGAATGCATTTAGGTAAATTTGTTAATCCACAAATATTTAATACACATACCATACCAGGTTTGTAGAACTGCAATAGACACTACATCTTAATAAATGATTTAATGAAGTATATGCAACTGTCCTAACAGTAATTATCTTCAGTAATATACTAGGCTTACCCCATAGAAAATTATAAATGACATCATTTATCTCTCCTCAGTAGGTTTTTTTCTTACCTTTTACCATGAGTCATTGCCATTATCTTATTGATTAATATTCAATGGCACACCTGAATCAACTGGGCAGCCTTGGGTACTGGCTGATAACACAACCCAACTTGGATCTGTATGGTCCAATCACAGGGTGAGTCTAGGTCCAACACCAGTGACAGTGTGAACCATTAAGCAGTGTGAAGAGAAGAGCCATCTGAACACTATGGACAGTGGATCCTGCAGGCCAGGCCCCAAAGTGGGGTACCATTGGCTCTGCTCTTGAACAAACTACTCAGACAAATGCCAAATCTCCACTGAATTCGGTCAGTATTAATAACCTGCCTGAATTTAGGAGAGTCAAGTCCATAGTGGGTTCTGGGTTACCCTCGTTAATCAAATTAACCAGAAGGTCTCAAGTTTCTACATTACATTACTTGGCAACAATATATAGGAACAGACTCAAGGTATTTTCTTGATTAGGGACGATGGGAAGTAAAAAGGTTTCAATGCCTATACTGGACACTCACTACATTAGAAAGACACAGGGGCCCTTAGAAATCTTCCTTTAAATAACGCCTTTGAAAAGACCTTTGGCATTTTATAAAAGTATATTGCTGCGCAGATGGCATTATCTATTGAAATAATCAGAAAAAGCTAGCTTTACTGAAGAACAAAGTTCTTGTAAAAGCATCATGGGAAATGTTAATGTATTGGTTCTGCATTAAATAATTGTACAAAGTGAAAAGAATAGACCCAGTATGACTTTCTCCTCCGTTTGTCTGGGTTCTGTTTGGCTGATCACATGGAGAAGAAATGTGGAGTCCCTCTAGAGTCGAGCAAACTCCCACACAGGCGAGTCTCACAGATATTTGTATACCACTCATTTATCTTCCCTGTGCCCATATAAGGCTGGGCCAGCCAAGAGCTGAGGGAGGGGAGAGTCTACAGTCAGACATTTCTATCACTGCTCCAGAGCATGGCTGGGAAAATCTATAGCAAGGGACCCCAGGGGCATTTTAAATTTCATGAAATGGCTTTCATATTTAAAAAACAAACAAACTTATTCTTGTGAAATGCTGATAAAGGATCTTCAACTAGAAATTCCTACAGTGTAAAGTCCCTGCTCCAAACACAGGAACCCATGAGGAAAACAACAACAACAAGAACAAGCTGTTTTGAGGACTGCAGCTCATGGGAACACAGTGCATGGAGATGCAAGCTTGGATGTAGCGGCAAGACGCTCCTCAATGGTGACCTTTGCCATTCAAAAATGATTAGTCACATGGTATTCAATACAACCACCACATTTATAAAGGGGTTCACTATTACAAGTCTTACTTATTTGATTTTTGGAGAGGACTCAGGTAGGAGAGGATGTATGAGAACACCCAGCCACAGAGCCCGAGTTCTGGGGGGTGGGAATGGGGAAGGCGACTTTGGAAACTGACTGCAGGATTCCCGTTGGTGCAACTCACTGGGGACACCTAAGGGCTGCAATTATTTCTGCTTCCAATGACAGATCAATGCTGGCAAGAATTTCTAATTGTCCCTCACAACCTGGCATCGGACAAGCGTGGGTCCGAGAGGAAAATGCAGGATTCTAAGGCATAAAGACTCAAAAGGCTCTGTGTCCTAAAACAAAATGCTGCTGCCCACACTGCCACACACCAACCTGGGCTTAATCATATAAATATAAACAGTGTCTTTTTAAAATCATCAATGCCAAGGCCCAAACACCAGCTTTAATGGAAACAGAATGAGAGGCCAATCACTTTGCTTGAACATATTAGTTTAAACTCTACCAGGTGTTATGATAATAATTTGGGGTGGCCTTTTTTCTCTTATCTATGAAATGGGCTACATAAAGGACATTCAGAAAATGAGTAGAATAATTTAAACAGAATTGGTATGAGGCTGGTGCTCTCTAGTTTGAATATGTATTCTGCAGTATGAATGCAACCATGTTTTCTCTATGTAATACTGTTATAAAACATACATTTATGTACAACATAAGTATGAAAATAGTTGCATTATACATATACATACACAGACATATGTATTCATAGCAATGAATACGAGAAAAGATGCTTAAGAAAGTTAGCATTAGTCTCAATTTATTAAGGAAGTAGTATAAATTGATCCCAATTCGCCTTATATTGTTCCAGTGGAGAACATGTCTATATTATATTTCTTAGGAAAGTATGCAACTGACTTAACCAGGCAATTTAAGGCACTCTCATTTACAATGGGAATATAAGGAAGATAGGAACATTTCTTGCAATGACTTACCCGCCCTCCTTTCTCAGGGTAGCACTGACAGCCCCCACTGCAGTCTCTCCCTCCACAGGGCTCATCAAACTTCTTCACACCCTGCAAACATAAGACACAAAGCAAAGAGAAAGTTATGTAAAATACTCAACTATAATACATATCCTAATGCTATCTGTTGAGAGTACTTATGATTTGAACAACTATCTATTCATTCACAACAAACAGACTTTAATTTTCAGAGCAGTTTTAGGTCCACAGCAAAAGGTACAGAGATTTCCCATATAACCCCTACCCCCACATGCACAGTTTTCCCCATTATCAAGATTCCTCCCACCAGAGTGAGACATTTGTTAAAATCTATGAACCTACAATGGCTTGTCATTATCATCCAAAGTCACAGTTTACATGACTCTTAGCATTGCCCACTCCATGGCCAATAAGCCTTTTTTCAGTGCCTACTAAGTGCCAGATGTCAAGCTAGATCCCGGGGCTGGAAAGTCAAGTAGAATATCCCCTGAATCCAGGGATTCCACGTGAAGTAAACCCATAAGGACGCTTTGTGTTAAGAGCTTTAGTATGAAGGAGAAACTCCAGGCATATAGAAAGCGCCCTTCGTTCTGCCTGGAAATGTGGGGGATTCATCCTGGAGATGTTCAAGGTTAAAGTTAAATATGGCAGGGCAACTCTGGGCCCCCATCCCACAACACAGACCCTGGTAGACTAAAGGAAGGGTGTTCTGATGAGGAGGCAGAACTTGCAAATACACCTGATAGGATGACAAACCCCCACTTCCATCACATAGGTACCCTGACATCCGTGGTGATCCCCCTGCAGAGGAAAGCCCATTTTCTTCCCTTCACTCTGTGCGTAAGGCTCATGGGCAGTAAGAGAGGAGGGGGGTTGGGGGAAGTATTTATTTAGTCAGGTTGGGTGGCATAATGGAACTTTTAATCATATACTGAGCTACAAGTCTTTAATGAATTGAGTGGATAATTTGAAAGAGTTCTCTAGCTGGACAATGCCAACCAGAATTAGGGGAGAGAGGTGTTTTTTGCCCATGATCTAGGTTTTTCAGGTAAAATATGGACTTGGAGACTGGACTATGTCTGAGCTCTCCATTTCAGACTCCGTTCACAGTACTACATATTTTGAGCAGGAAATGACAATTGGGTTGGCCCTTTTCTCTCTCCTCTCTGATCAGCCAAGCCCTGCCCTCCTCCTCCCCCTCTAACCTCCCCTCTACCCCTCCCCCTGCCCCCAAGGTGAGTTAGTGCAGCTGTTCACAGGAGAATCTGCTGTCTGGCTTCTCATCCTTGTCACCTTCCTCTAGACTGCCCATCAGCAGGCACTTATACTCAAGGGACCCTGGGCACAGTTAGCTTCTAGTGTGCACTGAGCCAAATGCTACTATGCAAGCAACACTCCCCAGACAACAGAACCCACTCCAACTTTAAACAGAACTTCATTTTACCACAGATCTTCCATTCTCTTCTGAATTAAGTTTCAATGACTAAACAGGATGGCCATGTAGGAATGCCCTCTGTAAGTTTTTCTATCTGTTTTTCATGCTAGCATCTTCCCTGTTCCTGGCATGGTACTGAATGTTCACATGGAAATGCTGATGTTTTACCTGGCTGCCTCTGTAACTCCTGCTAGCACGGCCTTCCTGAATGTTCAACCTCAGATGGGTACACAAGCGAACTCAGACTTGAAGCCATCTGGCCAGAGTTTACCTTACAACTCAATAACTACTCAATGTTCTTCTTGTAGAGAGGTCTCATTGAAAGTTTCATTTTTTGCGTGTTTTAATTGTAATTCTTTACCTAATCTGATATCAGTCACTACTTTAAAGAATTTTAAAAAATCTGAAAATTTCAGATCCTGCAAAGAAGCCAATACCTGGAAAGCCTTCTGAATCTCCTTTTGGTTATCTGGCCTGAGTGAGGCAATGAAACAAGCATGAGTTCCACAGCGTAAGAGTAAACACACAGAGAAACCTTTCATGCCCTTAAAATAGGGTTCTAGGTATTTTCCTTTTTACAACTTTAATGTTTATCTACGGGGGAAGGGGGGAGGGGGGAGTGTGTTCATTTTTAAATTCCATGGTTTTGAATATTTGGTTTTTATATTAGGTAAATCAAGCTCCATGCTAAGCCCCCGGTTTTATGAACTACCCTTAGCACCAAAGAGAGAAGTCTATATGGACTGCCCTATTTACACTTTGTATTACATATGACTGTGACATGAATAGGTCTGTTGGCAGGTATCCCTGGTTCATGCAATAATTCACTTAGCAGTTTTTGGAAAGGGTAGGGGGACTCCTCAGTCTAATGGGTGAAGCATAAACTCATATTCTCCATCTGCTATTTTTAGTTTTGATTTTAAAGCCACTTGCCAAGTCCTTCTGTATAAATCAATGGTTAAAATGATTTTAATGGTTTCAAATTGATCCAACAGACTCTCTATTCTAGTCTTAGGCTATGTGCTGGATTTAGTTATAGAAATGAGTTCTTCATAACCTGCTTGAAATTTAATAGTGCTTCTTTGCTTTTGGAACTGACTTGAAGGGTTGATAACTCCCGGTCTCAACACTTTTTCAACTGTGTGTCAATGGCTCAGATACCCTGTCTCAGGAGGTGAGGAATAAATCGTCAAGAGGTAGCCCTCCACCTTACAAGCCATAGACAATTTCTATCATAAAATTCTAGCCCCGTGCGTGTGTTGTTTGTGTGTATGTGTACGTGTCTGTGTGTGATGTAATGTGGGGTGTGTGTGTTTTCTCATCAGCATCTTACATATACTACAGAGGGACTCTTATGAATTCCAAATCTACAAGAGCCCTACGTATTGGAATGCCAGATCTCCGGATGAACAGAATTATTTACTTTGCTAGGGCAGGGCATGTGTTCCAGACGTCTCTTAAAGACTGAACAAGTTTCAGACCTGAGCCTCTGCATTCCCCTGTTGGGACCTGGGCTCTGGAACAGTCTCAGGATATGAATGCTCTTCAGAGGACCTTGGATGAGGAGTGTGTGAACTGCTCTTTGGCATTCTATGTCTGTGTCCCAGCCCCCACCCCACTTCCAACAGAAGAATATTAAAAGCTCATAGCAACCACTGCCCATGTTCTAGGCCCTTTCATCTACCCTTGCTTTCATTACTCAGCACAACTCACAAAGCATGATCCTTCTTGTCAATTCCTTAGTAAAGATGACTAGTTTCCTCCTAGGGTCTGCCTACTACCCTCAAAGGTGACAAGCTAGCCCTGGTCCAGATCTTTAACTCTAGGAAGGCAAGCTCTCACCTGTATGGTCAGGCTCTCTCAGAAACATCAATTAAATCCTCCAATAGTTTCTCACTTCAAATCTGAATTTCCATTGGAGCACTGTGTAGAGCAACATTCCAAAACCATGCTTTCCCAAGGCCTCCTACAGATCAGTGAGGTCACCGTCTAGGCATCTAAGGAGATACAGTTCCCAGGGCAGGAGGCTCTCATAGACCCTGCTTAAGGTGTGGAGAGTGTCCACTGTCATGAACCACGCCCCAGCCTTTCGACTGAGCTGGCTCAAACTCTCCCCCTTGTTTTGAGGTCCTTCATCATGGGGCAGAAAAGGGCCCATGGTCCAATGAGACCAATTATGCTGAAGATCTATGAAAATTGGTAAAGGCTCCAACCCCCTGGACAATGCTTGACTCTAACATGCACAAGTCCTATGGCCTCATATTCACACAGAAACTGCTCCCATCCAGCCTGTGGGACCACAAAAGAGCCTATGCCACATGCTCCCCAGCTTTGAGTGTTCAGGGGCACACTTTCCTTCAGCTCCACCAGGGAGAGATCACTTAACTCCCCCAATTCCAAACTAATATGACCGCTGGAAGGGTCTTGAGGATAACTCATCCACTCTTCCACTTTGCAAATTCATTCATTCATTCATTCTTCACTGAATTTTTACTTGGGGCAATATGCTGGGCTGGGCCATGGATATTAAGTAGGGAATAGATCATGTAAACAAGCTGACAAGAAAATTAAGTAAACAAACAATGAAACCTACATAATTTAAATTGTGATGAGTGCCATTAAAATCATACCAGATCCTGACCTTAGCCAGGATTCTTTCACTTGGGCTCCACTGTACTCCCTTCTTACGGGCCTATTCAAAAGGAAGAACTTCCCTGCTGCCTGACCTGAGGCCCTTGCTTCTGCTACCAAGGGGAGAGACAGAGAACCACTCGCCTCTAGGCCCAAAAAAGCAAGACCTCTGGATTATTATCATTAGGGAACCAGGAGCATCTTGGATTGGAGTGAATTTGAACCCATTTTTCTTATAACCCTCAGGATGCCCTTACATAGCCCTATCCCCCAACTCCTGTCTCAGGACGCAACTTCAATCCACTGCCACTTCATAATCCAGGAAAAAGACAATCTATAGGTGTGGGACATCCTCAGTCCTCCTTGATCAATTGAAGCCATCTCAATTGCTACCAAGATACTTGGCCATTTCAAACTGTGGCTCTAACTTCCAAACTATGGAAGGAGTTTGACTGGGGGGATTAATCATTAATTTCTTCAGCAAATGAACAAACATTCACTGAGGACCTGTAAGTGCTCCCATCTTGGCAGCTATCTGGTCACCCACCAACCTAGAGACTAGGCCCTGCTGGTCTCACCTGCTCCTTCGAGAAAAAGTAGAGGAATTAAAAAAGTTGCAGATTTAGGGAAAGGGATGTTAATTTTGATATTGTTGTAAGCTTTTGACATCTCAGAAAGTACTATGGGACTGTGAATAGTTTTGAAAAATAAATGTGAATTATAAGTTTTGGAAAATAAGATAGAAAGCAGCTTAGACATACACAGCATAGTAGACTGAGAATATCTCTAGGCTATACCTGTAAAGATGAAGAACGGGTAATCCCTAAACAATTAATATTGGCAAGGGAGAGTGGAGTGGAGAGAGCTGTAGATACTAAAGAAATGAGAAGGAGTGAGAGTGCATGGTGAAGACAATGAACGAAGAGTTTGAGGGATTGCCTGAAAATAGTGTCACCACTGAAATGGGAGAGGGGAGAAAGAAGGAAGGTTGATTGATTAGAGGCAGGGACTCAGACACAACAGCAAAGAGGTAATTAATTAATCCATGATTGATATGCTGCTGTTCTGCATCTAGACCATTTCTACTCCCAGTGCCCTGTGTGGATGCAACATCAGCATTACCTGGACACTCGTTAGAACTGCAGACCTCACCTCAGATTGATTGGATCAGAACCGGCTTTCTAACAGAATTTCCAGGTAAGCACCTTGAAGTGTGTAGAGCACTGCACTAGATTAATAGACTGGCATTGTGAAGAGACATTGTTCAGAGACAATAGGAGAGCAGCAAACCACTGAGCCATCTCCTTTAGTGGAATAGAAAGCAGTAGTTCATAAGAATCCAGTGTGTTCCATGCCTAAAACGGACTCAAGACATGTCTGTCCTAGACAAATGTCAGCCCTCAGGCTCCCCTTGACCCCTGCCACCTGTGGCATGTTTAGAGAAGCTCTGAGCACTCAGGACTCAGTTGCTGAGCTTCTAGTTAATCAGAGTGCCAAAACATTTTTATCCTCTTGTCCTTATTCAAAACAGCCTTTTGAAGACTCTCCCTGCCCTGAGCTGGTAGCCAGCACTGCTATGCTATTAGAAAGTCTAGGAATTGGAAATGACTTAGATCCCTTAAGAGCCATTTGGCAATGTTAAGGCATAAGATACATTTTCTAGAAACCTTGGATCATATTCTACTCAAATGGAATGCACATGGTTTCCAGGGGCAACATGAAGAGCTCTGAACAAGAGATTTCTTGGTTAGCTTTTTATATGGGAATTCTTTGCTTTGGAGCCTTATCTGAATCTTGGCATCATTACATTTAGAAAGATTTAAAAAGACATCTATTAGCATGGGCATTCAGTCTGTCCTAGACATATCCAAATCATCCTAGATGCATGATCTAGATTCCTCGGTCAGTCTTTTGTCTCTGGTAGAACAGAAGTGATGGAATTTTTTAAGGAAAGTTGAGTTCTAGCTTCCTGAACCAGGAATCTATCCGAGTCATGTAGAGAATTTCTTCCCTTGAGTCTGTCTCTCTGGGCTGCCAGCAGAGACTTTGCTCTGCCATCTATAAATGGAATTCAGTAAGGAGTCAGAGCAGAGAGATCAATAGTAACAGCTGCGAGATTAAGGGAACATCCGGTCCCACATGTTGCTGGCCCTGCCTCCTATTTGTGCAATCTATTGGCACCAGGAGAAGTGAGTATCATGCTGCGTTCATTAGGGATCATTTCCTCCGCTGCCTGGTGAAAAGGGGTACTCCTCTGTAGGCATCTGGGGAGTGCCCCATTTAAAAACACCGAGAAAACAGCTCATTGTCACTTCTCCCAATGGCAGATTTGTCCTCATATTTAGGACATTTAAAAATAAGTTTAAATAGCAAGTGGGATGCCAGAAAACAAAACACATAAAAGATTTAGACTCTTTAAGACTAGCTATTTCTATAACTACCAGTGTGAACCATCCATGTATATTAAAAGAACGAATCCATGGACATGTACCTAGCTTTCTGCAGATATAAATATCATTTAAAGTTGATACTATATATATATATATATATATATATATATATATATATATATGAAAAAATGCTTGCCATTGTTTTCAACTTGCACATAAGAAATGAGTATTTATCAAATTTATATGAACATGCAAGAACAAAACTTATTTGTCCTACAACAAAGAATATTTTGTCCTCCACATGTTCCAAGAAACTTCTTGTCCAAGAAAGTCTTTTCAAGCCAATATACCTCCAGCCAAAAAGAGCAAGTCTCTGTAGGGAATTTACAGATATTTTACCATTGGATTGCCCCCAGCATCCAACCCCAGCTTCCTGCACAGAAGGATATTGAATAACCCATTCTAACGGACATAAAAGACAAACATTTCTTATTGCAAAAAAGTAATCTTTCATATTGAAGGTAAAAAAAAGTATCTATACAAGTCTTTGTCTTTGTCGCAAGTCCAGTCAAGCAAGACTTTTTAGAATTATCCTTTTAATCCAAAAAGGGTTCAACAAAGAAGAAAGCCAGCTTGAGAACAAGTTTCCCAGTAAAATTCTATTAGTTTATCAAAACAGGAAATATAAGCCATTTCCGCACATGCAGCTTTAGAAATTAAGGAAATAATTCCAACATAGTATTAGCAAGACAGAGTATATGGCAGAGGAAATGCAGATCACAGCCACTCCACACAGAACAAAACCCTTCTTCCCAATAAATGGGGTGGGAAATCCAGCCAATGCAGTTTCCTTTGTGTAATAGCATTTCAAGGACATCCAAAGTAAATGTGTTCACTCTAGATGGTCCTGAAATTGCCACATTTGTAGGCAGTAAAATAACAGATGGACAAAAGTGCTCACCCATTTAAAATGACCTACTCCAATGGACTGTTCCTGAGTACCAACTAGTTCTAGTGCAGTTACATCTTGAGTTGCTGCCTGTTATCACGGGGCTAGGAGAAGGCAGGGGGAGAGGGGGATGTTGTGTTAGAAAGGATGACAGTAGTTCACAAGAGAGATAACGACCTACAGAAGGTCTTTCTAGGATGACAGTCTTCGTGTCCTCCAGGAGTTCTTTTGCTTTTGCCCAGGTGAATACCTGAGGGATAATATCACTCCTCCTTCTGGCTCATCTTTGCAGCAGACATAACCAGAAGGCATGGCATTGGGTGCTCTCACTTGAGTCATCAGCAATAAGCTACGTGGTTTTTATACTTGAAGACTTACGTTTTTACGAGCAATGACTAGCCAACAGTTCTCCACCCTCTCTTCTCAGGCAGCTCAAAGTCTTGAGGGTGTTTTGTGAATAGATTTTGCTATTGACAAGAGTACCTATGATAGCCATCCTTTGCTGCCAGGGCTTGGGTGTTGACAGGTAGGACTAAAAAACCCACAATTCAGGAATCTAACCAGATGGGGAAGGCTGTTGGCAGGCACAGAGAGTGCCGGTAGGCCAAAGGCCAAGCCAGAACACTTTCTCAAATTACATCATTTATACTTATGACATATAAAGTAGGCTAAATGACAGACTGCATTCAAGTTGCTAAACTCCAGGACAAGGAAGGCCCCTAGCAGGGACTGTTTAGTCTGTGAGGCTGGAAGGGAGGAATGAAGTAGATCAGGAGTCCTGATAGGGCAAAGGGCAGGCTTGACAGAGAAATGACCTCATTTTTCTGAACAGCAGTGCCCTCTGCACAAAATGAGGATAGTAGCCCTCTCCTAGGTCTGTTGGGAAGATTCAATGATGTGCTTCATGAAGTCTCCTGCACCATCCAAATCTTAACGGTCATTAGTATCAGGTGCAGGCGAACTCTCTGGCATGGACCCCCAGACACAGCAATGAGGGCTGAAACCCAGCCAAGGTTGTATGAGCCAATGCTTCCTGAGAAATACCTTGCCCAGGGCTAGAAATGATCTCAGAGTGTGGGTGGGCCTGGTCCAGGTGAAGACAAGTGGTCCATCTGGTTAGGAAAAGGGGGCTTGGCATTTTCTGTTACATCTCTGCTCTGGCCATTTTTTCATAGCTCACTATCCTCCTCAAGGCCAAAAGCAGAATCCAAATATGTCTCCTCACTAGCGAGAAGGCAGGGATGCTCCTGGACACTCTGGCATATGTATGAGTTGGTGTAGGTTCTGACACTCTGAGTGCAGGTGATATAGGCTCTACCCAGAAGCATCCCTCCCTCCTTCCATAGTGCCTGTTCAGTGTAGTGATCTTTCACGTGAGATAGGTTGAGGTCTCATTGTTGCATTCCTTCATTAGGTGCTGGGTGGAGATTTAAAATTGCCTCATCTTGAGTCATCTAGTCTAGAAATTTGGAACCTATACAGTGAAGACCCAGGTACATGCAGTCAGGAATCAGGCAAGGCACAAATCAGTGACTGTACAGGCTGGGTGGGGGTCAGCTAGACAGTAAATCAACAGGCAGTCTTAAGAGTAGGCATACAGCCAAGTGAGCATGCCTTGAAATGCAGGTAATTTTGTGTTGGAGTATGAAATATCCTATCTGAAGTATGAACTGCCTCCATTTTAAGGTGTTTCTTCTTTGTCATCTAATGTCTAGCTCATTTGAGTTCTGGTAGCCTTCTATTTCTAACTCCTGTTTAACTCCAGGAATCTATTCATTACCCCCACATATCCATTGCCTCTCATAATATCCATGGCAGCCACAGTGTCAGCTCCTAAGACATCTGAAGATTTATTTCCCTTGCAATTTAGATATGCTTATGCATCTAAGGCTGAGTTTTATTTAGAATTGGGTATTACCCACTTGATTCCAAAGGTTGATCTTAAACCACTTCCTCCCTGGGATTTCCAAAGTCTTGAATTACAAATGAAACACAGCCACCAAAGTCTCAAGTGAGAACGAGTTCTTTTTCTTTGCAAACATTATGAAACAGCTTGTTCAGCTCTCCACGAAAGACCCCCGTTACCAATCTGACTCCCCCTTTCCTGTCATGGCTTCTTGGCCACTGATGATATGGCTCATGTTGGCCTGGGTGCTGCCTGTTCGACCAATGTCCTTGTGCAAGATCCTGGCTGGGGTGCCCTGACATGTCAGGCTCCTCCCAGGGGAGGTGCTCTGATTGCTGAAGCCTCTCTTCTTGATGTCATGATGCAGTTGCCACACAACATGCATAATTTGAAGCCAATATGCCCATCAGCTACCCTGTAGGAGTTGGTGTAACCAAATGTGCATGCGCATTCACACATACACTCACACGTGCACATACACACAGACTGAGGTCAGATACTGGATGCTTCTATTTGAAATCATTTTAATACTGTCCTGCACTTCTTTAGTGGGTCTGTCAACAGATCAATTTCTGGAAGTCACCCTTCTCCATCCTCAATATACACTGCCACTGATCATATTTTTATTAATTACTGATGCCCGGTACTTTAGACTGTTCAGGCTGCTATATCAAATTGGCATAGACTGGGTGGCTTACACAGTGGCTTACAGCACAGTTTTATTTCTCACAGTTCTGGAATCTGGGAAGTCCAGGATCAAGGCACTGGTAGATTCCAACCAGGAATCTGGTAGAAACTGGTAGAAACGAACAAGGTTTATGAAGAAAACCGTGTTATAGGCAGACCACTCAATACCTAGCAACTTGGTAATCAAGGTACTAATAAAATTAGTCAAAACACCAGTAAAAATCATGGCACAGTTGAATAGATATGTAAAATTCCCAGTAAGTAAAAAACACTACAGTAAATATAGTGTTTTATTTTAAAGAACAGTGAAGGAAGCAATTTCATAGAAAGGGGTGTAAAGAAGTATTAAGACTGCTAAGTTGCAGAGAACAAGGGACACATGGCCAAACATTGGGAACAATCATGCAATCAGCACTTCTAGGGAGACATGTGGACTAACTGAGTCAAGAGAAAGAGGTTGAGGACTTGGGCATCTGGATCAGAGTTAAATTCTTCAACAGTGTGCTGTGTTCACTGTGCTAATCTATTAGCTCTCAGCTGCCCTGTTACCTGGTGTGCAAACAACACGCTGGGGAAAACATCATGCATGAGCTAACATGACTTCCATTTTATACTGACATCATCCTTCTGTTGATCAGTAATGATTTATCAGCATACCTGAGTTAGAGAAAATGCGCCTTGGCAAAGCAGACTCCACTTCAATACTCTCTTACCTGCTATATAGTCGTGTCAATGTTCTCACCAAATAAATAATAAGATTGGCCACATTATTTTTGGTGGAGGTTATTGTCATTCAGTCATTTTTATAGCCTGAGGGACCTTGTTCCGTCTCAGTGTGGTGAAAAACAATCCATCAGGAGCCTTCAACTTTCGTTCAAGAGGCCACCCATATAATTATAACATTCTGTCTTACAGTGCACAGACAGCAAAGAGCTTCATGTTATATTTAGAATAAATGCCCTTAAATACTTATGAGCCATTCTGCCCTGTTCAGCTAGTGAGAGACAGTCTACCAAGACATCAGTTAGTATAGGCATTACCTCACACATTACCTACACTGAATTTTATTTATTTATGCAGCATGTCAGTTTTTGGGATTCTCTGGCAATGAATAAAAATGTGCATGTTGTTAGTGTTGGCATGTGAGCCTGAGTGAATATTTAACATTGTTCATTGTAAGAAACAAAGTAGATACGTCCCTTGAAGCTATTTATTCCAGAGATGCACGTCCAGTTTAAGAGCTTTGTCCCAAACCCTCCCCCTATGCTAAATCTGGGGGGGAAATCCCAAAAGAATGAAATGAAAGAGACTTAGCAATACTTTTTCATAATACAATAAGGTTTCTGTTCTGGTTTGGTAGGGGCTGGTCCAGTCAAGGCAGGTATTGGTTTGTGTTGGCATGCAAGGATACCAGCAGTTGCCTGGGCAGGCTCGGGTCTAGATACAAATAGCTTCATCTCTGCAAACTTGATGGTAACCTGAATCAAAGTGGGGCTCCGGGGCCGGTGGGAGTCCACACTAAAACCACAGCCACTTTACATACCTGTTGGCCTGGCTTCTGGGGTAGAATTTCTGAGTTTCTGCCTTGCTCCTTCTCTGTTACATACCTAGCCAAGTTCGTCATACCTGGCAGCTTTTAGAAGGTATCTATGCATGCCTTTGCATATTAGCGGTGACTGAGGATTCCTCTGCCGGCAGCGAACCAGTTTTCTCTTTGTATTGGAAGAAAGGTGTCTGAATAAAATCTACTCTAAGTCACAACAGAAGCATATTTCTGGGGCCAGGGGCTCCATCTCAGAGTCCTGGTCAGTGTGGGCCGCTCTCAATTATTTATGTGTAGATTATCCACTTGGATATTCCACAAGTGAATTTTCAACCCCAAGCATCTCTTTGCTCCCCAGCAGGCTGTTGGCTTTTAATTCTCATGGTTTTGTGCTGCACACTCAGAGACTACAGGCATCAGTAACTGCAATATTAATCTACCAAATTCTACATTTCTTTCTGGACGAGGTTCAGATCAAGTGTTGGAGCTGACTTCCATTGATAAGGCTAATTCAGAATTAGCATATACACATTTTTCAGGATTAGGAGCCAATGCTGTCACACTCTCATATACATTTAGTTTTATCCTGAATCTGGGGAGTTTGCAGGAGGATCGGCCTCCAGGTTGTCATGATGCTGTGCCTAGGGCTTTAGCCAGGTGTGACGTGCATGGTTTGCTCTCCATGGTGCCATGTTTGGAGAAGGGTGCTTGGGCTCCAGGGCTGGTGCCACAGTGCTGTGGCCTTGCAAATCATCCTTATGCTTTGTTCCCTTCAGCCTCCTTATCTGCAAATTGGGTAGAATCTACCATTCTTACCTTGCGGGGTTGTTGTTAGGAGGAAATTAAATACACCCATGGGATGAGCTTGGTACAGTGCTTGGCCCATGGCCGAAAGGGTTTGCTGTTCATGTTCTTAACTTTTGCTTTGTTTCACCCACTAAGGGCAGATGCCTATCTATTTCCACACTCAGAGTTCCGATTCAGTGACACAGCAAGTGTCAACATTTTCACTCTTTAGCAAGATTGTTGTTTATGGACACATTTGAATGTTTTAACATTTGATCATGGAGCAGATATATAAGGCTGAATCTATAGCTTATGGAATTAACCTTGGCAAGGTGATACTTTAAGTTCCATGTATTATCAATTTCTCGGAGTTAAGATTTTGAGAGGGAAAATTTAGTATGCTAATTCACCTTTAATACTGGAATTATTTCTTTCTTTTTAAGTCAGAGAATAGCTGGCATCGGCACAATTTAAGTAGTTCATCTACACTGAATGTTGTACCCACAGTCAACCGGTAAGTTAAGGTCACTTGGGTCACAAACCAAAGACCTCCTATTCTCTTTCCGTCACTCTGAGGCTAAGATAAAAATTCCTGAATGCTGTCTGAGCAACAAGGCTTGTAATTCCCCTTATGTATCAAAAGTGCTCTTATCATATTACAAACAACTAACATGCTGAGATTATAAACATGCAAAAGAGTGGACTTCCTTAAATATTTTCAGTGATGTCATCTGGCCCTTCTTTCATATCCGTTTTTTATTATGCTCCTGTCCTTTCAAAACAGAGCTTGTGCCACAGAACAACAAAAGCCAGGAAATGTCGGTGCTATGGCAATAAGACGGACCTGGAAACAAGGAGACTGATAACGCACAAATCTTTCCAGATGGAGGAGGAAGAAATCTGGACTGACATTGCAATCTGGTCTGGTGTGGTTAAACCTGTAATCCATTACCCAAATCGAAAACTCTTGCTTTGTTACTTGGCAAGTGAATTACGTTATTTGCATCAACAGATAGACACTCCTCCCCTAAATGTCTTCTAGAAAACATCTTTGTGTCACAAGTGCTAAGTACCAGGATCTAGAGGCACATAGTCCGGCCCCTTGCCCTTGGGAGGTTATAAGTTCATCAGCCCTTACAATAAATACTTAACAACACAATATATAAGATTATGTGCAAAGGAGTATGTGGGCACAAATCAGAAGGTAATTCTTACATGAATTACTATGTTTTAACTTGAGTTTTGATAGCTTATCTGCATTGGTTAAGTGAACTTGCCTTACTGATTTAAAACATACTTCCAGTCCTTTCTGTGTACCAGTATGGACTGTGCATCTAATCTGATGTTCTTTGGAGTTAGTGCCATGCTCACCCTCATGTAACTAGGAACTTGAGCAGACAGATTTCCTGACTACAGATGGAAAAGGAGGAGGAAGCAGCGAATGCGGCGCTTTGGGGAGTGAGCAAGGAGAAAGCAGGGGCATGGAGAGGTGCTGGTTTGACAGTCTAAGGTTGAGCAGCATGTGAGCACGAACCCTCTATGATTTGGTGGCTTAGACATATCCTTAAATAGGAGTCTGTTTCTAAGGCAATGCTTGCCATTGTTTCCCTCTTGACAGACACGTGTAAAGTAGAGCAGTCATACTCCTTTCCTGAAGTCCTCATGATTCAGAGCTTCCCAGAGCACCACCCTTGGGAGGAAACTCCTGTCAGAAACTACAGCTATACCGTAAATAGTCAAGGCCAGCATTTCTTCCTACTAGTCCACTGAAGTATTTGCCTTTAATAGACAATACTCCTCTCCTTGGTAGCAACCCATAAATTCCCTAACAGAGTCAGAAAGGGATGCAGTCCTTTGTAGTCCCAGCCAGGGGTGCCCCTAAGGTCACTCAGCAGAAAACAGCAGGAAGAAAGCCTGCAGACAATAAAGGGTTGTGCAGATACCTGCCAGGCTGGAGCAACCCAGAAGCTGGAGTTTGCTTTGAGACCACTTAACCATCACTTGGAGGTGCTTTTAAATATTCTCTGTCCATTTACAATTCTTTGTACTTCAAAATGTTTCCATGAATTACATGCTCTGCTTTCTCCTAGAATTGGCTTGTAGGGCTGGACTTCGGGGCTTCCGGATTAGGTGGACCACCCTTCAGAAGATGCTGCCCAAGGAACTCAGACATTATGCCAAAATTAGGATCAGTGGGAGGAGCCAAACCTGAGCTTTTGCTAACAGAGTCATAGCATCCAATATTTTCTTTTTGCATGCTACTATCTCCAAGTCTTCTTGTCCCCTCCCCTTTATCCTTTTTCTTTTACAACTTTAGAATAAAAAGTGTTTGGAAAGGGTTGATTTGCTAGATTTAGAAGTCAACTTATATGAGGCTTGCTGGTTGATGTGTGGCTGTACACAATTATATCCTTAGGCTGGGCTGCCCATGGCATTGGGTTACTACTGGACCAGAGGTTCTCAGACCTTAAACCACAGAGCCCATTTATTCTCTGCTCCCCCTTTTCACCTAGCCTCAAGGACTCAAGCCATGCTTATGGCATCATAAACAGCCAGATGAACCTTCTTCCATTCAGCATAAATAGCATTAGTGTTGTACACCGACTCTGTAGAGTTTCCACAAAAGCAGAGATCTGATTTTCTCTTAGCTTATACAGCTTCATCGTGTTCAATATCTGGGATGCTTTTGAAATGCTACAGATTATCACTCCATGGGCTAGTCCAGCTAAGCAATGCTGAGAAGCTAAAACTGAAGTCCACTTTGTTTCCTTCAGTGAACTTTTATTCCATCAAGTCTACTGACTATCTGTTGTAGCACCAATGCACTGCACATGCCAAGCTAAAACATGAGATTTATGCACAAGACTCCCTGCTTTTTCTTAATGAGGACCTACTTTTGACTTTATTTTTTTAAGTCTTAGACTTATAGATGAAGAGCATGTGGTATTGGTGAAGGCTGAAGGTTGACAAACAACCCTCAAGTAAGGTCTGGAAGTTGTTAATGGGTTTAAGACAGACCTAGCCAGGCTTCAGATGCATGAGAATCCCAGCTCTATCCCCATTTCTCACGAGAACATTGGGTGCTATGGAGACTCCAGATAACTCCCCCAAAATTAAATACTGATATGCCAAGCCCCAGAGCACTTGAATACATTTCGATTCCCTCGTCTCTCTGGAAGTTCATTTCACACATGGTGGTGATAACAGGCTGCCACTCCCACACCCTCTGTCAGGATTGAATTTGGTCCTCTTTTCCATAAACAATGATCTTCTCCATAACAGTAGGAAAAAAAATCCCAATTCTCTGACCCACTGCAAAACAAGTAACTGAACATCCAGTGAGCTCCATCTCTGCTCTGAGAAGATAGTAACATGAAAACAGGTGTAAAATAATTAGCCCCATGGTCTCTACAAGCGATGCTGGGAGCAGTGCGGCCGCCCCTAGCCTGCGGTAAAACTGGCAGAGTCACGCTGCCAACCACAAGCCACTGATGAGCCTCCAAAAGCACCATTTTCTTCCTTTTATGGGGCACACACTCTCCCAAAAATTATCCTGAAGACATTTAAGAGAACAAAACAAAAAACTTAGCTTCTTATTAAACACTTGCCATGACCTCCCAGCTAGAGCGCGGCAGCCAGGAGCACTGCGCCAGCCGGGCCAAACATGGGGCTGGGCCGGGAAGGGCCGCCAGGCGCTTATTAGCTGTTGTCTTCAGGGGACAGCAAACACAAGGCTTTCTTCCTCTTGCAAAAGTCAGGCCAGAGATTCAGACAAACAAATCACTCCTTTCCGAACTAGAAAAGTGCCTGGCTTTCCTTGGCTACTCTGCACTTTTCCCCTTAATCTTTCAGATAAGCCAGCCCCTGGGCCCAGGTTTAGGTTCTTAACAGGGGCCTGCTGCTTTGGTGTTCCCTCCTTCTCTGGAAGGCTCAGTGGGTCCTCTTCGGGGGAAGCGTTTCACCAAATCACTCCACCTTTTCTGTATCCATCCCCCTAATGCAAGAATATCCTCCTCATGTCTCAGTAACCGTGCCCTTAAACTCATTTTCTGTCCCTTCCTCCCTCCCTTCCCCTAACATTTGTTTTCCATTTCACTTTTGCCCCTTTTACCAGCTCTCGGTAACAGGTCCCCATTGCCCCTTCCTCTGAGTCTCAGCTTCAGCTCCTCCAATGGACTAACCTTCTTGCCTTCATGTCTGAATAGTCTTTCCTCCCGTACATGACAGAAGATACTTTTTCTCTAATTATTAGAATCAACTAGTGAAATGTTTATAGACTATAAAATGCATATAAAGTTGACTCAGTAAGCATTCATGAAAAGGTCTAACTTAAAAACCATCTTAGGATAATCTAGTAATAAACAGCCCCTAGAGTGGTAGAGGGCCTGTTGGGGAAATGTTTGCTTGTGGTTCTAGAGCACTATAAAATCATGCTGCTAGCCTCATTAACCAGTAAAGCAACCAGAATGCTAACTTCAAGCTGTTGGTATCATGCTGCTTACAATCACAGCATTTTCATGGAGTGGGCTAAGTTTAATCTTCACAAGGACCAATGCTGTATTTTTAACAGTTAAAGTGCTGGCTGTCCTGAAAAATGTCTTGGGGACACAGACACACAGAACAAAGCACCCAACAAAAAGCTTTCTGGAACACGACCTTTTCCAATTCTCATAAACACCAGCATTGGTGCTGGAGGGCCTCTGTGGTCAGCCACACAAAGTAGGAGCTTTAAGACCACTAGCATGAGGCTAATGGGGAATGTGAACGCCCAAGCCTTCAAAAGCACAGGAACTTGACTCGGGGCCACGCTGAGAGAATCTAAGGCAACCCTCACTGACCTGCTGTGAACGGGTTTCCCTTCTGACCTCTGATCCAATTCCTCTTCTGCTTCTGGTCCTGGCCCTCCAACCGGCTGTCCTCTTGGCTTGGGGCTGGTAATCAGCTCCTGGCCCTGGGCAGATGCAGCTGGACTGAGATTTGGGCCTGTCTGGCACTCTGGGCTTACTGCCCACCAGCTGTGGGCCCTCACTGGCTCTTTTTGCCTGGGATAACCTGTTTTAAATCTTATGTTTATGATTCCAAATAGCAGAGCACACTCTTTCCATCAGATCAGTGGCTTTTGATTATTAGCATCATCTTGGGCGCTTCTGAAAATACCAATTCCCATGCCTCACCCCAGGACTACAGAATCAGAAGTCCAGGGCTATATTACCGTCACATTAGAAACCTAACTATGTACATGGAGAGAGTGTATATGTCCTATGTATACAAAATATTATAAGCATTGAATATATGTTATATACATATACATATACACTGAGTGGCCAGATTATTATGATCTCTGAATGCATAATAATCTGGCCACTCAGTGTGTGTGTGTGTGTGTGTGTGTGTGTGTGTGTGTGTGTGTATTAGAGGCTCGGTGCATGAATTAGTGCATGGGTGGGGTCCGGCCAGCCTGGCCAGGGGGAGGGGACATGGGCAGTTGGCCGGCCTGCCTGCTGGTCGAACTCCTGGTCGAGGGGACAATTTGCATATGTGCCTTTTATTATATAGGATATACACTGAGTGGCCAGATTATTATGCATTCAGAGATCATAATAATCTGGCCACTCAGTGTAAATAGGGCCTGCTTTCTCATTTTTTCCTCTCATTTCTCCTTGGCCCATTGAAATGTCATTGCTGACCAGGGCCAGTCCTCAGAGCAGCATCTGGGAACCTGTATTGTAACCAACAGGGGAACCAGTGTGCGTGTCTCATGAACACACACAGGCCTGTGTGTGTTCATGAGACACGCACACTGGTGCCCCCCAGGGAGTGAACGGTTCTGAGATATGCCAGCCCGTGGCCCGGGGAAGCCACTTGCCCGTAACTGCTCCAAGGGAGTAGGAGATGAACTGCCCTCGAGTGAGGCTTCCAAATAGCTTTGCGTGCTGGGACACTCAGAAGTTTCAGGAAGGCAGTGCTCGGGGTCGAGGCTCTGTGTATAAAATGTTCAAACATCCTTTGGAAGGAAGCTCCCAGACAAGCTGCTTGCAGATGCAATGCTCCCAGTGACATCCAGGCCCTGCCTTGCATATTCCCCCAGCAAAACCTGAGAGATAAAAGGGGACTCATTTCCCCAGTAAAAGGACCAAGGGTCTGGTTAATCCTTTTCTCCACCACAGTGTTTTGTAGACAAAATGAGGGCCAATTGGCCAGGTAGTTGTAGGGCTCAGAAATCAAGCCCAGGCACAGCCCTGGGCCAGATCCAGGAGGCCCTCAACCAGTGGCGGCTACTGTCAGCCCAGCTTCCCCCGAGGTCCTCCAACACGCATTTTGTTTTAAGGATCCTATAAAAACCTACTGTTCAACTTGATGTTGATATTCACTCCCCATTTTTTCCTGAATTCATCTATTCATGAATAGTAGCATTATATTCAACTTTGCAAGTGGAGTGCCATTATAATTCCCTGCGTGTTCATAAAAGATTGGTTATGCTTGAGACATACAATCAGACATATTATCAAAGAGAGTCATTAGAATATTTTCCAGGAAAAGAGGAAACGGTCAACTTTTAATTCTCTTATATCAACGTGCCAGAGTAGTGGAGAAAATAATTTGATAGCTGGAGACAAAAAAAAAAGTTTTTTTATGTTTTGTTTTTAAACTCTTGGAATACACATACACACAGATGAAGACTTTTCTAATTTTTATTTTCACATATATCCGCTCTAGGTGGAAAGGTAGTTTAGAAGCATCTGGGTGTCAGATTGGGATGAAATGCATTGCAAACAGAAGTTAAAAATATCCTTAACTTTTGCAAGGCACAATGTAAGTGGGCACAAGGAAAGGGACAGACAGATGGACAGTCCAAGTCCCTTGGTCCTGGGCTCATTAGCCTCCTCCCCACCTCAGTGGAGGACTGGTCTGATGAATAGGCTGAACCTGCCTGAGGAGGGTGAAGAGGCCCAGCTCTGGGCAGAGGACACTTTAGCATTTTTCCTCTGGTCTTTTCTCTTATGCTTCTTTCTACATCATTGATATTACACTTGATGTTACATTCTGCACCCTCATTTTTCTTAACATTAAACATTTTCCCATACTACTAAAACCTCTTTATAAACAAAACATACATTGCAGTGTTGACTGAATAATACTTCCTCTAAAGAGATGCACTGTAATCTCCATTGTCACAATATTCTGCATGGATGTTCCCCCCAAGTTTCCCAGATTACAAATCTACACTGCAAGGAATAAATCTGTTTAGCTAATAAACATCTCAAGAGAGTGTGCTGTGACCATGATGGGTACAAAGGAAATGAAATGCTCCTCAGCTTGAGAATGGAAGCCTGCTCCCAAGTGTGAAACCTGGATTTCACTCAAACTGAAAAGGCGCATGAACACACTCTACAGGATGCAGTCATGAACCCACTTACCTACACAGGTGGTTATTTGTGGTCTAAACAAAGAGGACATAATGCAAGCATGTTCAGACGTGCACATGGCAATGATACTCAAAGGGTTCAATGCATACCATGCCTGGTGTGCCTGACAAAGACTTGCTTCGAAAGCTAGGTCACTCTTGCTGAATGTCCAAGTCAGGAGTATGGCTCTTGTCTGACTCCCAAGAAGGTTTGGTTTACAGGCCAACCTAATTGCGTATACTACTCAGCTCCCAAAAGAGACAGTAACTATGCATTTATGTCCGAAGCACTTATTAACCTGGTCCTCTATTTCAGGCAGTGGACTAGGCACATTGGGGGTACATACTCAATAAGCCACATTGCCACACCCTGAAAGATAGCCTGTAATTTCATGTTCAGATGCAAGAGAGCAGTGAGGTGGAGTAAGTGTGGGTGTCAGGCTGCTCAGGCTGTGTCTGGCCCCACCCACTCACTTAACTCTTCAACCTTAGTTTCCTCATTTGCAAAATGAGGGTAATATTAGTTCTTACCTCAAAGACTCACCATGGAGATAACTTGAAGTAATGTGTGTAAAGTACTTAGCCTAGGGTCTAGCTCTGATAAGACCTCCATGGCATTATGTCTTATCAACTATTTGTAACTATAACTATACAGCAAAGCAGATGTGACTGCTTAAGGGCCTTGGTAAAAATAGAGAAAACTGACAAGGGAATTCAGACATTGTCCCAGTGGGAAACGCAAGGCATCACGGATGGTGCCACCTGAGTAAGGCTTCACTGCCAGGCAGGAATCCTACAGGCAGGTATGGGCTGTGGGGGAGGCGACATTCAGACACAGAAGGGGTCAACAGTTGGCAGGAACTGAGAAAGCACCAAGGACCGGGGAGCAGCTCACCCCAGTTTGCTGGAGTGTGCAAGGCTACCAGGGAGCAGGGGTGCCGGGGGCTGGGACTGGTTGAAACTAACAAGCCAAGAAGTTTTATTCCATGTGTTGAGTGATCTAGATTCACAAATATGATGATGAGTTGCACCTTTGAGGAGTAAGACTGGAAAAATGAGAAGTGACGTTGTGACGGTCACTGGGGAGCAGGTGACAAGGTGTTCCAGGGCAAAGGCAGGGCACTGCTGGAATGTGAGAGGATGCGGGCCATCCTCCCTCTGCTCTGACACACTGTGCTGTGACTAGAGGGGCATTTTCTGCCTGGGACACTTCGGTGATAGACCCCCCTTGCGAAGTTAGAAAATGTCTGGAGAAGAACATAAGTATTTCTTAACACTGTTCCCTCTGCTGAGAGATGAGATAGGTGAGGAGAAGCGCACCCCAACAAGTGTGCAGGTACAAGAGCCCATACCCTCTATTAGGAAACGGAGTGGCTTAGCTGCTCCCAATCTCTCTGCATGAGAGCAGGAGGCCCCGGGCTCAGTCAAGGAGACTGGACGAGGGATGGTCATTAGGTCCTACGTCATCAGGGTTACAAGGGCGAATGAAGAACTGGAATGTTTTCCAAGTACAAAGAAGACTTTATGAACAAAAAGGAACTAGTTATCTTTCTGTGATGACGTGGAATACATTTCTGCCTGGAGAAGGGTCTGAGGCAGAATGACATCGAAAGTCATCATAGAGATGCATTTCCAAATTTTGCCTTAGAAACCATCAAATGGCAGCCACACCCCTGGAGTGCTCATGAATCAGCAGTGGAACATGAGGCACAGCTGGTCCAGAGCAGGGATTTTCTTTGACTCTCAACAATAGTTCTTAGACCACAGGCATAGCTGTATTCTCTCCCCACCTTCTACCTCTTTCTGCTGGTGGAACGCATCCTTTCCAGAAGTGAGCCTGGTTAGCCCCTGGCAGGCTGTGATACCTCTCACATCCACCTTTTTGCTGGCTCTGAGATAAGACTTACATAGCTACCATGGGAATTTGGGCTTCTGGAAATGTCACAGTGTTTAGGCTGTGAAGAACTTCAACTGAGCTCAGCAACAGACTTCACCATTGTTGGAAGTATACATTTGAGAATACTGCTAATGTTAGACACATGTTACAGGTCAGTTACACACAAAACAAGGGAATGCTGGATGGAGTCATTGCTCACCTTTCAAAACAACTTTCAAAGACGGCAAAATACGGTACAAACACAGAACCTATATCATCTATTAACAGTGACCATTTTGAAAGATCCCTATCTCGCCTTCTATCTCCCAGTGCTTGCCTTCTTAGGAATGTCATCCACATTCCACATTCCACAATCAATATTCAAACGCAGGAAGGCAGAAGGAGAGGGGTATATGTGCTGTATGAGAAAGTGCCCTGTAATGGGAGTTGTTACATTTATTTCTCTACAACAGTAAAAGCATTAGGTTGTGTTGCTGGCACTATCAATTTATCCCTAGTTTACTTCTCTCTGTACTTGAATCTCTGATGTAAACCCAAGTAAAGAAGAGAAGGGCTTGGAAAACTGTTTCCTATGGGACTTTCTATCAGGGGACAGTCCAGGAAACTATGTTGGGGATCACACAAGTTGAAAAGTGAGCTTGGGTTTTAAAAATAGCTCGTGCAAGTTCTAAAATCCATTTCACAGCCTATAGGTGAAGTGTACATACTATGTATGGGGTGAATAAGCATTTCCTGGTTTAATATTGCTTATGTAAAGCAAGAAAAAAAGGTATAAGGACTAAAAAGGGAGATGTAAAGCCCTCATTTGCAGGTAACATGATTGCATATGTAGAAAATATGAACAAATCTATAGTAAACTTTTAAAATTAATGAGTGAGTTTGGGAAAGCACTAACCACAAAAAAGATTGATAAATTGGACTACATTAAAATCACAGGACATCATTAAGAGAAAGAAAAAGTAAGCCACAGAGTAGAAAAAAGTATTTTTAACACGGAACCAAACAAGGGTGTGTATGTAGAAAAAAAGAGCTCCAAGTCAGTACAAACACAGACACTAACAGAAAAATGGGCACAAGACTCAAACCAGCATATCATAGGAGAGAATATCCAAACGGCCAATAAGTATATACAGACCTCATTAGTAATCAGGGATATACAAATATTGTGAGAGTAAATATAAGATACCAAAATTTTCTGTTGATTGTTTTGAGTTAGTTTTTGGAATATTGCCTCATCCCTCCTACTATCCTTGGTCTCAGAAACTTGGCTCTGTGGTTGTAAATGACTGGAATCTGAGACCTGTTGGGGTGTGTTAGCACACCTCCCTGCCTACCCTCTCATGGAGCTGTTGGGGTCTGTTGGCCCATTTCCCTGCTCACTCTCTCATTACCACAGCAGTCAGGGTCTGGTGAATGAGGGTCAGGCATGAGTTCTCGTGGGTCAAGGCAGTTGAGCCCAGGCAGATTGCCTAATGGCGTCAGTTCTGTGGTGGACTTGACCGCTATTGACAAGCAGAGAAAATTATGACTTCCTCCTCTTTTCAGCAACATGAAAACATCTGAGAACACTAAAATGGAAAATTGCTGCAGTAAAATCTCTGAGAAGACTAAAATGGAAAATTGCTGCAGCAAAAATATTATGGAGGTTTGGGGTAGGTTTTCTATCTCTCAAGTAATCTTGTTCTACAACTTTGAGGATGAGTCTCAAGGAATTGGAGCTATATAGTACCAATTGCCCTGGGTCAGCAACTTGTACTTTGTTATGCCCTGGCATTATCATGCAGTTTTACTGGTATATTTTAACTCCAGTATAAAATGTTCAAGCTGATCTTTGGAAGATATGTTAAGAGCTTTGGGATCTTTCTAGAAAAAAAAAAAAGGCATCAGCACATTTCCTTTTGTAAAAACCTCTATGGGAAGAAAACAATATTATGGACTCCAAAAGAATCTGAACACCCAGGGATTATTTAAATAGCATTTGAAGAGTGGCTATTTTATGTAGAATTTAAGATGTAAGACACACCACAGAGGAATGTAGGCAATGAAGACTCCAAGACGGTCTAATAGCCTGATTACCAAACTATGTCGGGAGGAATCAGTCAGCCAAAATAGGTCAGTTGCCAAGAAAGGGAACCCTACTCCCAGCTGCTGGTAGAATATGCTTCTTAATTGCTGTTTTGGAAACTAATTGCTCTCAGGAAAAGCATCTAACAGGAGCTCTTTGATTCAAAGGAGCAGGCTGAATCATCTTGCTACACGTAAGCCATGTGTGGGACCTCTATGGCACCACCTTGGGACGCACTCTAAATAAATCTAATAATGCCCCCTGGCCCACAGAAGCATTTCAGGAGGGAGGGGGATGGTCAATACTGGAAACCTGGAAAAAAACAAAGAGAATCCCAAAAATATTGGCCTGAGGAGGTGTTAGCCCATTTTCAGAGTCGCTTAGATGACTTGTGAACAAGCAGATGGGGAGTCACAATAGATTTCAAGGGACTTGCCCCAATCAAGCTGACATTCTGGCTGGGAAGGGCTCTGGCACAGTATTATTCCTCCCCCACTGCCCACCATCTCCCAGCTTCATTCCAACTAGCCACCCACCTACACAATGAGGCACCCAAGTAAAACACAGTGTTATAGCAGTATCTTTCCGCGCTGGCCCTGAAACCTTACCCGCTTCTAAACGCTGACATGTCAGTTGTCTGCTTAGTGACCGTTATAATACTGAAAATTCCTTTATTTAGCTTGCTTGCGATGAAGTCATGCAGCTATAAGAGTGACTTGCAAAACAAAATCAAGTTCCATTCTCAGTTAAAGGGGAAGTGGAAAGTCTTGAAATCTTTCATGGTAAAGCTTCTGATCCATCACATTTCATTGGAAAATTGTTATAGTGCTCTCAAGTTTTAAAAAAGCAATTCATATTTATAGAAAAACAAAACACACAGTGTTGGTTTGGCAGCTGAAGTAATAATACACTTACTGAATCTGTCATATTTGGTTTTGCCATTAACAGTGATGCAAAGCTGGCTTCATCATACTGTAGACTGCTACACTTTTTAAACTCCTCCTCTACTCACCATGGAAGTATACACTTTGCTGGTTTTACCTGGGGGAAATCACTGAGAGCTTCTCTTTTTAAAAAAAATAGATTTTTATTGGTTTCAGAGAGGAAGGGAGAGGGAGAGAGAGAGAAAAATCAATGAGGAGAGAGAATCATTGATTGGCTGCCTCCTGCACACCCTAAACTGGGGATCAACCCCACAACCCAGACATGTGTCCTGACCAGGAATTGAACCTTGACCTCCTGGTTCATAGGTTGATGCTCAATCACTGAGCCACACTGGCTGGGCAAGAGTTTCTCTTTTCTTACCAATGTCATGGCAGTCATAATACTTTCTTGGGGTGCTTGATAACACTAAATGGTAATGTCCGTGGAACTATGTGAGTCTGAAATAATTTGCTTGGAACAAACATTTCAAGATAAAGAAGGGCCCGGCACCAGCTTTGTCACAATCTAGCGACATTATCATGTTATTGAATTCCTCCTACTTTCCTTTTCTTCAGCCGTAAACAGGGATGACTGCACCTGCCCACCCTATTGACAAGGCGGCTATGAGGATTACATGAGAGAAAGGCTATGCAGCTTTTCTTTGAAAAGTACAAAGAACTAGGACAAATATAAAGTATCAGTAACAAGAAGGAGAGGCAGTGATTTTCTATCCTATCCAGGGGCACTGAGATAGCTTAACCCTCTGAATACCACATTTTATAACTCTGTCTGGCTGACCCTATCTTCTTTCATTCTCTCTTCAGAACCACCCCACTCCCAACCTTGCCCCTTCCTCACTATTGTCTAAGTCTTTTAAGAAAGCCTTTGAGTCACATCTCAGCTTTCTGGGTTCTCTAAGTTAGGTATTCAGGAATTTGGGCTTTTCAACTTCAAAAAAATCAAAACTCAGGTTGACTCAAGGTGATATCAGGGAGGCGGGAACGGAATTGTCCTTAGACATGTACAGGACAATGGAAGAATAAATGTGGTGGTGCCTCACGTTGTTTTAAATTTAGTATATCTTTTAAAACACTAACATTAAAAAAAATGTGGTACCCCAGGGGTTGAAGTCATAAGTAACTTGTTTAAAGGTCTAAACTTCTCCGTTTGATTTATTCCTGCATGTGGTACTATCTCTTTACCTGGTTATGAACTTTAAACACATTGAGCTAAAACAGAAGAAAGATTTATTTTTTGCTATAATATGGGACCTCAAAGAAGTCTGAGCTTTGTCTCTGGTATAGTTCTATGAAGATCAAAGGGTTTTGGCTTCTTGATAGAATGTTCTGTTCACCATTTCCAAAACAAACTTTTAAAAACAGCGAATCATGTAATTTACTAAAAAATGATGTAATCTATAAAATTACTTAATTAGTGAAGTTAAGATGACAACATTCGTTTATCAAGGCTGACTCTGGGCTAGGGATTGGGTGTTAATTCTAACAGGAACTAGCTGTACAGTTACAGGCGTGTCTCTGTACTTCTCTGGACCCCAGGCTCCGTATGTTTATAAGAAATTTGGAAGAGTTTATCCCTGAATTCCTATCTGCCTTTGAGCTTTTACATCTAATTAACTTTTTCAGTATTAACTGAAGACTTCTCGCTGTTGTTTACTGAAGACAAAGTCATAATTATTAGTATAGATTAATGAGGCTTATGGCACACAATTTATAGTTCTACCATCACCTAATGATCATTTAAAATATTGACCCCTTGTTGCCCTGGCTGGGTAGCTCAGTTGGTTGGAACATCCTTCCATACACCAAAAGGTTGGGGTTTGAGGCAACCAATTGATATTTCTCACATCACTATTGCTCTCTATCTCCCCTTCCCTCTCTCTCTAAAATCAGTAAGGCCCGAAGCATGGAGGCATGGAACAAACTGACATACCTTGATGTGGGGGTGGGGAGACAAGGAAAGAGAAACCAAAGAAATTATATACTTATATGCATAGCCCATGGACATGGAAAATAGGATGGTGAAGACCTGGGGGTGGGGGTGGGTAGGAGCTGGGCAGAGGGGAACAAAGGGGAGAAAATGGGAGACATCTGTAATACTGTCAACAATTAAATAAAATGAAATCAATAAAAACATTTCCTTGGGTGAGGATAAAAAAATAAAATAAAAAAATATTGACTTTTTCATAATAACATTTCAGGAAAATGTTATAAAAATCTATTTAGACTTAACTAAGTTGAAAGGAATTTAATCATTCTGTGTATGTGACCAATGAAAGCTGTTTTTATGTTCACAATTTTGTTTTAAAGGGTGACTTTTAAAAAGTGATGGCTAAGTACTAAAACTTCACTCGGAACAAGTGCCTTAACGAATTACGAAAACAAAATTAGTGGGGTGTGGGTCTATTTCTCCAGAATTGTTGGGGGGAATTTTAATGCTTTAGTGACACCCACAGAATAAATTCCACTCTTGAATCAACATGAACCAACTACTTCAAGCGGAATTTCTTCATTTTTCCTTTCAATTTCCCATGTCTGGCTCTTCACTATAAAAAGACATGCACTTACAAATCATCTGGGACTATTTAAGAAGATCACTCTGAAAGCACTCTTCAATCTCTTGCCTTCTAATGACAAGAACTGATTGTTAAAGGTAGGGTCATTTTGACCCTGAGACGATGAGCCAGGAAGGATGGCTGGGTGGCAGTGGTGATGAACCCACTGCAATCAATGATGTGGGGAGATGTTAGTCTTCAGTGTCTAATGTGGGTGACTGAATGTGCTGAGCCGTGGGGTGTGTGAGGCACTGAGCAAATGGAAGGAAGCCAGTGGAGGGAAGTGAACTAAACTAAGCAGAGTAGCTGGTGAAGTCAAGATGTGGATGGTCAGGAGCCCTCTTGATCGCAAGCCACAGAAGCAGGTGAAATGGGGGTCCTGGGGAAGAGGGTAACTGAGGTAAGCAGACCAGCTGATGTGCATACAAGGGAACAGGGCAGAGGTGTCTGAAGCTGAGACTACATGTAACTATGAGTTCAGCTTCAAACTTCTGGGGGGTAGGGTGGTAAATATGACCAGGTTTTAGCTTGAATTCAAACTTATCTATCCGTGGTTAAGACTTTTTGGTCATAAATTGGTTGTGTTTTTCAGTTGGCTTTATGAGCTGCCATCTGAGATCGAGTTTCATTGGTTTCTCATGGTAATACAGTATTATTCTCATGGTGCCATGCAGATTAACAGGCTGACAATCAGGAACAGATTAGGAATCAAGGTGTTGGATGTGAATGGATCCTAGTGGGCACGACTCAGCAGAGTAAGAGTCACTAAGGAGGCAGCTGGACATGGTGTGGGGACTGAGGAAGAGTCCTAGTCAGGCGTGCAGCCCCTTTCTGTGGAATCTATGTTGTTGAGGCTGCAGGAGTCTCCCGAGAAGGGGGCCCATGCAAATTGGGGTCAATGAAAACTCAGGTAACTGATATCCATAAACAGCCTATTTAAGACACTTCCTGTGGCCCAAAATATGCTGATGAGAAAGAGGCTGAAGGAGCTGTCTCTACATTGGAAAATGAAGAATTACCTGCCAAGGCTTCATGACTGAGGGATGCAGAGGGAGTTGGAGGAGTGTGCTGTCACTGGAGAGAGTGGCAAGGAGAGGACATGCTCAAGTTCAAGTGGTCATTGAGTTCAGAGGAAAAAGCAGTAATCACAGAACCTGCTGGGGATGTTTAGTCCTAATAGGCACTGTGTTCAGTGCCTTACATACATTATGAAATGTATTCCTCTTAGCAACTAGCTGAGGGAAGACTGTAACCTCACTTTATAGAAGAGGAAAACAAGGGCCACCCAAAATGAAAGATCTAGCCCCAGGTTCTAGTTCATGACTGATGGAGCCCGATTTGAAGCCACGTGAGCTGGACTCTGAGGTCATAGCTCCTCACCTTGGGCAATGGGCAGGTAACAACCTGAGTTAGAAGCTAAGGACTGAAAGTTCTGGGACAGGACACAGCCATAATGTGGGAGACGCCTGTTCCTGCTGCTCTACCACGTGCGAAGTACAAAGTCTGTCCCTTGAAGCGGAGAGGAGGACTTCCTGGAATAAGGAGTCTAAAGAAGTGTAGAGACAACAAAGGGACAAATGGATTAAAGTCCACAGAGGAATCTTCCCATTACTGCACCCCCACAGTCATTGTTCAATTCAAGAATTCTCTATCGCCACTAATCTTCCAAGATGATTTCCCTTGTAGACATTTAGATAATATGTCTGCCTTCTTAATCTTGGCTTTCTTTTCTACTACTTGATTGTCTGACATGGAATTTTCCAGAGGACTCCGTTTCATAAATGCTTTAACTGGAGACCATCAAATACATAATTGACCATCACTAGGGAAAACCAAGTGTCACTCCACGAGAAACAGAACTGCCTCTAACAATGAAGAAAGATAACTGGGGGTGGGGGTGTGGGGGCTGTGCTTTCAACTTCATTTCAAAAGGAAACAGGCTTCAAGGAGACTCTCCATGAAGCAGGAGTGTTGTTTTTTTTTGTTCTGTTCTGTTTGTTTGTTTCTAATAATTGGTTCTAAACAGTTATTCAGAAATGTGTTGATTTCTGATCACTAGATACACCTTTGTTTTAAACTTTGTTCAGATGATGAGCTAAGGTTGATGGTGTGAAGAAGACCCATTTTCATGGGAGTAAGTGGGTTTTTGTGAAATAGGCCATGATGCCCCTTCTTCCATTCCTTCTCCTTGCTCCTCGAACAAGCTGTTTTCACAAGGGGCGAACTTGCTCTCAGGTAGGACATGTCCCCAAAGCCTTGGCCTCACATGTCAAAAGATAAACTGCTTTGTAAAGGAGAAATTCCTTAACACTTCTAGAGACCAGCCTATGAAAATGCTCTTTCCCTCCTAGGGCTTTTCAAAACTTGCCTGTGCAAGCAAGTGTGGTGTGATTCCTGCAGCATTTTAGAGATTGGCAAGTCATTCCAGGGGCAAGCGAGCCCTGGTTACACATTCTATCAATTTCTAGGAAGCGACTATTCTAAGGAAAAACAGAATCCCAAGGCTCTAGAAACAGTGTCTAGGACTTCTCCCCAAATTGTGGGCCCTGGACCAGTGGCATTCCATCCCTGGAGAGTGGATTGGAAATGCAGAGTGTCAGGTTCCGCCCAGATCTGCTGAATCTCCATCTGCTGAATCAGATCTGGGGTCTGCACAGCACTGCTCTGGCCTGGCTCTGCAGATTCAGCCAGGACTGGCGAGTTTTGCCCGATTTGGTTTCTCAGGCATCCAGGTGAGAAGTTATCACCTACTTATAGGTCTCACTCCTTGTCAGGGATCAGAGTTTACAGGAAACAGTAACTTCTCAGGCTAGCACCCTTTCCCTTAAATCTTCTCACTATCATGGGCCCAGTAGGGCGAGACTCTTGAAAGAGCAAGTCCAGTTATCACTTTGCTTGCTAACTGGGGGATTTTGATTGATAGCCACCACCCATTCCCACAGACTGTGTGATTTTGGTCATTGGTTCGCTTTCCATATTCTTACTCTTGTCAGACCATGAAGCTGAGTTTCCGGAAGCACAAAGGAGGTCACTGGCCGACCGCTTCTGCCCTCCAGAAAAAGTTCAACTCAGTCCATAGACTGCTCATTGGCCAAATGCCTGACTTCCCTTTGGGGCTGAAGCTCAAGAGAAAAAGAAAATGCAGGCTATGAAATAGTTTGGCACTCTGTCTTGCAGTGGAAGCATATTTTGCCTTAGTTTGATTTTGTAGATAAGCCAACGTCTGTCTACCCCAGTAGTTTTTAATCTAGCAATTTAAACTGAGTGAAGACAATGAAAGAACTCCTCATCGGTTGACCTCAGGTGCATATTTCTGAGGGATGGCACTGAGCATAATGATTTGTACTGTGATTCTGAACAAAAAGGGCCCCAAAACTTAGTGTTGGTTCTGACCAGGACTCCCGACTTTGTTCTTTCTTCCCTTCTGCTGGTATCTATCTGTCTGTCCTGTGAGTTAGATCCCAGTTCAACCTTGCACTGGGTACTGGAGAGTCAGCATGCCCATGACCTGGTCCCTGCCCTCACAGGACTCAGGGGGCCATAATCAGGTTTGGGGGAAGAAGAAGCCCTTTTTCCTTTAGGAGTTTCTTACTGTATCCCTGCGTGTCCTCCCATTATGAGCACAGAGGGGTAGGAAGAGAAGACACCTCTGAGCCATTGTCACCGGGTTTCTCTGCCTGGGAGAAAGACCCTCCAATTGGCCCACAGCTCCCATGACACTCACTCATTTAAACCCTGGGTTTCACAACTGGGGAACGAGTATTTGTTAAAGAGACCTAGTCAACACAACTGACTTAGAAAAGAAAAAGCACACAGCAAGACCGGTGCCAGCTATCCATACAGCATCCCAACATCTTCAGATAGGCAGCCTCCTCTCACACAGATGTTCTCCTCCTCCTGGGCCTTGGATCAGAGCCTGCTCACAGTTCCCCAAACAGAGTATGCAGAAGAGAAAAGGCAGAATAACTAGCGAGACTCAACCCATCCTATCTTTGGGATCTAAACCAGTGATATGGCTACAGGCTCTCAACCTCTTTGAGAAATGTCACCTCCACCATAGAATTCCAGGTTTTCCCAGGATTAATATCTTTGTCTATTTGCTTCTCTAAGACTGAGAGATATAGTTCAGTAGCCCTGGGGGGGGGGGGGGGTGGGAGGGAGAAGAGGGTTGGTGCAAAATGAGAGGTTGGGCTCAACGTGTCAGACTGAAACATTGAAAAGGGGTCCCTTTCTTTGAGCCTGCCTCTGGGTGTCCTCCCTCCTGAGCAGCTGACCTTGCCCAGGTGGCCTTGGCAGCCTTCTGATCATGCCACCATTCTCATTTGTTTAGAAACCTGAAATATCTTTAGCCTTCCCATGGAATGGTTACATAACACATAGTTTAATAAAATTCTTTAAGCACCGCTGGGCAGGTCACTGTGCCAGGGGAGGACACAATGATGCACGAGCCATGTTCTGAACCCTCCAGGAGTCGGAGTCCAGCAGAAAGGAGGAAGAGCAGTGGCTAGAGATGGACCCTGATCAGAGTAGTTTAGACCCCCTGTCTCCAATTCTCCATGTCCTGGAGTCTCCCCAACTCACTGAATCTGTGACCCCAGCACTGTGAGAAGAGAGGGGCCTAGGGATCTCTAATTAGATAAGGCCATGGGCAAGACTTAGCCTTGGTGGCATCTGAGGGCTTAACCTCAGGACCCTCCCAGAGACAGTCTACTCGGCCAGGCTTCTGAGTTACAGCTTCTCCTACCCCCTCCTCGTCTTGAGGCTTCCATTCCCTATTTTCTTCCTGAGAAACCTTGTGCAGTCCCATGGCCTCAGGAGAGGCACCGACTCTGTGACGACCTCATTTATATCTCCAACCCAGGCCTTGCTCCTAAGCTTCACTTCTGCATGTCCATGCTTGACCCAGAGGAAACTCACACCAGCACACTCAGAGTCCACTCTATCAGGGAGTGGTCAGCATTTGCCAGAAAGCAAGACACACATCCAGAGGAGACATGCAGAAGTGGGGAGACCGAGTCTGAGGGGGAGAAGTACAGGAGGACCCATGGCCAACTGGCCCAGGTGCCCCTTTGGTTTGAGCTGTGACTCACTTCTTCTAAACCTGACATTAACCATTAAAGCCTATCACCAAGAAAACAAAACTGAGCTTTAAAATAATAGCTTAAAAAAGTACCGGGATATTATTGTCTCAAATAGGAAGGAAACTACCACATATATTATCATATGGATGAAGCTTGAAGACACAACACTAAGTAAAATAAGCCAGTTACAAAAGGACAAATATTGTGTGATTCCACTTACATGAAGTCCCTAAAATAGGTTCACTCCAAGAAACAGAAAGTAGAACAGACATTGTCAGGGGCTGGGGAAAGGGAAATGGGGAGTCTGTTTTTAATGGCGACAGAGTTTCAGTTTGGGATGATAAAAAAAATTCTGAAGTTCTGGAGATGGATGGTAAGGCTGGTTGCATAACAATGAAAATGTTCTTAATGCTATGAACTGTACATTTAAAATGGATGAAGATATTTAATTTTGTGTTATGTGTATTTTACCACAGTTAAAAAAAACAAGTATAAAAGAATCAACACAGGTTTGCACTACATATACAAGAGACCTAAAGTGACATTAATAAGATTGTTTCCAAATGTTTAGTTTACAAACACTGTATTTGTTGTATATGTGGTGTATGAATCATGTATCAAGATTTTATTTTTTACTTCAGGAAATTTACCTATTTTTTTTAACACATAAAATGCTTAGAAAGAATAAAGATCTGAAATAAATTTTTTTAAATGTGAGGAACTAAGAAAAACCTCAGGAAGTCTGTCTTTCTTTCTGTTGATTCTTAGACTCCAGCTAATTAACCCAACGAAAAGGACAAGCCAACAAGAAGACAAAACTGTTCACTGACTCAATAGCCTTTGTCTTCTTTCCTTAACTCAAGAATTAGAAGAATAAAGATTCTGTAAATGGTACGGTAGAAAAAAGAAAAAGGCACTTGAAAAACTTGATGAAATATACACATACATACATATATACATATGTATATACATACATACATATACATACATACATATACATATATATATATATAAAACCTCCTTTTAAATACATTTATTTTCCTATGAGACACTGGTCTGGCTTTGCTTTCTTGTTTTTATACCAAACAGAAGCCGATGGTCCCGGGGTTAGATTTTGTTCTAGGGGAACCGACCTTCTCAGTTATTTGAAGTATCAGTGCTGTCCAGCCATTCCTTGTTCTAGAATCTCTAGACAGAAGTCAACACTATTCTTACCTGCTTTTACTTCTTAAGAATGTTTGGATTAAAAAAAACAACACACAATGAAGAATGAGCATGACTAATCTTACTTTCTTCCCCCTCTGGAGTAAGTCATAAGTCATTTATTTCTAGAATATTAAATTCCAATCAGGTGAGAAGCAGATAACAGACCGCTCCTGTTGGAGGATAAAGATATCACCCACAAATCCCAGCCCAGGAGTGGGGGCACCTGGTGACCGGAGAGGACCCTGGGCTGTGTACTTGCCAGCCGGGCCTCCCCACCTTTCGAAAGGGGACAGGACGTTCCCAGGGCACAGGCTGTGTTTGGTGGGTAGAGAGTCCAGGATCAGAGAAGCAGAACCTCCCGGTGAGCAAGGCAAATAGTCCTCCTGACCTTAAAGGGGGATGTTAGTCTCCATAGGGGCTTTAAATTCCTTTATAGTCATCTGAGGAACTAGAATAAGTCCCAGTAGCTCCAGGGGATGGACCCAGCACCAGCCTTACAGAACACTCCCCAGGCAACTGCCCTGTTCAGCCCAGGTAGACAATCCCTGCTTAATCCAGGTGGAAGCTTTAGTTGCCTGGCCCCACCCCAGAGCAGCTCACTCAGAGTATCTGAAGAGCAGGTTTGGGGCATCACCCTACTACAAAGTTTCCCAGATGATCCTAAAGTCCTGCCGGTCCAAGGTCCACTGGTTTCATAGAAAACCAGAGGCAAATTCTGCGCGTAAATAATTTTAGATCGATTTTTTGAGCAAAGTTTTAGATCTGGAAGAGCACAGTGTCTCGGCAAAGAAATTTTGGAACAGGGATGAAAAAGAGGAAATTAGGATCTGTAAAGAGATGTTTTACTACTTTTCCCCCCAACTTCTTTGCTGGGACTCCATTGACATGAATAGGGAGAGAATAATCTTTGTCTTCTGTATCTCCTGGCAATATCAATTTAATTGGAAAGAGACAGTAGAGTGCTGCTGCTAGCATTACTAGTATTGCTACACTACTAGGAGAGAGAGGAGAGGAATGCAAGAATGCACTTACAAATAGATTGGTGTGTGTGTGTGGGGGGGACAAGGAGTGAAGGGCTGAATTGCGCTCACTTAACTGGTCCTGTGCACATTTCCCTCCCTGAGTGATTTGAGTTTCCATTTTAATCAAGAGCAGAACTGATTATCTGCATCGTTCCTATAATTGTGTTGCTCTGGTTTTTCCTAGAATCATTTGGGAGAATTTAAAGACTACATTCTCCTTCCAGACCCCAGGAAATCTGTTAAGGCTTTGAAAGAATGTTTCATGTCATGCCTCGAAGGTCTGTTCTTATGTGAGGTTGGGAACCAGACCCAGTAACAGCAGGAAATGTGACTAATCTGACCCATCCTTCTACCAGCCTTCATTTAAAACATGAATGACTTTTGCTAAAATTGACATTTTTGTTTTAACTTTGCAGCTTTTTAGATATGCGATAAAAATGAATGTGCTTGCACTTCCGAAATTTTACCAAAGCCAAGGTAGATAGCTGACAACACACTGTTATCAGGTGACCTAGCAAGAAACACATTTATTTTTCCAAACTCGGGTAAGCACACACAGAAACTGATGTATACATGTTTTGGCAAAAGGTTTACAAATCATTTTGGACTACTTGCTGTTAATATTCTTTGTTTTGCAATGGGAGGGGGAGACTGGACCAGAAAAGCGGATGGCTATGATGAAGGAAATCCTGTCTGAGCTAAGATTGCCTTGAGAGCTGGGGGTGGTGGGCAGGGAACCCTGGTGAGAGCTGGCAGAAAAGGAAGGTGGTTTTTAGATAGGAAAAGAAACTATTTCAGGCCCCTACTTGGCCCTTGATTGTACTTGGACAGTTGTTACAATGAGGACAATGACTAAGTAAGGAAGAAAGGGAAGGAGGTGGTTTTCCTCCATGGAATTTCTAGCTGGAATCTTCCTGTTTGAATCCACCCACTGGCCTTGCTCTCCTGGGTGCACAGAAGGAAACAGGTATGTGTGTGTGTCCAGTTTATCCTGACTTGTAGAACCACCGCAGACACTGTGTATTGCTAATGCCCTGCTAGGAAATGGGAAGGGCAGGGGAGGGGGGAGGGGGGGTGTCCTTCTGCTCTTTCAAGAAAGAAGTTCTCTCCTAAGATTCGACTGGGGTTTTCTATGCCATGTTGCCAGACCAAAACCTCTTGAATTTTCTTGCTTTGTTAAATCATACTTGGGTCTCAGAATTATTTGAACAAGATGTTCTTTGTTTTTAAGTCTTTCCACTTGTTCTGGAAATAATTTAGTTGCACCTTAACCTAACTTTGATTAAAACTAAAAGGTTCTGCTGGCATTTCTCAAATGTATGAAAAAGAAAACAACTGTCCAAAGGCAGTGGGAAGATGCCCCTGCACCATCTCGCCATGTGAACCGTGTGTGCACTGGTGAGCTTGTCCACAGCTCAGTGTTGGGGCACCACAGGCACTATGAAGATGGCAGGATCTTACCCCTACTTCCTCCTGCATCCCTTCAGTCTTGCTGGCTGGTTGCACCCATGCCACATCCTTCTCTGCCCTGCTGTGCCTTGCTCCTCTGCCTGAAGGCCACACACAGAGAACACCCGGTCATGGCAGTGAGGCCCACAATAATTTTTCCCCAAACTCTAGTAACACTTGAACTTTTCTCTCTGTAGCTTCAAGGGTTTTTGCTTTTTTTTTTTTTTTAATGTTTTTATGATTTGAGCATGAAGATCCATATTTAATTCACACACACACACACACACACACACACACACACACACACTTAAAACCTAAAACCAAGTAGGCACTAGTTAACATTCAGCAAGCACTACAATGCTGAGATTGCTAAGATCTTTACATGCAATTTCTTCTTTTCTCCTCAGAGCACATTTAAGAGGTAGAACTATTTTTAGTCCAGTTTTAGAAATGCAACGAAAGCTTAAAAGATAAGTAACTTGTCCAAAGTTACACAGCTGAAGTAGCAAAAACAAGTTTCCAACCCAAGACCCAAGCTGGCCTTATTCCTCGTGAACCCCATGCCATGGTACTGCTCTTCCTTTAGGATTCCCCTCTGAACAGCAGGGTCTAACTCTTGATGAGTTACTGATGAGTACAATCACATGTGAAATCTGAGGTACTCCAAGTCTGATCTAGTCAAAGGAGAGAGAAACTAGGTCTCAAACAGTGAGCCCCTGCTGGTTGCTCTCTACTTCTACACATGGACAATCTCAGATGACATATTTAACTTAAAAATTTTGGTCACACAATTGGACAACTCCTACTTCCCACCCCTCACACACGTGTGTGCTCAGAACACTCACACCCTGCTGCTCCTGGCCTGTCCTTGATCTGGGACCCAGACCTGAGCCATGATAGAATTGATGTATATAACGTGTCAGTGAATATTATTCCTAGTAGAACTGGACACATTCATTCGGCCATCGAATTTCACATGAATGATCTCACGATGAACCTGTGACATGATTATCAGCATCCCCGTTTTACACATGAAGGAAAGGAGGCGCAGACAGGAAGTGGCTTTCCCCAGACTTCAGACTCAAACCCAGATGCTCCAACCCTTTAATTGGCCACACCTGTCTACCTGTTGGCACGTGGGAAATGCCAATGAAAAATGTTAAAATAAACAACACAGCAGTCAGAGCAGCCCCAATATAAGGAAGTTGGCTTTGTCCCAGGAAAAAATGGATTCTGACATCATTCCACTGCTGACCATGGAGGTCTCCTGCAGAGCTAAGATAATTGTGGGAAGGTCCCTTTCTCCCCAGGGGGTTTCAGTAAATTTTTCTCCAAGTTTGGACTGACAATCTTCCAAGAGCCTCTCCATGTGCCCTGCGATAATAATGCTGTGCTCACACGTCCCTCTCCCCTTTTCGAAGCTGTGGTACATACACCTTCAAGGCCTGGCATTTCGAAAAGGACCGGAGAAGGAGAGCTCCACAGGAACGCAGTTCTGCCTCTCGGATTCCCCCTTGCCCACTCCCATGCCTTCCGTGGTCATCCATGTGGGCTTCTCCTGAGTGCAGCCTCTTTAGTCTCTGTTTCTCAGAGTTTTCACAATCTCCTTAGTCACCTACACGCACAGGGCAGCCTCTCTACAGACCCTAATGGGACTCTAATGCTCCCTAGAGACAGTCATTCTTCTGTCCTCTGCCTGGGCAGCCCTTGTAGAAAAAGGAGCCAGGAGTACCCAAAGGCCCTGTGTGCTTGTGGGTGCATATGTGTGTTCTATGTTCTCTATTTCTCTCTTTCTTCCAACTATCATTGCCTGTTATCTACATCTATCATTTACATATACCTAATATCTATCTCTATAAATTCCATGTGGATACATAACACACATATTTTACATGTAGTATACATTATATTTAGATATAAGTAGATACATTTTATATGCTCAACACCCTGTGGATTTTAAATATGCACACAAGCATACATATTGGACAGCTAGGGATTTGTCAGCCTGCACAGTGGTTAAGAGCAGAGGCTTTGGAATCCGCGAGTCTTGGGCTTCATTCCCAACTTTATTCCTTATTGACCTTAACAAGTGCCCTAACCTGTGTGTGCCTCACTCTGCACATCTCTAAAGTGGGTTAACTGCAGAGTTGTGGGCCTTTAGCAGGTAATGTGTATCAGCAGCTGAGATTAGTTCCTGGTACGAATGTGCTCACTAAAAGGAGTTGCTGTTGCTCCTGTGGGATATTTTAGCTGTCCCTGGGGGACCTGGAATGCTAGAACGCACCTTCGAGGGTTAGTCTTTCTTATGTTGATCCCCAGGGACCTCACAAAGACCCTCTTGGAGGTCCCCTTCCTTGTCTCCAATCTGAAGCCAGTGTGGGTGAGGTAAGGGCAGAGGAGGGAGCAGGTCCCACGGGCCTGGTCTGTTTCCTGCGTACCTCCTTCCTGACACCAGTTTGCAATTATTGTACAGTCCTTGCTAATCAGCCTCTCTTTTCTTTAATGGACAAACCAGAGCCTTGAGGCCTCCCAGGGAGCATGGGTCTTTGATCCCATCCGCCAGCAGAAGCCCTTTCCTCTGTTCTCACGAGCCCACATCACTCCAGAGTCACAGAGCCCAAAGTGCTCCACATGCAGAAAAACAGTTATGTAATTTCTACCAGGTACCAGAAAATCAGTGCATGTAACTCAATAACACAAATTCTTCTGTAATTCCCACATGGAGATCATGGACCTGGGCAAAAGCAGCAACAGAGGAATTTTATGGGTGGGGTTGAAACAATCCCTAGGAAAAAATGCAAATCTTTCATAGATGGATCAATGCTCCTTTTATCATCATATACAGCTAGCTTTACCCAGAGGGGGAAGCATTTAATTTGGAAAAAAAAAAAACCCCACAGTGAGAAAAATTACATTTTTATCTCATCTTTTATTAGTTGTTCCATGACTGCATTCCTCATCCAGAAGATTTGTTTGAACACTTTCAACTATCTCATTTTCAGCTGACATCTTCACTCATTTATGGGACAGACACTTCACTGAATGCTCACTGTGTTTCAAGCTCCGGAGCATACAATGTACTGAACAAATCCTGGGGGAACAATGTGACATGTGCTCATCTTTGGATTGTGGGAGCAGTAATTGCCCTTGAGGAAGAGTGAGACAAATGTTGAATGTCTATATAAGTTATGAATGATGACTTGAAATCATTGATCTCTGATGATAATTAAAAGTCCTAGGAGTTTGAGAGGGCACTCTAATTAGATTAATAAGTGGGTCTCAATTCTAAGGGCAGAGGGCCCCGCCAGGTACAGGCATTCTGACATCTGCCACATGGGCACTCTAACAGGTGAGAGGGCAGGGTGTCCTTCATGTCACAGGGGCCACAGGCTGCAGAGAGGAGATAGGGTGTGTATGTAGCCAGCTACAAAACAGAATTGGAAAGGCCAGGGGACAGAGGCTGCTCTGTTCCTGCAGGGTGGTGACAGAGGCAAAAGTGTGAGGCAACAGCCACTGGCCATTGGCCATCCTTGTTCTGGCCCTCTTTCCCCAGCCTATAACTGGAATAGAAGTTGTGGCAACATGGAGATTGCTAACTCCAAATTCCACCACAATGGCCTGTAGGGAGTATGTGCTGAGGTGGGGCACAGGGACACTGGACATCCCAGCAGAGCCACTTTCATGCTCCCCATCCAGTATTCTAGGCATGCAAGAAAGTGGGAGAGGTCTCCCTTTTTCCATACAGCACCTACCAACTCTGGCCTGACAAATCAGCAAGGGCTAGAGGTGTGAGCATTCACGTTTATTGTCTCCTTGGAAGTGACTCCATCATGCAATCCCACCAGGCCATGGCAAGCTCAGGAAACAACTGTGCATCCGTTTTCCCTGCCCGGTCAGTCAGTCAAGAAGAGGGAGGCTGCCGCAGTTCCCTGCAGACCTCCTACTGGATGCTGAGCTGTGGAAACTCCCTTGGGATGCCTTTCCTCCCCTCTCTTCAAGAGCACTCCCCCCAAGTGAGGGGGACAGAAGCCCTTTCCCCCTGATGGGGCCACTTCTGCCACATTTCCAAGCACACGGGAGTGCCTTTTGTTTACTTCGCCTATTAGAGAAGAGACTGGGAGCCATATTTTGCTCTTGCCTGCCACATCTGCTGCCCACTGGCCTCAGACTGGCTGCTTCTCAGCTTTTTCTTTGCACTTGTCTGTCTGTCTGGCTTATGTGCACCAAATGTGACTGTCTTTGGCTTCCAAGAGCAGGTTTGCAGATCAGTTGCAAAGATAGTGCAGAGAGTCCCCTATACCCTTTCGCCAGACAAGATGATGCTATGCCAGCATCTTACCTTACCTTGGCACATTTCATCAGAACTAGACATTGACATGAGTACATTAATTACAGACTCTAAGAGAATTTTGCCAGCTTTTCCACTAATGTTATTTTCTCTCTTCCAGAATGCTGTACTATACTCCCCCCCACTTTTCTTTCTGTTTTTTTTTGTTTGTTTTGTTTTTTTAAACAAAAGAACTTGTTGCTTCAAAAGGCAGCCTCAGTCAAGGCAGCAGAATACAAGCTAACAGAACGCCCAGTGCGCATCAGCAGTCTGCCTCGAGCAGCGAGAGACAGGGAGGTACTAACATGAGGAGACCAGATCCAGGCACTCAGGGGCTTAGTGTCTGTTGGGTAGGGCAGAGCTTGCAGGGGGAGCTGCTGGAGACTTGTACTTCCTTTGAAATTCCTTCCCTGACCACATGGCTGGAATTGGACTACATGCCGTGGGTCTCCCTAAGATTAGATATCCCCTTTTCCTTTCATGAATAATCAAAAGAAAAATCACACCACAGGGAAGCCCATGAAATCAAAGTTAGTGAGTCATTCAGATCTTCATCTGTCCCAGGACAGGCTCATTAACGGAGCAAGCAGATACGAGAGGAGAGGCAGTAGGTAGCCACCAAATGCCCTGCCCATTCTCTCATCTTAGCTGATTAAGTTCCATTCACTGAATTCCAGAAGCTTCTCACAAAGACAAAAAGATAAAAAGCCTGATGCAGCATATTTACTTTTAAGTCATATCCTGGAGCAGCCCAAATGCTTTCCTGGAAAAGCCTTCCTATTCCCAGTGTTACATTCCTATTCCAGCTGGGGGACGAGAGCCAGCTCATCTCCGCGGTTTCAGCTCAGGGAAGGGCCTGCGGCAGGTGTGGGCGCTTTGTGTGCTCAGTTCTGGCTCTCCAGCTCACCTGCAGCCCCCCAGCACTGACACCATAACCTGGAGCCCCCCAGCACTGACACCAAACCTGGAGCCCCCCAGCACTGACACCAAACCTGGAGCCCCCCAGCACTGACACCATAACCTGGAGCCCCCCAGCACTGACACCATAACCTGGAGCCCCCCAGCACTGACACCAAACCTGGAGCCCCCCAGCACTGACACCATAACCTGGAGCCCCCCAGCACTGACACCAAACCTGGAGCCCCCCAGCACTGACACCATAACCTGGAGCCCCCCAGCACTGACACCATAACCTGGAGCCCCCCAGCACTGACACCATAACCTGGAGCCCCCCAGCACTGACACCATAACCTGGAGCCCCCCAGCACTGACACCAAACCTGGAGCCCCCCAGCACTGACACCATAACCTGGAGCCCCCCAGCACTGACACCAAACCTGGAGCCCCCCAGCACTGACACCATAACCTGGAGCCCCCCAGCACTGACACCATAACCTGGAGCCCCCCAGCACTGACACCATAACCTGGAGCCCCCCAGCACTGACACCAACAACAGAACCAAAGCACTGAGTGACCTGCCCTGGGTCAAACAGCCAGTGAGTAGCCAGGTGGGCATGAGGCTTTGTTGTTCCCCAAGACTACTGTGCAGTCCTTGGCTCCAGAGGCCACCGGCTACTGCACAGATCGCCAGGTTTACAAGCTGACTCCGCTAAATCTGGGGTTCCAGACTCCACCTACCAGCTGATACCAGCAGATACAGCGAGGGGCCAATTTCAGAGCTTTCTCTGAAGTCTTCTAGTCAAAGATAAATATTCTTTTTCAGATTAAAAGAACAAGACATCTCAAAACCATCTTTTTTACATAGTGACATAATTATTATCAGACATAATGTTGAAAAGTTATATGTTCACTGCCCTTTCATTTTCCTTTGAATTTTCTCTATTATTTAATTGGAGCGTGTCACCCATTTTTTTTTTTACCCTCTCTTCAGAAAAACAGACAGTCCTTTGATTTTTATTATTTTAGTCAAGTTTTATTTTCTATTCTAGAACTCCTTATTTGAATTTCTTTTTTTTCCTCTCTGGTTCCAAATATACCCACCTACAGTGCTAGGACCATGTTCCCTGTCCTCCCGTCATACCTGCGTCTAGTTCTGAGATGCTGGGATGAGCCCCTGGCATTAGGTACTGCGGCCAAGTCCGACAAGCCGCCAGGGAGGATTGCTTTAATTGCCTCCTGAGATATGCTTGTTTTTCCATTAAGAAGGAGCCTTGTGATATTTCCCTTTTTCCTAGGGGTCCAGGTTTTAAAACAATAGGACTACTCTGGGGGAATTCTGGGAAAGAACTGTTCTCCATGATTCTTAAATAGAGCCGGGGGAGCATCTTAGCACTATACATTTTTTTTTCTTTTTCCAGTAAAACAATGAAACAGATCAATTTATTAACCCACAAGATGCTGCCATCATATTTTGAAGACTCTTTGAAATTTTCATGATCACATCTCAGTTCTGACAGCACATAGAAACAGTCATTTAGATAGTTTTTCACATACTCTCTAATCCCTTTAAATCAGGATGGATGTTCTCTGGTCACTATACATTTTTTATAATTTTTCAATAAACTGATTGAAAGGAGAAGAGAAAATCTTTAGAACATATTGCTGCTGCTGCTTTTTCTTTTCTTGCTTTTTGGTTGCGGGGAGGGAAAGGTATGGCAGCATGAAGGAGGGTAATTTTTCAAGTGAATTTTCCAGGGCCTGGATTCCTAGAAAGCACCCTGAAACTGAAGCTAGTGCTGAAGGCAGCCTGGAGCCCAGCACTTCCTGGAGTGCACAGGCTACACCCTGATACCTATGAGAATCTAGAGTCTGGGGCATGTTTCTCCAGCTAGGTCATGAGGTCAGCTCAGGCCCCTGCATATTTAACCTAAGGGAAAGAAGGCCTTTGTTCTCTGGAATTCTCTTCCTTCCAGAATCACACAGAACTGGTCCCTTAGATCTTCAAGGCTGCTGCCCCATCTCTTAAGATAACTAACAATGTTCAGCACAGGCTGCAGTGAGTGCTTTTGCTTTTAAGTCTCCTGAACATTAGAACATGCTTCTGTGGAAACCTTCCCTGACACAGGCCCAGCAGACACCTGGAGCTCTTGCTCCATGCCACCCTCCAGGGCACTTCACGCGTATCCACTCATCTGACATCCCCAACCCTAGAGGTGGGTACCTTGGTAACATCCCTATTGCAGGACACAGGGGTTTGGTGAGTGCCAGGGGAGGCAGCAGCTCATCAGCTGTGGAATTGGGAATGGCCCCCAGGCAGCCTGCCTTCAGAGTGTGGGCCGGTAACCATTATGCAGCCTTGCTTTTAGGAAGGGGCCTCTGCATATACACTCAGCACCTTGGCACTGCATCCAAGGGAGGGCACCTTTAGGAAAGGCAACCTGAACAACAAACAGCAAACGCTACCCATGGTTGCACAGGCAAAGCACACGTATTCACGTTGGGTCCTGAGCCCAGGCTGCCCTGTGGGATTTGTGCTTCCTTTTCTCCTTTGGACACCTGATCATATTGCTTCTCCCTTGCACTGGGCTTCTGCTCTTCAGAGCAAAGCAGCAGGGGGTGCGGGGGGGACGACTCTCCTTCCTAGGAACCAGGCTCCCAATACAACACTGTCAGTCACAGTTAAGAGCAAGGAGAAAGCAAACCAGAAGACAAATACTGACACTTAGAAGCACCTGAACTACTGCGACAATGAGTGGCCCCTTTTACTGAACTGACCTATGCCTGGGAAGAATGGGTACAAATGGGCAACAAAACAGGATTTTTGAGCATGGCACACAAATAGAGGAAGAGCTGAACTTGCCACAGTTAAGAAAGACATTTTAATGCATTTAGTTAAGGATCAAGGAATTATTTTCTGAGGACTAGCTATTAAAGCCATTGGGCAGTAAGAAGTTAATAAGTAGAAGATCCATTGTTGAGCATCACCAATTGCATGCCTGTTGAATAATACTATTAATAGCTTTCTAGTAAAACAACTCAGAAGTATTTTGTCTGTTTAGATTTAGAATCTACAGCCCAGAGACATGAAATAAATTGACAAGTGAGTCCCATTGTCTCCCAACACAATACTCTAGCTCAGTGGTTCCAAAACTCTGTCATCAAGTGGGAATTCAGACTTTGAGGCTCCACCCCGGCAAGTCTGATCAGAATGTCTGCGGACTACAAGTCTGCATTTTTAACCAGCCTTTGCAGGTGAGCACAGGGGTCCATGGACTGCACTCTGAGAAGCACTGCTAGGCAATAAATGCGCTTGGTCCCATTTAAGGATCAGAGAGCAGAGAGACTCAGGTGAGTTTGCAGTATCTAAGTTGTTAGAGGAAGGCAGAGAGGTGTGTTACATGTGACAGGGCACTCACTGGCCTTTGTAAGAAGCTAGGAATATTCTCTTCCTGCTCAAAGTGTGGAAACGGGGCTCTAGATTTATGAGACTGCGCAGACCTGCATTTAGGACCCAAGTATTCTGACATGAAGCCACGTCCACCAATTTTAGGATCAGTCCTAGATAAGATTCCTGGGACTCCCGCCATCCTCAGGAAGGAAAACGCTGATATCACCAACAGTGATTCTAGGGGACCAGAGGGTGCGGGAGTCAACAGGATTCAGTGCTTTCCTTTCCAGAAACCCCGTCCTTCTTTTGAGTGTATGCGTTTTGCTCTGCCTTATGAAAATGAGCCAAGTCCCATGAGGTCATATGTGCATAAGGACCCATCAAGGTCAAATATCCAGGATATTTGATCTTCTTACATCAGGACATGTAGAAAGGAAGAAACAGACCTGAGGTTTAAGAAAACTTGGGCCTGTAATGTTCTGGTTGAAGTCTCTGACTTCCTTTCTGACTTTCCAATCCCTGAACTGGAGCAGAAGGCTGCAGAAAAGTAAGGCTAAAGGTTCTTTTCCAAGTTAGGGTAGTTCTTCCTCTTGCACAGCCTTTAAAATCTCTCTTTTATGTGAGGACAGATCAATGTGAAAATAACGGAATTTAGATCAAACTGCAAATACAGCTTCCCATTGTCCTTTATGTGCACTCGACCCAGAGTAGGGACCCTGGAGGGGAGGAGGCATTCCCAGCAGGAGTCCCCTGAGAAGTCAGGTGTGACAGAAATCATGTTCCAACAGCGTATAGAGAGGATGGACATCTAAGGAAGTCCCCTCCAGTTTAAACATTTATGTCCTCAACTGAAGAGACCCACCAAACCTGTGGCGGTATGGCCATGCTCCATAAAGCTCAGTAGAAGTGGCGCCTATTATTTAACCACAATTATAAAATCCCGTAGAACCGTCGCTAGTGCAATGACAATACTGACAGAGCTGCTCGCAATGGCAGGGCTGCTGGGGTGGGGGCACACAGTAAACGGGTCACATGGGGGAACCTTAGCAGCTCCCACGGTGCCTCTGTCAGGGCCAAACCAAGTGTCCAGCCATCGTTTCCTCCATCACAAAGGTGAAAGCGAAATACAAAGTTGCCAGTGGTCCTCCTCGCCCCGCCCATTCCCCCCAAAGGCTTTCATCAGAGGAAGAAGCAAACTCTGCCCAGGACAGTACAGTACTTAGACACTAGCTTCTGAGTTCCATAAAAACGTTTCTCCCCGGTACCTTGGCGCCGTACTGCCACGTGAGTGACAGCCTTTCCTGGCTTCTAAGGCTGGGGCTTTGCCTAAACGTAGGAAAAGGATGCCAAGGCTACGTTTATTGGTTATTGGTTCCGTGGAAGGGCCAACACTTGTAAAGCACAAATGGATGGTGGGAAGGCAAACCGGAGAAGTTCCTTGGGGAAAACGAGCTTTCTCAGAAGCTGGGCTAGGCAGGGGCTGTAGGGGACACCTGGGCGCGCGCGCGCGCACACACGCACACACACACACACACACACACACACACACACACACACACACACACACACACTCGCTCAGGTGAGCACGCAGTGGGCGTCCCAACCACACTCCTGCGCGGCGCGCGAATCAAAGCCCGTGACCGGGAGTCAGGACTTACCGCCAGGACGCTCTGGGCCAGGAACCCAACTGTCACGGCCCCCAGCAGCAGCCACCTGGGAGAGGGAGGAAAAGGGCGGTGAGCGTGCGTCCCGATTTGGCAATTCCTGAAAGTTACCCGGGGACAAGGCAGAAAGTCGCTTACCGCCGCAGGGCAGGGCCCGACGCCTTGCACTGGTCTCTGTCCATGATGCCGGTCCAGCCACTCTGGCCTCGGGTCGGTCCCTCCTAGCGTGCAAGGAGAGACAAAGCAGGCTGAGCAGGGGCTGGGGAGGGAAGCATCCTAGCCGCTGCCTCCTCCTCCGTCTGAGACGCGGGAGAGTAGGGTGCGCCCCCCACCTCTGTGCTGGGGTGACGGAGATAGAAGAAATTGGGGCCGTCCCACCTAGGCCCTGGTTGGTGCTGCTAAGCCGCGGCCGCTCGATCCCCATCCTCCCCTTCTATTCCTAACAGCCTGCACAGGGCGCCCCAAGTCCGTGGCTTCGGCCTGGGTCTCCCCGTCCCGGGGTTGCTCTCACCTCCGGCCCGGCTTCCGCCCCTCAGAAGCGTCCGCCGGCGGCACACCAGCAGCGCGTCAGCCTCTCAGGCTCTCCGGCCGCCGGCCTCGGGGCCCGCGCGTCCGCCCTCTGTCCTCCGTGCAGTCGGCGAGCGTGGGGACGCAGGGTCGCGCCGTGCAGCCGGAGCGCAGAGCCCTGGCGTCCCGGTGCGCCGGCAGCCACAATCCCGGGGCCGCGCGCTCCCGCCGCCTCTTACCCGCGCCACAGGGTCCTCCCCTTTGAGACGCCGCCCGCGCGCCGCCGAGGGGAGGGGGCAGCGCCAACAAATTGAGGAGCTCGCCTGGCCTCGCTCAGGTCTCCGCTGCAAGCCGCCGCGCCCCGGACGGTGCTCCGCGCTCGCGCGCCGGCCTCCGAGAGCGAGCCGCCCTCCGCGGCCCGCGAGCGCCTGACTGCCGTCCTCCACCGCCCGCCGCCGGGAGCCGCCGCCCCGGGCGCGCCACCATGGGGCCCCGGCTCGGCGTCTGGCTGCTGCTGCTGCCCGCAGCCCTTCTGCTCCACGAGGAGCGCAGTCGAGCCGCTGCGAAGGTGAGTCCCGGCCGACCCGACTCCCCTGTGCCCCGCCCTGCGCCCGGGCGCCCCGCGCTACCCCTTTGTCCCTGGCGCGAGCCTCCCGCCCGCCCCTCGGGGGCCGTTCATGGCACGGCCAGGTGCACTCTCCCGGGTCTCCGCTGGCGATCCCTGTGGGCTGCGATCGCACTTCCATTAGGGAGCCTTCTTTGTTGTGGCCTGGGTAGGGGCGAATTAGGGGACTCCTCAGGGCCGGGGGGCAAGCGAGCAGAACTTGGTGCGCACTGGATGGGGTGAGGGTGGCCGGGAGTCAGCGGGATTTGAACTCGTACCTACGGGCGCTCAGCGGCTCACCGCCTTCACCTGCAGTGGGTGCCCGGGTGAGTCGGGGTCGGGAGAGGCGGACACGCGCTCCCCACGCTGCTCCGAGCCCTGCACATGTGCCCAGGCGTCTCTTTAGGCTTGTTTCTCTCGATTTTTGGAGACTCTGATAGTTGATGCTGAACAGTCTGGGCTGTTTGCCTGGAAACAGCTGTATCTTTGCTTTCCCACGACTTTTATGTTGCTGAAGCACGCTCAAGAACAGAAGTGGGGCTCTTCTGCAATGCAGCTTTAAAAAGTTCTTATACTCGACTCGTTGCCTTTTATTCATATATACTTTAAAAATTATAACCACACTTATATTTGAGTGTGAAACCAAAATGAAACTCCATCTCATTGTTCTGTGTACAAATTGTTTTCCTACTTTTCATTTCCTCTGGCTATGTGCTTGCCCGGAAAGGAGCTGGGAGTTCAGTTTGCAGGGGTAAAGGCTTCCAGCTCAGGACTGTCCTTGATGTTCTGTTGTTCTTTCCTTTTTTCCTTTCCTTCAGACAGACTAAAGACCTCAGCTTTTCCGCACTGCAAAGCCATGTAGACAAAACCGCGGGAAGGTGGTGTTTCTAAACACATTGTGCAGCACCCCCCCCTAAATATTTAAAATGATTTCGCTACTTGCTACATTTCCCACTGATTCTTTTACTGTTTCAAATCCTGATCTTGCTCTTAGATTTTTTGTTTGCTTTTTTACTTTTCTTCTGGAAGAATGATACTAACTCCACTTCACTGTATATAAATTATTAACTGTTACATGCCAGAATAAACTGGGAATATGCACACATGTCTCATCAAGAGAGTTTGACTTCTTGCTGGCAGTGTCTTCCTTGTGTATTGAAAGGACTAACGATTACACTAGCAGTTAACCTCAGATTGTTGCTCCTAGCCTAGAGTCTAGCGCCTCTCACACTGAAGTCAGTTATTTAAACACTCTCCACTGATGATGACAAACTACTTTCCAAAGAGGAGGCTCCAGAACACTCTATTTGGGTGTAGAAATATTAACCAAAAGATGTAACACTTCCAAGGAGAGATTGCTAAACCTGATGGCAATGTGAGAAAGTTCTCTATTTAGAAATATGAACCTATGTTTGGACTCAGATTTTAGAGTTTCTGATTTATAATATTAACAAAGTGAAGCTAATTGTAAGAGCTAGCTGTTCAAATAGCCAGGACTTTAAGGAATGAGCCACTCACTTATGGAAACTCCTGTTCCTACCTGGGGAATAAAACTCATTACTGTTGAGTTGGGGATTTTTTTCACTTCCTTTTATTCTCTAAAGCCCAAGTACATTCCTGTCTACTAGCTTTGCTCTATCCCTCAAGGTATCACATAGTGTTTTAAGAGATCTAGCATGTGGACAACCTCTGACCACCAATTGACTTAACAGATATTATCATTACACTATATTTTTTCCTGGCTTTGTTACAGAGAGATGCATATGACTTATGGGTATATAAGAAAATCCATTTAAAATAATCTGGTTAAATTGAAAATTGTCTCACTTTTCATGCCAGCAGTAACTTTTTGTTTTTTTGCTTAACTCCTACCAAAATCAGCTGTTAGGTATACAAAAAAGTTGAAATAACCTCAATATTAATCCAAGCAAAATATCATTTAAAAATACATTCTTGAATGATAAGATGTTACATGTCAATTAAACTCTAATTTAAAAGCTAACACAAATTATTCTTTGCTTACCCGCTTCTTAGAGTGTCTGAATCACACTTTACCTGCATTTGTATGCCAAAACACCACCTACTACGTGCCGGGCACAAATTGTACTTATTTATTTTTCACATGAAAGTCTATTTGATTGTACATTTGACCATGTCTGCTGTGGTTATATTGTGTCCATTTACCAGTGGATGGATTTTCTAAGCTGGTGTTTTTTTGTCATACCTACCCTAGTTCCCTTCTCCAACTTTTCTTTCTTAGGCAGGAAAGGAGGAACAGGGTGCAGGCCTGAGACGAAAATGTGCTCATAGTATTTTGATGGCAAGTGCCATGTGTTCGCAGGCATGCAGTCAGACCAAACTGAATGAATTGTTCCATCCACAGCCTCCAAATTACCCCCTCCAGTGGGTCTGTGTGATGTTCCTTAACAAATGAATACTCGGGATCAGAAATGTGAACTTTGCCCAAAGTGTGGTGATGCCTGCCTATCAATATTGGCATCTCCAGACCATGAGTCACCACTCCTGTGACTGAATGACTTAGAACTCGAAGGAGGTGAGATTTAATTCTGTGGGGAAATGTAATTTAACTGAGAACACTGATTTCTGACTTAGTCCCAATGACAGTAACATGAACCCAATATCTTGGGAGTGAGATTGGTGAAGATATAATCCAAACCATCATGCTCTTTACATAGAGAATTGGATCAGGGTAAAGAGAAGCATCTCTAATACCAACCAGAAGAAATAATGTACATAAATTATGTGTGCGTAAGAGTGGTACTCTTCCACAATTATTAATGGTGTATGTTCGTCACATCACACAGAAGAGTGTGGTTTAGGAACAAGAGGGTCCCACCTTTTGTGTCTGCTTTGATTAAGCAAATGATTTTGGAGGGCTCTCCTGTGCCTCAGTTTCCCTAGCTGATCTGTCTCTGCTCCCAGGGATCCATCCCTTCCTTCATTCTGTACATGCTCCCTGAGCAATTCTTCATGCCATGCACTCTGCCAGGTGCTGGGCCTACAACAGTGACTGGGACCCACTGTCTGCCCCCAGAAAGGTCACAGTCTAGAGAGAAATACTGAGAAAGAAACAGGCAAGTACAATCCATGCTACAATCAAGATATTCCAAGGGCTGCAGAAGCACCTAACCCCGCTTTGGGGACTTCTGGGAAACGTCTGGAGGACATTCCATTTCTAAGTCAGAAAGAAATAGGAACTATAAACCCAGCATATTTTTTTTATATGCACTATTATAGGGCTTCATACATGGGTGTGGTAATTCTACTTTGTCCTTTCACAAGTCTTTGCCTTTATTTATTTATTTTTAATTTTTATTTATTTATTTATTTTTATTACGGTATTATATGTGTACATATCTTACCATTGCCACCCCCACCCCACCCCACTCCCATACATGCCCTCACCCCCCAATGTTTTGCATCCATTGGTTATTCTTATATGCATGCATACAAGTCCTTCGGTTGATCTCTTATTTCCCCCACCTCTCCCTACAGCGGGTCTTTGCCTTTAAAGATGGCCCTAAAGTTCCCTCCTTTGAGATACCAAGATGTTATTGTTTCTGTTATCAGCAATCCTGATAGCTGAACTTTTGCCTCAGTGGGGTAGAGAGACAATGAGGGCATGGTCTAGGTCAGGAGGGAGAACAGTGATAAGAAGATCCTACCTCCCAGCCAGCTAGGGCCCTGGGATTGGTGGTGTGTCCTTTCTGGAGGTTGCAGGCACTTTGGGATGTTTGGAGAGGTGCAGCCTGGGTGACTGATTCTAGGTGGGAGTGCCTTTAGGAGCTGACCCAGAAAACCTACCCTCACTTGAGCAAGGACATGAGGGAATTTACAAAGCCCTATATTATTCATTAACAAGACTGTTGGCAAATTTCTTGGGACTGGTAAGGATGGCCATAACTAGACAAGTTTGGTTATCTAGTTAAGAGCTGGTAAAGATTTTCCAGACAAATTGAACCCACAAGTGACTTTCTAAAACAAATTCTTTTAGACATCAGGAGGGCCTCAAGAAAGGAATAAATGAAAATTCTTGTTTTGATGAAGTACACAATGTTTGTTACAACAATTGTTCCAGAAATTGAAAAATAATTAACCTCATTAAAATGTCTCTCAAGCAGATTTGGTATTTTGGGTTCTTGGGCTAGAGTAAGCAAGAGCAACAATAGAATGCCTAAAATAATATCACTAGAGCATTGTTTTTCCTGCTATTATTGAACAACCAGTAAAAAAATATCAGCTATAGAACAATGCAAAAGACATATTCCTACCATTCTTACTCATACAATGAAAGGGGATGTAAACCAAAACATGTTTCAATTGTCAATTTCTTTTGAGGAGTTTAACACTGTAAGAATCACTCTGAGTTAATATTTTTATAGTCTGATACACAGTGAGCTGGGTCCATCCTGTGTTCCTTCTTCATTGTTCTCCTGGTCTTACTTCTATAACATAAGTCTGTCCTAGTTTCCTTTCTATTTCTCTGTTCTTTTCTCTCATTCCTCTTCCAAATCCTTCAGTGTAGGTATACCATGAAGGTAGGCCCAGCTGGCTTCTCTCTTTTCTCTACTCTCACTACCTGGGGGAGATCTACTTCCTTGATTCGGTACCTTCTGTGAGGTTGACTCCAAACCTTATTAAAAAATTCCAGTCTAGTGTATTCCCATTCCCATGGAACATTGCACCTGAGCTGTCCTGATTTGATCACAGACTTAGCAGATATGTCCAGAACTGAACTTACCTTATATGCAGATCAACTGTGCTTCCTAACCTTCCCATTTTGGTCATTGGCACCACTGATGTTTCCTGGTGCTTGGCCTCCAGATCATGAATAAATCTGGAGGCCTCACCCTTCCTTCTTTTTTATCCTCCATGTCACTCAATCACCAGGTCAACCCTTCTTTGTACATGCTTCTTAGAGTCCCCCTTCCCCCCCTTTCTCTTTCCATGCTGTGACCCTGTTTGACCCATGGTTGTCTGCTCACCTTGTGCTAGGATTGCCACAACCCTCCTGACTCCTGCCCCTTCTTTCAGCCTTGAGTTTGCTCCAGCCCATTCCTCAGGTTGGTGTGAGGCTGTCTTCAGAGATCCTGTTGATGATCACATGATTCCACTGCTCAGGATCTGACAATGGCTGCCTACTATCTGACCATAGGTTTCCATCTCTTTGGATGGATGGATTTTTTTTTAAACAAATAAAGTCTTTATTTTTTAGAGCAGTTTTAGGTTGAAAGCAAAATTGAGAGAAAGCTGTGTCTGCATAAGCATAGCCTCTCCCATTATCAACATCCCCCACCAGAGTGGTACATTTGTCACAGCTGATGAACCTATATTGACACATCATCATCACCCAAAGTCCATAGTTTACATTAGAGTTCACTCTTGATGTCGAATGTTTTATGGGCTTGGACAAGTGTATAATGACCTGTACCCACCATTACAGAATCATAGAGTGTTTTCACTACTCTCAAACTCTTCTGTGCTCTGCCTGTTCATTCTTCTCCACCCTGAACTTCTCACAACCACTGATCTTTTTACTATCTCCATAGATTTGCCTTTTCCAGAATGTCTTACAGTTGGAATCATTCAGTATGTAGCCTTTTCAGATTGGCTTCTTTCACACAGTAATATGCATTTAAGGTTCCCCCATGTCTTTTCATGGCTTGATAGCTCCTTTCTTTTCAGCCCTGAATAACACCATTATCTGGTGTACCACATTCTATCTATCCATTCACCTACTGTAGGGCATCTTAGTTGCTTACAAGTTTTGGCGATTTCGAATAAGGCTGCTATAAACATCCCTGTGTAGGTTTTTGTGTGGATATAAGTTTTCAACTCTTTTGGGTAAATACCAAAGCATATGATGGCTGGCTTGTAGGGTAAGAGTATCTTTAGCTTTAAAAGAAATGGCCAAACTGTCTTTCAAAGTGGCTGTACTATTTTGCATTCCCACCAGCAATGAATGAGAGTGTCTGTTGCTCCACATCCTATCCAGCATTTAGTGTTGTCAATGTGTTGGATTTTGACCATTCTAATACCACTAAACAGTGGTATCTCTCATGGTTTTAATTTGGCTTGGTGCATACATTTCCCAATATAGATCCATGGAATTTACCTGGCCTTATTCTTCGCTTCTCCCCAACATTCAACCTGGGTAATTGTCATGAAGGACTAATCTCTGTGTTCCAATAATCTTATTGAGCCTCAGTCTCTAACCTATTACATGAGGATAATATAGAGTCTATGGATACCTTCCAGTTGCTCAGTGCACAAGAAGCAAGTAAACATTCAAGAAATGTTGGGGACATGGCTGGGATCACACGTCTGCTGGTTTGATACCTCTGACAACTATGAGATGCTGGAGGACATAGCTTCTTTTTTAAATGCCCTCACTGTCTGGGGGAGTGCCTGACAATGGAGGGGAATCAGTAATTACTTGTCATTGGTTCTAATGTTTCTGGCTGCCATTCAGCCAGGACCCTGGCAGAGCCCTGTGGAGCTGTGTGCTGGCTCAAGTCGAGTCTGTTACATTGCTGACCCCTGTGGCAGTTTGAAGGAGACAAGATAAGGAATGCCAAAGGAAGGTGTTTCCTCTCAATTTGAAATTTAGAGTAGATATTCCACCATAGACTAAACACAACTTGGAAATATATACGATGCTGAACTCTTTATGTAAATAGTTTATTCCATGGTTTAGTAATATTCCTGGCTTTGCTACTTTGGGTTTTTAATCTGAATGTTATAAGAACATTTTATGTCATATGAGTTTTAAAGCTTGCTTGATTTGTGGTAAAGTAAAAGACAAGTATAAAGTGCCTGAATCAGATATTAAAGCAATGTACTACTACCATGTGGGCTTTTGTTGATCTCTTCCTGATAAAGGAGAATTAATTACCTAGTATCCTCATCTTTTATTGCTCTTGGAAGCAATAGTACTTTGTTTATTACCAAATAAATGAGTGTACTGGTGGTATTTCTTTCTTATTCATATGACAACAAGAGAAACAATACTGGCTGTGAACTGGAAGAAGCCAATTTGATGTTAGTTCCTAGTCTCATTTCATCAAATATACCAACAGTTGAAGAAGCCATTTGTATATCCACTCAGAGAGAGTTTAGCTGATTAAATAAATTCTGTCCAACTCAGTGGAATATTTGGAGAGATAGTATTCCTGTATTTGACATGTAATGAAAATTGTTAAAAAATTTTATTGAGTTTCTGCTTTAGAAAAGAAATATATTCCTTTATGAAGAACAAAACCCAGTGTTTTCTCATTGTAATTCAATGTTCCTCAAATTGTTTGTATAAATTGCTCCCAGCAGCCACTGACACACCTGGGGATGAGGAAGGTTTGGAGATAGTGATACATGGCAGCTCGTGTCTTCATTTCACAAAGAGAAATCTTACCTCACACTGGTCTTTTAGCATATGGGCATTTTTGAGGATAGTATGTCGATATTAGTTTCCTGTTTCAGAATGTTACAAAGAAACCCAACGATAACTATTTTGTTATTTTTTTTCATTTCTATTAAAGCTATGTTAATTAATGTATATTTCAATCAGAGGAAGATTTGGCTTCTACATTTCTAACAATACTTTATTTTGATAAATTAAGCATATTCTGTAATATGCAAAATGTTCAAAATTTATTCTAAAATACACAATTATCCTTTTATGCAACCAAGGACTTATTTTTGCTCACAGGAGTATTTGTTTCCATGTGATCCAAGAGCATCAACTTTGTATTTAAATACAAACAACTACTTTTCCTAATTAGCTTTAATTTTTGAGTTGCATTTTAGAATTTTAAAGAATACAATAACATTTTAAAGTCACAAAATTATTTCTGAGTTGCATGAAACTTATTTGCTAGGTTGCAACTATTCCTGTGTTAGAGCTTGAGTTAAGGTGATTATTGTCACCTATGACATACAAGATTTTATTCGAGGGGAAAAGGCCACAGCACCATAGTTTGGGTAATTTATTTTGGGTAATGACTATTTGGAAAATACTTAATCTAACTTACATTTTAGATAGAAATCATATACTACCTGAGGGTTCAGCCTAATTCCAAGGATTCTAAAATTAGCCAGGCAAAAGAAATGTCTATTTATCTAAGAAGCTTGCAGTAAAGGGAGATGTACACACAACTTATTGGAAAGACAATTACAACGTTTTGAATACATCCAGAGAGGAAGATAGTCGAGCCACAGTTGCTCCGCATAGGGTAGTGGTTAAGTTCAGGTGCTGGTTTGGATCCCAGCTGTGTCTCTAACTGTGTGACTGCATGCAAATGACCTACTTCTCTCTGCCCATATTTCCTCATGTAAAATTAGGACGAAAATAATACCTACTTGGAGGATTAAATGAGTTAATATTTGTAAAGCATTTATATAGTGCTGGCTCTGTAAATTGAGCAATAAATAGCCAAGTAATTATACATCAAGTCATCTTGGGGTTGGAGAAGACCATAGGAGGGTCACCTGTGCTGGTAGTTCTCGAACTTGAGCTCACAGCAGAATCATCTGGAGGGCTTGATGAAACACAGGTGGGTTTCTGACTTGGGGGATGTGGGGTTCACCTGAGAATTGCATTTCTAACAGGTGGTGTTGATGCTGTGGGTCTGGAGACTAGATCTCATCCATTCTCTTTATTTTACAGGAGCAGTAGTTTGATGGATGAGAGCTATAACAGGCTATTCTGGGACATTAGTTTACACTCAAATAGAAGCTGAACCATTGCATTTAAAGTGACTTTTTCAGTTCTCATTATTACTATTTTTTTCTTATTGGTGTTGCAACTGCCAGCAGTTTCATTTTCAGCTCTGTGATGCTGTTTGGAGGGTTAGGAGTGGGAAGAAGGGTCTAAGCATGCATGTGTCAAGATGCTCAAGAATTAATTTAGCCCTAACCGGTTTGGCTCAGTGGATAGAGCGTCGGCCTGCAGACTGAAGGGTCCCAGGTTCCATCCCGGTCAAGGGCATGTACCTTGGTTGCGGGCACATCCCCAGTAGGCCGTGTGCAGGAGGCAGCTGATTGATGTTTCTCTCTCATCGATGTTTCTAACTCTCTCTCCCTCTCCCTTCCTCTCTGTAAAAAATCAATAAAATATATTAAAAAAAAGAATTAATTTGGAGAGGGCTTTGCTGGTGGGAGCTGAGGACAGCTGATATCTAGAGAAGATCCTGGTCCACTGTGGTTCTCCTCAGAACATGGCACACGAGGTTTCTCATGATTCTGTACTTTGTCAGAGTTTTGCCAACTTTAGTGACTACATTCATTCCCACGCATCTGCTGAGAATGGGCTTGGACTGTATGCTTAGAGGCTGGCCCAGGTCAGAACCCAGTCAGAACTTGTGAGGCCAGAAGCCTATCATGTGACTTCAACTTCTTGCAGAGTCCGCCCTCATCCACCTCTTCTGTGCCTTGGCCACTTGGCCCCCTAAATGAGGAATTTCTGTTTTATATCTTATTATGGCCAAACCCATTTCCTGAAGATTAAAGACCCTTTGGGGGTTATTGGTTTAAAATAACTCCTAAATTTTGGTCAGGAAATGGCCTATAAAACTAAGATGGTCTTGCCAAAACAGAAAAATGGGTCAGTGATGGAAAAAAAAAATACTGCAGTGTGGGTAGTTCGACCTCTGGGTCAGATGTATTTTGGATAACTACATAGACTTGGTCCAGAATCAATGCCATTCACTGATACACTGGGGAGGGCACACTCTTTATTACATAGGATGTGCAGCAGGCAGTCTTCTTGGTCCATCCCTCATTCATACCTTATCTTTAGTAGACACTTTTGCATGGAAACACACTAACAACAAATGCTTTATATTAGTTTGTTAAAGCAACTCTTAATAAATAGCTGTTGGGCGCCTTAGTAATAATTAGATTTTGTTTTCCCAAATACTTCAAAATAATAAGATTGTATTTCTTTATTCTGGAATTAGTTTTTAAAACTTTTTAATTCTATAATTAATCATTTTTTATTTCTTCTTGACCTTAGATATTTTCCCTTCTTTGGAGTAATCATTCATTAGTATGTTACTAGATATACATATGTGTGTTTTTTTCCTCTTGACTAATAATTCATTTAAAACATACATAAGTTTGGGCATTGTTTTAGGCTATAAGCCACATTTATGACCAAACTCCCAATGTTTTTTTATATAGTGAAAATAAACCAAGTAAGGTTAAGAATTCACTTAAGAACATAACACAAATTAATAAGCTGATAACTCAGTTTTTTGATTCTGGCATTCAAAATCTGTTCAACAAATGTATGTTGAACACTCATGCAGGGTCAGAAAATATGCAAGTGATTAAAATTGTTTTTATACTTTGTATTCTAATATATGCCCAAGTTAAAAGAAGAATAATTCTAATAATGGCATAATAACTGTTATACTGAAACATTAAAACTGTCACTGTTCTCTTTTTGCCGCCCAAATTTTCACTGAAGTTCTGCTTTTTTAGAAATAACATCACACAATCACAGACTCTGGAGCAAGATCACATGTGTTTGAATTCTTAATTTACCAGTGACTAGCTATTGGACCTTGGGTGACCTATTCAACCTCTCTGTGCCTTAGTTTTCTCATCGTAAAATAGAAATAATGATAATATTACTTTAGAAGATTGTTGTGAAGATAGTACATGTGCTAATATGTGTAAAGCACATACATGAGTGACTGCCATATCATGAGTCCAAGAAATGTGAGCTCTTATTGTTAATTTCACTGTTACATTATTGATATTCATCTGTAACTAAAAGTACACTGTCTAAAAATATCTTTCTTTTCTATTTCATTCCTTTAAATGAAATAAACTTCTTGGACAATTTATACTAGTAAATGTTAGGATTATAATGAGATTCAGGCACTAAAATTAACCAAATATGTTTTTATTGCATATTTTTTAAGGATATAATTCTACCCTCAAAGTGTTCCAAGATAGAAGACTGGGCTTTGAAGCATGACAAAAATAAAAGGAACAGAAGCAAGCTGAAGTGAAATATGTTGTAGGGATTTGTATAGAAAGTGGCAGCATTTCCTCAGTTTCAAATTTTTGTGGGATACTCCAGCAGCTGGTACTTTATAGCCACTCAGAAGAGGTCTTCCATAGATTTCTTTGTGAGAGTGACTAATGTGAAAAGAACATGGCTTAATGGGAAATTATACAAAGTGAATCATGTTGGAGAGGTTTGGTAAAATGGGAAAGGGAATCCCTTCCTTAGCATGAGAAATGAAGGACCCTCCAGGGCTGTTTCCTCAGCTTCCCAAACGCATGTGGTTTCTGGGAGTCTGATCACTGACTCTAGTAACTTCTCACCAACGCATCAACGAAGTTCAGAGTTGGTGGGTCTGACTGAAGACAACAACCCCATCTTTAGTGATTGATTTATCATTCCCAATAAATCCCTCTTAAGTCAGTCAGTCATAGAGATCATGAGCTGCTTTGGTGAGAGGGCTGATGTGGGAACAGATCCAAGTGGTGGCTCGCTCCAGCGCTAAAAACCTCGCCTGCTGCCCAAAGTTTGATCCTACTTTGGAGGTGCTGTGCCTCTGTCTGCCTTGGGCTATTCTCTGTGTTAGATGATGTCTATGGAAATAGAATTCACCTTAGGTTGTGGTCAGAAACCCATGGAGTGGGAGAAGGTAAGAGGACAATCCAAGCATGCTGACAGATTGAAGATGTTTATCAATTAAAAAGCCTTAAAATGGGATAGCCCCATATATCTTGATAAAGAGTCTTTCTGCAGAGGTCTCTACATGTTTTAGGGAAATGAGTCTTATTTGTACATTTTTACATTAAAATGAGCATTTATAGAACGTTAGGGTTTTTGTATATTAAGTACATTCAGTTACTATATATATGTGTATGTACATACATGTATATATACACATATATTAGTGTGTGCATACCATGAATATATTATATATAGATATAATTAATGGTATCCATTCATTCATTTATTTATATGATAAATATTTATTGAATACCCATTATGTGCAAGTCACTAGTCTAGGCTGTGGAGCAAAACAGACAAGACTTGCCGCCTTCAAAAATAGTTTATGAAATTAACATAAACTGTTTGGTTTTCCTTCATGCTGAGCTAGAAATTATTTTTTAAAATGTCCTTCTTTGCTGTTTTAGGAATGGCTCAGTTCTCAGAAATTCAACTATCAAAAGAGTTATAAATATAAGGAAGAGAACTGAATTCCTCTACAGGAAATATCTCTTTGTTATCTCTAAAGTAAGTTCATGAGACTAACAGACATTCAGGGTCATTTCATTTATTTAGAAATTAAAAATTTTGAAATATCTCTAGGAAATGAGTTAGCTTGGTTCTCCTGCCCTGTGAATGATAAAAAGCTAGCTATGGGAAAACAAGTTAGATTTAGGGTGGATGAAAGCATCAGTGTGGAAATACCAGATGGAAGGATGGAGACTTCAAAAGCAAATTCGTTTCCACAGTGTTCATGACTCTCAAGCATTTTGACCAGAATGGCATATGTCACAACAGTCATGATGCAAGAATATTGTCCTTTGCCTTAAAATTGCATTGCTGTCTAGTCAAGTCAGCAAGGCCCTGTGTGAAGAGGCTTGAGGCAAATAGTCAGTAGGAGGGATGCTTTTGTAATCAGCAGGGATACACCCCGAGGACCTCTAGTTCCAAAGGGCACATGTGGGTCATGCCGTTCCCACTGTATACTGCAACTCCTGTGGGACACACGGCGGCAGTGTGTAACAGCACCAAGAAATGCAGAGCTGGCATTCACCGACTCAACACTTACTTGAACCTGGAGAAGTTCTGGTCACCCATAGTATTTGAGCCCTTTTCTGTGAGAAATGCTATTGGGCAAAATTAAAGTCTTGTTCTAAGGACAAAGGTTTACCAGGTTTCCTGGACCAATCTAATTGTGAGTAGGAATAAATTAATCAGAAGCATGAAGACTGTTTCTGTGAAAATATTGAGTGACTTAAGAAAATATAGGTCAAAGTTCTTGGCAAAATGTGCTGGCCATCTGTCCTAGACAATTGACAGTACACGCCCCAATTATCTTGCAACAGTGAAAGCTACAAAAAGAGGGGCAAAAGATAATGTAAAAATCTCTGATGAAATGTATGGAGTGACAGAGCCTTTTTGGTGGGGAATAATTATAGAAATGATCCTTAATAAACTTAGTACCTTAATTAGCAGTTCTTTTCTTAAATAGTGTCAGAGGACCAAGAGGAAGTAAGATCAGTTGATGCTTCCAGTATGTCTAAACATCATATTAAAAACGCAGCCCTGAGTTTGGGTGGCGGTATCTGAGCCATTGTCTACCATATTGGAGTGAAATTGCTTGTGACCTCCAGTCAGAATGACAGATGACGGACAATACTAGGAGACAACTCCATACTTCAATGTAACTTATACTAGTCCTGGATGGTATGCAGCTGTGTAATTTGAGAGAATGTAGTATTAACTTGAAAGCTGTGTGTAACAAAGCAAAATAATTAGGTTGAGTGTCTAATTATTTATAGCCTTCCAGGTGGAAGTGACAACCGCTAGATTGTGTGGTGTTTTATCTGTTCTTCCCAGAGTTAGGGCCATGACACGTGGGTGGCCTAAAGCCTTACAAAGCAGACATTTCTTTATATGTAAAAATTTTGCACACCTTTGGTTTTATTTGTTTAAAATTTGCAAATTTTCATGGCTGGGCCAAGCCCCCACTGTGGCACGGTTGGCAAATGTAACAGAGGAGCAGGGCTTGGGCTCTGTGCCCGTCTGTCTGGTTGGCCCTCCTGTGTGTGTCCTATGCTGAATGAAGCATTCACGAAAGGAGACTTCATATGGAATCCAGCATTTATCACCAGTGGGAGGAGAGTGACTGCAGATATTTTTAGGAGAAACTCTAGAGAAGAGGTCTAGGTGGGAGTTGAGACTCTTGTGTAACAACCACTAATTTCTTTTCTCACAATTGCAGGGTCTACCTGCGAGTATGAGGTATGTCATCGTTAGCTACTGAGTGAGAATACCCAGCTGTTACCTCTGTGTGCTGGTGATAGCCTGGGACATTTGTGTTTCCCTTAACCCTCCCCATGGAGATAACTCTCTTTGATGGCCTGCTCATTCTAATTGCCCACCTATTAGAAATTACCACTGAGTTCCTGTCCCTCTCCCATACCTGGGGCTAGGTAGGTGGGCGGGGGTAGGAGTCTTAGGTGAGAAAGCTGCACAGAGGTCTTCCAGGAGAGGTCAACTTAACATTTGGTCCCGGTTGTTTCTTTCTAGTTAAAATAAATTAAGGATAAAAGGTAGTTTAGAGTGATGGGAGAGATTAGATGATAAATAACAGTTTAGCAATCATTTAGCATTACATATGTGTATCAAATAAATACATTGTACACTTTACTTATTTATTTTTAATATATTTTTATTGATTTCCGAGAGGAAGGGAGAGGGAGAGAGAGATAGAAACATCAATGATGAGAGAGAATCATTGATTGGCTGCCTTCTGCACGCACCCCACTGGGATCGAGCTTGCAACCCGGGCATGTGCCCTTGACCAGAATTGAACCCGGGACCCTTCAGTCCACAGGCCGATGCTCAGTCCACTGAGCCAAACGGGCTAGGACAACACATCATATACTTTAAACTTACACAATGTTGTATATCAATTATTATATCTCAATAAAGCCGGAAAAATGTAATCAAACTTTAAAAAATTTAACTTATAAGAAAAAAAAATTATAGTCTAGTCTAGACCATAACATGACCAATTTAGTTGGGAGGGTTCTGTGAAGCCCTTGAAATCATAAGTATATTTAATGAGTCTGCATGGCACATTTTTAAGGCGGTAGTGCCTAGAGCATTGATCAAAGAGATATATGAAGCAGACTGTTGGTCTAGAGGGGCTGGGTGGCTGATTTTTATAGTAAGGTATGTTGAAAAAGATGTATCAAGGAAAAAGCCTTTGAATTTGGCAGTGGACAAGAATAGAGCTAAATTTGACATTGCCTCCAAAGAATTGGCTCTTAGAAGCAGGCAGGATGCAGGCACTTCTAAGGGTGATGGGAAAGTTGGGCAAGGAAGACAATTTTGGCAAGCATTAATCTTATTGTCTGTGTCAGATGTTTGGTGTTTATCTCTTATTTCCTGGAACAGTGTTCAAACCCTGTCTTCTCAGCTTTCTTTCCATTTCTTTGTGCTCCTTCAGCATCTAGCACTGTACATGAGCATCATTATATGGAAGAGATGCCTGACCAGTGTCTGTTGATTGGTTAATTGCTTGCCAGGACCATGCTAGAGAAACTGAAATCTGGAGAGGAATCTAGAATCCCTTCATCTGCAGATGACAGAAGCTGCAATAAATGTAAGAATTCAGTTCTGAGCTCGTGAAGTGGGAGAAAAGAAAGGACCACTGAAGAAGCTGTCTAATCCACAGGGAAATGTTTCTAAGAAGCGGTGCAGTGGACTTCATGACACCATGAAGCAGTGCACATTTATTGAAGGCTATTACACTCTAAGCACCTGCTTTGGGGGTGGGGGAATACAGAGATTTACAAAGGCTCTTCCCTCACATCAGCCACATAGGCAGAGAAGGGCCAGCCCCAGGGTCTGGCTTGCCTGGCCCAGCCCGGTCCATGCCTGTGCCTTTGGTATAATCGTTAATGATTTATAATGCTCCCATTCTCTCCCAGCAACGTCCAGATCTGGAAGATAAACCATGTGGGCTGCCCGATTATGAGATTACATGGGTAAAGCTTTCCAGTTAGTCTTGAGAATAAAACAAGTACTTTGGTGCTGAGAGGTGCTAAAGGAATTAAAAGATAAAATCAAAAGTTTGGAAGAATTTGATGTAAAATATAAAGATGGTCAAAGTCACAAGTGGATTTTAACTGCTGGAGGTCCTTGGAGTCCGGGAAACTTTTCCTAGGGGAAGAGCATGAAGGCAGGGGTTTAGATATACAATTTCAAGGTCAGGAGGAGAGGGGGGAGGGGGATGCCACTACTGTTCTTGGCTAGGTCTGGGTTGGCCATTGTCCTGGGAGAAAGACAAGCAGGGCCATTTACTTCTCTGTGTACTTGCTCCAGGCTGAGATGGGTCTCCCTTCCCAACCATTTACCCACCTCTGTGTTTGTTCAAGAGCATAAAGACCCGATTCTGGGGAAAGCTGTTACCGTTAGCTTCTGCCACTGCACAGTGCCCCTGCTTCCTTTGCCCACTAACCAGCCCTGATGGAGACAAGCAAAGTGTCCAAGGTCATGGGCAGAATGAAGTTGAAGGGATGCCAAAAACAAATAGGGTGGGGAGGGGGAACGGGTGGAATGCAGCTGGGGTGATAAGGGTTTGGAGAGGTGGGTGGGATTAGTGAGCTGGAGGGTGACTCCAGGAGGGGGCATCATGGGAGGGCAAAACACTGCAGAAGGGAAACCACAGCAGGGCCAGCAACTCCAGCTGCTCTCAGGGAAGTGATCACAGAGTCCTGTGGGGAGCAGTTAGGGAGTGAAGCTAGAGTCCAAAGAGAAAAACGGAGCAAGGAAGCCTGAAGAGCATGGAAAGGAAGGTTAGGGGTTATGTTTCCTTGTAAGGAAAACTCGAGTGTAATATAAACATGTCGTGGGTCATTGGATGTACTGATTAAGTGAGTAAATTATGAAAGACATTATGTTTGGTCCTGGCTGGCTTGTGGATAGAGCATCGGCCTGTGGACTGAAAGGTCCCAGGTTCGATTCCCGGACAAGGGCACATGCCTGGGTTGCGGACTTGATCCCCAGTGTGGGGCATGCAGGAGGCAGACAATCAATGATCCTCTCTCATAATTGATTTTTCTATCTCTCGCTCCCTCTCCCTTCCTCTTTGAAATCAATAAAAATGTATTTTAAAAAAAGACATTATGTTTGGGACATAAAATTTAAACAATCCAATGACATTTTCATAATAAAACTAAAGCTATACAGATTGGGTTTCCTCTAGGGAACCTGGACATTCGAACTCCAAAGCCATTCCAGCTTGCCATATGCTCACATAGTGCATGCGTGGAGAAGTGTATTTGCATATATTGCATGGTAAAAATAACCTTTTACTAGACTTTAAGAGGGAAAAATTGCATGAACAACATAAACTGATGAACAAAAATAGATCCAGAGACATAGAAGCATCAACAGACCTTCAAACCTCAGAGGGAAGACAGGGGGGTTAAGAGATCAACCAAAGGACTTGTATGCATCCATATAAGCATAACCAATGGACACAGACACTAGGAGGGTGAGGGCATGTGCTGGGGGGTGGGAATGGTCAGAGAGAGGTCAATGGGAGAAAAAGGAAACACATGTAATACTTTAAACAATGAAGAATTTAAATTAAATAAAAAAGAGGGGAACATTGCAGAATCTGCAGAGTAGCATGTAACATTATGAATGGAAATGGACTCTTCCATTTAGAAATACACCAAATCACCTTCGAAAGGAGCCAGATTGCTGCACATGTGTTTGTACCCAGCAGTGGCTTCTGTCAAGCCAGCCTCTTTGGCCCCTTCGTTCTGCACATCTTTGTTCAAAATTAGACTCTTGTTACTTCCCAGGTGCTCATCTTTCATGAGGATGTGGAAACAGAGTATTAATAGTCACTACCCTGATATCTGCATAACAAATTGTCCGTGGAAGATTTGTAAAGAATAGGTTGCGGGTGATGAGTCAACCCTGTGAGGAAGCAACCTGAGGCATTTGCATCGCATGCTCCTTTACTTTTTCTTTTTCTTCTTCTTCTTTTTTTAAAGGATTTGACACAAATTTAATAGACCAAGTGTGGATCTCCTCAAAATGGAAGAACCCATAAACATTAATTGAAATTTTGCTTTAGTTTTGCTTTTATTTCTTTGTAAAATAATAAAGTCACATAATTGGATCCAGTAGTCAATTTTCTCCCTTGTATTGTTTTATAGATGAATAAACTCAATTAATTTAAGACCTGGAAGGCTTTCCACACCATAATCATGTTGCTTAGTGACCATTTAGGGTGACTTCAGACATGTGGCTACATATAGTCATTGCCATCTGTCATGCTCCTTTACTTCTTGAGTTTTCCACATAGAAGAAGTCTGAGACATTTGTATTTATCCCCTGAAAGGTGGCGGTGCATATTCTCTGTGAAATTATGGATTTAGATGGATCATACTTTTTTTCAAACTACATCAAACTAACTCATACGGTTGTGATTTTAAAATTTGTCTGTGCAAAGGAAATATATACACTACAGAGTACAAATGGACATAGGGAAGTGGGACCAATTCTGTCACTTGCTTCACCCTGTGGTTAGATAATCCTTAAAAAGATTTTGGTTGCAAGAGATCAAATTTTGCTTATCTCTCAAACCATGCATTCTTTCCAAAAATGGTAACAGGCCACTCTTTTAGGCACATTTTCCTATTTCACCAGCATAATCAAGCATGAGTTTAAAGGCTTGTAAGGATTCAAGGCTACAAGTAGCCTTCCTTAGTCATTAGCAGCTCTTTAGTGGGGAGCAGCTGTGTGGAGTTCTATGTGCATTTCCTACTTAGCACGGAAGCCCCCTGATGCGGAAGTGTGTTTGATTTTCAGCATCACGTCCTTGAGCTCCAGCCAGCCGCTCCTGTGCAAGGCCATCTTGGTGTAAGGCACCCAAGGACACGCTGACTTCATTCTGGATAGCGAAGCAGGGCGAGCTTTCCGCACAAGTGACAGTTCAGGGTTTCCAGCCTCTGGCCTCCAGAGAAAAGTACAATAAGAGTCCAAATGTAAATTCACTCCATTTGTTCCATGTTCAAACAGAGAAACCGAGCCCTGTCTGCAGTGGCATTTTCTCTTTTGGACAGAAAGCTGGAAACGTCATGCAGATAAGGTGTTTGTAGGACGATCCTTTGTAGACGTGGAGTTGGGGAATATTTAGATTTGCAGCTGCATGTAACAATTTAGACGAGATATCCAACATGGCTAGACTTGGGCTCTGGGGTGATGACCACGTGGTGTCTGGCTCTTTACGGAGGTGTTGCAGGAGCCTAAAGGAATTCTGTTACCATTGTTGGAATAAAAACAAATGAGGGTATTCTTTCCCTCTAGACATGAAGTAGGAAAAAGAACAACTCTTTATGTCCATTGCCCCATTGCTTCACAATCCTTACGTTTGCATCCAGGGGTGCCAGATGCCCCGCTTGCCCCTCTCTAGGTGGGTGGCCTCTGGAGTGAAGAGAAATGCCAGATAAACAGCACTTCAGCACGCCTTTCCCCACCCTCAGCCTTAATTTTTCCAAATGCCACTCCTGAATTTTCTGGAGTTTTGTGTTGTTTCCAAACTTGTTGCGAAGGAGAGCTTTGAGCTGATGTAGAATGCAAAGTGGAATTCTTCCTGAAAACAAACTCTGCTGAACTCTTTTGTGATTGAGTGGAGGTCAGGTGCCCAGTAGGAAGTACACACTCACTCTTTACCATGTGGACTTGGAAAGAGTGGACATTCAAGATATTCCTGTTGGCCTGGCCCCAGTCCAGGCTGGACTCCAGCTGTGCCCATGCAAGATTAGTTTCCTGTGGCTTGCTCTGTCCTTGCCCTGCAACATAGGGAGGCCAGCAGGTCCAAAGAGCTGCAGCTGTGGCCCATTCATCTTTGGGGTTTAGGAGTAGAGATTCAGTCAGCCTCAGTGCCCAGGAAAGTCATTAGGCTGCTAATCTGGGCCTATTGGATACCTGAGACATTCCTGTCCCTGTAGGTATCTGCTGTGTACCCCAGCTAGCTGGCGGCGACCTACTTTTCTGTCTTACTGCCACAGCCCATTTTTCTGGGGACTACCCCTGCCTACCCACCTGAGGATGGATGTCTGGAATGACTCCTCTCCATCCTACCACCTCAACCTTGAACTTCCTGTGTCTTACCATCCTCATCCCCAGTGCAGGACCCTTGCTGCAGAGGCCTTAGACTTACCATGTCCCTTGTCTGGCCCAACCACAGATGGTCAACCCTCCCAGGTGCAGTCATTTCTTCTTTGCCCTCCCAGAAGCCCGTCAGCTTTACAGCCTTCCGACCCCACACAGGAGCTGTCGGGTATTAAACACACTCCTGTGAATAAATCAGACAGTTGTCTGCCAGGTCTTGGGCCATGACCCAATCTTGCCTGCAGCGTTAGGTGACCTTCCCCTGAGTGTGCAGGCAGGGCCTTTGTGTCAATGTCATTCTTGCTTTGTCAACCTTCCTGTGCTATGAGTATTTCTCATCGGATCATTCCTATATCCAGGTCTTTCCCTCCTTTTAAAGCCTCTCTAGACTTATCTCTCACACATACTGGATTGATGTTGGCACCTTTGCCTTCTATGCTGTGAGAGTCTACGGCCCCAATTCACAGAGGGTCTAGCAAGGCCTGGGGCAGAGGACATGACTATTAAGTGGTAGCTTAGTTCAAGTGCTCTTTTATTAACGGTAGTAGTAGCAGCAGTATTAACAGTCATCTTAGCAGGAGTATTAGTAGATGCATTACTACTAGTAGGATTAGCAGATGTGTTATCATTAGTAGCAGTACTAGTATTAGCAGATATATTAGTAGAAGTAGTATTAGCAGCAGCAGTATTAGCGGTTGTAGTAGTAGTAACAACAGAAGCAGCATTGGTATTAGTAGAGATGTATTATTAGCATTAGCAGTCGTATTTTCATAGACGGCCTCCTTTGTTCCCTTATCCCTTCTCACTGGATGTACTTCACAGGCCCATCATCTTTACCCAGCATCACCCAGCAGTGCTCACTGAGTGTCTCTGTGTTGCAAATGTGTTCAGGGCAATGGGAAGGCAGTAAGGCCCAAGCTCTACCTTCTAGCTGACAGTCACGGTGACTGTACGCTCTGGATAGGGTTTTGTGGGCACATGGAAGAGCTCATCCTATTGCTTTTCTAACATATATTCATGTTTTCAGAATACACATTTTATTCAAAATCTGTGCCTATTGGCTTTAACATGTTAAGGAAAACAATTCTAGCCAGTGCCTTAGTCTTTAATTTTAAAAACAACTCATTTCAGAAAGTTGATCTGTTTACTCATACATGTTAAACACAAAAAGATCCAAACACACTTAGGAATGCTCTTTCCCATAGCTGTGCCCCAGCAGGCAGCCGTCCTCTGTGAAATGACTGTCTCTGGGCTAATAGGACTATGCTGACATGGCCTTTCTCTGGGGCATGGGCTGTGTAATCTCTAGGTTTGTCTCCTGTCCACAGCACACTGCCTGGCGATTGTAGCTGCTCAGTTCACTTGGAGAAGAAGAAATAGGCAGCACATGGTAATTCCAGTCCAGGGTTGTATTTTCTTATAAGCTGTCAGGGCATGGTCATCCTCATCAGCATTGGCCCTATTGCCCTGCTTAAGTGAATACGTTGAGAAGCCCCCAAAGAATCACGCAAGGCACTCTTTTTCATACCAACAGGAGGAGGTCCGAGCTATAGTTCTGTTCATTTAAAAGGCCTTTTATAGAGAGAAAAGAGCTACAGGGCATGTTTTGTGTCTTTGAACCTCGTCTATGGAATTAGATCAGTCAGGCTCTGTGTTAGGAATCTGTATTTGATAATGTGTTTTTTATACAAAAATTGGCTTAAAAGATGGGCTTCTACCTCCACATTCTGGAGGAGAGAGAATTAGATTTTTCTGCTCTTTAAGAGCTTGGAGGCTAAGATGAGGATATCATGCAGACTTTCCCAAAGGTTAAACCAGGAGGTCCCGGCAGCTTTCAGGTCATACTTGTTGATTTGGGGCAAGGGCATAGTTTATGTAGGTCAGGCAGATTTGGATCATCACATTCCTCAGATGTTAGAGGCAGAGTAGTGGCTTTGGGCTCCTGAATTCCAGAACATTGGCTTTTTCCCATGTTGGATTTACGTGTGGCAGATGTTTAAATCAGAGAGACACTAAGAAAGAGGCTCTAGGGGATGACAGGTAACATTCTTCCAGGCATGAACATAGTGTGTCTGAGTTAAATCTGAAGCTGTCTCCTCCCCACCCCCAGGCACAGTGACAGGCTTGGGTCATGCCTCATCCTGGCCCCTTTGACAGGAATGGTTTGTGCTCATCACAGGAGGGTGGGATTGGGTAGTCTGGAAGAGGTTTCCAGAACTCTTCTTTCTACCCTGGCAGGACAACCAAATCCTAAAAAAGATGCTTTGTAAGAGTGAGGAAATTGCCAGCCCCCGTTCCTGGGCAGATGCAACCCAGCAGGTGAATTGCAGGCCCTTCCACCATGGGCCCCAGGTGGACTGTGTTCTGTGGAGGCTGCCCACAGGTGGTGGACTCTGCTCTGAAGTGGTCATTCCCCTGCTCCTGGCTGCTGGCTGCAGCCATCATTGCCTCTAGAGTGCTGTTCTCTGGTGCCTAGTGCTGCTGTCCAAGGCTGCTCTCTCAGTCACTCCTGGCTCACTGCTCAGTGTCTCACCCTGGGACATGTGCCTGGTGTCACCCTGTAAACTCCCAGATGGTAGGATATCTTTGAGGGGAGCTTCTGTGTGTGTTGCATGTATGCGTCTATGTGTACTTTGTGTGTGCATATGTGTGTGCACATGTGGAGGGCCCAGACACCTGGCCCTTCCCTTTGCATCCTCCCTGCTGGTTCCGAATGGTTTCATATCATGCCTTGGGCACAGCCCACAGTCCCATCTCTTATATTGTCAACATAAATATAATTCACTTTTGGCAATTAGTTATTTCTGTTAAATAGCAGAAACATATGTATGATTTAAAAACTTGCTGCTGCTCTAGCTGGTTTGGCTCAGTGGATAGAGCATCGGGCTGCGGACTGAAGGGTCCCGGGTTTGATTCCTGGTCAAGGGCACATGCCCAGGTTGTGGGCTCGATCCCCATGCAGGAGGCAGCTGATCAATGATTCTCTCTCATCATTGATGTTTCTATCTCTCTCTACCTCTCCCTTTCTTTCTGAAATAAATAAAAATATATTAACACACACACACACACACACACACACACACACAAAACCGGCTGCTGACATAAAATTTGCTAGTCTATATCATTCTTTATTTTCTCCAAATCTCTCTTTCCCTGAAATCTGATTTGATGACTCATCTTTTCTGAACAGATTCTATTACTTGATGACATAGAGAATCATGTAAGCCTCTGTCTTTCTTATGAAGAAAAATGTCCTTCAAACTGAAAACAATAGATTAAAGCCATTTGACTCACAAACAAGGAGAGAGAAATATACCACTTAACTACTTTAAATTGATTCATATCTTTATGCCCGGAGGTGAGTGATGGTCCAAGATCCTGGAGGGCTCCCGGAAGAGATCAGAATCACTATCTCTCTTTTTGGTATTTGAAATGTGGAGAGATGCTGGGGGACTGGAGATGGACAATGCCCTGATTAAAAAAAAAAAAAAAAAGAAAAAGAACAATATTGAATTCCAGAAATCACAGACCAGTGAACTTCACACAGAGGATCACATTCCCAGATGGATTTTTCAGCAGAAAGTTTGAGAGTCCTTAGACAAAGAGCTCATGGTTGCTGGAAGCCAGCACAGAGATGCCCTCTAGTCTGCAGACCTAACGGGTCTTGGTTTTGTCAGGCATATCATGCATGACTCATGATGTCATGGTGCATACCCTAAGGGGAGTCTGGGCTGCTTGGTGAGCCTTGCCCTGTAGGTGGGACCTGCAGTTGTGTACAGCATTCCTTCTTAATGACCTTGGGCAAGGCCTCAAAATCTTCCCAATTCAAAGTTCCCAGTAGCCACCCTTGACTGGTAGGAACCGATGCTTGAGAAGAAGCCTACTTGCCATTGCTAATCTAATGTATTTATGTTGGAAAAGAGACAGGGTGATGTGGACAGGAGCAGCCACTGTAGGGATGGCCCCAAAGCAGGAATGAAGATGGTATTAAGAGCCCAGGTGATCAGCTTAGAATGCATGACATAATTAGAAAGTGATAATAAAGAGTAAAGAAAGCATCCACAGGATTCATTGGTTGACTGTGTGATGGGTGAAGGAAACAGATGGGTTGAAGATGTCTGCTAGCATGTGAGAGTGGGAAATGACATCTTGACAGACTGGTAAACTACCTTAACATGAGAGAAGAAAAGTCCGTATTTTGTAAAATTTTTTTGGTTGAAAGTAACTACATGTTCCATAAAGTAGAGGTTTTGTACGCAGCACTTCACTTTCTTTTTTTAAAATATATTTTATTGAGTTCATAGAGGAAGGGAGAGGGAGAGAAAGAGAGAGATCGAAACATCAATGATGAAAGAGAATCATTGATCAGCTGCCTCCTGCACGCCCCCCACTGGGGATCGAGCCCACAACCCAGGCATATACCCTGACTAGGAATCAAACCGTGATCTCCTGGTTCATAGGTCAATGCTCAACCACTGATCCATGCCAGCTGGGCAGCACTTCACTTTCTGCTGGAGAATGCTATTGGTTTTTGATTTCTTAGTCTTCTTCACTACTTAATTTATAGATTTTAGATAAAATTGAATTTCTGTATGAACCCATATATAGAAATCTAAGCTCCCTCCCTTTTTTTTTTTTTTACTTTGCTCTGTCACTATTATAGCAGGTAAATACTTTTCTCTTTATCTTTAATTGTAATTTCTAAACAATCTGGTTGTTTCAGCCTACTGCAAATCTGGTTTTTCCTTTGGTCATTCTCAAGGGGATAGGATTAACTAATATTAATAAAATATTTTTAAATAATGTCATAAAATATGCTTTAAGGACTGCAGAGTACGTTCTGGAATGTTGAAAAATGTCCGATATTTCTTTTTCTCACGTTTTGTTTAAAAAGATAGTAATTCCAGCTGTTGATGAGGGTAACCCTTCCTAAAGTCTTGTCATCACATAGCAATGTTGCTTCTTACAGCTGTTATCCCAAGAGGAGAAAATTGGAGAGAGCATCTTCCATGTTTGGTAACTACACAAACCAAATGATGGTATCAAAGATGTTGAGGTCCCCAGCCAAAGGATATTCTGTTTACTGAGAAAGTTTAGCACTGTAGTGTTGATTTTAGGTCCAACTGGCTAAAAAAATGGGCCACATGGTTGGAGTGGGAGAAAAAGCACTCTTTTTAACTGTTTCAAAAGCACTGGCCAAAAAAAAAAAAAAGAAGAGGAAGAAGAAGAACTAGGTCACTCCTGAAGCAAAGAAAGTTCAATATGTCAATCTGTCAATCTAAATAGATAATTAAATGTATTAGGTGCACACACACACACACACACAATGGAGAGAGAGAGGGGGGGTGAGGGAATAAGAGAGAAACAATCAGCCAGATATTTTGGATTTTATAAATAAAGTGTATTTATTAAAACAAAAAATATAAAAAGAATTTCCTTTAAAAAGAAAGGAAATTCACCTACAGATTTATATTAGAGTATTATCAACAGATTATAAGTTTTCCGAATGGAATAAGGCTGAGAGAGGCTTACAAGGATAATTGGAAATGGCAATTTTAGAGGCAACTTTTAAAGCCAGCACACAAAATTTGGTTCTGCAGATGTAGGGGTGGGATAAGTCTCTGGCTACAGAGGTGTGATGTATAAAAATCATGCCATGTAAAATAATTAAGCCAAAGCAAACTAATGATTTATGAGCAAGAACTTGAAGATTCTTGGTTTTACTATATAATTCATTTTTAGAATATTTCCCTTGTAATACAAGCACATAATTGTTTTCATTTTCAATAGCATAATGGTGACTTTGTGGTGCATTCATGAGAATTCTGAAGTTTGGAATGTGACTTTTATTTTAAGATTTTGAGATACATTTTTGACCTTTATATGAAATTTGTTCTTGACCATTGCTGGGTAAGGAGCACCAAGGATGCATTTTTGCTGTGTGTGAAAATTTGGATGTGCTGCACAGTGTGGCATGCCGTAAACACATAGCAGACTAAGAACAGTCAGTTGCCTCCTCTTTGTTCATTGGACAGATTAACATGTAGTATTTTGGTTCTTTAAAAATCTAGCCTTAAAAGCACTGAACTGTTTATAACTGGCAAATGTAATCATTTTTTTTCATGGATTGATAAATAAAAATGAGCTCCGAATTAAAAGGGAAATTGCCAATAGAAACAAAATATTAATATAGAAGAGAAAGTCAGGAATGGGGGTCTCAAGAAGGGAGAGCCACAGAGAATTAAGTAATGTGCAGATACTAGCATTTGTTAAAGCAAGTATAAGGTGGGAGCTCTCTGGGGTACCTGGCAGATGATGGCAAGACTCAGGCAAAGACAGTGGGCACAACCAGTGAGGAAGAGCAGGTCAGCCTTCTTGATGGAAGTCAGGCAAAAGATGCCAAAGTGAGATTCATTGAGTAATAATGCAAAGAAAGTTAGGTGTTGAGGATGAAAGAGTAGTATGAGATGGGCAATAGCTAGAAACTGAACAACAGTAGCAAAATTAAATATATCAAGTTTTGGGGAGAAAAAAAGCTATCAAGAAAACCCTGTTAAATCCTTCTAAGGGTCAAGTTTCTGATGCTAGGAAGTTTTCCCCTGCAAGAAAAGACAGACATAGTAATATTTGGAATATTTTGGTTTTCTCCTGTAACCTAGAGGTGTGTATGTGGTCCTCAGAACCCTCACAAAGAACTGATTGAATATGTTTAGCACAAGTTCAAGAGATGAGGAAGTAAATTAAGTAATATGTTGCATGGCTTGTGCACTCAAGGAACTGCCTGGAAAGCTGAGTTATTTAAATGATGTCACAGAATACCAACCTGAGTGTTATGTGAGTTCAGAGAATGAGTCCATCTTGAGGGGAGGAGCAACACTGGAATGCATCACTGTGGTGAAGGGTGAAAGGTGTGGAAGTAAACTCTAGAAGACCTCGCCTTCTGTGGGGAACAGTCATTATTGACATGTGTTATCATAAAAAGCAATAATATATAAAATATACAGGGAGGCATGGTTTTGTAAGAAAAGCGGGGGGAGGGGGGGTCGGGTGTATCCAGTATATATGAGAAAATACTGGTTGGGAAAATGCGAAAAAGTACGTACAAAACAAAATATTTAGAAACATTAAAAACAGTTGGGTGATCCAAAGCAGCTATGGCCTTATTTGAAACACTTCACACAGAATCAAAACCACATGGGTAATGAAAAGCACTTCGTTTCACATTGCACGGAGAAACTACCATTTGGGGAAACCATGGAAGGAGGAAAAGCTACATGTTGGTCATCTCACTGACACGGATGGCAAAGACCAATGTGCCAGTGACAGTTCAAACTAGTGCAAAAGGAGCAGGAAATCAGGCACAAGGTGTGATAAGTATAGACTGACCACACTCGCAGAATGGAGACCTTTAAAGGACTGGGAAAAGGAAAGGGAAGCAAGTAAAAATGGAGGAGAACAAAATAATTTCCTATACAGTACGTAAAGGAAATAAAGAGAAATGGAATTTAGAAACCAGAATATTCATAGGAGAGGTAGAAAGTGTAATATATATCTTAGTGAAAGAAGAAAAATTTCTCATCTTGGTACAAAAAGCATTGGCTAGTGGATCTTTGTCTCATTTTGGGCTGCTATGACAAAAAACAACAACAACACAACAATAGACAGGGTAACTTGTAAACAACCGAAATTTATGTCTCATGGTCCTGGAAGCTGGGACATCAAAGATCCAAGTGCCGATGTGCTTTGTGTCTGGTGAGACCCGCTTCCTAGTTTATGGATGGGGGGTTAGGGTTGCAGCATATACATTTTGGGGGGGGGGGGGACATGAACACTCAGTCTATGGCAATTTTATTAAATAATTTATGGTTTTAAGACTTGAAAACATTACCCTTTGAAACAGCATGGAGGAACCCGGAGAGTATTATACTAAGCGAAATAAGCCAGTCAGAGAAAGACAAGTATCACATGATTTCAATCATATGTGGAATCTAATGAGCAAAATAAACTGATGAATAAAATAGATCCAGAGACATAGAAGCATAGAAGTTACAGTGGCCAGGAAACTAACATAGATTCTTTTTGTTCATTAAAAACACCTTGTTCACTTAAACACAAAACAAACAAACAAACCACAACTTGAAAACAAATTTTATTGGGAAATTGTCATCATTGAAGCCAGATAATAATTTGTGATAACATGATTGCAGAAAGTAATAGAGGAATATGTGAGCTCAAAGATTTTGGCTTAAAAAGAGAGTTGAAGGCTGTGGAACAATAATCATGGGTGAAGGGGGTGGGGAACATGGGTTTCAGTGTAGTCCTGGATTAAAGGAAGGCATTTTACAGGACAAGACATGATTTTTAGTTAAAAAAGAAAAAAGAAAAAAGTAGCAGGATGCCTTTGAGCTGCTGAAACGTGACGCAGCAAATGTGTAAGCAACATTCTGATGGTAGATAGGCAGATTGAGAAGTGATAGCATCGAAACTTCTGTCTGGGAAAAAAGAGTTTCCCTGAACTGCAACCCCATTCCAGCCGATGTAAGTTCTGGAGAATGCAGAAGAACATAGGGAAAATAAAGAAGAGGACATGGCCTTGAAACCAGTCAGAAGCATACTTGTTGAACATTTACGGTGTGTAGAAAACAGATAACCTTTAGGAGGAAAACTTAAAAACAACAGCTTTGCAGTCAGGACAGTGTACTCTGTAGGTTTACATCGGGTGAATAAAAGAATGAATGAATTAAACGAGAGCATACACAAAGGGAAAAAAAATCTTCAAAGTGGTTTCATAAAAGTAGTTCAATGAATCCAGGGTATAATATGAAGTATAGTTCTTTCAAATAAGCAAATCTTTTCAGAATTCAGAACATAAAAATAAAATGATAAGGAAAGGAAGGAGAGACTGAAAAGGGAATGAAAATTTCAGGTGGACTCATACATATTCTGTGAATAAATTCTGGAAAAAGCTAAGTAAGTGGAAAATAGGCTTGGAAGAAGAAGAGGAGATTGTAAAATCCTGACAATGTAGGCACTGTTTTATTGGAAAGTACTTTAACTTCTAAAAAAATACATATTTTAATATTTTTGTACTCCCCAGTGACCAAACATTACATAACTTAATCCATGATCATCCCAATAAATCCCACACCCCAACAGCAGCACGCCTAGTTATTAGAATATTGACTATATTCCCTATGCTGTACTTTACTTTCCCATGACTATTCTGTAACAGCCAATTTGCACATCTTAATCTCTCTTTTTTGCCCATTCCCTCAACCCCTCTCCCATCTGGCAACCAACAAAAAGTTGTCTATATCTATGAGTCTTCATTGCACCATAATTTACACCCAGCTACCACAATTGTAAATGACTCTTGAAACTTACTTTTGAGATCTTCTGAATTATAAGGAGAAAAACATTATTTAAAATTTGTTGATATACGTACTTCTTAGTGAAGGGAGCTGGCAATGAGAAAACTAGAATTCTATTTGTGATAGTTTTAAAAACTAGGCAGGGTTAGATAAGCAGGAAATAATCTTAAAAATTTTCCATCAAATGCAATAAAGTTAGGATGTGTTACCATATTGATAAAAAGGTAATAATGTTTAAAGTTTGAAAAAATATTAGAGATAGAAAGTACTAACAATTATAAAAGATGATATTGGAATTAAAGGAAAATGAAACCTAATAAATATTTGTGGAAATTTCAAGAAACTAAAAATGCTGGTGAACTTTAACTTACTCAACATGTAAGACTTAGGTCAAGGAAGATATGAGGGAGGAAAGGATAAAATCTGGCAAGGGCCAACTGTGTAAAGGATGGAATGAATCATCATGAAGAGCTAAAACGGAGCTGAAAGACTCCATTTCCAAGAAATCTGAGAAGAGATTACGGACCCTAGGAAGCAGGTATGGTCCCTACAGAGTTGAGGAAGAAAGAAGATTGTACATGTGTTGTAGGTACCCTGGCCACCAAGTTGTCATTTGCAATCCTAGATAAAAAGATGTTCAGAAAAGATGAGTCATCATATCCGAGCTTTCAGGGAGAAATAAAGAATTATGTAGATTAGCAAATTTGATGTCAGCAGCTAGTTTTTAAGTGATGTGATTGTTATGTGATATTTCAGAGATGACTAATTAGTTGAAAATGAAACATGTTAGTGTTGATAAGAGGGAGATCAGAATGGAAATACCTCAGAGAGTATTTTATTGCCCTGGAATGGGCTCCAAAGGAACATCCCTATGAAAAATGTTCAGATTTATTGGAATGCAAGTTTTAATCATCTAAGCTCAATTAGTACACTGTAGATTCATGATTTACGCTGGAGGTCATTAAGTAAGAAGCAATCTCTGTGACAAAGCCAACTTCCCAGCAGAAGGAGCCCTGTGGGGTTCTGCTTTTAAAGTCTAGAGAAAAGTTATGATCAAAAAGTCTCACGTTTAAAGTATTCATTTAAAAAGTTCTAGAATGTGGTACAAGTGAAAAGAGACATCTCCAAGCTGAGTCCAGCCACTAGTTTGCCATCTCTGTTCCAAGCGGAAAGCATTGGGGACCTTCATCTCATAGGGTTTTATGCTGTGTCGTATTGATTACACGTAAGAGCTAGCACACAGTGCAGAACTGGATCTTTAGGGCCAATGTCTGTTCCGATTGGTTGGTACGGAATACCATAGCAGTAGTCTGATATTTTTAAATATTATTTTGCATATAATTAGCACATTGATATGTGTAATATGGTGCGTACTAATTAAAATGGAGCCATTTATTATTAATATACAGGATGTCCCACTTAACACTTTAACAGCTGATAGCTCAATTTGGAAAATAAAATGTATTTTAATAAACACTGCCTTTATAATTATTCAAAGTGTGTGTATACATTTTTTTGGGACACCCTATATTACAGTTATGTTTCATATATTAATTAATTACTGCTTATGACATTTAGCGTTATCCTGTATTAAACATCATACACAAAATTCCCAAATAACCTGGATGCAGCGTCCAGGGTGTGGCGTGCTTTGGCAGAGTGGAGGCATTTGGCTGTACACTGAGGATCTGTCCTGAAGGCCAGGCGGTGTTCCTCAGGGGCCCAACAGGAGGCTCATCACACATCTGTCATAATTTATTGAATTAGGGCTCTGGAAACAAAATGACAAAATATTTGGGTCAACAATAGAGCCATCATGCAGATGTTTTACTGAGCTCTGCTCGACTGTTTCATAATTTGTCACCATGGTTTACAGTCCTGTCCCTACTTCTTCGCATGCTCATGACTTGGGCCCAGGCACATTTTGGATGTCAGTCAGAGGGCAGTGAACCAGCGTAACCCTATGGCTTCCTCCTCCTCTAACATGTCATGATTTAATGAGCAGATGCTGTGGTTATCAGTGCCACAGCCAGATGGTTCTTGGTTCCTCTCACTGTGTTTCATTTTAATAGCCGTGATGATGTTGGAGGTAGCTCCGGCATGTAGCGTGTCCATCACATTCTCTCACATGAATACATATATCTTTTTAACTCAACAGGTTAGTGTCCCCTCTCTATTGGGAGGAAACTCAGAGTCCTGGGGGAGTCAGTGACTTGCTGAAAGCCACACAGCAGGGAAGGAATGCAGCGGGATCCAGATCCAGATCTGCCTCCCCTGGAGGCCTCCTGCTTTCTTTCCCTGATCACGCTGCTCTCTCGGAGAATTGTATGTTCTTCAGAGCAGAACTTCTAATAACTAACGGGACAAAGGAAAGGCTTCTTAAGGTGGAACCATTGAGTACGTCCTTATGCGTATTTCCCCACCTACCCTGCAGTTTTCAACGATTTAAGTTGGGGCTACATGTTTTGGAGAAGGTGTGGACGTCTATAAAAAGTATTCTTTGGAGCTTTCAGAGTTTAAGATTTAGTCTTTAAACTGAGGCCTTCATGTAAGGGAAGGGAGGTGGCCTTAAAACATATTTTGCTTGCTGATTCTATGAGTTATTCAACTGCAATTTATTGAGCATGCGTCAGGGATTTCATGGAGGTGAAAAAGTTTGTTGTCTGCAAAGTGCTGTGGATGGCGCTCTAAGCGGTTCTTAGCAATTAATGACACATTTTTAGAAACATGTATCATTTCATTGATTGTTAAGACAAACCCATAATAGACCTTTAGGTTCTTCTAAATATTCATTTCCAAATAGCTGGGACCTTATCAACTTCACTTCCCCATTCTAGGACTTAGAATAGTGGTTGGCAATAATAGGGGTTAAGTAGACATTTGTTGTGTTCATAAATGAGTGAGTGATTAACCAAACCAATTGTGCCAAAGAGACCTGAAAGGTAGTCTGGATCTCAAAACGCTTATTCTCTGGGACAAGTTCAGCCATTCAATTACTTTATAATATACTTATTTAAGATTTTGAAAGTTTTAACTATGCTTATTTAAAATTTTGCAGTCACACACTACGTCTTCCCCGCCTCTCCCCCCCCCCCCCCCACCGAAAAGAGAAATGTAAAAGAGAAGCTTCACTTTGCTTTAGGGTTATGCATTGTCAACAGAGAAATAACGTGCTTAGTCCAGTACCCCCTCATCAGTTCTTGTGGACTTGCCTATTGATGGTGGGAGGCATGGGACATGCGTTTCTGACATCACCTATATCACATTTGCACAGCAAAGGCTACATTATTATGTGGTTTCCCTTTAAACTGTGCAGGGTGTTGAGAAAAGTCAACTTCTACCTTGTCCCAATGTTGCCGGTCATGTTTGTGTTGGCAATAAAGGAGGCTTAGGTCAGTGATCATTGGTGCCAGGTACCAGCCTCCCCTGGTTTCTTCCTCCTTCGTTTGCAGGGAAGTTTCACCATGGTCAAACATCTGTGTGCATGATGCTGAGGGCTGTTGACATGGGTGAGAGGGAGCATGCAGTGGAGGTTGGAAGAGATGAGAACACAGGGAGACAGCACCTGCCACGCCCACAGCTGAGATGAGCAACCACACACGTGCTCAGCATGTCCAGGGATCTCTCTGTAAGTCGAGGCATTTCTTAGAAAGAAGCACGTGATTGACATTCCGAGTCTGGAGAGTGTTTTTGTTGCAAAAAATGTGAAGTCCAATGTGTTTTGTGAGATGCCTTTTCAGAAAAGGCAGAGTTAGCATTTTACTTTCCTCATGTGTTTCACACAGGATATCTATTCCAGGCTCGTGCTGGTTTTCCCCTGCCCCAACCCCGAATCAGCCTTCCTTCTAAGTGTTCTGGCTTCTTTCATGGGAGGACAGTGTTTAGAAACCAAGGTATGGGAGCTAGGTGTGCATATTGCTACTGTGATGTCATTGCTTCTAGACTTCCTAATGGTGCAGTTCATTGTTACGGTTAGTGAAAGGGATGTCTCCAAAAAGGGCAAAATTTTAGTAATGTCACCTGCCATGTCATGTGCTCCGAGGGAGGCTCTGTGGAGGGGTAGAAACAACAGGGCTTGGATGTCCGAGAAACCTGGACTCGCATCTTACCCACTCTGTGCCTCAGTTTCTCCCTGTATAAAATGGAGCCATTAAATGACCCTACCTCAGTTGTAGTGAAATCTGGATGAGGCCCTGGCTGAGTGGGTCAGTGGGTTAGAGCATCACACAGATACGCCAAGGTTGCGGGTTCTATCCCCTGGTCAGGGCACATAAAAGAAGCAACCAATGAATGCATCAATAAGTAGAATAATAAATCGATGTTTCTATTACCCTTCCTCTATCTCTCTAAGAAACCAATCAATAAAATAAAATAAAATTAAATTAAAAAAAGCTGTATGAGATAATACAACTCTTCTTTCCTGACCTATTTGTATGATAGCCTTGGATGATTTCTGGCAAAGTTGATGCTTCTAGCATTGTTTTGTCACTTTTGATATTATCTTCTTAGTTATTCCATGTTATTTCACATGATTTTTCCTGTTAATCTGATGAGGAAATTGGAGGAAAATTGCAGTTATTAATTAAAAAGCGTTTTAAAGAGGAATTCCTAATGTACTTTGAGTGGATGGCCTGACGATCACAGATCAGTTTCTGGCACGTTAATCTTCCTATTACTTATCTATCTGTGCTCTCTCTGTAAAGAGGAGGCACCAATTTCAGGTCCCAAGCTGCTCTTACCTGCCTTTGTTGTAGCTTCAAAGTCTCTCTCGTCATCCAGGTGAACTGCGGCCACATCTCTCTCATCTGAGTCAAATATTTCAAACAAGTCAGCCAGCAGCTGTGTGGGGAGGGTGGGAAGAGAAATGCTATTGTCCTTTCCCAGGTCTGGTTTCATTTTGGCATCTCCCAGAATTAGGTCACAACCACTGCAGCTGTTGGAGCATTTACATGCTTCTGGCTTCACAGTGCCCAGTGTCCTGTCCTGCTGCCATTTTAGCTATTTACCACTCTTGTGAGGTGTAAGGATCCATTCCCCCAGCTGGGCAGCCTAGGGCGATTCTGTTTTCTGTTTGGTTTGGACCTTGAAATATGATCTTCATGGTGTAATCACTCACTTCAGAAACTCCCACAAAGGGCCCTCAGGTTGGTGTCGTCTGGTTAAGTCGATTGGGACTCGCTGTGGCCTGTGGTTAGCGAGGACTTGCACTGCAGGGCTCAGGGCTGCCATTGCACGCCAGTCCCACCAGCTGTCGCGATGATGACCGGTGATGATAGTGGTGGCCCACCCTCGTGAGTTCAGTTCAAGGAGACATGGCTGATGTCTAGTGAGGTCCGGAAGCTGGCTTTACTTTTATGCTTTCTTAATTGTTTCTGACACTGGTTGTTATAAATATATGAAATAAGGTAACTAACTGATCTGATCATAATTCCAAATGTCCTTCATTTCCTAGTTTCTGTATTCATTTAATGCCTGTGAAACATAGGCCCAACCTGTCAGCATTTTTCAAAATACTTTTATGTCAGTTTATAGTGTAACAGGGACTGTATGCTACAGAATATATATATAGTTTCCTATATTAATAAATTATCCCATAAACATGTTTTTGTTTTTTTTTTAAGCATGTGATTTGTGCACTGGAGGATAGAAAAGTCTTATTTTTTTCTGACATCAGGAAATGAGTTCTTTCCCTGGCTATGAGATAATGTTCTGATGCTTTCTTAAGGTGCTACAATAATTTTTAAAATTTTAACCATCAGTGTATTTCGTAAAATAGGTTATGCACAACCCTTTCTTAAGGGACCCCAGCATCTGTATAATTGAACCTATACTAAATGACTCAGGGTCGTCTGGCTAAGCTTCGCCATCACTGTGCTCTGGGAGGTGTTTGGTGATGGCCAGAGGGGCATCGAGGTGTGTGAAGGTGTGGCCTCTACAACCAGTGACTTCCCACTGCTGGGCCCCTGAAGGCCTTGGCTCTGTTTCTCCCCCTTTGAGGTCACTTCCCATTCCACACTGTTTCAAACAAGTCCCATCCTCCTTGCTTTAACCTGCCCTCTATTGGAAGATGAGTGAAAGAAAGGAAGATTCGTTGGGCATTTTCAGTAAGTCATTTCACAGTTATCTTAAGAGATAGGGATTATTCCCACATTCACGGAAAAGAGTGCTGAAGTTCAGAGGTTAAGCTACTCGGCCAGTTGTGCACAGCCAATATTTAACTGAGTGTAAAATTCAAAACCATTTTTTTTGCTTGCCGTATCACACTAAAATCCTCTGGGGAAGTCAAATGACTATCATTCTTTAACTCAACAAGTTTTTGTTAAGCACTCACCTGACTAGGCAAGGATGGCCTTTTCCTTCCTAAAGAGATCTGGTTATGCCAAGTCTTTCCCTGTCTATCTCTCTGTCCCTCCTCTCTTCATCCAAACAGTTCCTGTCATCTTTGCATCCTGTGTCAAGTCCAAGTTCCTAAGCCTGGCCTTAAGGCTCATAAAAGCACTGGAGAGACATCTGAAGTTCATCTTTCCTGTCCTGTGCAGGTGTGGCAGTGCCTGTGCCTGGAATGGGGGCACAGTTGGCATCTGCCTTCTGCTCTCCATGCAAATGTCTGTATGTTCATAGAGGCCGGCCACCGTGTCTTATGTAGTGGGCATTTAGTAATAGCCTATTGGACTTTTTCCCTGGAATCAGATGCATGACGTTGTGACAACTGTATTGGGTTGTTTTATTCTCTTGGTTTTGGCATCTGTGTTCCAGGTGCTGATCATGTGTCAAGTCTAAGGCATGACTGCATTGTTCTATAAAAGATCTCTAAGGAGCTTGGAGCTCTGACCTACTATGCATCAGCCTAGATGTTTTATAGGACTATGTGTCTACCCATGAAACAGCTATTAGGTTCCTTATTCTGAAGCAATTCCAGTGCTATGCTTTGGGGAGCCCTTGAAATCTTAAAATCCCGAAATATTGCAAAGGACATCATTGTCATTATTCACGCCTTGCTAAAGTTCCGTTTATTTCCAACCCTGTAGTTTTCTTTATCTAAGTGCTTTTTCAGTGTCTGTCACTGCAAACCTGGAGAGCAAGGAGACAGCCCTATCCGCCTCCCCCGGCCCGGATGTGTGGGAGAGCCTGCAGAGTGATAAGGACTGCTGAAGAGAAAGCTGGCTGCAGGTGGCTGGCCCTGGGAGCACAGAGATGCTTTGGCAAGATTCCTCAGGCTCTTCTGTTTCCCAATCGTGCACATGGCATCTGTGCCCAGGGCAGCCCTCAGATTACAGCTGTGTAATTCAGGGTGTGTCCAAGAAAACCACATCCGTCTTTATGTTGTGGGTGTTACCGAAGGCGGGATACTCCTTTTATATTAGGAATCCTTAATGCCCCGAGTAACCCTCTTTCCAAAGTCTTTCCTCTGTCCTCCTTCGAGGTGCTGAAGTGTGAGTGATCCATCTGCTGTGCCACAGCAAGTGCCACCAGGCAGGGCTGCCTCCTTCCTCGCACCCTGCACCCACCTCCAGGGGCGACAAGCCAGGTCTGTACATTGTCTGCCCTTGACATTGCCAGTGGGGATGGCAGGGAAGCCACCGTACCGCTGAGTGACTGGAAACCCTTTCTCTTAACAGGCACACTGTGTCATTTGTGCCCTCGTCAGCAGCCATTGCTCTCACTGAGGTTTTCTTTGTGGCTAATCCTTAGCTGCTCCAAACGGCTTGCTGTACGTTTTGTCCAGGCTGCTGTCCCCAGGGGAATGCAATTCTCCTGCCTCACACGCAATTAAAAATGTTGCTTTCCATTCCAATTTTCTAATGTTTCTTTATCTTGCTTTAAAAATTTTGTTTTTAAAAAATTTAATCTTATAGGAAAGTTGCAAGAATTATAAAAGTAAAGTGAATACTTTCCAACTAGATTCATTACTTGCTTACATTTTGCCCCACTTGTGTTCTCTCTTCCACATTGTTATAATTAATTACATTTTTCCAAGCCATTTGAGCATAAGTTGTTGAAGTTATCCCCCTTAGCCCTAAACATGTCAGCCTTATATCCAAAACTAAGGATATCTTTTCACTAAATGTAATATATTTATCAAAGTCAGGAAATGTAACATTGTTATGATTCTATATCCGAAATGCTGTTTATTTTAAAATTTTATTGATTAGCCAAAATCCTTTATAGTGTATTTCCCAGTGCCAGCGTTCAGTCCAGGGTGGTACGTGCATTTCATCGCTACATTGTCCGGTCTTCTGGGAGACCACCAGACGTTTTCTTATCCGTACCCAGCTCGGGGGCCACATTTCCATCAGCATGACTCCAAGGCTGGGGCAGAGGATACTGGGGTTGGAGGCCTTGTCTTGCTTCCCACACAGTATGATTCAAGCTGACAGTGACGGCCCCGCTCAGGAAACTGGTCGTGACATGTCCATCTCACAGCGGAGAGGAAGTTAACTTGACATCTCTTTAAGTGCTTGAGCGGTTGCCCGGAGCTTGATGCTATGTGGATGCTGCATTCTGTCAGCTCGTTGCCAGACTTTGCTGCTAAAATCGCTGAATTGGGGAATAGCTTTCAGCTCTTTATCTCGGTGGCGATCTTTTGCTGTGTAGGATTTCCCGGGTGCAGGCCAGTGCATGACTTCATTCTTCAGGGTATGCAGGCATCCCCACTCTGGCTGCCAGTTCAGTCCGTGCTTGCTGTGTAACTGCTGGGAACTGTCATGTGCTGGGCATCCGTGACTAACTCAGGGACAACACCGACAGATGGGTGTGCATATCGCTCTTCCTGCACCCCAAGGGTAACCCTGATGGGCATTTCGGTTTCTGGGTTGGTCCTCAGGAATTCCTGTAAAGACTACTGAGCCTGGTGTTCAGTCTAAATCTGTTCCCCTGATGATGAGGAATGGCCCTGACTGAAATTGAATTAGAATGACAGGCTCAAGTGTCATCTTTGGGCAGCTCTCAGAATCCAAGACTGCCTACAGGATTGCAGGAATGCAAACAGTAATTCAGAAAATAAATCTACTTGTTCACCATATTTCCTCACAGAATGTGCAAGGAGGTAGAGGCTACTGAGGGGTCTCTACCTGATTCCACGTTCCTGAAAGCTAGCGATGGTGCCATGTCACCATTGTAGCCTGTGGTCAGTTTGTTAGGCCCATTGGCTGAGCTGTGCCCTTATCAGAATAGGCTGCACTTGTTTTTTTTGCTTTCTTGTGGTTTTTATGCTAAAAAGCTTTAAAATAAAATTGAAATCAAACCATATAAACATCTTTTTAGCCTTCTTTCTTTACCTAACAATATGTCATGAGTATGTTAGCAGATTTGGAAATTTTTCTCAATAAGTCCATTTCATTTTTATGAGACATTTGGGATGACTCTAGTCTTTTTTATTTTTTTAAATCATTATTACTTGTCATTCTTATGGGTGACTTTCTTAGAATTCATAAAAGGAGCATTACTGAATCGAAGGACATCCACCATATTCATGCACTTTGTCAATTTGTTCTAAAATGTAATGTTTTCAAGTATTTGCAAGATTAATATATAGTTTTCTAATATTATTTTTGCACTTTCTTTCAATGTCAAATTCTCTCTGATCTGATTGTGTGTGGTGCTCACGTGTCGGTTTCTATGATCTTTTGTGAAAGTATTGATGTGGGTCATTTCTGAGCTAACAATATGAGCTGTAACTGTATACAATGTTAGTTAAGGACGGGGCACTCTCTTTCTAAGGGAACTGTGGCTTACCTCCTTTTTCCTTTTGTTTTGGACTTCTTTGATATTCTTAGTTATTTAGAACACATCCCAGGCCTTTCTGGCTTTGTTGATGTACTCAACTGGCCTGTGTAGGAGAATTATGCAATTCGCACATGGGAAAAAAATCAAATTTTTATTGCAGTTGACTCTTCGCTCTTTCATCTTTTTGTGATTTCCTACCTTCCTACCTTTCTTTCTTTATCCTGCCTTTCATCTCACTGAAAGGAAATGAGGTCATGCTTCACTTGACTCCCAGATTGCTTACATTTGAACTTGCATTTGGAGCTTAGCTGAGACCTGAGAAGGACATGCAAAGTTATCTGAATCCTCAAGGTTGAGGGTGAGACCATCCTGTCAAATCCAGTGCCTCTATAGAGTGCCTAGCATTCTAACACACCCTAGTTCTTAGTGTCAGATCAGGAGGTGAAGAAAAATCTGTTAAAACAAAGTAGGATACAATAGGAAAAGTGTCAAAAGAACATACCACAACTCAAGAGGCCTTGCTCTCCCTGAGCTTATCTGGTCTGAGGCCAGTGGCCCTGTTAGCTCATAGCTCTAGAGCAGTGGTTCTCAACCTTTCTAATGCCGCGACCCTTTAATACAGTAGTTCCTCATGTTGTGGTGACCCACAACCATAAAATTATTTTTGTTGCTACTTCATGACTGTAATTTTGCGACTGTTAATGAATCGTAATGTAAATATCTGTGTTTTCCGATGGTCTTAGGCGACCCTGCTAGCGGTTCTCAACCTGTGGGTCGTGACCCACAGGTTGAGAACTGCTACTGTAGAGCCTAAGACCATCGGAAAACACAGATATTTACATTACGATTCATTAACAGTCGCAAAATTACAGTCATGAAGTAGCAACAAAAATAATTTTATGGTTGTGGGTCACCACAACATGAGGAACTACTGTATTAAAGGGTCGTGGCATTAGAAAGGTTGAGAACCACTGCTCTAGAGGATATTGCCCCCCGCCCCCCCCCCCATGCCTGAGTAATGGGACAGGGGGGAAAGAGGGGAAAGAGAGGGAGAGACTTATATTAATAGGTTTGAGTCAGTGGACCAAAGTAGTATGTGAAGACAGTTTACTTTCTAAAAAATGAATTATTTTTGGATTTAAAGAATTAATTTATGGGACTAGAATTGCCATTCCTTGATTTATTCAAAAAAGGGAGGCATGGCAGTGCATCTGTCAAAATACATTATTTTAACCTTTTACTTCTTTCTCCTCCCTCCATCCTCTTCTCCCACCCTCCCTCTGTCCCTCTGAGGATTTATCAGAAACTTGTATTTGGATCAGGGCTTCCAGGGGGTAAAGAGGGATAGTTGCTAAGTTTTCAGTTTTCAGCAGGGGCCTGTGCAGCCTGGGCAGTTGACGGAGTTAATTCCAGAGGACAGAATTAATGATTCTCCCGGGAACAGCAAACATGTTCCTGAGAGCTGAGAGCTTACATTTATGGTTTGCAACTCCTTCAAAGTTTAGTCTATGTTCTTCCCATGAATAAGGACTACAGTCTGTGGGCCTTCGACCTTAGAAACTAATTAACCCAGACTCGTGAGAAGTGTGGATTGAATGCCAACTCAGCCCTTGTACTGAATTCCTGATTTGGAAGAGGGTGGGGGACACGGCCTGGGGCGTCTGTTGGGAAAGTTGTCTTATTTAAAGTGCATGCTGGGAATACAGCTGCTGCACTGCATTACTGCCAAACAGCTCTCGGGATGAGGATGTTCTGAACTTTGTCTTTTGATACAACTTTTACAGATGTTTGGGCTCTGAAAAAAAAATCTGGCCTACTTATTTCTTTGTTGAAGAATAGTAAACATTTAAATTTAATTTTGGATTTTTTTTTAGATTCATAGTTAGACGTTTATTTTTACTGGGTCCTAATGTACCTAGCCCAAGCTTACATTTCTTTACAATTCATAAAATAACCCTAATAAGTGTTTGCAAGAAATGATCTTCAAAATAATACACCATTTCAACTATTTACATTTTCATTAATTATGCAATTGGTGAAGTTTTTATTATCCCACACATGAGGTAAAATTAGCTTTTCATTCATTAAAAAAATAACATAAACTCCATTTTGATGATAATACAAAACTTGCTCATTTTTAATGCAGGTTTCAACGTAGGTTTGTAAGGGGGTGATGTACTATTTCCCTTAATGATCTGCTTTGTACTTGTTATCGGGAATGATTGGGTGATTTCCCAGTACTTACTGATTGCATAGTACTCTCTAGTTTCTCATCAGAACTTAAGTTCCCAATTGCAAAATGCTAGATGAAGTATAATATCATTTCATAAAGTGTCCAGATGGTTTTCTCTCTGGCTTGGAGTAGAGAAGGATATACCATGTATTTTTTGAGTCAATTTTCACTGAATCCTTTCCACTTTATATCCATAAAGGATATATCTTTCTCCTAGAAGGTTGAAGAGCTGGTAGGGTTCAGCCAGCTAGAGATACCTGCTGGGGAGAAGTTTGAGTCATTTAATTGAAATTCAGATTGATAATTTTGAGTGCAGAAGTCTGGCCTACCACTCTCCACTCTGAGGAGCTCCTTGTGCTCATGAAGTCTGTGGAGAGAAATGTTGATTGGTTCTTTGCAACACTCGAAATGAAGTAAAGATTTTATATCCTATTCCTTGAGAAGGGAAAATCATTAGGATTGAGTGGAAAATTTAGTAGGGCAGTAGATCAAGACAGCTTGGAAATATAGACCCTTAACCTGGAAATTCCAGGTAGGTGCTATTCATTAGTGCAGCTGAATCAGGAGACATGTGTTTCCCCTGAAAATGTTTTGTTTATACTTCCCTTCCCATTGTCTAAACTCCAAACCCTTGTGCACCATATTTCCTCTTAGTACAGTGGCATGATTATGGGATGGAAAGCGTCTCAGAGGTTGTTGATCTCTGTGTAATTTTGTCCAAATAAAGGCTAGAATTCAGAGTGAGGAGGAGAGATGAATAAGAAGATTTTAAAATCCCATACCCAAGTTATGCACACATTTTTGGATGTGCTATAAATATACATCAACTTGTAATATGGATAGTTTAGCTATCACTAACCTGGAGGGGGGCAAGCATGTTTTGATGTTAGCTTCATACTGTCATCCGTTGGGAGGGTTGATGGTTCAAGACCTTCATAGAGGCAGCTTATTGTGGAAAGAACCAGCGCTTTGGGATCAGGCCACCGTGCAGTTGTGCAGTTCTCATCTCCTGCACTTCGTGGCTGGCGCTACTGGGCTCTCCAGATCTGTGCAACTGGAGCACCTTTCATGGTTTGGTGATGATTAAATGAGAGCCTGTTTCTAAAGCTCATATTTGGTGCTCAAAAAAAACGTTGGCTCCTTTCCCTTCCTCCTCCCATATGGGTTCAAAGACAACACATTCCATTTTATTGAAATTTGGGGTAGAACCACATGCAGGCAGAATGGCGGGGGAAGCCATGGGCTCCTTGTGTGTTTTTGAAATTCTTTACCAAGATTCCGTGTGTTCTGGCTTTTCACTTGTTCATAGCTGGAATGTGGAGCCCATTCTGTCCTGTGGACTCACTGTGTGGTGGTCTTGAATGAGTCATCTCACTGTTACCCTTGAGATAGTCAGTATGTCCATGTGTGGCTCTGGCCTCCTTAGATTTCTTGCTCAGATGTGTGCTGAAGTTCCTGCTACGTGACAGGCACTGGACAGGGCACTAGGCATGAAAATAGGAAGAAATGTGTGTATTGTTAGGAGACAATGTCTGGCCAAGGGCCCAAATGCCTCTGCACTGATTTCCCTCACGCCGTCTTTGTGTGGCGAATCTCATAGGGAGTGGTAACTCAGTTTTCAAACAAAGTTTCTCACAGTGATGACACTCCAGCCAGATGCCAGGGTCAGTTCCCGCTGATGCAAATCCCTGATGTGTGCCTAAATGTCTAAGTATCCCCTTTGGGTGGATTCCCTTGGGGACAGTGGATATCAGTGCTTTCTAGGAGTGATTTAAATAGAGCCATCTCTCTGCATGTTGTGTCTTCCTTCTTGGTTTATGAAAATTGAGCCTTAAATACATTTTGAGGAATTTGAGGAGATACTTGATTCAAAGGCTAGGGCATTCTTGGGCTCCTGGAGAGTCAAAGAAGTACTTAGGCTTTCTTTTCCTAAATATAAGAAATCATGCTGTACACCTTAACTTTATGCAGTGATTGATGTATGTCAACCCCCCCCCCCCCACACACACACAAATGGTAGTGCTCCAGGAGAATGTAGCCCACAGTAAGTAAGGAGGGCCCCAAATCTGGTAGGTGGAAAGGGAGCAACCATCAACAATTTTTTCAGAGAATCCAAAATTAGAACCAAACAGCAAAGCACTTAGTTGCCAGTTTCTAGAGAAGGCAGCCCATTCTGTAGGAATGTGAGGAAGGCTTATGTGCGCAGAGAAATCTGTGGTGGATTCATCTCTCCCTCCCAAGGATGACAGGCTGTCTCTTTTGATTGGCATGAGTCTCCAGCAAGAATGCTATTCGGAGAACATTGAGGCTTTAAGGAGAGTTAGCAGAATTTTTGAAGAAAACTTTTTTAAAAATATTTTTCTTATTGTGGTAAAATATACATAATTTACAACCTGCCATTTTAATCATTTTTAAATGTACAGTTCAGCACTGCACATTCATAGCCATCACCACCATTCATCTCCAGAACTCTTCATTTTCTCCCATTGAAACTATGCTCATTAAACAGAACAATGCTAACACTTCATGTCAGTATGAGACCCATGAACTCCACACTTAGCTCTAGGAGACTAGGAAAGAGGATATTGTCTTGTAGTCTTTGTGGTGATACGTGGTCTTTGTTAAATGTTAACACTAAGGATGTAGGAGCTCCGTAAGTGATGGACCCATCCTCTGTGGAGAGGATACTTGTAGTGGTAACAAGGGGGAGTGGGTGCAGAGGTGGTGGTGGCATGGAACAGAAGGGTAGTCCCCAGCTTCAGAGATCAGGATAGAGATTTAAGATTGGGTTGCATGATGACAGAGTCTCAAGGGCAGCAACATTCAGAGTAACTGGCAACAGCTGCACATCTCACACATGGAGAAAAAGGAGCTGCCTGGGACTGTGATATTTTGGTCAATGGTCCTACCTGTGCAATGCATGTCAGTTGACAGTAGTCGACCTCTAATTTCTGTGTTCATGACATCAAAAGAATTCAAGAAGAATGCTTGACTCATTTCAATTTAAAATTATAACATTTTCTCACGTTCTCAACACATTCTTAACAAGAAACTTTTACTTCTACTTTTTTTTATGGACCAAAGCATTTGAAAACGATTCACAGATGACTGGACAGTGAGTTTTTCCTCTTCTTGGTGCAATGAACTGTTTCAGTAAAGATTTGCTCTGGTTTTCAAAGGAGGAAGGCCTGTGTTATGTCAGTTTCCTGTCTAGTCAACAGAGTAAAACAAAAGAGGAGAGATGGACCGCTTGATTCCTTCAACTCCTTAGGCTAAAATAAGATTTCCCTTCATGTGTTTTGCTCCACCTAGATTTTGTGGACAAGCCCTTTTAGAAAAGCATTATTGTTGATGGAATACTTTCAAGCAACTTATTTTAGATTTGCACAAAGTTTAGAATAAACATGTTGTGCCAGACTACAGAGTGAATCATGGGGTTGGTCACCAATGGAACCACCTAATTAGGGCCGATGAACTAAAAAACAATATAAATTAATTAAGATTGGGTGGATGGAGGAGGAGGAAATGATGGTTTGTCAAAGAAAAATAAAGGCTGGAGAGTATTGCCTTAAAAAGGTAAAATACACAAATTAACAAGATGGAAAAAAACCAATTATGTGTAGTTCTGAAAGTTCAGTAAAGTGCACACAGCAGAAATCACCCCAGGGCCAGAAGGGAAATGACAGAACCCGCAGTGGGCCCTGGCACCCAGATGTCATGCTGAGGACTTTGACACAGTGCAGTGTGCTCTGGGCTGCTCAGTATTGTCAGTTAATGTGAACCAATAGTTCACGTGTGAACCAGTAGATCAAGGCTGCATATACCCTACGTGTATTTTTCATTTTTAATGCTATGGAATGCATCTACCACTAAAGCTATACTGAAAATAACTTAATTTTTACATTTTTAAAGATTTAATGATTGTGAATTTTTAAAAGAACATATATAATATACATATTAAAAATAGTGTGTTATTATTTTTTGGTATGGTAAGATTATCAAAAGCTCTAGTTAAATCTAAATTGAAATCTATGGCTGAGAAGCTAGTATTTTTAAAAATTAAAATATCAATTTGTTTTGCCTATTTTTATTTATTGGATACCAGTAAAAAGGTGTTAAGCTGTAATCCACTCAACCAGTCTTCTACCTCATATGCAAAGACAAGGTGTGGTTGACTAATTGTGCAGCCTGAATAAATTTAACCTTTGAGGAAACACACCCCATACTATGAATTCACTTCTTGTCAGTCTTTTTCAAGATATGTAGAGGTAAGACTATGGAAGGAATTTTCAATCTACAGCACTCTATCTATTCAAAATACATTTCATTCAGATGGTTGTAGATTGGATTCTGTTAACTTTAAATACATTTCAGTCACATACCTTTTAATTTAATTTAGCATATGTAGTAAGGGATACACTTCTGTTAGTCTCCAGTTTAGACCTCATTCATTGTCTTAGTTGTTGTATCATAGGACCTAACACATAATAAGCCATTCATCAATCTTAATCACATAGGTGAAAACCCTTATACTTATTCTTTGAGCAGCCTAATCAAAACAATAACTCAATTTCTTTTATTGGCAAAAACAACTGGATTTGTCTGATTTCAAAAGAAATATACATTTATAAGTTGAGGGTGCTGTAGAGGTACACTGTGAATTGGAGAAAAAGGTGTATAAGTGGTTTCAATAATTTGCCTATCATAAAGGAATATTTTCAGGTATATACACACACAGACATGCACAGAGACATATAATGCCTATACTTCTCTGTAAAAGTAGGATCAATAGAAAGCACAAAGTTTATATGACAAACAGTAATAGACTAAAAATATATGGTTGGCCTGGACATATTGCAATTTCTATGTTAATTAGGATGCTATTGATTAAAAAAAATAAATTTATTGGGGTAACATTAGTTAATAACATATGTTTTAGGTATGTATGCTATTGATTCTTTACATGAGATTAATTTATGACCCCAAATCCCAAATCCCTTTAATAATTCAAGAGAACAGTGACTGTGGCCACACAGGAGAGATTAGTGTTGGAATCTAACAACTAGGAACAAGTAAAGAAAAAGCAATTCAAAACAATTGAGTTATTACCTGGTATTGTATCTGCAAGTCATAAAGTGGATTGGAAGTGGAGGTCATTTTTACTATCTTGTCAAATCAGCTATTTTAATCCAAAGAAAAATTTATGCTGATGCTCTTAACTGTCAGGTATTCTATTTACAGAGAAAAAAAAATTAACCCATCATCATGAATTTGATTGCATCATTATGGTAATATCCTAAGGATTTTATTTTTCATGTAATGTCTGGCCAGGTTCTCCTTTTGAATAGGTGTATTAGCTTTTGGATCATTCATATTTAATTTCTTTCAAGAGCTGGTTTAACTCATTGCTTTTGGGGTGTCTTTCCCATATTCTATGCGGATAATTCCCTCCCTGTTCATTTACTTTTGTTCTTATTAGTTCCCCCCCTTGAGTAATGCCTTGTTCCCTCAAATGCAGAAATAATAATGGACTATTCTAAAAATAAATCTTTACTTAGAGATTAACATAGAAATTTGAACTTTAGAATTGACAATTTATAGCAAAAACATTAAAGGTTTTCAAAGAGAATTAGCTGCCTGTCATCATACAAAGATGATCATAAAAACGTGAAAATATAGTTATTAATAGCACATGGATTGTGTTTAATTAAAAATTCACTGTAAGTGGTAGCAAAAGGCTTTCTAAAATTTTTTAGATGTTAACATGCTTAATATAAGTGCTTTGTCATTAGAAACAATATTTTTATTTCCACAGATCTCCTAAAACTGTTGTATTGTATACGCACTATGTAATGGGAAAATAAGTATCTAATGAATGTAAGTGAGAAAATAAAGTAGGGCTGTTTGTATTTTTCATTCAAATCAAAGGACCAGGGAAATGGAATGAGTTATATTGTCCATATTTTATTTATTTTATATTTATTTTCCTAATACATTATGAATGGCTTAAGTTTGCTAAATATATATTTTTTAACTATATTGGAAAAAATAAGGTTTTTACAAGTTGTAAGACATGTTGATATACATATGTAGTATTATATTTGTCAAGGGATTAGACCAGCAATTTTCAACCTTTTTCATCTCATGGCGCACATAAACTGATTACTAAAATTATGCGGCACACCAAAAAATATATTTTTGCTGATCTAACAAAAAAATGGTATAATTTTGATTCATTCACAACAGACAGCTGTTGTTATGCCGACAGTTATCATTTTTAAATTTGATAATCTAAGGGAAAAAAGGACAGTGCCCCTAGTCAGGTATTGCATGTTTTAAAATTTCTTGGGGTATACCCGTTAAAAATCACTGGATTAGACCATTTGGTTTCAACAACTTAAGGCTTGATTTATTTTTTTATTTTATTTTTTTAAGTTTTAAGAGTAGGGCTCTCTCTGCTCGGGAATATAGTGGGGAAGTGTGGTTTGAAAATGATGACTTTCACAAGAACCTCAGAGGTATCTCGTGGCATCATCTCACACCCACAGTGTGAATACCACAGCATGTCATTGGGAAACCACGGCTTTGACCAGCAAAAGTTTAACTTCCTTCTGTGGTTTACCCCACTTTTTTCTTCTTTAACCATAAGTGTAGTACTTGTGTTTTTAGGTAGGTTATTCGAAAGCACCACTTATGGCTTGCAAAGTAGCATTTTGGGTCCACCATCTGTTATCTTCCATAAAGGCCTGATGAACTTATTGAAGGTTTCAGTTGTGGCCCTGCTGGAGGAGGTCACATAGACATATCCCAGAGGGTCTTTGACCTTCTGTCGAATGCAGAGCGGCATTGCCACACTGCCTTTTGGAGTATTCGTTACTCCATAGCGTTTATTATGTGAAATTTCATTCCATGAAATGTGTTTACATTTTTTGATTGAGTTTTCAAACTTGGTTTTAAAGATTAAAGCAAGTAATGTTATCCTTGGTGGGGAAGGGTAGTGTGTGTCTGATGTTTCCCAAAAGTGATTCCTCTGAGTTTGAAGAACTGTACTGCAGCATTTTAGAATCTGTCATTTATAAAGAGGGCAGATCCTGCCACTTATTTTTGAAAAGTGTCTTTACAAATGAGTCTGGTATTTGAGACGGAGTGCAGGTATGAAAATTACACTTTAGCTTCATTCTGACTGGCTGGGATTGGCCTAAACATGCATATTTTTCTGAAACGTGTCCCATATCTGACAAGAAAGGTGAACAGCTGTGATTGCTATCATAACAGGATAGTGTATAGTCTCTGTGCAATGCAAGTAGCAGCAAATTAACCAATATTATAATGTACTTGTTTGATGCATAGTGCATGATTAGATTCTATCCAACAAGAAAGAATATCCGTTTTACTCTCCTTGGTACTGAAAATATTGTATGTCTTCCCCATCTTGGAGCATGGTGTCTAGCTGTGTTAGAGTGGCATGCAAACCCTTCATCATATGGCTGAAATCTGTGTTTTCCTCTGCACCAGTATATGTTCCTGTGGTTCAATCCTCTGGAGATTTCTTAGTATATCTCAATCCTCTGTACCTCCCATCTCCATATTGGTTCACACTGCTTCCTCCCTCTGAGATGCCTATGTTTGCCATCCCAGGCTCTGACATCTCACCCAGAGTTCAGGGTTCCGTGCATCTGCCACCTCTATGAAGTATATGAAGTGTCTGGCCAGTCTCTGACATGGTGTGGTTACTAAACAAATGCTCATTCTCTTCTTCCATCTTTATCTCTTTCAGTGTATTATCCCAGACCAAAATAATTTTTCCTTCTTAAGCACCTTGTATTTTTATAGCAGCAGTAATAATCACCCTCCCAAGTTATTCAGTTTTATAGATATTTTTCTCCTCCTAGACTAGAAAGTGCCTGCAGGAAGAGACCATATCTTATTCATGGCCCCTCCCATCACCTAGGACAGTACATGAACATCAAGCAAGTTTATGTTCAGGTCAATAGCTCTAGTTGGACATTTCATGGGGGAGGAGATTGAAATGATTAGCTGAGATGAAGTTTGGGGATTGTCTGCTGGATCAACAATATTTCTTGCATAAGGATTTACATTATTTCTTGCATCCATGAATGTAATCATGAGTTAAGTAAAGTTTGAAGAATATGAAATACACAGTGTGACATTGGAATAAAAAACTTCACATAACTCAAAAACAGTTTAATTAAACCAGTGGTAACAAGATTACCATTTTTTTTTTCTGAAACAATATTTTAAATCAGTACTTTCTTCCAAGATTAGCAATATCGCCAACCTCCCCTGTTACTTCCCTTTGAAAAATGTTTTTGGCTCTGTCCTGACTGCTGGCAGTGTCCCTTTTGTGCCCACCAAGTGTTCCACACGCCAGGTGTTGTGTGCTCTTGGTCTATGCTTTATTTCACCTTTGCCTCTTATAGTAATGCCTCCTCCCCATGCCTACCTTCTCTCACTACTCCAATACGATCTGTGTCTTTTGGACAGGGCCTAAGACTCCCTCCTCGGCGTGTCTGTGGGACTGCTCACCTCTCTTGTGGGCGCATTGTATTGTAATTTCTCATTTCCTCATCCCACTCGGTACCATGTTCATCTCTGCATTCTCTGCATTAGGGGAGCCTGGCCTATGCCAGGCGCAGAATAGACATTAAAATCCTATAATCCTCTTGGTCAAATTGGGCACTGAGACTAAGCGTAAGTGGATGGATGGCCCAGTCCCACCTGGGATAGCTTCTGTTCCTGCTGATGTACCCTGTGAGAGCTGGACTTGGGATTGAAATAAAGGTGGATATCTGAGTGGCAGTGGCTAAACTGGAGTGGGGAAGGAGCAAAGACTGGTTTGTATTTTGAAGCCATAGAGAGAGGAAAGATGAGAAATAAAAATAACTAGTAGAGCTCCATGTACTCTAACCCAAAAGAGGAGTTGCACATTTTTCCAGAGTTGGAAGAAATAGTCCAACTGTTTTTTTGTTTTTTTTTTTATGCCTGGCTGGGTAAAATTTGCTGTTCTTCAGAGTGGCTGGAAAATGTTTATTTGTGGTTCTCGTTAAAGCATCTTTGATGGGATGAGTCAGTGTGGAAGGTGGGGTCACTGGAGGGAAGGAAGGAAAGGTGAAGACTGTATGGGGGGAAAGGGGGAGCTGGTGAGAAAAGAGGTCAGGAAACCTGGAGAGAATAGCTAAGGTGAGAAATTTACTGATGAAATATTTCTCCTCTGAAACTAGGAAAGTTGAGTTTCACCTAGGGCCAAAAAGTCTCTACATCCACTCCTTTGCCATGGACAGTCACTTGTTCTGGGAGAACTTCCCAGGGAGCGTAGGAGGACCCCTGGGCTGGAAGCTTGCCCAGATCAACTCTTCTGCATTTGTACGTCAGGTCAGTGAGTCAGCAACCACCAGGAGAGCCCCCGTGACTCCCCCAGTTCAAACCTCCAGGCAGCGTTTCTACCCGTGGGTCCCAGTGGACACACTCAGCCCACCAACTCGTTTCACACACAGCCAATGGAATTGTGGTCACATGGCAACTACTTATAGTCACATCTGTTTGCAGCTGGACTAGACCAGTGACCTGGAGGTGAAATGCTGGGCCTCATTGTCATTTCCTACAGCCCAGCCTATTCCTAGGCAGGGATGTTTAATGTCCACCCCCACTGAATGGAGGAAAGGGAAGAAAAGAAATGAAAGCGAGTCAACAAAAAAGGTCCGATGGGGGAAAGCAAGAACAGAACTGCAATCACATGTTGATGGTCAGAGGAGCCAAGCAAACACCCTTATTTCATCAACGCATGTTGTTTGCTGGGAGCCCCGCGCAGGCCCTGAAGAGTCAGTCTCTAATGAGAAACAGTCCAGCGTGCATTTCACATGCACAACCCTTAGTCACACTATAAGAGAGAGAGAGAGATGCCGCTCATCAGAAGTTCAGTTTGTTTCTCCAATGTTTCATGTGAACTTGTGTTTTGTGTGTGTTTTTTTTTTGCCAAGAATGTATCAACACTCATAGTTGTTTTCAAATTAGGGCAGAAATAAGTTTAAAAAGTAGTAAGTATGTTCTGTTTTCATGTTTTCCATGATTGGATGAAACGGAAAGGTTATTTAATTTAATTAAATTCTCCTTCCTGATGAATTAATGATGAAGAATTATTTTCACATCTTTTGAATCACATCTATCTTACATTTCCCACAACAAAATGAAGATAATGTAATAATGAACCAGCACATGGACTCTTAAGCACCCTTAAATCTGCAATGCCAAGCCTATTTTTGGAAGTTTAAAAATCTTGTGCAAATGTAAGCTCTTTAAGAAATAGTTATCTGTACTTCAACACTTGGCCATTATTTTGCTTCCTATTTTTTAAAATAATTTTAAAATTCTATGCACACTTTTTGGGAGATACATCTTATTAAAGAAATACACAGCTCAATGCATCTAGCGCAAAGGGAGCTCCGCCCATGAAACAGAAGCCAGATCGTGAGCCAGAGTGTTTCCAGAAGCCAAGAAAACCCTTGGGTCTCCTCCCATCTCTAATAGCCCCCAAGAGTAACCACTATCCAACTTGGTTTTTTTTAGTTTTGAAATTTATGTCACCATAAATGGAATCACCCAGTGTGTTCTTTTGCGCCCGGCTGCAGTTTGCTCGGTATTACATTGGTGAGATCCATCCATGTTATCGCCAGGGTATACACAGTGTGTAGACGGCTCCAGTGTGTGAATGCATACCAGTGTGCATTAATCCGTTCAACTGTTTCAAATTGGGGCAGCTATGTATAGTGCTGCTATGAACACTCTGGAGTATGCCTTTTTAAATAATTGAAGTACAACAAAAAGAACAGAATTGTAAGTTCACAGCTCCATGGTTTTACAGTTGAAACCACCCACCCATGTAATGACCACCCTGATGAAGCACAGAATGTTTCCAGAAACCTCCCTCGTACCCCTGTTAGTCAACTTCACCAAAGTCACCACTCTTCTGACTTCTTTCACCAAAGATAGTTTCAGTTGTCCTTGGACTGACTACAGTGGGACCATATGGTGTGCTCTTCTGCTGAAAAAGTTTTAAGATTTTTTTTTCAGGGCAGTCCTCTCAGGGTGGGAATGCATGGAGGTGTAGCGAGCCATTTTCCAGAACCTCATGGTAGTAAACAAAATTTTAAAACAAGAATGACCAAAAATAGCATATGCTAGTTAAAATCACAATCAAGGTGGAAGTTAGGAAATAAATACTTAAATCCTCTACATATACTCTATATTTTTATGATGTTTTCTTATCCAAAAAGAGTGTTGCCTGTTTTTTGTTTGTTTTTGATGGTCATCTTTTATATACCACACCAACATGTTTTGGTAATGAAATATAATTTAAAATGATAGAATTGAAAAGCTCAAACTCCAGCAGTATGTGATAAGGACAAATATAGTTTAATTAAGATAGTTTTAGTAATAAAAAAACATAAGTATGTCTTTTGATGCACGCCAGCAGGCGTCACTGTGGGGCATCCACCAGGAATGGAATTACTGGGGAAGCCGTGTGTGAGTGGTGAGCTGCCAAACGGTTTTCCAGAGTGGTCAGCCCTCTTGAAAATCCCCCCAGGTGGGTCTGAAAGTTTCACTTTGGTTTCTGCACCCTTTTAATTTCTGCTCAAGTAGCCCTAATATATATTTCTTTGTCTCCATATATTCCTTTAGTTGGATAGATACTTATTCAAAAAGATTCCCTGAAGAAGTGCTACCACCAGAGAGAAAATTGGGGCAGTAATATCACCACAAAACTATTTTGACATTTTGCACAGCATCTGGAATGTGAAAAGGAATTTGAAAGATAAGCTGTTTAAACTTGGCAGATCTCCACATGTCCCTATTTGGTGGGATATGAAACACATAAAAATTGTTAAACGCTGTGACTTAAAGACCTATCTCCCATCAGAAGCAGGAAAAAAATACCAGAAAACTCAGGATTTCACTCTGCTTCATTCATTCCTACAGTAGATGTGTCACAGATAACAAATTGGCATGGTAGTGCCCTATCTCTCTCTCTCTCTCTCTCTCTCTCTCTCTCTCTCTCTCTCACACACACACACACACACACACACACACACACACACACACACACACCAGTTGGTGTCCCTTAGTTAAGTAAAAAGGTACTCTCCAAACAGAATTGGCCAACCTTCCCCTTCCTGCATCTGCACCACGTGGAACACACTTTAATGTTGAGAAGAACTCCCTGTTGGTCTGTAGATCAGAGAAAGACCGGAAATAGGCTTCATTTCAAATTAAAGTTGTTGACCTCCATCATTTCCCTTCCTTCTTTGGCACGAATGCTCTATATCGTAAATCTTGGGAATTTTTAGAACTTAACATACTTTATTGGATTAATGCTGATGGTTTGACTCTCTGAAAATCTTTAATTGGGGCATGAAAGAAAGTTTGAATAATACGAATTGCCTTATCATATCCTGAAAAGTATAACGAAACTCATACATAATTTAAAAGTTATTTACTTTAAGGGTTAGTTTGTTGTACCTTTCGCAGTCCTTTCGGATTGTATTATTTGTTTGTGTTTCAAGTTGATCCCTGCTATTGAAGAGGTGTGTGCGCATGTATATCTGACAGAGGTCACTGAGAATGATACATTTTTTCTGTTTCAAATACAACTAATTGAGTTCAGCTTCCATCTGGAGGTTATTTATTCTACTCTCATGGTAAATTATTAGCTGGTTTTCGTTAAGTTTTTCTACAGTTTTAAGGGTATGAATGACAATGTTTTCCCAAGCACTTTCTAGGGTTCTCTTTTCCCCATTGGTCTGGGTGACCCACGTAACTTTTGGCCATCAGTGGTCTACTTCAAGCATGCCTTATTTGGCCCGTGTTAGCCTTTGAGTTTGACATGCTTGGTCTACTTCTATAAGAGAGACTGAGACTCACAACTCTTTGACCTTTGGGATCTTCAGCCACATTCCTCATGACTGATTTCGTCTGCCATGACAATTTGGGTTAAGCAATGGCCTTATGGGAAGAAAACACAGGCATTGCTGTAGGGACTTGGAGCTAATTTACTTGACGTTAGCACTCCAGTGAAGGGAAAGGCAGAAAGAAAGTGTGTGTACTTCACAAAATGTACAAGTTCTTCCCATTCTAGAATCTGAAACAGATGAGATGGGAACTAGTTGATGGGGCCCAATATATTTCAGATGTTGGGAAAAATGAGCAGCCTCGTAATTCCCTCAGATGTGCAGCCAGTAGGGAGCTGTTGAGTCTGTGAGACTGCATATATCTTTTAATATTGCTGAGAGGTCCAGATGCAAAATGTAATTCCTCAGGAAGTCAAGAAATTTATGACATAGCCTTTAACATGTAGGTCACCAAAGAAATTGTGAATCTGAGTAACACATATAGTTTATTTGCCCTTTCAATATAGTCATTCTAGTAATTCACCCAGAAGATTAAAATTTGCATTACTCAAGGCTTTTATTTTAATTAACTATTTCAAAATCATGCATGACACCTGATTAAAAGGGGAAGTTTAGAGTGTCGTTTGTGTTCTTCTTAGCAGTGTGTTCTTTAATCACAAAATACCTATCTGTGCTAAGGTAATAGCCAGCATGGGCCATGATGTAACAGCGATTATAAAGGACCAGAACAGTGATATTTCAAGATAGAGTTTATTTAGCAAAGTAAATGTGCAGTTTAAGATTTTTGTTTGCTTTCTAAAAATTAGGTTTTATTTTGTTAGTTTTTTACATAGGTATTTACATACTAGGCCACCCAGAACGTAAAGCAAACATTCTGGTCTAAAAAATTGCCCTTTGTTTTGAAAAGTTGACCATAATCTAAATGTTTTTAGAATTATTGATTCTTTGGAATTGCCTTCTAGGGCCTGAATTGGTACTAAAATTTCCCAAATGAATAAAGCAGATAAGGAGCCATGAATGTCTTTGGTCTGAGAATTGAGAAAATCTTGCTTGATATAAGCTGATGGGGGTCCTTTATTTCTATAATAGAGCCTATAAAAAAGGCTGTAGTCCTTTATTTATTTTTAAATTTTTATTTATTGATTGACTTGAGAGAGAGAAAGAGAAGGGCGGGTGTAGGGGAGAAGAGAGAGAGAGAGAGAGAGAGAGAGAGAGAGAGAGAGAGAGAGAGAGAGAGAGAGAGAGAAACATGGATTTGTTTTTCTACTTATGTATGCATTCACTGGTTGCTTCTTGTATATGCCCTGATTAGAGATCGAATCTGCAACCTTGACGTATCTGGACAACGCTCTAACCAGCTGAGCTACCCTACCAGGGCAGTCCTTTATTTTTCGCTTTAGATTTTCCCAATGTTTGTCATGAACTGAAGTGCTGCCCAAAGCAAAACTGATTGTTACCCCCAGACTGGGTATGTTTCTGTAGCAAAGGCTCATGAAGCATCTTGACCTCAACATCCACAACTGTGCCCCTGTAACCTCTTATCTGGGGTCCCCTGTCATTAAGGCATTACTGATAGCTTAAGGGAACAGTTCCAGGAAATTCATTTTTATAACTTCCCTCAAATTAAATTAAGATAAGCCTCTGAGATTTTATCAACAGAGAAAAACCCAGAATTAGTAGAGAAAAACCCGGAATTACTAGAGAAAAACCCAGAATTACCAGAAAGTCCTTTTTGTCTTAAGCCATTGGATTCCCTAATTGGAAGTTTCGAAGAAATGCTATTGAACTCTGAGTAGAAAAGCCCACACTGCTTCAGGCTGTTGATGGCTTTCTGCCAGCTGAGTCTGCGTGGTAGGTAGACAGTTCCTCTGCGGACTATACAAATAAATGAGCCTTCACCTAGTTGCTATTTCCTTCCTGTACCTGAAAGAGTGGAATGGAGTTTAGCTGAGTTTAAAGAGCAGAACTGTTTCTGAACCTGGCTCAGAAGCAGGAAAGTTGTGGGGAATGAGGTAGTAAGAGAGGGGAGGCCAATCTGGAGCCTGTGACTTGAAGCTGCCTCACCTGTTGGGCTTTCCTGGTTTGAGGACTCACCTAGCCGCTCTGGGCACTCCAGGGACCCATGCACCCCTGAGAACCTCCACTCTTCTTTGTCTAATCTGGGAATCTGGAATGGTCTCACAATCATTGCTGAGTTCCCTTTTTGTAGTTTTCCCCCACAGTGATGCTATGCAGTAATACACTGTGACTTGACATGCCAGTGGATTATTGTCTATCGTTGTTATTTAAGGTTGATTAAATGGACACCACCACCACCAACAACAAAACGACAGTAATCGGGTACCTACTACTCTATTTCATCAATTCTGAGATGCCCATTCATTGGTGTTTTACAAATTCTAAAATTGGGTAGATCTAACAATTGATGTGCCATTGTTCAGTTAGTGGTGTTCTTCATTTCCTAATGTCAGTTTTACAACCAGTGTAGTCTCAGAGAGAGGGTCTGGTCCGGCCCCCAAAGTGCTCATGGGGTACTGGGGAGACATATATGTAAAGGGCTATAAGGAACATGATAAATGTTGCAGTAGAGGCATGTAGTCAACCTTTTATGGGAACCCACGTAGTGAGCAGTCAGTGCTCACCTGGGGATTGGACAAGAGATGGTGATGTTGAGGGAGGCATACCTCTTGAGTCTCTCAGTACTTGTATTCGTGCATTTTGGAGGAAACTTCCGGAGCACAGGTTTAAGATTTCAGCCTCATGTGTTTCGTCACCAAAACACAGAATGTGAAGCAAACTGCAAACGAACATGGATTGATTAAACAATTGCCCAAAATGTGAGCCAGGGAAAGAAACAGAACCATAATCTCAGGAGTCTGGATTGCTGTCAATTGTCCCCATTTCCAAAATATAAAATTAAGAACAGCTTACTGTCTTGGAGGGACTTGTTTAGGTTTCACGAATAAAATAAATATCTTCAAATGCAGTTGTTTTATGCAGATCTCCATGGCAATGGAGCCAAGATGAGTATATTGTTTTAAAAAATAGACTTCACCTGATCACAATATGATTAACAGTATGGTTTTCTTTTCATGAAACGTATCATCTGAAACAAAATTCAGCTACACATTTTATCTCAGACTTATAGGCTCCTTAAAATTATTTCTGTCATACTCTCTTATATTCTGTCCACAATACCTCAGCCTGTTTTGGTTTAAAATTTGGGTTCTTCTATGGAAATTGCAACTCTATGTAGGTACCGTCATATGTTTACCTTTTATTGTGTTGGAAGTTTTACATAATGGAAGTTGGGTTCTAATTTCAGCCTCATTCTTGCATGTTATATTAAGCCTCCTAATACAGTTTTCACATCTGTAAAATGGGGATGATAGCTGACTGTAGCACTTGAACACATTAGTTCCCTTCTTCTCTAGCTTTTATTACATGCTTGAATTCTTTTCTATGCAGTTTTAACATTGATTTACATGCTAAAAATGAACTACAAGGGACGTTTTGTTGTTGAATGTTCTTTAGTTGAATATTCAAACTTTAATTGGGTTTAAAATCAGTTCTTTAGGGTTTGGGATTAAAAATGAGCCCCTTCATTTATTTCGTCTTTGCCCAAATGTTGTTTTGCATGCCTGTATTTCCCTGGGAATGAGAGGGACGAAGCATGGACTCTGCCCTCCTAAGCCACCGTCCCTGGTCTCACGTCTTAAACTCTTAAATCAGAAGTGTGACATTTTCATCACCTTGTGTCCTATTAACATAATCTCTTAGAAGGTCCACTTCAAAAGTATAAGTGACAGTCTTCACTTTTTGGACTAAGTTATGCTTTGATGTGTCCTACTCCAGGATTGCTCTTCTATCTATTAGGTCAAGAGAGATGAACCATAGGACAAATACGTGACAGCCCCATTAGGGCAAATCTAGATGTCACATACTTTAAGACTGTGCTCATAATAACAGGGTAGGACTTTCCCCATTAATAGGCGAAGATGCCAAAATCATTTCATTTCAGATGTGGACCTCAATTTGCAAGAGTTCTTCTATTTAAAGACTTTTTTTCTCTTCCTTCCAGGGTGGTGGATGTGCTGGCTCCGGCTGTGGGAAATGTGACTGCCAGGGAGTGAAGGGACAAAAGGTAAGTAGCCAAAACTTAAGTAACTACAATTCCTTTTGAATTGCCATCAGTGTGGAATGTATTAGCAACTACTTTTAAGTCATCAAATAATCATCATTTCATGTTAAAGCCTTATTACTATTTTAATAATTTCCCCAGAGCAATACAAATGAAACAAAATCAGGTTTAACATTATTGCTGTGAATCTTAACAGTTATTCTCCAAAGATTGTACTAATTAGTGGCAATTAATGTAGGAAAAGGGATTTGGTTCATTTTCCTCTTTTGATTCTAGAGCAGCCGTGGGCAAACTATGGCCCTCGGGCCGGATCCGGCCCGTTCGGCTGTTCTATCTGGCCCGCAGAGCCAAAAGAGCGGAGGGTTCTCTTGCTCTCCCCTCCGCTCCTTTACTTTGAATTTATATTAGTTCACACAAACACTCCATCCATGCTTTTGTTCCGGCCCTCCGGTCCAGTTTAAGAACCCATTGTGGCCCTCGAGTCAAAAAGTTTGCCCACCCCTGTTCTAGAGGGAACAAGTGTTTTGGAAGAAAGTCTGTCAAGTCAACAGTATTCTTTGGAATTAATGTATAAGAGCTAAACTTAGTCTTTTTCTGAAAAAATAAAAAAGAAAGTTTTATTGAACCTGTGAGCTTTCTATTCAAATTAGTATTTTTAAACATTTTAAAAAATAATTTTTATTTTTCAATTACAGTTGAGATACAGTATTATATTAGTTTCAGGTGTATACCCCAGTGATTAGACATTATAAAACTTACTAAGTGATCATCCCGGAAATCTTATACTCATCTGACACCATACATAGTTGTTAGAATATTACTGACTATATTCCCTATGCTCTGCTTATACCCCCATGACTACACTATAACTATCAATTTCTACCTCTAAATCCCCTACCTTTTTCACCCATCTCCCCAGTTCCCCTCCCATCTTGTAACCATCAAAATGTTCTCTATATCTATGAGTCTGTTTCTGTTCTGCTTGTTTGTTTATTTTGATTTCTAGATTTTAATTTATAACATACTTGTCTAGATTCATTTACAAAACAGTAAATATTTATTGTTTCCCAAATGTAAAATGAAAATATTTTTTTCCAAGCAAGCACTTCTCCTCCCTCTCAGTTAAGCACCAGGGATCATTTTCTTTGAAAGGCAAGTCATATCTGTGCTTTTCAGACATGAGAGAAGTTGCCTATCTGGTTTTTACGCAGGGATAGTGCAGCATCCTAAACCTGTCTGGGAGTCACCATGGAAACCAGGCCTGGCAGTGGGAAAACATGGCCAATAAACCAGTCCGCCTCCCATGTGGGAGTACTCAGCGATTGGGGTCGTGTGGAAGGGAGTGAGCCCCAGTGGACCACTGCCTGCTTTCGGGGAGTTGAAGGTGTCAGCCGGCCTAGCACGAGCGTTTTTCTCTCACTCATGGCCTGTTGAAGGTGTATGGGGTCTCAGACTCACACTTTTGAAATTCAGTGAATTCTGTTTTACAGAAAATGGAGTTATTTCTTTTTAACTACTTGCTGAAATGCCAACATTATTCTTTTAAAAAATATGCTGACAGTTGTTGACACTAGTATTAACCTGGATAGTTTTTGAATAAATGGAGGATAAGGAAACATTTTTATGTCTTTCATTATCAACTTTATCACCTCTAATTCATCTTCAGGGGCTGTCCATTCTCTCCTTGGGGAGTTTTTCTAGCTGAGTCCAGTGTGCATTTTCAAGAGTTATTTTAAAGTAGAGGCAAGTATGTTCATACCATAATGATCCCCCACCCCCCCTTTTTAAAAATGGTCTAGCTTGAATTACACACAAGCACACAGAACTAACAAAAAATCCTTAAAAGTATGAAAAGTAGAACGTTCAGTTGTCAACAATAGGAAATGAAAGCCTAGATCAGCACTACGTTTTTCTTGCAAGGTAAAGCATCAGGGTTTGGAGAGGGGCCGGCAGAGCTAGCATTTCTCTCTCTTGAAAGGCACAGGGTCCACCTGGATTTCCACTCCAGTCTAGCAGCTGCAGGCCCAGGTGGCACCCTGCATGGCTCTGGTGGTTTTCAGACTTCCTATTCTGTCCATACCTTTTCTAGCCAGATTTATTTTAATTTTTACCAAAAACCCACCCATCCTATATAATAAAAGAGTAATATTCAAATTAACCATCACTCCGCTACACCCACAAGCCACGCACACCAGCCATGCCCACCAGCCAATCAGGAGCGAATATGCAAATAAACCCAACCAAGATGGCTACGGCCACAGAGAGCAGGAGGGAGGCTTGGGTTTCCCCGGCAATGGAGGAAGCCAAACTTTCCGCCTGCCCTTGCCGGCCTAGGTTCCCACTCAAGGCTACAAAGTTTCAATGATAGAAGATACATAAACCCAAACAGAAATGGTGGCAGCCACGGAGCTGGAAAGAGCAGGAGGCTAGGGTTGCCCCCGGCAATGGAGGAAGCCAAACTTTCCGCCTGCCCTTGCCGGCCTAGGCCTCCACTCAAGGCTACGAAGTTTCAATTATAGAAGATACATAAATCCCCCCCAAAAATGGCTGCTGCCATGGAGCAAGCAGAAGGCTTGGCTCCGCTCCAGGCTACAAAGTTTCAATTGTAGAAGATAAATAAACCCCAGATACCAGGGCCTCCGCTTGGGTCACCAGGGGGCGTGGCCGGCCTGCAAACCACCACAAGCCCCTCGCCCAGGCCGCCTTACACCCCAAGGGAACCCCCACCCTGATCCGGGACACCCTTCAGGGCAAACCAGCTGGCCCCCACCCGTGCACCAGGCCTCTATCCTATCTAATAAAAGAGTAATATGCAGATTGACCATCACTCCAACACACAAGATGGCTGCCCCCATGTTGTCAAAGATCCTGCCCCCATGTGGACACAAGATGGCCACCACGAGATTGCCAGCAAGGGAGGGCAGTTGGGAGGGTCCAGGCCTGCAAGGGAGGGCAGTTGGGGGCAATCAAGCCTGCAGGGGAGGGCAGTTAGGGGTGACCAAGCTGGCAGAGGAGGGAAGTTGGGGGCAACCAGGCCTGCAGGGAAAGGCAGTTGGGAGGGATCCAGGCCTGCAGGGGGAGCAGTTGGGGGGTACCAGGCCTGCAGGGGAGGGCAGTTAGGGGTGACCAGGCCTGCAGCGGAGGGCAGTTGAGGGGGACCAGGCCTGCAGGGGAGGGCAGTTAGGGGCAAACAGGCTGGCAGGGGAGCAGTTAGGCATCAATCAGGCTGGCAGGGGAGTGGTTAGGGGGTGATCAGGCTGGCAGGCAGAAGCAGTTAGGGACAATCAGGAAGGCAGGCAGGCGAGCAGTTGGGAGCCAGCAGTCCTGGATTGTGAGAGGGATGTCCGACTGCCCGTTTAGGCCTGATCCCACCGGGATCGGGCTTAAACAGGCAGTTGGACATCCCTCGAGGGGTCCCAGATTGGAGAGGGTGCAGGCTGGGCTGAGGGACACCCCCCTCCCCCGTGCACGAATTTCATGCACCGGGCCTCTAGTTGATATATAATAGAGTAGATTTATCCACGTATAGCTTTCCACATATTTTCAGCTGACTTTTTCATAACTTGATGACAGCTAGTCGGGGACTTTGCCCACTTCAGTTCAGAGTTATCCCAACATTTTTAGAGAAGACAGGGTCACATCTGAGTCATAGACAGCACCTGGCACCCAACCTCACAAGAAAAGGGTCTTGAAACATTTCCTCCCTTCCCCCCAAAAAAAACTAAGCCTTGATGAAGCCCTTGCTGTGGCCTCTCCTTTCCTCTGGCCCAGGTCCATGTGAATTGGGACATGGAGACATGCAGTGGGCCCTGCTTCCATGTGGGCTTGCAAAGGTCAAGGGCAGGAGAGTGTCGAGGGAGAAGACGTGCCCTTCGATGCTGATACTTTCTTGTGAGGAGGGTTCAGGTCAGCCTACTGCTGCAACTGCCTAAGCCTTGAAATCGGGGAACCACAGAGCTCCTGTTGGGACTGGATAGAAGATGTAGACTTCTGGCCCTAACCGGTTTGGTTCAGTGGATAGAGCGTCGGCCTGCGGACTCAAGGGTCCCAGGTTCGATTCGGTCAAGGGCATGTACCTTGGTTGCTGGCACATACCTAGTAGGGAGTGTGCAGGAGGCAGCTGATCCGTGTTTCTCTCATCGATGTTTCTAACTCTCTATCCCTCTCCCTTCCTCTCTGTAAAAAATCAATAATATATATATATATATATATATATATATATATATATATATATATATAAAAGATGTAGACTTCTGTATTTCCTAAAAAGTCAATCAGACATCCAGTATTTTGGGCCGACTGCATCTTTCCTGGCTTGACCTTGTTCCCTCAACAGTCTCTCTCATTGCCCATTTTCAATATTTTTTCTGTTATTATTAAATAAAGACTATTTAACTTCAAGGGAAGCTATAAATTAATCCATTCAAAGACTAGTTATTGAATGGATTCAGAAGGCCTCTTGAAATCTAGGGGCATAGCTAACTGGTTTAGAATTATATCCTTTTAACAAAAGCAGAGATCTATCTTTTGTCCTCTTGAGCATAAAGATTTCAGGTCCCGTGGTTCACATAACATGAGCTAGGAAGCGGCCCTTCCTCCCACGGAAAGAGGAAATTTTAAACTTCCACTAATTGTCTTGGAAGTGATGTTAAAATAATTAGTTTAATGATGTGATACACCTAGAGCTTGACTGAGCTTTCAGATCTGGTTTCATTTCTCTCTTCCCAAGGTCAGACAACAAAGAAATTTGTTCTTGGCTGGCAGGCAGGTCAGTGAGAGAAGTTGGTCTTTTGCAACTGCCACCAACTCCAACCCATTCTCAAAGCAAGTCCTAGACATGTTAATTGGGTATAAATGCAAAAGGAATAAAGGGTTTAGAATCATAATTTAAATCTAGTGGTTCAAGTTGCAGATGTACTTTTGAGCTACTAACAAATGTCTTTAATTCTCATGGAAGTTTTCTTGCTATTCTCAAATATCCACAAATTAAATAAATTTTGCCTTGTATTAAAAAATAGGATAATAGGAGTCATATAACCCCAAGAGAAGTAAAGTTACTTAAGTGGGACAGAGTGTTACTGCCTTAGAAATTTGGAAATCATTGTTTCTGAGACATGTCTTTTCCACATCTCCTTGAAAAACACTTTGATACATTGGCTGTTTAGAATCCACCAGTGGAAATTGGAATATCTCCAGTACAAATTGCCAAATCTCTTTTGGCTAAGTCCTGCTTTCCATGGAGATGTGATTAATTGACAGAATGACTTACATTCTCTAGAGAGCTAAGTAAACGTTAATGCAGCAGATCCTTGGTCAATTTATAATCTCATAGTCATCAATATAATACCAGGTATCTTATTCTGAGTTCAACAGTTAGATTCATGAGTCTTTCACTGGATTTTAGCGTCTATGCTGAACTGTTTATTTTCCTACTTCCCTGGCTGGCCACTCATCTCTTCAGATGTTTTCTCTTAGGTAATTAATTTGGGTTTGTACACAATGGCTTTGTGTTCTTCCTGATGCCTCAGCTGTGTAGGAATGTTATCTACTTAAACTGATTAGGGGTTTGAATGCTTGTCTATTCAGAAATAGCCAAAAGTTTAAGGTCCTCTTTTGCTTGATAACCTGATTTTCTCAATTGTTTGAGATGATTGGAAAGGCTACACTTTCCCAGAAGTTACTGCTAAATACTTGGAAATTAACTTTATATTTTGCTAAAATAGAGTTTGCATAAGAAGTCTTTCAAGTATTTTAACCATGGGAGTCCATGTTTGTGTAAAGCTGTCATTATATTCTATAACCCTGGAATGTCCAAAAAAAAGGAATTTCAAGTTAAACTAGAGAGGTAGGACATATGCACATGAAATCAATAACAAGAGTGAATTATCAAGTTCTAGGAGAAATGAAAGAGCAAACAAATGCTGCAGTTGGTCTGAGAAGGGATTGATCCCTGTAACCTAGATTCTAGGTCCTAGAACAGCCGTGGGCAAACTACGGCCCGCGGGCCGGATCCGGCTGTTCTATCCGGTTTTCTTGCTCTCTCCTCCGCTCCTTTACTTTGAATTTATATTAGTTCACACAAACACTCCATCCATGCTTTTGTTCCGGCCCTCCGGTCCAGTTTAAGAACCCATTGTGGCCCTCGAGTCAAAAAGTTTGCCCACCCCTGTAACCATAAGTAAAGGGACAGCTTCTTAGACAAGTAGGATCCAGGCAAATTCTGGGTTCACTAATGCACCAGACTTGCTTGGATTAGAATAGAGTCACCTCTCACACATATGCATAAAGACACATGGCTGAACTGAACTACACTAATCAGAGAAAGCAACTCTGTGGACAGTTGATAGATGCTACCATAGAAAAAGTTTGATAGTTCCTGACTCTTGAAAGGGACATTCCCAAGCCACATAGTCTTGGAAGCACAGAGTCTTAATTAACCAAAATTATAGTGATTCTAACGAGTGGTGGGAACTGCGTGGGTATCTCATATCTTCTCAGAATACTTTAACCTGCTGATATCCAGATCCCTGCCAACAACGTGGGAAAGAAGCACATTATTCTGTTATTACTAATTAGATGGTTTATAAATCACAGTCCCTCTCCACACGCCGGGTCTGCACAGCAGTAATATAGTCATCAGAGAGTATAGTCCAAGATTGTATTCAAGGCGGAGAAGTTCAAAAATGGAATTTCTGTCTTTTTGCCTAAAATGTGTACCTTATCTGATTTGAAAGGGTTGGAGAAATCTGGCCAATCTGGAAGTAATTCTGTTTCTGGCCCTGGAGATCTAGAAAGAAGTTAATGTTGCTTTAGCACTAAGTTTGTGCAGGATACTCTTCTCTCTTATTATGGTAACTGATTTGTAGCTTTACCAGCTATTTAGCTGCTATATACATTGACACAGTCAACAGATATTCGACATCATTCCTACATATACACCTGTCTGTCTGTGTGTTAACATTAAATTATAGCCCCTGCTTATATACAACAGATTTTGTCCAGGAGAGAAAAATCCTGGCTTTGGAGTGTCAGAGCAAGAAAGAGTAGGGGACTGATGTATATTGGACTTCTGCCTAGGGTCAGGCATGGTACTGAAAGCTTTTTATGCTTATTATGTTTATACCCATTTTACTAGTCCAGGGTTTCTCAGCTTTGACACTGTTACACTTTGGATAGAAAAATGTTTTTGTTGTGGGCAGTGCCCTGTGCACTGCAGGATGTTTAGCAGCATCCCTGGCCTTTACCCACCAGATGCCAGGAGCACTCTCCCTCCCTCATTGCAAATATCTCTAGATGTGGCCGATGTCTCCTGGGAGCTGGGGAGAGCAGATAGTAAAGTCATCCTGGATCAAAAGCCACTGCACTAGCCCAATCTCTTATAGCAAATGAGATGTGATTAATGGGATTTAAGTCCTATCATGGCTCTAATCAATTTCCATTCTTCAAGATAAGAAGATCCAGATCTGAGAGAATCAACACGATGAACTTGTCGTTCAGAGTATCCTCGAGTCTTGAGCAAGCTCCTGCTGCTCTAAAACTGAATCTATGGTGTATATGCTGATCCCCTGCCCACCTGCCAAGGCATGCAGACCTTCTGAAGCCTTTCTCTGAACGGGTAGTGATGAAGGGTTGCTGGAGGACCACAAAGAAATGACCCTGTTCTTGTGGGACCATGGGAAGAACTCCCAGTTCCTGTTCTAGGGGAGCATCCATTAGGGCCTCCACCCGGTTAAACAAATAACCACAGGGAGTTACCTTGTCTTTAATATGAAGCAGGTCAGAGGTCATCTGCCAAGTCTGAGCCCCATCTCCACCTGAGGGAGGTCATGGGAAGCCTATCCCAGAACAGCCAGCTTTTATTCCATGCCATTCAGGGCATGTTTATTCTGTACAGCATTCAGAACAAAACCCTGAGTGGAGGGCATGCGGAAGTGAGGATTTCTTAGGCTTGCTTCAAGAGATGCAAGAGCACGTACATAGTGAGGATCAGCCCCTCCACTCCCTTCCTTCAGGAAATCCTGGCATATACTCTATCCTGTAGGGAATTTTTCACTCTGGTTACAAGGCAGTAACCTTTGTTACTTAATGGGCATGTTTCCTTGATCTCTCAGGAGGTGAGTATAGCTATACAGTTGATCCATTCTGGACATAGTCAAAGACTATATCATTAACAGGAATAGTGCTTTCTATGTTATACTTTATCAAGTAGTTATTCTCTTTTCATTTCAAATTATTCTTAGTATCTGTGTATTATAGATTAGGGTCCTCAAGGGTCATTAAAGAACAAGATTATCTTTCTATTATTTTTTATCAGGATACTGAAAAAATTTCCCCATACATTAAATTATATTAACCATTGTTCTGAATGTTAAAGGTATCATATTTCTTCCTGGATATTTAATTTTTTTTTCTGAAAGTAAATATTTTTGTGTAGACTCTTTGAAACTTTGGCTCAATGAACTGATTTGGACTAATAATGAATTACTACTAAGAACAATAATTTATATATAAAGCACTCTGTGAGAGGCACTGTAGTACATTTAAATTAGTGAAAATTTCAAAACCTAGTCTATTTCAAAAGAAATTCCATTTCCTTACTTCCACGAAGTGAAATACATAAAGTAAAAATGTAGTAAAAGCTGCTACTTAGTATAAAATATTAGGAGGCTTATTTAATAAAATTAAAATTTGTTTAGTTAGTGCATCAAGTGTATTTGAAATTACTTCTAATATTTGTGAGACTGATTGGATATCTTTATTTTTATGTATTTAGAGCATTCACAAAAGTCACATGGGTCTAGTTCAGCCCTTCCCAAGCTGTGATCCTCAGACCACTTTGGGGTTGTTAGTAGATGTTTCTTTTGGGACGGAATATGGAAGAACGTTCCAAGAACAAATAAGTTTGGGCAACACTAAGTGATGGTTAAGTGGATGTTTGTTGCTTCCATTCTAGGACCTTTGAGAAGCTTCTGAACCTTCTGGGGTACAGTTCCCCCAACTTAGTTGATCACAGACACCACTTTTTTCTCAAATCAGGAACAGCTTTCAGGAAAAGAATGTTTTGTTGAGTAAAAGCCTTGATTCCAGGGTGAGGCCCATTATCTGGTAGCTGAGGGTATTTCATCAAGTCATTCTAATCAAGTTAACCTATAAAAAAAGGGAAATGACCTTGATCCTCAAAGTTTCTAGTGCCCATAGGATCAAGTGAAAGGTATTATACATAAAAGAACTTAGGAAATTTAAAATATCATCTGTGTATACCTGTCATTTTAGCAGTAGTTGAATTGAAAAGTTGTGATAAATATCAGGAAAGAGTTTGCTTGCTGGTCCAGTCCTGGACGGATGCCTAGATGTAAAGACATAGGCACAAATGGGCTGACTCTCAATTCACAGAGGAAGACTAGAAGGCCAGGGAAATGGGCTTGGTCCACTTGGGACAGAGGCTCTCCTGGGACCTAAGTTAAAGAGATGTTAGGATGTTTTGAGAATCATAGCACCACTGTTAGAAAGTGTGTTTGTAGCTTTTGGAAGCTTTTGGTAGAGGGAAAATGAAATGTACTCACTTGGGAGGTCTGTCTGGAAACATCATCCAATTTTTAGTCAACGTGATTTTATCTTCCATTTCCAGAATCATTATCCCTTAACTTATAAGGAAAACCACCTCTTCTTTTATTTGCTTCCCTAACATCCCAAATACCTCTGCAGGCTTCTGTTGTTATCTGCTTTTTCTGACATACATATAGTTATAAGGGTTGTCCAAACGCCTCTCCTCCCCCAGCCAACTGTTCTTGTTCTAAATATTATTTAAAAGGGAACCTTTCAGAAATGTCACTGACTTTCTGCCTTATCATGGATGTAAGCACTCCTGAGTGTCTACTTAAACCACTTTGGGGCCACTGGTGCTTACCACAGGACCCGGTGGCATGTGAGCTGGTTATTTGGTTAATCCATGTTTTTTTTGTGGTGTCTTGTAATGCCAAGATATTTTCCAGATGTCTCCTATTTCCTATTTCCACATATTGGACATGAATCACCATCTGGCAGAGTCTCGTCATGAGAAACAATATGGGTTTCCACATTCACCTACTTTTGTATTTTTGGTAGTCCTCTAAAAACAAAGGATTTAAAAATCTATGCCTGAATTCAAGGACAAAATATCAACATCATATCTGGGCAGCCACTAGACATGTATTTATGCAAAGTGGGTTTATCTTGCTATACACATAAGGCTCACCATTGGATGTCACTGAAATATACACTCTTCCACACCACGGGGCAACAGTGAGCTGTACTTCTCCCAGTTTCCATCTCATCTTCTTATTTCTCTCCACCACACAAAACCTGCTCCTCTGCCATGTGCTTCTGAGACCGTTAAACCTAGGATAGATTACAATGATAAAAATCTACATTTTTTGATTTGCAACTATATTTGGAACGTACCTCCTCAAGCGTAGCTTTAAAAATAGTGAGTTGATTTTCCCCCGTGTTTAGAAGGAGGGGTAGAAAAATTAAATGTCTTGGATGGAATATTGTGTCCTGTGACTTTTCAAGCCCAGAACACCTCACATGAGTGCACGCTGTCGTCAGTGATGCTGGGCCCAGACAGTCCTCGTCTTGACTATTCACAGGAAAAAAGTTATTTTTTCTAAATATGATCCTAAAATATTGGCTGGCAGAAATAGAAGGAGGCGAATGAGCCTGCATGTTTTAATTCAAGATGGAAGGCTTAAAACCAACCCTGACAAATGAAACCTGGGCCGTTGGCTCTCCCTCCTGTGTGTTGGTGCCACATCATGAGCTTTCAGAATTGGTTTCCAGACGGCACGTAATGATGGTGATAATGATGTAGTGTGGGCGTGCAGAGCTGCACCCGTAAAAATGGTATTGCCAGAACCCGCATGCCTGTGAAGTGGTTCAGCGCAATGTGCAGTTAAACAAAGGAAGAATTAGTCAGAGGTAAGGAGCAAACCAGATGCCTGGGGAAGTGGTGCCCCTTTGTTTTCTGTCCCCTTTGGCAAACCCATTAGATGTGTTAAAGGTATACCCAACACCCACGTCCATGAGGTTTAGCCTGCCTCCATTGCTGAACCACAGAGTTTTATGAAGGTCTAATGCTTATCTGGCCCCAAATTTGTTGACTCTGGATTTCTTCACATGAAAATCCAACATGAGGAGCTGATAACGGTTCTTGGCTAATCTCTACAATGCTGTCATGAAATTATTCCTGGTGTAAAGTCCTTCAATGGGAGTTGTCCTTTATCAGTGTGAGGTTGTGGCATCCAGAATGCTTCCAGGCCAACCTACAGAAGTGAAAGATGCGTTTGGTAATGAATGAGAGCTGAATCTCTTATACCTGTCTGGTTAGATCCCAGGATTTGTCTAAGTAATTTTTTATGGATGCCTCATTGTAACATGTGAGGGCCATATGTTAGTCAACTGATTCTAGGTACGAAATCCCAGGCTTTCAGTTGATGTGGATTCTGAGGTCTCAACATCTGGCTAAATGCTTGGTTTTTGAAATGGTTTTCCCTAGAAGACTGGTAAAGGAATTAAATGTATTTGTAATAGATCCAGTGAGCTGATTATGTCCACCATCTCACTCCATCCCATTCTTCCTTTTGGATTTAGGCAGCGGTTAGCTAGACAAGTAGACAGCCCCATGGCAGAGGGAAACATTAAACCAGGAACAGCATCAGTAAACCCCCATTTGAGCACTGAGCCCCGAGGGATAAAAAGAAGGCAGTGTCGTGAGAGTGAGCCCCGTAGGGATCAGAGTTGAGCTGGGGTTGTGGGTCAGGGACCTAAAATTCAGCACACTAAGGGCACGTGAGTTAGGCCCCCCAATTCTGTTTCCCTAATTTTCATCATGTTTCCCTGATTGGGGATGGGAAACTGCCAGGGACGATTTTGCCCCTTTGCCCCAAACTTATCTTTTTACTTCTACACAAGAGACCCCAAATCATTAAAGAGCATATTTTCATGAAAGTGAAGTTGGCTGGCAAAAAGCAGAAGGTGTGTCTTTCTGAGCCCTCGGGAATTGCTGTTTCCTTAAGCTGGGCCTCTTCTCTCCCATCTTATCAGAATTTCATGGTCAAGGCTTAGAGAAGTCTTGTTCTTAGACTGCCGGCCCTGGTGGCCAGGGAATTATATATTTTCTTCTGCATTGGAAGTAGCACCTTTTCTCCTGGTTCATGGCATTTTGTAAACATTGCTGTGGCTACCCTCCTGCCCTGGCTGAGGTGGGCGGTGAGTTTCCGGTTCCACCTCTCCCCATAAGGAGCTGGAGGGCCAGAGCTTTGGTGTCTCAGCTACACAGAGGCACTTGGTGAAGAGCAAGCATCACCTTGTCGAATTCTAGACCACACAGGCGGTGACCCTGCCATCTCAGAAGGGCCCAGCGGGGGCATCCTAGCCTCCTGGGCGCTGCTGTATCCTGTCTGGATGTGAGACACACAGTTCTTTGCATGAGATGGTGACCTGACAGCTCATTGAATGCCTAGCCTGCCAGGGCAGAAGTAATCTATGGCTGGGGCAAACGTCCAGCAAAGGCTAATAATAGCATTCTGAAATATGACTGGGGAGTCATAAAGTAGGGCAATGTTTTTCTTTTTTATGGACATTCGATTGCTGGTCTCTGTTGAGAACCCAGTCCTTAAGCCCTTGTGGGTCCAGGGCCAGGAGGACATGAGCTGAAGCCAGATTTCAGGGTGGATGCCCCCACTGCCTCACAGGGCAGTCTGGCTTCCGCAGGGTATTCTGAAGATCTGACAGTCAACACCCTAAGTGTTGACCGAGCTGGGGGGACATCACTCTTGGCTACACAATCCATGCTGCACCCCTTTTTCTTTTAAAAAATTCGGCTTTTTATCCTTCTCCCACTGCAAATTTCTAATCCTTTCCCATTAGTTATCTGGCTTGCCTTCCTCTCTGCTCACCTGCACAGGTAAACCTATTTTACTTTCCGATGCCTCATGGCACATCTCTTGTGACACACATTCTTTGTCTCTCACTTGCATGCCTGCAGACTCATGCACATAGGCATGCACCCACATGCACACACGTGCACACACACTTTTTTTCCTGGACCCTCCCACACCCCTTACCCTGCTGTCTGGTGGCACCACTCCCTGCCCTCTGGCTTCAAGCTTTTTTTTTTTTTTTCTTTTTTCTTTTTTTTTCTGGACCAGCAGTTTTGGAGGTAACTGCTGTGGGACTTGGGCAGGGAGAATGGGAGGACCAAGTGGAGAGGGTAGAATCAGAGCCAGCAGCCACTTGAAGGTGAGGCGCTCTCGTGACTTTTACAGAGGCAGCGGTCTGGGTGGAGGGACATGCAGTGTGGACATCACGGGGTGGGGTGGGGGGGCAGGGAACAGAGAGCTTGGGAGCTTACGTGAGGATGGAATTTATTTTTTACTGCTTCTTGGGGCATAGGACACGCCTTAACAGACTTGTCTTCTAAAGATGAAATGCATGATAGTTGCGATTATTCGTGTCCTTGTGATTGGGTGTCTGTTTCTCAATCTGGAGAAGAATCTAGACATTCCAATTTCGAGTTGAAGGCCTGCATCAGGAATAACTTAGAATTCCGAACTAAATGCCTGCTATCCTCTGATTTCAGGTCTTCCTGTAAATGAAAGGGGGTACTTCAATGCTCTGCTTTGCCGACCTTTCTAGAATAAAATGTTATTTTTCCAAGAGGAGCTGTGGTATGCAATAAATGCCAGAGCGCTCCATTAATCTGGAGTGGAGGAAGGTCAGGCCCATAATGGGTTATTGCTTTACAAGTAGACATTTCCTCAGTCTTGAATACTTTCTCAATGATGTATGCTGAGAAAAAGAGGAACTGTGAGTCAGCAGCATTCTCCCAGGTTCCTTTATCACTCGTTTTCCAAGCCTGCGGATGTGAAAATTTAAGTTTCTTGAGTCCCAATTGCCATCTGGTCTCTCTCCCCGGAGTTAAAACAATTATGGCTGAGAACTTTTGTGATTCTTGCCTCACTGTCTCCCTCCGCCCGCCCCCCCCCCCCCCCGCCCCATCTACAAATCTATTCAGTTCTTTATATTTTATTTGTGAAATTTTCTGTGGGACTGGGAGGGCAGAGCTAGTATTAAATAACTTCATTGGAATCATGCCCGACTTTCTGAAACATTGCCCTGATGGTTGCCCCTGGCCTAGTGACAATTGGTTAGGTGTCATTTCTTTCGTCTTACTTTTGGGTAAGTACCAAGAATTGAATAGGAGGGAGATATAGATTTTAATTATGAAAATATTCATGGGAATCACCATTCAGTTCCTTCCATATCTCACTTACTTGCCGCTGTGAGGTTATGTTCTTAGCCCAAAGTGTCTACCTTTCCAATGTTTAAAATTAAATTCCCCAACCTGAGGACTGTTCATACTCTGGGGACGCATTCCCTTCAAGGCTTTATGCCTCATGGTGGGAAGACATGAAGGGCCGCGAGGAGTAAAACAGGTGTCTACACGGGATGAATGTAACATATTCTGCATGTCAGGTAGGCTTCAAACAAAGTAATCTACTCAGTGAGTCTAGTTTAAAATTGGATATTTTAAAAAGTAATTTGCTTCACCCAGTGACAGATAAGAATATACACGTCATTTTCTATGCTGTCAAGTATTGCGTTCCTGACACAGGCACCTCTCTCCTGAGGCGTTTCCTGTGTCCCATCACATAATTAAGTATGGGTTCTAGGCGAGTGTAGGTAACCATAGCTCAGAAGCAAATCATTTGTCATTTGCTCAGCAGTTATTACGTTGTGAGTCTTTTGCTATAAGGAGCAGTGTCTGTTTCCTTATTTATGGCACGTCACGTTTTCCTGGCATCGGATACCCCGTACACAGTGGGTGACTTTACGTGGTTGTGTCCCAGAAGTGCAGGGTGGCCAGGCTTTGCCCGTGGGGTGTATTTAGGGAACTTTGAAGGACAGAGGGAGCTTCCATGCACAGAGCAGGACTCTGCTCCTCCTGAGCCCTGACATAGAGCTGGCTCCCTCTCACTCCATATTGTTATTCTGAAATTCTGGACCCAATCAATCAACGGAATTTTTACATGGAATATCCAACGGCTGGGGTGTGGTTGCTTTTCATCTATTTCTTCACAGAAGGTGCTGCTGCTTCCTGTAGAGAGGCACTGACTTGGGGACTTGTTTATTCTTTTAAGGGTGCCAAGTGGGCGCCCATTGGTTTGGAATTCTTGTGGGAGCTCAGGAACTCCACAAAATTAGGGATTTTATATCTGGGGGAGAGACAGGGAAGGTCATTTTTTAGGAAACTTGAGTGATCAGCCTTTTCTTGCCAAAGAGAATTTGCCTCTGTCATTGTGGTCATTGTGTCAGATGCCACGGGCCCCAGAGTCGGGAGAGGAAGGGCATTGACAGCAGGTGTGGCCTGACCTTTCTCTTAAGGTATCTTCCCCCCCTCCCTCTCTTTGTCTCTCTCTTTGTAAATGACACTGACACACAGGGCCATTTCTCCTCTAACTGATTAAAAAAATTTAAATACAGAATATGTGGGAAAATGTCACACATTTTAAAACTCTACAATCTAAGTTATTTTTTAATGGAAATGTTATTATCTCCTAGATTTACAAACTGTAATGCCATTTGTCTGTGTCTTCATCTTGGCTTCTAGTCAAAGAGTATAATATTTTAGTTTACTGGCATTAAGTAAGTAAGAATAAAAATCAAGAAACTACATTGTAAATTGAACCTTTAAAACCTCTACAAAATATAGTAAAAAGTGGCATTAAATAAGATCCTACTAATTAAGATTTTTTTGATAATTTGGCCATAACCAGGAAATATTCTTCACATTATCTTTTGAAAACCGGCCTGCAAATTTTGTTAGTAACATTGAGGTGCAAGGAATATACCTGCTAAGTGAAAGCTACTTTTAAGTATTTAAGAAGTAGCTATTTATTGTATTAATTATGTACCATTATTTTGTATTGATTGTGCAATTACATGCTTTCTTATCCAGTTTTAAAACAAAAATCTTGAAGAAAAAAACAACCTTCAGCATTTTGCTGAATTTCTTTTCTGCTGTCTGTATAGGTTAAGAATTAATGGCATTTACTGGAAATAGCTAAATTCAGTAATTAATTCAGATTGATCTGACCATGACCTTCTCAAATCAATGAGGCTAAGCTACTAGTGGGTTTTGTGAAGCCTCAAGCTCCACTAATGCTGTATTGTATTATATGTGCCACATTGGTTGCTCATGTTTTCACTCCTTGGCCCTGTTCTTATCTTTGAGATTCTGAGCATGATAAATGAAGTCTTGAAATTATTGCAGCATGCTGGGGGAAAATGTTATTAGTGGTGGGCGATGGCCAAGTAACTTGGTTGGAGGCTAAGGAAGTAATTGGGGATATCAGAACATGTGTATGTTATCAGACACTTATAGTCTAAAAAGAAGAGAAGGTCCTGGAGCCTCGTGCACGTTGGTGATGCGGTGGACTTACAGCAACTCGGGCTGGCATGGGAGAATACACAGAATATCCTGTTCTTGAAAAGAATTAATATCAGAAGTACTCATTAAGGAAAAACACACAGAAAAAACCTTGTGCATAAGATAAAGGAGGAATTTCATAAAACTGTCAGGTTTTTTAAATATTCAAGAATTCTTATTTTCAAATGTCAAATATAGCCACAAAAACCAGAAGGAAATAACTCATGGGTCATGACCAGAGGGAAGGGGGGAAAAAAAACACACGACACTGCATTCTCATTCTCTTTTAAAATATTCTGTCGCTTTAGAGGAAATGCAGTTGAGTTGATGGGCATAGAAATCTTGATAATAAATGCAAACTATCTATACTAATAAAAGGGTAATATGCCAATTAGACTGGGTTGACCGGACATCTTCCGGTTGTCCGGTCCTCCTTCCGGACAAAGTCATGATGGCGGGGGGCCAAGACAGAGTGATTAGGGGCAATCAGGCAGGCAGGCAGAGTGATTAGGGGCGATCAGGCAGGCAGGCAGGTGAGTGGTTAGGAGCCAGCGGTCCCGGATTGCGAGAGGGATGTCCCGGATTGGAGAGGGTGCAGGCCACGCTGAGGGATCCCGCGCCCCCCCCCCCCCCCCGCCCTCTCCCCCCCGTGCACAAATTTCGTGCACTGGGCCTCTAGTGTTTAAATAAACTAGAGTTAGAACAGTGTAGTTCATCATGTTTGCTTCGTGTTTTGTGCAATGCAAAATAACTCTGAGTACTTACTGGATCAAATTTGACCCTTCAAAGACTCCTGCCCGGGACGGGAGGCAGGTGCAGCCTCTTGTCTTACAGATGGCAGACCTGATTTTCAGAGAATCTAAGTGCTGGGTGCTGGGGCTAGGACCAAAACATTTCGGTTCGTAGGACAAGGTTCCTTCCCCACCACTTGGCATTATCAATGCAGGCACTACAGTGAGAACACAGAAAGTAAGATTCCCAAAAGCTCTGTGCACTAACCCTGAGCAAAGATGCCTATTTTTGCAGTCAAGTTTGAAAGTAGGATTTCTAAACCTGCACCCACTTGGTAGATTTATATTATTTCCTTGGAATCTTTAATATTTTGTGTTTTCTGATTCACTCATGAAAGTATTTAGTGATCACCTACTGTATGCCATCTGTGCTAGGTGCTGGGCAGCAAGCCCCCTGGCAGGGCACCCATAAAACTCAATTTTGGTAGCTATTTGTGTTTAACACATTTTTTAAGAAAAAAAATTTTTTTTGTTCATTGCCAATTGACAATTTCTCTTAGGTTTAAACCTGAAAAATATCTTGCATTCTTTTTGTATTATTATAATTATTATGGTCAGGATATGTTTTCTGCACTTTTTATTTTTACTGTTAGCACAGACCCCAAAAAATCATGACCTAGATTGTGGCACTTCCTGACTTTGTGTCCTAATTTTGTTCAGGATGCGCACACTTCCAGAACCCTGTCACACGCCCAGATACATTTCCAAGTTCAAGTTAATAACATCCTCAACTATAGTAACATGAAAACCCTCCAGGTCTTATTTAGGTATTGTGCACTCATTAGTGTTTCTCAAATTTGCTGATAAGATAGAACACATCTCTTTAAACCTCAGGGTTATTGTTGTGGAGACAGTGAAAATAAAACAAAGGAGGGTATTTTTGAGAAAATTATATATTTTTCTTGTCCAAACCCAGAAAGCAGCAAACCTCTTGTTATTTTGTTGTCCAGTATTTATTTAATTGCAATTCCTCTCCTTTCCCAAAATCTTTAAGTCATGACATAGAATTTTGAAAACTTTCATGGAAAAGAGAAAAGGCACATGAGCTGGTGAGGAAAGGTCCAATTTTACAGGCAAATTCCCAGCAACTCTGAGGCAGGCACCATTGCGTTCAGTGCTGGACTGACTTTGTAAGCATTCAGTCCTTGTAGGGTCTATTTCTAGCTGAGTGGTTTTGCTACCACTAGGTTTTATTTAGCTCTGTGCATGTTAGACAAGGCTCCCCCTGCTGGGCCAACGTAGAGCTGCAGCTGACTTTTGCCCCCTAGGTACCACCTTCCGAGCCACAGTGAGTAAGGTTCCCAGCTGCAGTGAAGCACCTTTTATATCTGTATTATTTTTCTGCTTTAAAAGACGATTTTAAGTCTATACATGAGAAGCAGGATGAAAGGTAATAGGTTTAGGCAGAAGCATTTATGATTTTGATTTCCATGTCAATAAATGGAGTTTTTAGCAAGAAAGATTGTTATCACCTTTTTTGGATTGAACAGATTTTTTTCTCTTTACAAATGGAAAAACCAGGAAACTGGATTAAATTACCTTAAGTATATGTTTCTTATAAATTTGCAATAGAGGGACCAAAGAAAAGCTCTTAAATAAAATTTACTGGCAGTTGGATGTTTCTTAGTGACCTCCCTGCTATCATATTTGTATCTGTTTTATAGGGTTTAATTTTTCAGCTTATACTATTTCCATGCAGTTATTTAGAACACTGAATTTACTACCCACCCCCGCCTTCATATTGTTAGATTTAGGTATTCTCAGTTTATAAAATGGATGAAAAAACAATATGAAAAATATCCACAATTCACATTATTTCTAGGGCAACAACATTTACCTGTCACTCAATAGCCTTGACATTCAGGTTACTATTTTAATTTTAATTACATTTTAATTTCTAATTAAAATTTTTTCTTTCCCTTAGAGTTTTATCTTTTACGCATTATCAAACTGATTTCTCTCAACTATGCCCACGCTAATATCTTCAATGGCTCTGAATATTTAATATTAATAACATAATGAATATTTAAGAAAAAGACTGAATACTTCCCATTCCACTGGGGGAGTTTTAATTTGAAAAAAATGTGTAGTCCTATAGCGCCCTCTAGTGGCAGGGAGCCAGAGCCCCATTGGGGCTTTCCCTGCAGAAGCTACTCACAAAGCCCATTTAACCTTCCTTTACTGCCTTTTAATTTAATAGGCTCAATTAGGTGTAATAATTTTCTTCAAGTCATTTCGGGTGTAGGAGTTCCTTCGCAAGGAAGGCATGTTTAGCTGATAGTTCCTATGGATGTGCTCAAAGTGCGAGGAGATGGAAGGGGTGGGGTATGAATCCCAGTTTTCCGGGTAGAAGCAGCCATCTCTAGGTGGACTGGAAGCTGGAGGTTGGAGACACTGCTTGGGCTGGGGTGATGGTTGAAAGCCAGCACTTAGGCTGAAGCAGAGAAGAAAACGAATGTGGATGAAAGGACACAGGGCGGGGGTGGGGTGTCTACAGGAAAACCAAGCTTGACATTTGAATGTGTTAATAGAGAGCGAGGCCAAAGAATACACACGTTTCCCACAGAACACAGTGCATTTGGTTGCAGTTTGTTGGGAAAATGGAAATAAGCTATCGATTAAAGATTAGCTGTACACACAGGATTTGATTGAATACGCCCACAAGCCTTTGGAAAAACATTATCATAATACTTTCCTTCTTTCTAATTTGGGAAGCTGACCACTTCAGAGGCGTGACTTACAATATTTATACTTTAAAATATTTTAAACAGATTACTGCTTTGGAGTAAGAATGAAAGTATTTTAAGTTTGTTTTTGTTTTCAGAAAGAGCATTAAGAGACAAATTATTAAAGAAAATATTTGCTGTTAAAGATCCTTGCTACTGCTTATAGCTTTAAAGTGTGTCCTCCATCAGTGATACTCAGCATTAATGAGTGAGAAATGTCTGGAACTTTCATAGTTCCGAGGGACTTTTGGAAAAATTTTAATTTTGTTGCTGCCAACTATTTGTCAGCACTTGTTTGCTTATCATTTTAGAAAGTTTTTACTGGATTAATGAAGTTGGGCAGTTTGTTTGCTTTTAGATGACTTTAGGGGAAGAGTTTTAAATTGTTTATATTAAGACAGCACTTAGGGCTCTTTCGAGTTATTCTTATGTTGAATGATAGTTCTTCAGAAACTGTTTTGTGAAGAACTCTTTATAATTCATTTTTTCTTCCAACTGATGTGCAAAGTGAATTTTTGTAGATAAGAATTTTATTTCTTTGTCAATGTTGTTAATCAAAGAATGTTTATTGTGCGTTTCCTTTGTACCCATCACTCTGCTAGTTTTGTATTATGTAGGATTTGAGCATTTAGGTTTACCAACCAACTTCATAGCAATGTTGACATTCCTAGAATTGTGTCAGAATTTATCAAGGGCTCAAATAATGTTCTGATATCAGGACTTATCCAATAGAAATCTATCCTTGAACTTGGGCATTTGGAGATGCGGAACTGTGCTGTGTCCATGGGCAGTCTGAAGCTGGTGACCCATCCGCTGGGCATAGGTGGACTTACCCAGGAGATGGATCTTACCCACAGGGGTTGGGATTTTCCACTCAACCCTGAGGCAGGAAGTCCAGCACAAAAACGGAAGTCCAGGCTTGGTCACAGAAAGGCCTTTTTGCTTTCCTTCCTGCATACCCAGCTCAGCTCCTGTTCCCAAACCTCAGCTCGTATGTCTGTCCCATTCTTCATACAAAGCTGGTCCTCTGCAGCTTCAGCAGTCTCAGGAGCAAGTCACAGCAATCCTGATGATGGTCAGAGGGAGGAAAATGAGGTGCATGTGGTAAGAGGCCAGGCGGGGTCTGCGGTTCAGAAGAGGCAGAGTGGATCCAGAAGGCTCCTAGAGAGAGAATGGATCTCATAGTATGTGAAAATTAGCTGCTCCTCCTTCCGCTCATTTTTAACACTTTCTGATTCTTCTCACCTTTTAAATTTATAAAGATGGGGAATGTCCTCATTTCTAGGAACAATCTCTTAAATGCTCCTCCCCCTATATATAACTGCCAAAGCTCTTAACATATACCCACATGTTTGGTGGGGAGCCAGTGCATAAAGATTCCTAACACTGACTGTCTCAAGCTAAACATCGCCAGGGCTTGAGAGAGAAAATGAAGAGTTTGGGAATAAGATAAAGATTTGTAGCCAGGCTTTTTGTGCATGATTATATTATACTGTCCTGCTCTATTATTAAAATGTTAAATGCAGAAAACATTAGTAATGATAGAGTGGTTACATGAAACAATCTTCAGTATTATATCTAATTAATTAAAGAAATGTAGTGTATGTGAACATATACACATTCTTTTAAAAATCCAGTTATACATTTCATAGCACAAAGAAGAATTGGTATTCATGTTTTCCCCTGAGGAAAAGTGGGCCTTTTGGGGTTCTAGCTGCGTATTTCCTCTCGCCTCCTCTCCTCTGCATCAATGGTGATATTTCTGCCATAATGTCAAGCTTCCTGGCATGGATGGAGCTCCCCGCAGGGCCTCGTCACAGAGATTTTCCATGACCCCCTGACACCGACCGTAGCCTTCCCACCACTTTCCCAGCAGTATTGGTATTCAGGAAATGGTTGTGCAGATGTCTGATTATTGTTGGGCTCAAGGAATTGGACTTGTGGAATTTTTGGCTGAGTTCCGCAGTCACCCATTGACTGTGACCCGTCATTTGAAATCGTTTCCTCATCACTGGATGCTTGGTGAGCTCTGGCTCCAAATGTAAACACTTCCATTCCCTCAAGTATTTGCAGCCTTGTTTGGAAAAAGAAATCTCAAGGCACCAGATGACAGAAAGAAACAGCTGATCCAGTGTCATGTCCAACCGTGGCTTTCTCCCCCGCTGCTTCTTTGGCCAGTGGTGCATACGTTAGTCTCAAGCGGTGCCCACAGGGCTTTGCCAGTAGACTGGGGAAGGGAGCTTGGGGATCCCATCCTGCCCAGTAACCATATTTTAGTATGTTTTAAAGTCTTTAGGACACGTAGGTAGAGTCATGTTATATTATTGGTTGGTTCATCATTGGTTCACTAACTTAAATATATATATATATTGATTTCAGAGAGGAAGGGAGAGGGAGAGAGCTAGGAACATCAATGATGAGAAAAAATCATTGATCGGCTGCCTCCTGCATGCCCCACACTGGGGCTGGAGCCTGCAACTCAGGCTTATGCCCTGACCGGGAATCGAGCCGTGACCTCCTGGTTCATCGGATGATGCTCAACCACTAAGCCATGCCTGCCAGGCTTGTTCACCAACTTTTATTGAATTTAAAGTTTGTGCCTAATGCTGTGAATGAATACAATAATACCCTGCCTTTAAAGTATTTACATCTAAAAGAGGAAACCCAACAGAAAAAATCTGTCTAATTACTATCACTTGTTGAATTTGTTCTGCTTTCTGGTGAATGAACCCAAGCATATGTACAAGGCTCTACCCATGTAGCCAGTCCGCCTCGGGGAGGAAGTCCAGTGTCTGGCGGCATTTCCGCTTCTGCTTCTGTCCATTGTAAACATCCATGATCATGGTATTTTAAATATGAAAAATTAAAATATTTAAATACAAGATTGTGATCCCATGCTGACCACTGATTATAAGATTTTTGTTGACTGCTTATTCCAGTTATATTTTTAACTTCAATGTTTGTATTGGTATTTGTATTGTCCTCCAAAGTTAGGAGTTCCACAGTATTTCAACTTCTGCCATCCTTGGAGCTTATTTTGTATTTCTATTTCTGACTTAAATAGGGGTGAGGTTATATTCTAGCATTTGATTTCCATCATGAAGTTGTTTTCCCTAAGCATTTTACGAAGAGGCAAAATAATCGGATATTATAACAGAACCTGTTTTTCTCCTATTTTATGGATTTTTTGAAAGTATGTCCTTGCTTTGGATAATATATTAGTTAAAATTTTTAAGTTGCTCCATGCATGAAACTATTTCATGCCTAATTTAGAATAGCTAATTTGATACTAAGATTATTCTCTGTGGCTGTATTCTTTCATCTTTATAGATGGTGGCATTTTGTCTTTCCTCCTCAAATTCTGCATTGCACCATTTGAGAATATAGTAGTAATCACTTCTGTTGGTCTATGAAATTTCTTTCTTTTTTTGATCAGTGCAATACATGACACTGACATTCAAGAATAAAACCATGAAATGCCATTGCATCAAAGCTTGCAATATTTTACAAGCTTCGCTCCCCTCCCCTCCTCCATTTTAAGTTTTCATTGCTGTGATAACAGTGCTTATGGGTTTCATTTCTGTCTAGCATGAATTATATGGCCGCCATGTCCTTGGGACCGTGCCTTTAGGACATCAGGGGAAACAGATGACTAAGGGGTCCTACTTCTCAGTTTTTTCTAACTGTGCACATTTTTGCCTTGAACTCCAACATAAGGGGGTTGGCAGGCGCAGTATTGCTTGCTACAGCTGCAAAGTCTGGCTTAGAAACGACTGGCACCACGCCCTGACCAGTTTGGCTCAGTGGATAGAGCATTGGCCTGTGGACTGAAGGGTCCCAGGTTCAATTCCGGTCAAGGGCATGTACCTTGGTTGCGGGCACATCCCCAGTGGGAGGTGTGCAAGAGGCAGCTGATCAATGTTTCTCTCCGATTGATGTTTCTAACTCTCTATCCCTCTCCCTTCCTCTCTGTTAAAAAATCAATAAAATATATTTAAAAAAACACAAAACTACTGGCACCAGTAACCTTTGCACACTGGTCCAGCTCTTTGCTCTTCCTCTAACCCCAGTGGAGATTTGCTAAAAGCTCGGAGGAATAAGTTGGCCCGCAGACAGCGTGTGATATTTGGCAGCTAATTGTATAGCTGTTTGAATGCTTTTCCTGTCTGTGTGCTCTGCTCTGGTGCCCACAGTAACCTTGACAGGGAATGGGACATTAGATTATTCATGTGCACTTATGTCCGAATGAAAGATTAGAAAAGTAAAAAAAAAAACACACCCAAAAACCAACAAACCCATGTGGGAAATGACAAGAACCATGTTGATGAAGGCGTCACTTCCTTTTTAGCGACTTAATTTCAAAACTCTTGGGATAAACGGATTGCTTAAGCATTCTGGTGACATTTGGGAAAGAATGTGCTCTTGTGGTGAAAGCAAGGACTGGGAATTGAAACTTCTGTATTCAGTTCCCAGGAGCATGCAGGGGTCACCCAGTGACATGTGACAGGTCAGCTAAGCACCGGATGCTAATATCCCTATCTGTGGAATGGACATAAAAGGGACTAACTTAATGTTGGTGAATTGTTTCATATTTTGCTGGGAACCAGCTTGCTCTAGTGACCTAGAAAAAACATGGACTCTGGTTTAGGCTGACCTCATTTCTATTTTTGGCTTTAGAGCTGACTCAATGAGAAACTTGTAGAAATCAGCCAGTCTGACTCTGGGCCTCCATGTATTCCATGATTAAAATAGGGACTATAAAATCTTATCTGCATTGGGTCTCATAATGATACCGCCAATATTAACTAACTCCTAAAAATACTCCACCAGATGCATTAGAACGCTTTTATGTTGACCTGCCTCTCACATTTCCTTCCTATCTCATGTTAGGTTATTTGGGGTATGCAATTCAATGTTCATAATTTTTTTTTTTTTTAGCCAGCTGTTTGCAGTTCAGTTCAATTCTATTCTGGGTGGTTTTCCCACATCTGAATAAAAGGGAAGAGGTTGATATGATAAGAGGTGCCATATATTGCTGCCATCAGTATTTTCTGCAGTTGTATCTCGTTATTCTTTTATGTGAATAAGGAATTTACTTAAGTAGTTTCACCTTTGATCAAGTCTTGGTCTGAGAATGTTTTTCTTTCCCAGCTGTCGCAGGCCTTGGGGAGGAGGAGCCAGCATTCTGGTCAAATCCTATGCTGAGAGCGCCAATGATATCAGCCTCTCTTCTTTCTGGTAGATTCTCTGGATGCTGATGGTCCAAAGGGGTGTGCCAAAGTGTAGGGCTTGATTTTCTTTAATCCATCTACTATTATATCAACTATTATCTCTACTCGCTGTTTCTGGACTCCTGACCTACCTTCTCATTAAACCTACAACCCATGGACGCCCAGTGGCTGCAATCCTAAGTTCAGATCCACATTTCTGCATTTCTAAAAGTGCAGCAGGCCGTTAATTCACCAGCAAGTGTCAGGACTGGCCGAGTGGTTTGGAAAGAAGGATGACTTTGAAAGTTCTTGCTCTGTCTCCTTTTGCAACCATGAAAAAGTTTTAAGTAACTGTATGTTTGTGTTATGCAAGGCATAGCTTGTCAGTTTGAAATCCTGCCTGGAATCTCTGCTTTTAAAACTCAGCTGACTAACCATTGATACTTAATCTGCCCACTTGGTATTGTAAGATTGCATTAAAGTCCAAATTCATTATTATTTTTAAAATAATGTTTCCTATTATTTTTGCTCCACAAGAGCAGAGACCATAATTGAACTTCGATCCAATCTTTGAAAAAAACAACAACAACCCAAACCCACTTTTTAAAGACAGTTAGGGAAGCCCATCTTCAGACCACTGATTGCACAGGGAAAGCTCAGCATCATGCTGAAACCCACACTGTGAGCTCTGCCTGCCCAGCTCCTGCAGGCACCGAGGGGGAAAAACTGACGGATGGTCCACTCACAAACTCTCAGTGCTGGGTCTGCTGGTCCCAAGAAGATTCAGTTGGTGGAATGAGATTATAATCACTTCAGTGAAAAGTAATCCTCAGCTATCTATTTATCCAACAACTTATTTAGCACTTAGAATATTGTATATAGAAAGCATTGTGCCCGGTATCACATTCCTGCCCTCAAACAGCCTTTAAAAAAGAGTAGAGAAAAGCCACCTGAAACAGGAATTCATTTCAGCACCTAGTTTTACATGCTCACTGTAAACTTGTGCACTATTGGATGATGCTCAGAGAGGCTGATTACTGATTTGTTTCTTCAGTTTCTTTTCACCTGCCTTTTGTAACAAAATCTTACCTGCATTGGGTCTCATAATGATAACCGCCAATATTAAATCCTTCCTCCTCCGCAGGGCGAAAGAGGCCTCCCAGGATTACAAGGTGTCATTGGATTTCCAGGAATGCAAGGACCTGAGGGGCCACAGGGACCACCTGGACAGAAGGTAAACTTGCCTGGGTGATGGGGGCTGTGAGGGTGTAGAATTGAAATAATCCATAGTCTTTTTTTAAAAAAATTTTTATTGCTGAAAGTATTACATATGTCTCCTTCCTCTCCCTTCCCCCCCATTGACCTTTCCCGCTGATCTGTAATCTTGTTATAACGAGTGGTCATAATGGTTTTTCTGTTTTGCTCCAGGGTGATGCTGGAGAACCAGGACTGCCAGGAACAAAAGGGACAAGAGTGAGTATAATTGTCACTTAGGTTGGTAATGACTGTGGAGACTTCCTTCCCTTCCTCTGCCTGTCCTCCTCAGGGCTCAGACAGCGTGTGTGGTGGGTGTAAGAAGTTAAAATAAGCCATGGCTTATCATTTTTTACCTCCAGTCCTTGCCACTGTTGCTGTGTAGAAGCGGAGCTGCTGTTCATTCTTTTTCACACTTGTTTCCTCCCATTTGTCCTTCCTCAAGGATTCTTGTAGACACATTTGAATTTGGAGAAATCATGGAAGAAAGATGTCATCATTTAATGTGGAAAGTGATACTATTTCCAGAGTTAAACTTCCTCTTCCTTCTTCACACTCTTTTACTTTCTTTGCTACTCCCATACCTGAGAGATGCAAAAATGAAGACCTTCGACAGGAATCCTGAAATTAGAAAAACAGAATTGCACTGTAAAATGGAAAGTTTTCATTCTGCTATTGGTACTTGCTGGAAGGGGAGTGTGACAGTGACCAGTGGATGCATTTGTCCTCGGACCTCTCTGGGATGGAGAAGAGCCGATTTCAACTAGAAAGAACTTGTCTCTTCCCCCTAATGAGCTGATTTATCCCATGCATCCTTTTTCCCAACTGTTTGAGCTTGTAATTAGAATTTTGTAGATGTATATTTATTCACTTAGAAATTACAAAGAAGGAAATGAGGGCAGAGTTATATTGTGCATGGGCAGCCTGATTTTAGAACGAAGTCATAGTCAGCTTTCCATGTAGAATTGCTTCTGAAAGCCTGGGGTACCTGCCTCCCTGGGCTGGGCCCTCAGCTGCCTCCCCGGGAGGATGCCCCTGTCCGCTCAGTGTAATGTTCATCAATTAGGGTAGACACCCTTAGGTGGATGCAGTGGGAGGAAAAGAGGTTCCCCAATGCTCATGGAAACCTTTTCACTTCCATCCTTACAGGGACCCCCAGGAGTAGCCGGTTACCCTGGAAACCCAGGACTTCCTGTATGTATACAAAATGCACCTCCTTCCTTTATGAGACATTTGATGTGAGTGATGGCATCATCAGGTGGTTTTTTAATTTTGGCTGCTTCTTCACTTTATTAATTGCAGGGTATTCCTGGGCAAGATGGTCCCCCAGGTCCCCGTGGTATCCCAGGATGCAATGGGACAAAGGTAAATTCAGAACCAAGACCTTTCTCCCTTTGTGCCTGTTCACCTGACTTTGCAGCTTGAGAAGTCAGGCCAAGTTGTTCAGTTGCCATCATTGCAAAGCTGCTGTCTCAACGCTTTCTTTATGTGATTAGGAAATGCAGTTTCCCCATATTTAATGTTTAAGAACGATATGATTATGACTTTCTCTTTTGGACAATTTTACTCTAAAATTGCTTTAAATACTGTATTTCTTACCTATAATCTACTACTAAATCAAACAAGAAAATGCTGCTCTTAATCCTGTCCCTATTAATTATATTTTCAAGTATATCTCTTCTGTTGTGAAGTACCACTCAGTAACATAGATTGTAACAAACAATTTTTAAGAAATGATTTTACTTAACAAATGAGGTAGGACATAGTAACTGATGAGGGTGTCTGGAGTGAGGTCCCACCTTGCCTTGTTGGTACTTGTGAGTGACTATCTGCTGTCCCCTCAGGGTGAACGAGGGCCCCTGGGACCTCCTGGTTTGCCTGGATTCACTGGAAATCCTGTGAGTATGAGGTTGTTTAACTCAGAATTTCTCTCTTTGACTAGAATTTCTCTCTTTTCATTTCATTTCCTTCCCCCGTCTCCCCCCCCCCTTTTATATCTTAATCCTAGTGATGTTTTGAGAAAAATGAAACTAATACCAACCTTTTTTTTTTTAGGGACCACCAGGGTTACCCGGAATGAAGGTACATTATTTTATTTTATTGGATTCATTACAGAAGTCTTTTTAAAACAGATGGTGTGAAAGTAAATTTACTTTAAATCACTTACTTTGGTGGGCCAATTGCCTATGGATACATTTGTCTAAACTCTGTTACATTAAAAGGGTATATAAGTCATTTACACACACTTAAATTTTAGAAACTAAAGTTTAGACATAGGTACACTGTGTTCATAGGAAATAAGCAGAAATAGGCAGCACAGTGTAAATATTAACAGATGAGAGTCTAATTCAGATTAATTACCTGCATAGACATCTCAATTTGGATGCTCCTTTTCCAGAGCCATAGGACCTAAGTACAGGGCCACCAAAAAGAACTCAAGTTGGTGTCATATTTAATCTATCTAGCTTGACTTATATACACCCTTTTTCATGTTGCCTATACTCTGGAGTCACTATTATACATTCCATAATTATGGCAGGAAGACCCCCAGTTGCCTTAGGTTAGATCCTGGTGTCACGACCCCTTTATTCAGAGCCAATCCATGGTCACTCTCAGCTTGATTTTCCTATATGTCCCGGTGGGGCGTAGGCCCCTCTGTATTGTGGCCTAAGTGAACACATGACATTTACCATCTTACCCTGCTTTGATAAAAATGCTCATCTTGAAATACTTTCCTAGAAATCCAGTTCTTGTTTTGTCAGAACAGCCTGTGGTCACACAGTCTCTCAACCAGAGACTGGGTCGTGGTCTAGTATTTCTTGTGTCTGTGTGGGAGGGTCCCATGGAAGTGTCATCAATCCTTTCACTTTGCCGTCTGGACATTCAGTCCTGGTTGCAGCTGAGATGACTGTGTAGCACTGAATGCTGGTTATTAAGAGAGTAGCATGAATGGGGCGACGGCCAATCTACTGTATATATTTCAAGCTTAGAGAGAGTCTGAACTCCAGACATGGGCTAGTTCCATACCAGTAATGCATGCCTAATATTTGATAGGTTTTAAGTTTCTTTACACAAGTATCAGTATTCGAGACTTTGTCTTATTTTTCATCACATAGGGGGATCCTGGTGAAATACTTGGCCACGTGCCCGGGACGCTGCTGAAAGGTGAAAGAGGATTTCCTGGACCCCCAGGAATACCAGTAAGCATTTGCTGAATAACTATAATCCCATGCTGAGTCTCCGCCTGGTTTGCATTTTGATTCTTTTCTTTCTCAATACATTGTAGGGTTCACCAGGATTCCCAGGGATGCAAGGTCCCATAGGCCCTCCAGGATATGCCGGACCACCAGTAAGTTTGGGGGGATGTTTCCCTGAGGCAGTCATTCAAAGAACTACTATGTTGAGGTGTGAAAACAAATACAATTATTGAAAACTTTACACAGTGGCGATCTCCCTTGGTTTGGGTTGGGCAAATGAATTTCTTATGAAAATATTTGGCTGCATTTATGGTGCACGCATTCCCAGAGCTGTGGGAACAGGATAGTAATAGCACTGCATGCCAAGACAGCCCTCAAACAGACAACACCTTCATTATGTGAGTGGCGGAGTGGATGCCAGTGATCCATGGCCTGAAGAGGCTGAGTTCAAGGTGGACAAGGAGGTTCAGCCCTGGAGATGGACTTGTGGGTCTGCTCTGTTGGGGGCTAAGGACACAGACCAGGTGGCGGCTAGAAGCTACACAGTATTTCAAAGACTGTGCCAACTGAGCATCCAGAGATAACATCCCAGGAGGCTCTGCACTGTCATTGGCCTCCCTCACAGCTGATAATTCTCAATAGAAGGAGAATATCATCTGCTCACACATACATATGTGGAATCACGAGAGAGTATTAACAAGACTTATGTTTACCAGGAATGAATAATGCACTTATTTTGTTATCCTCACACTAGCCTGCCTGAGAGTCCTGAGATTTTCAGGCTTATCTTTTAAATTTACTCTTTTTTGAGGGTGAATAAAATTCAACAACTCTTCTTATATTCATTCCTGCACATGAAATCTCTTATATGTTCTTGTAAGTGTATGAAATCATATTTATAAGTAAAGAATGACTAGTAACATATGGTTACTAGACTTACTGTGCTGATGGCATTCTTTATGTCCATAAAGAATGACCAGTTCTTCCTTTTTAAATGGTTATAGAAAGCATTCTGAAATTTTGTTACAAACACAAGTTTTTTTTTTTGACTTCACTATAGTCTACTTGCTGGAAGAAATCATTCAGCTTTTTTGAAATAAAAAATTATATCCAAATTAGACAAACATCATTTCCAAACTGGAAAGTGTAGAATCATAGAGTTTGGCTGGTGATTTCATCCATTGTCTGTGAGCCTGGCCTGTTCTTAGATCAATGGATTCCACAGGACAGTGCCAAAGGTTTTATAAGTATTTACATTCCTGTTAATAATCATATAAGACTAGTTTCTGGTTACTTTCAAAGTTTTACAGTTCTAGAACACAGGAAAAAAATAACAAATAAATTATGTTAACCATAGGATCGTAACATAATTTCTGTACAAAGCTTACCAGGGTTGTAAACTGTATTTAATTAAAATGCTTTATCTTTTAGGGTCCCCCAGGCCCTCCTGGCCCTCCAGGTGAAAAGGTAAAGATTTGTGTCATTTGTTTTTCTTTGGCATTAGTATCTGACTGTCATGAAATTGTCATAGCTCATTCTTTAAGTCTCTGTTAAAAATTTTTGGAAAAGTCTAACTTCTTTACCTATCTCTATAGTTAACATCTGTCTAGCTACCTATCCATCTATTCATCTATCTATCTAACCTATCAACTGATTATTTGATTGATCTCTTCATCCATTGATCTTTTTTCCATCTACCAACACCTTAGTCATTATTTTGAAATCATTGATTTTTTTCCCGTAGTTTTATAAAGCCAGAGTTTAAAAACCTTAAGTTAAGAAAAAAGGCTTTTATAGACTTATTTTTCAATGATACTTTTAAAAACTTTTTATAGACATTGAATACAACATGATTACAACTTCATTGAAAATCTTAGGGTGGTTGTGGAATGATGCTATTGCCTTAAATCTACTATCATACTGTATGTTATATGATATTTGTTAGACACTTTTGAGCAAAGTAGACAACTCTAATAATGGAAGCCTAATTTTCAATCAACAGGGACAAATGGGCTTAAGTTTTCAAGGACCAAAAGGTGACAAAGTGAGTACATATAGCTTTGGGGGGTTTTCATGTTTAAAATTACAGTTCCAAGCATGTTAGAGCTTCTGCCTCTGGACCTACTCTTGGGCTCTTATCCCTAGTTACTCTTCTCTGCACATTTTTGAGTTTGTTAGTGTCTTCCTTAAAATGCACAGCTAAATGTCACTGAACTCTATGTGTGATCTCACCCGCAGAGAATATAATGAGGCCATTAATCCCTCAATTGAACATATACAGGTCAATCAAAATGTTCTCAGGCAGTGATAAGACCAGACCTAGACTTTATTATAAATGACTCCAATTTAGGACTTGGCTGTTAATAGTGTAACTATATTGAACCCTGCAAAAGCAGAGGTCATCATACCAAAATTGGGAGGAAATGAGCCATGGAAGCAGGGAGTCATGGACCGGAGCAGGCAACCTCATCTTGGGAAGAAGGAAGAACATCAGTGGGTCTCTGATTCTCTGGTGATCTCTCCATCAGTTCCGCTGAATCACACCAATGAAATGGGCACTAACCAAGTGGGGATTATTGGAATTACAGCAGCAGTGCCTGCCAGGCCAAGGTTCTTTTCTGTGGATGGTCAAGCCATTGTAGACATAGGCCACCAGGGGGCCCCAAGTCAACCGAGGCATGGTCAGATGTGTCCTGGATAGGTGGCCTCTGCTTTCTACCCCAAATTTTGGCCCAGTTTTTTCATAAACCTCACACACAACAAATTTATACAGTTGAATTTTTTGTACCTCACTCATATGGGGACTCACTGTACTTCCAGTTGTATCCAGCAATTAGGATGCCTGAGAAAGACAATTCTTGATGGTTCTTGTATTGTTAGTTTACCTAAAGATACCTCCTTTCTTCCCAGGCTCTACTAGGCAATTTGTGTCTTTTCAGGACATCAAAATGCAATTGGACAGTATATATGCATATGCTTGTATACATGTGTCCTAGTATGTATATATATGTATGTATGTATATATATATATACACATATATACTGTTTGTATATGTATCATGGTTTGTACATACATGCATTCATACATGTGTCCTATAGATGATCAGGTTCCATTGCTATTACTCAAGACAGTGGCTTTCCTGACCTCTGAGAGATGAAAGTCTCCTCCTGGCTTTAGATACTAATCGTGTCCTCTTCCTACTGAAAGGCAAGGATAGATCAGAAAAGAGTACAAGAACACTTTTAAGATAGATGTTTTATTTTAGGCCCCCTCTGCATTTTTTTTCAATATATAATTATTTTTTGCCTAACTAGTTCCCAATGTTTACATCAACAGGGCGATCAGGGGGTCAGTGGCCCTCCAGGAGTGCCAGGACAGGCTCAAGTTAAAGAAAAAGGAGAATTTGCCACTAAAGGAGAGAAGGTATGAAATGATCAAATGTTGTCTTGCTAATTTTGTGCAAATTCCAAGGGAACAAGAGAAACTGTCAAAATTCAGTTTCTCCAACTGTGTTCACCCCTGACCTGGAGAACAGATTTATAGATTATCCATCATATAAAAGATGGGCATCTGAGAGCAGAGGCAGCTGGTCCTAGGTAGGAGCAAGCCTGGTTTGAGGCTGACTCACCTAAGTGAGGGCTTTTTCAGTGCACCCCAGTGGAGGATGGGCTGGATCAGCAGACGGGAGACCAGCTGTGGATCAAGCATAATTAAGTGCCCTTCTTAAATCTGTAATCCAGTCAATGTGAGGACATATATGCTGGAGACCAATGTAAATTTCTTTGTTACTATACCAGGAAAAGGTTCCTTTTTTCCTTTCACATGTTCAATGTGGCATATAAAAATGATACAGCCATTAGATAGTACTGATCTATCTCTCTCTCTTTAAAATTCTTCTAGGGTCAAAAAGGTGAACCTGGACCTTATGTAAGTACTAAATTCTTATTGATCATTATTATTTTGTGTGAAAACTGTAACATATTAGAATTAAGTTACAGGCTTATTTCACTTTAAGTGTAATATTTACTTAATTTAATATTTTACTTAAATGTATGAGTGAATCTAACTCTATTTTTTTTCCCCCCAAGGGATTGCCAGGGTTTGGAGAGAAAGGGGAACCTGGAAAACCAGGACCCCGAGTAAGTTCTTTTAAGAGTCTTTTTATTCCGTTTGTAAATCGTTTTCTTTGCATTCCTGGAATCACAGGTTCAGGCACACAGAAGAATGGAAGAGACTGGGAGGGGTTTTCTGGTTTCTCCCTTTCCTCTCCTGAAGGGCTTTTCTGAAGCCCTTGGGAGTAGAAATAAGGAGAGCTGTCATCACTTGAAAAAAGTCCCAGAAGGTTGAGGCCCTTTGTTATTCACACCCCAAGACAGCCTGGCATTGGGTGGGGGCCTCTCTGAAGAGCTGCCCACCTGCTGGTTCCCCACTGATCGCCACCTGTCCACTTGCTCAGAGCCCTTGGCGCCCTTTGCTGCTGCCTTCCCAGTCCAGCTCGGACCTCCACCCAGATCCGAGATGCACATCCCGGAGTGGAGATGCTCACATGCTTCTCAACCCCCAGAGTCCTGGTGGAAGGACATCTTCCCAGTTTCTAGTAGCTTGAGCGTTTTCAGTTTCTCCCCTGAAACAATGCAGGAAAACCTTCACTAAAATCAATGCTCTGCATAGCAGCTACCCAATGCTCACTTCCCAATAGGAAACCTTCTCTGGTGGTAGTAGCTATGCTGCCAAATGTAAGGGTACCTTAGAAGATTTGGAACTAATCAGGCTCCATTTTTTTTTTTAAATGGAAAAGTCCTCTTCTGTTGTAACACTTTCATAGTTATTCAGTGTACACTCTATTCCTTGTTGTTGTAGTGGCATCAGCTTACATAGAGGCTTCCTAGGAAAGATGACATATGAACTTGCATTTGAATCAGAGCCTTGTTGTTACAGTGTATTTGCTATGATTGTTGATGAAATACTAATATTTAAATTTTTATTGTACAGGGAAAGCCTGGAAAAGATGGTGAAAAAGGAGAAAAGGGGGGTCCAGTAAGTATTTCTCTATCATTTTTAAAAGGAAGCTGTTGGCCTTCACTAGCTTACAATTGTTGTTGCCTCTCCTGTTTCCTTTAGGGGTTTCCCGGCGACTCAGGGTTCCCAGGACGACCAGGACAACCGGGCTTTAAGGTAAATGGGGGCGCTATTTTGAGTTTTTAACTTTCATTTTGTAGATCAATTCAGAAATTTTTACTAGAATAGTGGCCTGTGGACTCACAAAGAATTATACACTGAGTGGCCAGATTATTATGATCTCTGAATGCATAATAATCTGGCCACTCAGTGTGTGTGTGTGTGTGTGTGTGTGTGTGTATGTATATGTGTGTATATATATATAAGTATATATATATACATATATATGTATATTAGAGGCCTGGTGCATGAATTTATGCATGGGTGGGGTCCGGCCTGGCTTGGGGTGGGGGATGGGCGGTTGGCTGGCCTGCCTGCTGGTCGAACTCCTGGTCGAGGGGACAGTTTGCATATTAGCCTTTTATTATATAGGATATACACTGAGTGGCCAGATTATTATGCATTCAGAGATCATAATAATCTGGCCACTCAGTGTAGTTATTTATGCTCCATGTGAACAAAAACACAACTTAACATACTGGTTTTATTTTTATGCATAAATTTTTAAAAATATGAGATGTTGCATTCACATTTTTAAGTTTTTTTGGAGTAGATTAATTTTTCCTGATTGTAAACCACCACCAGAAAATGCAGAAAGATATTGTGAAGAAAAAAAGCTCATGGGATCTTTCTATTACCCACTCAGAAATAGTCAGAGTTAGTAATTGTCCTATGTGCACATATGTACATGTGCTTTGAAAAAATGTTATTGCATCATACATCCTGCTTTGTTGCATAATAATATGAAATGGATATATTTCTATATCCATAAATGTAGTTATACATTTATACTTTTAATGTCCATGCCTTTTACTGTTTGGTATTTAAGCCCCTTCCACATTTTTATGATTATAACTTATTTTTGTTCACTGGTCTTATCATTTCCCTGTTATAAGTTCCTAAAAACGTAATGTTCAGGGTCAACGTTTGGGCTCTTTTGGAAGCTTTTGCCATGTGCCCCAAATTGTCCCCAGAAAGGCACCTCTATCAGTTTGGGGCCCTTTCATTTGGCAACTGCTAGTTATCAAACTTTAAAAAATATTTGTTATTCTGATAGACAGAAAAAATTCATTGCTTTATTGTTTTCTTTTAATCATGAGACTAAGTAATACACATGTCTACTAAAATAGAAATACAATTGATACTTTAACAACATGGATTTGAAATGCATGGGTGTACTTACAAGTAGATATTTTTCTCCAATAAGTGCATACAGAACTGTAAATGTATTTTCTCTCCCTTATGATTTTCTTAACACTTTCTTTTCTCTAACTTACTTTATTGTAAGAATAAAGCATATAATACATGTAACATACAAAATATGTGATAATCCCCTGTTCATGTCATTGGTAAGATTTCTATTCAACAGTAGGCTATTAGTAGGTAAGTTTTCGGGGAGTCAAAAGTTAGACATGGGTTTTTGACTGTGTGTGGCGGTCAGTGCCCTTAACCCCTGCATTGGTCAAGGGTCAGCTGTAATTTGGAAATGTTTATCTCTTAACAATGAGTGATAAACTAATGAAAGGACTTCAAGGTTTGCTTATCAAAGCCAGGGACAAAGGGAGAAATCCTGTTGTACAAAGGCTATAATTTTTTGAGAAAGTACAATCTTGTAGAATTTAAAGGTAAATATGTTTGGAATATATTAGCTAAGATATTTTTTAAGTTTCTCAGATATTTCTAAAATTCTTCTCATATTTATGAAAAACCAAAATAGTTAATTCTGATTTAATGCCTAAGTTTAATTCATTCGTTTAAAAGGAAAAAAAGTACATTCATGGAATAATGGCATATCTTAAGACTTTTAAAAGTATTATGATGTTTATATAAAAACAGTATATATAAAATGATTAAATTTTGGGGTTTTTTCATCTAATATGAATTGGATTAAGCCTCAAAGTGACCAGAATTTATCCACTTAATGTTTATAAATAATGTTGGATTTTAAGGGGAAAGAAAAAACTATAAGTATCCTTTATTATGATTTCCAATGCAAATTTGGACATTCTTACACCTAAAAACCTCAAATAAAATGATTTCTTTAAGAAAACTATACTAAGAAATCAGAATCTTTCATATCATTTTATTTTAAACCACTGTGTATGAATTCAGCTTATAAATGAGTACACAGTTTCACTGCTCTAAGCAAAGCAGTTTTCATTTTTGCAAATAACATTTTACTTCTTGTTCATATGCATACTTATAATCATTGTATGTAACTTTTAAAAAAAAATACATTCTTCATGTTTTCAAGTTATCTTCAAGTAAAGTTCTCTGAGGGAGCGTACAGTCAACAGAACAAAAACTGCGAGCTTGTTTGTCATGTGACTAATTGGCTTCCCATTTGTGTCTTGTAGAAACTTTTATCCTCATATATCACCCTTATGCAAAACAAAATGAAATGTATTTGCTTTTGTTATAGTTGTTACAGAGCGCTTTAAACTAATCAGGATGGGAGGTATTGAGAGGAAAATATTTCTTGTAAAGTTTAATTGCTTTCTGAAAGATCTCTACTCTTTATAGTTAAAAAATGCTGAAGTTACATAGTTTTTTCTTTTGTAGGGAGACAAAGGTGAATCAGGTCCTCCAGGCCCACCTGGAATTGTGAGTAAGAGTAACGTTTGCTGGGCTGGGAGAGCCTTTGAAAGGAAGAAAGGAAAGGAGTTTAGGCCAAGCAGTTGCTTAGGCCACAGGCCCCGCAGCATTCGTAGGCTGACATTTTTATGTAAAGGGGCTGTGTACAATCTGAACTAATACTTCTATATTTTTTATGGTGTGGAGTTTGGGTCTTACTTTTTATTAAATTTTGATCATTTCTGCATGTGGGTAAGAATAGTAGCCACACACTCTGAAACTTTTTTGTTTTAAATGGTCCATTGAGGAAGACATTACCAAAGGGGACAGATCATCCACAATTTGACTGCTCCTAAGCAAAACAGTTTTCATTTTTGCAAATAACATTTTACTCCTTGTCCATATGCATAGTTATACATACTTATAATCATTGTATGTAACTTTTTAAAAAAAGTACATTCTTCATGTTTTCAAGTTATCTTCAAGTAATCATTTTCAATATCTTGTCAGTGTTGTGCTGTAATTATTTTAACCATTTTGCCCCCAATTTTTTTTATTTTTTTAAAAAAATATTTTTAATGATTTCAGAGAGGAAGGGAAAGGGGGAGAGAGGGAGAGAAACATCAATGAATGAGAGAGAATCATTGATCTGTTGCTTCCCCTCCACTGGGGATTGAGCCTGCAACCTGGGCATGTGCCCTGACCAGGAATCGAATCATGACCTTCTGGTTCATCAGTTGACGCTCAACCACGGTGCCACATAAACTGGGCATCCCCAAACCTTTTTTAAAATGATGAAAATGTTACCATTCTCTTGTTTGCTGCCATTGCACTGTGTTGATGAATGGTTGTACAAACCATTGTGTGCAAGAGTGTGTCTATTGGGCGGGGATGTAGGGGGGCGGGTGGTGGTGAGTCATTTTTCCTCAAGCTACATTTCCAGGAATAGGATCAACTTATCAAGCCTTCTTAATGCTTTTAATTCTCCATATATACTTATGATTCCATTTTCCATATTTGTGATCCCGCAGCAGCATTCAAGTAACCTGTTTTTAGCTTAACCTTATCAGCAGATTTTAATAATATCCTGTAACTTAATTGCAACAAAGGAATTATATTTTAAGGGTAATAATGCGGTAATTTGACTTGGTCATTTTCTTTGAATTTTAGTAATTTAGAATTGAGTGGGCAAGTTCACACCTTTTTAACGAGGCAAAAGTGCATTCTTTTTGCCTTCTATCCCTAGGACCTTAAGGAGGTCCCTGCTTTGGACCATTTAATAAAAAAAGAAAGGAGAAAACTCTTCCAGTAAAAAAGTTGGAGTGTTCTGTTGCAAACAGAGGAAATGTAAGGGTGTTCTTTTGCTAGCACCCTTTAAAGGAGACTACCCATGTTATGGCTTGTATGGACATTTAGAAATTCCAAACCTAAACCTTGGAATTAATGTTTTTCTAACTTTACCTCGTTGGTAAAGCTCCTGCCAGGCAAATTATTACAGAAGGAAGTAGAGCTGCCTGGTGGAGTTCTCTGCAAGGAGGACATTGTGGAATATTTATTTTGTATGTTTTGACTTCCCCCGCCCCATGACTACTTCTCTTTCACATTTCATGCAATGACAGAAAAAGCGTTAGCTTCTTCACCTATAGCACCAGCCCCTCCTGGGCCCCACCGTGATCTCATGTTCTGTAATTCAGGTGACCGGCATAGGACCCTTGGGAGAAAAAGGCGAGCGGGGCTCCCCCGGGCCTCCAGGGTTGAAAGGAGAGCCAGGCCCCAAAGGTATGTTCCTTTCCTTTGTCTTTCCCTCTCTTCCTCTTTCCTCCTCTCCTCCCCTTGTCTCTCTCTCTCATCCTTTCTTCCATTTTTGACCTGCACTCGTTTGCACCTTGAAAACATCTGCATGCCTCGCAGGACCACGTGGTGACCGAGTCTCACTCGAGCTCATGTTTCATTGTCACACTGTCCATCCCGGGGCCCCTCCCCTGGCATCTCTGTAGCTTCAGGGGCACCGCATTTCCATGCGTTCAGGCTTCCTGTTCCCCTTGGCAGTGGGTACTCCTGGGCACAGAGATATGAACCGTCAATCACAAGTGCACCAGCCTCAGCCTGTCCGACTCTTTCTCTTTTTAGGTTTCCCAGGACAGCAAGGCCTGCCAGGCCCCCCAGGTGAGCATCTCGGACTGATTTTTAAAGAATGCTGTAAATCTTCTCTGTGGTTACATTCTGAACATTTTATCATGTACATTAGATATTTGCATAAAATGTTTAACAGTTCTGTAGCACCTTTTTCTAGTTATGAAAACAAGATGTGTTCATGGGAAAGGTGTTCATTTTGTAAGGGACAGGTTAGCATGTAGCTAGAAACATGTATTTAACCGGTGGGACTGTTCACGTCTCTTGTTGAGGCACGCCTACTCTGCCTGGCTCTGATCTTTCCTTCAAGTTAATGTGTAGGAAGCATCTGACTGTTAGCATTTACATGTACATGGTGAGAAGCCTGTCAACTTGTTTCAGCAGTTCCCCTTTTAGCAATGGTCACTGCTCACTTTTCCTTCAACAGTTAAGAAAATTAGTTTGTGCGGTTGACATTCAACTTGTGATTATTTAGGTGAGGTTTTGTTCTGGTTTCAGGCCTCCCGATACCTGGGCAGGCTGGTGCTCCCGGCTTCCCTGGTGAAAGAGGAGAAAAAGGTGACCAAGGATATCCAGGGGCGTCTTTGCCAGGACCAAGTGGAAGAGATGGATTTCCGGGCCCTCCTGGGCTCCCTGGACCTCCTGGACCGCCAGGCTACGCAGGTAAGCTCCCTCTGGGACCATTTCATGTGGAGTCCCCTCGAGGACAGGCTGCAGGGAAGGGCTGGCCCAGGTCTTTGAGGGGGCTCCCGAGTTCACATGCAGTACAGAAGGCTGGTGTGTCCAGTGATGGATGAATTCTTTACGGCCCCCTTAGGTATCTTTGCAAAATTAGCCTTGCTACAGAAAGGAATAGTAAAAATAAAACCATAAAACTGGTTTAAAGGAATAAGAAATATGTTAACCAGCTCTGAGTCTCCTGGCTTCTAAAGCTGAAAAGTGAACCAGTTGAGTTGTGCAGTTTGTACTGAAAATAAAACGTATTTTAGCTTATCTAGAGTCACATGAATGATGCTCAGAATTGAATAGGAACTATCAGTTAGAGACATTTCTCCACGGACAGTCTGCAACTCTAAATAATTTTTGCTTTGCTGAAAGTTTGCTTAGGAAAAGTAAGGAATAAAGTGGCTCAAGTCTTCTTTGTGATGTCACAGATGTATGATGATGAAGAAACCACTTAACTTTTTCGAGCCCCCATTTCTTAATCTGTATGATAAGGATGATGGTGTGTACTTGGCAAGATAAAAATTAAATAAAGCATAAGACAGGGCTCATGAGACATGTTTCAGAATTGTGAAATACTAGTAGACATTTGAGAAGTGATGGCGTGTGATGCTGAGTAGATGGATGGATGCTATGTGTGCTGGTCCTGTTTGTGAGCAAACTAAAGCTGGATTTCTAATACTTACCAAGTAGCCCCAAACAGTTTGGTTTTATAAGAGAGATTGAATTACCAAGTGTGGAAATACCTAGCTTCAGTTAGGTAGGAATGATCCTATAACTTTAAAAATCCATTTCAGATGGACAAGTGGAATGCCGGCCTGGACCAGTTGGTGATCCGGGTCCTCCTGGAATTCCAGGGCAACCAGGATTGTTGGGTGAAGTTGGAGAGAAAGGTAAGAGATTACTTTTTTTTTTTTTTTTTAATGGTGATTGTGCTAAGGCCTATAATATATTAGTATGTCTGCAAACTCACTGGGTTGGGGTGGACGTGGATGTAGTCTCCCTTTATTTGGAACTCCCTGCAAAGTCCATTCTAGGATGTGTCTCCCTACAACTCTGCTGGGATTTTCCTGTTGTTGGATTTTGAGAGGCAGCTCTCACCTGGGAGACAATGAGGAGAGAGGGCCCTGATGTCAGAGTTGCTGCCCTTTACCTTCTCCACGGCCGGCAGGTGAATTTCTCAGACTGATGTCTTACTCTGACCTTTCAGTTCAAAGTTGGAGAGTTCCCTTCTCAAAGGAGGCATGTCTTTCAAGCCAAACCACAAATGCACACCTGGGATGCTCACCACCCTTCTAAGCCATAATCAGTGTGAGCAAATCTGTTCATGGACCAGCTGACTATCCAGTGCTCTCAATTTTATCCTTATTCTTCCCAAGTTTTTGCTATAACACCAACTCAGGACACATCATAATCCCTTCACCATCTTGGAAACAGAGTGGATAATCGCCACACCGACAGTTCTATTTTAGAGTGTAATAAACAAGGGATATTCCAATACACCTCTCAGTACCCAAGGGTGGAACAAATAGGAGGCTGCTCCCCAAACCTACCCCATTGTGTACCATTTCTGGCTTTAGGTTGTTAAGAATTTTTACTCTTCAAAAGTCTAAAACACAAATGCTTCATGGAGAACAGTTTCAGCTAAATCTTAGAATTTTGGCAGCCATGCAAGTTATAGAACCTTAGATGGAAGTGATCTCAGAAGTCATTGGAGCTGGGTTGGGGGTTCCCCCAGTCACTGTCATTTGTCTTTCAGTGAATCGCTCTAGTTACCAGGTAGGGAGTCCTTTCTGAGGTGGGCTGCTACATTTTACGACAGAGCCAATGGTCAAAAGGTTCTCTGTACTGTGGTTTTGTTTATCCGTCTCTGGAATCCTAAGAGAAGAGTCTTTCTCCCGTGTCTTCATACTCCTGCTCGAGAACCATCAGCCCGCCCAGACTGTGGTGCTAGTGCCTCTCCCCGCCAACTCCTGGACTCACAGCACACATCCACGGAACCCCAGGGCGCCCAGAACGTAGCTGGGTTGATAGCAGACTTGCATTTTGTGTCTGTCCCAGGGATGGGCTAATGTTCTGCCTCTGGGAAGAACACAGAACGAAGCAGTGCACCGTGCCCAGAGCTCAGGGACACAAGGCTGTCTGCAATGGTCCTTTTCTGTCCCTGACCGTGGGGCCTGTTGGAGAGGAGTGTGTAGTAGCCGTGCCTGGGGCTGGGAGTGCCCATCCAGGCGAGGGCACGAGGGTGATGCGGACCAGCCTCTCTGACTTCCAAACATGGGCATCTCCACATGCACTCTGCTCTACATTAAACCTGATTTGTACCTAGAAACCAGACATTTTAAGGTTTAGGATACCCTAAGGCAGGGGTGGGCAAACTTTTTGACTCGAGGGCCACAATGGGTTTTTAAACTGGACTGGAGGGCTGGAACAAAAGCATGGATGGAGTGTTTGTGTGAACTAATATAAATTCAAAGTAAAGGAGCAGAGGGGAGAGCAAGAGAACCGGATAGAACAGCCGGATCCGGCCCGTGGGCCGTAGTTTGCCCACGGCTGCCCTAAGGCCTTTTAGCTTAGTTTGAAAGTCAGGACAAAATGTGTTAAAATTTCCAAAGAAAGGCATTCCCTTCCATTTTTTTGTGCTGCTATCTCTACTTTTCCACCTCAATGTCAGGTCAGATATTTGTTCTTGATTTGGGGGCTTCTTATTCTCAGTGATCATCTGTCAGCTTGTTACCTGGGTTTAAGTCCAGGAGCGCTATGTACAGTTTGCTAACAAATACTAAAAATAATGGGACATTATAGAGTGGGAGACAAAATTGTCAAAGCAGTCAAAACTTCAGGATGATAGGCAGAATTGAGTTCTGGATCACCTTTTAGTGATTTGTTGAAAATGGTTACCCGTGAAATATGCCCAGTGACAGGGACACGCGGCAGGTTAGCAGAGGGGTCTGGAGCAGGGGTTAGATAATTGAGAAAGCACACATTTGAATGTGTCACTCTTAAAATGACAGCCTTCTTTGCCCTTTTATTCTGTCACCACACTGCAGAGACTTCTGTTCACTTGTTACATAAAAGTACCCTGTGTTTCCCTTTTTAGGTCAAAAAGGAGAGGGTTGCCTTGTCTGTGACACAGAAGGACTTCGTGGACCCCCCGGGCCACAGGGGCCCCCAGGAGATATAGGTAAGACCCCAAATGTGAAAGGGACCAGGTCAGACTTTGCTTCAGTGGGCTGGAACCTTCACAGTGGAATGTATCTTACTCCACAAGAGACCTGATTTTCTGCATTCAGAACTAAAACGTAATAATGAGACTGTTATACTCAACTTCCAGGATGTATCCACTTTGTTGAAAATTATCAAGATGGCCTATAAATTCATTGTCATTAAAATGTCCTGATAAAAGGATAGCAACGTATGGCTTACTCAGCTCTGCAAATTTCATTATCTCGAAAGAAGTTAACTGAATGTCTTTATGGGAAGTGGTCTGGGGCGGGGTGAGGCGATTTGGAACCATCCCACTTCAATGTTACCTTTATGCATTTGGGGTCACTTTTCCCTTTCCGAGCTCACCTTGAGCATTTTTATTATTTTCTTTTTTAAAAAAATATTTTTATTGATTTCAGAGAGAAAGATAGAGGGGGAGAGAGAGAGAAACATCAATGATGAGAGAGAATCATTGATCGACTGCCTCCTGCATGCCCCACACTGGGATTGAGCTCCCAACCCAGGCATGTGCCCTGACCAGGAATCAAACTATGACCTCCTGGTTCATAGGTTGACACTCAACCACTGAGCCACTGTGGCCTGGCTCATTATTACTTTTTGATATTCTTAAAACATCATTCATTTTTGTATAAAGACCTTTGTACTTTGAATCTTTTTTTTTTTTTGTACTTCTGAGTCTCAAAAAAATTTAAAAAGCTTTTGAGTTATTAGAAAGTATATTATCAATAATGTGCTGTAATTTTTTCTCTGTCTCTTATAAAAGGTTACCCGGGGCAGCCAGGGGCCAAGGGCGAGAAAGGTCTACCTGGCAGGGACGGTGTGGAAGGATTGCCTGTGAGTAAGCCTGTCTGAGTTCATGTCCATGTTAGAAGGTGCATATTTTTGCATTTGCAATACAGTGTTTCCTGTATTTGGGAGCTGGTGAAAGTATCTCTTGGTCCAGCAGTCTAGAATTACTCCCTGTGTCCCTCTTCACTCATTCCCCTGAGAATGAGCAGGACTGTTGGAATCCAGAACCAGCATCTCAACTGCCCTTCTTCTCACCTGGTCAGAATTCAGTTGCCACTTACTTGTGTCCAGGTGCAGCCGAGTGCTAGTGTGTCCCTTTCCCACAGGGTCTCTGGGAGTTCTTGAAACAAATGATGCCACCAAGGATTACCTCTTAGCAGCGACACTGTTGAGTTGAATTGTTCTTCTGCACAATTACTGCTTATCATACCAAATCACCTACAAACTTATGTTCATGGATAAGTTTAGCAACAATAGTTTCTAGGGAGAGAGGGAGGAAAACTGACCGGTGTCCTCCTAGGAATTTAAAATATTTTTTATTCTTCTTCTAACAGATACATATTTTGAAAATTCCTAACACCGAACTCTATTTTAAAGATGCTTTTTTAATATCTATAAATGAAATACCTCAATCATATGGATGTGAAACCTTTCAGTTAATCAAAACAGTAGCTTCTTAGCTCTTCTAGTTTGTTTTAAAAGAAGCGATTAAAAAAAGTAGTAGTAATCTTAACTATTGAAGGACATTATTTTATTTCATATAATCAGCTTTATATCTAAAGCTTTTAAACCTTAGGACATTGTTCTCTTCATATTTTCTTAGTTCTTATAAGTTCTGTAAGCATTAACTACTTCCTACAAATTACTTTCATTTCCATTTTCCCTTTCCTTTTGTCATAGATTGAACCTCAAGTCTTTAGCATTATTCTTTCTTGTTGTAGCACTCTAACATTCATATTTAAGAAAAATATTACTGGATGCTTCTATAAAGGCGGGTCAGGGTAAAAAGGAGTTGAAATGGGAATGGAACAGCTGGGATTCAGCAATAGTTTTCTCCTTTTGAAGTTAGGTCTTGAGATGCTGCTTTCCAGAGCTTCCCTGGGTCTGGGGAGATAAGTTAGAAGTTGCAATTGTTTAAAATATTTCTAAATCCATTAGAAGTTCCCATCGCTGGCAAGCTCTGGCTGTGGTGGCGATCAAAGGCAGAAAAACTTTGAAGGCAGCAGTAAAGGATGCTTTTAACCTCTGGACATAGTCTTTATCTACTTGGCCTTTCTGGAATTCTTTCTGCCTCCACAGTGCCCGGAAACCAGTCCAGACATCCATTTCTCCAGCCTCAACTCTAATAAAAAGGGATAAAGAGGAAGGAGATGAGAGAGAAGGATGGTTGAGTAGAAGTCACGATAAAGAAGAAAGTAAAGAAAACGTGCCACAAAAATTTTAATCCTATGCCTTCCCCATCAAGAGCTGCTTTCTGTAGATGGGGAAAAAAATGCCTAAAAATTGTTTTATGGGTAAATAATTTAATTGAGAAGAAAGTAATTTTTCTTTTATTTGAGGCTGTATGGTTTAACTAGCTCAAAAGTGTGGTTCTTATGTCAAATTTGGCTGGAGGCTAAAAGAGGTACTCAGGAACCCATGGAGTATACTGGGACGTAGATTAAAATGAGAAAGTGATGAAGTGCTCAGAGTTTTCATTTGGTGTAGATGGCACTTTGGTGACATGTTCTTTTGAAAGCCAAGTGTTTGATTTTGGGAAAAAAGGACAGATCACAAGAGTCTGGCTCCTGACAGAGGTGGAAGCCCACGCTGCAGGGGCAGGCTCTGATTGCTGGGAGTGGATAATTGAAATGAACTCCTCCTGGCTTCCCCCACAGTGGCACCACTTTTTAGGAGCAGACCACATAGCCATGGGATCTTCTCGCATTTGTGCAGCCAGTGCTAAATTTTCAAGGCGCTACTTGATTTCCTCCATATTTATCTTAAGGGATGTGGATCAAAAGACCTTTGAATTGCTTAGGATTAAGAAGTTCTGTGGCAAAGTAACCCCATGAGATAGCCTAGGGTCATAGATGTTCCTTTTCAAAAAAATCTAGATTTCTCCCTTGAATGATAGTGAACAAGGTCATTCTTATTTTAAAAAATTATATTTTCTCACCCTAGGCTCACAGTATTAGAAAACTATATTTTTGTATAATCACTATAAAATAACGTAATGATGCTTCTGTGTTGAGAAACATATACATTGGTAATAATTTCTTACATTGGTATTTATTTTCTATTGGTGAATGTTGCCAGTTCAACATATACTTCCCCCATTATCTCCTTAGTTGCAGACATTAAGGATACAAAGATAGAAAGCCTTGGTCCTGCCTTCAAAGTCCTGAAAGACTAGTATAAAGACAGATGTGCAAGCAAAAGTTCCTAATAAACAAAGCAAGTTTTATAACGAGAATCACGCATTACACCATGGTGATACAGGAGAAAGCAGCTCTACCTATCAGGAAAGGTTTCACAGAGGACTCTAGCTTTAGCTGAGACTTAAGGATGCATAGGAGCTAATATTAACTCAAGCGAAAAAGCTACAAAATACCACAATACCTTTCAACTAAATAATGAAATTTCTTTGACCCTCTGCTAACCTTTCTAGCAGGTGGCTAGTAGAGATAAAGAGTTGCCATTCTTGGGACAAGAGCAAATAGGTTGGACATCTTCTACCTTTCCCAGTTACATCTGAATGAAGTATCCTCTGTTATAAGGGGCACGTCTAGCTCAGGGCCAGTTCCAACCAGCTGTGTCTGTCCAGGAGAACTTTCTGCCACGATAGAGATGTCTGTGCCTGGGCTGTCCAGTTTGGTAGCCACTGGTCTGTGGTTGCTATTGAGTCCATGAAGTGTGGCTAGTGTAACTAAGGAGCTGAAGTTTTAATGTTATTTAATTTAAATATTTAGTATTGGACAGTGCAGACTTGTTGCAGACTCTCCAGGCTTCTGGAAGCACACTGGATGGTGCATCTAAGAAGGTACTGTGCCATGTTTGGTAGAGAAAGAGCAACTGCTCATTCCTTAGCTGGCATTGTTTCAGCTCAGAGGAAGCAATATGGGCAGGAAAATGATTCAGCCCTACCTAGGTTAGTCCCAAATTTACCACTTGTGTGACCTGAGCAGGCCTCGGAACCTCTGCCAGCCTCATCTCCACATTTGTGTAGAGGCAGCTTTTATGAGATAATACCTGACTCTTCAGTGCTCATGTGGTGTGGGGATAAAGTACAACCAAAATAAGACTGCCTGACTGTTATCTTGAGTATTAGCTCCCTCATCTGCTAAAAGGTGCTTTGAATATTTTTCCTGCAGCGTTGGGATAAGAATCAGAGATTATACACACACACACACACACACACACACACACACACACACACACCAATGATTGGGACACATGGTTAATAAATGGTAGCCACTTCTTAAATCTAAAGATTGTATGCATTTTGGTATGTCTTTTGTCTTCCAATTCTTCCTTTGAGACATATATATTACACATAGACACACATATGTGTGATTCACAGATATCTAAGAACCGCTTGAGAGGGAATTTATGAAAAGGAATTCAAATTAAATGAATTATAAAGAGTTTTAAATTCTGCCAAGTCAGCAGGGAGGCTAAAGAGATTTCTCTCCCAGGCCTAAGAGAACAAGCTAGAGAGACAATTACTTGCAACCTTGCCTGTTTTCCTTATGAACCCCAACTCTCAGAGTGGTTGGTGGAGAAACCCTCCATGGGTGTGGGCATCCCTTGCAGATTTAACTTTCCAGGAACTGAAAAATATTCTGTTTGTCTCCTGGGAAAGTCGATTCTTTTGCATTCCCTTCCCAGAGTTTCCTGTCTCTCTGGTGCCCTGGAAACCTCTCCTCCAGAATTTGGAGTGTAAGTTTAAACCTGGACAATTTCAACAGTGACTAGACTTAGAGAAAACATGGCTCTTCCCAGCCCTCGTTGATTCTTAACCACCATCTCCACCTAGAAGCCATTTCTGCAGTTCCTGGGCCCAGGACCTTACACATTCATTGCCTTCCAACAGTTGCTAAAATGTTCTGGTGAATGTTTAACAGTTGTAAGGGGCAAGAAAGCTACCTAAGAACCATTCCGCAAGCTGGGTACCCAGTGCCACACCATTATTCCCCCGCTTGTATTCCAGTCTCTGTTTAGAATCCCTAAAAGGAATATTTTTAAAGTGTTTTTACAAGAAGTGAGGTCAGATCAGGGCTTTGTCACAGCTATTGGATGGTTTCTAGTAAATGAATGAGGAGATCTAAACACATCACCATTTTCAAGGAGGTGGCTTCTTGATTTTGTGTTGACTGTGTAACCAGCCATGCTGGTTTGTTCTATGGATGAACGTCTCCAGGGGTGTCATAAAGCTTTGTCCTTTCAGGGCCCTCAAGGTTCACCAGGGCTGATGGGCCAGCCAGGAGCCAAGGGAGAGCCTGGTGAGATTTACTTCGACATGCGACTCAAAGGTGACAAAGGAGACCCAGGTTTCCCAGGACAACCCGGCATGCCAGGCAGATCAGGGACTCCCGGAAGAGATGGCCATCCAGGTCTGCCCGGCCCCAAAGGCTCCCCGGTATGTTTATTTCCAGACTCTGAACATGCATTGTACAAATGGCTATGCAAATAATGAAGAATAATTTGTATCATATTTACATATTCTCACTTAAATGCTAATTGTCATAAGTGAACTTGTTTCATGGTCCATGGGAAAACTTGTCTGTAAACCTACGCTGTTGGTGTTGACTTGATAATTAGATAATAATGGATCATTGTCTTCTGATGTATTGGAGGGAACTGAAAAGATTTTCTCATGTCGGAAGGGTGGTGAAGATTCAAGTGAATGGTGTTCAAGTCATCTTTTATAAGAAGATTCCAGATATAAATGCCTCACTCTTTGAAGTATCTCCTTATGTAGGATAAGGGAGGGAGGATGATTGCTCAACTTAGAGGAAAGAATGCTGGTTTCATTTATTAACCACAAGTTGATCTTTGTAGAAGGGTTACAGTAAATAAATAGCATAAGCCAGTTAAACCCTGGTACTTATTTACTACTGACTGTGTAAAAATGTGACACGGACAGGAGTGTTGGTATGACTGATAATAAGATTTCTTTTTCTTGTTTTATCTCAGGGTTCAGCAGGATTAAAAGGAGACCGTGGCCCCCCTGGAGGAGTTGGATTTCCCGGAAGTCGTGGTGACATCGGCCCTCCTGGGCCTCCAGGGTATGGCCCAAGTGGCCCCGCTGGTGACAAAGGACAAGCGGGCTTTCCGGGAAATCCTGGACCCCCAGGCCAGCCAGGTGAGGCCTGAGGACCTCAGGTGCAGCACAAAGATGCACAGGGGTCCTGGACTCAGTGATGTGGGCATGTGGGTTTGGTTTCAGTTCTTCCAGAGGTGACCTGGGCAAGTCCTTCTTTGGCCTTTTTGTACATTCGTTTGTATATAAGACTAGAGGCCTGATGCATGAAATGCGTGCACTTGGGGTGGGGAGTCCCTCAGCCCGGATTGCGAGAGGGCACAGGCCAGGCTGATGGACCCCACTGGTGCAGGGTTGGGGCCAGGGAGGGACACGGGAGGTTGGCCAGCTGGGGAGGGACTGCGGGAGGGCTCTAGGGTGTGTCCGCCCTGTCTCGCTCAGTCCCGATCAGTTGGACCTTAGCAGCAAGCTAACCTACTGGTTGGACTGTCTGCCCCCTGGTGGTAAGTGCACATCATAGTGAATGGTTGAGCGGCCTTAGCATATCATTAGCATATTATGGTTTGATTGGTTGAATGGCTGACCAGATGACTGGACACTTAGCATATTAGGCTTTTATGATATAGGATGGGCCAGATAGTATGTAGGATTGGGCTGAAAAGCATTTTAACATATAGATGATTTTCCTTATAATAAATATATAGCCTATACCAGCTAAAGTCAACCTTTTATGTGGGAGTGATTTCAACATAAGCCCATTTTTTTTAATCTCATCTGTTTTCAGTGTTTCCCATGCACAGTCAGTCCACTTTGGCTTCTGGATATCCCACGCAGTGTACCCTGCCTATTGATTAATTCTATAGCAGTGTCAACTTCATTACTGATATTTAATTCCATGTTGGTTTCAGTCACTTGCTGACTGTTTTTTTCTGTGACTGTGTGTGCCAGGCACTGTGCTTAGTGGTGATCAGAGTGATAAGGGAGACAGACACAGCTCTGCTCTCCTGGAGCTCACTGTGGAGAAAGGACTATGTGCGGGTTTCCCACAAGCATGCTCTATTACAACTTTATTATCAGGGACAGAGGTGCACAAGGGGAAGCCCTGGGTCTTGCACACAATAGGCTCCCAATAAGTTATTAGTAGAATATGATTCAGGGTAGAAATGGAACACTCACATCTTTTCCTAGAAAATCCTGGAATGAGAAGAGGAGAGGCTGGGAATGGCTTGGGTATAGAGGAGAAAAGGAAGTGTGCTTCACTAAGACATGTTTTCAAAGCTGTAAACAATGAATGAAAGGACTTTGGGTGGTTAAAACTGTGACTAGTAAACATTGAAAAACATAATAACTAAGTAGCTGGATAACCAAACTATCCAACAAGAACTCTGTAGGAGCAATTATATTATGGCCTTCTTGCTTATAGATTTGCCAATTCTGTTGTCAGTCATACATTTAGCCCAAGCTTTATCAATTCCTGTGCCCATTGGGCACTATTTCCTTATTAAAACATAGTATAAAGTTCATAAGCATTCTGACCCAGAAAGTATTAGCCAGTCTTTGAAGGAAGTCCAAGTGTAGCATCCTAATGTATCTGCTATTATTATCATTCTCATTGTTTGTGAGAACATTGATTACTTAGCACCAAATTATGACTCCACTGATAATTGTTCTCTGTTTAGTAAGAAATATCTCTTTTGTGACTCATTTGGGGCAGGGAAATACTGAGTTTGACTTCTTTAGAAAGATCCCCAGTCTTAGAAAAGAGACCACTGATCACTTCCCTTCAGCTCCTTATCCCAAAATCTACATATTAAGTGTTCTTTGTACTTCTGGGATTTGAAAACTTGTAGAGCTACAAAATGGAATCAGACATTCTTCTTGGCCAGAAACTACTATCAGAAAAACCAACTGGGGTACATCTAGATACATCCTGGTAGGATGGGGAAGAAGGCATTGTTGACAGTGCTGTTGGTCTTTTTCCGTACTCTGTAGAGTTTCTTAGCCACCCAGACCCAGTCAGCTTTTGGATTAGAAACCTGACCTTTGATCTGCCAGAACTCTGTTTACTCTGGGACCATAAAAGTTTCCATCTCAGGGGTAGAACTGTTAGCAAATACACGTTGGAATCAGTCGGGAGGCATTTCCCACACTCTATAGCTCAAGAATGTGTTGGCTGTCACTGGGAGGTCCTACATATCTTGAATTCTCATAAGGCATGTGAAGAGTTGTTGCACACATTCCTGGAGATGATCCCTTTGGTCCTTTTTTAATAGCTAAATCCTGACGCCCAGCGGGTCTCCTAGTCACGAATGTCCTGGGGGCTGGCTGGTACCTCTTAGCTTGTGCTGGTCTCAACAGCACACATCTGTCCAGCCACAGTTACCAGTAATGCATAGCCATCCATTTAGCACACTGTGAAGATAACTTATCACCAGATGAACATAAGTTAGGTTGCTCACAATGCAACTCAGAATTAGTACTGGCTGAGAAATTGACAGAAAACAGTAGAAATGTTTTGACTTTTTGAGACAGACTAAAGAAGAATTTCCCCAGGCCCATCTCACCTTTTGTCATGGCAGGCCTTTCAGCTTTTCTTGATTCTTACTTTGGACCATGAAGGTATTCTTTAGTCAGACAAATCTAGGTCACTCTGGACATACATTTTGGGGTGAGGAGGAACAACACTCAGTGAAAGATTCTAGAAAAAATAGAGGGAGGAAATGGAGGTGTGCAGATGGAGGTGTCTGTCCAGGTACACAAAGTACGCTCAGAGGACGCAATGCTGTGCTCACACGATGTCCTTGCTCTTTTTTTGCAGGTCTCAGGGGTGAAGCAGGACGAGTCATGCCTTTACCTGGCCCCCCTGGAGCAGATGGACTTCCGGGTTCCCCAGGTTTCCAAGGGCCCCAAGGTACTTTTAAGTTCTACTTCACCTGGAGGTGGAATTAGAACATTCTCAGGTTTTTCTCACGCTGATCATTGGTCTTGCCCACAACAGGTGACCGAGGTTTCCCTGGAACCCCAGGAAGGCCTGGCCTTCCAGGAGAGAAGGGTGCTGTTGGCCAGGCGGGAATTGGATTTCCAGGGCCTCCAGGCCCCAAAGGTAAGCCTGCAGGATGAGCCCAACCATGAGTGGGACCATAGCTCTGATGGTGTTCATCACCAAGGGCTGTGCTCTCTCTGGTCACCTTTACTTGAACTTACGAGAGTATGAGGCAATGGACATGAAGACGCTATGCGAGTAGTGACCATGCAGATATGAGAAGGCTTGCCAATGACCTCACAGTGCAGTGATGTCAGTCACTAAAGCCATGGGTGAAATGGTGCCTGCAACAGAGTGGTTTGGTTGGTGGAGTTGGAACATTAAGGGACTGGAAGCTGCCCAGGAAGCTGGCAGATGATACATGCATTTAAACTCACTGGAGGGAATTCTCTGTCATCAGTGAAGGAAATACACAGCCAGTGGGACCTCCACCCGACTGGGCTTGGAAGTCAGAAGGAAGGTCATGGGGCAGGTGGGGGGATGAGGAGGCTTCAGTCTTGGGGGCAAGGCCTCTGCACATGGGGCTAGTATCCCCACAGGGTGCTGACATTTTAGAACCAGTACTTCTTTCTGAAAGTTGTAAGGAAGTAAAGAGGACATTTCACCATTTTTGTTGCTTTCTTATTCAACTAGTCCTTTAGGTAGACCCTGGCATATAGACTTGCCATGATGAACATGGTCAGAACTGCAAAGGTGCTGTGAGCGATAGGGGCATGTCTTTCCCATTTGGATGGGCATCATGGCCCCAGTTTCACGGACCATTTGGCCCAAACTGAGTTTAAAGACTTGTCAGCCTCCTGGCTTTTTGTCTAGAGGCATGCATCACACCCGCTGTCATGGTTATAGCCTAGACCAGCTGTGGGCAAACTACGGCCCGGGGGCCGGATCTGGCCTGTTCGGCTGTTCTATATGGCCCATGGAGCCAAAAGAGTGGAGGGTTCTCTTGCCCTCCCCTCCGCTCCTTTACTTTGAATTTATATTAGTTCACACAAACACTCCATCCATGCTTTTGTTCCGGCCCTCCGGTCCAGTTTAAGAACCCATTGTGGCCCTCGAGTCAAAAAGTTTGCCCACCCCTGGCCTAGACGCTTGGCGGACCAGATACAGCAGCCTATTTCCTCCTGGAGCCACATAATAACCACCCATGTACGTGGTTACTTCTGTCAGGTGTAAAGAGCAGAAGGCCCTTGATGACCCTCCAAGTTCATGGGGGAAGGCATAGGCCTTCTCCATGTTCATGGACCCCACTATCATATCTAATAAAAGAGTAATATGCAAATTGACTGTCACTCCAACACACAAGTGGCTGTTCCCATGTGGTCAAAAATGGCTGCCCCCATATGGACACAAGATGGCTGCCACAAGATGGCCAGCAGGGGAGGGCAGTTGGGCGGGGAGCAGACCAGCAGGGGAGAGCAGTTAGGGGTGACCAGGCCAGCAGGGGAGGGCAGTTAGGGGCAAACAGGCTGGCAGGGGAGCACTTAGGCATCAATCAGGCTGGCAGGGGAGTGGTTAGGGGGTGATCAGGCTGGCAGGCAGAAGTGGTTAGGGGCAATCAGGAAGGCAGGCAGGTGAGCAGTTGGGAGCCAGCAGTCCTGGATTGGAGAGGGTGCAGGCTGGGCTGAGGGACACACACCCCTGTGCACGAATTTCATGCATCGGGCCTCTAGTATTCCATCTGAGAGCCATACCATTGCCATCATGACAGGTAAAGTTTAACTGATAAAGGTCTTCATTAGAAGCCCTTTGCCCACATCTCATAAACTGCTTGAAGATGCAGATGCTGGTGGGTGGTTAGGTCTACTCTCTGTTGGGGCCCCTCAGCACAACAGCCCCGTAGCAGGTGCCATTGAGGTGTGTGCTTCTGCAAACTTATAAATGACTGCAGGTTATGGACTGCCGCATCCCACAGGAGGGCTGTAAACCAGTGTCTCTTAGACTTTGCTGCACACGGGAGCCATGTGGGCAGCTGTGAGAAAGCCTATGAGCACCTTCGGGTTGGGACCCAGTCTCTAACTGTCGCCATGTGCCTCCAGTGTGCTGCAGCCCCATTTGAGAACCATTGCTTCTCACATTTGAACGCATACAGGAATCACAAGAGGTCTGATGAACATGTGGACCAGCTTCCATACCTCTCTAGCATGGCCACACTTGGGTAGTAAGAGTTTAAAGTGCCATCCTTAGTCTGCAAACGCCAAGGTGTTTGTGTTTGTTTGGGGGGAGTCAGACAGGAAAGAAAATGTCAGTGAGTAGAAGAAAGGGGAGTGTTGGGATTGGTCTGAGTGGTCCACGGCCCCTGAGCTGCCCCAGGTGGCACTGGTGGCACTGCCATGACCAGATGGTCTCATCTTCCTCTTAGAATCACCTCGATGGGGCTTCCTTTTTGTTGGCCACCGCCAATCAGTTCAGTTACCCCTGAGCAAGTGTAAAAGAAGTGCAGAAAGTGGGAAATATTATGTTCAATATTATTTTGTTTCTTTAAAATAGGCGTTGATGGCTTGCCCGGAGATCTGGGACTTCCTGGGAATCCAGGTCGCCCAGGAATTAATGGCTTCCCTGGCAACCCAGGTCCGCCCGGCCAGAAGGTGGGTACTGAGTGTTCTCTGGATGGCTGTGTCCTCCACCCTTGTGATTAAGTGGACACACACAATGTGGGTTAGTAATTTAAGCAAACAACCAATGGGATCAGCATGTTTTGGTTTTTAATGAAATAGCATAGAGTAGAAAATACCAAAGTATACGGCACATAGTAGTAAATGTTTTGGGGAAAACCATCTGTTTTCACTTTATGAGTATGTTCTTGCTTGTGTGTGTACTGCATCTCAACATACAATGTCTGTCTTATTGTGGGTGGCAGAAGAAAGCTGTTTGAAAGCCACTGTCCTACAAGCTGTACTAGCCCCTCAGGAAGGTCTAGCATAGTGTTTCTCAGCCTCTGCATTATTGACTTGCTGGTCCAGTGATTTTTTTTTTTGTGTGGCGAGGGCTGCCCTAAACATTTGGGATCTTTAGCAGCCTCCTCTGTGATACTTAAGGAGCATGCCACACCCACCCTAGTTGTGACCACCAAAAATATCTCCGGATATTACCAAATGACATTCGGGGGGTCGGGGGGCAAAATGGCCCTGGTTGGGCACCCCTGGGCTAGTGTGACTTTAGGACTCTCCTTGCCCTCAAACATCCCCTCTGCCCACTTGCTGACTGTTGAAATTCTGCTCGGTAAGTGTAACTGACTCATGGTTAGATCCATTTCTGTTCTGATGATGAGGAAGGGAAGGGAAATTCCCCGAAGGCATCAGTCCTAAAAGGGAGAAAGGGCCAAGGGCAGTCCCTTGTCAATGTAGAACTCGGCTGGCCTGTTTCCTTTCTGTGAGGAGTTCAGGGAAAGCTGTGGGGATCGGGCAGGGGTGCAGGGAGGCAGCTGCGCCTCAGTGACCCCGGGAAGCTCTTTCCTGAGAAACACCTAACTTCCTGGTGTCCCTGCTCTGTGTGGCTAAAACAGAAGAGGGGCCTCTGGAAATCTATCTTTATAGAACACTCCTAACCTGCACTTGATTTGAACATTAGTCAGTGGTAGTGGCGGGTGGATCATCTTAACGCTGTGGTTAGTAAACGCCAAATGCACATGGAATTAAGGATTTGGTTCATGACTTAAAACATTGTGCTTTTTCAAATATCCCTTGGATTGAGTTCCTGGCATTTTGCAAATTTCCTGCTGGGATGTGTAGAGAAGTCACCAATGCCCCCTCCTGTCCAGAGTCCTCATCTGGAAGTTGTCACCAACAGTGGACACCAGAGGGCACTGTGACGGACACAATGGCCACCTACTGCTTCGCACAGCCTATGTCAGCGCCTACATTGGGGCTGTTTGGAAGCAACTACATAAAGGGTGTCCTGTTCCTGTCCTGGAACTTTTCCTCTTCTTACAAAAATATCTATTAGCTGGGCCACCAATCACATTCAGACAAGTCATTGGGGGTGGGGGTGGGGGGTTGCCTCTCCTTCTTTGTAAAATGAAAACGATAAAAATTGTCTACCTTTTTGGCTCATACTGAGATTGAAAGGAAATAGTAGGTGTGAGGAAGCTTTGCAAACAGAAGCGGATTGGGCAGGTGTTATTAAGTGCACCACGGAATCAGTTAACAGTCTGCACTTTTGCTCTTGGCTGATAAAATCGTGGGCTTTGTTGGTTAACTTGCTTCTCTGTGCTTTGGGGCTTTCCAGGGAGAGCCCGGGATTGGTCTGCCAGGACTCAAAGGAGCGCCAGGTCTTCCAGGCACTCCTGGCACACCTGGGGAGAAGGGGAACATCGGGGGACCAGGCATTCCTGGAGAGCATGGAGCCATCGGGCCCCCTGGCCTTCAGGGAATCAGAGGTAACTTCTTACAAGTAAATCTGGACTGTGGCAAAGACTGGGTCTGTTTATTTTGTGTCCTCAGAGCACCTATTAGGCTCTTAGTGAGTGTTTGGTGAATGAGTGATGAAAGACGTAGAGCACATGGCTTTCTGTTGTTGTGGCTTATTGTACAAGTAGATAGTGTGTGCTGTGAAACATGCTGTGGTCCCCATGCAGTTTACTCACAGTTTCTTCCCCATCCAGGTGACCCAGGACCTCCTGGATTACAAGGTCCCAAAGGAGCTCCAGGAGTTCCTGGAATTGGTCCCCCTGGATTGATGGGCCCCCCTGGGAGACAGGGACCACCAGGATCCTCAGGTGACGTGACATTCTTCCAGAATGATTTCTTTCCCTAAATCATATTCATGACGGGATAGGAGCTGATGCTGGAGTTTCCACGAAATTAGCAGAATCTGTGAATAAAAAGGCGAAAAGTAAATTCTATTTGTGGAAATAAGTTTGGTTGTTTGCTTAAATGTAGTCACAGGTGTCTTTCTTCTTCTCCCACTGGGCTTGGTTTATAAGACCTCCCCTTTATTGTGCAGTCAGTAACTTTTTCAAATTCAAAATGAGGGTGTGTATATCTTATCTGTCCATGGAAGGGTTAGTAAGTTGTGAATAATCTGAGTCCACATCTAGAAGCTTCCTTTGCCTTTGATAATAATTGTAGAATTAAGACAGTGATGGTGGACTATGGCAAGACAATCAGTGAAAAGCGGTTGAAGAGAAGCTAGTCTTAGGTCTAAACACTGCGGAGAGATGGGATGGTGTTTCGAGTGCTAATTACTGACTAGTGATGGCAGGAAGGAGGGACTTTTTCTTGGGACATTGTTTGTCCACCGACTGCCTCAGTAACCCTAAACACCTCTCTGGGAAGGTGACAACCCGCCAACCTCCAGCGTGGGCGGGTTCACATACTTTCTGCAGAAAGTAGCAATTAAGCTCAGTCAAGTGCATTGCCCAACCACGCTGTAAGTTCTGCTAAAGGTTATTTGCTCTTCACCTACCTTCAGGCCCTCCTGGAGTGAAAGGAGAGAAGGGTTTCCCCGGATTTCCAGGCCTGGACATGCCAGGACCCAAAGGAGATAAAGGCACTCAAGGGCTCCCCGGCCTAACTGGACAGTCGGGGCTTCCTGGTCCTCCTGGACAGCAGGGGACACCAGGACTTCCTGGGTTTCAAGGTAAATGATTTGTGAACTCCTGCCCCAAAGTGATGCTGAGGTGACACCTTACCTCATCATGACCCTTACCATATGTCATCAGCATTCACAGTCCTTCCATCTGGCTACAGGTCTCAAGGGAGAGATGGGCGTCATGGGGACCCCAGGGCAGCCTGGCTCTCCAGGACCAGCGGGCACACCAGGATTTCCGGGTGAAAAAGGTAGGATCTGATAACTTCAGAAAAGCCTGTCTGATGTCTATGTCTCAATGCTTCTTGGGAAATTCAGCAATGGTTATAGATGATGTTTCATTTCAAGAGGCAAAGGAAAGAAGTTAAGAAGATCAAGCAAGGGATCTGAAAGATTCCTCTTACAGTAGGAATTCCTGGTGCATAGGGTGTGTGCTCTGCCAACAAATTAGAGAGGAGACAAGTTTCAGGTGTTTCTTATTGGCACAGCTGAGATTCATTTTTTTTTTTTTTTTTTAGAAATGGTGGACTCTTCAGTCATGTGAGGTCACAGAAACTGAATCCTTAGACTCAGATTAACAAACTGGGCAAACTTATGTCTTAATTTTTATTTCTTATCTTGCTATTTTAACTTGGTCCAAAATAACATTAAAAAAAAAAATGACTTTGCATGTGAGACATAAAAATGGTGATTGGTTGATTTGTTTAGTAGAACAGGAAAATTCCTCTTTTATTAGTTTGTATAGAATTGAGTGGCACCATGAACAGGAGTGATAAAGGTATTTAGGGAAGAGAGAAAGTCGAAATTATTTAAACTAATAAGTGAAGTCACAAATATTAGAATTCTTAACAAAGAATGAATTCTAGAAAATGGCTTTATTGTTCATTGACCTGGATCAGATTCTTCTAGGTAACTCGAAACCAAAGGTTACACTTACCATTTAATGCCATTTCTGGGTAGTCCATTAGTTCTTTTTTTTTTTTTTTTTAATATTTTTTATTGATTTTTTTACAGAGAGGAAGGGAAAGGTATAGAGAGTTAAAAACATCGATGAGAGAGAGACATCGATCAGCTGCCTCCTGCACACCCCCCACTGGGGATGTGCCTGCAACCAAGGTACATGCCCTTGACCGGAATCGAACCCGGGACCCTTCAGTCCGCAGGCTGACGCTCTATCCACTGAGCCAAACGGTTAGGGAGTCCATTAGTTCTTTACACTTTCTTTCTCAGTTGTTTCCACTAGCCAGAAAGAATGCCACTGCCTCTGAGATACTTGGTCACTTCTCACTGGGTGCCTTCTCTTTCCTCTATAGGGGACCATGGCTTTCCGGGCTCTGCAGGACCCAGGGGAGACCCTGGTGTCAAGGGTGAAAAAGGAGCTGTCGGTCTCCCTGGCAAACCTGGGACTATGGATAAACTTGACATGGACACCATGAAGGGTGAAAAGGGAGATCAAGGAGAAAAAGGTAACCTGGAGGGAGCTTTTAACAATGGAGATAGAACGACTTGCCTAACCAGTGGTTTGGTTCTCCACCCATAATATCAAACCAACCCGTGTTTCTGCAGCACTGCCCTATTTTAAGTAGGCATGGCTCTTCACTATTTTCTCATGTGTGTTCTGTAGGACAAGTTGGCCCAATTGGTGACAAAGGATCTCGAGGAGACCCTGGGACCCCAGGAGTGCCTGGAAAGGATGGCCAAGCAGGGCATCCTGGGCAGCCAGGTATGAAGTGGAGTTCAAGTTCACCAGCATGGCAGGCCCTCATGCTGAGGTAATGCTAATGGGCACATTTTGTATGTATTAACCTGTTTGGTTTTTCTCTTTATTACTTTAGGACCTAAAGGTGATCCAGGCATTAGTGGAACCCCAGGTTCTCCAGGACTTCCTGGACCAAAAGGATCGGTTGGTGGAATGGGCCTGCCAGGTACGTTGGGTTTAGAAGAGGAGTCTTCTTTCTGGTCCATGCACATGCATTGCTGCAGGCTGAGGACATAATCTAGGCCAGTGGTCGGCAAACTCATTAGTCAACAGAGCGGCAAACTGTGGCTCACGAGCCGCAGTTTGCCGACCACTGATCTAGGCAGCTGTGTCTTTTACACAAACGCACATCTTCATTTCTTTATGGTCTCTTACCTGGGGGTGAATGGGATTTTGCTGAGACTATGACCATTGCTAAAAAACAAGTCACAATTTAATAACAAAACATGGGCTGTACACCATCAACTTTTGATGATCTCATGCTGCTAAAGCCCTTTGACGTTAGCTCAGCAGAATTCTCTGGGCCCCTCTGCCCCGGTCCTGAACTGGCTTTAGCACTTTGCTGTCAGCATTTGTTCTGGTGACAGCAGCCAGAGAGGAGGCACGTGAGAGAAGGCAGAGAGCTCAGGACTCAGATTGGTCTGGATGCTAATGCAGACAGGTTGCTACCGTCCAGACGGGAAACATCTAGGTTTCTGGTTGCACTTATAAGTAGGTTTGGCTACTCACATACATTACGAAACCAAGTACACGTGTAATCTTCAAGGCCTGTCTCATGCCCCTCTGATTTGTTCAGATAATGAGAGTTGATTGTAGAATATAGAACATAAAAACCATTTCTCACATTATTGTAGAAGTAAATATGCTAAGCAGTTAATGTATTTCTTATCTCTTTTTATGGAACGATTGTCTCTAAAACATAGGAGAAATGTTTTCTTGTGTGGCTTTCATGGGTTGGGTGACTGGCATCTGCCAGGATGACTTACAGATAAATAAATGAAGGGACACATCTTCATTTACCTTAGTCATGGCTGGTTGTCAAGGTGCTATTTAATTTTTTATTATTAGCACCTGCTCCTCACACATTTAAGTTTCCATTGTTTGTGTTTATAGGATCACCTGGAGAGAAAGGTGTGCCTGGAATCCCTGGCTCACAGGGGGTCCCTGGCTTACCTGGAGAGAAAGGAGCAAAAGGGGAGAAGGGGCAGGCAGGCCGGCCTGGCATTGGAATTCCGGGACAGCCTGGGGAAAAGGTAACGGCAGCCTGCACGGAAACCGCCCCTCCCATCATTCAAGTGGAAACCCTTCCTTAGGAATTTTCAGGAAGCATCTCAGCACATTAAATGAACCATAACAGAGAACAATTTCCCTCAACTTATTATAAGTTGCCTCTCTTCTCTACTTCCATTCATGACCCTGTCCCAAGGAAAAATCTGGAAACTTGTTGAGAGGCAAGGGCAGCAAGCTGTCACTGGAGAGGGAAAGAGAGGGGGAGTGTGAAGCAACCTGAGAAGTAGGCCGATAGTTGGCTCTTTGGCTCTGGGTTGTTGGTTTTTCAATTTTTCAGGTGTGGACTTGGATTCTTTGGTTAGAAAGCTGGAAATGAACCCCACATTGCAATCTTTATTGCACCAAAATGTATAGGATTATCCAGAAAGCATCTACAGACACATGTTTGGGGGCAGATATAATATTCATGGCCCCAATTTTTACTCACAGGGAGATCAAGGGATAGCAGGTTTTCCGGGAAGTCCTGGAGAGAAGGGAGAAAAAGGAAGCCTCGGGCTCCCAGGCATGCCTGGGCCTCCAGGCCCCAAAGGATCACCAGGAAGTGTTGGCTATCCAGGTAGGTGGGCGGGAGCCTTCCCCTGAGCTTGGGCTTCTGAGATGACAAAGAAAAACTCAAAGTCATGGGCATGCTGGTACTTTGTTTTTTCTTTTAGGAAGCCCTGGGTTGCCTGGAGAAAAAGGTGACAAAGGCTTCCCGGGATTGGATGGTGTCCCTGGCGTCAAAGGAGAACCAGGTAGAGACCACTTTTTAGAACGCGGACTGGGGCTCCTGGAAGAGAGGCCAAGGTGATGGCCAGGGAGGTGGGGCATCAAGCTTCCAGGGAGTTACCCTCCCAGACAGCAAGTTGTGGGCCCAGGATATCCCTGCGTGACCTTTGGATGATCAGAGACAAGTCAAAGCCATCACTTCAGTTTTCGTATGAACAAACTGATCCTTGGGGGCCGGACAGGGCCTTTTCAAGGTCTGGCCACCCGTTAGGAATTAGAACCAAAGTCTCCGGGCTGGGTTTATAGCTATTTCCACTCCAATTGGTTCTAGAAGGAGTTTTTCATTGATTGGCGAGAGAGTTTGATGTACTTTCTCTCCACTCTTACCATCATTTTGGCATCGGGAGCAGTGGGGTTGCTAGCAGCGTGGCGGGATGTCAGGAGTGAACTTGGGGTGTGCCTGGGAATGTACCATTTTTCATAGGCACAGCGTGCGGTGAGAGGTTCCATGCCTGACTGACATGACCTTTCTCTTCAAGGTCTTCCTGGACAGCCTGGTGCGACGGGCCCACCCGGCCCGAAAGGGGAACCTGGCAATGATGGATTTCCAGGGTCGGCGGGAGAGAAGGGTGAACCAGGTATGTCCAGCTGCTGTTCCCATTCAGAATGGGACTATTCTCTGCAGTAAACATCTCCCCGAGACTTACAGACCGGAGCTGGGTACAAAGTGGTATCGAGGCCATTCCTTCTTATAGCCCTGAAAACAGCAGCGTGGACAAGGGCAGCAGGTCTGGATGGGAAACAGAGAAGGCAGGAAGGGGGTTGTTTATTTCTTTCTCTCACAAATACTTATGGAAATCTGTCCTCGAAACTGCTCAAGCTCTTGGTGGTGAGTGAACGAGCACACATCAAAAGCCCAGACCACTGCCTTCTCTGCCTGGCCTCTCCCTCTTTAGAGAAATGGTCCCAGGGATATTTGCTGTTTCCCGAACATGCTCTGTCCCTGATGGGGGTGGTAGGTGCAACTTGGGCAGCAGTGCTGGCTGCTAGTTTGGAGGGTGACGGTTGCATGCATGCTTGTAGGTAGCCGGAGTTTACCCCGGGTCAGGGGCATGGAAGGAGGAAAATGTCACTGGGGAGGAGCATCCAGGGGCTTTTATTGCTGTTAGTGTTGGCCTCTTTTTTAAGTTCGTTTTTTCATTCTATGCACCTTATGTGTATATTATGTACACTCATTTTCCTATAAAAAGAATTCTTAAAAAATGCCTCCACACCTTCTTCCCCTCATTTTAATCTTCCCTGAAGCCCTTTCTCACATTTGTGGGCTCCCTCCCTGGTGGCTGCTTCCCCGAGTGTCTCTGGCTCTCCCTACCTCTCTTGAGAATAGCTGTCAGTTGGGTGGTTGTCTGAGAAGAGCCAATTTGTGAGTCTCCAGACAGTCGTAGGAAAAAAGTACTCATTTGTACAGATTATTTCTGCTAAGTGTCATAATGGTTCTGAGCTGAAAGGGACTTAGGAAAAAGCACTAAATTATATCTATCCTGTCAAGGGTATCTTAGGAGGACTATAGGAATGTAATTTCATTCCCATGGTGCAATTAACTAATTTCTGTGTTCTGCAGATGGTACAGGGTATTGGTACTGCTTTGTACGGTACCTGCAGATCAGCTCTTTTAGGAAAGATGAACACTGCTTCTCCCCTCCTCTTACAGGTATACCCGGAAGAGGTGTTCCAGGGTATCCAGGGTCCAAAGGAGAGAAAGGTAACGTACGCTGAATGTGTCCTTCCTTTTCCACTCACCGATGATGCACACGGTGCCTGCAGAACAGGGTGAAAGTTTCAGTGAGGTAGTTGGACATAGACAGTAGATACTGGGTTTGGAATAATCTAATTGACATGTTTTCTGGCCCGTGACAAAACACCACACAGTTTTGGATTTATTGCCTTGTGAGACGGCAGAGGGAGAGTCAGGAGGGGGGCTCTGTGATCATGTCAGGTGTTGGCCCTCTCTCTTTCCCTTTTTATTTTTTCCTAATCACCTTGAAATAATCCTAGAATTTTTGTATTTTATTGGAAGGTTTGGGGTAATATGTTTTAAACTAAACATGTAGTTCTTTTTTTTTTTCCCGTAAAAGCTCTTAAAAAATACATACACAACTTTTAAAACAGTTTTATTACTATGAACATACAATAAATTGCACTTACTTAAAGTGTGTGATTTAATGACTTGATATATGTATGCACCCATGAAAATATCACCACATTCAAGATGGTTAACAAACCCATCACCTCAAAAGTTTTCTGTGCTGCTTTGTCATCCCCCATCCTGCCTCTTCCTGCCCCCAAACATTGACCTGCTTTTTGGCACTATAGATTAGCTTGCATTTTCTAGAATTTTACATAAATGGAATCCTGCAGTATTTTACTTTTAGTCTGCCTTCTTCATACAGAATAATCAGTTTGAGATTCACCTGTGGTGTTGAATGTGTCAATAGATCATTTTTTCCCTTGCTGAGTGATGTTCTGTGGTGCGGACATAACGTATTTTGTTTATCCATTCACCTATTGGTGGAACAAGCCTTTAACTTTAGCAGTGCTACTGACCGTAGGCTTATCTGAGCATATACTCAACATGCCTTTGGCATAGAGCACTTCCTTTAAAAAGTATACAGAATAATAGCTAAGAATGAGGGCCAGGCTCTGGTATCCTAAGCTGACTCCTCATTAGGTTGGCCGTGGTAGGAGTGTTAATTAATAACAAGGAGAGGAAAGGGCACCCGGCTCCAGTTTTCCTCCTGGAGCCTCTGGAAGCCCCTCCCTCCTATATTTTGGGATTTCTCTTCTTCCTGCCTTTCTCATGATCTCAACCTGTTTTTATTGTTTAGGCTCAAAGGGTGAAGTGGGTTTCCCAGGATTAGCTGGGAGCCCAGGAATTCCTGGATCCAAAGGAGAGAAAGGATTCTCGGGTCCTCCGGGGCCACAAGGACAGCCAGGATTGCCGGGAGCTCCAGGCCGCCCCATGGAGGGGCCCAAAGGAGACCGGGGCCCACAAGGACAGCCTGGCCTGCCAGGTAAGGTGTCTGACCAGGGGCAGAACTGGGGCTGAATCAGAAGGTACAAATATACAAAGTGTAAAAGAGATTAAATATATACATTCTCGATTGAAGTTTATTTAGAAGTTGACAGCATTTATTTCAACTTAAAACTGCTTCAGACATTGGGCCTTTGTATTTTGGTCTGGGTCATTGCTTTCCTGTGTCCTTTCTGTCAAGGAATTCAGTATATATGACACGTGATTAAGGGAGAGGGGAGAGAGGGTTGTGGGAAAAGGCTGGAGCACAAATGGCACCTGTGCTGGTTGTTCCGGCCAGATGACATCTGGGAGGCCTCCCCCTCACGGCCACGGGGACTGCTGCAGCACCGCTGCCCTTGAACCCAGCAACACAGGGCCTGTGGACACTGAGAGGGCAGTGTTTATATCAACCTTTTCTGCCCATTGAGCAGATCAGGTTCTTCCTTCGGGGGCACCTTGTTTCTTTGTGGCTCACACAGCTTGATGCTGTGTTGCTACATATAGTTGGGGACAGTTGAGTGACCATAGATATGGTGTGGTTGTATATGCAATTGGCGACAGTTGGGTGGCAGTGATGACAACCATGGGCCAATGACACCCATACATAAAAACCTCCTCACCTGACATGTGTAACTTTTGTGTCTCCCATTAGGGCCTCCGGGACCAATGGGGCCTCCAGGGCTCCCTGGGATTGATGGACTGAAAGGTGACAGAGGAAACCCAGGCTGGCCAGGGGCTCCTGGTCCTCCGGGACCCAAGGGAGACCCAGGATTCCAAGGCATGCCTGTAAGTTGTCCATTTATAGGTCTTGTTTTTGAAAAGAATCACAAAATAGTATCAAAATAATATGCCTCTGTGTGTGTGCGCACGCATGCATATTTATTACACTCTGAAATCCTCTCTGGATCAGTTCCTTCTCTCTTGCCAGTCATCAGCCATCTTTATTGGCACCACAGTAGGCAACTATTAAACATTTTTCACAGTCTAGTTTTACAGTGACCATTAAAGAGAAATGTTATACCACTTGAAAACACAGTTCAGTGCATGGGTTTAAAAATATACTTACAAACTTGATGCAAAAAGCAAGCCTCAGTAACACAGAAATATACTCCCCATTCCTAGTCTCTTTATGTACTTATGTATAAATATGTGTATGTGTATATATATATGTATATATGTATATGTTTATGTGTGTATGCACTCATATGACATATATATCTTGAAACACACACACACACACACACGCCTATATATAGTTGACCCTGAACAACATGGGTTTGAATGACGCAGGTCCACTTATATGTGGATTTTAAAAAATAAATATACAGTCAGCTCCTGGGTCCTCAGGTTTTGCATCCTCAGATTTAAACAACTATAGATTGAAAACAATATTTTCATTCTGTAGTTAGGAATTCATAGATGTGGAGAGCTGATAGTATGCTTTGTTCCACTATGCCATTTTATATAAGGAACTGGAGTATCCTCAGATTTTGGTATCCGGAGGGGGTTGTGGAACCAATTCCCCATGGATACTGAGGACAACTGTAGTTAAGTTTTAGGGGAGTCAAAAGTTATATAAAAATGTTTCACTGCTCAGGAAGTTGGCACTCCTAACCCCTGCATTGTTCAGGGTCAACTGTATATATTTGTGCATCTTATTTTCGTTATGGCACCTTTTAAAATAAATTAAAGCAAAGAAACAAATATATGTAGGAAACAATACAACTTTTTATATATCAAGAAAGGAACTATGCCGAAACCGGTTTGGCTCACTGGATAGAGTGTCGGCCTGCGGACTGAAGGGTCCCGGGTTCGATTCCGGTCAAGGGCATGTACCTTGGTTGCGGGCACATCCCCAGTGGGGGGTGTGCAGGAGGCAGCTGATCGATGTTTCTCTCTCATCGATGTTTCTAGCTCTCTATCCCTCTCCCTTCCTCTCTGTAAAAAATCAATAAAATATATTTAAAAAAAAAAAAAAAGAAAGGAACTAGAAGAAAAAACAACTCTATCGAGTTAGCAGCTAGAACATGAGATAATATTTTTAAAATACATGAATCCTATATAATAAAAAGGTAATATGCAAATTGACCCCAATGGCAGAATGACCCGGGAATGACTATTCGCTATGATGCGCACTGACCACCAGGGGGCAGACGCTCAGTGCAGGAGTTGCCCCCTGGTGGTCAGTGTGCTTCCACATGGGGAGTGCTGCTCAGCCAGAAGCCAGCTCATGACTGGCCAGTGCAGCAGTGGTGGTGAGAGCCTTTCCCACCTCCACGGCAGCACTAAGGATGTCCATGGGGAGTGGGCCTAAGCTGGCAGGTGGACATCCCCTGAGGGCTCCTGGGCTGCCAGAGGAATGTCTGACTGCCAGCTTAGGCCTGATCCCCGGGGAGCGGGCCTAAGCTGGCAGGTGGACATCTTCTGAGGGGTTCTGGACTGTAAGAGGGCTCAGGCTGGGCTGAGGGACCCCCCTGAGTGCACAAATTTTTGTCCACCAGGCCACTAGTATTGTTATAAAGAAAAATAATTCTTCTTTAGTATATTTTATCTTATTTCCATATTTAAAATCACTTTTCAGATAAAATATGAAGCAAATTCTAAAGAAAAATCACTATGCTTGAGTGTTTAGAGGAAAGTTTTCCAGAAATGTAGTTGGTGTTGGTAGATTGATGTGTTGCCATGATAAATGTTTAGGGAGTCCCAACTCTTCATAGCATTGTGATCTGGGGTGGGACAGCAGAATGTAAGACTTGCACCTGCTCTGAGAACTTACCACATAGATGGACAAGAAGAGGGGATACAGTGAATGAAGCAAGTTGATTCAGTTACCTTGTTTTGACATACATAGAGTTTTTGGCATTCTTTTTATATCATTCAGGTACCACAAGACACCATTTATCCACAAAGGTACTTTGCAGAACATGGAGGGGTTGTCCCAGCTTCCTGATGACCAGTTACTTGAGAGACTTACTGTTCATCTCCTGAATAATTCCCAACTGATGTTCTCTTTGTGTGTCTAGGGGATTGGTGGTACTCCAGGAATCACAGGTGCTAAGGGTGATATGGGACCTCCAGGAGTTCCAGGTTTTCAAGGTAAGACAGTAAAGGTGATGCTGCTTAAAGACACATTTACCTATTCCCAGAGTTTCCTAACCACTGGCACTTTAATATTGATAGAACCAGTATAATTATAGAACAAGTCTTGTTCTCTTCAAATTAAATATGCTATTTCTGTGACAGCCCAATTTGTATAATGCTATGAATGGCTGTATAAAGACGTTCTGATTTTTTTTACTAAGAATCAGTGGATCATTAGCATCTCAATTATTTGAATATCATTAAGAAGTCATGGATTTTGGCCATTCATTAACTTATTAATGTATTGAGCAACTATGTAGGGGTGCCTACCAGCATTCAGACACTGATTTTTACAGCTGAATCAGATACATATGAAAGAAAGGTACATAAAACAAGTTCTCAGCCTGCAGGTGTTTTGTGGTCTATTTGGGGACATGTGTGAATCAGAATGTGAGCAAAAACAGTATCATGTGTCCCTCCACTGGTTGTGAGCATTTTGCAGTTTGTTGCATGTTTGGAAATGTGGTTTTTGGGTTCTTAAAAGAAGAGTTTCATCAAAAGTTTTACATAGTTGACCAGAAGTAATACTCTTTTCTTCCATAAGCATAAATGGAAAAGTTTCACTGAGTGTGTATGTATATGCATGCATGCATATGTGTGTATACATGTACATGTGTATATGCATATGCACATATGTGTGTATATTTACACATGTCTATGCATATACATACTTGTATATCTTTTGTGATTCTGTACAAAGACCATGTTGTGCTTTCTTCCAGGTCAGAAAGGTCTCCCTGGCCTTCAGGGAATTAAAGGAGACCAAGGAGACCAAGGTTTTCCTGGATCTAAAGGTAGGATAATGTGCTTCATTGGAAGGTGCCTTACTGATTTGATTGAACTCTCAGAATTAGGGTATTTGGTTTTACCAATGTGAAAAGTCTCGAAGGTCATTAGAAAATAGTTAATCAACCAAATTCTTTGGTAGCCAGTCAGAATTGCTGTATTTGACTAATCTGGTAGACATTTTTACCAGTGACTTACCTTGAAATCAACGACTTGAAGTTATAATAGGAATAACATCGATCTCGCACAAGTAGGATGAATGAATACTGGTTGGACAGTAAGGAGTTCTTCACAGGAAGGGCTCTTCCTCTCCCCCGCACTAGGAGTCGACAGCGTGTAGTGGCTCCGAAAAGCACAGGATAATTTTAGAAGTAGTTTAATTAAGTACAGTGCATCCCATTGTAATCTTTGCAGGTCAGACCTTATTTCTGGAGCTGTGTTTCGTTTTTTTAAACCTTGTTCCAAGGGAGAGAGTGAGCAACTGAAATGCAGTGAGAAGTGGCATGTCAGGAAAGAAAATAAAAGGGGGAATGTGTGTGGGAGGAGTGAGAGAATTAGGGAGTGCTTGGTTGAAGAAGGGAAATTGAGGCAGACCTCAGACTCCTCTGCAAATTCCTATTATTGCACATATTTCAAGATCTGTCATGCAAAAGAAGGCTTAAGTTTATTCACCATTAAAAAATAAGATCAGTGGTTATAACGTACAGTCAGGCAGATTTTGGATAAGTGTGAGAAGAACTTTCTCATTGCAAATATGGGCACTATCCAAGTCACAAGAGAGACGCCTGGAGAGAATGAGCTTCACTTCCTGGCAGTGTTCAAGTGAGGGCCGGATGGTGGTCGTCAGGAAGTCCAGGCAGTTCGCATCGATGACCCCAATGTGTGTTCCAGTCCCCAGGGCTCAGGATTTTAGGTGAAATAATAAATGTGTGCAGGCAACATGTATGACTTATGAGGATATGATTACTTGTGTTTTTGATGATGATTTTCCATCTGAGAAACATTCTGTTTGGATTGGGTTTCACATTGGACTTTTCTTTGGAAGCTCTTTCGGGCACCATATGTTGACTGTGAAATTGATCAGTGGTATCCCTGTTTCCCACAGGTCTTCCTGGTCCCCCTGGACCCCCAGGTCCCTACCAAATTGTCAAAGGGGAGCCAGGGCTCCCTGGTCCTGAGGGTCCCGCCGGTATGAAAGGGTTTCAGGGACCTCCAGGCCCCAAAGGACAGCAAGGTAAGATTAACCGGGCTGTGCAGGGAAGGAGTGAGGGTCAGGAGGGAAGAGGGCAGGCTTTCCTCTTCACACATATGTCTCTGGGTAATGACTACATAATCACCTATTTGAATATGATTTTCTTACCTTTCTTTAATGCATGTCAAAACCAAACAAAGTTTTTGAGTGGACCTAAAACAGCCAGAATGAAATATAGGAATAGCTAGAAGGACATACAACCTAGCACATCACTTAGAAAAACATGGGTGAAAGGAACCACATCATTGTTACCAGCTAGGACATACTGGGGGGGAGTAGGGGGAGGGGTGGGCAGGAGCAGCCACCTAAAAAAGTAAGAACTGGAGCTCTCGGCAGTTGGTCCCGAAGCTCTACCCAACTGTCAAAGACTTGTGCTTCTTTCTGTTGTTCCCAGGCATCCTAACCTACCCTAGACTCTCTCTGCTTATTTGGGCTAAATACTTCCTATTTTAAGAGCTGTTGGAAAGGGGTGGGTGAAAAATAAAGGAGAATGAAAACATTTAGAATTGAAAGATAGCATATAGGAAAATGTAAGTTTAAACTTCCTCAGATTAAACTGTACACATGAGAAGAAATATTATCCATTGTCAGTATATCTGTTGCATAAAAATTATTTGAGATGCTGGAATATGGTCAAGGGGGACACACTTGAGAAGGTAAAAATGTGTCAAATAGCTTCCTCCCAGCCCACACAGCCTGCCTTTTCCAAAACGATCTGCCAAATAATAGCAATAATAAAAGCAAGAAACTAGGGAGAATTCTGAATGGGATGATGAAACGTTCACCCATTCAAATGTCCACTTGGCAGCTGACTTGGTGAACTGTGTACAGGGCTTTGCAGGAAGCAATAGTGCTTCTCTGGGAAGACGTTTATCTGCAGTCAGAGGTGTGCTGCTTGCCTTCCAGAAGGCTAGAGAGCACATTTCAACGGGGAAGTGAAAGATACAGCCTTCTGCTCTCTAGGACCGGAGCCCAACTTCTCTTTCTCTTCCTTTAGGTGTGACGGGATCAGTGGGCATACCTGGACCACCAGGTAGTCCCGGCTTTGATGGTGCCCCTGGCCAGAAAGGAGAGAGGGGACCCTCTGGACCTCCAGGTAGGTTTGCAGCAGTCTCCCAGCCTTATTACTGTGTCTCTGGGTTAGAAGCAGTAGGTCCAGTGTGCAGAAAACTGCAAAATGGAGTTGAAGATGTTACTTGAAAGATTTCCAAAGAAGTCTGTTTCTTAGAAGAAATTGGATCCTATAGAAGAGTTAAAGGGTTGTCATCACTTTTTCTGTGTAGGGAGGCAGACGTTGATCAAAGCGCAATGTTTCCCAGATGTTGCTGAAAGGAGGCCAATTTTGATGGCCCTGTGTGGTTTTCTATGAGGGAAGCAGGCTGCAGCCTCAGAAATTCCATTTCAGCAAAGGACAAGGGAAAGGAGATGACAATGCCAGTGTTGGCCAAAGGGCCCTTGTCTGCCCTGATGTGAAGTTGGCCTGCTTCCCTAGGAATCAGGAACTCAAATATCCCATAAATGACCAAGATGCTGAAGGTTCGGGGCATCAGGTGACTGAACAAAGGGCTCAGCCCAGCAGAAGGTGTGTGAACAGTTTCCCAGGCAGCATAGTTACCCCAGGGGATGGAAGGACCCACTGCATGGATGCTTTCTTACTGCCGTTTCCATATGCAGGCTTTGGGTCGATATGGAAGAGAAGCCACTTTAAAAGGAGGTTGTTTTAATAATTCTATAATAATTCTTTCCTAGAGAAGCCTCCAAATGCTATATGCATCACATGCATGGAATCTCGTCATTTATTCCATTTATTCATATATTCCTTTTCAAATATTTATTCATTGGACTAAATTGTTTTGAGCATCTGCTTTGCTTATAAAACATCGTATGGTAGTATATAAAAAAAAAGAAAAGCTAAGGTAGCAAGAAGAAGGTGGGTTGTTGTATTTGACTGGTCTTGCTTGGAGCCTTTCAGAGGAACATGTCTGTGACTAGGGAAACCATTTTCTCTTCTATCTTCCAGGTCCAAGAGGGTTTCCAGGACCACCCGGCCCTGATGGATTGCCAGGATCCATGGGTCCCCCAGGAACCCCATCCGTTGATCATGGCTTCCTTGTGACCAGGCACAGTCAAACAACAGATGATCCGCAGTGTCCGCCCGGGACCAAAATTCTTTACCATGGGTACTCTTTACTCTACGTGCAAGGCAATGAAAGGGCCCACGGACAGGACTTAGGTGAGACATTTACAAATGTATGATTCATCCAACATGGATTTGTTGAGGGCCTCAGTGGTGGAGAGCTGTATTCAGCTCTGGTCCTGTAGTTCAGGGTGCCATGAAGACCTAGTTAATGAAAAGAGGGCTTAGCCCTATTTTCCTCCATCCTTGCCAAATGAGCCATCAATTTAACAGCTATTGTATTACTAAATGGGAAGCCCAGAAAATGTAAAAGCTGAATCTTTGAAAAATTTTACATTAATAAAGCTTTTGATCTCTTCTTCAATTTATCAAGTAGGACCAAGATTTCTGAAATACACACTTGAAAGTTTGCATTGATATGTTTAAAACTAGTGGCCCGGTTCATGAAATTCATGCAGGGGCGGGGGGTGTCCCTCAGCCCGGCCTGCATCCTCTCCAATCTGGGACCCCTCGAAGGATGTTCTACTGCCGGTTTACATCACATGCATGGAATCTCGTCATTTATTCCATTTATTCATATATTCCTTTTCACATATTTATTCGTAAATAAATATGTGAAATCGGCAGTCAGACATCCCTCTCACAATCGGGGACTGCTGGCTTCTAACCGCTCACCTGCCTGCCTGCCTGATTGCCCCTAACCACTCTGCCTGCCGGCCTGCTCGCCCCCACCTATCCTCCCCACTGGCCTGCTCTCCCCCAACTGCCCCCCTGCTGGCCTGCTCACTCCAAACTGCCCCCCCCCCGCTGTCCTGATCACCCCCAACTGACCCCCACTGACAGCCTGCTCACCCCCAACTAGCCCCCCTGCTGGTCTGCTCACCCCGAACTGCCGCCCCACTGGCCTGATCACCCACAACTGCCATCCCGTCCTGGCATGATCACCCACAACTTCCCATCCCTCTTGGCCTCTAACCGCCTCTACCCCGGCCCCACCACCATTGCTTTGTCCAGAAGGTCTCCCAGTCTAATTAGCATATTACCCTTTTATTAGTATAGATAGAGGCCTGGTGCATGGGTGGGGGCCGGCTGGTTTGCCCTGAAGGGTGTCCCAGATCAGGGTGGGGGTTCCCTTGGGGCATGGGGCAGCCTGGGCGAGGGGTCTGTGGTGTTTTGCAGGCCAGCCACACCCCCATGGGGTGAGGGTCCCCACTTGGGGGGGGCATGGCCAGCCTGGGTGAGGGGCTGATGGCTGTTTGCAGGCTGGCCATGCCCCCCAGCGGGGACTCTTACTCTATGGGGGCGTGGCCAGCCTGGGTAAGGGGCTGAGGGCCATTTTCAGGCTGGCCACACCCCCCAGCGACCCAGGCTCCCAGCCCCTCCTTTTTTTTTTTCCAGCCCCTCCTGAGTGGAGGCCAGGGTGGGCGGGAAGCTTGGTTTCCTCTGTCACCGGGGGCAACCCAAGCCTCCTGCTCACTCCAGCTCTGTGGCCGCCACCAGCTTTGTTGGGTTAATTTGCATACTTGCTCCTGATTGGCTGGTGGGCATAGTGGAGGGATGGTCAATTTGCATGTTTCTCTTTTATTAGTGTAGATAGAGCAGCTTTACTGTGGCTCTTTTTTTTTTTTTTTAAGTCCCATATTATTCTGTCCAGATGTTTTTCTGCATGTTCTAAGCTGTGTCCCTGATATTAGTTTAGATCAGCAGGAAGTTCATATCTATGGTAATTTCCTTAGTCCCCCCCAGATACCCTCCAGTACAAAATCCAGGTTAGGTCTTAACATCAGACAAGAAGGGGCTATATAAAGAGCATCTCTGCATTTTTGGCAAAACTGCCATTGAAGGCAGTGTCCACTATGTTCGTACCCATTGTAGAAGGGACCCTGTGTTAAATATATTTTAGAATTCAATCTAAATGTCATACATAATTCTTTTTAGTACCTCTCTTTTCTTGATTACTTTACATTTAATTTAATGCTCATTTACAATCATACTAGTTCTTTGGTATATTTACTACCTTCTATTTATAATTCTTAAGTAATTTTATTCCCATTTTAATGATTAGGTTGAATATATGTCTTTCATTATTAGCCAGCTCAAAACCATGTGACACAGAGGTAGACAGTGAATTAGAAAGCAAATCCTTCACCTGCCATCTCTCCCTGCGCCTCCAGGCACGGCTGGAAGCTGCCTGCGCAAGTTCAGTACCATGCCCTTCCTGTTCTGCAACATCAACAATGTCTGCAACTTCGCCTCCCGAAATGATTATTCCTACTGGTTGTCCACCCCGGAGCCCATGCCAATGTCCATGGCACCCATCGCCGGGGACAATATTAGACCGTTTATTAGCAGGTGAGTCTAGCAGATGTATAATTGAAGAAGAAAAATTGCTTATAGTTTAGACAGAGGTGTGTTTTTTTTTTTCAAATGCCCAGCTCTGGAACAGAATTCATACCTCATGTGACTCACTCATGAGTTGGTTGTTTTTCCTCCTATGAGCAAAGCAATGTCACTGGAGTCCTCAGCAAGCATTAGAAAAATATTTTTAATTTTCCCCCCTTAAATAGTGATCTCCATAAGGAGCCTTTTAAGACATTTTTTTTTTTATGAATTGCTCATACCCCTGTGAAATTATCAAAATAATTTAATTATTTTTAATTATAGTAAAACACACATAGCATTATATATATCATAACCATTTAAAAATATTTTTATTGACTTCAGAGAGGAAGGGAAAGTGAGAGAGAAATAGAAACAGCAATGATGAGAAGGAATCATTGATTGGCTGCCTCCTGCACGCCCCCTACTGAGGATCCAGCCCACAACCTGGGCATGTGCCCTGACCGGGAATTGAACTGTGATCTCCTGATTCATAGGTTGAGGCTCAACCACTGATCTGGCTGGGCGAGATCACAGTCTTATTAAGAGAACTGTTCCATGTAGGATCCTGGAACCAGAAAGGCTGAGAGATGCCTAATAAATAGGAAAATCATAGGTTTTTTTATTGCCTTACATTAAAATATCGCCAGACAACTTCATTTGATTTTTCTTGTCAGCTTTAAGAAAACGTATATTATGAATCTGAAATGGGGAAAATCATGTATTACCCTTCCAAAGTGGCATTTTTCAAAACACAGACAATATTTTCTAAGTGTCCGTGTGGGGTTGTGGATTGTTGTGGGATAAGACTTTTCTTGCTCAGAACCGTGCTGAGTGTGTGAGAAGGAAAATAACCGCCTTTGTGTTTTTGTTTAGCTTCCCTTGGACAACAGGTAGAACATGACTTTTCATTTTTGTTTTCTATTTACCTTTTTGATAAAACTGACATTTGACCCTGGTTTGGTGGAGAACACCAGGGCTCTGACATGCATGTGGAATATTCCAAAAACAGGGCTTTAGAAGCCTGTGACTTAGTTTGCTTTTCTCTCTGGACCCATTAATTTCAGTAAGAAACCCCTGGTTCTGTAAGCATGAGTCATTTAAATGGCCCAGTATTGTATATTTCAGGCTTTTTACATCCTTCTGTTAACTGACCCATAGAAACTCAGCGTGAAGGGAACTTGCATCCTTTAAGCCCGCTGCTCCTTCAGCCATATATATACCTCACATTTCCTTTTGGAAATAATGCTGCCCATTTCTCCTGGCCTCTTCAGAAGCAGTTTCCATGGTTACTTAACTTAAGTTCCCAATAACTCTCAGGATTTAACATATTTCTTCTGAGGGCTTCTAAGAACTTTCTGGCTTTCTAAAGGCAGGAATCATCATAAAACTGTGGGTTGTTTCATTGTTGTATTAGTAAGACCACTGGTTTGAGAGCAGAAAGAACTGAGTTCTGGTTCTGGCTTTGACATATCTAACTGTGACCTTAGTTTCTTCACAAATTATATGGGGAATTAGTCTGTGAATTTTAAGGGACCGTAGAGCTCATTAACTGTGGTTCTGTGTTTCCTAATCAGCCATCTGACAGGGTCAGGACCACCTCCCGCACAGCCCCTTGCGTCCCCCTAGCCCAGAGTGAGCCTTTCCTTCGTGCTATATTTCTGGATTCTGTGTCTGGCAGGCAGATGGTGGCAGATGTATAAGGCCAATTTCAGTAACTGTCGCTTAAGCGAGCCTTTTAATTCATCTGCATTTGTGTGAAGAAAATAGAAAATTGCACACACCACACACACCCCCCCAAGTCCGTGGAAAATCAGATGACTAATTTAGGTCCTCTTCCCACTCCTCATCCATTTTCATGCAAATGTTCCAGCATAACTAGGTGTAATTATTAACACCATCTATAGTCATTTATCAGCGTTGCTAACACTGTTCATTTTGTGACTTGAATATAATTATTTTCCTGCTGGTGTTTCTTTTCTTTTCTTTCTTTCTTTTTTTTTTTTACAAAACATTATCTCATCATCAAAGGGTTCCCTTCGTTGAGGGTGTCTGAGTCAGAGCAGTGTGGGTTTTAATTTATTCCTGGACGGCTGTGTGTGAGGCAGCCTGGTTAGGAGGTGTTGGTCCTGGGGAGGGTTCTTTAGGACTGACTCCAGCTTCAGGGGTCCCAGTGACAGCCTTGGCCCAGGACAGGGTCTCGTTACTGGTGTGTTGGTCCCTGGTCTGGAACAGGTCTCCTGAAGGAGGCTCACGTGGACACTCAGCCTCAGGTGCATTGTTTGCCTTTGCGATTCTAAGTCACTAAATGCATTTCTTATATCTCAGATGATTCCTAGCTGAAAACCAATGTCTGGTAGCACTTGGATTTCACCAAGCATTAATTGTGTTTGCTGAAATACATGCTCATTGTTAAAAAACTGCAAACACAAAAGAGAAAGCGGAAGATACCGTAGCCCCGGCCCCTCTGGGAGATGGCTACTGTTACAGCGTGGCTTTCCCATTTTCCTCCTTCGACAAAGCAGATAGTTAAATCATATGTGTTGGATGTATTTTTGAATTTAATATTTTAATACGGAGACAGCTTATGACACCAAGGAGAGTGCAAGCAGTGGGCACATTATCCATTTGATAAACATGTAATTAAATCAGATCTAGTGAAGAGATTGGCTGCAAATAATGGGAAAATGCATGCACAAGTAAAGGCTTCATCCTGGGCCATCCCTTCAGCTGTTCCGAGTATCTTTGTTCTGGTCCCTTCCAGGTGTGCCGTGTGTGAGGCGCCAGCCATGGTGATGGCTGTGCACAGCCAGACCATTCAGATCCCGCAGTGCCCCAACGGGTGGTCCTCACTCTGGATTGGCTATTCCTTTGTGATGGTAAGTATTTGGGAGACTCCATATTTCCCTGGGGAACCCCCTATTAACACCACCACCTCTACTCTCTGATGCTGCCACCTTCTCAGTTCTGTGGCTCCTCCTGCTTAGGCCCATCTTCCATCGGATCCCCAGGGTCTGGCCTGCTCTTCTGGGAACCACAGTGGGTCCAGTGCCCAGCCAGGGCCCTCCTCTTGCCTTGGGAGGGGCTGCTCTGGGACTAGGTAGCTGGGAGGCCAGGGTGCCATTTCCTAGTCAGGTAGAAGAGGAGGGAGGTACACATTTGCAAGCCTGAAGGCAGAAACTCGAGTCAGGAGGAGAGCAGCAGAGTGTTGGCTAACAGTGTGCTGCCTCCTCCGCATTGTATCTGGAAGCGTGAGTGTCTATATCCTTCACGTGGAGTGAGACTGCCCCCCTGTCACCCAGCTGCCCCAGATGCCAGATGCCCTGGATGTTCCCTTCCCCTGAAAAAACAATTAAAACAGGAAACATGGTGCCTCTTTGAGGTCCATTGTAGTTCCTTATTTTATTTTATTGCCTCGATTTAAAGTGTAGCTTGAGTCTATGAAAGCTCTGAACTTGTAAGATCAAGTTCTACTAGACCAGTGGTCGGCAAACTGTAGCTCGCGAGCCACATGTGGCTCTTTGGCCCCTTGAGTGTGGCTCTTCCACAAAATACCATGTGTGGGCACGCATGTACAGTGCGATTGAAACTTCGTGGCCCATGCTCAGAAGTCGGTTTTCGGCTCTCAAAAGAAATTTCAATCGTTGTACTGTTGATATTTGGCTCCGTTGACTAACGAGTTTGCCGACCACTGTACTAGACTAACTCCCAAAAATGACCCTGCACACATACTTTCCACATCACCATTGTAAGCCATTAGACCAAAATGCAATTTAACAGTTACAATAGTAGTTATTTCTCTTTCTTGTTCAATTTCCTCTTTAAAGAAAAATTGATGATTTTTCTTTCCCTTATAAAAGGATATATAGCATCTAATCTAGCAAATATAGGATATAATTTAATTTAGAAAGTATGATGTCATATCAGTTGGTTATAGCATCATTTGTACATTTTGGCTCTTGTTGCATCTCCCCAGTTGGAAGAGGTTTCACTGTTTCAAATATAAGACATAGTGAGAAAAGCATTTCTTTAAATTCTAATGAAGCTGGACTGGCATCTCCTATTTTGGGTGGAGTGGCTGACTGGTATCTGGTGCTGTGTGGAGTAATGCCGTGCCCAGAGTGTGAGCATTGTGGGCATGAGTGTGTTCCCTGGTGATTGCATGAGGCAGAGAGCTGGCTTCCTGGCAGGGAGTGCTCTGGCTCCTCCCTGGAGACAGTGACACCCTCTGCTGTGGGTGAGTGGGAATTGCTGATACATGGTCCCTTTGTTCCGCAGCACACCAGTGCTGGTGCCGAAGGTTCTGGCCAAGCCCTCGCATCCCCCGGGTCCTGTCTGGAAGAGTTTAGAAGTGCGCCATTCATCGAGTGCCATGGCCGTGGGACTTGTAATTACTATGCAAATGCTTACAGCTTTTGGCTTGCCACTATAGAGAGAAATGAGATGTTCAAGTAAGTCGGAATGACCTTCTCTTGTAGCACCCTCACCCGGTTGTGGTCTTTCTTTTTAATCATCCCTGATCCATATACCTTCTAGCACAAAGTCTCAAAGATCGTTATGAAGCAGTAATTAGGAGTGCTCATCCACGTGTAGCAGCGAATATCTGATTCTGTTCTACATGGGCAGAGAGACGAGACAATTTTCAAAGGCAGAGCATAGGCGATGGGCTTAATTCTCTCATTGACTGAAGAACCGTGAAAGAACAAAGGTCATTTTTCATTTTTCTAGGTGAACCCACTAGAATGTAATTAAAGCAATTAAAATCTTCAAAGAGCATTTAAAAATACCGTATCTTTAACACTCAGAGAGGAAAGTAAGCAGCAGTCATTTCATTGCATTTATAGGGCTGAATTTAATGTGCTGTGTGGTTCTGAGTGGCTTAACATGACTTTGTTTTTTAGACACGTGCAAATAAAAATAAATTTCAGTACAAATGTAGCTGAAATGGAAAGGGAAGGCCTTCTTTTCCTTCCTTTTCCATTGCCAAAAGTTCACCTTTCAAATGCCTATCCCAGGAGGCTGCTGATCTTGCTGAAGTTAGTTGGGAGCCCCGCCTGGTCCCCAATGGACAGGAGCACATGAGGGGGCCTCTAGCTGTTGTTTAGTTCTAGCTGCGGCCCCTGCTAGAGTGCATGTAGGAGGCTGATGGAGTCTGAGCAGTTACTTACTATTCATTCCCAGAATAAATGCTTCTCACCCCTGGAGATAAGCCCTTCTGTCTTTGCCTTTTTGGGGAGAATTTTGTGGAACTCTGCTATGACCCCGTCTCTTTGTAGTTTAGATCATAAAAGGTGAAGCTACACACTTGCCACTCATAATTCTTTAAGTATCAGAACATCACCAGGTGCCTAATTGGTAGCTTGCATGAGACTTTTTAGGCGACTGGAAACTTGATGTCAACTTTACAGATAGAATTTACCATTAGCTCCCGAAATGGGCACTTAATGCATGTATCAATCAGCTCCTGGAGCTTTGTGTTACAGGGTAAATAGGTAAAAATGGGGGTATTTTTGAACCATATCCTGATACAGTGAACTAAAGTGCTTTCTTAACAAAATTAGGAAATATCCTATTATTATTACCTTAAAATAGTTTGGGGGCACTAGGATTTTCACCAAAGGTTACTAACATTAAGCAGCCTTAATTTTAGGGCAAAGTACTCTGCTTATATGATTCCTTTGGTTTTAATAGAATTCTATCTGTCAATTTTAGTTCAGTCTCTACCTTTCCGGTAGTCAAAACAAGGTAGGATTTTTAAGATCAAGGAAGCATTTGGGGCACTAAATGTCTTCCTTTCTCTTTGACCATCAATCATACCACCTGCATATAAATCCTTCAAACGTTACAAAAGTATTTTGAAGGCTAGTTAATTTTCCCAGATTTGTTGCTCATTGTAGCATTCCGTAAATATTTGATGAGAACTTGTGAAGTATTGCAAAGAGAACTCTTCTTCCCCTGGAGGAGTTTATAATCGGGTTGAGAAGACGAAGTTAAACTATAGTTCAAGGAGGCAGGTGGTGCAGGGAGCGAGGGGTTGGGGGGGGCGGTGGTTGAGACTTTGGAGCCAAGCAGACTTGGGGTACCTTCACTCTCTATGTGCTCCTGGGAACGTCACTAACCTCAGGGCCCGGGGATGGGGAATGCAAGTGATAACTTGCATGGCTCCATGAGTTATGAAGCCCATGAGATGCCCCAGCAAGTTTCCCACTCAGAGTCAGGCTGAATAATGGTGGCTGTTGGACATGGGGCTGGAGCCCATCCTCATCTGACCCCTTGGAGATCTCCGGGCAGGTGGGAAGGCTGACAAACGTGCCTGCGGTTTTGACAAGCAGTGAAGTGACAGCTGGCTGTTTTTTTGCATCGTAGGAAGCCCACGCCGTCCACCTTGAAGGCTGGGGAGCTGCGCACGCACGTCAGCCGCTGCCAAGTCTGTATGAGAAGAACATAATGAAGCCCAGCTCTCAGCTAACGTCACAACATGGTGCTACTCCCTCCTCTTCCCCTTCCTCTTTTTTTAACAGCAACGAACCCTAGAAATATATCCTGTGTACCTCACTGTCCAGTATGAAAACCGTAAAGTGCCTTATAGGAGTCCGCGTAACTAACACACCCTGCTTCATTGGCCTCTACTTGCTGAAGGAGAAACAGAGACATCGATAAGCTGTCCGTAGTGACATGCCAAATGGCACTTTTGACGAAATAAAAATATAAGTCTGTTCTACAATCCAGTGCACTGATGTGTGAAATGAGAACTCCATCAGAAAACCAAAGGGTGCTAGGAGGTGTGCGGGGCCTTCCATACTGTGTGAACGCCCGTTTTCAGTCTTGTATGATAATAGAGTCATTTTTCACCCCCGGATGAAATGTTTGTTTATGTCACTGTCTAGCTTTTTCAAAATTCAGGTCCCTTGGTCTGTACAAAGAATAGTCACGTGAAAACGGTGTTTCGAACCTCCAAGTGGAATTACGGGCTCAGCGGCCACATCTTTTGATCCCCAAATATAAATTTAGGTCTTTCTGCTATGTGTGGTACTATGCAGCTGCTTTTGCAGAAATCACCAATATCCTGTGGAATAAAGATGGTCCAAGAGTAGGCAGAAATGAAATATATATATATATATATATATTTTAGTAATTTATATAGATGTCAGCAGTTAGGCAGGTCAAGTTTTTAGTTTCAGTTCCACTGTTAAAATAAAGCTTATTACATAGATTCTTCCTTTAAAAAACTGTGTTGTCCTTTAACATAGATTTTTAAACACAAGGGTATTGAATGTGAAACACCAATTTTTATTGTTTGCCTCCAAACCAAAAAAAAAAAAAAAAAATTGTGTATTGCCAAAACCAAACCCAGGTTCATGGATATGGTGTCTATTATGGTGAAATATGTACTTTGAGCTTATTGTTTTTATTCTGTATTAAATATATTCAGGGTTGAAACACTAATCACAAACTGAATGACTTGACTTCAAAAGCAACAACCTTAAAAGGCCTTCATTTGATGAGTATTCCTCATTCTGCAGCCCAGTGTGAAAAACAGCTCCGTCAAATCAAAATATCAGTGTTTTTACCTGTCAGCACGTTCAGGCGGCTTCCGTGTTTTTTTCCAAGCTGTGTTCAGACTTCAGCAGGGGAGCGGCTGGATTGCAGGAGAGCAGAACCGGGCCACTATGCCCGAAATGACATTTCACTAAAAGTCTCCAAAATGTTTTTAAGACTACTAAGGCCTTTGATGTAATTTCTTTAAATGTGTATTTCTTTAAAAATTCAAATTTGTAATAAAACTATTTGTATAAAAATTAAGCTTTTATCAATTTGTCTCCAGTATTGCCACAGAAACATGAAAAGGAATGTTTCTGCACTAATAAATTTGTAAGCTTTGCATACCTTAGATCATATTTAGTTTGCAGTTCTTCCAAATAAGAGTCATAGACTGGGCATCATTTACAGGAATTACTACAAAGAATAAAAGGATGGTCTTCTCCCACTCTCCCTTTTACTCTCCCTCCCCCTACCCTATCCCTTCCATCTATCCATCCAGGCAGCCAATGTCCACCCATCCACCTCTCCATTCATTGTAGGAATACCAAGGGTTGCTACTTTTTAAGTGGATATGCCCTAACTGGTTTGGCTCAGTGGATAGAGCGTCGGCCTGCGGACTAAAGGTTCAATTCCAGTCAAGGGCATATACCTTGGTTGCGGGCACATCACCAGGAGGAGGTGTGCAGGAGGCGGCTGATCGATGCTTCTCTCTCATCGATGTTTCTAACTCTCTATCTCTCTCCCTTCCTCTCTGTGAAAAAAATCAATAAAATATATTTTAAAAAAACAAGTGGATAGTTGCAAGATAATTAGAGACGAATAACACCAATATCCAACCATCGAAAGTGGATCCATGAGGGGTGAGACCTGAGGTCATAGCAATGGATAGTGTGAAGCAGGGGGTTGGACTGCAAGTCTCACTTAAAGTAGGAAAGAAAGAAGATAGATTTCTTTTTCCCTGGTGATCTAAGTTTCAGTTTCAACTTGATCTAAATATGATCCATGTAGTGCAATACTGCATGCTCAAGAAAAAGCTCTAAATATTGTTATATTCTCGGTTTTCATACCCACAGAGTTACAGTGAGGATGAAATGGAATAAGTTACAAGCATGGCCCCTCACTGCTTGATCAGGAGATATCAGTCAAGGTCTCATTTTGGACCTCCCTCCCATCATTGATAAAAGGGAGGAAAGGGGTGGTTAGGTTTCCTTAATATACAGTATTGGATAGGAAAGAAGAACACTAAAATCAGCCCTAGCTGGTTTGGCTCAGTGGATAGAGCATTGGCTTGGGGATTGAAGGGTCCCAGGTTCAATTGCAGTCAAGGGCACGTGCCTGGATTGCAGGCTCAATCTCCAGTAGGGGGCATGCAGAAGGCAGTTGATCAATGATTCTCATTGTTGATATTTCTATCTCTCCCTCTCCCTTCCTCTTTGAAATCAATTAAAAATATATATTAATAAAAACTAAACTAAACTAAAATCATTTGTCTTGGTGTCTGCTGAAGTTACTGAGAAATATTAATCACCTCCATATTATAGCCATTTTAGAATATTTTGTTTCTAAATGTAAAACTGATTTATCATAAATTATAATTTATTATATACAGTTTGGTCGATATAGGAAAGTACAAAGATCATATCATAACTTGACTCTCAACATTCAGATCCTGTGCATTTTATACCTCTGTTTCTGAAAGCAGTTTATATGTTTTATTTTTAAATTATCCTAGAGTAAAATGGACTTATTTTGATGTACAGTTCTATGAATTGTAACATATGTATAAGTTCATGTAACCATAATCAAAATCAGTACACAGATGAGTTACATCACACCAAAAAACTCCCTCAAGCTCTTGCTATGTAGGCACACACATGCCCACTTCAACCCTGGCAACCAACCACTGAATTTCTCCCCATCACTATAGATTTGTCTCTTCAAGAATGACATAACAGAGTGTGCAACCTTTTGAGACTCTCTTCTCTCACTCAGCATAATGCCTTTGACATTCATCCGAGTTGTGTGCATCAACAGTTTATCCCTTTTTATTGCTGAGTGGGATTACATTGTATAGATGTACCACACTTCATTTACCTAGCACTTCTGAAGCACATTTGGGCTATTTTCAGTTTGGGGTGATTATGAATAGAGAATAAACATTCATGTGCAGGTTTTTGTGTGAATGTAAGTGGTTATTTTTCCTCTAGGGTAAATACCCAGGACTACAATGGCTGGATCATATATAAGCACATATTTAATACAAAAATAAGTTGTCAAACTAGTTTCCAGAGTGGCTGCACCATTTTGGGTTTCCACCAGCAATGTGAAAGCCCCCTTGCTCCACAGTGTTTGGCATTGCCAGTATTTTTTCTTAGTCATTCTAGTTAGTATGCAGTGCCATTTAACCATGGTTTTCATTTGGATTTCTCTAATGGTCAATGATGTGAACATCTTTCCGTGCATTTTTTGGCCATCAGTATATCCTCTTTTTTGAAATATCTATTAAGTCTTTGCTCATTTTTTTAAATCCTCACCCAGGATGTGTTTATTAATTTTAGAGTGTGTGTGTTGTGTGTATGTGTGTGTGTGAGAGAGAGAGAGAGGGAGAGAGAGAGAGAGGGAGAGAGAGAGAGAGAGAGAGAGAGAGAGAGAGAGAGAGAGAGAGAGAGAGATATCAGTGTGAGAGATAAACCAACCCGTTACCACCCATATGCACCCTGACTGGGAATCAAATCCGCAATCTTTTTAGTGTATGGGACAACAACCAACTGAGCTACCTGGCCAGGGCTCTTTGCTCATTTAAAAAAAAAGATGTTTCTTTTCATTCTGTTGAGTTTTGAAAGCTCTTTGGATATCCTGGTTATAAGTTATTTGTTGGATCTGTGATTTGCAAATTCATCCTCTTAACAGTATCTTTCACAGAGCTAAAGTTTTTCATTTTGATGTCCAATTTATCAATATTTTTTTATGGGACATGCTATTGATACCAAGTTTAAGAACTCTGATTAATCCTAGGTCACTTAGATTTTCTCCTGTTTTCTTTTAAAAGCTTTGTTATTTTAATACTATATTTATATTGCAATCCATTAATTGTTTTTTAATTAATGAAATTTACATAACTAAAGTTCACCATTTTAAAGTGAACAATTCAGTAGCATTTCGTACATTCACAATGTTGTGCAACCCTCCCCTACATCTTGTTCTAAAACATTTTCATCACCCAAATCCAGTGCCCATTCAGCAGTGACGCCCCCTCCACCCCCAACCCCCAGCAACCACCAATCTGCTTTTTGACTCTGGATTTACCTATTCTGGATTTCATACAATGGGACTTGTGACTTTTGTGTCTGGCTTCTTTCACCTAGCATAATATTTTCAAGATTCATTCACGTGGTAACATGTATCATTACTTCATTAATTCTTATGGCCGAACAATTTCCGTTGAATGTATATGACACAGATTTTTATCCATTTATCTGTTGGTGGATCTTTGGACTGTTTTGACCTTTTGGCTACTTTTGATGATGCTCCTACAAAAAGGTTTGTACATTTATTTGTTTGAGTTCTTGTTTTCAGTTCTTTGGGGGGATATGCCTAGGAGTGGAATTGTTGAATCCTATGGTTACTCTGTTTAACTTTTTGAGGAACTGCCCAATTATTTTCCACAGAGGCTGAACCACTTCCATTTCCACCAACAATGCATCCTTACCAACACTTTTTATTTTCCACTCTTTGATTACACCCATCCAACTGGGTGTGAAGTGGTCTCTCATTGTGGTTATGATTTTCATTTCCCTAATATTGAGCATCTTTTCGTGGTCTTATTGGTCATTAGTGTATCTTTGAAGAAGTATTTATTTAACTCCTTTACCCATTTAAAATTAGGTTGCTTGTCTTTTGGTTGTTTAGCTGTAAGGGTTCTTTATCTATTCAAGATACAGACCCTTATCAGATATATGGTTTGTAAATATATTCTTTCATTCTGTTGTTGCTCATGCTTTTGATATATCAAAGAATCCATTGCCTGGAGATTAAGGAGAAAATAAACAAGTGGGACTACATCAAAATAAAAAGCTTCTGTGCAACAAAAGAATCCATCAACAAAACAACAAGAAAGCCCACTGCATGGGAGAACATATTTGCCAATGCTATTTCAGATAAGGGTTTAATCTCTAAAATGTACAGAGAACTCATACAACTTAACAAAAGAAAGATAAAAAATCCAGTCAAAAAATGGGAAATGGACCTAAATAGACACTTTTCGAAAGAGGAGATACAGAAGACCGAGAGACAATGAAAACATACTCAAAGTCACTAATCATCCGAGAGATGCAAATCAAAACAACAATGGGATACCATCTCACACCTGTCAGAATGGCTATCATCAATAAATCAACAAATGATAAGTGCTGGTGAGGATGAGGAGAAAAAGGAACGCTCGTGCACTCCTGGAGGGAATGCAGACTGGTGCAGCCACTGTGGAGAACAGTATGGAGTTTCCTCAGAAAGTTAAAAATGAAACACCCATTTGACCCTGTGATCCCACTTCTAGTACTATATCCCAAGAAATCACAAACACCAATCAGATATATACACTCCTATGTCCATAGCAGCACAATTTACCATAGCTAAGATTTGGAAACAGCCTAAGTGCCCATCAGCAGATGAGTGGATTAAAAACTGTGGTACATCTACCCAATGGAATACTATGCCACTATAAAAAATAAGGAACTTTTACCCTTTGCAACAGCATGGATGGAATTGGGAGAGCATTATGCTAAGCGAAATAAGCCAGTCAGAGAAAGATAAATATCACATGATCTCACTCATATGTGGGATATAATGATCAACATAAACTGATGAACAAGAATAGATCCATAGACAAATGGCAGGGGAGGTGTGGGGGGGTGGTTAGAGAGCAACCAAAGGACTTATATGCATGCATATTAGCATAACCAATGGACACAGACACTGGGATGATGGGGGCTTGCCTGGGGTGGGAATGGCTGGGAGCTGGGGGAGTCAATCAGGGAAAAAGGAGACATATGTAAAACTTTAGACAATAAATAAATAAATAATAAATAAATAAATAAATAAATAAATAAATAAATAAATAAATAAAATTAAAAAAAAAAAAAAAAAAGAATCCATTGCCAAATCCAAGGTCATGAAGATTGACTCCTTTGATTTTCGCCAAGAATTTTATAACTTTGGCTGTTATATTTAGGCCATTGATTCATTTTGAGTTATTTTTCATATATGGCATGGCATAAAAGACTAACTTCATTCTTTTGTACATAGATATCCAGTTGTTGCAGTTCCATTTATTAAAGAGACTATCTTTTCCCCATTGGATGATGTTTTAAAAAATATATATATATATATATATTTTATTGATTTCAGAGAGGAAGGAAGAGGGAGAGAGAGAAACATCAATGATGAAAGGGAATCATCGATTGGCTGCCTCCTGCATGCTTCTCACCCAGGATCGAGGCTGCAACCCTGGCATGCACCCTGACTGGGAATTGAACCATGAGCTCCTGGTTCATAGGTCGATGCTCAACCACTGAGCAACACTGGGTGGGCCCCATTGGATGATCTTGACACTCTTGTCAAAATTTAGTTCTCTATCAGTTTATTGAATTGATTTTGCATTTTTGTTAAAATCAATTTACCATACTTTGGGTCTGTTTTTGAACTCTATTCTGCTTCATTGATCTATGTGACTGCCTTATCCACACTATTCTCTTGATTAATTTAGCTTTAATTAAATATTAAAATCAGTGTGATACCTCCCTCCAATTTTGTACTTCTTTTTCAAAATTGTTTTAGCTATTCTAGTTTTTTTTTGTGTGTGTGTTTTTCTATATAAATTTGAGATTCAGCTACAGAACATCCTGAGATTTGGGTTGGGGTTACTTTAAACCCATCAATTAGTTTGGCAAGAATTATCATCTTTACTTCACTAAATCTTATATTATGTAAACAGAGTATGTCTTTCCATTTTTTTAGGCTCCTTTGATTTTTTAAAATTATTATTTTATTGTTTTCAGCACATAGGTTGTGTGCATGTTAGGTTAGATTTATACCTAAGAGCTTAATTTTTTAGAGTCATTGTAAATTTTAAATTACCAAACATGTTTAAATTTTTAAAATTATTTTAAATTATACATACCTAATCTAAAGCAATATAATTATTTTTTTGTGTGTGTTAACCTTGGATCCTGTGACTTTCCTACATTCTCTTTTATAGCTCTAGGGGAACTTTTTTTTTTGCCCCCTGCTCTGTTAAGATTTTCTATATAACAATCATGCTGTTTGTGAATAGGGACAGTTCTATTTCTTACTTTCCATACTCAGCCCCCTCCCCCTTTTTTCTTTTCCTTGCATTTTTGCACTGGCGAGGACATCCAGTAACTGTTGTATAGGAGTGGTAAGAAAGGATATTCTTCCCTTGTTTTTGAGACTAACGAAACAGCATTTAGTCTTTCACCATTAAGTATGATGTTAACTGTAGGTTTTTATCTACATGGCATTATACTTGAGAGGTTTTTTTTTAAAATTAAGAATGAATGTTGAATTTTATCAAATGCATTTTCTGTATCAACTTACGTTTTTCTTTAGACTGTTAATATGATGGATAATCCAAGATTGATAATCCAAGATTGTACCAGTCTTACATTTCCAGGATAATGCTCACTTGGTTATGGTTTATTATTCTTTTTTTCTGTATTGCTGGATTTGATTCACTAATATTTCACTGAGGATTTTTGTGCTTTTGTAAGTGAGGAAAAGTAGTTTTTAGCTTTTTTTTGGGTCTTGTCTTTGTCTTTTTTTTTTTTTTTTTGTATCAAATATGCCTATCTCAAAAAATGAGCTGGGAAATATGCCCTCTTCTTCCATTTTCTGGAAGAGATTATGTAAAGTTAGTGTTATTTCTCCTTTAAATATTTAGTAGCATTTGACAGTGAAATTCTATGGGCCTTCAAATTCCTTTTTGGGGAGGTTTTAACTATACATTCAATATTTGATACTTATAGGACTGTTCAGATTTTATTTGACCTTGGATAAATTGAATAGCTTTTCCCTGCAAGGAATTAGTCTATTCTGAGTTATTGAATTTGTGTGTAGAGTTTTCACAGTATTCCCTTATTATCTTTATGTCTATGGAACCTATAGTGACATCCTTTATTTCTTTCCCAATATGGATAATTTGCATCCTTTTTCTTTGTAAAACTTGTTAGAAATTTATCAGTATCCTTGATCTTTCAAAGAACCATCTTTGGTTTCACTGATTTTTTTTCAACTTTCAGTTTCATTGATTTTTTTACTCATAACCTTATAATATTCTTTCATTTCTTATTTTGGCTTTATTTTTGCTCCCTTTTTTTCTAGCTTCTTCAGGTGGACATTTAGATGATTGATTTGAGACTTTTACTCTTTTTTAATATAAGTATTGAACGCTATGCAAATTTCCCTCTATGCACTGATTTACCTGCATCTCACAAATTTTGTTAAGTTGTAGTTTTGCTTACATTCACTTCAAAATAATTGGATACTTCATTTGATCCACGGTTTATTTGAAAGTGTGTTGTTTAATTACCAAGTGTTTGTAGATTTTCCTGTTATATTTCTGTTTTTGATTTCTGGTTTAATTTCAATATGATCATAGAACATACTATGCATGATTTCAATAATCTTACATTTGTTAAGATTTCTTTTGTGACCAGGTATGATCTTTCTTGGTAAATGTTCCGTGTATCACAGGCATTCAATTGATGTTGGATAGATGGTTATATAAATGTGAATTAGAACCCATTGGGTTGGTGCTATTCCTTTGTAAGTTTATATACATTTTAAGTTCCTGTCAATTACTGAGAGATCAGGGCTGAGTTTTCTAATGTTAGTAGGAATTTCAATTTATCCTTTCAGTTAAGACAGTTTTGCTTTATGTACTTTCAGCTCTCCGTTATTAGGTAAACATACATTTAGTATTATTATGTCTTCCCTGTGAGTTGACTCTTTCATCTCTATGCTATGTGCCTCTATCTGGGTTGGCCTCACACCTCTGCCTGAGTGGACACCGGGCCCTGCAGAGGTCGGATGGAGAAGAGAGCCATCCAGGTTTCTCCCTGTACATGCTCCTGGCACTCAGACTCACTCACACCGGCCCCCTCCCCTGACCACAGACCCTGGAATAAGGAAGCAACACCTTGTGAAGTTTTGCGGATGAGTTTGCTTTAGGTAAATGTTGGAGCAAGCCTTGTCTCCTGGTGACCCGGTGTCTGGGGTGCAGCCTGGCCAGCAGCGCCTGCGGGCTGGGGAACAGGGTCACCCCAGGACACAAAGCTCTTTTAAAGTTTGCTTGTAGCTTGTGTCTCTCCTGCATCCACCCGCAGGAGGGCTGGGGTGGCCCTCCCTCCCTTTCCCTGCGTGTGGGAGCGCCTGGCCAGGAGAGGTTGGTTCTAGCAGCTCTGAATCATTCCGCACAGCCTCTGCGTGGGGAGTGTTTTCCTCTCATTAACGCCCTATTTGTACTTCCTGAGATCGCGCGTGGACTGCGCTCCCCAGTTCTGATTTAATCCCTTGAAATAGCTGCGCACGTTCGCAGGGCTTTGCGTCCCCACGGCGCGGCAGCTGTCTTCCCTCTCCCACCGCCTGAGCAATCCCGAGCCCGGCTGAGTCACCGGGAAACTGAATCATTCAGCCACGCTCAGGAAGTACCTTTTATAGACTTCCAGTTTTAAGCAGAGCTCAGGTGACTTAGCAAATTCGGTTCCATATTTTACCACCCTTTCCCCAGGAACTGTCCTTGTTTGCTTCTTGACTCGCTGCTTGGGGCAAGTGTCACACAAAAGGTACCCAGGCACTCTGCCTTAAGGGATTTTTTTTTCTGATGCAAATGAGCAAATTCTGTAGACTGTTAAATGAAGCAGGCTTTGCTAGCCATTTCAGCGAGGCAGCCTGTATTTGCACATCAGATCTCTTGGGATCTAGGAGCAATTCCCAGGACAAACTGCAGATGGCGCCCCTATCTTCTGATTGCAGGGTTCCACCTCAGCAGAAAGGTTGGCTAAGATTTGCAGCAGCTCAGCCCCTTTTTATTCAGTGTTTAACGAGGTTACCCCGAAGCAAATCACTAGGTACTAATTAGGATCCATGGCCTCGCCAGGCATTTTTTAAAATTTCTTTATTGATTAAGGTATTACATATGTGTCCTTATTCCCCCATCCTGCCCCCCATTCATGCCCTTACCCCCCTGTTGTCTGTGTCCATTGATTAGGCTTATATGCGTGCATATAAGTCCTTTGGTTGATCTCTCCCCCTTACCTCCACCGTCCCCTACCGTCCCTGAGGTTTGACGTTCTGATTGAAGTTTCTCTGTCTCTGGATGGGCATTTTTTATTTTTTATTTTTTAATGAGATGGAGTAGGGAGGAGAGAGTGGATGGCAAACTATTTCAAATATACAAGTGAACTCTTTCACCAGAGTTTGTGAATATGAATTACAACGGTAAAAATACAGTTAAAACACATTTTTAAAGATTTACTAATAAACATCATTGGCACCATAGGTGTTGGTTGGAAGGTTTTCTGCTAAAAAGCCTGCCTCTGAACGGAAAGAAATCCTGTCCCTGATGCCTGTGCCTTCCATCCTGTCATTGCCAGGGGCTGTCTCCATGCTCCTGTCAAGTATAGGAACATGGGGGCCTCGTCTTGCTCTGCAGGGGGAAAAGGGTCTTGGAACCTTAACAGAATTCGGTGATTTGGTGAGGAGGTTACCATCTGGCAGGTGGCTTCTCAGAGGAGCCTTCCTTAGCTCCTGCTGCTGCTGCAAGATGCCCAGTGAGTGGGACATTTCCTGCTGCCCCATTAGGAACTACAACCCCAAACTGAAGACAAATGCATCCAGTGTCACCTGTTCTGAAGACAACTGCCAACAATTGGGGGGCAGGTTCCCACCAGGTGAAAGATCATGGCTCCCTCCATCACCCCTTCCCCCCAGAGCCCCTTCCAGGAGGAGGACAGGAGAACCGGGAGCATGCGCCACCAGTCCTGAGGTGGGCCTTGTGCTTTTCTTTCTTCTTGGAGAGGAGAAGGTGCTGCCAAGGCCCTGCCCCCACACCAGGAGACCAAGGGTGCCTTTCGGGCTTGGTGGATGCCTCCAATGGGTATGGCATCTGATGCCTGGTTGGAATTTGGCTCATGCTCCCAGCACCCTGCGGAGTTGGGGAAAGAGGCGGAGAGGGACAGGGTGAGAGGACACAACCTGCACGCCCACAGCTTCTTGTGCCTGGAGCTGTGAGCTTTGTCTAGGAGCCTGAGGAGAGAAGTTGGCTTGAGCTGTCCTTCTCCAAAGTGTGCTGGCTTTGGGGAGGGGGACCCCAGCCCTGAGAAGCTGTGAGATGCTTGTGGTACAAGAGCTGAGGTTGGAATGGAAAGAGAACAAGCCAGAGTTGGCTCTTCAGGGCTGAGGACCTAACAAGAGGGTGTTACAGAAACTCCTCCACGGTGCCTTTGAGAGCCAGCCTAGGGTCTTAACAGAAGCTGGTGATTTTGTGAGAAGAAGGTTACCATATGGCCGGTGGCTTCTCAGAGGAGCCTTTACTTTCACAGCTCAGCTGAAGGCCCCTCCTTCCCCTCACCTGGACTCAGCCCTGGAGGACCAGAACCAAAAAAAAAGGAGAAAGTCTCCCCAGTCAAGGACGTCTTATTTGTTTGCCTGTCTTGTGTGCTATGGACAACTCTGGGCCAGTGAAGCCTGTGGAACTCTTCTCAGAGAAAAAAAAAAGCTTATTAAAAATGCATATAGTAACATATATATGAAATATTATAAAGAAAGCTATTATAATGAATGCATTTATCAAACTATTATAATTTTTGACATAGTAGTATTTGTACTTTTTTATTAAATAAATGGTCTAGAAGCAGAAATAAGTACTTCTTAAAAGCACTAATGAGCATATATAATGTTTCATAATATTTAAAATTCTTACTATAAAACATGATCATATCTGTTTTTTTCTGTTGGTGACCAAGGTGCAAATACTGCTAATACTATGATGGTTGTGGATTACAGTCATAATTGAAAGAAATGCTGCAGAGGTTGGTGAACATAACACTGCACTTTTTTTTTCTCTCATCTAAGTTCAGGGATTCTGAATTCCACGGAGCCAGATCGAAGGACGGTTGGAGCAGGGACCAGAGATCAGGTGGGCATCCTACCGTGAGAGAGGAAAGCATTTATCAGTGTAGGACGGGACTTATTGGTGGGAGCCTGGAAGGTCCCTATCTGCCCAAGTCACTATTAAGGGATAGGACAGGTGATTTCACTCAAGCACATTTTGCAGCAATTGGAGGAAATGGAAAACTTCTACTACTCTACTAAGCTGACTTTTAAACATTGGCTTTTTGTTTCATTGTACACATTATTATGGTACATTGTGTCCAACAGCAATGTACAGGTTTTGAAACTAGACGATCTGTGTTTGAATTCTGAATGACCTTAGACAACTACTTATTTAACCACGCCTCAGTTTCCTCACCTGTAGAACTTTGTAGGGTTGTGTGAAATGCTTAGAACAGAATGTGATGTGTGGTAGACAAACGGGCACGTGAGTGAGTCTGACCCAGCAGACACCACCTGGGTCTTTCCCCCAGATGCTCCTTTGGCCACACATGAACCTCATTTCCCACACATCTGTGGGTTTAAGGAAGAATCAAAAGGGCCTTACAACTTCCCAGCACATTTGATGATCTGTTTCTCATCATTCAGCCGTTGCTAGCAGACTGGTTATAAATAGAAGGCTGTATTGCAATCCACGTTCTCTTGACGCTGTGTGATCCCTGATGGCTCATATGACACAGTGTCCCAGGAAACTCAACCTTCGTCACCACAAGATTATTTCTTAAGTAGGCCAGCGGACACTCTGAGTGCTCTAGTAAGTTCCGTAGATTAAGTCATGCCTTATCAGGCTGTCTCTGGGAGCTATGGGCGATATATTTCAAACATAATCAACACAGCAACCATCCATTTTAAATCCCCTGAATGTCCTGCTTTATAATTTCAGATTTATGGGAAAATGACAATAAAACTTCATAGCCTTTCAATTATCCCAGTTGTCTTAGATGAATTATACAAAGGAAAGCCTCTCTTAAAACACAAAGACAGACCCCTCATTTGCTGGTCTGTTCACACTCTCTAAGGTGTTCATGCAGGAGCATAGTAATTACAAAAGCCAAACACAGAACCCTTGCTTTATATTTGTCTTGTTTTGTTTTACTTTATTATATTAATGATAGATGCTCTCATCCCACCTTTGTGTTTCCCACTGTCCTTTCCAAATGGGACATTCCATTTAATTGAATACAATTGTATAGGCAAAGGAGTTTATTGCTTCTAACAGATCAAAAATTAGGCAATTTCAAATAATCTGTTTTTCAATCACATTGAAACTTAATTTGAAAACAAGACCCATCCTTATAGATCTCCTAAATTACAGGTACAATTTTGACACATCCCAGGATGTCCCTGCACTTTGAACCATCAAGGGAAGTTCAAGGGCTGAATTCTATATTTGGTATTTCACTCTTCCTTTTAGTCTTTGTGTCAATCATTTGACTTTCATGTTCAAGTTCATCACCAGGGAAAACATGAGGATAGATTTCTGTATCAGTTAGCTTTGTCTGAATAACAAACCACCCCAAACATGAACTAAGACCGTTTATTTGCTGACAGTTCTGCGGGTGGGCAATTTGGGTTGGGCTCCTCAGGATGGCTCTATGTGTTGCTGACTGGGCTCAGTCACACGTCCGCAGTCACCTGATGTCCAGCGGTATTGGCTGGGGGTGGAGGCTCATCATTGGCTCATTCGTATGGTGCAGTCTTAAGACATTGATGTTATATTGGCCAAATGCTCTAGTGTTTCTAAGTGAGTGACGTCAGGAATCATTGTAGCAACCAGCATTTCTGTTCTCACCAGTGTGAAATAGGTCACCATCTCTCTTCCGCCTGGCAGGCTCTCTCCCCAAGAGCCACCCTGGCAGTGCAGCCAAGAGCACGCTGTGCAGTGCGCTGAGCCCCTGGTCCCATCCAGGATGCACCCCAGAGGATCTGTGAAGTCTGCATGCACCTTGAAGTCACAGTGCACTTTCCTCCTGGTTCTCTGACTCTCCTTAGAGATGAGTCTGCACACTCGGTTCCTTTTTTCTAAATTAAGAAACTGATTGAGGAAAGGGATGTCTGGAAAAGGCAAATCGGCAATGTTAATGAGGTCATCGCAGCAGTGGGATTGGGGAGACACCCTCCGGGGCTCTGAGTGATTGGCATTCCTTAGCTTCTAGATCCATGACTCAAATCTCTGCATTCATCATCACATGAAATTCTTCTTTTCTTATAAAAACACCAGCCATATGGGATTAGGGCCCATCAACTGCAGTACGTCCTCACCTTAACTAATTACATCTGTAATGACCCTATTTCCAAATAAGGTCTTGTTCTGCGGTTCTGTGGGTTAGAACTTCAACATATTTTTGCAGGACACAATTCAAACCATCATGATGCCCAAGTAGAATGACTTAATTTTAGCAAGTGAGCTCTCTGTTTGCAGCATCTTTCTCAAAGGATTTCTAACAATAGCTCATGTTACAGGTTGAGTTTATTTTTTACTATAATGATTTTTAAAATGTCAAAGCTTTGGCCCAACAGCATGGGTGAGTTTGTTTTTATTGTTAGGAAGGGCTCTCTGCTGCTTTCAAATGTTGGCAAGTTTATTTTTAACTGGACAGGAAACGAATCTAAGCTTGCATTTATTTGTGGGCTGTCTGTTATTGGAGGAGTACTATTGTTAGAAAATCACATTAGGGTTGGAGATGAGTTTGGATGGAAAACCACACAAGTCTTAGTTATAATTATACTACTCTCTGCTATAGATTTTCCAAAAACAATCTTTCTGCTCATCAGAATCTGAAACCCTCCCAGTAATGGTTCCTTTTATTATTCACAATTTGACAGCCTAGCAGTTGCCTTTGATCTGCCTTTAATTGAAAGGTTAAGAGGTTTTGATTTAACCTAAGGTTGACTTGAAGGTACCATGTCCACATATGTGAGATATAAATTGGAAAATAAAAAAATATAAAAGTTCTCTGTTGTGACTACGTGACACCAGGGCTATTCTTGTTTGTCAAAGCTAAACATCCAGTTATTTCAGTGGAAGGAAAATAGTTCAATGAAGACCTTGCCTACATTTTTTATTGTTTTAGAAAATGGGTCTATGATATGGAATAGTTTAATTCCTAAAAAGAGAACCCATATTTCAAACAAACTGCTTCTATTTATAGCTGGTATCAGGGAGGGCCAAAGTTTCAGAGGACAGCAAGGTGATTCCATCCTAACTGCCCGATAAGGGTGGGAGTGAGGTCCAGGAAATTGGGACTCTGCCTGGAAAATAGCTGCCAGTATGAGTAACTGGTTGGGCAGGTGGTAATTGTCCATTCTCTGAAGGGCAGCCGTCTCAGGGAGGCTCCTTGGCCCTATTTGCTAGCTTGCCCTTGAGAAACATTTCATTGAGTGAGGTCTGTTACCCCATCCTCTTCTTTAAGAACTACCTGTGTTAACAAAGCTACCACTCTTATTTTCCAAACCAAAACTTTAACTGTCTGTTGAGATAATATTTAAGAAATTGTTGACTGAAGACAAGTCATATTTTTCCCTATCACTAAAGTCTCAACAAGTAGCCTAGATTGTTCTCCGCTCTGTCTTGAGTGATAATTATGAATAACCCAAACTTCCGTGTGGGTAAGGAAGGTTGTCAGATTCACAATACACTTACTTGATGGCTACCACTTACTGAGTGCCTGTTATGTGCCAGGTAGGTAGTATATGCTTTGTATGCACCATCTCATTTAAGCCTTACAACAACAATCAGACGAGGTAGATGGTGGCCTCTGTGTCACCTTTACTGAGAGGCAAAGAGCACCAACCAACCACAGTGCTGAGGGCTTCACCATCCATCTTTTTGGCATTAGGCCATGACATGTTTGTGCTCAAGTGAAGAATCTGCCCTGTTCCTTGGGCTTCTTGGTGGATAGACTATGTAACTTACAGTACTAGGACTGCAACTCCCCTCTGCGCAAACAACCCAATCTCCTTTTCAGGAAGGGGGTTGTCTACTTCAGAGACACTTCCGTGACCTCACAAGCAGTTCTAAAGTGAGATCACCTTCCATATTTGGGACCATCAGTCCCCTAAGGAACTGGTGACTACTTAGTGGACCCACTGCTCCTCCACTATTGTTTTAGCATCTCTGCTCCCCTCCACTTCCAAGACTCCAGAATAACCCTGAGTGGGATCACCTGCCTTGTTCCTATATAGCAACTAGGAATGCATTTTTTAGAGAAAGAATATGTGCACCCTTATGTTTATAGCAGCACAATTTATAATAGCTAAGATCTGGAAACAGCCCAAGTGACCATCAGTAGACGACTGGACAAAAAAGCTGTTGTACATTTATACCATGGAATACTATGCAGTGGCGAAAAAGAAGAATCTCTTATCCTTTGAGGACGTGGAAAGTATTATGCTAAGTGAAATAAGCCAGTCAGAGAAAGATAACTATCACATGATCTCACTCATATGTGAAATCTGGTGAACAAAATAAACTGAAGAACAAAATAGATTCAGAGACATAGAAGCATGGAACAGACTGTTGAATTTCAGAGGGAAGGTAGGATTGGGGGGTGGGGAGGTTAACCAGGGAACTTACATGCCTGTATGCATAGCCCATGAACACAGACAATAGTGTGGTGAAGGCCTGAGAGGGATGGGTACAGGGCGGAAGGGGTCATGGAGGGAAGAAAAGGGAGGGGGTCGATATCTGTAATACTTTCAAAAATAAAGATAAAAATTTTAAACAGTCCCCTCCAGGGGACTGTTGCAGTGAAGCAGATCATGCTGGAAGAACCTCAGTGTCTTGTATTGTTCCTTTTAAACCTCCTGGGAAGGTTACCTAAGGACTGTTTATGTTTTAAATGACTGCTCATGTGACTCAGACAGACAGACTCTGCGGGTTCAAGCAGGATATGCCCTTCCACATTTTAACTGCTTCCAAGAATGATCAGATAATTGCGATCCTTTGAAAGATCCATGAGAATATGCTGAAGTGTCCCAGCAAAGCAAGAGAGTCTCTGTGCAGTTTCCATCCCCAGCTGGCTCTGTTGACAGGCACTGAATGCGTGGGAAAAGAGCAGGCTGAAGGGAGGATGGGCCCCTGAGGAGATTCAGGTTCCCTCCCCAAGAGATATAAGTGAATATTCTGATTAAACGGAGAACGCCACGTCCGCCATCCTGGGCCTCTTTCAGCGACACTTGCTGAAAGCAAGAGAAAATCTGAAGGGGATCTGGTGGCCTCTCAGAGCCTGGGCACATAATTCATTGCCACCTTGTTAACAGAAATTCACGTGAGTTGGCAACTCTAAAAGGCTGGGCTGGTTTTATACGGAGATTTTTAAAGGTGAACCAGTTTAGTAGTCAGATGTGACCATTTGTGCCTGTCCTAATGGCCTATCGGTTCAGAAAAGCAGGCAAATGCTTTTGTAAGAAAAGGAAAGAAAACACACTCTTATCTAAAATTTTTGGTGGTTTCTGTGCTTAGTTGTCACAGAAGTGTCTCCCACACTTGCTTGGGAGATCCACCAAAGGAAGATTTTCTGAGGTGACCATAACTTCCTGCTGCGTTTGGGCATTCCCATCTGCATTTCCAATAGAGAACAGATTTCCTTTTGTGTCCAGGGGTCAAAGGTGTCTTGGCTCAGTGTCAGTGTTGATGGCTCAGGCCACAGTGTGCTAATGTAGGAAGCTCTGTTGCATTGGACTCTAAACTTCTAAGGGCAGGGTCAGATGTTAAGTGCGAAGGGCTTTGCACAGAGCTGAAACATACCTAGTGGGCACCCAATTAACATTGCATCAAGAACTCCAGGGGCCCCATGTGCTTCTGCTCACCCCTCATGCTCTCCCCACCTTTTCTAGGAGAAGAGTGAGTCCAGGCAGCTACCAGGTCAGGAAGGGCGATGCCATGTGGAGCTGAGTCCAGCCAACCCACACCCGACACCATTGGTCCTGTATTTCAGGATGTTATGAAGTCAGGTAATGGGCCAAGACAGAAGCTCTGAGGACCAAGACAATGGTTCTCTAAGTGATTTGACACAGCAGAATCCAGATGCTCGGCTCTCAAAAGCTGGTGGTGTCTCGGTGAGGAAAGGGATTTTAGAAGGTTAAGCCCCACTGCCGCAGTCTAGGAGTCCACCACCTTTTATTCTGACAAAACCTGTCTGCTGGTCTATTCAGTGGTCCCTGTGTGTCTCTAGCCCTTCTGTTGTAAGGGTTTAGGTCTGGGGAAAATTCAGTCGCTGCTCCCAAGTCCTCACTTACTCCCTAGACCAGTGGTTGGCAAACCGCGGCTCGCGAGCCACATGCGGCTCTTTGGCTCCTTGAGTGTGGCTCTTCCACAAAATACCACGTGCGGGCGTGCACGTACAGTGCGATTGAAGGAGTACCCTAATTAAGTTAATAACAATGTACCTACCTATATAGTTTAAGTTTAAAAAATTTGGCTCTCAAAGGAAATTTCAATCGTTGTACTGTTGATATTTGCCTCTGTTGACTAATGTGTTTGCCGACCACTGGTCTAGGGCAGTGGTCGGCAAACTCATTAGTCAACAGAGCGGCAAACTGCGGCTCGTGAGCCACGGTTTGCCGACCATTGCTTTAGACTAACCTCATCATCGGGGGACCCTGCAGCACCCCTACCGCAGTGGGTGGGCCCCCATTCGTGTCGGGATTGACCCTGTTCCACATCAAGAACTCCAGGGGCCCCATGTGCTTCTGCTCACCCCTCATGCTCTCCCCACCTTTTCTAGGAGAAGAGTGAGTCCAGGCAGCTACCAGGTCAGGAAGGGCGATGCCATGTGGAGCTGAGTCCAGCCAACCCACACCCCACACCAGAGCAGAGCTACCCCAAACCCCTGTGGGCCCGTGAGTGCAAAATCCAAAGGTCATGTGAAGAAGCCTCTGAAATGTTTAGAATTCCTTTTATTATGCAGCACAGACTGACTAATACAGGATCTTTGGATACATAGCAAGGAATCCCGAGTGAGCCTGTTATATACAGAGATTTGGCCAGAGCAGCAGGGAAGGAATTCAGCACTCAGAGCCCATTTCAAAGGCAGGGCCTGGCTACAGAGCCTTTGACCCTGGCTAATCATTCTCTTCTCCTGAAAACACACACACACACACACACACACACACACACACACACACACACACGCTGCATTCCTTGAGGACTTCCTTTCAGAAGGAGCCGCCAGGACGCACAGCCACAGTGTCCTTTGGGTGGTATGTGCCCTATTAATATTAATCATCTGGGCAGCATTGCAGTAACTTCCCCACATCGCTGTCTTTTCAATGATCCCCCTTGGATCTGCCTCTTTGAAGTGGGGCTTTAAAAGCAAATTGACAGCATCATTTGGGTGATTGGCCCGGCTATTGTCCAAAGGTTTAAGAAGATTAGCTCGGCTCCTCCAGGAGATGGGTGGACTGCACTGCTCCACGGCATACAGTCATTAATCTGTGCTTAGAGCCGCTTCCAGGAGTGGGGGAGGCCTGGGAGCCGTGGCAGCCACAGCTCCAAGGCTGCCGGGCCTTTTGTCCCACGTGCATTCCCCACAGCAATCAGCCTCCCCCTGCGCAACAAAAGGCATTTTCCTGAATTATGGGAGGCAACGTCCATTAAGTGCAAAACCATGGTGCAAGAAAGGCTCTCACAGTTTCCTAGGAGGCAGCCCCCGGGGTTACAAATCTCAAGAACTTCCCTACGTGAGAGCTGGACAGCAAATCCAAAATTTCCCGGGAACTCTGTCTTGCTAGTTTTTGTCAATCACAGTTTCTTGCAGTTCCAAATGGGTCTCCATTGCACGCTTCTGTGGTGTATGGCCTCACCACCTTGTAATGCCACCTCACTGAGGCGGTCCCTTTTTGAACAAAACCAAAATGGATGCTTCCCAGAAGACATAGGTTTCCATCCTTTGAAGCTTTGTTGTAACACTGGAGAACCTGCATGGACACGTGTTTAATATGCTAACACCCCACAGAGAAAACTTACAGATGAGTTGTGTTTCAAAACTGTCTTGAAATGTCAGATTTTGGGAACGCACAAAACAAAGCTTTCTTCTGTAGACAAAGTTGGGGGGCTTTTATAGCAGGCTAGGTGAAGCAGGACCCTGAATTATGATACCAATGGTACTGCAGGAACTAAACAAATCATCAAGAAATCAATGATTTCTCAGGTTTCCCCTGGGGACATTGGGGGGACACTCTCCCCTTTGCCTTCAGTTTCCACAGTCCCTCTGGGCTTCCCTCCTCCTGCACTCGGCTCTGGGGGAACCATGGGGGCTCAGCATCCCTGCAGGGCGAAAACTGGAGCCATGGCAGGTGAAAAGGAGGTTGGACTTCTAACGGGCAGCAGGAAGTGTGCCCCCACCGCCCACTTAGAGGGGCTTCCCGGGTAGTGGTTTTGGATGTTTATGGGTTTCGCCGACTGCTTGCTGAGAGGGACCTGGAGAAGCTGTGAAGAGCTGTAGACTTTAAACCCTCTGTCCTTGGTCTGAGGTCAGCTATGATATGAAAAGGGCAGCTCCCACCTCCCACCAGGCACCAGCCGCGGTCCCAAGGCCTCCCCCAGCCAAACACTCCTCAGAGACTCCCAACACAGTGCTGTGTGGAAGAGCTCTCACAGTTTTTACTTAAGCTATTTTTTTCCTGAGACCAATTACTTGCCCATGGGGCTGGGTCAGAGGGGTGGCCAAGGCCACCTCCCTGCAGAGTCTTTGTGATCAGTCTTGTTTGCTTCTTGGCTTTCAATTTCCTTAGAAAATGTGGTTTCCTGGGGGTGTGGTGTTCATGTGAAAGGGAGCCCTGCTGGTCCCTCCCACTGCAGGCTGGGCAAGCCCAGGTGTATCTGAACTCATGTGACTTAGGAGGTTCACTGGGGTCGCTGCTTTATTTGGTCACGTGATTTGGGCTCACAGTTCAGTGACTCTTCTCAACTTTGGTGGAGAAAATTTGAATCCTTATCCTGACCATTTGCAGAGGGAAGGCTTCTTGTCAGACACTTCATCCAATGTATACATGCTTTAAAATTAGAATTCTAGATTAATAATAGGATAATGACTCAGTCTCCTGGACTTTTATCTACACTCACCAACACAGAACTTTCAGCCTCCCCCCCCACACACACACTTACGTTCTATTCTGGGTTGAATTGTGTCTCCCAAAAAGATATGTTGGCATCCTAAATCTGATTACCTGTGAATGTGACCTTATCTACACTAATAAAAGAGTAAGATGCAAATTGACTGTACCTTTGTGACGCCCACCAGCCAATTAGGAGTAAGTATGCAAATTAACCCAACAAAGATGGCGGGATAATTTGCATATGCAGGCGCCGAGTGGCTGGGGGCAGGGTGGGATGCTTGCGTTGTCGCCATGGTGGTGATGCAGGCATTTCGCACCACCCAGCCACTGCGGGCCTCTGGGCAGCATGGGAAGGCGGAAAGGCAGTTCTGGGCCGGAGCGAAGGCGGTGCCAGCAGCCAGGGGAAGGAAGGCCCATTCTTGCACGAATCTTCGTGCATCGGGCCTCTAGTTTAGAAATAAGGTTGTTGCAGATGTAATTAGATAAAAGGAGGCCATGCTGAGTAGAGTGTGCCCTCACCCAATATGACTGGTGTCCTTATGCAAAGAAGAAATCATCATGCCAAGACAGGGGCACACAGGGAGAATGCCACGTGATGATGGAGATGGAGATGGGAGTGATGCAGCAACTGGCCAAGGAACCCCAAGGATTGCCACAACCACCAGCAGTTGGAAGAGTCCAGGAAGGATTTTACCCATAGTCTCAGAGGGAGGGCAGCCCCGCCAACACCTTGAATCCAGAATTCCGGACTCCCAATCCAGGAGAGAATAAGTTTCTCTTGTGTTAAGCCACTCAGTTTATTTTATTTTATTTTTTTTACAGCAGCCTTATAAAATTAATAGAGGGTTTGTTGAACACCCTCACCCTGCCTGGAAGACTCTGTTATCCCCCGTTGACAGATGAGAGCACTGGCCTCAGAGAGGTTGAGCACCTACCCAATGTCACACAGCGCACACTTGGGCTCTTTGCTACAGTTCTGACCTTGGTTTTGTTTCCTGATTATCAAAAGCTACCATACCTCTAGTTTGTGAAGTATGTGAGGGAAATTATCAAAAGATAATTAAATACATTTTTGAGGCATAATGTATGAACATGAAGTATTAAAATGAGTTTTGATAAGTGCATACACCAAGATAATCCAAATCAGATAAAAATACAGAACTTTCCCATCACCCTGAGGGTTACCTCGTTCCCCTTCTCCGTCAATCCCAGTTGCCTCTCCCCAGGACACCGTTGGTCTGACTTCTGTCACTCCACATCCGCTTTGCCTGTTCTCAAACTTCTAGAGGAGGCACTCGTGCTGTGTGGCTCCTTTCGTCCTGCATGTGTTTCAGATCCATCATGCCTTAGGTGTACCCACAGTTTGTTCCTTTACATCACTGGTGGTGTCTCATTGTGGATAAAGTTCGCTTATCCGTTCTGGTGGTGGACACTTGGTTGGTTTGCAGTGTTGGGCCATTAAGTTTAAAGCTGTTATATTCATGTGGCTTTGTGAATCTTACTTCCTTTCTCTTGGGTAAGTACCTAGGAGTGAAGTTGCGGGTTATTCAGAAAAGATATGTTTAAGTTTATATGCAACTGAGAAATCATTTGTAAAGTGATTTGTAAAACCTTATGAAGATGAAGGCATATCTCGTTGCAGCTCTGTAACAATTCCTTTTCCCTCTTACCACACAGACATATATGTGTTCATGCAATGTATGGGTATATAATATACCCACAGCTAGCAAATATATGCAGATATATATTATGATAGTACAAATTACATGTCATATAATGGAAAGAAATATTTCAATTTGTTGAGGTATTCTATAAAGGATGAAACTTGCTAGAATCCCACGTACTCTGCCATTTGCACACATTGAACATTTTGATCAGCTTCAGTTGCTTGTCTAGAATTGCATTTGGATGATTTGCAGGTAGCATATGCTTAAATGCTCACGTTTTCAGGCAACTCCTGTGCCTTTGTGGTACTGGTTATGTCCTACAGAACAGAACACATTGACTCCTCACTCTTTCCTATGACATCCTTGAAGTATCTGTGGACAACTTACACGTCTTACTTTTGACTGCTTTTCTTCAGGCCAAACAGAGGCCACCTTGAAATGGAGGAAAGAGAAGAGTCCAGTTATGGCCTAAGCAAGTCATTTACTCTGTCTGGGCCTCAATTTATTTATTAATAAAGGAATAGTCCTAACCTGCCTATCTCATAATGTGATGCAATTAAGTAGGAGAATGCACTTAAATATATGTTGTTCTTTTTATTTTTATTTATTTATTTTTTTAAAATAAATCTTTATTGTTCAGATTATTACAATTGTTCCTCTTCCCCCTCCCCCATAGCTCCCCTCCACCCGGTTCCCACCCCACCCTCTGCCCTTACCCACCCCCCAATGTTCTCATCCATAGGTGTACGATTTTTGTCCAGTCTCTTCCCACACCTTCCACACCCCTTTCCCCCCAAGTATTGTCAGTCCACTCCCTTTCTATGCCCCTGATTCTATTATATTCACCAGTTTATTCTGTTCATCAGATTTTTTTATTCACTTGATTTTTAGGTTCACTTGTTGATAGGTATTTGTTGTCCATAATTTTTATCTTTACCTTTTTCTTCTTCTTCCTCTTCTTAAAGAATACCTTTCAGCATTTCATATAATACTGGTTTGGCGGTGATGAACTCCTTTAGTTTTTTCTTATCTGTGAAGCTCTTTATCTGCCCTTCAATTCTGAATGATAGCTTTGCTGGGTAGAGTAATCTTGGTTATAGGTTATTGCTATTCATCACTTTGTATATTTCTTGCCACTCCCGTCTGGCCTGCATAGTTTCTGTTGAGAAATCAGCAGACAGTCTTATGAGTGCTCCCTTGTAGGTAATTAACTGTTTTTCTCTTGCTGCTTTTAATATTCTCTCTTTGTCTTTTGCTCTTGGCATTTTAATTATGATGTGTCTTGGTGTGGTCCTCTTTGGATTCCTTTTGTTTGGGGTTCTGTGCGCTTCCTGGACTTGTAAGTCTATTTCTTTCACCAGGTGGGGGAAGTTTTCTGTCATTATTTCTTCAAATAGGTTTTCAGTATCTTGCTCTCTCTCTCTCCTTCTGGCACCCCCATAATTCTGATGTTGGTACGCTTGAAGTTGTCCCAGAGGCTCCTTACACTATCTTCATATTTTTGGATTCTTTTTTCTTTTTGCTTTTCTGGTTGAGTGTTTTTTGCTTCTTTGTATTTCAAATCTTTGACTTGATTTTTGCAATCCTCTAGTCTGCTGTTGGGTCTCTGTATATTATTTTTTATTTCAGTCAGTGTATGCTTAATTTCCAGTTGGTCCTTTTTCATATCTTCGAGGGTCTCACTAAATTTATTGGCCTTTTCTAGAAAATTCTTGAAAAACCTTATAACTGTGGTTTTGAACTCTATATCCAGTAGTTTTCTTTCCTCCATTTCTTTCATTTGTACCCTGTTTCTTTGTCTCCACATTTTAGCTGCTTCCCTGAGTGGATAGAGTGGCTTTGTGTGCTAGGTGTCCTATAGGGCCCAGTGGCTCAGCCTCCCCAGTTACCTGAGGTAAACACTCTTGCTGCACCCCTGTGTGGGCTGTGTGCACAGTCTTGTAGTTAAGCCTTGATTGTTGTTGGTATCACTGGGAAGAATTGACCTCCAGGCCAATTGTCTGTGAGGATCAGCTATGTCTACTATGGGAGAACTTCTGTGCTGGAGACACCCTTATGAGACAAGACTTGCTTCAGTGGAGCTTTGGTGCTCACTGAGTCTGCCCCCTGAGTGTGTCCCTTATGGATCTGAGGAGTTGTAATCTGGATGGTCCTACTCTGACCCCTGGGTACACTGGCTCTTGGATCTCCAAGGAGGTGCTAATTTAGCCTCTGCCTGAGGCCACCCAGCAGGAGCTACGGAGAGATCTTCAGATTCCTCTTCTTTGTTTTGGTTTTGGAGGTGCCCAGATGAGGCCCAGCTGTGAAGCAATGCAAGATGCTGCGGGGCCTTGGGCCTTCTGTTGGATGTTCTGGGTCTCACTGACTCAGCTGCAGTTTGTTAGGTAAGTTTAGAATTCAAAGGACCAGGCCATTCATATGCAAAAGCCTCTGCGCTCAGCTTGGATGGGGCGGAGTCTCAGGGCAGAGCAAACAGAGATGGCTTCCTGTCAGCCCTGCCCTAAGAGGCCCCTGGGTCTCAGTGTCCCGCGGTAATCGCTGCATGCACCTCTAAGAGAAAGCCATCCTTGAGTTTCGCCTGCTGCCAGACAGTCCAGTTTCTCCCCGTATGAGTCTGGGTCCCCAGAGTCTTGCCCAGAACTGGAGTTCAGAGCCATCGGGAGCTTTTGTTTTCCTCCTGATTGAGAAAGCCAGCCGCGTACTCAGTTGCCAGCCCTCTCCGCACATGCGCCTCCGTACCTCTGCACTTCTGCAGCTCTTGTGAGTCTCAGTATGCTTTTCTCTTTCCTTCTAGCTGTAGAATTTCCACTCAGCCAGCCTTCCTGTGGTTCTGGATGATGTCTGTTTTGTCTTTTAGTTGTAGTTTTGAAATTGTTGTGTGAGGCAGCAGTTCAGGTGTTTACCTATGCCGCCATCTTGGTTTCCACCAGCATGTTCTTTCTATGTTGTTCTTTTTAAAGAAAAATGTAAGTCATTCCCTGAACTACCTAGGTTCTTTAACCTTTCCTAATGGCACCCAGAACTAAACTCATTGCTCTGGACGTGTCCCAGCCAGTTTAGAGTAGAATGAGACTATTATCTCCCATCATCTGGATACCACACTTAGGACATACTATATCTATATTTTTCTTGAAAAATGGCAAGAACTTTATGAAGTTGCTATCACCTCTTTGCACAGCAGGTAGAATATGTTACTCTTAGAGGTGACTCTGATAAAAACATCTATCAATTCACACAATTGCTGAATGCTAAGTATAAAACCAAGGCTGACTCATAGAAGACAAAATGAGTGGAAGACGAATCCTGCCCTCAGGAATTTATGGAACAGCTGAGAGATCAGACAAAGCACATAACATGACCAGACAGCAATAGAAGATACCACCTGAGGGAGGATCAATCATCCAAGGCCAAAAGAGTCTCAGAAACAGAGGACCTGTGCATGGACTGAGAGGGTCAGGAGAGGCTGCAGACAGTGGGTGAGCCTGGTGCAGGACAGGGAGGTGGGGGGGGGGGGGAGAGGGTATGAATTGGGCTGCAATACAGAGAAATGAGACTGGCCCATAGGAGCACAAGGGAACAAACACCTTCAATCAGAACAAACCAGTGCTTGGAGAGTTTACATAAGATCTTTATATAAGCACACAATTGCAGGAAGTTAATGTTTAGAGGACAGAGCTAACATTTAGGAAGGAAACCTACTCTCTCCCTAAATATCTCTTAGAGATGCTTTCAGAGGCCCACCTTTTCTTCTTCATCATTCATTGACCCAACATAATTGGACTGTCCCCCAGAGGATAGATGCTGGGATGCGAGTATGAATATGTCGCTGTGTCTCCCTTTGAGGAGCTCTCAGCGCAGCCAGAAAGAAAAACACACACAGTCTGACTTTACCATCACATGCTCTGGGCCTCACTGGAGGTAGGTCTGGAGTGATTTGAGGGGTTCCCCTGGCAGTTGGCATTGACACTGGCTGAGGATGAGCATAGTGTTCCCTAGACAGCGAGGGAGAAGGGCAGGGCAGACCAAGAAAGCAATCGGGATGTCAACAGAGTTGCCAAGTGCACAGCACGCTGGGGCAGCGGCAGACACGCAGTGTGTCTCCAGGGCAGTTTTCCCAGTCGGAGAGTGAGTCTTGTTTACATGGGGCATCTCCCCTTGCCGGGGTTCTTGTCCCAGCATTAAGAAGGGGCTCTGCAATCTGGAGAAAGGAGCTGTACGTAGATTCAATAAGGAGTCCAAAGATGAAAGATAGTTTTGAAAGGTATTGGGGGGTCAGAGGAGCTTCAGCTAAAGGAGCTAAAGACTACCTCCTTGACTCAGGACCCTGCTTTTATTAACACAATTTGTCCTAAGGCAAGGTGGTGATAATACACTTCAAAGGGTAGTGTTTCAAAGGGTAGGGTTAACAGAAGCATTGTTAGGTTGGGGAAAAGCCTACAGTTGTTCAGGTTTTTGGCCAACAGGAGGCAATAACATGCAGATTAAGATGCTCTGAGCTGTCTGGCAGTAGACAATCCTATTCAGTTTTGGGGAAATCCCCTTCAGCCATCCCAGATGATTCAGCCTTGCTGACATGCTGGAACTGGCCTCTGGCATCCCTTCATATACCTGGAGTGTGGGGTGGATGCAGGACTCTTCCTCTGAAGGTTTTGATGAGGTGGGTGCTGGAATGGATTTGAAAAATCTCTCTACCTGCTGTTGATGTGAGCTCTTGGTTGAAAAGCAAGGGATGGGGCTGAGGGCCTCAGGGAGGCAGAGGGATGCAATGGAAATATAGCCTGGCTCAGTCTGTGTGGTGGTTTTAAAATATGCCCGTAATTCTTGGATAGTCCTTAATTTCCCTCCCCTTGAGTGTGGACCAGACTCAATGACTTGTTTCTCACCAAAATGAACAGGCAGACATGATGATCTGTGATTTTGGAGACAAGGTCGTGTAAAGGCCCTGTGGCTCCTCCTTGCTTTCTCCCTGGGATCACACGCTATGGAGGAGGTATGTTGTAAAGACACTCACGCAGCCCTGTGGAGAGACCCACGTAATGAGATTCAGAGCCTCCAGCCAACAGCTGTAGGAATGATATTAAAAACGGGTCTTCCAGCGCCCTTCAGCCATGAGCCAGAAACACCCTGTATTAATCATGCCACTTATTTTCTGTATTTTCTAATGTTTTGACATCTGGGACCTTGCTGACACAGGAGAGACTGTCCCTCTCAGGGCAAGTTAATTCCCAGAGATAGCAAATGTCTTAGTTCAGGCGGCTGTAACAGAATATCATAGACTGGTGGCTTATAAACAACAGAAATCTAATTCTCACAGTTCTGAAGGCTGGGAAGTCCAAGATCAAGGTGTTAGTCGATTCGTTGTCTGGCAGGGCCTGTGTCCTGGTGCCTCCTCGGATGACTCTGCATGGCGTGGCGTGGTGTGCCCCCTCCCCTTGGGAACTGTGGGTAACAAACTCTCTTTTCAGTCGCAGTTGTCTCCAGAAAACCTGAATAAAAGCAAAACCTACATTCCAAAACACACCCAGCTGAGCTTTTCATGAATTCCTGCCCCATAGAAACTGGGAGATAGTAAATGTTGTTTGAAGCAATACGTTTTGTGGGAATTCATTGTCTGTGATAGATAACTAATACAGCCATGGAGGCCTACAGATTTAGAAATTAGGAAAATGCCATAGTTTTTAGGAAGGAGAGATACATGCTCAATTTTTATTTAAAAAGGCCCGCTTGCAGTCATTGGGGAGGGTAGGAGAGGGATTGATCACAGGACAGAGAGACTAAGGTATTGGATCTTCCTATTCTGGCCGATAGGGCAAGTGTGATCTTTTTATCTTGTCAATACAACATCCTAGGCCCCGCAGTCATAGACTGTAACTTTGAATGAATGTACTGGGAGAAAAAAAGAGAACGTGCAGAGAATTTGACCTCTTTTATTTGCTACTTTCCAGAGCCTTCTGTTTCATGGGTGGGCATTGTGGAAATATTTGTTTTCCTTTGGAGGGCCATCCTAAGAAAGACCTGGAATTGACAAGTGCCTTCTCTCTCCCCTTCTTTCCTCCATGTGTTGGAAGAGTCTAAGACCCCTGGTGACCGTTTCCTTCCTCATGGTTTTGCTTTGATTATTTAGTTTAGTGACAGAAGAAGACCTGACCCAAGTGCTAAAAGCTGGGGGCCGTTCAGTTTGTGTAGATGGTGAGTGATGAGGAACATAGGACCTGGCAGGAAAAGCAGGGGACTGGGTTTCCTGGGGTTGGAAGAAGTCTTGGGGTTGACTGAGCGCCTTCTTCACGTGTCCGCTGGGACTGGCTCCTCTGTGGAGGACAGGGCCCAGAACTGCGGTTTGTCTCCATAGAAGGAAGAACTGGGTGGGAGGCCTGAAGCCCTGTGTGTGGGACTGAGCTTAGAGGCAGGAATGGCTCTATGATTGCCTCAGAGCCACCTGCACAAAGCAGTCCTTCCATGTAGTCACATCGTGCTCATCTGAAGGTTTAATCCGTGTGTACTTCTAACGACTTCTTAAAACCAGCATTGTAGTAAATCAGAAAGAAATCTGAAGGTTGTTTTTAAACAAACAATAATAATAAGCCATCAATCTATGTTGTAAGCACTCTTTGAGGAGGCAGAGAGAAGTATGCCTTTAAGATTAATTAGATTTACTAGTAAAAGTGATACAATGCCATTTTCTTGGAATTGAAGCAAGAAATGTGGGGACTAGTGATTCCGGAAATTGGAGAACTTGTCTCTCAGAGTCCCAAGATCCTGAGGGGACCCAGATCCATGAGGAAGGCACCTAGTGGGTCTTCTTATGCCTATAAAAGGCTCCAGTAATTTCCATGACATATAGGGCATTGGGATGGAACATGGCAGCTTCGGACAAAACAACAAAATGAAGTTTCACTTACATTCAGAGAATCTGCTTAATTCTTGACAACTAGTAACGATGCTGGAAGATTACTTTCCAGTGAGGACCAGAGTAGAGATAAAGTGTGACAGAACGAGGGAGATGTGGCCTTTGCCCTCTGCATTCACTAAACCAGCAAGCCCTGCCCTCACAGCGGTGGGGGGTGGGCTAAGGTCCGATGATTTGGCGACTGATGATACAGCCGGATCGTTTCTGAAGGGACTCAGGCTCTTAGCTCCTGCCAACCTCCTGCTGGCCCCAAAGCGTCCAGAGACAAAACACCCTGCCCACCGCCACCTGACTCTCAGCCAGGGCCTGAATGCCAAGAGCGGCTTAGGAAGCCTGTCCTTCTCCACGGCATGCAGGGGCCGCCCTGTCCTCTAGGTGGCAGCACACTCCGCATAAAGCAGGGGAGCGTCCTTGCCAAAGAAATGCCCTTTCCCAGGAGGATGGCTCTGCAGAGGTAAGGCCAGGTCACTGCCCCTCGTCCCTCGCTCAGGGCATTTTTGCTGCTCATTTTTCTGCCATGTCACTGCCCGCCCCACCCCACCCCTTGGGGGTGGATATGTACAAATGCATGCACAGTCACACATACCTGGTATACACACACATGTGCACTCACACACACATGCTCACATACTTACACTCAGTTATGATCTGAATGCTTATATTCCTCCCCTCACAAATTCACATATTGAAATCCTCACCACCACCCCCCCCCCCGCCCCACCCCAGAATGATGGGATGAGGAGGTAGGGTCTTTGGGAGGTGATTCGGATTAGATAAGGTTCTGAGGGATTAGCATTCCTATCAAAGAGGCCCCACAGAGCTCCCATATTCCTTCCTCCAGGGGAGGACACCGTGAAATGTCTGCAGCCAGAAGAGGCTCTCACCTTCCCTGAGCTGGCCCCTTGGGCCTGACTTCTACCTCCTGACCTGTGACAAAGGAATTTCTGCTGTTGATAAGCCACCCAGTCTGTGGTATTATGTTATAGGGCCTGAACGGACCAAGGCACTCACCAACACACACTCACACACGTGTGCACACTCACAGTACACAAGCATTCACACACAGTGCTCATCGGCACACGCACTCACACATGCCCACACACTCTCTCCCACGAGCTGCACACACGCCCAGCGCCTCCCTAGGTTACCTGCTTTTGCTGGTTCTGAAGGTCAGGGAAAGGGCAGCTCTGGGCTGCCCTGCCCTTGGGTCAGTCTTAGCTGTTTGCTAACATTGCGTTAATGACTCCTCAGAGTATTAAATGACAGGAGAGTGTATTTTGCCTCCCGGGTAATCCCCAGACCAGAGGGCTCCAGCTCGTCAGAGTGACACGGGGATGCTGATGTGTGCTGCCTGCCCTGTGCCCACATGCCAGGTCTATATAAGGGGCTGTGTCCCTGAGGCACACTATCCCAACCTCCCTCAGCTATGCTCTTGACGTAGGCAAGGGGGACGCCCTCTTTGGTGACTCACCCTGTGTCCACAGAGAGTCACCAGGGATGCCAGAAATGCCAACAACTCAATCACGGTGCTTGGCACCACCCTTTGAACCTGAAAATGCTCGAAGCATGTGGCCATGGGCATGTGACACAGCAGCCTCCGTGTGCTAATCCTTACAAGGGCGTCTTGGGTGGCTGCCGGCCCTGTGAGACTGATCCCTCAGTGCAGGGCATGAGCAAACCTGAAGACAGAAGATCCAAGAAAACCCTCATGGATCTGGGCACTGCTTGGGCAGATTGGAGAGTAAGGGGCTGCCATTGGAAGAAAGGCCTCGGTTCTGGCCCAGCAATGCCACTTCTGTGTAGAGCAGTGGTCGGCAAACTCATTAGTCAACAGAGCCGTAGCTTGCTGACCACTGGTGTAGAGCGACCAAATGTATTGGGTCTTATTGTCCTCATTTAGAAAATGAGGGTTATAATATTTACTGTCTCAGTTTTAAGAATATCATAATAAATGATATAAATAAAAGAAGTACAGTCTTGGGGGGCTACCCTGGGGTCCTGAGGATGTTCCTGTACTGGCTGGAAGCTGCCTTTGGGGTGGTCCCGGTGCCCCACCTGGTTTCCTGGTGCTCAGACATGGCAATCCTATTTTCGGGTCTGCTCAGCTCCGGTTTCTCAGGGGCCCTCAGCGGCTCAGCATTCCTTCAGGAGGGTGGGAGACTCTGCAGAAGCCTGTGGGTGGAGTGATTCTGCCTCTTTCCTAGGGGTTAGCTGCCTGGGTCTCTGGGCGCTGACCCAGGGCTCGGATCCAATTGCTGCCCTTCGCCTCAGAGCACCAAGCATCTTATGCTCCTAGAGTGTGGTCAGCAATCCGGCCCAGCCTCTCCGTGCCCGGTAATGCAGAGACAATCCTCAGAGCCAGTGTGGCCTCTTGGAGATGCCCTGTGGTGCCACTGATAGAACATTCACCATCAGGCAAAGTGGAGCCCACATGGTCCCAGTGCCCTCCCAAGGCCAGGCATGGGGAATAAAGCTCCTCCTGTCCTATGTGAACACTAGCTGTACTATAACCTCACCAGCATCTTTAACCTTCAATCCTTTCCCTTGAGCGGCTTTTCCACGCTTTCCACCTGGCATTGCCATGCTTTCATCTTGACCTGCGCATCTTTAATGTAGGTGCCACTTCTGTGACGTCTGATCTTATAGTGATGGCATGCTTGGCAGGTCCCGAGACAGCTTGTAGTTCAAAGTGGAAGGGGGCACTAAGTGAAGTTTTCCTGCTGCACTGTGGGGAAAGACCTGTTCTAAAATAACATGTCAACTGTGTGTCAGGGATGCAAGACTTTGGTGGTGGGCACCATTAAAAAGGCGGGAAGGAAAATTCACAGAAGACATGCTAAATTCCACTAGACAAATACGGCACTGGGGCTACCCTCTGAGAAGGAGTAGGCATGGATAGGGTGGCTTGAAATGCAAGAGTTCCAGGCCCAGTGCAATGGGCGGTGGGCTGCTGGCTCCTCCCCAGGGACCTGTTTCCCCACTCACCCTGGCAGCAATGGGGAAGGGAAGCCTAACATGTAGGCTCTGGAATGTATGGTCCCAATGCATTCATAAAAAGAGGACACCAACTCTGGCTTCCAGAGGTCAGATGTTACGTGCTCTCTCCCAAAAGCAAGCAGGTAGTTTAATCCAGGGGTTTGCAAAGTGGGGTTCCTGGGCCCGCAGCAATAGCATCAGCTAGGACCACATGCTGGATGCAGATTCTTGGGCCCCAAAACAAAACTTTACAGACCAGCAACCCTGAGCTGGGAGCTGGCAATTCATGTTTAGCTAGCCCCCCAGGCAGTTGGAATGCATGTTCAGGAGTGAGAACCCTTCAGACCCAGTCTGAAGACATAAATATTTATTCAAAAACTATAAGGGGTTAAAAGTAAACTTGCTTTTATTCAGCTATTCTGTTTCTAGGGGTTTATTCTATGGATGCAGCCATGTAAGTGCCCAAGGAGATGGGCATGGTTTCTATAGACAATGGAAATACTGTAAAGGTCTGTCCAACAGAGCAATGGTGAAATCAGCGATGGGATGTACATATGATGAAAGTCTATGCTTCCTAATCACGAGGTAGCTTTATAGACACTGGTCTACCAAATGCAGTCTCATTTGTGTTTGGAAAAGGTGGTAACATGAGTTCACACACAAACACATTAATTTGTGTCTGGGAAATACACAACGTGAGCATGAATTAACTTAATAATTTAAAAACCACCCAGTGAAAAGAGATGAAAGCCAAAAAATTATGCAGGGAGAGCCCACAACATCTCTCCAGATACTGCCCCTTCTCTTACCGCCCCCTTCCTCTGAACAGCTATTACTATCATTCCCATCAGACTAACACATCATCAGCTCATTTCCCCATGTCTGTCTTCCATGGAAACGGAGATATAAGGTTTCATGATGCTTGAAGATATTAAGCAGCCTCATAACATTTATTTCCAGACTAAATAGTTTAATCTTGCAGTCTAATTTCTCCTCAGAAAGCCCTAGTAACCTCGAAGGTTCTTCAGAGATGTGCCAATTTGGAGATGTCAGGCGGAGGCATAGTTAATTTCCCCAGATAGGCTAATTGTATTAGGGTAGTTGTGAATCAGTGGCTAATCATGATGGCTACACTCTTTGAAATCATTGGCTGAGGCTAACATTTAATTGATGGATAAAAGAGAAGTGAATTTTAAAATGTGCTGTAAATGAAGGAATATGAGAAATTGTGAGAAGAGAGAGAGGGAGAGGTGAGAAAGTGCAGGTTTCCAATGACCAGCCCTTGGCCCTGAAACTTGTTGAAACAGTGCCCTGACACAAAATCAAGGGGGCCTGAGATCGAAGTCCTCTGTGGTGGGGGCTCCCATGATGACAAGATATTAAGACCATCTGCTAATTTCTGATTGTTGGGACTGCAAAGCACCCACAAGGACGGCTGCCTCCACAAAGGAGCCCTGATTACCCAGCTTCCTGGATCCTCCAGAAGACCCAGAGAAGAGAGAAATGATCAAAGCCACAGCCAAGCCACTGTCTCTGCTCCGGCCAGGAAACGAGAAGCCTAGCAGGCAAGGACACATACCTGTATGCACATCTATGTCCTCAGAGCCGGTGTGAGAGAGAGAAAAGGGATGACACTCAGCGGTGAGCTCATGTGATGGAAGGCATTCCAAGTCTATTAGTAATTATTTTATTTTTTTACCATTATCTCAAATTCTCTCACCAGAAAGATATATTTAATCAATTTATTTGGGAAAGCAAAAGAAATGTGGAGATAGGAGTTAGTGTCCTTGGAAATATCCAAACCCAGGACAGTTTTCCTTTGGATTCTGACTGTGCAGCAGAGAACTTGGCAAAGGTTCCAACTTCATAGCTTCTGAATGGGGTTCTTTAACTTGAAACTTGGCAAAATAAGAATGAAAGGATTGTGAAGTACCCAAGCACCATTTCGGGTGAACTGTTCCGTGGCGTAACGATGGCTTTTAACCTGCTTCGTGCACACGGGACGTGTGTAATCCAGGGGCAAGCCCAGTGCCTTGGGGGTTGGTGACATTTTCTAGCCCCCTAGCGGCTGAGGCACAGTTCCATTCTTGGTCCTGGAGTGTTTCTCCTGTGCACTCTGCATCACCCTTTCTTGGTTCCTACACTCAGTGTCTGTATGAAGCTATCAGTTGCTGCAACACACATTATTCCCAAATCAGCAGCTTACACAACAGTTATTATGTCACATTTTATGAGGGTCAGGATTTGGGAGTGGCGTAGCCAGGGGATTCTGGCTCAGGGTTTCTCTTGGAGGTTGCAGGCAAGGTCGAGGTTGTCTGACAGCTTAAAGGGGCTCGCTCCATGGCTGTTGGAGGAGGCCTCAGTTCCTGGCCAGGTGGGCCTTTCTATAGGGCTACCTGAGTGTTCTCAGGCAGGGCTTCTTCAGGGTGAGCAAGCCAAACAAGGCAGGCGGGAGGAAGCTACGGCCTTTCATGCCTGAATCTCAGAAGTCATCATTGTTGTTTCCCACACATCCTACTTGTCAGAAGTGAGTCTTTCCCTGCAGTCCACACCCAAGGGAGGCACTCAGGCCCTCCCTTTGTAGGGAAAGGCACTGAGTAATTTTTGTAAATAGTTTGCAAATCGCTGCCATCTCCCTGGGATGTCACATTCACTGCATCACTTACTTGTTTGTGCATCCATCTGTCCATCTCTCCTTTCATTCGATGTGAATAGGTATGAGTGCGGTGGCAGGTGCTAGGTCAATGATAGGCGAGGGAGACATGGAAGTCATTCCTCCCTTCTCCACCCTCCCCAAGCCTATGTCTAGTTGTTATTAAAATACAATATGTATATATTTTAATGGCTGCAGGGTTGTTTCTTGCAGGAGTGGAGATAGTGAGGGTCTTTGTTTAATTTGGGAGCCAAGTAGATGTTCCCTTTTCAGAGGAAAGTACACCCCTGAGGGCTTACCAAGTACAATCTCTACAAAAAAGCCTACAGACCAGCAGGTGGTTAATTGCTCTGCATAAGAATTGAGAAGGAATAAAACAACAACAAAAAAGCCCTGGCCAGTGTGGCTTAGTTGGTTGAGCCTAGTTCCATGCACCAAGAGATCGCTGTTGTTTTTTTTTTAATTTTTAATTTTTTAAAATTTCTTTATTAAGGTGTTACATATGTGTCCTTATTCCCCCATAACCTCCCCTTCCCCCCCCCCCACTCACGCCCTTACCCCCCTGTTGTCTGTGTCCATTGGTTAGGCTTACATGAATGCATACAAGTCCTTTGGTTGATCTCTCCGCCTTACCCCCACCCTCCCATACCTTCCCTCTGAGGTTTGATGGTCTGATCGATGTTTCTCTGTCTCTGGATCTATTTTTGTTCATCAGTTTATGTTGTTCATTATATTCCATAAATGAGTGAGATTGCTGTTTTGATTCCTGGGTTTTGGTTTGATCCCCAGTAGGAGGCATGCAGGAGGCAGCCCATTTATCCCCCTCTCCCTTGCTTTTTTTTCTAAAATCAATAAAAACATATTTAAAAAAAATAAAACAAAAACAAAAAAGTGAGTGGGATGGGCAGCCAAACTCTGCTGAGGAAGGGCACTAAGGTGAAGTGCCCAGGGGCATTTAAGAACCAGGGATTCTAATGCCCAGCTTAAGTGATTTGCATTGCTGTGATGTAACCTTTTCCTCATCTCATCAGACCTTCCCATTCCTCAAACCAGTGCCTGTATAAGAGGTTCTTTGAGCTGGTCAGCACATTTTGGATTCCAGTCCAGGCTGGTGACCATAAATTTTGGTGACTGCCTGCTCTGGCATAATACATAGTATAAAAACAGAGAACTGAGCTTGTTAGGACTTTGTGAGGCAGTTGGGACACACATACAATGACACAGGGAGTTGAGGCATTGTTGGGGAGCTGGAGAAAGGGTCTGGTCATGGGTCCAGAGGAGAGAAGTGACTGTAGATGAGTTACTTGGTAGGAAGGAAGGAGATCAGTTATGGATGGGACATTCAGAGAAAGTTGAAGAACTGGGACTGATAAAGCTAATGACCTAGAAGAATGGGAGATTACCATCAGAGAGACAAGTTTTAATTTATCATATCAACGGCCTGACATTCTGGGTGATCATAGGATCTTAAGTGTGACCATGAAGTGAAAAGGTGAAGAATAGTAGAGTGAGTTGATCAGAGTTGAGGCATTCCAGTGTCTGAGGTGTTGGATGGCATGTTTGTGAGGGAACTGGAATCACCCCAAAGCCCATCTGTACCTGAGTTGAAGACTAAATTAGTCCAGTTCAATGAAGGCCAACTGTCCAACTCTTCAATGAATGAGGTGAGTAGGTGGTGGGGATGATGGGATCAAAAAGGCATGAATTTCAAGGGCACATAGATTTTTTTTTCCAGAGACTCAGGGGCTATATTCAGACAGCTATAAGGAAGAGAAAGTGTGAAGACATAGTCTTTGCATCCAGACTGAAGTTTGAGGGAAAGGAGCAACATTCTCTCATCAGGGCTCTGAGATAACTGGTTCTTCAGGGAGAGAAGGGGGCATAGGGAACTTTGGTTAAGATTATAAGGGAGACTGTGTTTCATAGAAAAGGTACCAAAGCATGCCAGGGAGGAGTTGGGTACCAAGGGAGCACTTTTATAAAAATAGTTCTGAGTCAGGTGTATAGAAGGCATGAGTGATGTGATTTATACTGGTGTAATATCTGATGAGTAGGCCATCCACTATAGGTGAGGTGAGGGTGATGGGGTGGGGGGCTATTATCTAACTAGCCAGTTATTTTTAGTCTTGCTGATTTCTGTGGCTGGTACAGAAGCCAGTGGGAGCTCCATCCTGCCTGGTATTGATGCAAATGTGGGCATCTCCTGATTATCACTATCCCTACTTTTTATTTATTTATTTATTTATTTATTTATTTATTTATTTATTTAATTTCTTTATTGATTAAGGTATTACATATGTGTCCTTATTCCCCCATTACCCCCCACCTCCCATTCATGCCCCCACCCCCCTGTTGTCTGTCTCCATTGATTATGCTTACATGCATGCATATAAGTCCTTTGGTTGATCTCTCCCCCTTACCCCCACCCTCCCCAACCTTCCCTGAGGTTTGACGTTCTGATTGATGTTTTTCTGTCTCTGGATCTATTTTTGTTCATCAGTTTATGTTGTTCATTATATTCCACAAATGAGTGAGATCATGTGATATTTATCTTTCTCTGCCTGACTTATTTCACTTAGCATAATGCTCTTCATCTCCATCCATGTTGTTGCAAATGGTAAGAACTCCTTCTTTTTTTACTGCAGCGTAGTATTCCATTGTATAGATGTACCACAGATTTTTAATCCACTCATCTGCTGATGGGCACTTAGGCTGTTTCCAAATCTTAGCTATGGTGAATTGTGCTGCTATGAACATAGGGGTGCATATATCCTTTCTGATTCGTGTTGCTAGTTTCTTGGGATATATTCCTAGAAGTGGGATCACTGGGTAAAATGGGAGTTCCATTTTTAGATTTTTGAGGAAACTCCATACACTTCTCCACAGTGGCTGCACCAGTCTGCATTCCCACCAGCAGTGCATGAGGGTTCCTTTTTCTCCGCATCCTCGCCAGCACTTGTCATCTGTTGATTTGTTTATGATAGCCATTCTGACAGGTATGAGATGGTACTGCATTGTTGTTTTGATTTGCATCTCTCTGATGATTAGTGATTTTGAGCATGTTTTCATATGTCTCTTGGCCATCTGTCTTCTTTCGAAAAGTGTCTATTTAGATCAGTTGCCCATTTTTTGATTGGGTTGTTTATTTTCTTTTTGTTAAGCTGCATGAGTTCCTTGTAAATGTTGGACATTAAACCCTTATCGTTGATATCATTGGCAAATATGTTCTCCCATGCAGTGGGCTTTCTTGTTGTTTTATTTTATTTATTTATTTATTTATTTATTTATTTATTTTTAAATATATTTTATTGATTGTTTACAGAGAGGAAGGGAGAGGGATAGAGAGTTAGAAACATCGATGAGAGAGAAACATCGATCAGCTGCCTCCTGCACACCCCCCACTGGGGATGTCCCCGCAACAGAGGTACATGCCCTTGACCGGAATCGAACCTGGGACCTTTCAGTCCGCAGGTCGACGCTCTATCCACTGAGCCAAACCGGTCAGGGCTCTTGTTGTTTTATTGATGGTCTCCTTTGCTGTGCAAAAGCTTTTTATTTTGATGTAGTCCCATTTGTTTCTTTTCTCTTTAGTTTCCATTGCCCTAGGAGCAGTATCAGTGAAGAAATTGCTTCGGCATATGTCAGAGATTATTCTGCCTGTGGATTCCTCTAGTATTTTTATGGTTTCTCATCGTATGTTTAAGTCCTTGATCCATTTTGAGTTTATTTTTGTGTATGGTGGAAGTTGGTGGTCTAGTTTCATTTTTTTGCATGTATCTGTCCAATTTTCCAACACCATTTATTGAAGAGACTGTCTTGACTCCATTGTATGTTCATGCCTCCTTTGTCAAATATTAATTGAGCGTAGTGATTTGGGTTGATTTCTGGGTTCTCAATTCTATTCCAGTACCAGGCAATTTTGAGAACAGTGGCTTTGTAATACAGCTTGAAATCTGGTATTGAGATCCCACCTACTTTGTTCTTCTTTCTCAGAATTGTTGTGGCTATTCGGGGTCCTTTTTTATTCCAGATGAATTTTTGGAGATTTCTTTCTAGGTCTGTGAAATATGCCGTTGGTATTTTAATGGGGAGTGCATTGAATGTATAGATTGCTTTGGGTAGTATGGACATTTTAATGATGTTGATTCTACCAATCCATGAACATGGTATGTTCTTCCATCTGTTTACGTCTTCCTCTATCTCTTTTTTCAGTGTTGTGTAGTTTTCCGCGTATAGGTCTTTTACCTCCTTAGTTAAGTTTATTCCTAGGTATCTTAATTTTTTTGGTGCGATGGTAAATGGGATTGCTTTTTTAGTCTCTCTTTCTGTAAGTTCACTATTGGTGTATAGAAATGCCATAGATTTCTTGGCATTAATTTTGTATCCTGCTACATTGCCGAATTCATTTATTAATCTATTAGTTTTTTGATGGAGTCTTTCAGGTTTTTTATGTACAATATCATGTCATCTGCGAATAAGGACAGCTTTACTTCTTTTCCAATTTAGATGCCTTTTATTTCTTCTTCTTGTCTAATTGCAATGGCTAATACTTCCAGTACTATGTTGAACAGGAGTGGTGAGAGTGGGCATCCCTGTCTTGTTCCTGTTCTTAGGGGAAATGGTTTTAGTTTTTGCCCATTGAGTATGATGTTAGCTGTGGGTTTATCATATATAGCTTTTACTATGTTGAGGTATGATCCTTCTATTCCCACCTTGTTGAGAGTTTTTATCAAGAAAGGGTGTTGGATTTTGTCAAATGCTTTTTCTGCATCAATTGATATTACTATGTGATTTTTATCTCTCAATTTGTTTATGTGATGTATCACATTTATTGATTTGTGGATATTGTACCATCCTTGCATTCCTGGGATAAATCCTACTTGGTCATGGTGTATGATCTTTCTGATGTAGTGCTGGATCTGATTTGCTAGAATTTTGTTGAGGATTTTGGCATCTATGTTCATGAGGGATATTGGCCTGTAATTCTCTTTCATTGTGTTGTCTTTATCTGGTTTTGGTATTAGGGTGATGCTGGCTTCATAGAAGGAGCTTGGAAGTGTTCCTTCCTCTTGAATTTTTTGGAATAGTCTGAGGAGGATAGGTTTTAGTTCTTCCTTGAATGTTTGGTAAAACTCCCCTGTGAAGCCGTCTGGTCCTGGGCTTTTGTTTGCTGGAAGCTTTTTGATGACTGCTTCAATTTCTTCCATAGTTATTGGCCTATTGAGATGTTTAGATTCTTCCTGATTGAGTTTTGGAAGGTTATATTTTTCTAGGAATATGTCCATTTCCTCCAGGTTGTCTATTTTGTTGGAATAGAGTTGTTCATAGTACTTTTTAACAATCCTTTGTATTTTGGTGGGGTCTGTTGTTATTTCACCTTTTTCATTTCTGATTTTGTTTATTTGGGTCCTCTCTCTTTGCTTCTTGGTGAGCCTGGCTAGAGGTTCATCAATCTTGTTTATCCTTTCAAAGAACCAGTTCTTGGTTTTGTTGATCTTTTGTATTGTTTTTTTTGGTCTCAATGTCGTTTATCTCCACTCTGATCTTTATTATTTCCTTCCTTCTGCTTACACTGGGCTTTTCTTGTTGCTCTCTTTCTAACTCTTTGAGTTGTAGGGTTAGGTAATTTATTACCATTGTTTCTTGTTTTTTTGCAGTAGGCTTGTAGAGCTATGAACTTCACACTCAAGACTGCTTTTGCTGTGTCCCATAGATTTTGATTGTTGTGTTTTCATTGTCATTTGTTGCCATGATGTTTTTTATTTCTTCCTTGATCTCTCTGGTATCCCAGTCATTAATAGCATGCTGTTTAGTCTCCATGTGTTTGATTTTTTTGGATTGTTTTTATTGTGGTTGATTTCCAGTTTTATGCTGCTGTGATCTGAGAAGATGCTTGATATGATTTCTATCTTCTTGAATTTGAAGAAACTTTGCCTATGACCCAACATATGGTCTATCTTTGAAAATGACCCATGTGCACTTGAGAAGAATGTATATTCTGTGGCTTTGGGGTGAAATGTTCTGAAGATGTCAATTAATTCCATCTGGTCTAGTGAGTCATTTAGGATTGATGTTTCTTTGCTGATTTTTTGTTTAGAGGATTTGTCTATTGGTGATAGTGGGGTATTAAAGTCTCCTACTATGATTATATTGCTGTCAATCTCTCCTTTGATATATTCCAGGAGTATTTTTTATGTATTTGGGTGCTCCTGTATTGGGTGCATATATGTTTACCAGAGTTATTTCTTCTTGTTGGATTGCTCCCTTTAGTATTATGAAGTGGCCTGCCTTATCTCTTGTTATGTCCTTCACTTTGAGATCTAATTTGTCAGATATAAGTATTGCTACCCCAGCTTTTTTTTTATTTCCATTCACCTGAAAAACCTTTTTCTATCCCTTCACCCCAAGTCTGTGTGCGTCTTTTTTACTGAGGTGGGTTTCTTGTAGACAGCAGATATATGGGTCATGTTTCCTTATCCAATTCATTACCCTATGTCTTTTGATTGGGACATTTAATCCATTTACATTTAAAGTTATTATTGATAGGTACTTATTTGTCACCATTTTTATTCTTTACCCCTGTGTTCCTTCTTCACTTCCTATTTCTTTTTTTTACAGCATACCCTTTAGCATTTCTTGCATTGCTGGTTTGGTGGTAATAAATTCCCTTAGTCCTTTTTTTGTCTGTGAAGCTCCTGATTTCACCTTCAATTTTCATTGATAGCCTTGCTGGGTACAGTATTCTTGGATTCATACCCTTCCTTTGCATGACTTTGTATATGGCATTCCATTCCCTTCTGGCCTGATGAGTTTCTGTTGAGAAATCAGTTGCTAGTCTGATGGGGGTTCCTTTGTATGTAACTTTCTGTCTCTCTCTGGCTGCTTTTAAGATTCTTACTTTGTCATTGGTGTTTGCCAGTTTAATTATAATGTGCCTTGGCGTCGGTCTTTTGGGGTTCATTTTGCTTGGGACTCTGTGAGCTTCTTGGATTTGTGTGGGTTTTTTCTTCCCTATATCAGGGGAGTTTTCTGTCATTATTTCTTCGAACAGGTTTTCTATTTCTTGCTCAGTTTCCTCTCCTTCTGGCACCCCTATTATGCAGATGTTGTTTTGTTTTATGTTGTCCCAAAGTTCCCTTAAGCTCTCCTCCTGCTTTTTAATTTTTTTTTCTAGAAGCTGCTCTACTTGGGTATTTTTTCCTACATTGTCTTTTAGCTCACTGATGCAGTCCTCTGCTTCTTCTAGTCTACTCTTGATGCTTTCTATTGAGTTCTTTACAGCAGCAATGTCATTTTTCATTTCTTCTTGGTTCTTCTTCATTTCCTCTTGGTTCTTACTCATATTGTCAAATTTGTCTTCCATTCTTTTCAGCCACCTTATGACCATTTCTCTGAATTCCTTCTCTGGCAGGTTGCTTGCCTCCATTTTGTTTACTTCCTTTTCTGGTGATGCCTGCTTTTCTTTCATATTGGGCTATTTCTTTGTCTCCCCATGGTCTCTCTTCTCTGGGTGTCTGGTTATGTAGTTCTCTCTCTCCTGCGTTGATTTAAAGGCACAAAATACAACACAACCAAGTACAACACACAAGGCACTGAACAGAAATCTATTCACATTATTAATAACCCCAAATAAAGGTGACCACCCGAGAAAGGGAAATTAGGTGATAGGAAAGAAAGAAGAGAATAAAAAATAATAAAAAAAAGAAAGGAGTGCCAAAATGAATTTGGGAAAAGGAAAAAAAAAGTAAGAGAGAAAAGAAATAGAATAAGAAAGAAAATGGGAACCAACTATATATATGGGGAGAAAACTCCAATAGAACAGCCACTAATCTCAGCAAATGCCAGCAACAAGTACCTAAAGATGAATACAAACTACAAACAACAACTAATATCAAGAGAGGCAAGGGAAAACAGAAGCAAAAAACAAACAAAAACAAAGCAAATAAAAAAACAAAACAAAACAAAAGAATAAGCAAAACAATCTCACAAACAAGCATAAAAAATCGATATAATCAACATTCAAGCAAACAACAACAAAAGGACAGAGAGAAAAACAATTTTTTGGATAGTGAAGACAGAGAAGAGAGAGGTGTGTATGAACTCAGAGCAGGGGATTGGAAATTAGATATATAAGTAGGGTGAAATTTTAACAGGGGGTAAAAAGAAAGAATGGGGAAAATCTAAAGCAGGAGAAGGGTAAGAGAAACAGAACAACAAAAGGGGAAAAGTTAGGAAGAGAGTGATGGTATAAAGGTAGAGTTGAGATAGAGCAGAATGATGCTAAAGGAAAGATGAAAATAGAATGTAGAACACTAATCTCAAAGTCAAATAAAGAGAAAATAAAATGACACTTTTTTTAAAAAAAGGTAAAATAGTAGTAGTAATAATACTGATTGAAAAGAAAAAGGTAATAATTAAAAGGTAAAGTCAAGTGAGGAAAAAAGAAAAAAATTAGTTTCTTCAGTAAAAGATGAAAAAAATAATAATAAAAAAATAAAAATAAAATGTGCAATAGTGATGGTCATTCACTTCCTCTATTGTTCTGTTTGGCACGCCTGTTTCCCAGTCAGGACAGTATTGCAGTTCCCTGTGTTCCACTGCTTCTCATTGTTGTAAGCCAGTCCTGATTTTTAAGCAGGCAGCGTGTCTTACTTTTTGTATTACTTTATTTGTGATTATACAAGAGTCAATTTGTGATTCAACCCCTGGGTGGCAGTGTTTCTGGATTGACCTCCGGGTCTATAGGTCCTCTCTAGCCTGTGCTTAGATCCTGCTTTCCCTGTGGCACTCAATAACGGTTTGTGGGAGTGGGCTGCCCCCGAGCTGGTTCTCTGATGGTCACTCCCCGCTCTGATCCCCAGGTTCCAGAAAAACAACTTTCCCTTGCAGTCTCTGAGGGTTTCCCTAACTGGGTGATCACATGCACTGGGCTCAGCAATCAGAAGCAGGGATTTAAAGAGAAGAAAGCGCGAGTGTGCGAACTCCGGGGCTGTCCCAAAGTCTGCGCAGTCCTTCCTTCCCCCCCACTCCCAACCCTCCCCCGCCCCCAGTGTCCAAGCAGCCGGCACACTTTCAAAATTTTTAGGCCGTCCTTCTGCGTCAGATCAAAATGGGTTGCTTTTTAGAGATCCCCTCTGTTAGCAGCTCTGAGGACCCCCTTCCACATTCATGGATCATGCCAGACCCAACAGCAATGGATTTTTCCAGGCTCAGACTTCCCCTGGTCCTCCAGCTCCCACAGTGCGTGTGTTTCTCTGTCCTACCGGGACCAGAGACCTCACCTTATCCCAGGCGAAATCTGACCTTTCCGTGGTGGAGTGTAGAGCTACTCTGAATCCGCGTGTTTATGCCAATTGGGGACCGGTGCTCTGGGGTTCGCAGCTGTTCAGTGGGTGCCGCAGTTGTAGATTTTCAAGCTTCTGATAACATCCACTTTCCCCTTCAAGATGGCGCGGTCTCCACGTCCGAGCTGATGGCTCCGGGAGGGAACCCAGTAGCAGTGGGGGCTGCCTGGTCAGGGGAGCCCCGTCCAGCAGTCCCCCACCTTCTCCTGGAGTATAGCTGTCCCTTAACTCACCAACAGACAGTCCCCGTGCGACCCTCAGCTGTTCTTTCTATCTGCTCCGAGACAAGGCTCGGGACACGTCTGTCTATTCTGCTGCCATTTTTTTTCTCCTCACTATCCCTACTTTTTAGTCTGGTCTCTTGGTTCAGTGCTGTGGGAATTTCTTTATTTGCATATAAGACATCTATAGAAGTGCTTCTCAACATAGGGTCTGTGGACCTGTATGGATTCTGGAATTCCTCTGTCTACAACAAGATATACATACAGAAATCAAGACTAAGCATTTAGAAACATTTTCAGTAATCTAACATCACCAAACCATCCTAGCACATGAACCATTGTCCAAGCAATATATATCAAACTAGGCAGGTGTTGAATTTGTGTGGATGTTGAGCATGGCATGAGCCTGGTAGTACCACATACTGGTCAGTGAAGACTTGGAAACTTACAAATATATAAATTATTCCTTTACTGCAGGTACTTTGAAAAGTGCTGATCTATATCTGCTTCCATGCTTTGTAATTTTTTCCTGCCTCAGTCATTAATGATTGACAAAGGAAGAAAGACTCTGATAATAAGTGCATGTGTTCTCTTTGCTGTTTACAAATGGAGTCAGATTTTCCTATTCATGCCCCTGGTTCCTTTAAAGATTCTAGTGATCATTCCCAGATATTCTGACTCAATAGGACTAGGAGGAGCCAGGGGATCTACATTGGCAGCAATTCCTGCCCCCCCCCCCCCAACTGCCTCTCCACCCTGAACTTGGAGGGACTGTAGTTTGAGAAAAAAGCTACCTCTAAGAAGGAAACTCTCAATGGTCAGGAAGTAGGAGTGTTCTTGAGGGTGGGTAAGAGCAGACCCTACCTGGTGTGTGCTGTAAAGGTGGGTCATTGATCCCCACTCTGTCCATTCAGAAGGCTGGCCCTCTCCCTATCAGAAGGTGCTCCAGTTGCAATCCGGAAGACAAGACATATATAACGTTTCTCCTGAAGAGCTGACCAACCTCCTATATGGAAAGAATGAGAGGCTTTATGCAGCTCAATAGTAATTTTTTCAAGAAGAACATGCCATATTAGTAGGTGAACCCATAAAATAAGGGGCTGTACTTCTCTCACTCCCTTTTTCTTCTTAGTTTCTTTAGCACAGTGATGTGAAGTTGTAACCATGCATCTTTGTGACAAGGTCGTGTGAAGCACAAAGAAGAATTTACAAGATCTAGCTCTTTCACTGTTGCGGTTTTCCTAAAGCAAAATTAGTATCCAGTGAAGTCACTGTCTCAGATTTTATTGTTTCTATTGCCAGTTTTAACTTTGCCCAGAAATCCCCCAATTATTTGGAGTTAAAATAACAAGAAAGCTGAAACAATTAGACCATTATTTGTGGGACTTCTCTCTTCTCCATGTTTGACTTGTCCCTCCTGGTTTTATATCACTGCTGGGATGTCAGAGTCCATCACGGAGCACGAGGATGCTACAGTGACCACCACAGCCTCCATCCAACACCTGGAGGAAGCCCGTGGGGTAGTCACAGGGGAAAGGAGTGTGAAAAACTAACCCTCCCCTTAAAGGGTCTATAAAAAGACAACTCCACCTTCTTTCTCCATGGCACAGAACCCTTTCTCTTATTTTTTATAGAAGGGATTTGGGAAAATGGGATCATAATTGTGACCAAGTTCTCGAAGAGAGGGTAGTGAGGAAGAGAGAGGAGGGAGGGAGGAATGGAGAGAGAGAAAGTGAGTGAGAGGAATGGAGAGAGATGGAGAAAGAGGAAGGAGAAAGAGAGAGGAAGAGGAAAAAGTGAGAGGAAAAGGAAGGGAGAAAGGGAGAAGGAGGGTAGAGGCAGAAAGGAGAGAGGAGGGAGAGGAGAGAGAGGAAGTTGAAGTTGGGATAGCTGGGTTCCAGCCCCCAACTCTGTGCCAAGCTTCTTCTGTGCCCTCAGTGAATCCCCTGGACTTTCTGGACTGAACCTCCATTTTCTTTTTTTCATGTATAACAAGGAGGATTTGAACCCAACGTACCTAATTCAGTTGCAACTCTGGTATCTGTAAATGAAGAAAAACAGATTCCTGCCTATGAAGACTGGAGTTTCCAACACTGTGTTTGTTCCTCAGAAGAGTAGTTCCAGCTCTCCTTAGACGTACTGTGAAATTTCTACAGGAAAGAAAAATCACCCCATGCATTATTAAATTTGAAAGGTAGGGTTTGAAAAGGGCAATCATAAACCAACATTGAATTCTAGTTATGCATATGTTAAAGTGTTTAGGAGGAAAGTATGCTTATGCTTACAACTCATGTCAAAATATATAAAAATAAAATATAGTCACACATCGATAGATACATGACTAGATGGATAGCTGTATGAGACATGAGTATAAGAGTGTCCATTGCGAAATTCTCTCAATTTTTCTGATGTCTGAAAATTTTCATAAGATGTTGGGGAATGAGCAGGGTCTATATTGTGGCTGTGTGGACAAGAGGACAGGATGGGAGATGGGGACAGGACGTGGGGCACAGAGCCGAGGGATAGAATATCACGGAGACTCCCAGCCATGGGCATCCCAGCTCTGGAAGCTGCCTCTCTAAGCGGAGAACTCTCCATCCCCTGCCTGTTCTGAGGCTGGTGCTTTTCAGGGAAGCAGTGGAGCTTCTGAGCTATTGCTTGTCAAATACCACGGGGCTAGACAAAATAAACATCCTAGCAGACAAGCCCAGGAAGGTGTTTTGAGTCCCGTGCGTTGGGTTGTCTTCTCTCATTCTCTTCATTCATTTCCTGCCCAGTGTATTTTGAGGACCCAGCAACATTCTAAACAACACCCAGCAATCCATAAAGCTAGGAGATCATCCTCCATTCACAGTGACGATCGGCCTGAGGGTGCCTGGCTTTCAAGGTAAGCCCTTCTCATTTCCAGACCCAGAGACAGAGCAGAGAGAATGATCAAAAAGCACAAACCAGGGACGATGGGCAATGAAAGCGAGTGATGGACACACCAGTCTTGTGTGCATGTGTGCGGTTCCATCCTGACTCTTAGCTGACTGGGGCCCTGTTCTCCACAAGTCTGCAGACCACCGTGCAGGTGATGGCTCCCAGCTCTCGGGAGTGCGATCCAGTTCCAGCACAATCACGCCTTGTTCCTGAGAGTTCCAGGCCCACGTTGCATCAGCTTTCAAAGGGCTCTGACTAATACATTCCGAGTGCTGTGGAAGATTCTGAGAATGAACAAGAGGGAGGTAAATGTCACTATTGTGTGAGGCCGAGATTTGTTTACCATTTCAGACCTGGCTGGCCTTGCTAAAGGCTCAAGGGACAAAGCATTGTGTAACTCCTACCAGCGCCAAGGAGTTGGGGCTGGCAGAAGGGCAGGATTCTCTAGTCCTACAAGAGAAAGGACTGGTTAAACACAGGAGCGGAGGTCAGCTAACAGCAGCTTTAAATCCAACATCCTCTCTTCAGCCAGACGTCCCAGATCAGGGTGTGGGCAGGCTTGGTTCCCTCTGAGGCTTCTCGCCTTGGATTGCAGATGGCCATCTTCTCCCTGTGCTCTCGAATGGTCTTCCCTGTGTGTCTGTGCCCTAATGTCTTATAAGGACGCTGATCATACTGGATTACGGTCAACCCCTATTACCTCATTTTACCTTAATTGCCTCTTGAAGGCCCTATCTCTTAATCTAGTCACATTTTGAGGTGCTTGGGGTTAGAATTTCAATGTACGAATCTTGGGGGGACACAGTTAAGCCCATAGAAGTCTCCAAACCATCCCCGCCATGCATAACTCTCAGCAAACATGCACCAATGGGCATTGACTAGCATCAGGCAATGCACATGAAACAGCCTAATGTGACAAACACCACAGAATATAGGCTCACGGATGCTCACACTGAAGGGCCTTAGAGATGTTTTGCTTCAGTCAGCTTTCCTTGATGAGGAAACTGAAGTGTGGAGAGGGGTGAGGACAGCCAAATACTGTGAGGATGTGGAGCAATAGGGACTCCTTGTTGTTTGCTGCTGGAAATGCAAATTGTACAGTCACTTTAGAAGACAGTTTGGCAGTTTCTTACAAAGCTAACTAGCTTTTTACCATAAAGTCCAGCTATCATACTCCTTGGTATTTGCCAATAGGAAATACATTCTACCAAATATTAAGATTTTCTAGAAAGCATTTAAAAAAGGACAATTTGAAATAGCAAAAAATAAAACTAGTGATTGTATTTTATCATTTTCCTCTATACACATACATTTTTTCATAGTTATTGCATTGTCCTTAAAAGTATTCTTGCATGTGTTTATAATCTATTAATTGCCAGCATTATGAATGGAAAGGACATTTTTCTTCTAATGGGCACTTTTTGCATTACAAATGAAACAAAAGATCCCATGAAGACACAAGCAAAGTGACACATCAGTGAATTGCACTGTCTCATTTTGGGGCTATTTTATTAATGCAAAGCACTAATAATGCTTCATAATCCCACCATATAAGTAACCACTTATAAGTCATGATCTGCAGGTCTCCTGAGCATAGAGAGCAAGGGGGAACGATCCAGACCGTGGTGAGTGAAAAAGCAAAGGAGCTTCCCATGGAAAATACACAGAGTGTCTAACCCACAAATAGCCAATCAAGAGTACACTATCAACATGTTCACCCTGGATTTGGTGCCTACAATTTGATGGTGTTATTCCTGGTGGCCAGGAAAGTGGGCTACACACCTTGACATCATGTTCTGGGATGGTGACTTGGGGGGAACCCCAAACTGCTGAAAACTCATCAGCAGGAATGTGGAAGTCTAGGTAGTTGGTGTACAGTCTACTGGGACCCCATCTGAAGGATAAAAACTGAGATTCACTGCCCTCCAAAGACAGAGATAACAATCTCCCTCCAGGCTGTACTTGTTGAGTAAAAAACTAAATGAATAAATAGAATAGGGTGTCAAAGAGTGTCCATTCTGGCAGACCTAAAGAAGCAAGCTTGGGTCTCTGATCATTGAAGCAGCTAATTGATCATACACATCGAACTCTCCAGCCTGGCTCTTGAATTGGGCAGCTTCTTATCTGCTGTCATGTTAGTGGCCCCAGGCTTCTTCGGGGGAAATGAACAACTTAAGCGTGTGAAAGGTTCATTTCTGGGAACTCATTTAAGGTTGCTGGTACAGTATAAATGTTACCTGAAATACCCCTCGTTCCTTTGATATATATCCTCCAAATGTGGGTGGCATGCACATGAACTTATGAGTTAGTGGAGCTTGAACATTTCTGAAAACAATACCAGAGAACAAGCAATGAAGAAGCATGGGGATTAGGACATTTTGCTATGGGCACTTCTCTGCATGAACTGGCTGTGTGGCCTTGACTGGGCATCTCTCAGACACGCAGGTATATTTATTTACCTGCAAGGGAAGGCATCAGACAGTGGTTTCCAAAACCCTTTCAATGGTTCTGTTATAAGGTAGAGAAAGGTACATACAATCACTGAAAGGAAACATACTGAGCAGAAGAAAGGCCAAGAGGACTGGTATTTATATTAGAAAGAGGGAAGGAGGAAGACAGGAGAGCTCCCAACAGTCCTCACGGCAGAGGCTAGGGGCTGCTCTGTGGTAAACAGACTTTATTTAAATATTACACTTTATCTTACCATGAGAATGACATATTATAAGGCATAGTATATCCAGGTTTTTAAAATGGAAAATAATTTTTCACTAAGATGTTTCAGAAAGTAGCCCTGTGCTTGTCTGACAGCATCGAAGTGTCATATGCCTCATTACCGACTGCTACAGTTTGAGGATCATGCAATTTTCTGCTAAACAGAAGTTAAAACCTGGAGTGGAATAACGTTTTCCCTTCCCCCTTCCTTGGGGTATACCAACAACTGATTTTTGGAGTTAGCCTCTTAGTTGCAAACATTATTATAAATGGTTAATAAGACCAAATACTTTAGCAGCTTCCACCAGGTGAGTGCTTTGTGAATTTTTGTGTAGGAGTTCATTTGTAATGAGATATTTTGGAAGATGTATAAACACAAGGAAATCTGTTGATTTTTAATCTCTCATCGTGGCCAATGGTCTCTGGGTACCTTATTAAATTGGTTTGTGTTTGTTTTTATACCACCTGAGCAATGACTCTTTCTGCACAAAGAACTTTGAAATCCTATCTAATAAAAGAGTAATATGCAAATTGACCATACCTCCACCACACCCACAAGCCACGCTGACCAGCCAATCAGGAGCGAGTATGCAAATTAACCCAACTAAGATGGCTGCGGCCATGGAGCAGGCAGGAGGCTTGGGTTTCCCCGGCAATAGAGGAAGCCAAGCCTCCCGCACACCCTGGCCGGCCCTGGATTTCACTCAAGGCTACTAATTTTTAATTATAGGAGATAAATAAATCCCAACAAAAATGGCTGTGGCCACAGAGCTGGAGAAAGCAGGAGGCTTGGGTTGCCTCTGGCGATGGAGGAAGCCAAGCTTCCAGGCCTGCCTTGGCCTCCGCTCAAGGCTACAAAGTTTCAATTATAGAAGATAAATAAATCCCAGATACCAGGGCCTCCACTTGGGTTGCGGGGGGGGGGGTGTGTGGTCGGCCTGCAAACCACCACAGACCCCTCGCCCAGGCCACCCCATGCCCCAAGGGAACCCCCACCCTGATCCAGGACATCCTTCAGGGCAAACCAGCCAGCCCCACCCATGCACCAGGCCTCTATCCTATCTAATAAAAGAGTAATATGCAAATTGACCATCACTCCAACACGCAAGATGGCTGCCCCCATGTGGACAGAAGATGACCGCCACAAGATGGCCAGCAGGGGAGGGAAGTTGGGAGGGACCAGGCCTGCAAGGGAGGGCAGTTGGGGGCAATCAAGCCTGCAGGGGAGGGGAGTTAGGGGTGACCAGGCCTGCAGGGGAGGGCAGTTAGGGGCAATCAGGCTGGCAGGGGAACAGTTAGGCATCAATCAGGCTGGCAGGGGAGTGGTTAGGGGGTGATCAGGCTGGCAGGCAGAAGCAGTTAGGGGCAATCAGGAAGGCAGGCAGGCGAGCAGTTGGGCATCAGCAGTCCTGGATTGTGAGAGGGATGTCTGACTGCCCATTTAGGCCTGGTCCTACCGGGATTGGGCCTAAACGGGCAGTTGGACAGCCCTCTAGGGGTCCCAGATTGGAGAGGGTGCAGGCTGGGCTGAGGTACACACCCCCACCCTGTGCATGAATTTCGTGCACCGGGCCTCTAGTCTTTTTATAAGATCTCAGCATCAGAGACCAAGCTTCCCTGGGTCTTCTATTTTCTTTACATTCTCAGATCACATGTGTTCCCACACTTTACCTGGACGATGGCATCAGTTCCCTCATTTGGGCAGACCTCATGCCTTGGTGTGTCACCAGGGGCTCCCCCAAGAAAGGCACCCTTTCCTCAGGTTGTGCAGGGGCAGATGGGGCCAGCTTGTCTTCCTCATAGGCACAAGCCAGGGACAGGGAAGCTTCTTGCTTACTGAGCATACTGCAGGGAAAATCAATTAGTGCCTGTAATAAAAAGCTACTTCCTTTTATTTGCCTTTTAAAAAGCAAATTAAGTGTTCTAGTCATCATACATTTAAATTAAGAATAGGGAACAAAGATCAAGCAAAATTAATAAAGATATATTGTAGTTATATAATATGATCAGATAAAAGGGATAGAAGGATAAAAAGAGAGAAGGGAGAGCAGACAAAGATCCAGAAGCACAAAGGGACAAGCAGAAGCAAAGAAACATCCAAGCAGACAGGCATACACTTATGTTGACCCAGACACATAGGGTACACTCAGTCAACATACTATATAACGAACACCATGTCACCCCCATCTTGTGTCTTCTGGGACACTGGCCATAGACTTTTAAAATTAGGTTGCCTTTTCACATTTAGAGAGCGCAAGTTCCTGTTGGTATTCTCCATCTTTTGGAAGACTGATCCAATCCAACTTTCCCATTGTGGCTTAGGGTCTTTTGGGCAGAATTAGCAGAAACATTACATAGCTAGAAGGTTAGGCATCTGCTGAGGGTCCAAAATAACTTAGAAGCTAGTTTTACAGGTAAAAGATTCAAATAGAACTATAAATGAAGGGAGAAAAAATACAGGTACATGGACATTCAAATTCAAGGGGCCATACTTAGGGAATAGTAAACTTAATACCACGTTAGGCTCTGTTGTATCTTCTAGACAAAGCACTGTACTTGAATACTGCTACTTCAGATGCTGCATCGGATTATGGATCCCAAACATTGGAGTCCCTCCTACTCAGAGGATACCAGGTTAAGGCAAACCTTCAGAAACTTCAGACCTTTTTGGTTGGTGTTAGATGGAGTGTTTTATGTCAGAGCCCACCTAACCTGGTACCTAGATCATGCTGCTTCTGGGGCTGGCCTTACGTGCTCTTTGAAAATACCTCTCACCAAAGAATGCCTGCTTTGCAGGCTCCAATTCTTCATTTTTGGTTCTTTTTGGCAAAAGGCTTTCTTCATGCATACTGCGCCCCCCTCCACTATTTCACTCTGAAACTCTGCAGCAATCTGTTTTACCACCAGACGGTGACACCCAACAGTCCATTCCTTTCTTTTCTTAAAAAATGATTTTTAAAAATTAAGAGACAGAGAGAGAGAAAGAGAGAGAGAGAGAGAGAGAGAGAGAGAGAGAGAGAGAGAGATTGATCAGCTGCCTCCGCATGCCCCCTCCAGGCATGTGCCCCAACCAGGAATCAAACCAGCAACCTTTTGGTGCACAAGGTGATGCCCAACCAACTGAGCCACACCAGCCAGGGCTCACTAGTCCATTCTTGAAGTGGCAGGGAGCCAAGGAGCATGGCTTCTGGGAATACTAGGGTTGAATCTCCAATCTGATATTTGTTTGCTGGTGGCTTTGTGTTGATTGTGAGGACTCACAGTTTTTCCATCTATGAAGCAGAATTATGGTGCCTACTTTTGAGACACTGTAGGGGTCCTGACTTGGTGTCTGGTTTGGCAACCTCCCTTCTCCATCCTCTGCCCCCAATCACTTCCTTAGTTGGCTCTGTTTATATGCATGGTGGGGTGTCCTAGCTATAGATATTATCAGGGTGCATCTTTGCAGGGAGTCATGAGAGAGAGGTTCACTGAACAAGGCAGTGCTGGGGAACACTTGGCAAACAGCAACTGTGTCCGCTGATGAGAGAACGTGGCCTCTTATCTATTCCCTCAGAACTTCTCTGTGGCTGACACTAGCCTAGAACCAAGTGGGGAAGGAGATTCTAGGAGGGTAGTCCTGGCTCCTCCTCAGGTATAGAAGGGTAGTGGCAAAGGCAAAGAGCAGCAGTCATAGGGCAATGGAGCTGGTAAGACCATGCTGGGTTCTGAAGTCCTTCAGTTATAACCTGCCTGAGACCAAGGTTCCTCACCTGTGTAGGCAAATGATGATTCCCATCCTCATGACTTTTGTGAGAAGTGAATGCATTAATGTATGTAAAGTCTTTAACACAATGAATATATGTGTGTATGGGGGGCCACAAACACACACATACACACAAGGCCGTGCACAAAATGGTAACAAAGGTTTTATTTTTTATTCCCCCTTTCCTATGTGCTCATCTTTATGTTTTTAATTATTATTTTCTACCTAAGTTAGCATGTTAACAGAAATAAAAATAGAAAAGGAGAAATTTCTAAAAATTAGATCTGCACATGTTAATACAGGAAATAAAAAAGAACATTCTTTAGGATGTCTACAATTAAACCATGAAGTACTATAAGAATGTAGTCACTGACCATACTTAGAAGAACAAAGTAGAAATTATTAAACTCCTTCAGCACAGACTAAGTTGGACTCACCTTTTGCTGATTTCTCTGCAAGCCCAGGAAGTATGTATTGTGGTTGTTTTGACACGTGTTTCTTTCTCTGTGTCATGAGAAAGGTACAGAGTTGGAACTCTACAGATCATAGTGAATGGGGAAAAAAGGAAATGAAAGAATTTTGGTGAAAAAATCCTAAGATCCCAGTGAGAGGTGATTTGGTTGATCCTATTAGGATTCTAATTTTCCTGATGATTTCAATGGGAATCTTAGCATGGAAGCCTATGAGCAATCAGAGAAAAAGAGACTATGATTTTTTAAAAAATTAAACAGAATTACTATCTTTTCATTTTTTCCTAATGTTTCTGTACAAAAATTGACAAACACAAGTGGATGGTCAACAACTGTTATATACACAAAGGCACACACACTTTGATATCCATACATTTGTAAATTTGTATTTTGGGGTCTCTTTGAACCCTTGACCTTTTCAGTCAAGTCTATTTTGTTTCAGCATTTGAGATTCTTATTTCGACATGTGTTTGGCTACTCTCTATATGCAAAGCATGTAAAATTCCTGTGTCCTGCTTTTAAAAATGCACTAGTGTGTATGTGTGTATGTGTGTGTGTGTGTGTTTAGAAGGTTTGGTTCCTCCTGCCATTCAAAAGGTGTCCTCATCAACTTTGCCTTCTGTGAGACAGGGCTTGCTGGAGTAATGGGGCGGGGCCTGCGTCGCTTCCTCTCCTCATTGGGAAGGTGTAAAGGGCTTTCAGAAGAGGTGATGGGATGGAGTTTTATGGAGCATCAGGGCTGAACAAGAAAGTCCAGGGGATGGGGAGGACCCTTGGGAAGCTGCTTTCTTCACAACCCCATCATCATCAGGGCATTTAGGGCTTGAAGCTTGAACCCAATGCCCTAAAGACTTCCCAAAGATTTGTCTTGAATCTCTGGGGTTTAGAGAAACCCAGTCCTTTAGGATTCATTTCTTACCGATTTTGAAAAGTACTAATAGTTTTTTTTTTTTAAAGCATGCAAGAAGCTAGGAGAAAGAGAATGAAAAATGGCTGAAAGTTATTGAACGAGACGTTTGCCCTATCCGACGGATGTGAATTCTACCTGAGTTCATGTAAAGATTAGATGCTGATCTCCAGGCTTCTCTGCACGGAGGATTGTGACATGCCTGAGTTTTTCTGCACCATTTATTCTTCCCCGCTATAATTTCAGGGTCTGACTTGGCGTTTTAAAATTGAGTTGTCAAGGTTGAAGACAAAGGCGGGAGCCATAATGATTGGCATGTGTGATGAGAAACAGAACAGAGGCAGCGCTGGGCTTTCTGTGGTATTTTAAACAGGTAGCAGGGCACCAAAGGTACGTTTTTTTTTTTTTTCCTTTGTACATTTATAATCTATGAACAAGGATTTCTCAAAATATGGTTTCTACTAAAGACTGAATCTATAATGTTTTAAGGCAGTTTTTTTTTTTAATCAGAGTATTCTAAAGATCCTAGAATTTCTGTACTTATTTTTAAGTAATCAGAGACTTATAACCTAATAAACTAGAAGCCTCAGATATCTTAAATTTAGGTTTATTTTCAGAAAGGTACTTTACTATTGGATTTATAATAAACATACATTTTTATGATCAGCAAAACCAAGAAAGTTTACTTGAAATCTGTTAGAGGTTTCCTTCTCCTTTACATAATCATGGACTGTTTCCTCATCTTGGGAACAATTCCTTGGCTTATTTTTTTCCCTTTGTTTTAACTAGTTTTGTGAACTTTGAGTTTTATCACCTTTTTGGAAGCCAGGAAGATAAGACTAAAATAATGAAGTTCATGGAAGGAAAGAGTAAATCAAAGAAATAATAGAGAAAAATGCCCTTGAGCTGAAAGAGATTTACATTTCCAGATGGAAACGAAGAAGAATTTATCAATAAAAAAGCTATTCTTGGAAACATGGCATGTAATTTTGGAAGAACAAGGGTGAAGAGGTAACCCTTAAAGCATTTGCAGTGAGTAAAGCACACACACACACACCAGGTAATTTAGAAAAGAACACAAGTAACACGAACACCAGACTTCTTTCTTGTAGAGGAGTTAGGAGACAACAGGACTGTGGCTTCACAGTTTATTTATTCATTTACAAACTAGTGGCCCAGTGCACAAAATTCATGCATGGGGGGGGGTGTCCCTCAGCCGGGCCTGTACCCTCTCTAATCTGGGACCCCTTGGGGGATGTCCAACTGCTGGCAGTCGGACATCCCTCTCACAATCTGGGACTGCTGGCTCCTAACTGCTCACCTGCCTGACTAACTAATCACCCCTAACCACTCTTCCTGCTGGCCTGCTTGCCCCCAACTGCCCCCCCTGCTGGCCTGCTTGCCCCTAACTGCCCGCCCCCCTAGCCTCCTTGCCCTCAACTGCTCCCCCCCCCGCTGGCCTGGTAGCCCCCAACTGCCCCCCGCTAGCCTGGTCACCCCTAACTGCCCTCCCCTCCTGGCCTGATCACCCCTAACCACCTCTGCCTCGGCCCCACCACCATGGCTTTGTTTGGAAGGTCTCCTGGTCTAATTAGCATATTACCCTTTTATTAGTATAGATACTTATTTAATATTTTCTGGGTGGCAAGCACTGTTCGAGACACATATCCCTGTCTTCATGAATCTCACATTCTAGTGGGGGAAGACCGACAATGTACAGATGAATGAGTAAACTGTATTCAATGTTAGGTGGTGTTAGAGCTTCAAAGAGAAAAGAGGAAGAAGGTAAAGGAGCTCTGAAGTGTTGGCTGGGGAGGGAGGTGGCAGGGTAGACAGGTATCCAGGCAGAGGCTCCCTCAGAAGTTACTTCTGAGTACAGATCCCAAAGATGGAAGGAGCAGTGCGCACAGCTTCTGGAAGGAGGGCGTTCTAGGCAGAGACCACAGCCAGCACGAAGGCCCAGGAGCAGGAGCTTGTCTAGCCAAGCCCCAAGGACAGTGGTTTGAACCTAGGATTCTGTGCTGAGCCAATAGCCAACACAGTGTTAGGGTAAAATAAGAACATGATTTTAAACATGCCAACACTTGGGAAGTAAGTACATACACAGGGATCTACTTGAGCAACGTGAAACAGGAATCCAGGAGAGAACACCATCTGGAATATAAGAAATTGTGGTAGCTGAGGATGGCTCAAAAGAACAAAAAACAAAATAAAACAAGCAAAAAAATAAGAACATAAGTTAATTTAAATTATGGTTCTCCCCCCTTCCGATGTTTGATGAATGGGTGATTCTCTGGCAAGTGGCTTTAGATCAGTGATGTATGGTGACATTTCCTGCCCCAAGAGTCTGATCACATCCTTTATTTCTGCAGTGGCAATATTTTTATACTCCTTACATTGTAAATGCTATTTATAGCATTTTAGTTTTAAAGTAGTCCTTTAGTTAAAGTGTGAATGATTTATCCAACATTACAGGGTAGAATGTAATTATTATACACTAATTTAACATCAATGGGGTGAGCCACATGACATTGCCTAAAGCAATAGAGTTAAACATGTTGTTAAAAAATATTGTAATGGAAAGCATCAGAGCAATGAAAGAAAAAAAATGTGTACTTTAAAAAACTGTATGAATGCATTATTTTTATGATTAAATAAAAATGAATTAATTTTTAAATGTTTTATAGTGGAGAAGTATAATTTAAAATACAAGGTTTTTCTGATTGCAAAAAAAACCCCTCTAACTTTTAAAAAATAAATACATTTGAAATCACTTTAACTTTGTAATATTTTGTGAAAAAGAGTTGCTGATAAACCTCAAAGCAATAATAAAAAAACCCAATAGAATAAGTAAAAAGAAATGAATAGTTGGAAAACTTTTACTTATTGAAAAATACCATTAGGCAGACAGGAGCAATCTATTTCATCAGCAAATAATCACAATTTTTGGAAATCTTGGAAAGTATGTTGTAAGATATTTTAAAGTAATATCTACAGAAGCATGCCAATTCACAGTGAAATTAATGTGATGTAAAGAAGGAAATATTGCAAGACCTCAGAGTGAAATTCACATTTTTCAGATTACGGAGTATGCTGAAATGAATGCAGTAAGATTACTAAACAGTTTGGTGAAAGAGTAACTATCAATTTGTGTGAAATGCATATAAAAATGTGAAAGTATGTCTTAATTAATGAGACATTCTTAGATTTTTTCAGTGTTGAAGAGACAACTGTGGCCAATTTACATCAGATTATAAAAATCTATCTGTGGCAAATTCAAGTCAATGTCAATAAAATGGGTTTCCAGACTGAGGATGGTTCTAAGTTCATGCTAACATAGAAATGTTAATGTAATTAAAGTACCATGTAAGGAGGGAGAAGCAAAGCTTTATATTCACAGTATCATGTTCAGGGAGTATCTGGATCAAAAAAATGAGTTAGTGACCAAAATTGTTGAGTGGTTACAAAATGCATGATGGTTTGTAAAAGCAGAGAGTTATGTCCACTGAGCAGTTTCAAATGCCTTATGGATCAAGATAGTTTTGCAAAAACAAACCAAAAAACAAAAAAATCCACCCCAAACTCCAAGTCATGAGCTGTTTGATGGCAGAAATGATATAACAACATCATTTATGACACTGTCATTGTGCTTCTACTGCATCCCTGAAGGAGATCAGGGCACAGATATGGCGAATGGACACTTGGCAAGTTCAATGTGGAGACCCAGGGAGAACACAAGTTAAAGAACAAGCCAGTTGTGCCATCCCTTTATCAATGGTAGCTGAAATCATGGTGAATGGAATCACTTAGGGGAACAAATGCCAAAGACTGAGTAGGACTAAGTGCGGTCTTCCAGAAACCATTAGGTCAGGCATTGGCTAAAGAGCCAGAAGAGGATGAAGGAAAATAAGCCCGGTCTGAAAGGAATAGAAGAAGGGGTCATGCCATGAGAATTAGGAGGTCAAGACTTCAAGAGAGTGAATGTGCTTGGGGGTTGCTGACAGGGATGGCCGGTGTGAAATAGTGTAGTAGGAACACAAATTAATGCAGGCGTTTGGATTTTCTAATAAGAGACCATTGGATTCCTTTTTTTTTTTTTTTTTTTTTTTTTTTTTTTTTTTTTGCTCCTGTCAACGCTAAGATTCTCTGAACAAACACCACTCCCAATCCTCCTTGTTAAAAATAGAGCAATAGTGAAATTAGATGTATGTGTTTTTTTCCTTCCTCAGTGTAGATCACAGACAACCCTTTCCTTAATATGAAAGGAAAAAACATGCTAATTTTTGAATGGGGAGGGGGAGACCAGTAGAAATTTTACAGTGGTGCAGTAGGCAGAATAATGTCCACATGCTAATACTTAGAACCTGTGAGTGTATTACCTTATGTAGCAAAGGGACTTTGCAGGTAAGATTAAGATCAAGGCCCTTGAGATGGGGAGAGAATTCTGAATTATCTGGGTGGGCCCAGGATTTGTTAAGATACCAGACCTTTTCCCACTGACAGAAAAGCAGAGAGATGGCAGGGTGAGAGAGACTTGGCCTGCTGATGCTTGGCTGCCGTGAGCAAGGAGGAAGGGGCCTGCAAACCAAGGAACGTGGTGCTTTCTAGCAACTGGAAAAGCCAAGGAAGAGAATCTCCCCTAGAGCTTCTGGGAGGAATGAAGTCCTGCCAACACCTTGATGAGCCCATGGAGACCGGCCTTGAACTTCTGATCTCCAGAACCCGTTACATAGTAAGTTTGTCTTGCTTAAAAATTACCGGCTATGGCAATTTGCTACAACAACAATAGGAAACTACTGAGTGGCTTTTTAAACACAGAGCGTGGTAATATTTGTATTTTTAAAGTTTATTTTGAATCCATATGTGGAGGAATTGTATCTGTTCTTGCTTAGAAGGGTCTTGTTTAATCACACACAACTGTCTATATACAATAAAAAAAAAAGAAAAAAAAAAGAAAAAAGAAAGCATTGCTAAATAGGAGGAGTTCTTATTTTTCTCCAAAAAAACTTATCATTTTGCTCCCAAGAAGAGAAAAACAAAACCTGCCCTAATTTCAGGCCACCTGTGTGACTATGATCATGTGATGCTGAGAGTATTCCGGTTCCTGAGATAAAAATAAGTTGATGACACTGTGTCCTATTAATGAGTACACTGTCTTATCAGAGGACTCTGGGCTTTGATCTAGAGTTCATCTGCTTAAAATCTTTATCATTAGTTTTCCTTGGGAACCCTGGACTGACTTTCTCAGGCTTTCTTTTTTTCCTGTTGAGTGACCAGTAAGGACGGCTTGTTATTGCACATGTGGTTGTTTTTTGTTCTCGTAAAGAAACATCTTTTGCTCTAAGTCTCAAATGCAGCCGTTCTCCTTCCTGTCTTATTTAAAACACAATTCCCATCACTGTCAGCCAAGACCTGGAGCGTTGTTTTCCTCGCCGGGTCGGATCAGCGCTCTGTTTTCCCTCTGGCTCCACCTTGCAGATGGGTTATGTCCCATGTTCATGTGCAAGTCTGTTGTTCGGAGTTTGGAACAGATTGCCCCAGACAAACATGGTCATAAAGGACGATTTGGTTCCTAGGCTGTTCTTAGTGGTGTATTTGAAGGGTCCCAACCGAAGCGCTAGGGTCTGGGAATAGAGGCGATCTGTGTAGGAGGAGAGAGAAATAGTTGAGGAGTTTATCTTTCCTATTTTTCTGCAGATACCTAGCCAACATATTGAAATAGGCGGGGTTCACTTTCTTTCTCTGCCCAGATCCCATCTGCCACTGCTTTGCTCCCACAGGAAAGCCAGACCCTTGAGCCTTTGTCAACCCTCCATGGTAACATAGGAGCCAGGTTTGCCAACACGCGGTCTCCAGTGGCAGCTTAACGTGGTAATCTTCAAATCAGGGCCACTTTCGGGAGGGGTCCCTCAGGACTGTTGTCTTCCCGATTTCCCCTTCATTTTCCAACTGTTATATTCTGAGTGCTTATGTCCTGCACCCCACCTCCCCAAATTCATATGTTGAAATTAGGGGCCATTGGGAGGAAAGTAGGTTATGTGGTGGGATTCGTGCCCTTATAAAAGGACCCCTTCCACCACGCGATGACACAGGAAAGTGGCAGTCTGCAACTGGAAATAGGCCCTCACCAGAACCCGACCGTGCTGGGGCCCTGATCTTGGACTTCCAGCCTCCAGAGCTGTGAGAAATAAATGTCTGTTGTTCAGAAGCCACGCAGCCTGTGTTATTTGGTTGTAGGAGCCCAAAGGGACTAAGACACCCACATTCTAAGGAGTTTTGTTGGATGAAGCCTGTGTGGTTTCCTGGATCTCCCTGTTAGCAAGCCTACCATGCTTTACATGGGACAGCCTTGCCAGATGCCTGCCAGGGACACTACGGGCCCCCAGAGTCCTGGCAATACACTCACTTAGTCATGGGCTTCTGGGATTTACACCCTGTGGCTCTGTCAACCTGACCACAACTGACTGCATGAAGGCTGGACACCTTTCTCAAAGAGTAAGACTGCTTATGTGCACAACAGAGCAGTCCCATAAGGATGATCTAACTTGGGCTGACCCTGCATGCTGCTTTTCCTAGGATTGCCCACGTGTATGTCTTCTGGTCCTGAATGAACTATTAAGAGTGCTCCTTTTCACACACAGAAGTGGCCCAGTTCAGACAGTGGTCACCCTGTCTACACTGCCCAGCATTTGGCTGAATTGTGAGGTTTGAGGAGCAGTACAGGGAGGGGTTCGGGGTAGTTAGGCTTGGAAGGGACACTAGTGGCAAGACTGGAAAAACCACAAGATCTCAAGAGAGAGCCAACTCCATCCAGAGGAGATGCACAAATGTCCTCTTCTAGGGGATGGCCTCAAGCTAGGGGACTCTGTCCATTAACTCGACCAATTTTTATCAAATCTGTCCTACGTGGCAGACACTGCCCAAATCACAGGACACTGTGGTGTGTGGGCTGGGTATGGTCTAACCACCAAGTAAGGAGGTGTACCCACCAATGTGACCAGTCTGGGAGGAGAGGTAGTACCTTTTCTGGCAACATAGAAGAGGGGCCCTTACCCCAGACTTGTGGTGTCAGGAAAGGCTTTCCAGAAAAGTGTCTCTGCCCTGAGCCCAGAAAGCGGTCATGAGAGCAAATTAACTGGAAGGGAAGGGATGGAGTAGAGTGGGGTGGATTCCAGGCCTGGAGGTGAGTGAGCATGGCACATGGGAGGACATGAGTGGCTACTGAGTCACTGGGAGTACCCACCAGTGGTGCCCAAATTAAGGTTCCCCAGACTAGCAGCATCAGTATCTGGGAAATTGTCAGAAATGCAAATTCTCAGGCCCCACCCAACCTCCTAAATCAGAGACTCTGGAGGCCCAATGACCTGTGTGTTAACAAGGTGCCCGGGGTTCCGAGGCCTGCTCAAGGTTGAGCATCCCTGCTACAGCCTCTGAGAGTTGGTGCTGCTCCCATTGGAGCCACTGCTTTGGGGGAGCTGAGGGCTTCCTTGGGTGCCCTCACATAGACCCCTCTGCACGAGGTCTGTGCAATCTGGGAAGTCCAACTCCAGGGCAGTCCATGCACACTCCCAACTCTGGGAACATTCAATTTCCTACCATCTCAGGGACACCCTTCCATCTACACTTGGCTGCATGACAGTGAGAACTCATTTTTGAAGCCTTTGCAGAAAGGAAGGGAGAAAATAAGTGGTTCCACTTGACCAGCACTACCACCTTTTCTAAGATGCTGGCTCCTTGGCACTGATCTCTCTGACTTTCCACTGGGAAGAGACAATCCGCAAGATGCAGCCTGCATGGGGCATGGGTAAGGGCCACAGACCCTGGAGCTGGACTGCTTGGCTTCTAATCCCAACTTCACCACTTACTTGCTGTGTAGTGAAAGGCAGGGCAATCAACCTCTACCTGCCTCAGTTTCTTTATATGTAAAATGGAGATGATTTCCCTTCCACGTGGGATTATTGTGCGTAATGAATAAATTAACAAATGTGAAGCTTTCTAAACAGGACCAACTGTAGAACATGTACTTAAAAATATTACTTAGTGTTTTCAGCTCCGTGGCATCTCTCTATATTGTAGTGTTGTTATTGCCTCTTCCCCAGCAGAACGTTGGAACCACACCCTGTATGGCTGCCTGTGTGAGGCTTTATTACCCACTGACACAGGAATACCTGCAGCTGTCTGCTTTCCCGACTTCTCGGGTGAAGACATCCCGACGCACTAAGGTTGATCAGTAGCTCTAAGGAGGGTTATCTGATGAGCTCGTTCACTCTAATATGTAGCTTCCACCCGCACCTTAGCTTTCCCAGGGTGTTAGAACTTGTTTGTTAAGGTAATACCCCATTCCTCAGCTGCCCTTTTCATTTAAAACTAGAGGCCCGGTGCACGAATTAGTGCTTGGGTGGGGTCCCTCTTCTTGGCTGGTGATCAGGGCCCATTGGGGCCACTTTTCCCAGTCCCAATGGGGGTGATTAGGGCTGGCCAGGGGGAGGGACCTCGGGAGATTGGCTGTGGGAGGGCACTGACCACCAGGGGGCAGCTCCTGCATTGAGCGTCTGCCCCCTGGTGGTCAGTACGCATCATAGTGACCAGTTGACTGGTTTTTCAGTCGACCGACATAATGGTCACTTAGGCTTTTATATATATATAGATAGCTCCCCCTCAACCCCCTCACAAATCATGGATTCTATTGCAGAGTTAGGAGTTTAAACTGGTGAAGATGGTGTTTTGGGGAGAATGCCTAGTGACATTTTGCCCATATGGAGGGCATATGAGCCATTAAAATGCCCACAGTCTGCTTTTTCTGCTTTCTGTCTTTTTACTGTCCTATCAGCCCACTGGAGCAAGTAGCAGATTGCTTCACTTTGGTGGAATCTTGTAGAGCATTATTCCTAAGTGTATATTCTGAAACTTTAGTCTAGTCACATATGTGATATGTATATGTGATATGTATGTGCATGATATATATATTATATATGTGATATATTTGTGATATATATAAGGGTGAGCAAAAGTAGGTTTACAAAATAATACAATACTTAATAATAAAATTAATAAAATAAGAATAAACTCTATAAACTGTTTTGCTTACTCATAATTTTATATATATATATATATATATATATATATATATATATATATATATATATATAGAGAGAGAGAGAGAGAGAGAGAGAGAGAGAGAGAGAGAGAGAGAGACCCCCGGAGTCAAAAGTCAAATTACTTAATCCTCATAAAAATGTGGTAGATGTAATATGCATTGTTTTCCAAAATTATTTGATCTCCAAGCACTTTTTTGGGGGAGCATCTCGGATTTTGGATTCTGTGGGGCCACACTTCAGAAACATGGTTTTCACTGGCACAGACTTAGGAGCAGGAAGTTGTGTGTGGGGTGGGGTGGGGGGTGGGGGGCTGCCACAGGCAGGTAGGTAACTGTTCATGGTCCTGAACCATCCCTGTGGGCTATACTAGCATAGGGCTGGTTCTTGTAAAACCAGGACACTGGATCTTCTGTAGACTCAGGGATTCTGAACTGTGGGAGGGAAAAGATGGTGCTGGAAGAGAATGGAAGGACTAGGGAATGAGAAACAGCCAAGTCGGCTGCTGGAGAGGCAGAGCCCTGCGAGGTTGCCAGGAGGAGAGGAATAGATAATCCTTTCATCATAGTTTTCAAAGAATTTTAGTTATCAAGAAAGCAGTCACCACAGTCCTCAGCTAAAACCTAGAAAGACTAAAGGAGAATAAGAAGTTCACATGCAGTTAATGTCTCGGTAGAACCAGTGTTGACATAAATAGATAAGCTTGCCAATGCAGTCAGTGTCACTGGGTTATAACAAAAGTGCTCTTGGCTTTTGTTAGTATTTTTTTTAACCATGTGAAAAATTTTGCAATTTAATGTAGATTGAAGCATCTCGCCTTATCATAAAAACGAAATCACTGTTTGTATGCTTTCGGGAATTATGAAAGGATGCATCCTACCTCATCTCCCTTGGGTTTCAGACCAATAGGGAGCCATGATAACACCCACCGGCTTCTCTTGGAGTCAGCACAAGTTTAGGCTTAATCAAACCTGTTTGCTTTTGATGTGGGGCACATGGTCAAGTCTTCTCTTTCTCATCTATATCCTCCTAGGCAAACACAGTCTCCAATATTAAAGCGTTTACACCTTATTTTACACTACAAGTTTTTCTAGGATAACTCTGCCAAAGATGAAAACTTTTTTATTTTTTTCCAAATCACCAAAGGGAAATATTTCAGTCCAAAAAATCATTTTTAAGCCTATAATTAAAATTATTTTATGAGATAATCTGCAACTTTAAAAGTAAATGTTACTCTTATGATACTGCTTATGATTGGAGGCAGGAGTGGGGTAGGCCAGTGGACCCTTCAGAATCCCATCTCCAAAGAATTTGTTTCTCCCTCAAGATAGAATGATGGGCATTTGAATAAGCTCTACACTGAATATTCTCCAGGCTCTGTAATATCCAGTAAAACTTTGCAAAGCAGTCATAGTTGATGGATACTTCCAAAATAATATTTTCTGTTTTTAATTGCCTAAAACACTTTGTAATTAATTTTTTTTTATAAAAGGTGACTTGGGTCACAGGTGGGGATATTTTTCCATCTACTCCATTTCAGAGACTTTCTGGGGAGATTGGAGTAGAAGAAATTAAAAAGTGATTGAGAAAATAAATTAATGAATCCAGATTTGGAAGTTGTGAGGTGGATTGAAGATTGAACTTTGGCTGGAAGCAGGAAATGTAAGAGAAGATAACTATCTGAAAGAGTTTATTTTTTTTTTTATATTCCTTAAAGAACCACAGTTAGCACTTGAACACCTCTTATTTATTAAGTACAATGTCATGGACTGGCTAGCTTAGGAACAGACATTTATGTCCAGGAGCAATGAAATAGTTTCTCATCACAGAAATCTACAAGACAGCTGCTCAGAGCATCTGTATATGCTTTGCACAAAAGAGAGATCAACTTTATTTTCTAACCTCACTTTGGATGAAAGGCTTGCATTTGGCAAACAGAAAATAATATGAAGAGTACATGATTTTTTAAAAGTATGCCTGGCTGGTGTGGCTCAGTGGTTGAGCATTGATCCCATGTATCAAGAGGATGCTGGTTTTATTCCCTGTCTGGGCACATGCCAAGATTGTGGGCTCAATTCCCAGTAGGGGGTGTGCAGGAGGCAGTTGATCGATGTTTCTCTCTCTTCCTTTTCCCTTCCTTTCTCTCTTCCTCTCTCTCTAAAAATAAAAACATGTTTGTTTTTTTAAAAAAGAGAGAACAGTAATATCAAATTTAAGGTAAGATGGTAAAATAAATTCTTGGTAATTTATTATCAATACATAACTATGGCATAGTTCCCAGTAGAGGAATGGGTGCTCTAATGTGAGTTGTGAAATAAAGCTTAACTAATGTGATATAATGCAGCATGTTAGAGGAAGGTCATACTTCAGCTTTACATCTTAATTAAGATTATAGATTAGTTTTATATCCTAATCAAGGTATTCCATTTAACAAGGGATTCTGCTAAAATTATTATGTTAAAGGGCCTCTTTCATCCTATAGCTTTTCCAAGCCAAGGTATTTTGTTAAATTCAGATGTGTTAAAATATAGCACTATACAAGGATTATTTTACTGATTTAATTTAATTTTTCTAATTTTTAAGTTAGTTTCTTATTACAAAAGTAATATATGCATGCTTCAAATGGGCAAAATTTCAAATGTTAACTGAATGGCACAAAGTAAAAAAGTAAAATTTATCTTTTATGCAACATCTATGAACATTTATTGTGTATTCATCCTTCCAGAAATTTTTTCTAAAATACTGTTTTGCCCTACGCATTCTTTTGCAATGTGCTTCTTCCTCTCCCCACCCCCACCCCATTTAGTATCAGACTCTTCTCCATGTCTCATTCTTTTAAAAGACTGCATGGTATTCTTTGGGAGGATGGTCTATAATGTCTATAATAAATCTAAGAGACATCTATTCACGAGCACTTAGCTTGTTTCCAATTGTTTCCCCGACTTCAAAGAATGCTGTGGAACACAGATCTGCATACTTGTTCAAGCAGTGGATGCATTTTTGGAAGTGGAATTGCTAGGACAAAGGGAGATGTACATTTTCAATTGTTGATTGCTACGGTTAAATTACTCTCCAGAAAAGCCACACCTAATTAATTGTTCCAAGCCTTACTTATTTATTCCAAGCCTTACAGAAAATTAAGCTTATCAAGCTCTTTAGTTTTAAAAATCTGGTAGATAAAAACTTATCTCATTGTGATTGAAATTTCCTTAATAATTATGATGTTGAATATCTTTACATATTTTATCTGTCTATATTTTTAACTGTATCTATTTTTATATAAGGTGGTTTAAGTTATGTCTTTCTTGATTTGTGAGAAACATTTGTGCAGAAGGAAATTAGGCCTTCATATGCTTTCTATATTGCAAATATTTTTTTTGCAAAATGTTCTTTTTAAATTTATTTATGGTATTTTTAAAATCATACATTAGTTTAACTTTTTTATCCCTCTTTTTTTTTTTTTTTTTTTGGTGGGGTAGTGGGCTATATGCTATTTGTGTACTCATATATCCTAATCATTTCCTTCCTGACTTCTGGGAGATAATATATTTTCAACACTGATTTTATTCTGCTGTCCCATCCTTTTCTCCTGCTATATTGGCCATCTTTTGTTATTTGCTAAAGACAAAAATCTCAACCTTCTCACCCATTTTTTTTTCTTTTCTTTTTTATCCTCTAAGAACAATTTTAAGGAGTACAATAGTCCTGTTGTGTGCAGTGGAGTGCTGTTCATGTGGGCTTTTCATTTGCTAAGAATGTAATTACCTTGCTGGGATCCTCAAATTAATATTATCACAGACCAGAGAGACTGGGCGGCATAATTAGGGGTCAGAGGAGGAATGCAACTCAGAGACCCAGCGAGGTTCCTAAATTTCAGGCTGGCTTTTATGTTTGCAGCCCACATGTAATTTAACATATTCGTGTATTCTTTCTAGGTGAATAGCCATACTGTAGCAACCTTAAAAACAATAGGGTGAGAGAAAGAATCTCATCCTTGGGGTCCTAGTCTCCCTGTCCTCAGAATGCACCAAAATAGCAGTTAGTGCCGTTTTTTTTTGATGATGTTTCCCAGCTGGCTCCAGAGGGGTCAACTGCATCCTTGTCACGTGGTTCCCGTTCCTCTGGGTGACTGAAACCATTCCCTCTCTCCTTGGCTATTTAAGAAACATTTAGATGCAAGAAAAAGCTTGTTTGACACCCCATCAAGACACATTTAAGAAGCTTTAGAGGAAATGTTGTTATGAAAAATTGATAGAACAGTCCACGGAAGTTGACTTTTGAGGCAGCAACTGAGCCTACAAATACCAGACAAAGAACATTTCATCAATTTGAAAAGTGAGAAGTGAGATCTTGTTTTAATTTGCATTTCTTTAATAACTGTCAAGGTTAAGTCTTTTTTTTTTCATGTTAATGGCCTTTTGGATTTTTTGCCAGGAAACCGAAAACCAATCCCTTCAAAAATTGTTTTGATAGACACTTGCTTAGGCAATTTTTCACCCACTACCACTTTGGTGTCGCATAGTGCATTGCACAGGCACAGGAGAGAGAATGCTGTCTGCAGACTCAGAGGCTGGGTTCAGGTCTCTGCTGCGTTAATTGACATCTGTATGACGTGGAGAAAATCTTCATGTACATAATGGCCATCATGACATAGGTCCTGTGCTATCACAAGGTTTTGTTGAGGAACAAAAGCAACCACAGACTTGGAAGTATTATTGAACTTGTAAGGCATGTATAGATGCTTTAAAAAAAAATCATAATCAGTAAGAGTTGGAAACAGCCTAAGTGCCCATCAGCAGATGAGTGGATTCAAAAACTGTGGTACATCTACACAATGGAATACTACGCTGCGGTAAAAAAGAAGGAGTTCTTACCATTTGGAACAGCATGAATGGACCTGGAGAGCATTATGCTAAGTGAAATAAGCCAGTCAGAGAAAGATAGATATCACATGATTTCACTCATTTATGGAATATAATGAACAACAGAAACTGATGAACAAAAACAGATCCAGAGACAGAGAAGCATCGATCAGACCATCAAATCTCAGAGGGAAGGTAGGGGAAGGTGGGGGCAAGGGGGAGAGATCAACCAAAGGACTTGTATGCATGCATATAAGCCTAACCAATGGACACAGACAACAGGGGGTGAGGACATGAGTGGGGGGGATGGGGGGTTAATGGGGGAATAAGGACACATATATAACACCTTAATCAATAAAGAAATTAAAAAAATTAATGAGTCAAAAAAAAAAAAAAAAGAAAACACGACCCATTTCTCCTTTCAGGATGATTATGTTGAATAGGCAGAATCCTTTACAAAATCACTTCTATTTCCATAAACTCAAAATCTAAGACTATGCCTGACCTAAGTCACCATGCTGATTCTACACTCCAGCTTACCTAAAGGAGGGGTCTTATGACTTTACTCTGAATCCTAGAGGTTCTTCAAGATGAAGCTCAAGACCACCCCATGGCCATGAAGAATCTTCCCAAATGGATTTTTTCCCTTTGAGTTCTCTTATCTTACAAGCCTCACAATTTTATTAAATGTTGCTGACTACGTAAAACTGAATATTGTCTTGGGGCATTTCTTAATGGAATGATTCTAAGATTTGCTCTGTTAGATGCTGCCCCTCTTTGCTACTTCTGTACGTTGTAAGATTACTGTGGTGGTTGATTTTGTGTGTCAACTTGGCTACATGATAGCCCCCAGTTATTTAATCAAACACTAACCTAGATGTTGCTGTGAAGGTATTTTTGTAGATATGCTTCAAATCTAAGATTGGTTGGCTTTAAGCAAAGGAGATTGGCCTCTATTGGATGGGTGGGCCTCATCCAATCAGTTGAAGGCATTAAGAGCAAAAACTGAAGTTTCCCCAGAAGAAGAAACTTTACTCTGCAATTCCAGCCTGCTGGTCTGCCCTATGAATTTCAGATTTGCCAGCTGCCTACAATCATGTCAGCAAATTCCTTAAACTCTATCTGTTTATCTATCTCTCTATCTGCCTACCTACCTATCATCTCCTATTGGTTCTGTTTTCTAAGAAGCTGACTGACAAAATTATGGACAACGATCAGCAGCTCTATGGCACCTCAACTCTGGCAAAGGCATGAGGGTTGTGGAATATCTTTTAGTGATGAGGCTAAAACATATCTGCTATTTCTTGCTCTTATCCTCACTATCAGCAATCAGACTCCCTTCTTCCAAAGTACTCTACCATGATTCCTTCCTGTTTTATAAGCTCAGAGAACAAAGAGCTGCCAGAATCTTAGCTTCTCCCAAGCCTGAATTAAAGACTGCCTCTGGAAGTGAAAAATGGCTTGGATATACAGAAGGGGCAAGTACGAGAGTTCAGAACTCAAACAAATTTCTCCTGTGCCAAATGCCAATGATCCAAGGTCTAGGTTTCCAGCCCAGAATTTCAGCGAGGAGAGACATTTACATGAGCCACTTGACTATATTGCTGCCAAATAAATGGTAATTTACTCTGCGGTCAGTCACCTGCTGCAAAGCATTGGCTGGGTTTCACGATAGGAGAGAGGGTCACTGATTTATCTGTTTTCTATCCTCGTGCACAGGCAGAGAGCTGTGCTGAAATGGAACAAGCTTACTAAATGCCATTTTGGTGAGACTGTGGTTTCCTCACTAAGCCAGGGTTTTAATCTACAGTCTGTCCTGTCACAACAGCACATTGGATAAATATTTACTGTCTGCCTACACAGAGGGCATTGTGCTGGGCCCTGCAGAAGCTGCAACATGAATGAAGCACATGGAAGATCTCAGAGTTTTCATTTTGTAGAAATTTGTGCAAAGTGCTTTTTTTGGTGCAAACATTAGAGAGACATCCATTCAGTTGAATTTATTCAAGGTATAGCTAAGGAAGATTGGACAGTCACAGCGAGACTAGTTAAGACCAGACAGGGATGTGAAATCGAATGGTGACGATAGGAATAAAATGAAAGGAATTGATTCTATTAATTGGGCATTTGTGGATTCATGGTTTTCTTCAGATGCATTGCCTACACACTTTATAATTAAAGTAAAAAATAAGGTAATGGGAAAAAGACAAATAAATAAGCAGATTGTGTTATGTTTAATTATTGGTTCATTTCTGAGCTTCCTGGTAGCCTGGGAGAAGCTATAGTGTCTATGCTAACTTTAGACAGGACAGACATCAAAGCAAAGTGTAAGATCAGAGATACAGACAATTCATAATTATGACAGGTTCCTTTAATAAGGAACACACAATAATCCTGGATGTGCATGCATCTAATGACACAGCTTCAAAATACACGAAGCAAAATAACACAATTAAAGGGAAAAATAGACAAACCCACGAATGTAGTTCAGTAGATTTCGACACTCTTGCGACCTCAACACTTTTCTCTCAGTGATTGTTACAGCCAGAAGAGCAAAAATTTAGTAAGAATATGGACTATTTGAACATCATCACCAAACAGCATATGGCTTCTAAAACAATTCTACTGGGGAAAGAAAGTCATTGTCACACATCACGCTGGAACTGAGTATCCATGTGGAGAAAAGTAAACTAGAACTTCTACCTCCTATCTGTAGTGGACAGAATATTGATCTCCAAAAAGTCACATCTACCAGGAACCTCAGAGTGTGACCTTATCTGGAAATAGGGTTATTGCACATATAATGAAGAATCTTGAAATTAGATCATCCTGGATGTAGGTGGACCCTAAGTCTAATGACTGGTGTCCTTGTGAGAGAAATGAGAGGAAGACTTTTCAGAGAGAGACTCAGGGAAGAAAGACACAAGAAGACAAGAGCAGAGACTGGAGTGGGGCAGCCACTAGCCAAAGGACACCAGGACCAGATCCTGGGAGAGCAGGAAGGATTCCCCCTAGAGTCTCTGGAGGAAGTGTGGCCCTGCTCAGGCCTTGATTTCAGACTTCTGGCCTTCAGAACTGTGAGGGAGTAAGTTTATATGGCTTTAAGCCACCCCGTTTGTCATAATTTGTTAGGGCAGACCTAGGGAACTAATACAGGGCCATACGCAGAAATAATTTGAGATGGATCACAGATTTAAAAACTATCCTATATTGCCAAAACCGGTTTGGCTCAGTGGATAGAGCGTCAGCCTGCGGACTGAAAGGTCCCAGGTTCGATTCCGGTCAAGGGCACATAACTTGGTTGCGGGCACATCCCCAGTAGGAGGTGTGCAAGAGGCAGCTGATCGATGTTTCTCTCTCATCGATGTTTCTAACTCTCTATCCCTCTTCCTTCCTCTCTGTAAAAAATCAATAAAATATATTAAAAAAAAAAATAAAAAATAAAAACTATCCTATATAATAAAAGGCTAATATGCAAATAGACCGAACAGTGGAACAACAGAACTGGTCGCTATGACATGTGCTGACCACCAGGGGGCATGCATGGAACATGGCCGGCGTTGACCATTGGGATGGTGGAGCAGGTGAGCTGGGGCACCAGACCAAGGTGGGGTGCCAGTTGCTGTCATTGGGGTGAGCCTCTGGTGGTTACTGAAAATTCTTTGCTGCTGTGTGCCGTGGTCCCGCCTGGTGCTCGCACCTGCTGCCGGCACTGGTCCCACTCATACCCGCTGCTGGCACCGGAGCAGCCGCTCACACCTGCTGCTGGCGCCCAGCACTGGCACCGATCGCTTGGGCCATCAGCAGGTCCGAGCAGCAGCTGCTGGCCCAATTGCCCTTCAGGGCTTCTCCATCTTCCCCTGCTCCTGAGGGGAGGTCGGGCCGGCAGCTATTGCTCACACCTGCTGCCGGTGATGGCCTGCTTGCTTCTGCTGCCAGGGCTGGAGCCACTGCTTGCACCCACTGCCAGTGTCCAGTGCCGGTCCCAATCACTCGGCACCATCAGTGGGTGCAAGAGGTGGCGGCGGGAATGGGGCTGCCAACAGACAGGGGACCAGGGGCCATGGTGGAAGGAACTGGGCAGGAGCATGGAGGATGGGCCAAGACCCACCCCTGTGCCTCCTGCAGCCTGGAGGCCCACAGTTCCTTTCAAGGTGCATGAATTCGTGCACCGGGCCCCTAGTGTTTCCATAAAAAAGGAAGAGAGCATCTCCAGGGTAGGCAATTATTTCTTAGGATCTAAAAGCACTAACCATAATGAAATAATAAATTAAACTATCAAAATAAAAAGCTTCGATTTTATCAACCACACTATTAAGAAAATCAGGCAAGTGGCTTACTAGGATCAAATATTGGTAATACCTATATTTGACAAAGGATTTATATCTAGAGTCAATATATAAAGAATACCGTATGAGTTCACTTATATGTGGAATCTAAAGAACAATATCAACAAACAAACAGAACAGAAACAGACTCACAGATATAGAGAACAGACTGATGGTTGCCAGAGGAGTGGGGGAGTTGTGTGGAAAAGGTGAGGGATTAAGAAGTACAAATTGGTAGTTACAAAATAGTCATGATGTAGAGTGCAGCACAGGGAGTGTAGTCAATAATATTGTAATAACTTTTTTTTTTTTTACTTAATAACGATATTATTTATTGATAAAATTAAATTCTTTACAATTTACCTTACAATATCCATAAAATTAAATCATGACAATGACTGACAAACACTAATGTGAACAAGGGCCTTGCATCTCCTTGGAAAGTTTGGGTAAGTCAGGTTTGTATGTTGTTGTTTTTAATTTTAGGCACGATTCCGGGTTCTCATCAATAAGACAACTTCTTAATTTACTCTTGATAAGGTTCATGCTTGAAAATGATTGTTCGCATAAATATGTAGACCCGAATAAGGAAACAACAGCAAACGCTAGTTTTTTCAGTTGATTATATGAGTCAGGAATACTATTCCAGGTGTTAAAAATCAACATATCTTCCTTCTCCAGGTCTTCCAAAGCAGACCACTTGTGCTGTGAACTAAGTTCACATTTGTCTTTCTCCAATATTTCTATATCAGCACAAGACGTTCAAATTCGAGCTCCACCATTCTTTGTTTTTTAAAACCAGCAATTGCATTTCAAAGTTGCCAATGTCAATATTAAAGGGAGAAAAATTTAATTCTGTTACAATAGCATTAAGAGGTTTTTTAACAAAGGCTAACGTCGCTTTGCTGTTTCTGAATTCCTGAAACCTGTTGAGAAAAGCTTCCCTTGTATTTAAAAGTGTTGTTTTGAAATAGCAAATGTCAATATCAGAATTATTTTCTTGGCGATGTTTCAACAGGCTTGGAAAGTGAATCAAAGTTTCTCTTTCAAAATCTTGATCAAAAAGAGATAATTTGTTTTCGAATGAAATAACTTCTTCTAACATGGAAAAAATTGTGTTTCCTTTCCCCTGTAGTTTACGATTAAGCTGATTTAGATGAGACGTAATGTCTACCATGAAATAAAATTTTTGGATCCACTGATCGTTCGTTAGTTCTGGATAGTGAACACCCTTCTCAAGGAGAAATGCTTTAATTTCTGTTAATAAGGAAGCGAAACGTTTCAAAAGGTTTCCTCTTGATAACCAATGTACCTTGTTATGCAGCAGAAGATCTGCGTACTCTCCATTTCAACTAAAAATTCTTTAAATTGGCGATGATTAAGAGCTTTAGCTATAATGGAGTTGATAATGTTAATCACCAATTCCATAACTTTGCAAATTTCTTCTGGAAATGTCTGCGCACAAAGCGCTTCTTGATGAATGATGCAATGGTAAGTAAGTATCTCGTGATTAATTTTTTCTTTCAAAATAGCTACAAACCTGTTTCTTACGCCGGTCATACTTTTCATCCCGTCTGTTGAAACTGAGACAATTTTATCGAGTGGAATATGATGTTTTTCAATACAACTCAATTACAGCATTTGCTATATCCTCTCCACGTGTTTGACCTTTGAGTGGCAATAATCCTAAAAGTTTTTCTTTAGGACCTGTAGATGAAATAAATCGTATAAAAAGTGAAACTTGTGCTGTATCATTTATGTCTCAAGATTCATCAACTGCTATTGATAAAGCTGAAACCAATTTAAGATCTTCGACTTGCTGGTCGGTTATATTCGAAGACATTTTGACTGTTCCATCTTTCACTGTTTTAGCAGACAATGGTAACTCTTTAATTTTTTTTTAGAATATCTGCTTTGTTCTTAAAATCCCCAAATAGCTCTTCGGATGCATTTATAAAACAATTTTTTTATGTATTCACCATCTGTATATGGTTTTCCTCTCTTAGCAATCTCTTGACTAACCACAAAACTTGCAATATTAACATTGTTGGGAGATTGCATCCAGTAATTAAGTACAGAACTTGATTTTTCTTGACTCTTCTGAAGTTCCTAACTGCTTTCTTTCTTGCATCACCAACAGGATATTTAGTACTAAATGACACGTGTTTAGTTGTAAAGTGTCTCTCCAAATTTGATTTCTTATTATGCGCCAATTTTTCCTGACAAATAAGACAGGTCGGAAGGCCATTTAAGTTTTGAATAAAGGCAAAAGTCTCGGTCCATTCAACTTTAAATTCACGGTTTTCGTCTTCCATTTTTCTTTGCTTCTTCTTTGTAGCGATGTCAAACAGGGCACAGGCCTTTGTAGAGGATGCAGCCGGCTAGCACGTGAGGGCAGCGCTGGCAGGTCTGCAGGATGAGGGCTGCCTTCAGCAAGAGCAGGGGCTCCACTTTAGTCCGGTCCAAGTTCCAGAGGGAAGTGAAGATCTTAGGCAGATCACTGGTGTTTTTCAGAATTTGTTCAACGAAGGTGTCCCACTCGGCGCTCAGTTCCTCCTGAGGACAATTCTTATAAGCCAGAGAAACAGGTCCATTGTAAAAGTTAAAAAAAATCCAATTAGCTGATGCAGAAACTGCTGGCAGCTGATACCGGAGAGCTCCACAGCACAGCCCAGCACCCATAGGTAATCTCCATCCACCTTGATGGCGAACTTCAGTTTCCGCAGACGAATGAGAGTGGGAGGAGTGCCAGAGATGTCAGTTTACAGCGGACCACTCCAGCAATCTGGCCACAGAGCAACTCCTGTTGGTGAAGCAGGGTCTGAGAAGGATAGAAGTAACAAATGCCAGCTCTTGTTGGATCGCCTTCTTCCTTTACCTTTGAACCATCGTAAAGGAAAAAATAATTCCATCAGGAGGCTGACTTCCTCTCTGTTGAGGTGGCCACTTACTTTCAGGTCGCTCGCATTCTCTTTATTTGGATTTTCTTTTCCAGTTATGGCTTCTTCCTCCCCAGCAGTGACCGTTCCTCTGTGTCCCCGATCCAGTGAGTCCAGACGTGGAAGGTCTTAAGTGTTTTCAGTCACTTGCTTTGTTTTCATTCAACATGAAAGTGCCACTTCCCTCCTGGCAAGCCCTTCAAAGGTTCCATGGATGCCTCTGAGAACCCTGGGAGAGAATATAATAAAGCCAGAGAATTCTACCAGAAAAGCCAGCTCCACTAATCTGGCCCCGTGAGCATCAGCTCTCTGGCTCTCTGCAGAATGACCCCTCCAAAGAGCTCTCCAGGAAAGCGCAACAGGGGAGATGCATTACTGAAGGTGCTGTTCTGGGACGATTTCTAGCTTGTGTGTTTCAAAGCCATTTTGAAGACTCTTTTAAACTTCTTGAAGCTTCCCGTTCCAACATCAGTGCCTTAGCCCTATGGGCACGGCAGAAAGGCCCCAGGATCACACGCTGCCAGCACCTCCTGGCCCCTAAAGGTTCCCCAATATTGTAATAACTTTGTATGGTGCCAGGTGGGTACTGGAAATATTGAGGGGAACACTTTGAAAAGTATTTGATTGTCTAATTATGTACTGTGTACACTTGACACTAATACAAAATAATATGGAGTGTAAACTGTAATTGAGAAAATTTAAATTAAAAATATTTACAACTCAATAATAAGAAGACAAACAAAACTAATAAAAACTGGCAAAAGGCTTGAACATGCAATTCATTAAGAAGAAAATCTAAATGGCTGATAAGTATAAGAAAAAGTGCTTAATGTAATCAGGTCATACTAGTACATGTTAAAAAGACCATTGAGAGACCGCTACAAACCACTAAGGTGGTTAATTTAAAAAATGCTCCCAAACAATAAATATCTGTGAAGATGGGGGGCAACAGGCGCACTCACATTTCTGTCTACCCCTGACTAGACTGCAACACTGTTGAGGACACAGGACGTGCCTTACTCAGACAACTTAACAAAAGGAAGACAAGTGATCCAATTAAAACATGGGCAAAGGTCCTAACTGACACTTCTCCAATTAGTGTAGATCTTGAATGTGGCCTTGTTAATCCTCACCTGAGGATACATTTTCCATTGATTTTTAGTGACAGAGAGAGGGCGGGAGGCGGGGAGAGAGAGTGAGAGCGAAACATTAATGTGAGGGAGACACATCGATTAGTTGCCTCCCACAGGCGCCCTGGACTGGGATTAGGAATGAAACCTGCAACCCAGATTGGGAATTGAACCCTCCACCCATAGGTCTGTGGGGCAATACTCTAACCACTGAACTACACCATCCAGGGCTTAAATTTTATGTTTCAATTACAGTTTACATACAGTATAATTTTGCATTACTTTCAGCAGCTCTGCGAGAAGCAAGGGAGGAGTGCGGGAGGTTAGCTCAAGGTGAACAGGACACAGGTCTTCTGGGTTCCTCCTTCCTGCCACCTGTGCAGCTCCTATAGCTTCAAACTTGTTTAAGTAACTTCTTGTGTTTAAATGTATGTACTCCTTAAAAGATACCATAACTACAATGCATCCTGCGTTGGTGTAGACTAGGGGGATTCTGAAGGGCCATTAATGGATTCCTAGAAAGTAGTGTGCAGAACTGTGCACGGAAGGATCCAAATGCAAAAGTAAGTCAGGCTCACTTTGAACGAGGGAGAGGCACGTAGGGAGAGTGCTTAGAGAAGTGTGGGCACAGGGCAGCTGTGCGTCATGGGCCAGCTCTTTCAGGCTGAGGTGGCTCTGCTCTGCCTGTGTTTACGGGTTCAGAGCAGTGGTTCTCATGCTGAGTTCCAGCACAGCAATGTGGCCTAAAAGTGTTAGCACAGCTCCCTAATCCTGAAACTAAGTCACTCTCTCATCAAGAAAACCAAGGCCATTCATTCTTCCTACAATCACATTTTTAGCTTCGGGGATGCAGGCTAGAATCCCATCAGAATATTTAAAGAGTGTCCTTGCACAGCAGGTCAGATTTTACACTTTTGTTTGTACTTTCTCCTTTGGGGTCCAGAAACTCAGAGAAACCAAATGTGGGATTTGGTATGAGTGACAAATGCATCGCATCTTTAATTACTGCCTATCACAGGCGGCGAGACGAGATTGGAAATGAGCGTTATTCAGCTCAAGAGACTGGGGAAGTAGTCACCTGGGCATAATTAGGGGCACAGTTGCTATATAGACACATAACGTAGTGTAGGTCTCAACTGTTGCACACTTTCAACATCCCATTAATTTGCAAAGTGATGAGAGGAGACTGTCCTCGGTTTTTGAAGCTACTTTGTTCAGAAGTCCCCCCCAAATAGAAGAGGTTTAGCAGAGAATTTTAAGTGAATCTGTTTTGGGTTAGATTTCATCCAGCCTAAGCAGTTCTATTTGATTCCTCAGGTAAGTTAAATGCTTAATGAAAGTGGCGTTTGCTTGTGAGTTAAATCCCGCAATGGTAATGAATGCTGTTGGAATTATTTTTTCTTTTATAAATTGTTTTTATTTTTATTATTTTTAAATTTTTTTCTTTATTGATTAAGGGATTACATATGTGTCCTTATTGCCCCATTGCCCTCCCCACTCCCCCACTCATGCCCTCACCTCCCGGTGTCTGTGTTCATTGGTTAGGCTTATATGCATGCATACAAGTCATTTGGTTGATCTCTCCCCCTTTACCCCCACCTTCACCTACCTGCCCTCTGAGGTTTGATGGTCTGATTGATGCTTCTCTGTCTCTGGATCTGTTTTTGTTCACCAGTTTCTGTTGTTCATTATATTCCATAAATGAGTGAAATCATGTGATATTTATCTTTCTCTGACTGGCTTATTTCACTTAGCATAATGCTCTCCAGGTCCATCCATGCTGTTGCAAATAGTAAGAACCCCTTTTTTATTGCAGTGTAGTATTCCATTGTGTAGATGTACCACAGTTTTTAAAATTTTTAAGTAGGAAAGAGGGAAGTGGGGGATAAGGAGGAGGTCAAGTTGAATGAAAACATCACTAGATTTTCAGAACACTACACTAGCTATGTGTGATGGTCCCTTTTGTTTCTGCACCAACTGAACCACCGGTGGTGAGAAATAAGGAATCACAAGATGGTATGTGATTGACTTCTAAAAAGTCCCTAACTCTCACATCTGTAATTGTATTTTCTAAAGACTAAGCAACTTTAAGAAAACCACTATCATATTTAACAATAGTGATTAACAGGGAGGGACATGGGCTCAAACAGAGTTTTATTTCTAGTTTTCTTAATCATACAACATGAAAAAGTGTGTGATTACTATGCTTAGAGATTTGTTTAAAAGAACCCTGCTAAAAAGGTAAGAATTAATGAGTAGGCTCCATTTATGCTTTTTTGCTAAGGAGTCCTAAGATATTTCTTCCCCAGGAAAGAGGTGGGATTTACCTTTCCTGGAAACCATTTCCCAATGCTGCTCCAAAGAAGAACCTTATAATTTTGCTCCTGCTCTACTCGTGGCCCAGGGCAAACACTGAGGGCCAGGAGATGGAGGGGGAGCCTTAGTTTTAATGTACATTTGTTTTCTACTATTTATCAATTACCTGAATGATGATTCAGGTAACTGGGTGAAAATTATAATGCTCTTCTTTAAATAAAGAAGTTTTAAAATTGATTTTAGAGAGAAAGGGAGAGGGAGAGAGAGATAGAAATATCAATGATGAGAGAATCATTGATCGGCTGCCTCCTGCATGCCTGCAATGAGGATTGAGCCCAACTGGGAATTGAATCATGACCGCATGGTTCATAGGTCGACACTCAACCACTGAACCATGCTGGCCAGCCTACTTTTATATATTTTAATACTTTTCATTTTTTGAACAGAAACAGATCATGGCAGCTGTACATGTATTTGTATTTACATATATGAGTAGCTACCAATTCTGTGGAGTTAGAATGTTAAGAAAATCTCAGTCCTTACGACACTTTAGAACTGATGAGAACTTTGGAGAGCACTAGCTTTTCTTCTTTTTTCAAACTTAGAAATACAGTTGCAAGTCCACAGAAGGTATGTGGCTCACTTTGCTGTACTTTATTCTTTCTGGAGAATTTTGCAGTTCATTTGTTGAGCAGAAAGTGGGCCAGCTTACTTTTTAACTCCACTTGAAAATTTACATGGCACATGACTCACCCAGTGATGCAAGGAAGGGGCATGTTGGTGGGGCTGATCTTGGAGGCATTATTCCTCTAATCTAAAATCTACCTAATGTTTTTGCCCACAGATAGCCTCCACTTATGGTGAATAATCATAGATTCCCATATCTAGAGAGGAACAAATGCACTTAAAAAATCTTTATTGTTGAAAGTATTACATATGTCCCCTTTTTTCCCCATTGACAACTTCTTGTCTGCCCCCACCCCCTGCCTCTGGCCTTTACTACCTATTCTCTGTGTCCATGGGTTTGTATAAATGCATACAAGTTCTTTCGTTGATCTCTTCCCACACACCCATCCACCCCGCCTTCCCTCTGAGGTCGGTCAGTCGGTTCCATGCTCCTATCTATTTTGGATCTATTTTGTTCATCAGTTTATTTTGTTCATTAGATTCCACATATGAGCGAGATCCTGTGATACTTGTCTTTCTCTGACTGGCTTATTTCTCTTGGTGCAATACTCTGCAGGTCCCTCCATGTTGTCTCAAAGGGTAAGAGATCTTTCTTTTTACTGCTGCATAGTATTTCATGGTGTAAATGTACCATAGCCTTTTTATCCACTCATCTACTGATGGGCACTTGGGCTGTTTCCAGATCTTAGCTATTGTAAATTGTGCTGCTATGAACATAGGTATGCATACGGTCTTTCTGATTGGTGTTTTGAGTTTCTTAGGATATATTCCTAGAAGTGGAATCACTGGATCAAATGGCAGTTTTATATTTATTTTTTTGAGGAAACTCCATGTTGTTTTCCATAATGGCTGCACCGGTCTGCATTCTCACTAGCAGTGCACTGGTACTAGGGTTCCCTTTTCTCTACTTCCTCACCAGCATTTGTCATTTGTTGACTTGTTGATGGTAGCTATTCTGACAGGTGTGAGGTGATTACCTCATTGTCATTTTAATGTGCATCTCTCTGATGATCAGTGACTTTGAGCATTTTTTTCATATGTCTCTTGGCCATCTGTATGTCCATTTTGGAGAAGTGTCTATTTAGGACCTTTGCCCATTTTTTAATTGGATACTTTGTCTTCCTTTTGTTAAGTTGTATGAGTTCCTTATATCTTTTGGCTATTAACCTTTTATCAGATGTAGCAAATGCACTTATGAGCCAAAATAAGCATAGAGACTTGTATTTAGGATGTTGATTTTTCCTTTCTAATCAAACGAGGTACTTCCTGCCAACTGGTCATTTTCACAGGAGGGGGAATGTATTTCAGAAGGAGAATTAGATTTTCTCATGTTTCATTTGTCCCTCAGAAAGTTTTCCCCTTAATTATTTTAAAATTCATTGTTATTTCCTTCAAGTAAGACTATGAACTTTCTTTTCTATCCTCCTTTAGAATAGTGTGTGTGTACATAAAGGGAAATGTGATTGAAAAACTCACCCATTAATTTTATTTACATATTATTTAGAAAAATCATTCTGAGTCTACCCTTGAAAAAGTCTTGATATAGATATTTCAGGTCCCCCTAGGTAACAATTCTCATCTAATACTCTCCATATTACTCTGACCAGAACATTATAATTTTCACTCAATTACCTGAATAGTCTGTATGCCTGTAACCTCTCTGTGGCTTTCAGAATATGGGAAACAGAGGCCAGGAACATGGTGTGATCAGACCCTGGAGACCAGAGCTATTCCAGGCCTTACTTTCTCAGGGGGCCTTGAAATCTTCTATGTGATTCTTCTAGGTGGAAACACCGAGGGTAATATAATCTTGGTTTGGCATGATCTCCATTCACAGCACTGCTTAGGTTGAAATGAACCACGCATTCCTTTTGCCTGTTGCTCCAGTGTGTAGAACCGAGCTCAGCCCTAAGGGCCCTCTGCTGCAGAGCTGGTGCCTTCCTGCCTCCTCTTTCTCTCTTCTTGTGCTCATGTAAATACCTCCTTCAGTGGACAGGCTCCGGGCATTGGTCAAGTCTTGCTCTAGTAATTCTTTGAGATTTTGTGTCTGATCTACCTCCACTCCCTTTGTTTTCATGGTGTTTCACTGGGTGGACATTCTAGAGTAACCACGTATGTTTATCTCCCAAACCAGTACACTTTTTTTTTTTTTTTCCAAAGGAAGATCCTTTACTGAGACCTACTGAAAACATTTCAGTCCTTGACAAATTAACTGCAACTCGGTTGACAGGCTGATGACTGAGCTAGGTAAAAGCTCCACAGTGGCAAGAACACTCCCCACTGACGACGACATCAAAATAACTTCATGACTAACGCGAGTGCGCATGTACTCAGGGTCTCTGGCCCATCTTCTTCAGAGTTCGATTGAGCTCCTCAAATTTATGAATCTGCCGGATGAAAAAATCCCCATAGCGCCTGGCAACTTTGGTGTCTGCAATGTGGATCATGTCCTTATCGATGTAGAAGTCAACCTCAGAGGCTGACTGAAATTCGCCGTCTAGGGCAGAGATGCCGCTGGTCCACACTAGGTTCTTCATTTTGTGCTTGAAGACAAGAAGCTGGATGCGGAACTCCTGCTCTGTGAGGTCGAGGAAGCCGGCCAGCTTGGCCACAGGCATAGTGGTGTAGAGCTTGAGGAAGCTCCGAATGGTTGAGAGCTGGGCCTGCTGCTGCACTTCATCAGAAAACACCTTCAGCTGCTGCAAGAAGGGTTCCTTGTGGTAGTTGGGGTGCACATTGTCATAGTTGGGAACTACAGGAGACAGGAATTTGGGGCAGGAATAGCTGAAAAGCTCCTCGTAGACCTGTGGGTCACCCTTCTGCATGCGTAGCATCTTATCCCCGTATTTCTCCCGCAGCTGGAGGTGAATGCTCTCATTGATACGCATAGGGTACATGGTGAGGGCGATGGCCAGCAGCGCATGCATCTGCTCATTCTGCTTATTGATCATCTCATACTTGTATGTCGTCCTTTGGAACATGCTCTCGGTCCTCTGGATGTAAAGGAGGATGTTGGCAAAGACCCGGATGGCATCCTGGTAGCGACGCATCATCAGATATGCAAAACCAACATAATAGTACGTGGTGACCTGGCACTCGGGCACACGGGAGTACATGCTCTTCTTGTTCAGTTCGATATTCTCTAGCACCTTGATGGCCTGGTAGTAATCCCCCAGCAGGGAGTGCAGACGCAGAAGCCCCACCAGGCTGAAGTAGCCAAGCATCTTGTAGAGGGAGTGCCGTCCATACTCCCCGGCCACACTCTCGGGGTCACCTCCGCTTGTGTACACCTCCAACTGCCGGATGATGTTGGACTTGTCTACCAGGGAGTGAAGGACATTGAGGACACTGTGAACATTCCAGATTTTGGGATTGGAACGAAGGAAGTCAATCTCCTCCTCTGACTTCTTGGCGGTCTTACAGCAGTACTGGCTAAACGACTGAAACTGATAGATGAACTCATCAATGATATCCCAGAGCCACTGGTTGGGTAGTTCAAGGGGAGCAGGACCATCAGCATTAAGAATGTAGTTGAAGAGATTGCAGTAGTTATAATAGGATTCAGACCTCTGTTCCAAGGAAGGTCCCCCACTGACTTTAGCATATATGTGCCTGTAGTATAATTCTTTGTATAAAATCAGGAAGACAGCATCATTGCCAACCTGTGGAGCAATGGCTTCAGCCTCAGGCCAAGGTGTATTCTTGAAGAATCTTTCTGTCAGCTTCGTCCAGCTGTTCTCATAGATGTCCTGGATCTCATACACTTTCTGGTCAATGACGTCACTGGAGACACGACTTGCCTGTAGCTCATACACCTTCTGGTCGATCAAATCTGACACGGTTTTGTGGAAATATTGGATGAAGTTTTTGATCACTTCGGGGATCACCTGATAGGTCTGCTGTTCATACTGACGTTCATAAGCCAGATCCTGCTTTGGATCTCCTGTGTGCATGTCATAGTCGCCTGGGTAAGTATAGGGATCATAGGCGGCCTCAGACTCGTAATCATCAGTGGGGTAAGACATGACTGCAAGGCTCGCGAACACTGTGGGAGAGAGCGGCCAAACCAGTACACTTTTGAGAGTGCTAAAATGCTAACCCCAACGAATGCCAGGAAAGCTGTGTGACCTGGGATGCATGGTTACCTTATTGTTGAGCATTGTAAATTGTGTTTTGAATAAAATTCAATGAAAAACAGTTACTGACTAACATGAATATCCCCTGAAAAGAATCAGAATCTTAGAATGAAACTGAGTGAGGTAAATAAAGCTGCTTATCTGATCTCGACTCAAGATTATTTGAACTTTATAAAACATGATAAATATTTTCACTTGACTTTGTAAAAATAAAGGTTGATATGAGAAGAGCTTGAAGTAAAATTCTTCCACTTTTTATGCAATATTTGATTTAATTTCAATTCCTAGAAACCTCAAATGAATCTGGTTCATGCATCAAAGCACTGAGTTTAATTTATTGTGGCCTTAAACATACAGATATCTTATATGTGAATGAATATATCCTATATAATAAAAGCCTAATATGCTAAGTGTCCAGTCATCTGTTCAACCAATCAAAACATAACATGCTAATGATATGCTAAGGCTGCTCAACTGCTTGCTATGACATGCACTGACCACCAGGGGGCAGATGCTCCAACTGGTAGTTAGCTTGCTGCTGGAGTCCTGTGGATTAGGACTGAGCGAGATGGGCCAGACATGCCCTGGAGCTCTCCTGCAGTCCCTCCCCAGCTGGCTAATCTCCTGCATTCCTCCCTGGCCCCGATGGTGCACCAGTGGGGTCCCTTGGCCTGGCCTGCACCCTCTCATAATCTGGGACCCCTCAGGGGATGTCAGAGAGCCAGTTTCAGCCCCATCCTGCAGGCCAAGGGACCAGAATTCGTGCACCAGGTCTATAATACATATATAGTATATATATTCTGTTCCTTTAAGAGCTATCAAGGGACATCATATACCAATTTTTTGGCATGCTGTTAATATCAAATACTCAAAGTGTTAATGTCAAATTATTTAACTTGAAATCACAAAACCAGAGTATCTCACTATTTTTAAGCAAGGTCCTAATATCTTTTAATCTTGAACACCAGCAAGTTCTCAGACTCTAGCTACTTATTTTCCTTTCATTCCCTTTGTTTCTTTAATTTGAAACAAGTTTTTTCTTCACATGGTACTTAAACATGATATTCTTCAACTATGTATAAAGAATAAAATGAAAGAGTAAAGAAAGTGAATAATTATTAGGAGAACATTTTTGGCTTTAGAATGCTCTTGGGGGAAGCGATAAATTGGCTTTGTATATATGTTTTATTTTGTTTAACATCAAAATGTGTTTACAACAACGAACAGTGGATGAATAGATTCTGGATGGGGAAATAGAGGAGAGGAGTTGTCTAGAAGTTATATTTGCTAGCAAAAAGGGTCTGTAATTTTACTGGGACACTGAATATTGGTGACTCTTAGATGACAATTTCCTCTGACTAACTTTTCGTGTGGAGTGGTAGAGTCCCTGTCTTGGGGACGCCCTTGACACATGCCATGTGAAGCTTGGGTCTGGCAAGGTCCCTGGCAGGCAGGTGCTGGCATCCAGGGGCATGCAGTCCTGTTCCCTGCTGCTTCTATCTGCTGGAAAATGTTCTAGTGTATTAAGAGAGGCTACTGCTCATTCCAGCATTAGTAGTTTTAAAATGGCATGTTATATTTTAATGTTGGCGTGGTTCCACTTGGGATTAATATTCAGTTAGGTTATTGAAATTTTCTACCTCAATTTATTTATTGTCTGTCTTTTTCCAGGCAAAGGATATGAAGTGGGTAGGTTTCTATTATAAGAAGGACTTTTTCCGTTCTCTGTGACAACACCTGAAAGCAAACAGTTGGCTTTAAAAAGCATATAAACTGGAAAAAGGGTAAGTAAATTTCTTTATTCACACTGTATTTTCACTTTTGTGGGAGATTGCCACTCGTAATTTTAAGATCTCATTTTAGAAGTTTTATCTTTCAAACTGTGAATTTGTGTTAACTTATCCATGCAAATTTTAGTCTTGAGGCAGACTCACCCAAGGGACACACTTTTGCAAGAGAATTTAATGGTCAGCAGTGAATGAGCAATAGAGGAAACAGCAGGTTTATGGCTCTTCTTTTTTTTTTTTTTTTGTAAGGGAAAAAAATTAATGACCCCCATCAACCACCTCTTTCTTCCTTCTTTCCTCCCCTCTCTGCACCCTGCCTTCCCTTGGGATTGCAACTGTGTGATGGTTCGGTTTCCACACAAAGGAAGATTTATTACTTTAATGTCTTTGTGATTTAGTTGTATGTAATTTTTACTTGGGACACCAGGGAGTGCTTTCTCCCCTTCCCGTATATGTTGTGAAGCCCTTTGGAACAAAAAGAAATGAACATGCATAGGTGAACAAAGCAGCCTTCGTCATTTTCTTGAATCTTAGCTTTCTGAGTTAAACATTTGGCATTAGTGACAAAATAAGATCAAACATTCAGGACAAGAGATGTTGAATGTTAAGAATGCAGAAAACACACAGTCGAGGCATCTCACGTGTTTTACATTCTTCTCCATGAACTCTATACTCACTATGTCTGAAAGTGTTTACCAAGTGGAAACACACTTCCATAAAAGGGGAATTCCAGGTTTCCATGACTTCCCACCTTACTTAGATGTCGGAATGAATAATGTAGTTGTAACCTTGATTTATTTGATATTAAAAAAATACAAGGAGGGGTAAGAGTGGAGGCTGAGGTCGTTCAGCCACCCTTGGTTCTCATGGAAGGTCTCAGTCCTCGCCACTCATGTGGGAGGAGTGAGAAGTAAACTTGCATCTCATCTGTAGTTTATATTGGAAGTTTTGCAGTTATTGATTCTCTGTCAAAGATAGCAAACATTTTATGTGAAGGGGTAAATTGGCTTTATCTTCCATTATTCCACTTAAGTGAATATTGGCCCAGGTTGTTAATATCTACCTTTTACCTTATACTTTAACCAAGTCAACTGCATTCATTGTTGGGATAAGGGTGCATGATAACTCCAGATATATATCTTCCATCCAGTTTTGCAGCAGATGAATCTGAGACTCAAAATGAATACTGTAAGCAACTTCCTAAGATTAAGTTTCTCAATAACAAGTACCAGATCATTAAATTCAGATGTCAAGTCCTTTCCATTCTTCACTGACAAAGAAGCTTTAAGATGAGGCCTCTCAACACCGCAGTCTTTACCAAAAGATTAGGTTTTCGAAAGAGATGCAAAATGATTTAAGTCTCTTGGGACTTTCCTTTTGTATGTGCATATCAGTTAGGACTGTTTAGGTTTACAGATAACAGATAAACCAAGTCAAACTGGCTGATTTCATGCAGCTGCAAGTGCAGAGTAGGACACATTTCAGAGTTGGTCGAGCACTGTCTTCTGAGACTGTGCTTCATCTAAAAGATGTTTCCTTTGTTTTCTATCCTGTAACTCCAAACAGCACTCCTGAAAGTAATCCTAATTGACTGCATGTGTCAAATGACAGAGGCCAGGGGAAGGAAAGGTGCTGACCTAGTCACTCTCTGACATGGTGTAGAGTCAGCCTCCCCCAAACTCCATGGGCTTTGTGGAGCAAGGGAAGATGATGGAATAAAAATCTGTGTAGCATACTTCAGGAGAAACAAGGAAAAGTGGAAAGTGGACACAGCAAGAATGTGGCTATCTACAAGCCAATGAGAGGGTTCTCACTAAAATCTAACCCTGCCAGCACCTTGACCTTGAACTTCCAGCCTTTGGAACTGTGAGAAAATAAGTTTCTGTTGCTTAAACTGCGCTGTCTGTGGTATCCTATATAATAAAAGGCTAATATGCAAATCAACCAAATGGTGGAACGACCAGTTGTATGATGTTCACTGACCACCAGTGGGCAGACGCTTAACTCAGGAGCTGCCCCCTGGTGGTCAGTGCGCTCCCACAGGGGGAGCGCTGCTCAGCCAGAAGCCGGGATCATGGCTGGTGAGAGCAGCAGTGGTGGTGGAGCCCCTCTCACCTTCATGGCAGTGCTAAGGACCCATGTCTGACATCCCCTGAGGCGTCCCAGACTGTGAGAGGGCATAGGCCAGGTTAAGAACCTCCCTTACCCCCCCAGTGCACGAATATCATGCACCGGGCCTCTAGTTATGTTATGAAAATTCTAGCCAACCAATACACCACTGGAGCAGACCACAATTATACTCTCTTGCATAGATGGGAACAGAGGGCCATGTTACCCTGAGCTCCTCATAGGGGGCATTTTCCAGGAGATTGGGGCTACTCTGTGGGAGATAACTCCTTCCTGAGTTTTAGATCATGTACTCCTATTCCTAACAACTATTTTGTTTTTGTTTTTTAATGATGATTAGCCTAATGTATATTAAAGACTGTTAGCCAGACACATTTTGTTTATGCAGCTGTTCCTTGAAGTTGTCCCATTTTGCATATCCCTATACTTGTGTGTGTTCATTACAATATTCATGGTCAATAATGGTCAATTGAGTGAGTCACATCTGACCCATGGAGTGGCTTCTGGGTTCATAGATGAGTGAGAAACTCCAGAACCATCAGGCCTGACTGTCCTTGGATAGTGAAGATACTTTCTAGTGACAGGTGTCCCTCTGAACTCATGCCACAGCAGGGGACATGCCTGGCCCAGCTCCTGGGAAAGGTTTGCACTTGGCCTGGATTTTCCCTTGAGCTTTTCATCCTGGGACTGCACATCTGACACTTATCAGTAGCTCAGGAACTTCTGGATGGTGAGTTATGTCTAATTTCTGACTTTCCTGCTCGTCACCAGTAACCATGGCCAGCGTGCTTCTGGTACAAAGTGGTCAGAAACTTAATACAGAGCTTGAGCATGTGGTTAACTCCATCTTTCTAAAGAACACTTTTCATATCAGAAAGGACTAAGGCTGTGATGTGAACACATGGACACCTAGTTGAACCCATTCAGAGCACAGCAGAGGCTATTTATTCCACTTAGAGAATTTTATAAAACTAAGCCTGGTAAAATGGGCATTTAAAAAAAATCTTCCAGGTTTTTTTTGATAGAAAGGCTTTCCTGAGCTAAAGCATCTTCTTCTAGTCTAACCAGCTTGTTTATAGAGAAATGTCTTCATAGAGTCAGGGTCCATTCCATTGTATGTAGTTTACAGCCAGGAAGGGAAGTTAACTCCCCGCCCTGTACACCTTCCTCCCTACCTACTCTGGCCTAAATGATTTTTCCTTTAAGAGTAATTTCAGTGTTTTATGATATTGGACACATCTTATTCATTTGACAAGCTCTGACTGTAAACTCAAATGCATAATATAAAAATAGGAAACACAGAGACGCGAATGCACGAGTTGGCTAGTGATCGTTTATATGACCTGCAGTCTGAGAGGTAAAAACATGTTGGCCAGAGGGCAACAGGAGGGATTCTTGTGGTGCTAGAAGGGCTCTGTGTTTCGACTGTGGTGGTGGATACACAAAGTGACTAAATTGCATAGAAGTACACACACGTACAAGTAAAGCTGGGGAAATCTGAATAAAAAAGGTGGATTGTACAACTGTTGATACCCAGGTGGTGATATCATACTATAGTTTTGAAAAATATTATCATTGGGGAAAATTGGATCAAGGGTACATGGGCCCTCTCCCTATTATTTCTTAAGACTGCATGCACATCTACAGTTATGCCAATAAAATTTTGTTTAAAAAAAAGTTAGCCTTATCTCATAAATATACTTCCCAAATCTCTGAATGTTAGCAAAGCAATGGAGGGAAATATCATCTGATAAAACACAGAAGTGAAAATAGTGCTCTTGATTATTATAACTGTGGATAATGTTTTCCAGACTGTTCCACCGATGGGCATAAAAATTGATTAGCACACTCTGTTTAGGCTGAAAGATGGTATGTCATGGAAGTCCTGGGACAGGCAATGAAGACATTTGAACGTTTAGAACTATGCCACTGAGACCATTTTATTTTTTCTTTGATTATTAACATAATGCTATTTATAGAAAATTGGGGAAATAGAATAAGGCACAAAGAAGGGGAAAACACCCCAAGGCTCAGAGACAACTATGGTTAACATTTTATTATATTTCCACCAATATTTGCTCTATTCAAATATACACTTACATACAAGTATTTCCTCATTTCTAGGCGATGCTTACAAACAACATTCACAAAGTCTTATAAAGGACATTCGAAATGTGATTGTACAAATATAATATATACACAATTGCATAGGTTCACAGAAGAGTGCAATCTCTCTCAACTTTCCTGATGTTTTAGGTAAAAGTTGATACTTATTGTTTTAAAGTTCAGCAATGTCAAACTTTTCTTACATGTTTGTTAGTCATTTGTAGTTCCTCTTTTGTGAACCACTCACTTACATACTTTGTCTATTTACTGGAACAGGGGTCAAATCATGCAACACTAATGCTACTTGTCACGAATATAAAGCTATTTATGGTTTTCTTTAGGGAGAGCTTTAGTACTTTGTAGTAGCTTAAATACGTAAGACATATTGGGGCATTCCTAATTCTTTTTGTAATGCTTAATTCTCAACTGTATTACTGCTGTATTTCCATACTGAAATAAAAATATAGTGCAATGGAGGTAAAGTCTGATTTGAAGCCCAAAATATTGGAGTAAGGGGGCAGGAATGTATATAATGTTATCCAAAGCCATACTGGAAGCCAGGCTAATCTGAGGGAAAATGTTGAAAAGAACAGAAGTGATCTTTTAAATCCCCCAGTGTCACCTTCCTGTATCCTACTTAGTCCTAACCCTCTGGGGTCCTCATTCTCTGTTCCCTTACTTCCCACTTTGGGAGTATGTTCTTTGAAACTGCGTTTTCACTAAGATGAGGAATTTTTGTGGAGCATTACTCTTTTTTGTGTGGAGATTTTACATGTAAGTAGAGTCAAATCCTTAAGATAAATGGTTAGAAACACAATGTGAACTTTTAGACACCAGCCAGGAAATGAAACGGGGTTTTGAGGTCATCCTACTGCCCTTGAGTCAACTGTGCAGTCTTGTCACTTTTTAAAGTGATTTTAAAAAAGAATGGTTGGAACCAAGTCAGGAATAATGACCTGAGAATAAAAACATGGTTCCATACATTAAAACCTTAAATATGAACCCATGAGTGCCACTCTTTGTCATATGAAATACCAGGAAAAAGAATATTCTTAACCATATTTATCTGTGCCTAAATCATGTCTCTATTTCTTGGACCAAAAATAAATTAAACAAATGTTTGTTTGTTTTATTCAATATAAATAGAGACATTTTGAAAAGTGTGGTTTTAACTCTGTATTAATGAAATTTTATTGTGCACTTGTTATTGCTTTTAGGCATCAGTATCAAAAGCCACTTAAGTATTTTCCCTCGGTGCATTCAGAAAGTAGAATGAATGAACTTCTTTCACCAGGTGGAAGGAATAGCAGAAATATGTATGACTCCTAAAAAGATGATATTTCTATATCCTTTGATTTTACCCTTTAAGTAAAATGATGAGAAAACAATGCCTTTGGCTTCCTGGTTTCTTCCTAAATGCCCTTCAAGTCTGCACTGATGTTTTCCTTTCTCTGTAGAGCCTTTCCAGCCCACTTGATGCTAAAGAGGCTTATAGCCTCTCCAGGTATCACCCAACACTCTGGCTTTCTGGATGGCCACCTGCAGGAAATGTTGTGTTGTGGTTTGGGGTTTACTTGTCCATCTGTCTGGGTGCTGTCTCCCATTATCTTAGGGGCTGTGCATTCTTCACTGCATATCCCTGGAGTTCTGAGATCTCCTGGCATATACAGGGGACAAAATAAATATTTCATCAGCAAATCAGTGAGTGAAGGAAGTGCCCACCTTCCTCTCCAGTATTGGTCTATGGCCACAGGGACTAGAACCCAAGCCAAACCATACTCGGCTTGGCTGGGTAAAAAGTTGACAAAGCTAGATCTTGGGCTGGTGGACCACAGTTCACTCTCATGATGGTGTCCTGTCATCTTTCTCACCAAGAACACTGTCCTGCTTTCTCATCTGATAGAAATTGTAAGAAAAAAAACTATTTTAGTAGAGAAATATTTTGTTTTGTTTTTAATCTAGAAGAACAAATTCTAGAGTATGTCACAAAAAGCTTGGCACTGGAAGAACTCTAAGTCCATTTGGCTTACTAAACACCACATATTCATCAGAGTGTGTGTTAGATGTTGATGTTTCTTAATTTTTTATCTTTGCTTACAGAAATAGAATAATTTTTTAAAATTTAATTTTATTGTTAACAATATTACAGATATCTCCCAACTTCTCCTCCCCTTTACCCTCCTCCTCCCAGTCCCTGCCCCTTCACACACTTTGTCTGCGTCCATTGGTTATGAATATATGTATATGAGTTCTTTGATTGTTGTTGTTTTTAGTTACATCATCATTCTTACTTTTTTAGAGGACCTTTCCCTACTTCAAAGAGATAACATGCTTCCTGTAACAATATCAAACTCACTCTTCCAGGTAAAATCTAGCATATTTGTAGTGATACTTGAAGTGTCCTTGTGGCGATTGAAAAAGATTTCCAATAGTGAATTTTAAGCCAATAATATAAATGTACAATTGGTTATTCTTCTTCATTGTTCAAGCCATATTCTTTCTGACTCCTCAGTAGCTACAGAGATTTTCCTGTAATATCTGAATGATATTGAACAACTACCTTTTGATAGGAGAGGTATGCAGATGATATTTTTTCCTGATTAATGATGTAAGGGGACAGGTGGAATCAATATCCATAGCATATATGTTTAGCCTATGAAGCAGAGGTGATTTTTTTCTCTTACTCATTTAAAGACCATGAAGACTGTAAAAATGAAGTTGATCTTCTTTCTGGACAGCATTGAAAGGTGATGAATCCACTGGCTTTGCCTTAGAAATAGAGGTGGGAGGCTATCTCATAGCCATGCTAGAGAACATTCCAGCATTTAACAATTAATTGATTGTTAATTAATTCAACTAATTGAATTAATTTAATTGTTAATTAAATTGTTAATTTAAGAGCTGAGTCTCAATTGTCTTTACATTTTGCATCAAATTTATTCCAGAAAGTTAAGGACATGTTGGATTATGTAGATCAGTGTAAAACTGTAGAGACATTTCTGGGCTCTTCACGCCTTCCTGTGGATCTTTGTTTCCTTGGGGTCTAATTTAGTTCAGCCTAATCTACTTTTAGAGCAAATCTAATGGTGATGAATTCTATCTGCTTTTGTTTGTTTGAAAATATCTTGTTTTGCAAACTATTTTACGTTTGAAAGACATTTTCACTGCACATAGAATTCCAGGTTGACACTTTTTTTTCTTTCATACTTTATGTTGTTGTCCACTGACTTCTGGCCTCTGTTTTTCTCTAATGAGAAGTCTGTCACCAGTCATACTATTGTTTCCTTATAGGAAGCAATATGTCTCTGTTCTCTGGTTGATTTTAAGATTGTCCTTTAATCTTCAGCACTATCCTATGTATGTAAGACTGCATGTATGATAAACTTTATGATATTGTTCCATAGGCCCCTAAGACTCTCTTTTTTAAATTACAATTTTTATCTTTATTGTTGAAAGTATTACAGATGTCCCCCTTTTTTTCTCCATTGACCCCCTCCACCTTGTTCTGCCCCCTCTCAAGGCTTTTACCGCACTATTGTCTGTGTCCATGGGCTATGCATATATCCTAACCCTAAGACTCTTTAAAAAAATATTTATCTTATTTTCAGAATGAATAATTTCTATTGATTTGTCTTTAAGTTTGCTTTTCTTCAATAGCATCCAGTCTGTTGTTTAGGCCATCAGTGAAAAAGTTTGCACTTTTCAGTTCTAGAATTTGCACTTTTATAGTTTCCACTTCTCTGTTGAGATTCTCCAATTGCTCATTTATTGTAATAACATTTTCCTTTAAATTTGAGCATCCTTATAACAGTTGTTTTAAAGTCCTTCTTTCTAGTCATTTCAGGGGTCTGTTTGTACTACGGTTTTCTTTCTTAGAATCAGATTTTCCTGTTCTTTTCAGGTCTAGAAACTTTGCATTGGGTGACAGAAATTGTGGCTAGCACATTGTAGGGAGTCTGAATGATGTTTTACACTTATATTATTTTTATCTAATAATCATGTTCCACCTCTTGAGGTCACTATAATTGTTCCAGTTTATAGATGAGCAAACTGAGCCTCATGTTTCACAAAGGACCTTCCCAATATTACACAGCTAATATGTGGTGAAGCTGCCACTCAAAGTGAGAATTTCTGCTAGATTTGCTCAATTAGAGGTGTTTTGGCCAGGCCATTCTTGATTACACCTGCCAAACTTTCACTGTGCCAAGATTCTGCTTTCCCTGAGAGGGGACTGAGGCCTGTGTGGCCCTCTGCTGTTCAGTGGGTTCAGGCAGGACACAGACCTCATTCCCACTGTTTCTGAAAACAACTTGGAGCACAATTAGCCTTGTCAAACCTTTCACTCCTCTGCCGTATATGGTTGCCAGCTTTCCAGGGCAGCTCAATAATCCCCAGGGTCTTGCTGCAGGGGCAGCGATTAACGGAGGTGTTTACATGTCTGAAAATGTACCAGGCTATAAATAGAAGCTATTTTCCCAGCATCCTGTGATACTGGGTTTATTCTTTTCTTTTTCTTTTTCTTCCCCATTTGTCAGCTTTCATAAAGAAGAAAAGGAGCAAAGGGGAAAAAAATAACCCACCCACCAAACAATTTCAGATTGACAGAAAGAGCATTCACTTAGCTTCCCAGAAAATCGATGGCAAAGCTTCTGGCCCACAGAAAAAGGAAACGGCAAAGAATCACACAGCTTTTCCGAGAAACAAAGTGAGAAATGAATGCAGTAATGTTAGGAAGCAAGTCCCCCTGCATCAGAGATGGGTGCCTCTGAGAGTTCTGAGCTGCTTCTGATAGATTCTGGAACCAGCTTGCAACACACTTTCTTGGCTCCTAGATTAGCTCTATTCCTTGGAGTCTTAGAGTCTCAGTGGTGGATAATGGCTTTGTGTGTGCCCGGGATCTGGGAATGGAAAACATTGTGGGGTTTCCTCTCTCCTTTCTCAGCAGGTTTTGCATGGAGGTCATCTTCTTAGGGGAACTGAAATTTATTCCATGGTGGGGAGCAATGTGTCAGGGACCACAGGGGCTATGGACCCCAAACAATGCGGGGGTGAGAGTGGGCAGAACACTCTAATTACCGATAACCACTAACTCACATTTCCTACAGCCCTGGGCCAAGTGTTAAGATAAAAACTCATCATGCATTATGCCCTTTGTCCTGACAACAAGCCCAAGGAGAAACTAGTATTTTATACAAAAAGAAATTGAGGTAAAGGGATTGCACAACTTACCTAATGTCACACTCTAGTAAGTGGCATAGCCAGGTTTCAAACATAGATAATTTACAGTCCATGTTTAACTGCCGCACAATGTCGCCTTTCATTTCTCATCCTCAGGGCTGACCTTCTCCATAGGGACATTGGAAAAAGCCAGGAATAAGAAAACCTATGGTGAGATCTCTAGAGAATGTACTAATATAAAGATTCTCAGCAATTTCCAAAATATAGAACAACATAAAGGCATCATTACTTATAAAAGTACCAAGGCCTGAGAATCCAGAATAAAATAAATACTGATTAAAAAGTAATTTGTGAATATACCTAAAGTGTCTTTCTGTTCTCAGAATCGCTCCCTCTATCCCACCAAACAGTTAGGAGGCTGCTGAGGGGTTAGAAGAACAAAAATAAATGAGTAGAGAGAAATTGGACTCTGACTGCCAAACAAAGCTACCCATATTGGTTGGGCTTAGGAGCCTTCTTCCCTCTCACTAAGATTGCACATTTGAAGGGGATGCCTAGTAGCAGGAGAGGGTCTTTATCTGAGTTTCTCGTGGTTGTCATTGAGTTGTTCCTGGCCAAGCCCACATGATGTAGTTGAAGCAGGAAATTCTGTTTCCTCAGCACCATGCATAGGCATGGAGATTGCTCTCTGGCGTTCTCTAGGCCATAATAGTTCAGGCACCTTCAATTCTCCCATCTGCTTCCACCACATCTATACATGGTACCTGACCAGAGGGTCTGCCCCTTCTCAGGTTGCTGGGTGGGAGCAGAATGCAAATCTCAAAGCACTCCAGAAACTTCTACCACTGCTCCCTCCCTTCATCCCCAAATGTTGGGGCCAGTTTTCTTCAAGCAGCACATACTTTCAAAACTCATGCCTGAGTGAAGGGTGAGGGAGGGTCTTTTATGTGTTTCCCAATTGCCTTAGAAGCACAAAGTTATTATTGACTCATCTTAGACCAGGAAGGCTAAACTTAGAACACAAAGGGGAGGGAAAAACACCTTAAATGTATGCCCATGCAGGGAAAAACAAATGTAAATTAGTATCTCATTCAATTCCTTGTCACAAATGTTTGCACACTATCCAAGTTTTCCATCAACCAAGAAGAATATATCAGATTAAGATAAAGCCTTATACCACCACTAGGCTCCAATTCTAATTGCTTCTGTGTGTTTCCACTGCCTACTGTCTCTATTTGCTCTGACCACACAATGGTCTTCCAGCTTGCTATCTTGCTTTCTCAAATCATCTTTTATTCTGTGGCTGGGGGGAGTTTTTAAATAATGCAAATATGATTCCCTTACTTCCAGTTAAAGGATTTCAATGTCTCCTCCTTGTCTACAGGATCAAGTCCTGATTCCTTTGCCTTCTCTTTGGACCTTGACATGCTGGCCTACTTAAGGCCCCCATTGCCATGATTGGCATCTAATGTTCTACCCATAGCCCCAACTTAGAGTCCCCTCATCATAATTTTGTGTCTTTACAAAAGTTCCTCCTTTGTGTCTTTCCCCTTTATGTTCAATGAGTGAATACTTGCTCAACCTTCAAAACCCAGCTGAGCCTCGGCTCCTCCAAGAAGCATTTCCTTACTTTCTCAGAGGCAGTTTATTTTTCCTCTTTTGTGGAGATGCTGAAATTTGGCCTAATATTTTTCATGGCATTTACTACACTACATTGCATAATGTATGTACACCTATGCTTCTATTACTGTGAATTCTGTGAGGGCAGAAATCATTTCTTCATTCATATTTATTTCCCTGGTGCCTGGCACAAGTCTGTAAATATCTAAATTCTCCATAGTTGTGTGTGGCTCTCTGAAGAGGAGGGCGGAGGACAAGGGAGGGTCAGGGCCTTTCTGCCCAGAGCTGGACAAACAGAAAGGATGAGAGGAAAGGGACCATCTCTCTCATCCCAAGAAAAAAAATAGAAAGAATAAGAATGACAGGACCATCTTTTACACCCTATGACTTCATTTGAAAAGAAAATTGTCCTTTAAGTTCTTCATGCATAAAGGCAAAAGGAAAGAGCAATGTTTTTCATCTTTGACTGATTCTAGTGGAAGATTGAAGTGGCAGTCAGAAAAGAAACTGTTTTGGGAAAGTAGAAAATAATACAAGTTAGCAGACCTTGAGCATTAGGCTATATGTTAGTTATGGACTATGAGCTCTTGAGCCATTATCTCACTCAATATTGTTCCCTAACAATAGTTATCACTTCTTACCATCATCACCATCATCATCATTATTAATGTGGTCAATGGTCCAAGTTGCTTGATCACTATAATAGGTACCATATTCAATAAATTCTCTATAGACAAAAATGAAAATATGACAAGAAAAATCTCCAAAATGAAGTGCTGAGAGAAAAGGCTGTCTGATTATTGCATGAAAAGCAAAGCATTCTAGAAAAATACAAAAGAAGAGAATGATGGCATATCCAGTATTATCCAGTTAAGTCTAATGCCATCATTCAGCAATAGTCACTGTCACTGCATGTCTACACTTTACAAGATGCTGTGAGTGGAAGCAAAAGGTTGTCCTTGACTGCCAAGAACTGATAATCCAGTTGTAATCAATCAGTGTGTGCTGTAAGTACCTAGTTAGATGCATTCTGAACACTAAAGGAAAAAGTGGTTGGTTTTTGTGAAGTGTGCTAAGCTGTGAGCTAGTTCTTGGAGGTGGGAAAGATTGTGATGACAGAGAAAACTGGGGAAGCATTCTAGACCTGAAGAAAGCAAAGTGGGGAGAAATTGTGAAGTGAGTGCACTAATTTGACTGGAACAAAAGATTGAGATACATATTATGTGCAAATAATATAGGACCTAAAATACTAAACTTAGACTTCAATAACTATTGAAGGTGACATACTTAAACTCATATTTTTAAAGAATTGGTATTGCCCCCCTCCCCCCAGTGTGGCTCAGTGGTTGAGCATTGACCTATGAACCAAGAGAACCCAGTAGGGGGCATGCGGGAAGCAGCTGATCTATGATTCTCTCTCATCATTGTTGTTTCTACCTCTCTTTTCCTCTCTGAAATCAAACAAATATATATGCTGTATGTATGTGCGTGTGTGTATATATATATATATATATATATATATATATATATATATATATATAATTGGTATCAACCAATAGGACCCCCTTGGGAATGAGGCCATTTGGGGGACAGGCACAGTGATGGTATCAGCATAGTGTCAATCAGGAATCTAGGTGATACAATAAGAATAGCAGGCATGGAATCTATGAGCTTCTCTTCAGGGAGAGCTCTCCTCTCCTCCAGCAGTGCGACAGTGAACAAGGCCTCCAATTTCTCCAGGCTTTGATTTTTAATCTGTAACAGTAGGATATTGAACTAGAGCTTTAGCTGTACCTATGGATCTTCCAATCTAGAAGTCCATATTTTTGTAATTCTAAAGGTAAATGTACTCGAGGACAAAGATAAAGGCAGAATCAATGGTGATTTGGAGCTATTGAAACTGATTGAATGAGAAGATGGAGATTATCTGTGACAAAAGCAGAGGACTTCTTTAAGGGTCTAATATGTAATTATTCTAAAGCAATGCAGTTTTAGAAGATCCAATAAAGAGTATTGAAATGACAGACTTTAGGCTGGCTTCATTTTCAAAGCCTTCTTGGAGGCGGATCTTTAAATTTGGCAAGAAGGGAGTAAGAGAATTGGTTGGTGAAATGATGAAAAATGAAGCAAAACCAAGGTCTCATACCTCTGCATTAGTAACTCATTATGTTTTCACCTGTCCATTTGTTTCCGGGGAAACAATGAGGATGGCACAATACTATAGAAAATAATGAAGAAAAAAATACTGAAGAAAAAACTAAAAATAATGAAGAAGGGTTGCCACTGAGGCTGAGGACAGGGGAATTGCTGCAATAATTAATGAAGGAGATGGCAAGAACCTGACTAAGAAGGCAGAGAAGGAAGCAGGCACAAGAGCCACAGATTACTGCATCTGGGTCAGAAGCCACATGCTCACGCTGTAGTTGCTCAGTGGTGGTTAATGCTGGGTGTAGTGTAGATGTTCAGTTGAAGCTGATGATGTTCAGAAGTCACAGAGCTCTCAGCCCCCTTTGTTGTACACTAGAGTAATAACCAATGCTGAGACAGTGCTTCGTGGCTAGTGTGGTCATTGCCATATAAATAATGGAGTGGCACCAGCCCAGGTACCACCGCACATGGCACTTAATGTACTGCCAATCTCTCCCTGTCCCCAGGTACTTCTAGCCACCTCCATAATTGATGGAATACCTGAGCACTTGGGTTTCTTTTGTTTGGGATGCTTGCCTAAATCACCTTACCTAGGTATTGTTGAAAAAAGTAAGAGAAAAAAATTAACTTGATTCCCTGAGTTGAGTTATGCAAGAGGCATTTTGTCTCCATTTACATAATACAAATGATCCTCTATGCTTTCCCTAAAAGTTGCTGCAAAATACTTTGGCAATACTAGACGAAAGTGCTGGGGAATGATCACTCACCTTCTAATCTTCAAGGATCTGAGAACTCTTTTTCTGCTATTGGCTAACTAAGCTCCCCTGAATGTTGAGAAAGTAAGGGGAAAACTACACAGCTATTTCAATTTTTCTGAATGATAAAAAGTTCCATTCATGAGCTAGATGATAAAAACATTTCACAATAGGAATGTGAGGTGAGCAAAGAATCTGGAACCTCAGGAATGAGACAGTAAAAAAAGTTTCCTGGTTCTTGTCTCTAAATCTTCAGGGAAGCTTCTCCATTTACCTACAGAAAGAGCCTGAGCAGCGCATGACCACCAGCAGCTAGGCTTGACCAGAGGTTGTGAGAGCTCTCCTCCCACAGCAAGAGTCCCACATTTCCAGTCAGGGTTGCTGCGTTTACTGAGGGTGGGTCACCAATTTTATAGCTACCACCTGTGTTTAGACTGGAATGCTTTCACTCAGGACTGAGATTTCTAGCAGTTGCAAGCAACCATGCAATCTTAGTAACTGTCTTCATGTTTCCTTCTAATAATTCTTGTAATTGAAAAGCCCTAGATTGATCTTAAATTTTAAAATAATAGAAGGGAGCATGAACAGAATACAAGAGGACAAGCTCACAGAAGAAATGAAAGTTTATAAAAACACTTGGAACTGAAATAAGCAAAAAAATTGAAATGAAAGCAACAATAAAGTACGTTGTGGCTAATGGGCACTCTCATATGTAGCTGGTCAGAGTTAATATTAATAAAAAGTTTCTGGGAAGCAAACTGATATTAAGAATCAAAAGTCTATAAAATATTGACATCCCTAGACTTCACAGTTCCATTTTAAAGATTTTATACTAAACAAATTTGTTAGATCATTATATTCTGTTTTGAATAAGAGAAAGTTAAAGAAAACACACACCAATGGTTCCCATCCAATAGAAGCCTATTTTTGTTGTATAATATAAAATTTCGAGGTAAGGGGCCAAGGGCTTCGTTGGTGGCCCCATGATGGCATTAGGACCCAATCTTCTTTCTGCTTTCCAGGCCACTCTGCTTAGTGGGTGGTTTTCAGGTCTTGGTCCAAGGTGGCTGCGTATCTCCACTCATTGTGTCTGTTTCCTTGGCCAGAAGACAGGCGTAGACAAAGCAAATGCATTAGACCCTGGGAACGATGGGAGCCACATCAGAAGTGTCACTCAGAACCTTCTGTTCACACTGTATGCATCAGACTTTGTCATATTAGTCAGGGATATTTTCACATGAACAAAATTAGAGTCATATTAGCAAGGAAGAAGAGGAAATAGATGTCAGGTAGGCAAGTGATAGTATCTTTGACAATAGTTTCTGAAGATTGCAAGTAAATTTTTTGTATACATTATATATATGTGAGCATACCTTGGAGATATTGCAGGTTCCGTTCCAGACCACTGCAATGAAGTGAGTATCATGATAAAGAAAGTTAAAATCTTTTTTGCTGGTAGAGAGTTTTTCCTTCAGGCTGTAAAAAAAAAGCAACACTTGTGAATCACAATAAAAGCAAAGTGCAATAAAACAAGTATGTTTCTAATGTATATAGCTTATATCATAGATAGACAGACAAGAAGATAAAATGGAAAATAAGCAAAAGATTCCAAAATTAAGAGTTTGGAGAAATGGTAATAATGCAAACAAAGGAATACTATGTAATCAATAAACATCAGGCCAGGGAAGGATATTTCAAATCTGGCAAAACTATATAAGGTATTGCTAAGTGAAACTAGACTTCACATAATATGTATGGAAAGACACCATTAGGGAGAGAAAAATTGATGTGCATATGAGCACAGAAAAATAACCATAAAGACGTACCAAAATGTGAATGGTAATTATAATTCTGGGGAGTGGAATTATGAGTATCAGATGATCATAAAAATATCTTTGTGTTTTTATGAGTTTTCCAAGGTTTCTGCAATGAATAGATACTAATTTTGTAATCTAAAAATAGAAAGCTGTGAAAAAAATAAAGGGTTGAGTTTAACTTTCCTGATGGAGTCCTAAGGAAATGAGTCGTGTTGTGGAATCGGGCCAAAGCAACAGAAAGCTGGTGTCTGGATTAGGAGAGTTTATATTCAAGAAGTTCAGGACTTACTTGTGGTAAGCAATCACTTGGCCTCCTGCCTGATGTTCTCAACCATCACGTTTACTTTCAGGGCAGGTAAACAGATGAAAAGCAATATGCTCTGATCTGTTTTTCATTTAGTGTTACTTTCATATTTCATGGAAAGTTTAGTTTTCTCAATTTTTAAAACATGGTTAAGACACAAGGTGCTACAAAATAAACAGAAAAACAGGATTAAAAACATAGAATGCTACCATGCGTTCATCTTAACTCTCATTGTTAACTTTTCATTTGAAATCTTTTTCTTTGTAATTGTAATTGAAACTGCAAAAATGTTACATTTCCTGGGGCAAAATCCTCTTTATTAAAATGAGTGAGCTCTTTATCCCTGTGCAGAGAAGACAGCTTGAGTGTGCTGTAAGAGGATCTATATTTATGTTATGTACACTTCTATATTTATATGACTCACATCCTAATAAGGGTGTCCTATAGCTCCATGACCAGCTGGAACCCTTCTGTTGGCATCGTTTAAAGTGCTACTGACGTCACGTTGAAAGGGACCACCTTACAGGGGTCGAACAGGTGCTGCTGAATCTGTGCTCACTCACTGTCAGATGCAGCCCTCCCAGTGAGCAAAACAAGGGTTCCTGAGAGCCTCGGCCAGCTTATCCCGGTAAATAGAAGAGCAGGTTGAAAACTCATCCTAGGGAACCCCAGTTCTCAGCCTTATTTTTTTCAATGTAAAATTTATCTGTTTCATAGGCTAGGAAACAAAATAAAAGGGTGAAGCTTTTCTAGTACATGCCTATAAGCCATGTTGAGCTATATCTCGTGTTCATTTATTTTTCTGTTATAGCATAAATTTCCCATCATACTCCTGGGACAGAAAAGAGAAAGTGCCGTATGACACATGGAAAGACAAGAGGGTTGGTCAAGGTTCAAAAGGACACAACCCTTTGTATGTAGGCAGCCTTTTATTAGCTGAGAGAAGCATGAAATAGAGTCAGAAAAATCTTACTTTAGGTGTGGCAGGGGATAGATGACTAGTTTTGGAGTTCAAGACATATTTATTCATCCAATAAATAGTTATTAGATGTCAAGCACAGTTCTAGGATTTGGGGATACAAAGCAGATAAAGCCACCTCCCCCGACCCCCAATTTGTGGGGCCAGAATATAATAGGGAGAAACATAAACAAAATTATTTCAAGTTTTAACAAGTATGACCCAGAAGAGAAAAGCATGGGGATAGAGCAAAGGAGTTCTGGGACTGTGTGGTGGGTGTGGTGACTTTAGGCAGGACCGAGCAGAGAGCGTCTCTGTGAGAAGATGACATTTAGGCTGAGTTTACAACAATGTGTGGCCAGGCGTGGAAACATCTGGAGGAGGAGTTCTTCAGGCAGAGGAAAGAGGGAGGTGAAAGGTCTATGGGGAGAAGGAGACCACCACGCTGGAAGGACTAAGAGATAATGAGATAATTTGTATGGCCCTTTTGGCAAGAAGAGAAGATGATATCCAGAGAAAATAATAAAAGGGCCCTAAAATATTGGCTTGGAGAAAGGGTCTTGGAAGGGAAAATGGTGGATGTTCTTATCACAATCCTACTTAGGAAAGATCCCAGTTCAGTGTGTCCTGGGTAGTTTCTAAAATAAAAGTGCACTGAAATATTCTACAAAATAGCTATTATAACAGTAATTATAATTTATAAGCTAGTTATTTTAAAAGTTTGCAGAGCACTTTCACATATATTATTTTACTAAATTAATTCAAACCCTCAATCATTCATTCATCTAGTAATACAAAACAATACTATTTTGTTTTGTTGGGTTAAATTTGCCAAGATCATGAAGCAGGTTCCCAATTCAGTCAGCTGTATGACCACACATTAGAGCTGTCTCTCCCAGAACATTGTTTCTCACATGTGTGCTTATCCCAACCAGTTAGAGTTTTCTGCATTGATTACTGTTACTTTGAGTTTTCAAAGCCTGTTCTGCTGATAGTGGAATGTTCTTTGGGTGTGAATAAGAGCTGCCTTTTAATTTTTCTCAAGCCTTATAGATTTATCTCATAAGTTTGTTGTGAAGATAAATGATATCATAGGTGAGGCCACCTATGCTTATTTTTATCCTCTTTAATCCTTCATGAGATCATGGCACTGAGTGAATGAAAATAGTGTATTATTTCCAAAACATTGCAGATTCTCCATTGGAGTATAGTCCTGATGGAAAACAATACAAATTCCATTTGTTGTTCATATAATCTCTTGAATGAAGAATAGTGTTAAGTGTAGGCCACAAATGGGCAAATGATGGGGCCTTCTGGGGGCTATGAACAGGGCTGTTGTTGCTCCACTAGAAATCAAGAAGTGTAATATTCCTCAGGCACTATTCCTGTGTATATGATTGTCATCTTCAATTCAGCTCTTCTAAACATCAAAAATAGGAAATAAAACCAATCCTGTGCCTTGAATACAGTGATGAAAATGATGATTTTGGTTTAATTTTAATCCTTTTTAAAAGGAGGGGGCAAGTACTCTTACTCAGTGCCGAGCCCTATATGAAGTTATTTATGGGGGAGAAAATCCCCAAGAAGACACGTGGGGAACAGGGCCAACAAGTTCTGACCAAGGGAAGAAAAGTTGTAATGAGACTGGGTTTCTTCCCCTTTAAAATTCTCTGCTTTACACTGATGGAATGCTTTATGTTATAAATAAAGCTGCATTTAATCCCTTAAAAATGTGTCCTGGAGCCCTTATTATGGGGTCATATTTGTCACGGATTCTACTGAGATGTGTTCATTTTGCACCAAAATTATAAATTAGAGAGAGGGGATTTTGTGGGCTCCAAACATCAGAATTTATTATCTGCACGAAGAATGAAGAGGGCTATGCCCAATGTCTGCTGTTGTGACTAGAAACTCAGGAAGAAGAGGAAAAGAAAACATATTGACAACTTGTTTGTGACTTGCCCAATCACTTCAACCACAGGAAGGGTTTTAAAAAAGTCTTGCACTTTTATAATCTAGTGACTCATATTATGAGTTAATAATTCTCTTTCCCCCGTTTCTCCTTGCTTCCTGTGGGGCACTATAGATGGACCAGCTGCAGAGCGCGTGTTGCTGGCGGAGTGGGAGGTTGTCATCAGCAGTGGTAGTCAGAACCTCTGAATTTGCTTCTTCGATATGCTTGGGGAAAATGTTGGCTATTGGAGGAGCCACTTGATGAGAGAGCAAGAGATGATGTTTTAGATTGAAGTTTCTTGGAGAATTCCAATCCCAGCCCATTTCCAAGGACAGCAATGCTTTACCTCGTTGACTATTAGTCTTGGAGGAGTAATTGTCTTTGCCATCTAAATATACCTGTCCCATACATTAAAACTCAATTTTCCCATGACATTTTGATATATTTTGGTTCTTCTTTATGGCTTTCTTGGTGATAACTACCTTTTTTATTGTCAACATCAAGGGAGTGTCATGTTTCTGAGTTTCCAGTCTTTACTGATCAAAGAAGATCAATCAAAGCCATCTTTATCACAGGCAAGTTACACTGCCTCCAAATCATTTCTAAACCATATAGTCTTTTAAGTTGGCATTGTAACATATTTACTTGGTTTTACTCTCATTACTAATTTTTGTAAAAATACCAGTGTTTCATCATTTTTAAATGCAAATAGACCTCATGAAAATTATCCTCCAAATTATAGTTCTATTAGTAAAAGAGCTTTAACCACATTTTGTTTCATTACTTCCTTTAGCGTGTTGATCTTTTATTACTTAGGGAAAAAAAGTGTTCCTTCAAATGGCTTATTTCCTGAACATGAAGAAGAAAATTGGGACAGTCTGTCCTCACAGTATTTTCTGGTCCAAAGCAAATCAAGATAAATACAAGCTTTTGAAGAGAATAAACCATTTTAGATCAATTACATTTGCCTTGATTTAAGCAAGCATATCAGTAAGGAGGAAGAGTACAATAATTTAAGCCTTGGGAAACTTTGCAAAACAGATAAAAAACCCCCACACAAAACAGATCAGCATCAAGTGTGTAAAATACTCATCCATTGTGAGGAGAGAGGGAGTACCCATTTCTTTTTACTTAAAGATTGGAGCAGACTCTCCTTTTGAGCTGTTTTTTTGTGGGTTCCAAGTGAACTGGTTTAACAATGCCCTCTTACCACCTGCCTGCTCTCTTGCTAAGCAACTGGGTTGTTGCCATTGTTGAAAATAATTTTGGGGTGATTTTAAAGGTATATGCCTTCAAAGTGTCATGAGAGTTGAAAATATATATATAAAAACCCAACTCTGAGCCTTCTAAAAATCGATCTGTGAGGATTTTGGTGCCTGGATGTGGCAATATCTTTTAAATGATGCCTTATAAACAGGTGTTCTCCATATTAGGAGCCAGAGCCCCATACTCCTGACTTGACATCTGTGACCTCAGAGCAATAGCTGAACGAGTGTGTTGTTACTATTCTTTTGATGGATGAATGCAATAAATCAAGATAGTTTCAGCATTCTTAAGAGACAACAGTAAAACAGTTAGGAAAAAATGGAAATAAATGACTGCTTTTCAAAGGCAAGAGATTAATAGCTCTGGACATACCAGAAATCATCTCAGGAAAACTCTTTCAAATCCCTTAGTAAACCTAGCCCTCTCCTAATTGGGATGTCCTCTGCCAGGCCAGTGTTGGTCCATTGGTGGGCAGCTCAAACTTACTGTGCCTTTAATTCCCACAGTTTGGAATGGAGATGAACAGAACTGAATTATCTGTAAGCATTCTTGAAATCACTTCTTACATGGCTTCCCATTGTCAGCTCCATGGCAAGGACCAGTGACTATCACCAGGCAGGTTCTACCAAGACCTCCAATGTTATCTTAAAAATGTCCCAAGTGCACATGATGATGTAGCTTCAAGGTTTTAAAATAAAAGAAGAACCTATCAGCTCTATCGCCAGTAATTCATAAGCTGATTTTCACAGCTCTGTCTTTGTACTGACTGGTAAAGTGCTACCATATTTAAGATCCCTCTAAATTTATATCCACCCCTTGTTTCTAAACATATTAATTTTTTTCTTTCTCCATTAAGGTGATATGTCCATGGTTGATGATCTGTTCAATAAGTTTACCAGAATGTTAAAAGAGTAAAGGCCTCTAATTGAAACCAAAGGCATATTCTCTTCATCCTTAGGACACATTTTAGCCATGTGGTAGAACTGAGCTGGTGGCAGTAGCCAGAAATAAGTGATAATCAAAGGCATCCATATTAAGAAGCAGCTTTATCTCCATTTCATCTCAAACCACTCTGATACTGGGTTGACATAAAACAATACCGTGGAGATAAAACTCAATAACTTCACAATGGAAATAACTGGCAAGTAGATTTTTGATCTATGGCCCTTAAAGAGAGACTGAAATACTAACTGTCATGAGGCCATAGAGCAATTTCCAATTAGAACAGGTTGATGGATGGGTTATATTAGATGGCACATATACCTTCTCAAGATTTCTAGAGCTTTGTTTCCTTATTAGAGGCCTGGGACTAGCTACTTCTTTCTTTATCAGGGATTATAAGTGACTAAGCCAAGTACCAGATTTTAACTAACAAAGATTTTTATCAGTTGTTTATAAAGTTGAATATGGACAAACATGAATCATAATGGGATTTTATTATGGATCATTAACTGAGTGTCCAACAGATTCTGATACAATGACTTCTCTCAGAATGCAGGAATGAAATGCATTTTAAAAATTCAAAATATTACCTGTATTTCAGGCATAAAGAGCAGCAAGTCAGTCTGAAATTCCATGAGCAATGAACCCTGGAATAAGAATATGCTTTTAAAAGACTGCTTAGGAGAACAAAATGTTACAGTATAATGTAACCCTGGTCATTTTTTCATTGAAACTTTCCACCCACTACTTCTGAAATGAAAAAGTACTCTTGAGTCCTGTGCTACCCATTATGCATTGACTCTTTCCTTAATAGTAGCTGGCATATTAGCTGTTGAGTAGGATGTTCTGGAACTTCTCACTATGCTTTCATTATTCCCTTTTTATTCTATGAAGTGACATTCCTTGTTAGTTTTGAAGTGGAAAATACAGATATTATAACTCACCATACTTCTCATAAGAAATAAAACTAAAAAGAAATTAAATGATTTTTTTGTGGGTGTGTCTGAAAAGACATTTAAAGATTAGTTAGACTAATTCAACTCTCAATTCCTTCACCACACCTAATTGGGATGATTTCTTAAGTAATTATTAATAAAATAATTTATATTAATGTGATAAAAGTTGATGTTATTTATCTTGAACTATTAGAATTTTTAGTAGAAATTTAGAATATGTCATTGAAAGAATTTCTAGCGATAAGGCTATATTTACCTTATTTGGCCTACTAATTTGAAGGATCCATATTTCTTACCATAGAACTCTAATAATGCTTATTAAGTAAAATGAGAAGGCAATGAGACCCACACTGTGTATGACCTCACCACTATTAAATTTAAGAGTAAATTTTAGAAAAAGCACAAATAAAATGAACAGTTTTTATGAAAGTCGTAAAAACCATTGATCTAATCATGGGGCTATATTCTCACTGTACTCCTTCTGATCTCTTATCCCAAACTCTGAAGAAATTATTCAGTGGTCATTCTAATAAGTCTCCATTTTTTTTAATAGTTCTTATTTGTAAATCCAACATTTGTGGTAATCTTGTATGAACCATTTGTCATATGATTTGATATTGTTATGCTAGACACAGTTCATGTGTAATCAGAGCATTTATTTATTATTCTTAAAATATCTTTATTGTTGAGAGTACTACAGATGTAAAAACATCTTCCCCATTGCCCCCCTCCACCCAGTTTCTGTCCCACCACCTTCACCACCCTATTGTCTGTGTCCATAAGTAATGCATATCCTATTTAATAAAGAGGTAATATGCAAATTGACCATCACTCCAACACACCGCACTCATGTGGTCAAAGATGGCCGCCCCCATGTGGACACAAGATGGCCACTACAAGATGGCTGGCAGAGGAGGACAGTTAGGGGGGGACCAGCCCTGCAGGGGAGGGCAATTGGGGGCAACCAGGTCTGCAGGGGAGGGTAGTTGGGGGGAACCAGGCCTGCAGGGGAGGGCAGTTAGGAGGAACAAGACCTGAAGGGGAGGGCAGTTGGGGGTGACCAGGCCTGCAGGGGAGGGCAGTTGGGGGCAACCAGGCCTGCAGGGGAGGGCAGTTGGAGGGGACCAGGCTGGCAGAGGAGGGAAGTTGGGGGGAACCAGGCCTGCAGGTGAGGGTAGTTGGGGGCTATCAGGACAGCAGGGGAGAGCAGTTAGGGGCAACCAGGCTTGCAGGGGAGGGCAGTTAGGGGTGACCAGGCCAGCAGGGGAGGGCAGTTAGGGGTGACCAGGCTGGCAAGGGAGGGCAGTTAGGGGCTGCTCGGGCCAGCAGGGGAGCAGTTAGGCATTGATCAGGCTGGCAGGGGAGTGGTTAGGGGCTGATCAGGAAGGCAGGCAGAAGTGGTTAGGGGCAATCAGGCAGGCAGGCAGGCGAGTGGTTGGGAGCCAGCAGTTCTGGATTGTGAGAGGGGTCCCAGATTGGAGAGGGTGCAGGCTGGGCTGAGGGACAGCCCCCTCCCCCCATGCACAAATTTCGTGCACTGGGCCTCTAGTATGCATGTAAATTCTTTGGTTAATCTCTTCCCCCCGCACCCTCCCCCCATCCCTCAACCTCCCCTCTGAGATTCATCAGTCTTCTCCATGTTTCCATGCCTCTGGTTCTATTTTATTCACCAGTTTATTTTGTTCATTAGATTTCTTGTTCATTTATTTTGATTTTTAGATTCAATTGTTGATAGATATGTATTTATTGCCATTTTATTGTTCATATTTTTCATCCCTTCTGCCTTCTTCTTCTTCTTCTTCTTCTTCTTCTTCTTCTTCTTCTTCTTCTTCTTCTTCTTCTTCTTCCCCTTCTTACTGACTGTTTTTCTCTTGCTGCTTTTAAGATTCTCTCTCTGTCTTTAACCTTTGGCATTTAAATTATGATGTTTCTTGGTTTGGGCCTCTTTGGGGTCCTCTTTTTGGGACTCTCTGCACTTCCTGGACTTATAAGTCTATTTCTTTCACCAGGTAGGAGAAGTTTTCTGTCATTATTTCTTCAAATAGGTTTTTAATATCTTGCTCTCTCTTCTCCTTCTGGCACCCCCATAATACTAATGTTGGTACACTTTAAGTTGTCCCAGAGGCTCCTTACATTATCCTCATATTTTTGGATTTTTTTTTCCTTTTTGCTCTTCTGATTGGGTGTTTTTGCTTCCTCATATTCCAAATCATTGATTTGATTCTCAGAATCCTCTACTATCCTGTTTAATTCCTATAAATTATTCTTTATTTCAGTTAGCATATGCTTAATTTCTGACTAGTCCTTTCTCATGTTTTTGATGTTCTCACTAAGGTTCTTGAAATTCTCACTAATATCCTTGAAAGTCTCATGAAGTCCCTTGAAGCTCTCATTAAGATCCTTGAGCAACCTTATAACCATTTTGAACTCTGTATCTAGTAGTGTTCTTTCTTCCATTTCATTTAGTTCTTTTTTTGGAGATTTCTTCTATTCTTTCATTTGTTACATGTTTCTTTGTCTCTGCATTTTGGCTGCATCCATGTGTTTGTTTCTATGTATTAGGTAGAGCTGCTATGTCTGCTGGAATTGGTAGAGTGGCCTTGTATAGTAGGTGTCCGGTAGGGCCTAGGGGACCAGCCTCCCCAGTCACCTGAGCTGGGAACTCTAGGTGTATCCCTGTATGCACTGTCTTGTAGTTGAGCCTTGATTGCTGTTGGCATCATGGGGAAGACTTGACTTCCAGGCCAATTGGCAGCAAGGATCAACTGTATCTATAATGGAAGAGCTGCTGTGCAGGAGACACCCCTATGGAGCAGGTCTTGCTTTAGTGGGGCTTTGGTGCTCACTGAGTCTGCCTCTTGTGTGTCACTCATGGATATCTAGAGTTGCAACCTGGTATGGTCTGAAGCTGTCCACCAGGTGCACTGGTTCTGGGGCCTCCCAGGAGGTGCAAAGTCAGCCACAGCCTGGGGCTACCTGGCAGGAGCTACAGAGCGAATTGCAGATGGCTGCTACTTGTGTTGGGCTTGGCAGTGCCCAGGTAAAGCTAATCTATCTTAGACCTTTTATTGATAGGCATGGGCATGCTGATGCCAGCTGCTGCTTGTTTGTGTGAATTTTGGAAAGTCTAAAGTCTGAGCAACAGCAGGCCATTCATATGGAAAAGCCACTGCAAATGGCTTAGAAGGGGCTGCAAATTGGACGGGGTGGGGTCTTAGGCAATCACCAGGGTGGAGTGAGCAGTTTGAGCCAGGTTTATGGAAACTCAGATATGGTTGCCAGTCAGCTCTGTGATGGAGGAGGTCTCAGCATGAACAATGAGTCTTGTAAGCACCCCTGTCTGGGAGAAAGCTGCCCCCTATGTTCTTGCTCTGATGCTAGACAATCCAGTTCCTCCTCATATGTCCCTGGATCCCTCTAGTTGAAGCATTGCCCCAGCACTGGAGTTCAGAAGGAGAAAGTCCATGTAAGTTTGTGCACTGGCCCTTTACGAGGAACTGCGTGGGTCTCCAGTAGGTTCCATATCACTCAGCCACAATTCCCACTGGTTTTTATAGCCAGAAGTTATAGGACTTCTCTTCCCAGCTCTGGAATGATGGGCTTGGGGTCTGGTGTTGGTTTGGGACCTCTTGCTCCTCATGGGAGGCCTCTGCAGCCAAGATATCCCTCCTGGTTGAAAAAAATGCCACAAGTGGGCATTGAATCAACCCATTCCATGTCTCTGCCCTTCCTACCAGTCTCCATGTGTTTTTTCTTTACTTTTCTAGTTGTAAGACTGCCATTCAGCCAGATTTCAGGCAGATCTGAATGATGGTTGTTCTGTATTTTAGTTGTAATTTTGATGTGGTTGTGGGAGGTGGTGAGTACCAGCATTTACCTATGCTACCATCTTGGTTCCAGAGCCTTTATTTATTTCATTATAGTTACTTGGTCCAGATATGTTAAATTTTTAAAAATTTAATAGGCATAATAGTCATGCATGACTTAACATGAAAAATCATTGCCTGAATTCTCCTGTGGAATAAATAGAGTTGAGATACTCATTTTGATTTGAGGTTCATCCAATCTATATATCCCATGGACCCATTGAATCTAAGTGAGACTTGGTAGGTGGGAGTCTTCAGTGAGTGGAGAAGAGTGGATCATAAATGGGATATTAGTTCTGTCTTAGGAGGATGTGGTTGGGTAATGAATGGCAGGAGGTAGAAATCAGAGACAGACAGCTGAGGGCACTTATAGCAATGAGACTGTGTTCCTCTGGACTATGTGTGTTATAGAGTCAGAGACATAAGAAACTGATTTGCTTAAAAATGAGGAAAGGTATGTCATCTCCTTGCTAAACCAGACATAATACTTAATACACAGTCTTTCTGGCAGAGAGAAAGTCTCCTTCAGGTGCCGCCAGCATGGAGCTGTTGAGTCATTAGGTGTTATAGAGCATGTCTAGATGATTACAATAGAAACCATTATGGCTGGGATTGGCAATGTGATCTCATTTTAGGATCTATTATTTGTTCCATTATATAACCCAATTTACCTCAGTCATTTCAACTCTTTTTTAGTTAAAGCTTGGTAAAAATTTCCTGGTAGTAAAAACTTCCTAGTGTTTTAAAGTGATTTAGTGCTATGGAAATTGAATGGAAATAATTTAGAATGTGGTATGGAGTGTTTGTGCTTAAGCACAAGATTTCTTAGTGACATTTAATTGATGTGTAGCTACAAATATTAACTGTGCATGCTAGTTACAGTCTGTTTTGTACTCATCAGTGGATTTTAAGATGGTTTCATGTGAGTGTGTAGTGTGTAAGATTTATTTGTGTCAGCAAATTACCCAATGGACCAACATATAATATGGAAATCCAAATCTCAAAGGCTGTTCTCACGTTCTCTTTAAGATACAGTGCTTTATTACATCAATAGATCAACTCATAGGTCAAGTCAACCTCGTAATGTTGTAGCATAAATCCGGATGGTTGGCTGATTTATTAGAGTAGTACAGATAACCGCCGAAATGATAAAGCCAAAAATTCTACTTTGAGGCATGACTGGATTGTTTTGACCATATATATCAGCTAAACTCACAGGAAGTTGTTAGAATCCTGGGATCAGCCTAGGGCCCAATCTCCTCAGCTTGTTTCCTCTACAGATTGTTCCTCCCCATAGACATACCCCTCCCCATCCAACACAACTTTACTCCAGGCCTACTGTGTCCAGGACCCAGACTAGGGTGAGGGGAGTAAGATGTGTAAGGAGCGAGATTTCAGAAGGTCCTCACTCTCTAGTGCAGGGGTGGGCAAACTTTTTGACTCGAGGGCCACAATGGGTTCTTAAACTGGACCGGAGGGCTGGAACAAAAGCATGGATAGAGTGTTTGTGTGAACTAATATAAATTCAAAGTAAACATCATTACATAAAATGGTACGGTCTTTTTTTATTATTTCAATAGTTTTATTCATTTCAAACATTTTAACAAGAAGAATGTAAACACTAATTATTATAATTTGAAACTTCAAAAAATGGAGGAATCATAGCACAATAACATACTTATAATGAAGATGGCAAAGGCAAAATAAAATTGCCTAACAAAGGAAAGGTACAAAAGCCTTTCAAATTAAACTTAAATATAATAAAATAATTTAAAACTAAAACAAATAGAAAAGAACAAAATGTGTAAACAGTAAATTAAACATTTTCTTTAGTGCAACTTCCAAATTATGCCCGGGACGTAGATGTAGATGGCAATGTAGACTGGGTTGAAAGGATTTTGGTCTTTAAAACATCAACTTCAGTGGGAACAGTGTTGTGGGTCTCCTTTTTAGCTAATGCTCTGATACTGTGCTCTCCAGGGGCGTGTCTCCCTACATCACCACGATAACGTGTCTACGCATTCCCAGGGTGATGTCAGGGGATGCGTCCGCAGGCATTACAAGGAGCCTCTGGAAGATTGAGAGGTTGTTCCTTCTACTCAATGGGCAGATATAAATCCGCCCACTCAGAAGAAGGAGCTGCGGCCGTGTTTCCCGACGTTGCCATGTTAACACTGCTGCTGGTGAAGGAGCAAAGGGGAGAGCAAGAGAACCCTCCGCTCTTTCGGCTCTGCGGGCTGGATAGAACAGCCGAACGGGCCGGATCCGGCCCGCAGGCTGTAGTTTGCCCACGGCTGCTCTAGTGCTTACTCTATTCTTGCCCCTTGGGCAGCTCCCTCACTTCACCCAGTCCCAGATCCATTCTGACTCCAAGGCCAACTGGACCTCAAATGCTCTAAGAACTCTTAGTGTGGTTGTGATACCCAGCCAACAGACATTCACTGTGTGTCTGGCTATGATTACATGTCACATTCATCATAACCAGGGTTATATTTTGTTCCTGGCACCCACTTTCTCTGGAACCATCCTATTTTCATACTTAATCTTCACAGTAGCCACGTGAAATGCATATTATTATATTTGCTATTCAGTTGAAGCTCAGAGGGGTTTTGAAAATTGTTCTAAGTTTCATAGCTAATAGCGGGGAACCCGGGACTTAAATCTAGCATGAGGTCCAGCCTTCTCTTGTCTCTAGTTCTGATGGCTGGCTCTCTGGGACAAGGTCTTTGCCTGTTTGTTATTATACCCACTCCTAAGACTGGAGTTCTGTCTTCCTTTTTAGCACAGACACCATTTGTGAGTTCACTGGGTCGGATCCTCACTCTCAACTACAAGCTTAGGTCTCCAATATCACCTGCACTTGGTCTGGTAGTTGAGAGTGGGGTCTCTGGACTCCTGATTTCACCATTTCATTGCTTGTGAACTGGGGAAGTTGCTTAACTGCTCCGTGCTTCACTTCATATGTGTAAAGTGAAGATCCTAATAAATACATGCCTTGGAGGCTGTCAGAAAGATTCAATGAGGCATGATTTGTAAATGCTTTAGAACAGTGCCTGGCCCATGGGCAACATTCAGTCAATATTGGCAATTATTATGATATCTCCTAATGTCTGTGAGTTGCCTTCTTCTTAAGGCAAATCACGTGTAAACTTCTGTGGTGGCAACTGTGGGAATCTCCTATCTGCGGGATCACCCTCAGGACCAGTGGTCACCAACTGGTGGTCCGTGGACCACTGGTAGTTTGTGAAGTCCGAAAGGTTGGTGACCACTGCTCAGGACCATATTTCTCCCAGCACCTACAAATGGACTTGTTTCCTGGGCCTCTCCTAATCTCCTTTAGCCATTGCAATGAGCTGGGCTCTGCCTTGACTCAGTGGGTAGACTGCCTTCACTAGAAGTTGGCTGATGTACTGGAATGCACAGTACAAGAGAATGCTGTGATGGGAAAGGGTCAGCCTTTTTGTTTTATTCAGGCCTTGAATTCATTGGATGAGGCCCATCCACATTTTGGAGAGTAATCTGCTTTATTCTAAGTCTAACAATTTTACATGTTAATCTCATGTAAAAACTACTTTCACAGAAACATCCAAAATCTCTGACCAAATATCTAAGTACCATGGCCTAGCCAAGTTGATGTAAAATTAATGATCACACTGGGCCTTTGAGATAAACTGGAGATCACACATACTTTAATTCTTCACCTGGACCCTTGTTCCCTCACATTCCTGATATGAGTTATTTCAGGCCAAAATCACTTCTTCTTCTAATCTTAAATTGTCGTGGCAATTAAGAAGGTATCCCCTTTGGGATGACCCCCATGGGCCTTTTCAAATGGAGAGATGGTATGCTCATGAAAATGGTAGACTTACCGTTGTAGAATATTTTCCAGACAGGGGGTGAGTTCTGTGACTCTTATCAATAGTAGAATCTCTCTCTCTCTCTCTCTCTCTCTTTACCTGTCTTCTCACTCTCTCTCTTACACACACACACACACACACACACACACACACACACACACTGCTTTTGATGTTCAAACAGAAAGTTCTAATTGGGAAACTTTGTACAAGATGGGAAATGAATGGAAATTTTAAGTTATATCCATGGGGCCCAGTGACAGTTTGTGTTATCGATTCTTTGGTTAGGGAAACTCAGAAGATTGTGTTATGTAGGGGATAGACCTTGTGAATTTTGCTGCACATTTACAGAAAGCACCAGCCTCTTAATAACATAATGAATTATTATGATAGGAGAGAACACTCTGCTGGTTATGATATGCCCCTGAGATTTTATGGATGTTGGAAGGAACAAAAATATGATGCTTTAATACTCTGATTTGTACATGTAGTACAAGTTGTAATTGTTTGGGAAACGGTGCTGTCGTACTTTTATAGGAATGATATACAGGGACAAACATTATTTTTTATGTCAAGCAGGTAGTAAAAATTGTACAGAGGCTGGGAGATCTGAGTGTGCAGGGAACTGAATAGCCTGAACCTACTTGTTATCATTTCTAAGCACTTAGTCTTTCCCCTTGTGGGACTTGCGGCTATTTTGAAAGAATGTGGATGTGGGAGTCAGAGCTTACTGCAAGTGCAAACTTCAGCTCTGAAATAAAATGTCTTCTGTCATGGCAGAGAGAAACGAGAACTGAAATGGGCTGAAAGTTTGCTGAATGAGACCTGAGCCTCTGGGAGGGCCAGCTGTTTTCCTGCAGCCTCTCAGCCCTGAGTGCTGGGTCCGCCGTCTTACATTCCGCACCCTCAGCACCCGGAGGTCACAGCCCACAGTCAACACATACACACTTCTCTCTGAAATGGCAACACTAAGCCCTTATGCCTCATGTTTACAGGCATATTCCTCCTTTTCAGTAATCCTTCTAGAACTTCTAGAAGTCTCTCAAGTTTTCATTTCACAATCTCCCTTGCTATTTGCTTGCAAGACCTAAACCAAACCCTCATTCTCCTGTTATTCTGGACCACACCATTTTTACTCTAAAAATTATACTTTTTGTCCCCGTGGCTGCCTCTTCTTTTCTACTAAGCATTGGGGAACTTGATGGTGTACAAATGCTGACAGATCTTACTCCAGGACATGACTGATCTAAAAGGCCTCAAGCCCCTACAACCTTGGCATCTATGGGACATTTTCTCCCTCTTCTCCCATATCCAACAACAACAGAACCCAGGGCTCAGGTTCCTTGGGGACTTATCTGATTTAAATTCCCATGGAATGTTCCACGAAAGGGCATCCATGTGTGTCTCTCTTATAGTAGTTCATGTACACACATAGGCCAGCTCATATTTGGGCAATTTGGAAATAGAATATTTTATAACAACACTGAAATCAAAGTCATTTTGATTCTCCCTCTATGATTATCCTTTCTTTAATTACTTGGGCAATTTCAATGGATGCCATGAGTTAGTCAACATCCTTTCTTGTGAGGAAACAGATATTTCTGAGATCCCGGGAGTCAGAGCTTAGCTTGGGGGGAAATGAAGTGAAGTGCAGACTGGAGAAAGAAATGTTCTTGCCTTTTCTCAGTCTGGACAAAGAAAGAAGATAGGTTTTGATTTGAGCCATAACATATTTCTAACTAATTAAAATGGAATACAGACTGGAGTTAGGAGTTTTACCTGCCTGGATTGCTTTGGCTTTTATTAGTTTAGTACACAAAGGTTTAATTTCCAGCAGCTATCACCAGCATCTCTTTGCCTTGGGGCTTTTTCTTGCTGCAAGAGCTTGCTCTGCCCACAATAGGTTAGAAATACTGGGGTGCTGCCCACTCTGGCTCAGCCTCAAGCAATGGTTGTCAGGAGCTGGAGTATTAATACCTCCGCTCCCTTGGATGGATAACCGAGAGGTGTCCCATGCACCCTGTTTTCGAATTGGTTCAGAAGGCACTCAAACCAATTCACCAGGGTTATGATTTTCATTGTCACTGACAGTGAACTTGACGAGTCAGGCAGTTCCTATACCCCAGCTTCTCATCTGTCAAGTAATTATACCTCAGCTAAGCCACCTCACAACGGCGATGTAATTAATGTACCTGCCCTGAAACTAAGTTTAAAATGACTCTTCTGCAGCTCTCCCTTCTGTGCAATGCGGCCTGGGGATGCGTGCGCTGACATAAGTTCCTGAAGTCCCTATTGGACAAGCACTTCAGAGGAAAACAACCCGGCATTTAGTTGGGATCATTGTTTTAAACAAGTTAAAGTCCCATTGGTTTAAAAAAAAAACACAAAACTTTATTGTTGAAAGTATTACATATGTCCCCTTTTCCCCCATTGACCTCTCTCCCAGCCTGCCCTCAGCCCCCACCCCAGGCCTTCACCACTCTATTGTCTGTGTCCATGGGTTATGTACATAAGCATACAAGTTCATTGGTCGATCGCTTCCCACCCACCCACCCACCCGTCCCTGCTTTCCCTCTGAGGTTTGCCAGTCTGTTTGGCGCTTCTATGTCTTTGGATCTATTTTTGTTCATTAGTTTATGTTGTTCATTAGATTCCACATATGAGTGAGATCATGTGATACTTGTCTTTCCAAGAGGCATATGGAAAAATGCTCAAAGTCACTAATCATCCTAGAGATGCAAATCAAAACGACAATGAGGTACCTCACACCCATTGGTCTTTTTGAGGAAAAAAATTAGTTTTATTTTACCTCGTCCTGTGCCTCCTGCATCAGGTTTCCTAGTCCACTCTGAGGTGGTGTCCCCTCATTTTCTGTCCTGGAGTCTGGAGATATTTAACTCCTCCCGATTCAGAGGACGGGACTCTCCCTGGCTGCCCGCTGCCCCCTGCCCGCTGCAGTGCAGGAGGTCAGTGGGGGACACACGGCTCACATGAAGCAGAGTGGTGGCTTGTTAGCCATCGGGCAGATGGCCTGAGATAACCCTGACCTTTCTCTCAGGTGGAAAGCTAACTGGGTGCCAGGCTGGAGAGAACACGGGGCCCCGTGCTCTTTGGAAATGAGCGCCCGGAGGCAGCCGTGAGGCGTGTTGACTTCTTAAACCTCCTTGGCGTTTCTCCTGCAAGTCCTCTTCTAAAATAGCCTCTTCTGAGCAGGCGTTTCCACTCAGCTCCTCCAGCTGCTTTCCTCCTTCGGGGACAACATTCAGAATAGGTGCCAATGTGTGCATGTGTCCCTGCTTCACGCCGTTTGCAGACACAGAATGATACGCTACAATCCAACAGCCCCGTGTCAAGTGACTCTACTGGACTTTTTCCCAAGTCACCAGGATGTCCAGGCGAGTTTACCCTGTTTTTCACTCACCTCCTGCAGCACAATGGCAGGGCCACTTCGGCTGAAGGTCCTTCCCTCAATGCAACCTCTGTGGCCACTGGAGAAATCTTGGAGGAATCACAGCTCTTCACCATAGTCCTTGGCTATCGATTTCATAACAGAGTTACTCTGAAGCCAATCACCCCAATGCCAGGGCATCCTATTCTATGCCCTCTGTGTTGTATGCCATGGCATTCTTTTACAGACATACCCAATTACTCACCAGCTTCTGGGAGCTGGCAGCTAGGGACCTGGGACCACACCAATTAACAATGGTGAGAGAATAGCCTAATGAGCTGAGAAAGTGACAGCACCCACCCAGCCTAAGCTCTTTTGACATCCTTTTGCAAAGTGGTGTTGATTCTCTTCCTCCGTAGTCACCAGGAATTAGTGTAATTGAACTCAAACATTTGCAAACTTTGCATCTGTTTTTCTTGCAGGTTTTGGTGAGCACACCAAATATTCCATTTAAATATCTTTGAGGGAGAGAAAGAGAATAATTAGAATTGAAATTTGGTTGTATTGAAGAAGTTCATGACATTTACCAAGTTTTGCTCTAAGGTACCTTGAGTTAGTACTTACCGCAGATCACAGAGGTCTGCTTTTCTTAGTCTTTAAGAAGGGGTTGAGTTAATTGTTTTCCACAGATATCACTGGAAAAGGAAGAACATGGGATCAAACATAGTCCTTTCCTGCCCTCACCTTTGGTTACACTTCCTGTTTCCAAAATAGCTAGATGGAGCTCTTTCATCTTTAATCAACCGGAAGCCATTGTGCGAATTAGTTAAAAAGTTGGAGAAGGAAGCCATTGATATACAACCTGTATTGGAATTTCTCATCTCCGTGACAGGGACATTGATGAGAGAAGATAGGGTGGAAGGAAGGTGGGCAGAGTGATCTAACAGGTGATTTGTCAGGAAGAAACTCTCAGTAGGCTATTGTACAAAAAACGATGCAGGGTAGAGAAACCACTGAAGTGTGCAAAGTGGTCAATTGCATTACTCAGGGTGATGCCTTAAAGTTTCTCTGAGCGAGTCAAGCAGAGTGGGAAGAACATTTATTTGATAAACCCCAGGGCTAGTTATTCCACCAAGTGGACTTTTCTCTAAGTTAAGTAAACCTTGCATGGGTTTCCCCCTGAGGATATTACAGCATTCAGGGAGGGGGAAAAAAGACTGTTGTAAACTTTAGACTCCGGTAGGAGATTGCAAACACAAACTTTGCTGTTTGTTTTTAAAGAGAGAAGCACAGATTTAAATCTTGTCTCCACTCAGCCATGAGATTCTTGGAGACTGACATCCCTATGCCCTGTAAACTTACTTCACATTAAGTCTTAGGCAATAAGTACATTTTGTTTTGGGTATGATGGGCAAGGGAAGCTTTTGTGTTAAGAAGAAATTCATATTGAAGTTCAAACCTGGTGTGATGATGTAGAATAACTTTTTCTAACATTTTATTATAAAAATGTTTAAAAACAGGAAATTGAAAGAGTTTTAGTCAACCCCTAAATAGGCACCACCTAGATTCTGTCATTAACATTAGACTGTACTTGCTTTGTCATCTATCTATGTATTCATCTATCTATCTCTGTTTATTAAATTCAACCTAAATTTTAGTATAACTTCCCCTACATATCTCAACATACATATAATTACCTAGAGTTCAATATTTATTTCCTAATTTTTCTTTTGATGTGAAATTTACATTCAGTGAAATACACAAATTTTAATGCATGTGTTGAGCTTTGGTATGTGAATACATTGTTGCCACCTAAACTTTATCAAGGCATTGAACATTTCCACTATTACCCAGAAAGTTCCCTCAAGCTTCTTCACAGTTAACCCCATTCTCTCTTACCCCCAGAGGCAACTATTGCTGATGTTTTTTTCAAGTGGGAGAATTTGGTGTCCATTTATCTTTCTTTATGAAAGATCAGATGACCAAAAGCATATTAAAAATATCATATCATACCATTCATAAATTATCATATTTACTGCCTATGTTTTAGGAAATAACAGAAAAAATGACTTTGGCATAGGATGCCTCTGTCTTATAGTAACCTTAGGGGGATTTGACATTTACCCACCATGAGTTCCACTTGGACAAAATTCTAAGTGTAATGGAACATAAACTTGCTGTGATTTTTAAAACAAGAGCTGTTAGGTATCTATACATTATCAAGTTTTTATTTTTCTATTCAAACTACGTAGTAGATGAATACATTTTAAAACCCACCTTATATTTACAACGAAGTACAAGGTTTGAAGAATGGTGTTTTAGTAACGGATGAAGGTGTTCATACCCATGGCTTCAGTATGCACGAGCCATCATAGAGTTTTGAAGTTTTCCCAATTGCCTGGAAACAATGTGTTTGACCAGCTCAGAAGTTAGTTAGTAAATTTTCTTTTTATGTAAATCAAAATAGCCTGAACTCAATGGCAGGGATCCCAGGATATGAATAACCAAGCTTGAATGACATGTCAGGGAAGTATGCAAAATTAGTCCCAGTTCACTTGGTGGGTTTGAGAAAGAAAATAACTGTTGTGAACATAATACTATACACTACATTTATAATTACACCCTAACATTTGACTCTATTGCATAAAGGAGAGAATATGAAATCATTTCATGTCCTAAGGTCTCCAGCAAGTTTCACTTAAAAATTAGAGACCCAGGAAAATGTCTTCTTTCTTCTTAGGTTCTCATAATCCTCCTGTAAGAGGTTTCAACCTTTGCAACATGGGTTGTGATGAGTACATCTTCTACCTATAGCCAGACACCTCCAGTGCCAGTTTCACAGTTTAAGGTTTTTCTGGAAATGGAAGCTTTGGCCACCAGTGCCTAGGTAATGACCTTGTTTGTTAAAAAGCAGTTAATCCATTTTTATTCTGTTTTGTAGACAGAGAAATAAATAAGTAATTTATTATAAAGTATTTCCAATTGGGTTTTTCCAGATCTGGAAAAACCTTTTCTCTAGTTTCTATCGAGTTATTATTCCCTTGTTTGTGGCTCCCCAAATGTCTGCACAGTTTGGAGAGTCCAGTGACCTGTGTCCACCCTAAGGACAGCCTTCATTGCACCGTAATTTTGTTGGTGCCAGAGCTGAAGCTGGAAAACAAGAAGTCATACTTCCTTTCCACAAATGTCCTCCCTTGAGTTAGGCAGCCTGCCTACCCCTCTTTAGGATGGGCCTTCCCCCAGCAGATCCTGTTTACTCCCAAGCCTCTCTCCTTTGATATCCTGAGTGATTTTATTCTCAGACTAGAGGCCGGGTGCATGAAATTCGTGCATGGGTAAGGCCCCTAGGCCTGGCCAGCGATCAGGGCCAATAAGGGCCTTCCTTCATTCGACGCTGCCCCCTGGTGGTCAGCGCTTGTGATAGCAAGCAATGGAACTCCTAGTCTCTTGGTCGAACTCCCAAGGGGACACTTTGCATATTAGCCTTTTATATATATACTAGTGGCCCAGTGCACGAAATTTGTGCATGGGGGGGTTCCCTCAGCCCAGCCTGCACCTTCTCCAATTGGGGACCCCTTGGGGGATGTCCGACTGCCGGTTTAGGCCCGATCCCTGTGGGATCGGGCCTAAACCGGCAGTCGGACATCCCTCTTGCAATCTGGGACAGCTGGCTTATAACCGCTCACCTGCTTGCCTGCCTGATTGCCCCTAACTGCCTCTGCCTGCATGCCTGATTGCCCCTAACCCCTCTGCCTGCCTGCCTGCCTGATCACCCCTAACCTCTCTGCCTACCTGCCTGATTGCCCCTAACTGTGTCTGCCTGCCTGCTTGATCGCCCCTAACTGCCCTCCCCTGCTGGCCTGATCTTGCCCCCAACGGCCCACCCCTGCCGGCCTGATCTCGCCCCCAACTGCTCTCCCCTACCGGCCTGATCGCCCCCAACTGCCTTCCCCTGCTGGCCTGATCTTGCCCCCAAACTTCCCTTCCTTGCCAGCCTGATCACCTCTAACTGCCTCTGCCTGCCTGATCACCCCTAACTGCCCTCCCCTGCAGGCCTGATCTCACCCCCAACTGCCCTCTTCTGCTGGCCAATTTGGTTTTGATTGGTTGGTTTCTATGTCAGTCAGTGTCAAAAGCTCCACCTTCTAGGCAGCCATTGGTTCTTCACAGTTGACCCAGATTTGGTTCTGATTGGTCGGTTTCTATGCCAGTCAGTGTCAAAAGCTCCACCTCCTAGGCAGCCATTGGTTCCTTGCAATTCACCCAGATTTGGTTCTGATTGGTTGGTTTCTATGCCAGTCAGCGTCTCTGGGCCTATCAATAGGGCCTGATCAGAAAGGGGGGCTGATCAGCAGCCCTGGTGGAGGCCTGGAGAGAAATGGAGGCATGGCTGCTGGCCCAGCCCAGAGAGAAAGAGAGAGGCAAGTGCTGATCAACAGCTGCCACACAGGCTATGGATCAGACCCTGCTTCTCTCTTCAGGCCTCTCTCCGGGCCTGATTTGCAGCCCCCTCAGCAGTCAGTGCTGGGTCACCTCGCCTGCAGCTGCAACAATCAGTGCTGGGTTGCCACTACAATCCAGCACTGACTGAAGTACTGACTTCCGGTTAGTTGAGCATCCGGTAGTGAGGGACCCAGGGTTTTTATATATTAGGACTAGTAGCCCAGTGCATGAAATTTGTGCATGGGGGGTGTGTCCCTCAATCCAGCCTGCACCATCTCTAACCTGGGACCCCTCAGGGAATGTCCAACTGCTGGTTTAGGACTGATCCCACAGGGGTCGGACATCCCTCTCGCAATCTGTGACCACTGACTCCTAACCGCTCACCTGTCTGTCTGCCTGATTGCCCCCAACTGCCCTGCCAGCCTGGTTGCCCCCAACTGCACCCCCCCCCCCCCCGCTGGCCTGCTTGCCCCAACTGCCCCCCCTGCTGGCCTGCTCGCTCCCAACTGCCCCCCACCCCTGCTGACCTGCTCATCCCCAACTGGTCCCTCCTGTTGGCTTGCTCACCCCTAACTGCCCCCTCCTAGCCTGATCATGCCCAACCTCCCTCCCCTCCTGGCCTGATCACCCCTAACCACCTCTGCCTTGGCCCTGCCACCATGGCTTTGTCTGGAAGGTCTCCCGGAAGTTCTCCCAGTCTAATTAGCATATTATCCTTTTATTACTATAGAGTAGTAGCCCTGTGCACAAATCTGTGTGCCAGTAGCTCGCCAGCAGCTCACTGCTGCCCTCCAGTAGCTCTCCACCTGCTGTCCCACCCTCCTGTAGCTCCCTCCGCCCCCCCGCCCCCCCGCCCCCCTGCTCCCCTCCTCATAGCTTGCTGCCCTCCTCCCTCCTGTAGCTCTCTGCCGCCCACTTGTAGCTCGCTGCTGATCTGTGATCCGGTCGTTACGCTGTTGGTCATTACGCTTCATGGCATAATGACCATTTGCATATTACACCTTTATTATATAGGATAGAGAGACAGATAGATAAGTTCAACTTCCCTGGACCAGAGGAGTACCTTCTCTTTGTACAGTGCTTTAGTCTAAATGAGACTAATCAATATCCTTTCTATATCTTCCCCCAGGAAGCCACTAACAGAGCAAGGAATTCTATTGCTCCAAACACAAATAACACACCTCATCCTACAATACAGAAAAACTCCTCTATATCCATTATATTAATTACTATTTTCATCCTGAGTCTAATTTTGACCTCTAAAAGAAGGAATGCATTTAATTACTCTGAAATATTTAGACTAATAAAAGTGCCAATAATATTAATAAGCATCGGGAAAAAAATTGGTTTTGTGTGAATGTTTCATTCCTAGCAGGGTTGGTAGGTTGTATATTTTCAGATGATGAGAACAGCAAAGTGAGCTGCTGGACCAATTCCTGTTAAATTAATTAAATCAACATATATTTATTGAATGTTATATATATCCCAGGATGCTAATGGATGCTGAAGAAAAAAGAAAAAAAAAAAAGAAAGAAATCATCTCTACCTCTCAAACTAATGGGAGAGAAAGGTAAATAAAAAACTTAAAAAAATATTGGCCACACTCAGAGATAAAATAGATTTAAAATCCAAGTGCTGTGGAGTCATGAAGGAGGAGCAGTTAATTTTACCTGAAAAAGTGATTTAATGATATTGAGGGCAGTTGGACCCAGACCTTGAAGAATAGGTAGGAGTTTGTTGAGCAGTAAAAAAAAAAAAAGTTGAAAGGCATTCCTGGAAGAGAAACAATAGATGCCAACAATAGAAGTGAAAGTATACACCAAATTCTTGGAACTGTGATGGAGACAATAGAGTGGATTGGTTAGGAAGCAGAGAGCCCTAAGTTCTGTCTATGGTTTACCATTTAGGAGAGGGTTGTTCCTCAACAGCTCTGAAGTTTGGTTCTAGAAATAGAAGCTAGAATACTACTCCACAGGAATAGGAGGATTAAATGAATAAGAGAAACGAAGAAAATGATGAATACAATTGACTAGGATCACCAGGGCAGTAGACATTAGCTTACACAATTGGCAGGCTGTAAGGGAATTCATCTTCAGGGTAGGTCAGAGGCTGAGAAGGATCTTCCATATTAGCCAAAGGAGAGGGAAGATTGTGGGATAAGCAATGAGGAGACATCCACATTATCTTAATTAATGAGGGAAAACTATCTAATGTTGTCTGTGTTGTAATTAGTCAACACCAATTGTAACATGGAAGATGGCCAAGGGTAGAGACTGAAGATAAGGAGGACATTTTGCAATTATCCATGCAAAAAAAGTCAAAACCCTCAACTAACATTTTTTTAATGTAAAAGTAATACATACATAGTGTTGAAATTTGAAAATTAAAAAAGAGAAAAAGGGGGAAAATCAGCCATGGTTCTTCCACCTATGGGCAAACATAACCATAAATACCTTGTGTATTTTGTCCATACAAAAAATCTTATTTTTCTATAAAATTCTTCTCACACTAAATTCTGCTTGTAAGATTCTCTAATATTATCTCATGTGCATATTTCTACATTAATATATATTCCACTTAATCTTCATTTTAAAAGATTAGTTACTGTGAATTTATAATGAACATTTGTGCTTTAAATATTTTCCATATTTAATAGCTATTTTATAGAATGGATTTCTTCTTTCTTTCTCTTTTTAATCCTACCCAAGAATATTTTTTTCCATTGGTTTCTAGAGAGAGTGGAATGGAAAGAGGAGGGGGAAGAGAGAGAGAGAGAGAAACATGGACATGAGAGAGACACATCAATTGGTTGCCTCCTGCACATGACCCTACTGGAGCTGGGGAAGCTGAAACTAAGGTATGTACCCTTGACCAGGAATTGAACCCATGACTCTTCAGTGCAAGAGCTGACTCTCTAACCACTGAGAAACACCAGCCAGGGGTGAAAGTCATATTTTTTGAAGAGAAACTGAAGTGTCACCTTAATCTCAATTCTCTGCTGTTTTGCCTTTGCTGAATAAACCCCCAGCTTGTGCTCTCTTCTTCCTTCTCTCTCTCTCTCTGCCTTCTCTCTCTCTCTCTCTCTCTTTCTCTCTCTTCTCTTCTTTTCTCTTCTCTCTCTTCTCTTCTCTCTTCTCTATCCTATCTCTATCTCTATCTCTATCTCTATCTCTATCTCTATCTCTATCTCTATCTCTATCTCTATCTCTATCTCTATCTCTATCTCTCTATCTCTCCCCTTGCCTTCTTAAGCATAACTTCAGCTTCTAAAACATTAAGATAGCATGTGGGAGGAGGTGAAGTAGTGAAAGCCTATAGGACAGAAGGCAGGTCAGCCTGCAGGTTGGACATTAGATGCCAATGTGGGTGAAGGGTAGATGGCAGTGAGGGTGCCACCTTACAGGCTGAGCCTTTTCTAATTAGGAATAATGAAGCGTGAGCCTCTCCCCTAGTTGGAACTCTATCCTGACCCTGCCATCTCCCCACTCATTCTTTATCTGCACTACATAATACCTCTGGTGCTGTGTAAAGCCCAGGGTAGGCTAATGTTCACAGCAGCAAATAATTATCCAAATTAATTAACTTATTTTCTTTTTGTGTAAACATTCATGTTTGAAGCTAATTGTTCATTTAATTAAAGCCTTCAGCCTTAATCAGGGTTACCTTATAAACAAATCCACACATATTAAAATATATCAACTGCTTTTATTGCTATGTACTCGAAACTAAGACTGAACGGTACAATAAATAATTACTCAAAAAAGAAAATCATAAAATAAGCACAGTAAAATAATTGTTTATAGCTTTTTATAAGGAGTTTGATTGACTTTGAAAATTTTTTAAAAAATTTTTTATGGGGGGATGACTTTATTTATTTTTTTAAAAATATATTTTATTGATTTTTTACAGAGAGGAAAGGAGAGGGATAGAGAGTGAGAAACATCGATGAGAGAGAAACATCGATCAGCTGCCTCTTGCACACTCCCCACAGGGGATGTGCCCACAACCAAGGTACGTGCCCTTGACCGGAATCGAACCTGGGACCCTTCAGTCCGCAGGCCGACGCTCTATCCACTGAGCCAAACCGGTTAGGGCTCAGGGGATGACTTTAAAGAACTTTAATGATTACCATTTCTCTCCCATTTTATTTTTACTATTCTATGTTCTGGTTTCTTCAAATAAATATTTTTTGGGAATTCAATTGTTGAATGATGGTATATGCTTTTAGAACCAAACACGAAACAGGATGGTGTGAATCATGATTTAATAAAGTCATATATTCCAGGGGCATTGAGAATCTTCAGGGAGCTTTGCATGGGGACTCTCTGGCAGGACCAATTTCAGGTGACTGGGTTGGGAATTGGTTGAGGTGTTGGTTGTGTTGTTGGTGGAGGGCCAGGATACTCACTGCAATTCTGGAGTATTTTTGGTTGATGAGCATGGCTGTCTTTAGTTATTACTTTACTTCCTTCCAAAATATCTGTATTGTATCAAAGTTTGTGGGAGACTAAAAACACAAAATGTTCTGTATTAAAGAGGAGGGAAATTATTGTCTTCTATAACAAACAAGTTTATGGGTAAAGCTAACGTCACACATGGCTAGATTCAGGGCCCAAATTATGTCATTGGGATGCAACTTCTCAACATTTCTTGGCTCAATTGTTCCCAACGTTGGCTTCATTTTCAGACTTCATGAGGTGCCAAATGACTTCCACCAGCTCCACCAACATTAAACCTCAGAGTGAAAGGAGAGTGCCCCTCTCTTAACGGTGCCAGTAAAAGTCTCATTTGTTCTGTGCGGGTCATTGCTATCTATGAATCAGGCACTATGGCTGGGAGAATACAATGGGTTTATTGGGCAGAAATGGGTTACAAGCTACTCCACCACAAGGATCTGGGGTGAGGTCAATTCTACCAGAAATTCCACGGATCAAGATTAAGAAAAGGGGTTGTTATTCAGAATAGTATTAAAGTCAAAAGAAGGTTGAGAAGTTGCACAATAGCAAAAATAACATATTTATCTGGGACAAGTATGATGATGATGGCGCATATTTACAAAACTGGTAAATTCAAACTCTTTAAAACAGCCACTCCTGGAATTTCTACTTGTACTTAAAATAACAATGGGGGTTGAAGAGCTAGTTTTCCAACTGTCTGATTCTCATATCTGGGCTACATCTGGAACAGAACACCTGAGTTTTGTCTCCGACTGGTCAGAAGACTGGAAAACTCAAGAGATTCATTCTCCACTTTGCAAAATGAGGACTTTTGTGTTCATCTACCAGCCTCACAGGGATTGTTTGAACATCAAACAAGAAGGCACAGTGTTTTGTTAATAGCACCTATATTATGATTTAACCAAACAAAATCAAAGATCTTAAGCCATGATGTTCTAGACTCCTGACAGTCTGTGCCCAAATATTTGCTGTAACATGATTTCTTTCTGTCCGTAGTTCACTAAGCCTGGGTCTTCTGATAAATTTCACAGAAGCAACATCAGTCATTGTCATGAGATTTAAACTTCACAGGCAGCACCAAGAACCAAACTAGAACACTGGTGATTATATTACAAAACTCTGCTTCTGTCTCAAAGCTGCACTTAGAGGGCTTTTAAAATAAGACCCCATGCTCATACCTGAGGTTTTCAATGGAGCCCAATCGAAGGAGCACTCTTGCCTGAAGTAAATTTGATAGCCACTTGGAAAAAGAGGGTGATAGGTTAGTGAAACTAGATTATGGAGGCTCTTGGAAATTGGACTAAGGAGTTGATACTTTTTAAAGGTGGTGCGAACCCTTCAAAAAGTATTAATGGAATATCTCTTGAAGAACTGAGTGCTATGATGAATGTGGTTTCACAATGGGGAGAGAATCTGTCCCACCAACCTCATGGCCATGATGAGCTGATCAAATCTAGGAGGACAAAGTATGGGGAAGTCAAAGAAAAGAGAGCATGCTCAGAAGGATCCCCAGGGCCAGGGATCGCCTGCAACTGAGGTATGTGCCCTTGACTGGAATCGAACCTGGGACCTTTCCATCCATGGAATGACACTCTAACCACTGAGAAAAACTGTCTAGGGCCCCAGGCACTGTTTCTTTAAGCTGCCTTGTTACGTGGGATCAGCTAAAATATCCACAACTTTCCATGGGTTATCTCTATGCCTTTCCAAATAGCTCTCAGTACTGAGGAATAAAATAAAAATGTGCAGGGCCTATGCCCCTGTGTTTCACAGATGAGCCCTAGAGCATAAGTGTCAATCTCTAGGAGTTTCTGAGACAAACTGATAAAAGGCAGGGGAAATCTGAGACTTCCACTTCAGCTGAAAAACTAAGGAGCAGAAAACAACAGACTGCAACATGGAATCTTGACTCAGAATCAGAGTTGATGCCCTTTAATGTGGAACTGAATTTCACCTGTAATAAGGGAATTATGTTGAAATATGCAGAATGTGCTGTTTACTATCAAATTCTCCAGCCATCTTAGAAAACAAAATAGTAGCAATATTTGTTTTAATTATTTTAAATGCTAAAATAGTCACATAATTACTGAATTCCATACCTGAACGCCCAAGAAGTGACACCAGTATTACTTAGAAAGGCTAAATTTCAGTCAGTATTGGTTGAATGAGTGAAGAACACATGTCTCTACTCAAGAGCTGTTATTCGAAGAAGGACTTAAAATTTTTACTTTAGATGTTCTGATAACTTACTAGAAAAGAGGCATATTAGGACAATGTCACTCAGCTTCTCCAGTATAAAGAAAGGTGTGTGCTTTCAACAGTGTAAATGCCAATAGTGAAGATGAACAGTGCACCTTAGAATGAGCTGAAGAATCTCAACATCATTTCAGAGGCCCCAAGTGGCTGGTTTCTTTGTATATCCTTCCCATGGACACACAAAAATGAAAACTTATTTGATCATTAACCAACCGGCTGATGTAAGGCATCTCTGTGTGATCTGGTGAAAACTACAAGGCCTTCTAAGTCTGGCAGACAGCCCTGGGTTCCAGCCCAGCTCCATCACTTATGGCTGTTTGGATTTTGAGGCCTCAGTTTTCTCATTTGGGAAATGGTGGTGCAAGGTTAAACTGCAGAATAACAAAAGAAGCATCTAGAAGGTGGGAAATAAGTATAAATTCCTTCCCTCTTCCCTTTCAAAAAAATATAGGTAGATTTCAACAATAGTAATAAGGAAAGGCTGAAGGAATGCAAATCCTTTTGTTCTTTTTGCCTACTTTTCATAGCTTTCTTTTTAATTGTCTTTTCTTATTGTTCTTTTTTTTTTTCATCCTTGCTGGCCTCATACATTTAGATTGCTCATTATTTATTTTTGTTACCAGAAGTTGATGATTCAAGGTGCTTCCCATGGATTTGCTCGAGTATCCTTACTGCAGGAAAATGAAAATATTTTGGGGGCCATACCTGCACCATGGAGGGTGGCTCAGACATCTGTGTGTTTTAGTCTACAGAAAAGGGACTAGAAAGGGCATGCTGGGATAGATCTCTTTCAGAGTAAATAGGAAATTTACTGAATCCCCCCACCACCTGTTAATCTTTTCTCATAAGCCATCACCATCTTTTTGTTGGTTCTTGATCCTTGTGGGGTTCTTAGCAATGCTACAAGCTAGACATGGACACTGAAGTAGATGGACTATGAAGGCCTGACAAGAGGAAGAAGCAGGTGTCAAAGCAAGCGAATGATGAATGTTTATAGTTTTCCCCTCTCAAAAATTTTCGGAGTTCCGGCCGTTTAGGGTTTGAATCTTCAACTGTATTTATTCCAGGAGTGGGGAAGACAGTGGGACCATTTCCAGTACCTGATGAGTCAGGACCCTCTGCAGGAAGCTAGTACAATCTTCACCTTAGAAGCCATTCAGCTGCTCGTGATAAGTTCAGGGAGGGAGAGAATCAGGAGAAGGGTTTATTGCTTTGAAGATGAAAGCATCTCCCAAATAGCTCTGCTCCCCCACTCTGTGGGTGGGAAAGACCCACAGTGTTTCAGAATAGTTGCCCCAGGAGTAGTTCTTCTAATTCAAAGTTTAGTTCTTCAAAATTAACCGGGGGTGGGGAGCATGCCCCCGGGATTTGGTGGTACCATTCTCAGAAGCTTGTGACATCTACAAGACTAGCAGTAATGCCCTGAACTTGAAGGTGCTTTAATATTTCAAAGAAAATTAGGAAGGGATTTCCCAAGGTTGGAATAACGAGCTGATCTAGAGTTTTTGTAATGGGCATTTCTGTACTTTATATTTGTATTTTGTTTTTACTTTGGAAACTAATTGGTTTATTTTAAATTAATCAGGTTTCTTTTTCCAAGCAAAACATGTTCATGGCCTGAAAAAACACATACAGATAAGCAGAAATGCCTCATACCTGGATTTGATCCCCGTACCTGGAGATACAGTTATCATTTCTCTCTCTCTCCCCATTGATTTGAAAATATTCATAATACATTGCAATCAACTTTATTATTTGGTTTTGCGCTGAAAAATATAACTTCAAAACTTATTCATGTCTTTACATACTTTCTACAATGTAAATTTTAGTGGCTGTGGAGTAGTCCATGTTACAGGTATTGATAAGTTAATTATGCCACAACTGCTGGACACTCAGGGTTACTCCACTTTTTCTCTATTATGTACAGAACTTGAATAAATATATTTAAAATTCTGTAAACATTAGTCTCTATTACAACTCTGAGATTTTGAGGAGTTGCTGAGTTTTGGTATAAATACTGTTAATTGCGAGTGTCCCTCCCACATCCCGCGTGGTTCAGGGTTCAGGTTCAGGGTTTGGGCTCTGGAGGAGGCCGCACACAAATGAAAGAGACTAGAAAATATTAATTTGGAAATATTGGGGGCCAGGCAGGAGCCCAACTCAAGGGGAAGGATTCCACTTTGCTCCGGCCTAGCATTCCTTTTATTAAGACTATGGGATACACCCATAGCTTTTAGGCAGGCAATTCCAATAACAGCCAATCAGCAAGAATTTACATAAAACTAAAAGGTGGAAGTTGCTTTAGCTACCATTGTCTCAACTAGACAGTGGGTGCTTGGCTCTGACCTTTCAGAGCCTTCAAGGTTGACCAGCCTTCCGGGTTCCTTGTCCACACCTCTCTGCTAGTGAAGGCAATGGGCTGCTTCCAACATCTCCCCCGTTTGTTTTCCTTAAAAAATTCTTGCATCTGCAGACTAGAAATAAACATATGAGAACAAAAATGAGACAAGCAATAGTGGTTATGCTAAGAGGCAAATGAATCAGTCTGTAGTAAGTTTCTTTCCTCGCCAACAGTTCCTTGAGTCCCAATTTCAGTGTCCAACAGTTTTGAGTCCCAATTTCAATGTCCAGCAGTTCCTTATGTGTACATGTCAGTAATGATATTTCAGTTCTGGATGGTGGACAAATGGTGGCAATGCAGGTCCGACCCTCTCTGGCTTGTCCTGGGCAACCTGCAGTGATGCACAGCTGCTGACTGCTAGCATAGCAAGGCGTCTTCAGTGTCTTCCATCTCTGGACTGTTTCTCCTCTTGTCTTCATGGCTGGAGCAATCCGGTCAGTTTCTCTCCGGGATCTGTTGTTGCAGGAATCCACGTGGTCTTGGAGTTGTTTTCTGGAAATATACAAACATATTCTCGACCAAAGTTTAATAAAGAATTCTTTTTTATAAATTAGACTTGGGATCCTTTTTCATTTTTTTTGCCCAAATGATTTTCCTTTGGCTTATTTTGACACCATGTATGTTCATGGGTGTCTTGCTATTAGCATTTTAAATGAAAAATAACCTTACATAAACTTTGCTAGGGAGACAAAAACACAAATTATTTACTTTAGTTTATGAGGCCAAATATATTAACTTTCAATTACAGTTCTTCAGATGTTTGAAGGAAACCTTTCTTTATTTCCTTCCAAAATAACTTTTCAGGCTATTATCTTATTCTTTCTTTTTTATAATAAGCAACCTATAGGGCTGCTGCTTAATATTTGCTCATGCATCTGAATAGCCATGTCACAAGAAATCTCATTACAGTAAACTTGACTACTATTTTACTGTCAGATTTAATACTCTAACAACAATCTTAGTTTACCCTGTAAATATCAGTGAAAGAGATTTCAAAATTTTCAAATTTCTCCTTTTTATTAAGCTAGAATTTTATTTTTAAAGACTATCCCCTTTGGTTAATTAGCATATACAAAGGGATCATGGGAAGCCTTAGTAACTATTCAAAGAGAGGGGTTGACCTTTGCTGTTTCAAGATGGCAGCCCCCATGGGAGCAGCAAGCTATGAGGCCAACATGGTGGCTGCCTAAATCAGGCGTCCTCAAACTACAGCCCGCGGGCCACATGCGGCCCACCGAGGACATTTATCCTGCTGCCGGGTGCCGCTGCCTGTCCTGCTTAGCAGCCGACTCATCCCGGGCCCGCAGTGCGCATAGGAATTTGTTCATAGTTTTTCTTTAAACTATAGTCCGGCCCTCCAACTGTCTGAGGGACAGTGAACTGGTCCCCTGTTTAAAAAGTTTGAGGACCCCAGCCTAAACTGTTAAAGCCAAAACTGTACTGCAGACAAACAGAAATCTCACTAGCTGTTTCTGGTGGCTTTATTAGAATTTAATTGTTTATAAAAATATTGGCTTTTTATTTAGCTTAATTTATATAAGACCTTGATTATATTTTAAAAAGCTAATTTATAAAGTAATTTAAGTAGGTATCTTCATTTAAAAAGTTAAAGCAAGTAAATTTAGTAAATGTTTAGTTCTGATTCACAAGGCACAAAAGTTGCCCAACCTCCATCCTAATTAAAAATGCAGGTGGCTATGGGCTTTTTGTCTTTAAAATTCTGCTGTTGGATTTTAAGAAATATTTAGTTACTCCTTAGAGGCCAAAACCTTCATAACATTTATAAGTAAAATATAGTTATTAATTTTTATTTGATAAAGCTTTCCATGCAATTTCAAATATATTAGATCGGTTTAATTTAAAATATTTCCTTTAAGAAGAGAGAATAACTTCTTGAATTACTCCGGGCCCTTGGAGCTCTCCAAGAATCATCTCTTGGTTAAAGCCTTGAAATTTTAACATGGAAAAAAACCATCAAATAAGATTATATTACTTTTTATAATTATCTTAAGATATCAATTAAATTTAAATTGGTTATTATATTCAAACTTTGGTTGGGATCACAGAATTAATCCTTCTTATTTAATTAGACCAATAAGCAACATATTTTTAATTCCTAATTATTAGAGAAAACACATTTTAAATTTCTATACTTTAGGCATTTAACTACCACAACTATATAATTTCTCCCAATTTAATTTGAACCTTGAACTTTTAGAGCTGGCAAGTCAAATATTTAGCAGTTCTTAGATTAATAACACTTTACATTTTTAAGAATAAATTTCAAAAATACAAAACATGATCAATTAATAGATTTAATACTGTCCTCTAGTTTTTTTCATAAGGAAGCAAACTTCTAAAATTTTAAGCCTTCAAACCTACTTTTCTTAAAGATTGCCAAACAGGTTTGGTCTATTCAAATGTAAATTACCACATTCCTCCTTAAAGATGGCTGCTGGTGGGAACTGATTTACCTGTCAGCTGGGGAAAGGTTGACCAGCCTTCTTCTTCCATTAACAAAGCACGTAGCCAGTTACCTGGGCTACTTAGATCTTTATAACTAATATTTTTCAACAATTTTTGAGATTTAAATCCAATTCCAATTATTTTAAGGCATTTACTTTGGATAAATTCTTTTGTAACACAATTCACTGATTTTCCTGAAGGCCTTAAAAGTTAGCTTTTTAACACCCTTCGTTTGCATTTTAAAAACTACTCTTTATTATGGAAATGCAAATCCTGTTGCTAGAACTAGCTTGAATTTCTTTCCTTTTGGTCAAATGCACCATTTTTCTCAGGAAAAAAACAGTCTTGGGTTTTTCATTTCTGTAGCCCTTGTAAAGAGTCAAGTCCAGTTTAAGACCTATCTAATATCCGAAATCGGACCGTGCACACATTTTGTCCTAAACTAGCTTTCTCTCTTTATACATGCACAGATATCCAAGATGCATTTCTAAATTTTGTAAAAGTTTTCATGATGAAAAGGGTACTTTAAATCAGCATACTGGGAGAATGGGCGTCCATATTGGCTTGCCACGTGTCTCCCTTCCCCCACATCCTGCTTACTTTTGGGGCAAGTTTTCAGTAACAGATCTGGCTGCGTATCTTTTCATGCTTAATATATAAAGACAGATCTTAAATTTTTTCTTTCTTTTTCGCTTTCCAAAGTAATTACTAGCACCCAATTTGGCCAAATTTTGCATTTCCCTGCGAGTTCTTCTATAATTTTTAAACAAAACTTTAAGTAATCTCATTGCGGGAGAGCAGATAGCCCTGCCCTCTCCTGCCACCTTTGAATTTCTCCACACCAGAGGTGGTTTGGGCAGCAGAGTTTCATTGCTTATTACAGATTTTAGATTCCAAATACAAATTAAGATTTTAATTTGAACAAGAAACCACATTCCTTAAGCATGCAAACCAAAAGTCTATAATAAAGTTTACTTTATAACCTAATTCTTCCCCATTAGCCTGGCTGAAAAAGACATTCCTACCCTACTAAAAGATCGAGACTTCTGCAGCTGATCGTGGGCTTTGTGTGCGGTGAATTTCCCTCACCTATAAGGTGATTTCTTCCCCACCTTTTTTGGTGTAATCTTCCCCACCTTTTTGGTGAAATCTTCCTTTCTTCACTCTAGGTGAAATATCATCCCTTCCAGAGGTCCCACGTCAAAGGCGCCAGTTGTGAGTGTCCCCGCCACGTCCCGCGTGGTTCAAGGTTCAGGTTCAGGGTTCAGGCTCTGGAGGAGGCCACACATAAATGAAAGAGACTAGAAAATATTAATTTGGAAATATTGGGGGCCAGGCGGGAGCCCAACTCAAGGGGAAGGACTCCATTTTGCTCTGGCCTAGCGATTCCTTTTATTAAGACTATGGGATAGACCCATAGCCTTTAGGCAGGCAATCCAATAACAGCCAATCAGCAAGAATTTACATAAAACTAAAAGGTGGAAGTTGCTTTAGCTACCATTGTCTCAACTAAACAGTGGGTGGTTGGCTCTGACCTTTCAGAGCTTCAAGGTTGACCGGCCTTCCAGGTTCCTTGTCCACACCTCTCTGCTAGTGAAGGCAATGGGCGGCTTCCAACAGTTAATGTTTTAAAGTATATTGCAAAATCACTCTCCTAAATGTTAGAATACCACTTTTAATTTCTTTTTAAATAACATTTTATTTCAGAGTAAAAATTTTCACTTGATGTCCAATCAGAAATTGCCTTCATAATTTTAACATCTATAGAATAAGATCATTTACATAATTCACAGAAATGATAGTAGCAACAACAAATGTAACTTAAGAAAAAGAAATTTTAGAAGATGAAAAAAAATAAACTCAAACTATACAAGTGACGTTTATAGATCAGGGGATCTGTTGGCCCATAGGTTGTATAAAGACCCTCACCCACAATGAGTTTTTTTTTTTCATATGAACTCTCACCACTCTTATATACTTCTGTTAATCTGTATTATTTTTTTTGGGGGGGGGTTCATATAATTAAGGTATTTGTATACTTTTCATAACTAGTTCATAACTGGATCATAAGTTTCTGGATACCACACCACTACCATTTCACCTTTATTTTGCTTAAATACTTAGCAGAGTGCTTGTGTATTGAAGGCATTGAAATACTTGTTGAATGGATAAATACTTTATTACTTGAATCAGATTACTCCGCAAAATGTGAATTTTAGCATTTGCCGAAGATATATGCTTAGATGTTAACATCTCTGACTGTTCCTGGAGTGGATAGGAACACTGTGGGCAGATATGTGCGCCATTTGCCAAAATCATTTCTGCTAAAGGAATATGGATATCACCCATCAAAATCTTCTCTTTTTTTTTTGGAGTCTATAAACTTATTGAGTAAAAACAAAATCAATGTCAGGCATGTTAAATTCGGTTTGGTTTAAATTTGGCTGCTATCCATTTGCAGCAGAGATGAACTGAGGTGAAGAGAAGGCAGAGGGATGCTGGCATGGAGACACTGAACAAAACGACCTTCTGTTTATTACAAAAACAGCATCCCACAGTAGTGCGAGTCAGTTAGCAAAGGCGGGGACCTGGTGTTTTGTTTTTTTTTTTTTTTAAATATATTTTATTGATATTTTACAGAGAGGAAGGGAGAGGGATAGAGAGCTAGAAACATCGATGAGAGAGAAACATCGATCAGCTGCCTCCTGCACACCTCCCACTGGGGATGTGCCCGCAACCAAGGTACATGCCCTTGACCGGAATCGAACCCGGGACCCTTCAGTCCGCAGGCCGACGCTCTATCCACTGAGCCAAACCGGTTTCGGCAGGGACCTGGTGTTTAATGAGCAGGCATCAAACCGAAGGAAGCAAGAACTTCCGAGAGGAGAACATTGAGAGAGCAAGTTGCAACAGGGGCTAGTTGGAGGGTAGTGTTGGGTACAGACCTGCTGGTCACTCGAGGAATTCGGGTGGCATGTCGTGCTCTCAGGCATGCTTTTCACAGTAGATTTGATCTTCCCACAAAGAAATGGCCCTTTTGTTTCAGCGGAGACACTGTGGGCCCCCAACCTTTTTACACTGATGTTCAATTCGTTTCAATTCAACTAAGTGCTGAGGAAGCAAGACCAGTTTCTTTCTTAGTTGAGTTTTAGGTTGATTTGTCATTTGGTTGTATTTGGATAAATTCCTCTAGTGCCTTTTTTAAAGCCTACTTAGGGAATTATAACAAATATTTTTTATTGTCTTGCTTGATTGTCAAAGTGCAAATATAAAGTTGTTTCTTTCTAGTGGTTACAAATAGTGAAAAGAATAAATGAAGTTTAGGTTCTTGCTTGTTTCCCCTAAATTAGAATGTTTGCCACTAATATTTAACTGAGTGACACAAATGATAACACTCTGGGAGAGTATCAATATTTCTTAAATAGCATATTATGGGTGGGCTTTTATGAGTTTAATCTATGATAATTTTCTATGAAAAAATATGGTAGTCTGTGCACAATGAAGTTGATTTTAGACAATTGAATTCATACAATATATTTAAAACCAGCATAGCCCTTATTTAAGGAAATTGTCAGGATTTATTTTAAAATTGTGTAGTTAAATGATTTTTGTGATTTTTTTAAAAAACCATGTTGAAGTTTTGACAAGCTTTTGGCCTATTTCCACAATTCTCCATCTGGGCACTCATAACGATCTCTTCCTTCATTCAGCATTTGCTCTCAGACATCATTCCCTTACGCAGAGCATTGTGGGCTGAGAGGGATCCAAGAGCACTTTGTCTTTTGCTGTCAAAAGCATTGTGGCAGCATTCTCCATCTCTGTAGGAGTGTAATTAAAGACTTTGGTAACCTTAAAGCAGGTCTCTCCACATTCTGTACATCCATGTATTTGAGTTCTCTTTAGGCGTTCTGTTTGGGATCATGGTATGTTCTAGTTAATAAAACATTCTGGTTTATTGAACACCCTTCATTGAATGCTTAATGTGTGTCAGTTGCTGTGGAAAGGGCTATTATACTTGATTTCTTTATAACAGCCCTTCAAAGTATTTAGTCTCATAAAAATTCTTAGGAAAAGGGGAAACTGAGACTCAGAAAAAGTTAAGGAAATAGCTCTGTGATTCTGGTTAACTTATATACACCTTGAAAGTCAGAGTTTCTTTCATTTGTAAAGGTAGGGTGCTGATAATCCCTCCTGAGAAAGCTGGTGTGATGTGTAAGTGAGGTCATAGTTGAGAAGCATAAAGCACAATGATGGGCAGACGCTAAGTGTTGAGTAAATTTTTAGTGGTTATTTTTAATAGAGTAACTCCTGATTTTTTTTTTGTTGTTGTTCAAAGAGCAACATGAATAAATCTCAGATTCTGTAGAACACATTTACTCTACTGGGGAATTATTGACAGGGAAGCATCAACACTTTCCAGCCAGCAACTGAGGTGAGATGACACCACTGAGCCCAGCTGTTTTACATTTTGATTTTGGATGCTGTGGCCCCAGCACAGGAAGTGGTGATACCACCCATCCTGGAAATATTTTAAAGCATTTTAACATTTCATCCAATGGGGATACTTTAGGGGTGACTTTATTGGAAGGCAGAGTAGAATCAAGCACTTTTCATGGATAAATTTGATGTTTGACTCAGGTCCAACCTGATCATCTTTTTTTTTTTTTTTTTTTAAATATATTTTATTGATTTTTTACAGAGAGGAAGAGAGAGAGAGGGATAGAGAGTTAGAAACATTGATGAGAGAGAAACATCGATCAGCTGCCTCCTGCACACCTCCTACTGGGGATGTGCCCGCAACCAAGGTACGTGCCCTTGACCGGAATCGAACCCGGGACCCTTCAGTCCACAGGCCGACGCTCTATCCACTGAGCCAAACTGGTTTCGGCCAACCTGATCATCTTTTAAGGATGATTTTACATATATGGCTAATTAGGATTTCACACTTAGCCATCTTTTTTTTTAATTATTATTGGACAAAAGACATGCTCATTTGTTCTCCTGTGGATTGTTCTACATTTTAGTTACACAAAAATTAGCATTTTATCAAGCACTTCCTATTCGCACCGGTATTTGCTAAGTGTGGGTTTAGATTCACCGAGAATTTTCACTACTTTTTAGCAAGGCAAGAAGTGCTTTAACAATGTTAATATTTAAGCTCTGCAATTCTGTAGACTGTGCTAAAAGGGGAAAATAGTAACACAGCCTGAATGTCTTGCCAGAGCTCAGTGTTTCCTCACTTTAGTTTCATGCCAAGTTCTGTGAGTCTGAAATACAGCGAGGTAGGCCAAAACAATGTGAATCTGTGAATACTGGATATAAAAATAGCATCCATTAGGAAGCCTTAAGATATCACTAATTCTGCAAGGTTTGGACCCGCAGATCATGGTGAGAGAGGAATTTAATCTTGAATATTCAATGTAAATGGAGAAAAGCTCTCCACTGATTCCACATCCCTCATCAATGGTCACCAGCAGGAGACTTCTTCATCAGCTTTCTGTCTTGAGGTCTCCTATCTCAGGCTGTAAGACCTCAAGTCTGGCATTAGCATAACCAGTTCTTCTATTGTTGTGCAGAATGGTTGAGGTTGATGGCAGTTCTAGGGTCACCTGGTCCCAGAAACCCTCTCCAGCATGCTTGTAAGGCACCATGACCTGTGCTCTGGAAGTGACGCTCAGCTAACTTTCCTTGACAACATTAGAGAACAAGGCACCTCTATCTCACCAGCTCATTTGTTAAAATGTCCAATAAACATTGACATCATGTGGAATAGAGACTGGGCATCATTCCTCACAGTGACAGACCATTCTTTTTGACTTGCTGAAAATCACAGTTATGGAAGCTGGACATCTGAGATCAGGTGCTTATGTGGTCAGAGAATCAGCAATCTGGGGCCTTTCTTGTAAGAGCACTAATCCCATCATGAGGATCCTCCTTCATGACCTCATCTAAACCTAATTACCTCCCAAAGCCCCCATCTCCAAATGCCATCATACTGGGGGTTAGGGCCTTCAGCATATGCATTTTGACTTAATTTAGTCCATAGCCATGGTTCATATGGTAGCCAGTAGTGTCTCTGCCACAGATAAACAAATGCTCAGGTCTTACTTCTCTAAGCAGATTCCAGTCTCTCCCAAGATTGCAGGTGAGATGTTTGCCCGGTAACCCCAGTTCTCTGACAGGCCCAAGAGAAGTCATGAGTCACCAGTTTGCTACATTTCTTCTCTTCCTGTAAGAGTGAGAGCAGCACTTGTTCCAATTCTCTATGTCTTCACCTTGAAACCGGATGTCCTCCATATGTTTATTGGAAACTTTCTAAATATTTTAGTTTTTGGTATTCTCATTTTGTTCCACACAAACTCAGATCGCCAATTCTCCACCCCAGCAAAGGAGAGCAACTAGAACAATTTTTAAAATGAAAAAGCAGAATGAAGAGAAAGGAAACCAAATATAAAAAGGCCTGGTATAAAGAAAAAGAAGCTACAGCATCTATAATAAAACATAAACTACTTTTTATGCATAAAAGTTAAAAAAAGTTCTAATATCTATAGTCATCTTTATTTGCATTAATTAGGAATATGCCACATCTAGAAGTGAAAGAATGTGAATTTACTAAGTTCCCTGTTACAGAGAAGTTGCCAATGACTCAGTCAACCTTTCCTTGAAATGAAATAATTTAGCAAATAATTATCTTGAAATTCTGTGCAAAATAATTGTATTGCCTGCATTATATTCTATTATTGTTATCTGAATCTTATATGGCATTATATCATAAAAGGTGCTCCAATTGGCCTCTGTTTTCAATTAACTGCCTTTTTACATGACTCCTTACCATTTTATCCTATAGCTGAAATGTTATTTCTGCATTTTCAAGGTTTGAATAATAGCTTCTGACATTTTGCATTTACTGGGTTTAGCAAAAGTTATTCAGATAATATAATTAAAAAGTCATAAAGAACCTTAAGGATCAGCTGGGCCTATTCTAAAATTGCAGAACGACATACAGAAGCATGTCATTGAAACAGAGGAGTTCCCACAGAGCTGGCCTATCGATATTCCAGGCCGAGAGGCCTCCAAGGCATTGAGGGGAAACCCATGATGCCCTGCCTTTCAGGGCTTCCATTTGGAACCCGAATGCCCTTTATGGTTAATGAACAACTCAGGTGTTTGCCTGGTTAGCTTTCAGAGGCCGGTCTAGAAAGACATGTTCCTGGTATCTATTCCTTTTATAAAAAAAGTCTTTTCTGCCTATATTTCACTCATCCTTCTGAAAAAAATTGTTCCTACAAGAAGGATGCAAGCCTTTCTAAGAATTTGTTACATGCTCAAAAATAGCAAGGTCCCATTTCCTGTTTTAATGACAATGGGACTAGAAGATACAGATTCCAAGTTGTAAATAGACACTTTCATGACTGGTAAAGGTAGAATTACACTTATTTATTTAATAGGATTACTTATTATTAGGGGTTGAATTGTGTCCCCTTCCTACTCCCTCATAATTTATGTGATGAAGCTCTAACTCCCAGTGCCTCAGAACATGACCTTATTTGGAAATAGGGTCATTGCAGATGTAATCAGTTAGGTTAAGATGAGGTCACACTAGAATAGGTTGGGCCTCTAACCCAGTGTGATTGATGTCCCCATAAAACGGAAAATTTGGGCACAGACATGCACACAGGGAGAATGCCATGGGAAGGTGGAGGTGGAGACTGGAGTGATGCTTCTGCAAGCCAAGGAAGAAACACAGAAGGTCGCCAGCAAACCACCAGAAGCTAGGAGAGGCCTTGCCTCACAGCCTCAGAAGGAACCAGCCCTGCAGACACACTGACCTTGGACTTCTAGCCCCCTAACTGGGAGATAAATTACTGTTGATTGAGCTGCCCTGTTTTTTGGAATCCCTAGTAAATATACTTGCCTACTTTCTTGGAGTCAAATTTAAAATTTATATAGTTTATCATTTTAAAGATACTGAAGAAGTCAAAAGTCTTCTTGATTTAGAAATATTTAAGACACTATATCAATCAGTCCTACCGATAGCTACACTAACTTTGTCGTGACTTTAACAGCATTGGTCTAATCTCTGCTCAGTCCCAAGCTAATGAATGTATACTCATCTACATGGCTAAACTGAGTTTAAATGGGAATGCCATCTGAATATCCCCATCTCAGTCAGGGATAACACTTCTCTGAACACTCACATGCACAAAAGCTCTGGCTGTTGTGTAGTAAAATTCTCCAGTACTCAGAGTTGCACAAGCTGTCTTTTTATTGACAAAGTACAAGATATCTTAGTGTCTATACTACAAGTTAATTTCAATTTTTACAATGAGAATATCGTACTAGATTTAACAAATGCTGCCTGCTCTGCACCTTGGTAGTTCCCGGAGGTGGGGGCATTTTAGTCACAATCCTAAAATTATCATCTTAATTTACTTCTCAATATTTATATCTTTAGAATTCTAAATTAGAGTTCATTCATCCTCCTCACCCCCAATCTCTAAGCCATGGGGAAAGAAAAGCAAGCACATTGTGCTCTTGCTAAAAATATTATCTGGAAGGAGATACCCTGAAAACACTTGCAAATAGAGGAAGATTTCCTTCTTGTTCTGTGTTCTTTGCTTCCCGCCACCCTGACTGACACCACTGAGAGGGATTTGGTTTGTTTATTTGCCTGCTTGTTTTTATAACTTTGATGCTTCTGGGAACATCCAAGATTCAAGCACCTGGGGTGCTTTATGTCCTGCACCTGTTTAGACCTCATCTCTTGCCCTGAGACAGGGTCTCCTCTGCAGTCTGTGTTATAGGTTCGGTCTGACAGCAGGTCAGTCCTGATATGACTTAGGAAGGGCTGCCTATTGAAACTGGTAGTGCAGTCAGCCTGTGTGAGTGTGTGTGTGTGTGTGTGTGTCTGTGTCTGTGTGTGTGCGCGCGTGTTGTTTTTGTTGCAGAAGAGAAGTCTGAGCTGTCTTTATTGCTTTCACTGAAATGAGATATTAAAGGTCTTTCACTTGCATTTTGCTAAGAAGATGGGATTAAAGAGAAGTTTTAAAGTGGAGTGAAGTTAAAGAGATGATGACTTTAGGGACATGGTATTTGTCTGCCAACAAAGAGATGGCCCAGAGTGGGGTACCCTGGGAGAAAAGGGGGTGCTGTGTGCTTGGAATGGTGAGTTAACAGTGAGGGGCACAGAGGAAATTATGTGGATGAAGGGAAGACAACACCTCTATACTAACACTGGCCCAGTCTGAATAGAGAACACCCACATGTTTTTGTTATTGCCTGTGGCTCCTGCCACCTTGTTGGTGAGGTCTGAAGGGAGGGATAGATGAAAACATAGGCATGACCCTCGGAGCCAGGACGGCAGCAGGGGTGCCTGGCCCCAGGCATGGTCTTCCCTGCTTGGAGCCTCATCTCCTCTTTTCCACGTCCCTGCCCTGAGCCAGCCTCCTCTGTGCTCCAGGCCTCCAGGCTCAGACTCTGATGGTCCCTTATTGGGGGTTGGATGAAGAAGACTCAAGACCAAGTTCAAGTCCAGCTTGACCTTGTCTAGGTCACTGCTGACCTTTGATAAGTTACTTCTCCCTTTTTAGGGCTTTGGTTTCCTGTTTTATAAAATGAATCTTGGTCATTCTTCCACATTTTTTTTAAATCATGGGAGCTGTTTTTCAAATAAAATTTTACATAAAAACCTAATATTCAACAAGTACAAACTTCCAGTTATAAGGTAAATAAGTCTTGGGGTATAATGTACACCATAGTGACTATTGTCAACAATACTTTATTGTATATTTGAAAGTTGCTAAGAAACTAGATCTTAAAAGTTCTCACCACACACACACACACACACACACACACACACACACACACACAAATGTGTAACTATGTATAGTGATGGGTGTTCCTAGACTTATTGTGGTGATCATTTTGCAATATATACATACATCATATCATTATGTTGTACACCTGAAACTAACATAATGCTACATGTCAATTATATCTCAATTGAAAAAGACCTTATATGGTAAAAGCAGAAGAAAATGGGTTTGCTCCCAGCTGCTGGTGCCCCTCACTTTCCCTCTTGGCTGTATCCTCCCATAACCTTCAGTAAGCTCCCTCCCTTTATAGGCTGGGCCGCAGGGAAAAAGACTTGAAAAGCGCTGCTTTACACTTTATAAAGCAAAACCCTGCAGAAACACTTTCTGATTGTAAACCATCAACTTCTAGATTTCCCAGTGTGGGGTGCTGTACGGTGCTGCCCAGGCCTCTGGCAATGACCACTGGCTGCCCCAGCTGCTGGTGGTGCCAGTGGCAGACAACCTCAGGTGTTTGCCCTTTGCTGCTCTCCTGGGAGGCCCACATCCACCTGATGGCCGATGGTGGCAGGACTGGGAAGCAGGGCTGCCCCACTCCACTCTGGAGGGCACAGGAGCCCCAGGTGCCCAGGCTGTCATAGTGCCTGCATGGCAGCTCCGTGTCTCCGTGCCCAGCCCACGCTGTTCCCAGGGCACTTCTTATAAACATATACAGGCTGCACTCCATGTTCAGGCCAGCTTCCAGGGACCTGACTCTTTCTATAATTCTAATTTATTTCCTGGACATTGGCTTTTCCTGAGAAAAGAAATATTCAGATTTTTTAAATCCACCATGTTTTTTGAGGGGGTGGGAAGGGGAATGGTTTGCATATACAAATAAGACCCATCTGGGAGTCTGAGAATCCCTATGTATATTCCTGTGGTAGAGGTGTGGTGAGTAAGAATGTGTGGGGCTGAGTTGATTTGCATTTTCCTGGCATAGGACAAAATTGCTGGAGGAAACTCTAGTTGGCAGTCCTGGTGTCATAGGCCATCCTCTCCACTCTGAAAAAGCAATGCACACCAAAGAGAAATCAGGCATGACCAATGGCCAAGAGCTGTCTTCTCTGAGTGCCCGGTGATGCCCACTGGGACATCCAAGGTCCAGGCCTGGCAGCTCCACCAGCCATGCCAAGGAGGAAGCCTCCCACTGGATGTCAGTAAGGAGCTCTGTCACCTCTAAATGCATTACATCTGAGACTAATATGGATTACAGTTTCTTCTTGGGGAGTAAGGTTTCCAGCAGCAACAGGATACAGATTTTTAGCTAGCACACGATTTAAGGGTCACCATGCTGCTTCTCCTGCTTTTGCTGTGAATGGATTTGCTCTGAGATACATAGGCAGGCTCGCTGGCAGGGAGTATAGAGAAGCATCCACCCAGGGCATGCTCTGGGAGCCCTTAAATGATGGAGATCCCACCTACTTGGGCCCTTCGACCAAGAAGTCCAGTTTTTCAGATCACAACCAAAGGTGACCACAAAGCTTGTGTTCCCCTATTACTATTGATAATGTGAGCCTAGGGGGCCATTGAGGTGTAAAAGTCTGCATAAAAGTACTTGTACTGTTGAATCATACCATCTGGTAAAAATAGGATCACACATCTTCAATGTGTTAGTTTGCTGGGCTGCCATATCAAAGTGATGCAGACTGGGTGGCTTAAGCGACAGAAATTTGTTTCCTCAGAGGAATGTTCTGGAGACTGGAAGTCCTAGGTCAAGGTGTGAGAAGGGCTGGTTCCTTCAGAGGCCTCACTTCTTGATTGGTAGATAGCCATCTTCTCCCCATGTGCTTCACATTGCCTTCCCCCTATGTGTCAACCTGTGTCCAAATTTCCTCATCTTATAAGGACATCGGTCATAATGGACTAGGGACTAATGACCTCATTTTAACTTGACCACTTATGCAAAGACCCTATGTCTAAATATGGTCACATTCTGAGGTATTAGGATTCATATTTCAATATATGAATTTAAAGGGAACACAACTCAACTTATAAGAGTCAGTAAGAGTAGATGGCGAATAACCCCAACAGAGATAGGGAAAGCCTGTGTGTTGTCACAGGCACTGGGATGCTTGTCTCAGGGTACATTGAGGTGGATTCTGAAATCAGTCTCTACCAGGAAGGGTGGTGTGTAGCTGCCACCTTTAAGTTTCTTAAACTTAAAAATACTTCCAGCCAGTCAGGATTCACAGATATGCCATGTGCATTTTTACCTACAGATTAGCCTATGATCCAATGAAATGCAGGGGCTCAGGCATGTCCCCTCATGCTGTGGGGAACCCATGATTGATATACCTCCTTGGACAGAATGTTGGTGTCGGATGCGCACTTACAAGTCAGTCTATGCCTGGTGGACATGAGTTGTCTTTTAGGGGCTGTGATGGAGACTGGACTGCTGGAAACCAACATTGGGTCCAGGATTATTAAAGAAAGAGAAAAGGAATAGTTGGATTGAAGTGAAGATATTATTTGGAGGCTCAATTAAGACTCCGAATAGGATTCACATTCCAGAAGAGAGACTTGCCAAGAAAACCTGGGGACGGATCTGCTGAAATGCAATGTAAAGGCTTTGATATAGCCAGCAAAGCCAAAACAGTGGACTTGGGACTCAGAGATCATAGAAATATGCTTGCTCAGATGCCTGAAAGTCAGCAAGGAAGGAAAGTGACCCCAAGGTTGGGACCAGAGGAGGACACAACACTCTGGACTGGGCCAGATGTTCCCTAAGGAATCCGGTGTGCTTCACATGGGTGCCACCCTGACAACTTGAGGTAGTCTGCCTGTATACTTTACTGCCTGTGGATTTACTCTCTTACAGGGCTGTCTCTTGTTTTCTCCAGAGCTGGGCATGTTACAAAAAAGTCCTGGAAGAAAAAGAAAGGGATAATATAATAGCAGAAGGGCCCCGAACTTTCCAAAGAGAGTCCCCTGGCCCCAGCATATAACTGCCCAATTTTGCTTGCCCATCACCCTTCGGAGCCCTGCTCAGTTCTGGGCATCTTGAAGGGAAGTGACAACACTTGAGTGTTATTTCAGGGGCGCCAATGATCCAGTCTAGGACAGAGTTTGTCTCACTCAAGATGCTCCTCTTGGGGAGGAATGTGGTTCTCAGTGGGTCAGCAGGGTGGTGGGGGTGGAGTGTGGAGGCAGGAAGGTGGAAACTCCCCATTTAAGCTGAAACATTGGCATCTTAGGGAGGAGGCAGTACGGGCAGTATTTATATTTGGAAACAAAAACATGTACATACTGTTTTTGTAATGCAAAAATAGAAAGCAAAGAGCAACAAAATCTTTGTTTTATGTAGTGTGTTATGCAAGTATGGCACAATTTATCATATGTCACATACATACTATTTTTCTTTTAAAGAAAAATACATTTTTAAAAAAATAATGCTGATATTATTTTACTTCAGTGTAGGAAGAAAAAAAGGTAGGGCACGCAAAATTATAATATTTAACAAAGAGGAGAATGGTTTTAAAAGTTGCCCCAAAAACTTATGGAGAAGGAAGTTTTCTGTTTTATATTCCAGAGTTCCCTTGTTGTCCCTGAGATGAGAACATTAATCAATGACTCAATGGAAATATTAAATAACAATGACAAATATGCATAGCATTTCATGGGTTATAAGACAAAGTTCCTTTATATAAAGCAGGCTTATTGAATTTTTGAGCAGTATAAGAGCTTGAGGGGGGATTTGAACCAGAATCCCAAAAGATCTAGATGTGTTGAAATGTGGAGCAATTCTATAATTGGATAGAATTAAATCATGATGAGTACATTTGCTAACAAAAACCCCAATTGCATTTCAGGTGTGAGAAAACTGTGGCTTAACTGAAGCTTATGTGAAACAGAATTTAGAGGTTTTAATAGACTCAATGTTAAGTATATGATGAGGTTGCCAAAAGAGCTAATGCAACTTGAGCTGCATTAATAAAGGTATCAATTATAGACCAAGGGAGATGATCATCTTTAATCTTGACTAGACAGATTTTGTCTAGAGGTAAGAGACTTATATATATATATATATCATGGAATATAAGAGTTTGGGTTCCAGAGTCAATTTGCCTGAATTGAAATCCCACCACTACTACTTCCTAATTGTGTGAAGATCTTGACTAACTTAACCTCCCTGTTCCTCAGTTTCCCCATTTCTATATGGATATAATTGTAAGTACCTTTTGAGATTGCTTTGAAGATTAAAGGGGGCTGTCTTAGTCTGCTTAGGTTGCCATTGCAAAGTACCATCAATTGGGTAACTTTAACAACCTATTTTCCTACAGTTTTGGAAGCTGTAATACCCACATCAAGGTGCTGGTCAATTTAGTTCCTGATGAGATCTCTCCCTGTAGAGTACAGATGGCCCCCTTCTCACTGTCCCCACATTCAGAAGAGAACTCTGGTGTCTCTTCTTGTAAGGACACTAATCCTATTATATTGGGGCCTTGATATAATTACCTTATTTAACCATAACTACCTCATAAAGGCCCCATCACCAAATATAGTCACATTGAGGGATAGGCCTTCAACATAAATTTTGAGGGAGCACAATTCATTTTATAGCAGGGATCATATATTCGAAGCAAATGAAAAACATCTAGAATAGAATCTCACACGTGGTCAAGTATTCATTAAATGCTAGTTCATTATTATCTAGATTTTATTTGGATCTGGACACTACTTTAATGGGGGCATGAACAAACTGGATTAGGGACCATTTCTTATGAGGAATGTTTAAAGGATGTGAAATATTTAGACTAAAAAGATAAAACTTTGGGGAGATGTGTTAGCTGTCTTGAAATAGTCACAGCCTGTCAGATTGATGAGCTGTGAGGTTTATTCCAGTTGACTGTGAGTGTTAGAGCAGGAACACTGGGAGAAATTACAGAAAGACATGTAGGCTCAATGCAAGGAACACTTTCAGATTGGCTGTCAGTTGAGTGTAAACTGATACCTTTTATTTTTTAGGGAACAACTTAGTGATAGGAATCAAATTCTTAAATATGTGTATATATATATATTTTTAAACTCAGCCACTTTATTTGGAGAACTTTAAAAAAAATAAAATGCCTATGGACACAGATGTTATTATACCATTATTTGTGATAGCAAAATATTAGAAGCAACCCAACTTTCCTCAAATGGGAAATTGAGTAAGTAAATTAGGGCCCACCAAGAAAAGAGAACATTATGCAAGGATTTAAAATAAGTGTATGCTCCTAGACAAATTTCAAAAAGTGGGAAAACTATTTAAAATAATTGTATATTTCTAAGGTATTTATGGCAAGTTGGTAAGTGCAAAAAGCAGGATCTAGAAGAGAATGTTAGGATAATCTAATTTTTAGAAATTAAAAAAAAGGAGATGGTAAAATGAGTGTGTAAGTAGGCACATGAATTGTAAGATGAGGGCCAGACAACATCTTCAATATGTTGATAAAGGTGGGTAGAATATCTTAGGTTATTGGTCTCCCTTCTTCATTGTTCAGTAGAGTAGCTACTAGCCACATGAAATAAAAAATGAAATGAAAAATTTAGTTTTTAGCTTCATGAGCTACATTTCAAGGGCTCAATAGTACATGCAACCAGTAGTTACCATATTGAATAGCAAAGAATTACAGAATATTTCCATCATGGCAGGAGCTCTATGCATCACCACCTCTTGCACACAACAGGTGGTGATACATAAACGAAAGAGCAGGACTTTGTCAGCAGACTGTCTGCAGATTAGACTTCAAGTTCAATGAGGACAGGGATTCTACCCATCTCGTTCCTGGAACCCTCTGGTGCTCAACAAAGCATAGACACTGTGTAGCATTAGTTTATGAATGAATGAAAAATGTATGTAAAGAACTAACAATGTAAGTACTCAATTAATATCTCCACCATTTGGTATGTGTATTTGAAGGAGGAGGGAGCCCCCAGCCTCCCTCTTTCCCCATGTAGATTAGATGATTGATTATGAAGCTGTCTATTGCATGCTCTAATAAATGTCTCAAGGACAAGGTTACTCACTAAACACAGACATTCATAATATTGTTAAATGCTTGATGCCATAATCAATTTGTCAAGAACCCATCTATCACTGAGCATGAGAAGTATTCTAATGGGGAAGTCAAATTGTCTAATCTCTTTCTGCATTACGGGAAAGATCAGTCCTGTCTGCTCGGTAGGGCAAGATGGATGCATGTCTATGAGGTGAATAATCATTGCCAATGTCTTATCATATCTTCAGAATCCTGACTGTATGAGATACGCATGATGGCAGAAGAGAGGAGCACCCGATTAACTAAAATAAGGGAGGCCCAGGATCTGCCTGGGAGACTTGTAGGCTTCCTGGCAGCGCAGCAGTGGACAGATTCAATTACTCCATCTTTTACTGTTCCTCTTTGCATCTGGCACATCTCTTGTTTGACTCTCTCATTTGAATTCTGCTGGGGATACTTATTCTGCACAGATGTATCCCTGTCTCATCTGTGTATCTGCCACCCCCTTTCCATATCCATTTTAATTGTCCCATTTATGCCACTTTTTTTGTGTGTGCACAAGGGATCTTTGTAATAGGGCCTGGGGAATATTTTATTTCTTCTTATTAAATCTGGTAGATGTTTTTTTCCTGGGCGTTATTGGGTTCTTTTAATTTCCTCCTGTTTATTACTTTTGCTGTCGATGACATTACTATTCCTTGAGTTGCTATCTTGTGTATGTGTGTGGGTGCATGCATTTAATTACTTACAAATGAACATACAGGAAGATAAAAAAAGATCATTTAGAAAAGCAATTCTGACTTTCCAGACACATTATGTCAGTCTTAGACCTTAGTTCCTGCCGTGCTGAAACACAGTATTTCCGCTTGGGTTGCATTTTTAGAGCAGTTTTGGAAAATAACGGTTTTAGCTGGGGTTAGAGTTAAAGCTGCAAAATGAAAGACGTTGGTGGAATCCATATTTTCTTTCATGCCCTCTTGCTAACTGGCATTATTTACTGTGTTTTCCCACCCAGACCATTCAGAGACGTGCTCTCCTGGCCTCATCTCCTCAAACATTGAACTGAATCCTTTTCTCTCAGCTATAGCACACTCTTTTTTCTCAGTTAAATACCATATTTTGAGCAACTCTATGTATGGTTTTTTTTTCAAGGGAACAGATGTATTATTGCAGCTCAATTGTTAATTTTTTAGATGGTACATACCAGATACTAATCCAGGTAAATTAGATAGTATGCTTGTTTGGAGGCTACTTGCAAGCATTGTCTCCAGTTCTGTTTAATGGGAAACCATCAGCCCTTCTTCCCTGTAAAAGGTAGGATGATTTCAAGATAAACAAAAATGAGAGAGGGACATCAAGCAGAAACAGGTTAGGTAGACACCTGAGATCATCATTGTTTGGGCCACAGGGTATCACATTTTCATAGGAATCATGTGTCTACTAGTAAGTCCGGTCAAACCCTTTGGAAATGGGTAGAATTTCTGCTCTAGAATCTGACTGAGGCCCTCAAGAGTCTTGACTTCTCATCTGTCACCCAGTTCTTTCTTCACATTCCTTTCTTGTCCCTTTACCTTTCATGGTTCACCTTTAGAACTGATCCCTGACAAATGCCATTGACTTCTGAGACTTTCCTGCCTCTCTTCCTTGGCCTCACTCACCCAACACACCCCAATCTTGGATGACTCTGACCACTGTCTACTGCCACTCAAGTGGAGTGGTCAACATGACTAGAGAATGTGACACAACCAGGCACCTGGTCTTACTCTGAGTTCACAATTGCAAACCTTCAAATGGGCTGTCATCCCTGGCCTGCTATATTTCTTTAAAAAAAAAATCCCCCTATTCTTTCTGATGCCTATTTGATTCTCATCTATGCTGATCCTTTCATGCTCTCTTTTTTGGCTGGTCAGCTAATATCACATCAAGTGAGAACACACTCATCTACCAGGCCCACAATGATAAATCTACTTATGTTGACCCATCCTCTTTCTTTCTTTCTGTTTCTCTCCATATCAGGAGCCTGTCTCTTTGTGGATGCTCTGGCCTCTACCCATCCTTAACCTTTAAAGAAATGCTTCTGTGGTTTGGTCCTCTTCATCCCACATGAATTTCTCCTTCTCCATAAGATAATTACCATCAGCATTCCACAGCTCTAGAATCTTCTGTATTTAAATGCCTACATGTATGACTCCACTTCTCTTTAGACTGGCTCACCTGTCCACATCCCTCACATAGACAAATTTTTCAAAAGACCAGTCCACATATGATGCTTGCATTGCCTCATGATCTGGACACTGATTGCAACTCAAATCTGGATGTTCACGTCAGCATTACCAAAGACCTGCAAATCTAAATAATGCTTTTGTGCCTTGTTTTTCCTCAAGTCTCAGAGTTATTCAACACAAACCAATCACACATTCCTGGAACAAATGTTCTCCCTAGATCAGAAGCTCCAAGAGGCAAACGACTTGTCTGTTTTGTTGACCATTGTATCACAAACAATTTTAAAAGTGCCCAACTTCATAGTTGTGCAAAACAATATTTGTTGAATAAACAGGACATACTCTTTGTGTGGCTTGACCTCTGTGAGACTGCACTCCTTGAGTTTCCTCTTAATTCATGACCTTCTTTTTCTCCTTCTCCTTCTTCCAGCTCCTATTTCCTCTGCAGGTTCTCAATGTTAGCATTCTTCGGAGTTCCATCCTGGGCCATGTCATAGATGAGCTTGGTCATTCCCATAGTTTCAAATCCTACAATTCTAGTTTACATGTTCAGCCCTTGTCTCTCTCCTGAGATCCAGGCCTGTGTGTCCAATTTGTCTAATTCAAAGTCTCATGCATATCTCATGTTTATTCAAAACAGATGTATTAACTCTCACTTTCTCTTTTAGTCTTCCCCATTTCTATGAATGACATCACAACCCCCCTTGGCTGTTCAGGACAGAATTTCTTGGTTTTTCTTTGTTTTCTCTGCTTCCTTTTTCTTGTCCCTATGGTCCATCTTATCAGCAAACCCTTTCAAATCTTTTCCTAAATGATGTGTCATTACCAGCCACTTTCTTTCTCTCCCATCCCTTACTCAAGCCACACTCCTGTCTCATCTATTCCACCCCAAGACCTTCCTAACATCCCCCTGCTAACCATTTCCCAATCTTTCCTCCCACCCTTCCTGCCCCAGAGCCATCAATCAGATCCTCAAAGTTCACTGGGTTTTCTCACTCCCTTGCTTAGGACACTTCAACGGTTTCCCAGTACACTTAGAAGCTCTTTCTGTTGCCTACCAGGCCCCACATTATCTGACCTTTCCACCTTCCTTGAAGGCCATGCTCCTCACTTACTGTGTTCATGAGCTTTGCCTTCTTCCAGATCCTCCAAACACTTTCCTGCCTCAGAATATTTTACATGTTGCCCTTCCACCTAAATACTTTCCACTTCCCTCTTCCCATGCTGGATTTTAGTACTCCTCTAGTTCTCAGTTTAACCTTCATTTCTTGAGAAGTCATTCCTGATTATATCATGAAAAGTACCTCCACCCATTAGCTTTTATTATAGTCACTAGGGGCCCGGTGCATGAAATTCGTGCACTGGGGAGGGGTCCCTCAGCCCAGCCTGCTCCCTCTCACATACTGGGAGCCCTCAGGGGATGTCCTACTGACAGCTGGGAGCAGGCCTAAGCCACAGTATGGCCTCCCTTTGCAGGAGGCGACCCAGCTGATCAGGGGAAGGTGCCAGCCCCATCACCCCACTGCTGTAGCCACTGCCAGCCACTGCAGCTGCCAAGGTATTTTCATCAACATGGACTCCAGTCCCTTCACCATGAAAAAAATGACAACTTTCTTTAGGCATTTTCAAGATGTGTCTTTCATAGGATATGACATTTTTTCTTTCTTTTTTTTTTTAATCCTCACTTGAGGATATGTTTCCATTGATTTTTTCCCCTTCCCTCTGATCGCAGGCTTGGCCCCTGCCCAAGCCTAAAGCCTCCGCCCGAGGCTTTAGGCTTGAGCAGGGGGCCCCCACCCCTCCGATGGCCAGCTCGTAGTGACCTGGGTGCTGAGGATGTTCCCGAGACTCTGGTACGTATGCAAATTAACCACCATCTTTGTGGGGTTAATTTGCATACTCACTCTGATTGGCTGTGAGCGTAGTGGAGGTACGGTCAATTTACATGTTTGTCTATTATTAGGTAAGATTCTTTGTTTCCTTCATAGCACTTGCCACACTTTCATTTTTCAAAAATTCACTTACCTATTTACTGACTGTCTTGCTCACTAAATTGTAAGTTTCATGAAGATATAGACCATATTTGACTTGTTCACTTCCATAATTTCAATGTCAAGCACTGTGTGGCACAGAAAATGTACCTAAAAGTGATGAACACTTTCAGGATTTAGTCACTGTGACTTTTTAGTCATTGATTAATTTCTGTTATGGTTAAAATTTTTTCTGTCCCTCACCTCTCCATAATTTTTAAAATATTAATGGAAAAGGTAGAAGAGAAAGATTCTAGGTAAATGTTGGTCTTGTATTTTCTAATAGGTTAGGCATATTTTATTATTTTCAACTCCAAACATTTGTCTGATCCAGACATGTGCTACTTCAATTATTTTTGTTGTCATATGATTAATCACCCACACATAATATTTATTGATATTCATTTATAATGTTAATGTTTATTCATCAGTCATGAGGCCTCATTGAAAGCTGGCTATGGATCTGAACTGCCAGATGCTCTGATTTCCTCATGGCCATTAGGCTGTGTGGGGTTGGATGCTGCTTGTGTATATTCTATGGATGCCTTGGTAATTCAAGAATCTAAGTCTAACTTTATCAGCATTAGATTTCTTTTTTATTTTGAATAAAAGTAAAAAAGAAATAATATTTTAACTGATCTTTGAAAATAGTTTTCCATGGCTGAAGTGATTGGAATGCTTGGGGAAGCTCTAGAGAGATGTTACTTTCAACCTATGTAAATTGGGTGGACTGACAACCACTGAGACCTATAGGTGGCAATGAGGTGGTGGAGAAGACAAAAGAACTGAGGGTTCATTAGATGTGAGCCTGGGTTCTTCATTTCTTTAATCCCAGCTGTGTGAGAAATAATATCTGTGCTTTCTTTAAGACTGCCATGCCTCAACTGGAAAGTGGTAATAAAAACATTACCCCCTCAAAGGGGCATGGTACAGTTACATGCCACTCTGCAGATAGAGTATTCGATACTCAGTTATTATCTGTGTTTTAATATTCGTGTAAATTCTTTCCAAGATGGAATGAATCACCATAACATCATTCTGTCATAGACTGATCATACCTACAATTTTGTACTCCAAATCCTATCTAATAAAGAGGGAATATGCTAATTGACCATCACTCCATCAAAAAAATGGATGCACCCACAGCTGAGGCCAAGTTCCCATAAGGAGCCTTAACGAGCAATCAGCAGGGACCTGAGGCTACACCCTCCCCCGCTCCCATGGGGCTTGACAGGGGACCTCAGGCTGTGTCCTCCACCCGGCAGGGCTTGACAGGAGACCTCAAAGTACACTTCCCATCCTGGTGCTGGGCTAGGGGACCTCAGGCTGCTCCCCTCGCCCCAGTGCCAGGTCGGGGGACCTCAGGCCTGGCCCCCTGCCCGGTAGGGCTTGATGGGGGACTTCAGGCTATGCCCCCCACCCAGCAGGGCTTGACAGGGGATCTCAGGCCGTGTCCCCCACCTGGCGGGGCTTGATGGAGGACCTCAGGCCATGCCCCCCACCCAGAAGGGCTTGACAGGGGATCTCAGGCCGTGTCCCCCACCTGGCGGGGCTTGATGGAGAACCTCAAGGCACGCCCCCTGCCCCAGTCTGGGCTGGGGGACCTCAGGCCACACCCCCTGTCCTGGTGCCGGGCCAAGGGACCTGAGGCTACATCCCCTGCCCGGTGGGGCTTGACAAGGGTGGGACTGGCTGGGTCTGGATCTAGCCCAGTGGGGGCAGGGGGTGGCCGGGTCTGGGTCTCACGCGATTTTGAGGTGCATGTGGGTGGGCAGGGACTTGACTCTGGGTCCCATGGTGTGCCCCAGACTCTGACAGGAGGAAGGTTTTCATATACATTTTACTAATTTTATTTCATCTCTGACACTTCCATTATAGAGAAAGGGCACATAGCAATATTAAATTATTTCCTCTAATTAATCCCCTTTTAATGTGCACAAATTTCATGCACCAGGCCACTAGTCCTCAATAAAATGAGATTCCCAAGACTGAAGCTGTTTACTTAAGAATGACCACTCCAATTCTTGCTTTAAATGCACCAATTTTCAGATATCCTTTCTGGAGGGCAGTGGTTCTTCAACCAGGGTGATTTTACCCCTTCGACCAAGGAATACTTTACTTGGCAATGTCTGGAGACATGTTTGGTTGTCACACCGGAGAGAAGGGGGTGCTACTGGCATCTGGTAGGCTGAGTCCAGGAACATTGCTAAATATCCTGCAATTTACAGGGCAGTCTCTATGACAATGATTTATCGGACCCAATATGTGAATGGTTCCAGGTTGAGAAACTGTTGTAGAGCATTATATGTCCAAGTGGCATTTTCTTTTCATTTTATCCTCCTGGACATGACTAAAACATACATGGATTATCTTGGAAATTTATTATTTTGTAATCTGAAAAACAAAATGTAACATTTTGAGTATCTAAGTCACACAAGCAGATCTAGGCTTCAAAACTATTTATTTAGGAGTTTTTAAACATATTGATTTTAAAATTATGCACCAGGAAAAGCTACCCCTTTTAATTACTTTCCTGAGAAACACAAACAAGAACTTTAAGCCTGGAACATTGTATGGATTAATGGTTTAGTAATAAGTTTGCAGTTACTTCATATATCACCAATTAATTTTCTGAGTATCCAAAATGATTACAAATCAAAGGGTTCTAAAGAAGCGGTCTCATACATTAAAGAAACAATAAGGAAAAAATATGTATTTCGGAACAAGTCAAATAGAAACTGTCATTTTCTAATTTTCTCCCCACGCATGTATTTTTTTTTAAAAGGTATTATAGCCTGTGTCTCCAGAGTTTTGGATGCCATATTCCCAATGTCCCAGAAGATCTCTAAGGGTCTCTTCAGGACTGAAATCCTGAAATTATATAATATTTCACTGCTTTGGAAATGGCACAGTAGATTTCTATAGGCAACACCAGACTCACTTTATTCTTGAATTTTCCTCTAAAACAAAGTGTTTTCCCCTCTTGACTGGTTGCGTCTTTACCCTTGCTCTCTGCTAGACTCTGCAGTCTTTAATACGTCCCAGGAATCAGATGTTTTAATGCACTTTCACTTCAAAACTGGCTGCTTTCATCTTTGATCAAATAAAGAATGACATGACGGGGGAGACACGCGTTTCCGCCGCTGGTTGACACCATTGCAGAATGGCGTTGAGACTCTATAGTTCTATGATTTGAAATGTCAGATGTATCAGCAGGGCCGGCGTAAAGCCCTTGGAGTTATGTTTTGATGATTTCTCAAATATTTCAGTCGGCTGGCTGAAATGACTTTCAGCACAGGCCTGAGCTCCTCGGTGAGAAAGGTGCATGAATGTCTCGTCAGGGGCTGCATTAGCTCTTACAGTAGGAGAAGATCTAGAAAACAAGCTTAAGTGAATTTGTAAACTAATCTTCATGTCCTAAATTCCTTTTCTGGAGGAACATAATGGCCCCCCAAAGCGCAGTTGGGTGTGCGCTCTGCTGATGATTAGCTCTCCTGACAGCCTCCTTAGCGCTGGGAGCGGGGTCCAAACACAGTTGCAAATGAAGTAAAGTCAGGAGTGCAGTGGGTTTCTTTGTTTTTGAGCATGACATGTTTTGTGCTTAAATGTGCAATGCAGCAAACACCAACATTTCATTTATGATTTCAGAATAATTAATTAGTAATTGTAGCATGGCCTTGGTTCCTTTAAAAACAGTATTTTGATCCTCTCACTCTAAAGGTATACAAAACACTAGTTCTCATTCAGCTTCTGGTCATCCCCCTTTTCTCACTTCATGTCCTTGTAAAGGAGAATTGCAGTGAGTTCCACAGTGGGTGAAGCCACTGTTTTGCCAGGAGTCTGCCAGAATGGCCCCCATTCCCCCATCTACCTCTTATCTTTTCCCCACTGGGAGTCAGCTCCCACCCATTTTTGGGTAGCAAAATAAATGAGAGCTTCTTCTGCACAAAACAGTAACCCCTGTACCCCCTTATGCCAATAAGATGGCCCCCAAGCCTCATTGTGTGTCCCAAGAATAGGTCTGTTGCCCACTTAGCACTCCGTGTGGACAAAAAACACATCAGACTAATTGAATCCATGAGACAAACCTGTTGTATGTGATAACGTGGTGCCTCAGCTTCTTTCTGGTTAAAGAGGCCCGAGAGTCATGTTAGAAAATCGATTTACAGCCAGACACCTCTTATATTTTTGTCTAAATCCATATGGTGTGGCACTGTTCTTAGTATTTTAAGCTCCCGTCAGTGATACCATTTTCAATATATTTTTATGGAAGGTATTATTTATAGCAAGGCTATTTGGTTTTAAAAAGAAAACTCAAATGAGAAAATTAAAACAAACAACAAATGAAATACCTCTGGGTGGAGGGCTTGCCTGTCTAACGTGAAGGAAGCACCTTCGGTGACCCGGAAAGATCGATCGGTGGAAGGAAACCCGAACAGAGAGAAAAGTCTACTGTTAACCCACGCGCGTGACAGTTTTTGGAAGGACCATACTGGGACAGACCGTGATAGAAGCCTACACATTTGTTGGAAAGAAAGGATTATGATGCACTTCACAATAATACTCTAAAACATGGTAAGTGCTCGTGTGCCTCCCTGTGCTTATTGACAAAACAGCAAGGACCATGGAGGCAAAGCTCTGCTGTTTCAATTATTGAACTCCGCTTCCCATCAGCTTCAAAGGAGACAACGTCTTCCTTCATTCCCAGACAGTGCTCTGTTAGTGTCAATTTGTTCTATTTTAATCCAGGATGAAAAACTGACTGTGGCGCTCAGTCTGGCCGGATCTTTACTGGCAAATGGGAGAAGGAAATGTGTGTCAATTTCCTGGCTATTTCAGACAACACCTTTCTCTAGCTCATAAGTGATTTGGGCAATTTGGAGCAAAGGAGATTTTTATTTTATCGTCTGAATTATCCAGATAAGGGCTTCCGCTCTCTGCTCTCCTGGCTACTGGCGTCTCGGCTTCCAATATGACACAACATAGACAGTTTGAAAGAAACGACATCATCCTTGAAAACCTCTGAGTAAAAGTGGCATATGGGATAGTTTACGTGAAGGAAGAAACTAAAAAACGTAGTTTTTTTAAAGCCAGGAGGAGAAAGCCAAGTTCATGTCTGTCAGTATTGAAGGGCTTGCCTCTGCAATTCTCCTATCTCCTCCTTAGTCCTAGGATGAGTGTTACCCCGTGGATTTGGTGAGATCCTCTTGTCCTCCACACTCCCAGATCCTGAACACCTAAGCCTCCCCGGAGCATTCAGCTGGTGGAAGGTGAAGCACTCTGTTTTCCCTTCATAGAGATTCTTTGCCCAGTTTTGAACCATCAGGCGTGAATCATGAAGGATTTGAGACCTTCAGTTCGAGGGCCAGTGTGGAGAGTACAGGAAAGTGGCAGAAGGTGAGAGGACACTCTGTAATTTGTGGCCACTCCTCTGGGGAGCTGGCTCATGGAAAGACAACATGTGTTATGGCATGTTACCCAAGGCCGTTTTTCACCTTTAAAAGTATTTTATACTCTACTTAAGTGCCCAAATTTATTACAGTATTTCTTAACTCCCTGGTTATCAAATGCATGTCTGCAGACATTCTTTACTTTTAAGATATGATAGCTGACTGTGAATAATGTTTCATGCAGGAAGTGTAATATTTTTAAATTATGTTCTGGAAACATCAGTAGGATATTGTATGTGGAATTAAAGTTAATGCCATAGACTCCTCCCCTCCATGGAAAATAGGCGAGAGTGAATTTTTTGAAGAGTTGGAAGCACTTGTGTTTTAAGTATTCAGAGCAGATGATAAATGAGACAGTATAATGTATTGATATATGGTCCTTCTCTGCATTGATCAGGGTTTAGTAACTACCTTAGAAATTTAAAAAAAATGTTATTACTTGTGCATGAATGTAAGGAAAAATGACACTAAGAAAAGAAATATATAATGTATTTTCCAGAGCCCCATTATATTAAGTTGAAAATGGAGCTACCATACTTCCTTTATTGCTGTTAAACATGGTACCAACCTTTTTAATGGCTTGCTGAGGTGGACAGTGGACTGTTGTAAAGAATGATAATGATTCAGACAGAGGCCCAGGGGGGTGAGTGCAGTGTCTGGAGATTCTAAGAGCAACAGCATTGTTTCAAGGGTAATAATCCTCCTTAAACAGCTGTTCCATCTTCTCCCACTCTGCGCTGTGTGTTTGGAGTTGGAGTTGGGTGAAGGGTCTGAGGGAGGGATGAGATCAGCTTTGAGTCATTACTCGGCCTTTCAGAGGTGCTTTCTTCTCTGATACAAAAGGCATTCATTTATTCATCACAACAGTTCAGTTCTCTCCTTTGAATATTGAGTTAGTTTCCTGGGGCTGTCCTAACAAAATACCACAAAGTGGGAGGCCTAAAACAACAAACATGTACTCTCTCACAGTTCTGGAAGGTCAAAGTCCTTTATCAAGGTGTCCCTAGGGGCAGGCTCCCTCGGAAAATCCTTCCTTGCCTCTTTCCAGCTTCTGGCATTGCCAGTAATCCTTGGTGTCCCCCGGCTTGTAGCAGCATTACTCCAACCTCTGCTTCTATCATCACATGGACTTCTTATCTCTATCCCTGTGTTCTTCTTATAAGGACACCAGTCATATTAGATTATGATCACCCTAGTCCAGTATGATTTCATTTTAACTAATTGCATCTGCAAGGACCCTGCTTCCAAATAAGTTGCCAGTGGCTAGGACTTCAACACAATTCAGCTCACAAGTGTGTTTGTGTAGAGACCAACGTAATCTTTGAAACACTGTCACTATTTCACTTAAGTCATTTGAAGCACATGCTTAGAAAATCTGAGCTCTGGGGTGAAGAAGAAAGAGACTGACAATAGAATTGAGAATTGACGCGGACCATGATGCAAGACCCATGTGAAATGGTTAGTGGTATTTGTGTCTATGGAGAGCCATTGGAAAATGCAATGGGGGTGGAGAGACTGTGGCATTTTGCAGTTCTCTAAGTGATTGTTATTCTTCATTCTCTGGTGGGGAATTAGGACTGATGTTCTTCTTGGTGCCAGTAGGACTGGAAATAGAATCCCTCCCATCTCTCCATTCTTCCCTCTACCACTCCCAAGCACTTGACTGTATATCCAGGAAAAGACATAATGTGAGTGCTTTTATAGGAAAAATTTCTGAAAACATCATAGGGCATATGCTTTTATAGTTTTGATAGGTATTGGCATGTCACCTTAGGATTGTCTTCATTTACATTGCTACCTGCAGTGCAGGAGGGTAGCATTTTTTTCCCAGAACACTGTGATGTTGAAATTTTAAACGTTTGCTAATTTTTTAAAAATAAGTCTTTATTGTTCAGATTATTACAGTTGTTCCTTTTTTTCCTCCCCATAGATCCCCTCCACCTCGTTCCACCGCACCCTATGCCCTTACCCCCTGCCCCCCATTGTCCTCATCCATGGGTGTTCGATTTTTGTCCAATTTCTTCTCGCACCCCCACACCCCCTTCCCCCCGAGAATTGTCAGTCCACTCCCTTTCTATGCCCCTGATTCTATTATATTCACCAGTTTATTCTGTTCATCAGATTTTTTATTCACTCGATTTTAATTTTTATTTATTTTTATTTTTTTCATTTTAATTTCTTTATTGATTGAGGTATTACATATTTGTCCTCATCCCCCCATTACCTGGATTTTTAGATACACTTGTTGACAGATATGTATTTGTTGTCACTTTGTTGTTCATAATTTTTATCTTTACCTTTTTCTTCTTCCTCTTCTTAAAGAATACCCTTCAGCATTTCATATAATACTGGTTTGGCAGTGATGAACTCCTTTAGCTTGTTCTGATCTGTGAAGCTCTTTATCTGACCTTCAATTCTAAATGATAGCTTTGCTGGGTAGAGTAATCTTGGTTGTAGGTTCTTGCTATTCATCACTTTGAATATTTCTTGCCACTCCCTTCTGGCCTGCATAGTTTCTGTTGAGAAATCAGCTGATAGTCATATGGGTACTCCCTTGTAGGTAACTAACTGTTTTTCTCTTGCTGCTTTTAATATTCTCTCTTTGTCTTTTGCCCTTGGCATTTTAATTATGATGTGTCTTGGTGTGGGCCTCTTTGGATTTCTCTTGTTTGGGGTTCTCTGTGCTTCCTGGACTTGTAAGTCTATTTCTTTCACCAGGTAGGGGAAGTTTAATGTCATTATTTCTTCAAATAGGTTTTCAATATCTTGCTCTCTCTCTTCTTCTGGCACCCCCATAATTCGGATGTTGGTAAGCTTGAAGTTGTCCCAGAAGCTCCTTATACTATCTTCATATTTTTGGATTCTTTTTTCTTTTTGCTTTTCCAGTTGGGTGTTTTTTGCTTCTTCGTATTTCAAATCTTTGACTTGATTCTTGGGGTTCTCTAGTCTGCTGTTGGATCTCTGTATATTATTTTTTATTTCAGTCAGTGTATGCTTAATTTCTAGTTGGTCCTTTTTCATATCCTTGAGGGTCTCGCTAAATTTCTCAGAGGTTTCTAGAAGATTCTTGAGTAACCTTATAACTGTGGTTTTGAACTCTATATCCAGTAGTTTGCTTTCCTCCATTTCTTTCATTTGTGACCTGTTTCTTTGTCTCTGCATTTTGGTTGCTTCCCTGTGTTGATAAAGTGGCTTTGTGTGCTAGATGTCCTATAGGGCCCAGTGGCTCAGCCTCCCCAGTCACCTGAGGTGGACGCTCTTGGTGCACCCCTTTGTGGGCTGTGTGCACAGTCTTGTTGTAGTTAAGCCTTGATTGCTGTTGGTATCACTGGGTGGAATTGACCTCCAGACCAATTGGCTGTGAGGACCAGTTGTGTCTACAATGGGAGAACTGCTGTGCTGGAAACACCCTTATGGAGCAGGACTTGCTTCAGTGGGGCTTTTGTGCTCACTGAGTCTGCCCCCTGAGTGTGTCTCTTATGGATCTGAAGAATTGTAATCTGGTGTGGTCTCACTGTGACCACTGGGTGCACTGGCTCTAGGATCTCCAAGGAGGTGCAAAGTCAACCACTGCCTGAGACTACCCAGCAGGAGCTACAGAGGCCTTCAGCTCCTCTTAGTTTGGGGTTTGGAGGTGCTCAGATGCAGTGCAGCTGTGAAGCAATGCAGGCTGCTGACTAGCCTTAGGCCTTCTTTTGAAAGCTCTGGGGTTCTTTGACCCAGCTGCAGTTTGTTAGGTTAGGTTGCAAAAGGCCAGGCCATTCATATGCAAATGCATCTGCACACAGCTTGGGTGGGGTTGTAAATTGGGTGGGGCGTGGTCTCAGGGAATCACGGGGTGGTGCAAACAGCAATGGTTGCCTGTTGGCCCTGCCCTGGATAGGTCCCTGGGTCTCTGTGTCCCGTGGCCCCGTGTAGGAACAATGAACACTGCGACCACCTCTGAGAGAAAGCCCCCCTCGTGTTCCGGCCTGATGCCAGACAGTCCAGTTTCTCCTTGTATAAGTCTGGGTCCCCAGAGTCTCGGCCCGTACTGGAATTCAGAGCAGTCGGGAGTTTGTATCTCCCTCCCGATTGAAAAAGACCACAGTGTACCCAGTTGCCAGCCCGTTTCCTCTTGCACCTCTGTACCTTCATTCTTCCGCACCTCCTACCAGTCTAGATGCGCTTTTCTCTTTCCTTCTTGTTGTAGAACTTCCACTCAGCCAGCCTTCCCGTGGTTCTGGATGATATCCGTTTTTTTCTTTTAGTTGTAGTTTTGATGTGGTTGTGTGAGACAGCAAGTTCAGGTGTTTACCTATGCCACCATCTTGGTTCCTCTTCCGTTTGCTAATTTTATAATTTTAAAAAATATGATTTCTTGATGTAAATCTAATTTACATTTTCCTTTTTAGGCATGAAGTGTATTTTGATCATTTTGAGAATAATCTTATTCATTTCTGTAAACTCTTTTCATATCTTTTTTCCATTTCCCTATTTTGCTCTTGAACTCATTTGTTTGTGGGAGATTTTTATATATTTATAAAATGAGCCTATTCTGATATAAATCTCAAATATTTATTTAAAAAATGTCATTTATCTTAATTGATTATTTCCTTGATGTTTGAGTCATGATTAGATAGACCTTCCTACTCAAAGTTATAGAAAAAAAGTCTTCAACTTGTTTTATTCTAATTATTTTTATTGATATTTTGCTTTTAAATATTTTATCAATTTAGAATTTATATTTCTTTATAGTTATGATGGTTAATTTTATGTGTTATCTTGGGTAGGCTGTAGTATCATTCTTCAATCAAACACTAGCCTAGGTATTTTTGCACGGGTATTTTGTAGATGTGGTTAACACCATTAGTTAACTTTAAGTAAAGGAGATTGTACTCTATCTTGTGGATGGGCCTCATCCAATCAATTGAAGGCCTTAAGAGCAAAAACTGAAGTTTCCCAGAGAAGATATAATTCTGCCTCAAGGATGCAGCATAAAAAATCCTGCCTGAGTGTTTAGGCTGCCAAGTTACCCTATGATTATGGAGATCTATATCTATATCTATACCTAAATCTATATTTTCTATTTGGGCATGGCCTAGCTGAGTCTCTGCTCAGAGTCTTACAATTCACAAGACTGAAATCAAAGTGTTGGCCAGGGTTGTAATCACATGTGAGGCTTGGGGGTTTCTTCCAAGCTCATTGGTTGCTAGCAGAGCTCAGTTCCTTGCAGCTATATGACCAAGAGATCATTTACAATTCCTGGCTATGCAGGCTAGCCACCTACCTACTTCTTCAGTCAGTAAATAGAACTTCTGGTCCAGTGTTTTGCAAGATGGAGCCTAACAAACATAGTATGATCACAGGAGTGACATCCCAATACCTTTGCTATGCTCCATCAGTGAGAATCATGTCCCAAGTACTGCCCACACTCAGGGGAGTGAACCAATGGGCATCACCTTGGGGTCTGTCCACCACACTTTCTCAAAATCGTTAAGATCATGTGAAGGGAAAACAGTATTTCCTTCTCTATGCTGAGTTTGCACATCCTAATCATAAAGTTTCAACTATACTTTTGCCAATACAGGAACCAATAACACAAAATGATTACATAACGAAAATCTTTTAATTTCCACTTGTTGATGTCACAGTCATTTAAATTTTATATATAGTTGCTTTGATTCTGTCTCACATTCAATGTAAGTTTATGAAAACAGAAAACAGAATTAGTTTAATTGATTCTCATACAACCCATGGCACAGGATATGAGGATAGTTAACCATCTACAATAACATGGAGGAATTAATTTCTTTAGAGAGATGCACAGATTTTAATGATAGATGATTAACTTTCAAAGTCATTGAAATTTCTTCTCCATTCAAAAAACATTCCATTTTTGAATTAAATTATATGGTTGAAAGAAAAAAATGAAATTTGCATTTTAATTTTGTCTGCAGAAAAGGAAAGAAGGAGGCCCAAGAGAAGTAAGAGAAGGAAGATAAGTTGGAGGAATAAGAGGAAGAGAAGTAGTAGTGAATTGAGATGAAGAGTTCAGTTGTGACACGTGGTGTGTGACACCTAGAGTCATCTGTGTCTACATAGTAAACCAACAATGGAAGAGACAGAGTTATGACTTTTGGAAGAATTTAGAACTAGAAATAGCAATGTGAATGTCATTTGACTGTGAAAGGCATAAAAAATGGGATAAAACAGTCTGCTGTGGAGAGCACTCTCTAGGGAATTTCAAAAATGAGTGGATCAGCAGAGAGGGGCCTCAGGAGAAGCAGGAAAAGAACAATCATGGAGGAGATGAGAGGAAAAAGTGGATCAGAAGGAGACTGGCTTTTCAAGCAAAGGGAAATACCAAATACTCAGGATTAAGGGTGGCAGACATGACCAGACAGATAAGCATGGAAAACCATCTCTTGAATTTGGCAATAATGAGGTCATTGACGACCTTTGCAATAGGAGTTTCAGTGATGTGCTCCAGATTACAGAGTTTGAAGAATGAATGAGTAACGAGCAAGTGGAAAGAAAGTGTGAACTAGTTTTTAATGCACTGGCTGATAGAAGAAGGAAAGAGACAGCATAACTAGAGAGCAGACACCAAGTCCCTGGGGCTTTTATTTCTTTGTTTTATTCCATTCTATTTTTTAGGATGAGAGACAGTTCATAGATTGGGGGGGAAAAGAAGAGAGAGAAAAAATGAAAAACTTGACGATAGAGATGGGATAATTGCTGAACCAACATCTCTGAGGACACAGTTGGCTGAAAGAGTTATCATTGAATATGAGAAGGTTATGAGCTCCAGAGAAGTAAAGAGGGGTGAAGGGATAGGAAGGGAAGGGAGGGTAGGAGATAAGGCGGGCGGGAGGAAAGATGGAAGGAAGGATGCCACCAAATTTTGTAGGCAGTGGGCAGGAATTTGCAGCAGCTGACAAACTGCCCCACTTTTTCTCACAAGTCTAAACGATGAAAAGAGGAGTGGTTAGAGGACAGTGGGGAGCTTGCCATATTGAATGAAAGTTTTCAGCAATCACTTGAAGTCGGCAGAAAATGGACCAATCATGAGTAAATGTGGTTTAGTGTCAAGCTGAAGTTGGAGACCAATAATTAATGGCTCCAACCTGCCCATTTTTCTGAGTTTTCTTCAGGAGGCGGGTTGTCCCATCCATCATGAGCTGGAATCATGTGCTGCAGAGGGATAGGAAGAGAGTTGAGACCACTGAGGTTGCTGAGAGACAGGAAGCAGACTGAGCAGTCCAGGTGGGGAGGCCCATGGAACCAAGGGTGTGTGCACTGTGAGGGAGGTGTGACTTTGGGCATCCTCACTATTTCTGAGTGAAAGCAGTAGCTGGAATGGCATCTGTAATGTGACAATGTGTGTCTGCCTCTGACCTCCAGCAAGAAGCCTTCTCGGATACTCAGTCAGAGACCTCTCTGTCTCATTTCTCTGAGCCTGCATATGGTTTTGTTCTCCATTTAATCTCTTGGCACCAAGTGTGCTAGGTTATGGAAATGGCCCCAGTTCTCCAGCCTTCTCTATTCCCAAGCCTTTTGCCAATGTCCCTTATAGACACCTTCCACTCTTCCTCTCAGTTAACTCTGTGACTTCCCTTGGCCAATGGGATGTCAGCACCCATGATGTAAGCTGAGGCCTCAAAAGTATTTGAGTAGCTGGGGCTGCCCTCACCCTGGCTGCTGAGCCATAGTCTTCCAGAGGAGTCAGGACATATGGAATAGAGATGAATTCTCTCATTGTGGTGCTTGAGGCCTTCCCAGGTCAGCCAACTCGTAGCTGAGCCCCAGAGATGGTAAATATAGCCCAGGTCAGCAGAATCCTCTAGACCCGTGGTCGGCAAACTCACGAGCCACATGCGGCTTTTTGGCCCCTTGAGTGTGGCTCTTCCACAAAATACCATGGCCTGGGCGAGTCTATTTTGAAGAAGTGGCGTTAGAAGAAGTTTAAGTTTAAAAAATTTGGCTCTCAAAAGAAATTTCAGTCGTTGTACTGTTGATATTTGGCTCTGTTGACTAATGAGTTTGCCGACCACTGCTCTAGACTGATCACACATGAGACACAAGAGTGTGTCCAGCACAGATCAGCCCAGACAGGCCCATATCTACTGAATCCCATGTTATTGTGAGCCAATCATTTATTTTTTTTGTTTCAATAAGTTTTTCTTTTTACTCAGCCTTATTGAAAGATAATTGATCAATATACACTAGTTTAACTCCCTCAATATACAAAAACTCATTAAGGGCAGGATATATGCACAACAGAAGTGACAAATATTGAAAAATAATTGAATAGAGCAAGGCAACATCTCAGAACCCAGCTTTCTCTCTAGCCCTATTCAGCCTAATCAGAGCCATGTTACATAAACTGAAATCCTGATTTATAAATTAATTAGGTTAGGTTTTGTTGATCACCAAACTAGCAAAAATAGGATTTAATAAAGCAAATTTGGATACTGAATGGTAAGTCAATCCTCCCTTTTGTTACTTGAATTTCAAGGGTTTGATGATAAATCTCAATTTGATTAAAAGGTCATTTTTCCACGAAGCAAAGAGAATGAGGTATATAGAAAGAGGATGGAATTTTTAAAACACAACAGCATGCTTCATGTTACAAATGCACATGCATTTCTGTTCGGCAGTACAGAAGTATTCTTGGGTTGGCCAAATTTGCTACATGCCTCTCCATTTAAAAGGCCAGGGAAAGGTGGTTTTAATAAAGGTTTTCCAATGTAATAGAACCAGCAGTAATAACATCCTGTTTGAAATCTCTGGGAAAAATATTTTTCTTTTTGAATTTTTTTCCCCCCAAGAATTGTTTTCAACTCACTAGGAAAAGAAAGATCTGTGTCAGGGCACTGAAATGGGTGCTCCATAGAATTTCATAGTTATCCCTTTCATCTTGCTGATTGATGATCTTATTAGGGGCTCAGAATTACTGTATAATCAAATGAAATATCCAGAAAGCTAAAAGCAAAGGGAAGCCTTTGAATGTGGTCACAAAGGGAAGTAAGTTTCCCATTTCTGTCATCAATTAAAGGAGTGAACGTATACATATGAAATCTATATCCATGTCTGTAGTTCGTGAAACAGCCTCAGCACTTTAAGAAGGTAGATGGCTTATTCTTGTATGAGTACAAGTAATCCTTTAAGTAAAAGCAGTTACATAACGGCAAAGAAATTTAATGCTGATCTGTTTTCTCTAACAAATACAGCCCTGGCACCCTGTCAGCTATGACTTAAGTAGCACATCATAACACTCTAGGCGTATAAGCTGTGCGTCACCCTGCAGAACCCATCAGTACCTGCATTTTGAGACTAGTCTAGGAAGTTAAAGCAGCTGAAGTTTATTTTTTATTTGCTTTATGAATTCTGTTGGTTTTCATTCACATTGACCTGGATGTGCTGTAATAGGATCCGCTTCGTAGACCTACTTTCCTGGGAAAACACTGCGTTTCAGTCAACTGGTTGTTCCTAGAAAGGAATTAGGGTTTAAACAGGACTCTGTCCTGCCAGGCCTATGAGGTAATGACAGCGAGGCTGTGTGTGAGAGTTCTGGGCGTGGGGTGCAGGAGGGGAGAGAAGCCTGCAGCCTTAATTGACTCCGCTGAGAGCCACCCTTCTTTTGCAGGCAGAAGCGAACAACCTCAGATCGTAATCAGGCACTTGTTTGGTAGCTGGTGGAATTGTGACAAAGTGGGACAGGTCCCAGGGGTGCGTCTCAGTGGGAGCCCCGTCTCCCAAACAGGAAGTCTGTACTGCCACCACCTCGAGTTATTAGAGAAAACAGTTTCCCCCATGGCCGGCACATGAGGCTCACAGCTTGTCCTATTTTCTCCCCTGCCATCAGCGTTTCGCCATTCCCCATTGTGGTTACTGGGACAATAACAAAACCTATTTCTTATTGAGCATGCACTTCATTCTTTCACTAATTGTTTTACGTAATTTTTTTAATTCTTATTTTAAAACTAAGATAACTGAGGCTTCTAGCGGTGGCCCCTTGCCCAGGTCACAGAGCCAGGATGCACACATTCCAGGTCTGCCTGGATCCAGAGCCATGTGACTCTTACATGGTTCATTGTGTTTGTGGATTTAGCTAGGCTGTGGTACCCTGCCTGGTTAAACACAGGGTAAAGATGTTGGGGTAAAGATATTTGATGTTTGGATGTTGGTGTAAAGATATTTTGTAGATATGGTTAATACCAACAATGAGTTGACTTTAAGTAAAGCAGATTACCCTCAATGATATGGGTGGGCCTCATACAATCAGGTGAAGGCCTTAGAACAAAACTGAGGTGTCCTGAAAAAGAAAGAATTCAGGAATTCTGCTGTCTTTTCATTGATTAATCTATATATATAAAAGCCTAAGCAACCAAACGACTGAACGACCAGTCGACCAGTCGCTATGATGCACACTGACCACCAGGGGGCAGATGCTCAATGCAGGAGCTGTCCCCTGGTGGTCAGTGCGCTCCCACAGCCAACCTCCTGTGGTTCCTCCCCCCGGCCGGCCAACCTCCCATGGTCTCTCCCCCCAGCCAGCCAGCCCGCCCCCCCCCCCCCGCCTCCAGCCCCCAATCAGCCCCAATAGGGGAGGAGGGGGGATGGGCCAGCCAACCTCCCATGGTCCCTTCCCCAAGCTTCCCCCCCCCATCATCCCCGATTACTGGCCAGACCCCACCAGTGCACGAATTCATGCACCAGGCCTCTAGTAGATAGATAAGTAGATATACAGATATAGATATGTAGCGATATAGATCTATAAACAGACATAGATAAATAGATATAGATATAGGTTTATTTTAACAAATTGGCTTGTTTGAATGTGGGGGATAGCAAGTCTGACATCCAGTACAAACAGTAGGATTTAATGTCATTCTTTTTAAATTTTTTTTATTGATTTCAGAGAGAAAGGGAGAGGTAGAGAGAGAGAGAAACATCAGTGATGGGAGAGAATCACTGATCAGCTGCCTCCCGCACACCCCTCACTGGGAATCAGAGACTGCAACTGGGGCATGTGCCCTGAATGGGAATTGAGCCATGACCTCCTGGTTTACCAGTTAGCACTCAACCACTGAACCACACGGGCTGAGCTGATGTTGTAGTTTTGAGGCAGAATTCCTTCTTCTTGGGGATTCCTCAGTTTTTGTTCTTAGGGCCTTTAACTGATTGGATGAAGCCCACCCACATTATATGCTTTACTTAAAGTAGCTGATCATAGATGTGAACCACTTCTACAAAGTACATCTCCAACAACACCTAGTTTAGTATTTGATTAAGTCACTGGGGACCAGAGTCTGGTGCAGGTGACACAGGGACTGACCATCACAGCATGGACTTCAGGATCCTGGTGCTCAAGAGGCTCCCTTCTGGGGAAATCTTTAAGGAGTCTCCCCCTTGTCTCTGGGTACTTAGGCCCTACTAAAGTTGCTAGATTCAGCTATCTTTAAGTTGACCATATAATTATTGGCCCAACTGAAACACTTTTGAGAATTAGAAGGATTGTCTGGATAGTTCTATCAGGCTTAATTTAGGGCAGATGAGCATGCTATCCATATCATCCTTCGCAGAGCCTAAGCGTGCTCTTTTTATTCCTTTCCCAGAGCTTAATATTTTTTTTAAAGACCTTTTAAATCCTTACCTGAGGACATTTTTAGAGAGAGGAAGGGAGAGGAAGAGAGTGAGGAGAGATAGAGAAACATTGATTGGTTGCCTTCTGCCCGTGCCCTGACTGAGGGTCAAACCTATAACCTAGGTATGTGTCCTGACCATAATTGAACCAGCAACCCTTTAGTGCACAGGACAATGCTCAACCAACTGAACCACTCTGGCCAGCTCCCAAAACTTTCTTATAAGGCTCTTCTGCAGAAAGTTTTTCAGTGAACTAAGTAGACATTTTATATTGCACCATAGTACACATTCCACCGTCATATTTCCATCCACTCTGCACTCAAATCTATTTTCTAATGTATTCTGATTCATTGTAAAAAGTTTGTATGGCCCACCAAATTGTTATCTGGATCCAATAATGAATTATAAACTACAGTTGGAAAAATCTTGTTCCAGTTAACTGTTTGTTTCAAGCAGCCACCCAAGCTGTCCCACACCTTCCATCTGAGCATATCTTTCTTCTTTCTTGTCCATTTCCCCCTTTCAATAAACAGAGAAACCCACATTCATTCTCAGATTCCCTACCTCCATGCTGCCCAAGATCAGGTCTGTGCTGGGGTCTCTCTTTCCTGCAGAAGAAAATACTTAACATTTCTCAAACCATAATCTTAATATTTTTAATATGAAACATTTAAAAAGTAACATGATAATTGTAGGAAATTTGGAAAATATAGATATGCCCTGATCCTTCATCCCTTTACCCACCCTCCTTGCTGTTGGAATTTGAAGCCCACTTCTACATGGAGATACTTTGCCCACTCCTTAACACTGGGCTTAACAAGGTGACTTGCTTTGGCCAATGGGATGTTAGAAGGTGTGATGCCAGCAGAGGCCTGAAAGGGGACTTTGTGCTTGTGTTTGGTCTCTTGCTTTTCTGCTATCACCATGAGGAGTTGCCCAGGCTAGCTGCTGGTGCCAGGAGGAGGAAGAGGGGTGTGGAGCAGAGCTCCATATCTACATTTTATTTTATTTTTGCAAATATCCAGGTACATTTTAAATAAGCAGCTAGATGATCTTAATGTAAGTGATTTGTTGACTAAAATCTGGGAAGTCTAAGAGATGACACACTGTTAGAGAAGTAACCTGTGATCCCGCTTTTCTAAAGATTCTTTTTTCTTTAACCCAAGAATGGATATTGGTTTGTGGTGTATGTTTTTTTTTTTCAGATGCCTTTTTGGGGCATCTTTTTAGATGATCACATGGTTTTTTAAATCTATTAATGTGATATATTAAAATACCTTATTTTTACTTGATCATAAACTATTGTCATTTTAATATAGATGGTCTGGAATTGCTAGTATCTTATTTAGAATTTTAATAAGCCTATTCATAGGCTTTTTGCCACTTACTTTTTTGTGCCACTTTCGTCAGGTTTTGGGATCAAAATTGTGCTGGCTTTGTAAAACAAACTGGGAAGCTCCTTGTAGTTGCCTCTGCATCAGAGCAGTATACATAGCATGGTAATAATCTGTTCCTTGACAGTTGGACAGAACTTAGCCCAGAATGTCCGGGCTTGGCACCTTTTTAGGAGAGTGATGCTTTGATAATCCTTCAATTTTTTTCCACTTGTACATTTAAATGGTATACTTAGTCTTTTATAGGCTATGGAAAACTATCATTCCTGAAAAAAACCATCCATTTCTGCAAGAAAGTTAACCATCTTTATTATGACAGGATTTACCGTATTATTAACTTAATATTCTATCTAGCTATTTTCCCATTCCTTATTTTGTGTATGTGTGTTTTCTCATTTTTCTTGAAGAGATTGCCAGATGTTTGAAATTTTAATTAGTTTTTTTCTCAAAGTATGAGCTCTTGAATGTGTATATCAAATCTGGTTTTATTCTATTTTTGTCATGAATTTTCTTTCCTAAAAATTACTTCCTTCCTCTTGCTTTGTTTTTCTTATATTAACTTCCTGGACAGAATGCTTTCATTTACTTTCATTTCTTCCTGTTTAATAATAAAAGATTTTATGGATATAAATCTGTCTTTGAATGCAGATTAATTTTATTTCACTGTGGACAGAGTATTTGCCTGTATGATTTCTGCCTTTTGAAATGCACTGGGGTTTTTCATATGTGCTCTGATGCATAATCAATTTTTATAATTATTCTGTGGAACTTTAAAAAGAATATGTTTTTCTATAGGGAACAAAATTAAAAATATATTATTTCAATTACCCCATATAATGAAATCATTCAGGCATCTAAAAATTTCTTTTATTTTTCATTCCTGATCTGTTAAACATGAAAGTTTTCTAATCCTAAAAATATTTACTTTATTGAATAAAAATATATTTTAAAAATTAATACACAGGCATATTTTTTAAACTTCTTCTATCTTTTCTTTCCCCATCATCTCAGTTCCCTCAGACAAAATAAAATAAAATGAACTACCATAGGTAGTCACCATTATTAATTCTGTATATCCTTTCAAGATTTATTCATGTAAATCAAGGAAATACAAATGTATATCCTTATTTTCAAACTTTTATTGTTTCACATTTATGCTGAAATCTCTTAAGTTGCAGGAATCATGATATTACACCATAAAATGCATTAGAAGCATCTAAAAATATTAGAAAATCTTCTTATTTAACCAATATAGCATTACCACACCTAAAATTAGTAAAAATTTTCAATATCTTCTATTAATGAGTACATATGCAAAATTTCCAAATTGTTTCTCTCATTGTGCTGCATCTTCAACTGCTCTGTCCAAAAAAGCACGTTTGCTTTATCTTTGGTTATTTCATCTCCTAATTTTTTTATTTTTCCAACTTTATATAATATTTTTTTCAAATATTCAGGGAAGTGAAAAGAAGCAGTATTAATTATTGCAGACATAAACCAAGAAGATCAAGAAGGCTTGGACAGGTGAACGCTGTATACAACAACCAAGTCCAATAGTGGCATATTCTCATTCTCTCTCTCTCTACCTCTCTCTCCTCTCTTTCTCTCATCTCCCCTCCAGAGTTTTTTCATTTATATTTATTAAATCATTTTTCCCCAAAACAGTTTCAGTCACTGTGATTCTTGATGCTCTAACTGCTCCACATTTGGCCAGTGGTCATCCCTTCAGTCGGCTCCTACATCCTCAAGCACCTCTCTCCATTAATCTTTGAATGCTCTCTTGCTTTGCAAGTTGTTGGAGGGTGGTTGGATTGTGGGCCTCAGTCCTGGGAGCAGCCAGTCTCCATTCTGGTCCATTTGCGCAGAGGGATTATGTCTTAGAAACCTGGCTGTTCATTGTTTGGGGTATTATTGGAATGGCCTGCTCTTTACAGTTTAGGTAGAACTTCCCTGCATAGCCATCTAGGCCTGATTTTTTAGGGATGGAATTTTTCTTTATTTCTTCTATAGCAGTTGTTTTGTTTGGACTTCTCAGTAAATTATCCAACTTTTTCTAATTTTCAAAATATGTTTCTACAAAGCAATAGTTTTTTTATTATAAAAAAAATGCCATTTGTTTTGAGTACTTCCTTCTTGGTCACTTTTAATTTTGTATTTATGCTTTCATTGCCCTTTCTTCCCTTCCTCCCTTGATTGGGATAGTCAGAGTTCATCAATATTATTGAAATTGCAGGAACTGATTCTTTTTTTGGTTTGTTTGTTTGTTTTCTTATTGGTTCTACTCTTATTCTATGTTATGCTTTTATCTGGGTTCCTTTGATATATTTTCATCTTTGCTAGCTCCTTGACTTGGATGCTTTAATTCATTTATTTTAGTGTTTTATTTCTATGATATAATTTCCTACTTTGGCTGTATTTCAGAGATTGTAATATATTTTTATTTACATGCAATAAAATTTATTTTTTATGGACAGTTCTATGAGTTCTGATTTATTCCTCATAGAACTCATCAGAACTCATAGAACTCATTTATTCCTCATAGAACTCATAGAACTCATGAGGATGAGTTCAAATTATAACTCCATCCTCATTTAACTTGAGTCATGTGTCCACCACTACTGAACAGTTCCATCACCCAAAATTTCCTTTGCTCTTTATACTCACTCAAGCCCTTCTTCAATCCCCAAACTCTGCTAACAACTGCCTATTTTCCATCTGTATAGTTTTACCTTTTGCAGAATGTTCTATAACAAAACTTATAACATGTAGCTTTTTGTATCTGGTTTCTTTCATTTAGCAAAATGAATTTATGATTTCTGCATATTGCATCAAGAGTTTATTTTGTTTTATGCTGAGTAGCATTCTATTGTGTGATTGTACTGCAGTTTGTTTAGCCACTTACTGTTTGAAGAATATATGGGTTGTTTCCAATTATTGCCAATTACAAATAAAGCTGCTATAAATGTTTGTGCACTGAATTTTATGTAAACACTAGAGGCCCAGTGCACAAATTCGTGCATGGGTGGGGTCCGGCTGGCCTGCCCCTGATCAGGGTAGGGGTGGAGGGGCGATCGGGGGGTGGGGCCAGCAGCCAGGGGAGGGGCCACTGGCGGTTGGCCAGCAGGTCCTGCCCCCTGGTCAAACTCCCCGTTGAACTTCCAGTTGAGAGCACAATTTGCATATTTGCCTTTTATACATAGGATAAGTTATTTATTAACAAACCAGTTTTTTAAACTAGACCTTACATACCCTAAATTCACCTGATTAAAGTGTATAATTTAATGGTTTTTAGTGTACATACAGAGTTGCAAAATCCCATTTATGTGTTATTGCATTTGATTTGTTAATATTTTGCTGAAGATTTCTGAGCTTATGTTTATGAGAAATACTGGTCTGTGATTTTCTTTTTTAATAGTGCTTTTGATTCCTTTTGGTATCAGAATAATACTTGCCTCATAAAACAAGGTAGGGAGTGTTCTATTTTCCAAAGGGATTGTATAGGATTGGAATTATTTTATCCTTAAGTATTTGGTAGAATTCATCATTGAAATTATCTTGGCCTGGGATATTATATTAGTAATAAGAGATTTTAGCTACACATCTAATTTCTTTAATAGGCATAAGATTAAGCATGTTATCTGTTTCTTCTTGAGTGAGTGTTTGTAATCTTTATAGGATTTGGTCTATTTCATGTAACTTGTCAATTTTATGGATGAAATTGCTCATTGAAATCCCTTATTATCCACTTAATACCTGTAAAATCTGTAGTAATATATTTTCTTTCATTTCTAATATTGATCATTTTTGTCTTTTCTCTTTTATCTTGATTAGTCAGTCTAGAGGCTTATCAATTTAATTGATCTTTTCAAAGAACCATCTTTGCATTCAATGATTTTTCCCTAATATTTTTGTTTCAATGATTTCTGATCTTTATTTAATAGTATTATTATTTTTCTTCTAGCTTTTGGGTTTAACTTGCTTTTATTTTATTTTATTTTTATTTCATAAGATGAAAACATAGACAATTGATAATCTTTCTTTTCTTTTTTGTTAAAAGACAAGTTTTCTTTACTCATTTATTGATTTTAGAGAGAGAGGAATTGAGAGAGAGAGAGAGAGAGAGACAGAGAGAGAGAGGGAGAGAGAGCAAGCTCAATTTATTGTTCCACTTATTTATGCATTTGTTGGTTGATTCTTGTATGTGCCCTGACTGGGGATCAAGCCCACAACCTTGGCTTATCAGGACAATGCTCTAACCAATTGAGCTACCTGGCCAGGGCTGATAACATTTCTTTTCTAATATGAACATTCATTCTATGTATTTCTTTCTAAGCTATAATTAAGCTGCAGTGCACAAATTTTGATATATTGCATTTTTCTTTTTATTTCAAAATGTTTTCTAGTTTTCTTTGAGTTTCCTCCATGACTTAGGGTTTAAAAATATAATGCTAAATTTACTAATTGAACATTTTCAAAGTACCTTTCTGTTTTTAATTTATAGTTACATATGGCCAGAAAAAATACTTCGTATGATTTGAATTCTTTTAATTTTTTAAGGTTTATTTTATGGCCCAGAATATGGTTTCTTTTGTGAATGTTCTATGTGAACTTGCAAAGAATATGCATTTTGTTTGTTGAATGGACAGTCTGTAATATATCAATGAGGTAAAGTGGTTCTGTGGTGTGTACAGGTCTTTGATTTCCTTGCTAATTTTCTGTCTACTTGTTTTGATCATCAACAGCAAAAGGAGTGTTGATATCTCAAAGTACAACTATAGATTTGTTCTTTCCTTTTTTCAGTTTTTGCTTCATATAACCTGGAGTTTTGTTGTTAGATGAATACATATTTAAGATTATTATTTCTTTTTTGATTAAATGATCTTTTTCTTAATCCTTAGTATTATTCCTGGTTATGAAGTCCACTTTTTCTGATAATACTATAGCCACTTAAGGTTTTTTGATTAGTGTTTACTTGGTACATTTTTTACTATCTTTTCACCTTTAATTTATCTATTATAATTATATTTGAGATTGGTTTTTTAAACAAATAGCATATAATTAGATTTTTAAAAATTCAACCTGTCAATTTATTTTAATTAGTGGTAATTTTGGCCATTTATATTTAATGTAATTATTGAAATGGTTAGACTGAGGTCTCTAATTTAATTGCTCAAATTATCTCATATTTAGTATTTGGAAAGCTTTTTGAATAGGCTGCTGTGTGCTTTGACACATCTTTATTATTTTGTGGGCATTTCCTTACTTCCTGGCACCATAAGATGTTTCAGGCTCATCTTATACTTTACTTGCCCCAACGTTGAAATAGCTATTTCTGTAAAGAGCTCTAGTTATCATTGGAAAATGTTATTTAGAAACCAAGATATGTGTTCCAACTGTGCTCACTGCTGCTTTAGTGTCATTCATTGTAGAATTTCTAGGCCTTTTTCATAGACAGATTGAGAAAATATTTATATGTATTCAAATGCACATATGCCTATCTATGTCTGTTTCAATATCTATCTATCATTTATCTATCTATCCATCCATCCATTAGACATGCCTTTGATTCCAATTCAACATGCTAGGGTTCATTTTAGCATTCCCCCTTTCTTTATTTGTAACTTTTTACTCTGGCAATGAGAGTCCTGGCTGTCATTTAGTTTTTGGTCTTGGAACAAATAAAAGCTACTTTCATAATTCTACACCCATCTGAAAAGCAAATTTACTAACTAGATTTCAATATTTATATACTGTTCTGTTTGTCTTAATTGTAAAGACCCTAACCTTTCTTATTTGCACTGCTTTAGCCAGCTCTCTGGTGTTTATCAGTCATCCATCTGCTGCAGATCTGCTTCACTGAGGTGTGGTGTTCTATGACTGCAGTCGTCTTAATTGGGAGCATAATTTATTTTTGTATAATGTGAAATAGACTTTGCTAGAAATAATAAACCAACACAGTACAAGTTCCAGAAGGCGTTGCTTCAGTGGCCTCCCAAAACTCAGCACCTTTCTCTGCCAGCTCTATGTTCCACATGCAAATTGCTGTCCAAAAGTCCTTTTTGCCTAACTGGGAGCAATGGAATAAATATAAATATAGTGGGAGGGAAGGAATCAAAATGGCCCTAGATGTCTCAGAAAGAAGCTTTTTGGGGTGGGGATGTTCTTTCCTTCTAGGTATGCAAAAGACAGAGGTAACAAGTGGAGATTGCTTGATTTCCCTGTGCGTGATCAAATTATAACTCCATCCTCATTTAACTTGATTCTTAGTAATTAATTACACCTCTGGTTTGGCAGAGCTTGACATTTCTGTGTCCCATTTCTTTTGAAATCTTTTGTTTGTTTCTTATATTTAAGAGAATTTGAAAAGAAATGTGAGGGAAATTTCTCATAAAAACTAGCTTAGGTCACAATGTTCATAGAGCCATTTTATTTTTAAAGAGAAACCATCTTACCCTGGTGCTTGAAAGTTCCTGTTTAGTTTCTAATTTGTAATCCTCTGAACGAACAGTAATGGTTCTCAACCTTTCTAATGCCGTGACCCTTTAATACAGTTCCTCATGTTGTGGTGACCCCCAACCATAAAATTATTTTCGTTGCTATTTCATAACTGTAATTTTGCTACTGTTGTGAATCGTATTGTAAATATCTGTGTGTTTTCTGATGTCGCGACCCACAGGTTGAGAACCGCTGCTGTAGAGCCTAAGACCATTGGAAAACACAGATATTTACATTACGATTCATTAACAGTAGCAAAATTACAGTTATGAAGTAGCAACGAAAATAATTTTATGGTTGGGGGTCACCACAACATGAGGAACTGTATTAAAGGGTTGCGGCATTAGAAAGGTTGAGAACCACTGGCTAGAATATGCACAGCCTTACATTTTCTTTTCTAAAAAAATATTTTTATTGATTTCAGAGAAGAAGGGAGAGGGAGAGAATGATAGATCATCAATGATGAGAGAGAATCATTGATTGGCTGCGTCCTGCATGCCCCCACAATGTGGATTGAGCCTGCAACTCGGGCATGTGCCCTGACCAGGAATGGAACTGTGACCTCTGGGTTCATAGGTCGATGCTAACCACTGAGAACACCAGCCAGGTGAACCTTACATTTTCCATCTCTTTTTGGAGGAGGAAGATCATTTTGCTGCTGTGATTTTGGAACTTTTAGAGCTATGCCATTTAACATGGAAGTGGAGCCAGCTTACATTATTAAAGTCATCTAACAGTTATTACTGGTCTTGTTAAATTTAAGTAACTAATCATATATCCAAGAATGAGAGCTTTTTAGCACTTCTACCAGTATTTAATACTGAAAATTTTGTGTTGTCTGTTTTATAGATGCTTTCCATGAGATTAGAATATACGTCTACCCAGTGCACAGATAATGGGTAGTTTCATAGTCTCAATATCCTTGTGTCATTTATAGCTGTTTTTTTTTTTTTAAACTGAAAGAGACATTAGCCTTACTTTTAATTTAAAACATTCTTAAGACATAAAACAAACTGAATGAAGATGATACTAAATTAGTTTAACAGAGATAATGTATGGAATAAAATTTTAAATAAATAAACACCAATGCAAATTTGATGAACTTTAGTAATTATTTTTGATGATTGTTATTTATTACTTGTTCTAACCTGAAATTTTTTTCTAGGCTTCAGAATAAAATTTTCAAATGTGTTATTTTAATATGTCCTTAGAACAATTATTTATGAAAAATTTCAAACACATAGGACAGTTGAAATAATTTTAAAATAAACATCTGTATATCTAATACTTAGATCCAACCATTAATATTTTATTATACCTATCTTATACCAATCTCTTGATCTATCTATCAATATTTAGTCTTTTAAATTAATTTTTAACTTGGAGTTAGACTCTATCTTCAATAACCCTTGAAATTCAGGTAAACTTGCAATCTATATCCCTTGAATAATATTTGTCTTCAGTTTTCAACAGTTTTAATCTGCCTTTGTTTACTTTCTTGAGCTGTTAGCACCAAATGAAAAATGACTTCACCATTTGTCTTAGTCTTCTATCTCTTTTCTTATCAGAGAAGCCTCCCTGATAAGAACCCGTGTCACTCTGTCCTTTTCTATTATCTTTCATTTCAGTACTTATTATCATATGATATTGTTATACAACTTTGTGTACCCATATGAGAAACATTCAAATGGAAATTTTGTTTCTATTCACACATAATAAGAACCTAGAACTGCACTGAGAACTGAGTGTTCAATTTCAAGAACATGGAGAACTGGCCATCTGACTTCCAGTGGCTGCTCTAAACCACTGTTCTTCTATAAACATGAAATTTTAAAGCATATTTCTGTCCTCAACAGTGTTACTTAAGGTATCAACATTTATTGCAGAAAACAGCCACAACTGTTAATCATTGAAAACTCTCTTCAGAAAAGTGATTTATAGTGTACTTTTATCAAAACACTAAAAGGTGTAGGCCTGGCTGCAAAATCTCCCCAGACATTAACAGCTTCTTCTGCTTAACGACCAAAGTTAAATCTTTTCTCACTTTATATTTTATTAGTTGGCTTTCTAGAGGAATTTCTTCCTGTACTTTAGAGATTGTTTTATTACAAAACAATTCCCAAATATTATGTATGTTTGTTCTCTTCCTGAATATAGTCACTGCCTATCAAAGTTGGCTCACTACACCTCAGACTTCTTTTTCCTTGTGAATTAAATTGCAGGAAATGAAATTAAATAAAAGGGATAGATTACTTCAGTGAGAATCTTACTCAAACAGTGTAACAACCATCATCCTTCATGGGAAGAGAAAGCTTATTTCCTGATGTTAACTTCAGTTGAACTCACAAAATATATGCTGTATGAGGAGGTAGGGAGCCACATGCAGAGTAGTTCCTGATATTAGGGAGGAGGAAGGCCCCACAGGGTGGGTCACAGATTGCACAAAATCATGAGACCCAAGGTCAAGTCTGCATCTCAACAGGAGGAGATGAAAGTCCCTTTCTCAGGGAATCACTCTGAAAGAAAATAAATGTTCTCTGGCTTTGCTCCTCCAATGAGTAGAGCTGTAAGGTCAAACTTCATTCTTCGCTAAATTATGATATGTCAGGCAGACAATATAGAATATGACCTAGCAAATTTTCAATTTCTTATTTTTTACAATATAGTATTCCAGAGCAGCAGTCTTAAAACTATTTTGCCAGCCATAAGAGAAGTTTGAAAAACTCTGTACTACCTATTCTTTTTAAAGATGATAGGTAGTACTTTATTCAAAAGTTTAAATAGTTTGGAAAATTCTGGTGTACAATAAATATTACTTTTGAAAGATAAAAATGGTAAATCATAAAAAACACCAGTGAAATCTAAATATCTGAGTTCTTTGATATCTACCATTATTCATTTAAAAGGCATATGAACAATATTTTAATCATTGACTATTTTCCTATTCATTTTTCTCTATCTCAATTGTACTTTCCCACAGAAATTTATGTTCATGTAATATATTTTACTAGTCAGCCTAAATACATCTTTTCAAAAACTGTATATAAAAATTTTAGATACCCTGTATTTCCTAATCATTTTTAATGACCATAGTGCTCTGCATTTTTCTTTTGAATTAAATTCATTATTATTTTTAACTATAAAAATTGATCAAAACAACAAATATACTGTAAACTGTTATATGTCATTATTAAACATAAAAAATAAACTTTTATTGGAAATGTATCTGTTGATGAGATGGATGGGGCTTTTTATCAATTAGTTTATGTAATCATTGATGACAACTATCTATTGATGGAATGAGACAGGGCTCAGCATCAATTCAATTCCTAGTTTTTATTTTTATTGTTTTAAGTACTGAACTATAGTTTAAATATATGTGTCTGCTGGTTTTCATTGCCCTGTTGAGATGAGGTACTATTATCTTCAGTGTTTCTTCATTTTACTCTCTTTGTTGTATTCTCTTAGTAGGCTACCACAGGTGAGCAACAATTAGACAAAAATTTGGGAGATGTAAAGCTTTATGCCATTTAACCAAAGTTGTTCTTATCACATTCTACTCTACAACAGCTCAAAATTCAGAAATCTCATCATGGGCCAAAATAGTCCCTTTTTAAGTTTATAGTTAGATTTTAAGTGAAATAAGATGAATCAGAAGGGGAACAACATAAAGTAGTAACCCAAGTGCTATTTTTCCTCCTTTTCTTTCTTTGGCATGGGAGGAGGAAAGGTTTATGCCCTGGGAAAATGTACCATAATAAGGTTGAGAAGGGAGAAAAGGAAGCTTTCTTTTATAAAGTGGGGGATAGTTGATTATAAAATTGGTGTAGAAAAGCAGCATGCACAGGTGCAAGATTTGAAGGAAGAATACCTATGAAAAGTGATGTCTGGAGATAGAACAACTTAAAATAATTTGTGCCCCTTACACCTTGAAAAATGTTCATGGAAATGGGTATGCATTTCCATGAAGCCACTGTATTAAAGGACTGGGTAAACTCTAAAGAGAAAGGAAGAAACATGAACATTTTTTTTTAATGTTAACCTAAGAATGTGAGCATTGCAGAGGGAGTAATTCACAACTATTAGCAGATAGTTGAAAAATGTTTATCAACAGGTGTCTAAACAGAGAATCAGCCAAATTAATAGAAGTGTTCTGAAAACATTTTAAAATACAGATCTTTTAAAAAGTCAATGACTGTAATAAATAATGGAAGACATATTTGCTATCGCTCATGGCCCATGAGCAGGTGTGTCCTTCTGGCTGCATTACCTGGGGATGAAGTATAGTTTTATGAGCCAGGTGATCTGGGTGAAGCGTTAATGGAACCATGCAGCAATGCTGACGGCCTTTCTGACATTTGTTCGAATTGCCGTAGTTTTCTTTCCTTCTGTGTTTTGATGAATAACAACTGTTTCATTGTATTGATTGCAATGCTTCTGGTTTATATTATATACCTATTAACCAATCTATGTAACCAAAAGGGAAACCAAGAAAGTTTATCTACATGTTTGGGTTGGATCATATCTTTTTCCAAGCATAGTGCTCATTTAAATCAAGAAACTTCAGAAATAGCAACAATATAGAAAATGCCACATACCAGACACTTGCAGAACACACCTTCTATTGTATTTTTTTTCTCAATAGAAATTATTGTTCACATTAAACAAACACATACACACACACACTGAGAAAAAAATCTAAGCCTTGGCAAGGTCAGTGAACTGTCTTAGAGTCAGTAAGACTTCAAGCTGGAAATCCTACTCCTGTCCATGTGATACAAATGCCTGGCTTCTCTTTCTATTACACCACAGGGAGTAAACACATTAAGGGAACAGGAGCACAATATTCTTAACTCAGATATTCCACACCAAGTCCATTAAGACAGTCCTTTGTAGGAAATACCTGAATGGCTTCAAAGTCTCGTTACCTAGGACTTGATAGAGTAGAAACCTGCTCAGATTCAACTCTGGGGTGTCAATGTCAATATCAGTTGAATGCTGTTCCAGGCTGTCATCATCATGGCCATCATCAGAAACTTTCTCAGGTGTTCTGAAAAGTAGAGAAACTTATCAATGAGGGAAATTTACAAAGATGAGTTTGACTGTGGCAAATTGAAAAGGCACACTCTTTTTGACATTTCATCAAGGAAATTCTCATTGAACTCGCAGTGGTAATTATTTTTCTCCTAAGAAATTGGGCAAAGATACACTCAGATTATAATGCTACTCATGTTGGCTTCAGGGCCTGTTATTACATCCTCAGTCAGTGTTCCTGGTTCCCGAGTGAGATTAATCAGCCTTTAATTCCTGGGATGTCCCTTTGATTGCCTTTAAAAGATCTATAATAATAAAAGGGTAATATGCTAATTAAACCTGACATTCTTCCAGATGACCTTCCTGGTGAAGCTGGGGCTGCAAGGGAAGCCAGGGTCCTGGGTGCCTGCCGGTGGCCACAGGGAAGCCTGGCTCCCAGGTGCCAGAGGGAAGCTGGTGCTGGCAGCCAGGGGAAGGAAGGTCTACTCTTGCACAATTTTCTTGCATTGGGCCTCTAGTCCTATATAATAAAGATGTAATATGCAAATGGTCGTTACACTGTGAAGCGTAACGACCAACCACGTAACAACTGGATCACGGATCAGCAGGAGGGTGGGGCAGCGAGCTACAAGCGGGCAGCGGAGAGCTACAGGAGGGGGCAGGGCAGCAAGCTATGGGGGAGTAGGGGGTGGAGGGAGCTACAGGAGGGCGGGGCAGCGGGCAGAGAGCTACAGGAGGGCAGCAGTGAGCTACTGGTGAGCTACTGGTGCACGGATTCGTGCGCAGGGCTACCAGTAGTAATATAATAGGCTCCATGTTACCCACTTTCCAGCTGTCATTTTGAGAGGCTCCAATGTAGAGATCTGAGATTACTATTTTGGTTGTTAAGAATCAATAAAAACTAACTTCTTGAAGGTGTAGACTGAATGAATGTACAGTCAGTGAATTGGTTTCTGGGTACAAATATATCAATAAGTAGAGATCAGCATTCAGATCTGTACTAGCCTTCCTCTTATAATGACATATCAACTATCTGTTTCTCCAGTTCCTTCCAGGCCACCAGAGAACCAAATCCTAATTTGTTCATGATTAGTACACAAAGCATGCAATCCAGTTAACTTTTTCTAATACCTCCAAATGATGTCCTAGTTATTGAAACAATTTTGAATTAAAATAAGAGCATTATTCATTGATACTTTGGTTAAAAGATGCCCTATGTTTTTCCATGAATGGGGACAGGTCATATTTTCAATTATGGGCACTTGATCAAAGCATGTGAGTTAAAGGTGCTAAGACTGTCCCTTTGCCAAAAAAAAGTATCTCCTTCATTCAACTTAAGACTTTCCCCCTGAGTTATTTTCCTCTGGGTATAAAGAGACTTTTATTAAAATGCATACTTCATAGGAAGGTTAGCACCTTAACCCAGAGTAGTTAACACATTTTTAGGTTTTATTGAATGTTTTCTGAAAACAAGATTGTTATGGTCATGCTAGAAGTGGGCTAGGTGGAGTGAAGAGAGCACCTGCCAAGGTCAAGCAGAAAAACCTGGAAACTGAAAGGGAAAAGGATATGACATCCATGGAATCAAGGATAGCAAACCTGAAATGTTGCATTCTATAGGTGTACAAATCCAATATCTGAAAGCCCATGGAAAAAGTATGTCTTCAGTGAACACCTTGGAAAGGCACACCATGTGACACATATGGGCACACCTGAAAGCTCCTCAGACCCATCTCTCCAAAGGCCCATCCATCATGGTGTCAGCATTGGCTTCTGCCATGATGAGCCCAACACATGAGGGGAGGCATGTGCTATCATCTTTTCAAGATTTTTTCCATATAGAATATTATGTTAATTAGATAATTAACTGACTATACTCATTAAGCATACTCCATGGACCAGCCCCAGTGCTAAAACCAAGGGGGAAAGTTTCTGTTTTCTCCTTTCTTAAATCAACCTGAAGGCAAGAAGCAAACTGAAATCAATTCATTTCATCCATGTTTTTCACATTATGTCACACAAAACTTCTGGCAAAATGTGAAAATGATGTGTCTCTGATCTCAGTTCATCTGAATGTGATGGACTTGGATAAAATAGCTCACCGTAACTTAGGTTTGAAAAGTAGGATGTTGTGTCCGCTCACTTAAGGTGCATTTTTTCCATTTAAAATAAAATCATAAATTATTGCTCTCAAAGGAAAATACGTGAGAGATCACATTCTTTGTGCTTATTCAGTGCTGGTGTTGGAAAAAAGGTCAAGACAATAATCTCTGACTGTTTGAGCCCCTTTTATGTGATTCTGAGAGGGTGGTGTCACCAGCCCACACAGAGATGACAGCGCTACTGCCTTATCGCATTGGGGCCGAGGTCCCTCCTCAAGTACAGCTTCTGTCCCAAAGGGCAGTTGGTGCTACAGTCTCTTGAGAAACTTCATTGAGAGACATACTGGTTGATTCCAGGGTTTAGCCTAGATTCAGAACCAACCAGTATTTAAAGGTTTTATGTTTCCTTTCTCCACTTTGTGTTCACTGTCTTTGTGGACTGGTTATTTGTGCATATGAAGTAATTGTCTCTCACCATCTAAATCTGGGGCTTAATATAGATGGCTTTTCTTTCCTTGGCACTGGCTAATTGGCAGAACAACAAAGTAGTGCCGCATACGATTACGTTTCTCTTCTCCACGCCCCATTCTTTATGTTGTGGACATATTACTGAAAGTGTAGGCAAATAATTTCTTAAAAAATTGATTTATATTTTAAATACAAGTGAGAAACTCACATTATAAATGATAGCATCTTTGGGATTCGTATTTGCCATTCTCTAGATTTATGTGTTTTGAGATAAGAAGTTTAATATATTTAGTTCTCTTATTTTGCTATAACCTCAGCACTTTCCTCTTATGTATTATGCAAATATAATATTTATTACAATTCCAGACTTAGGATGTTTGGGGAAACAATATAGGAATCATTAACATAACTCTCAAATTTCCTATTGTTGTGTTATAGGGAGTAACATGAGTGCTCTAAGTAACAATTCCTAAATTCACTAGCTTAGAGATAAAAATACTTCCTGATTGAGGCCCCTTTTTTTCCATGAACTAGATAATGGGCAAAACCTGTCAAGTGATAAAAGTGCTTATGTTTAAAGCTTCCTTGAAGCCATCGGTATATGCAGGCAGTGAAGTAATTGTGAACCGCTCTGGTTTACATCAAAGGTGCTGGTGGCATTGGCCCTGAGATATTGGATCCAACCACATTGATATTCCCAATCCATACCAGGAATGCAAATTCTATTTCCCCTGGGCGTATTTTAAAGTTCACACTTCTAAATCATAAAGCCATCTGCACCATTGCCTTTGAATTACTGGATTGGTTTAGAATCCACTATGAATGACAGAAGCCACGATGCAACCATCACCGAAAATGTTATCATATGAAATTCTAGGAGAATTGTCCCTATGCTGGACTCAACCTGGCTTCCTGGGTGTCTCCAGCTCTAAGTTACATTGAGATGTGGGTTTCTGATTGCTTCGGCTCATAAATATGCTAATCATGACCATCAAGTGACCAGGGAACACATAGCTAAAAAAGATTTACAGGCATATAAAAATAAAATTAATGGCACCCTCAGCACTAGCAGAATGTGTTAAAATTGAGGTTAGCCACGATGTCGGCAGGCAGCCAGGGAGACAGAGGCTCTGAAGAGTATGATTTGTGATGCTGAGCCTGAGTGGAAAGGGTGCAGACTCAGATGATGGGCACCAACGGGAGGTGTCTCATGTCAGCTGCATTGCTGGAGTCAGCTGCAAGAGTGATGAAAAGCAGCAGCTTTGAGGATTATGTGTGAGGTGACTCCCGATGGAGAGGAGGTTAGCTCAGCCACCCTGATGTCCAGGGGGAGGCTTCCTTCTTGGCATGGCTGGTGGAGCTGCTGGCCTGGACGCTGGATGTCCCAGTGGGCAGCACCAGGCACTCAGAGAAGGCAGCTCTTGGTGGCTGGTTATGCCCCATTTCTCCTTTGTGTGCATTGCTTTTTCAGAGTGAAGACACTTTTCTGTGGCCTTTTATTAAACTTGCATTTGCCATTGTAAAATACAAAAAATAAAATAAAACTTTTTTAGAAGAGCCACAAAGAGGCTTGAAATTTCCACTGAACAGAGATGTTGAAAGCCACAAAGGTTACTAATTGTCATCAGTGGACAGAACCTAAATTTAAAAATAAATTGTACAATGTTAGTAACATATTTGTACACTATTTTTACATAGAACTATTTCCCTTAAAATTTGTCTAAGAAATAGAACCCAGGTAAATAAAACCAAAAAGATCACAAGCCCTTAAGAGGAAATTAAATGCCCTAAAAACTTACTCTGGCTATAGTCATAAAGTACCATTTTAACATACATGGTGGGGTAAAATTAAATTTAAAGTTGTGAGTACATGAAACACAGTTCATTGTTGTATTTTTTATTTATTAACTAGAGGACCGGTAGACAAAATTCATGCGGGAGGGGTGTCCCTCAGCCTGGCCTGTACCCTTCCACAATCTGGAACTGCCAGCTACTAACCTGGGACCACTGGCTACTAACTGCTCACCTGCCTGCCTGCCTGATTGCCCCTAACCACTTCTGCCAGCCAGCCTGATCATCCCCAACTGCTCCCCTGCTGGCCTGATTGCCCATAACTGCCCTTCCCTGCCAGCCTGATTGCCCACAACTGCCCCCCCCTGCTGGACCCACCTTCTCTGCCACGCTCCGCCTCCACTGTGCATGCAGCCATCTTGTGACAACGTTAGGGCATGATGCGTGAGGGCATGACAACCTTAGGTTATTATTAGTATAGATTATTGTATTATTTTCCATACAAACAACTGTAAACCTGCTTTTCCCCACCCTGTATTTATTTGCAGCATTGGTTGAGTTAGTTCTATCAGATGCAGCAAAGTGCATCACTTAGCTAACTCAGAGGGGCATTGCATGAGATACTCACGGAGGCTGAGCAGAGACGGTGCCCTTGGGATTGCCCTTTTCCACTGACCTTCGCAGAACTTGAGCCACAAAGCCATCAGGAACCAGTCAATGCCAGTGAGAGGGCATGCCTGGATCCCCCTTTCATCGTCTGCCTGATTTTTTTTCTTGGCATTTCTGAGTCTGTATCTGCTTGCTCTATTCTGTCTCTTCACTGTGGCCTTTCACCTTCTCCTCTGCGCTCTTTCTCATCACTGCCCCCGCCACCCTTAGTTTCAGCTGTCAATGGTCTGCTCTTTTCCTGATTCTACCTCATGGAATTTCCCAACTATAAATCCTTTGATTAGTTGCTTTATTCTCTTGTTATTTCCACATCTAAACTCCCAAGAGAGGGATTCTGACTGGCCCAGTTTGTCTTTTCATGCCAGGCGACTTCTCTGGTCAGCCCATGGACTGCATCCCTTGGGCTCCACAGGGATGATAGATGGAGTGGTGTCAGCAAAAAGGAGGAGTCAGACAGGGCAGGCACATTTGCTGGCATGTCCAGCATGACAAGGCCACAAGAGAGGTCTAAGTGGACAGAGGAGGACTCAGAGTGCTGGGGGTTTTCATGGGAGGCTATCCCAAGGAGGTGAGTTTTGAAGACAGAAAAGATCAAGAATTCCCAGAGGAATTTCCAAGTGAGATGAGAAGGAATAAATTATGTGAGGCACTGTGAGATTTGTTCGACTGGAGGGCATCAATGTTTTGAAAATGATAGTACCCAAAATGATCATAAGCCAATGTATACTATTTAAAGTACAGTTACTTCTAATGAAAAAGTGGAAAGAGCTGGCATATGTCTATTAACATAGAAAAGCCTTTGCATAATAGTTAACAAAATCAGTGATTTACAATGCATCCAAGTTTTAGAAATGAGAGTGGATAACTGTTAAAAATGAGCAAAGTCAAACTATTTGTTTCTCTTGCATACATTACCATCATATTTATCACCGTCAAAACTAGTGCTCTTTATGCTTCTAAATTGCTGTCTTGGTTAGTATCAGTTCCAGTAACATTGAGTAGCAGACCCCAGCCTGTCTCTCCCACAATGAAGCGGCTATCAGAGACTCTGAAAGCAAATTGAAGCAGACAGACTGGGGGAGAAAATCAAATATACATGTGCAACCAAACCAGTGGGGAGTTTGTTGTTGTTGTTGTTATTGTTATTATTATTATTAGCTCTTGTTCTCCTGCCATTCGACCTAGGCCTGGCTTCAGTCACAGGAAATATGGGCACAATGGGGTAAATAATGTCCCAGTTTTGGGGCAGAACATCAAACAGAGGAATCTCAGGAAACTGGAAGGTGATGAGAAGATCATGAAGAAGAAAGACCTTGAGAAGGTGACTGTGTAAAATTGTTTATGAAGTCCTGGACCCACCTCTTATTTGTGCAGGTAAAGCTCTGACTCTAAAGAACATGACAACGACTTTGAGAACTAACACACTGCCCACACCCCAAAGAGGCCATGGGGTGGCATTCACTCAGGGAAGATCTGGGTAGTACTGCAAGACGTGAGCTGACATTGGAACCAAGACTATGGATGGTGTGTTGGAACTTGGAGCCTGGAACTTAACAGGATCATTGACCTCCCAAAAATAGGAATATTTCCATAGAAGAAAGGCATAAATCTAGAGATTCAAGAAGCTCAGGGAACCCATTCCACACCCAGAAATGCCATACTCAGTCATTTGAAAATTAAAGACAATGAGAAATTTTAAAACTAGCCAGAGCACAACACATTATCTGTAGAGGAACAATGATTTGATTGACTGAGAATTATTATCAGAAACTATGCAGGCCAGAAGAAAGGAAGTAAACAACAGTTTTGAATTGCTGAAAGAAAATGGTCAGAATTCTATATCCAGTGGAAAAAAATCCTTCAGGAAAGGTGAAGTAAAGACATTTTCAGATGAAGGAAAACTCAAAGAACTGTTTGCCAGCAGACTTTCTCTAAATGAATTGCTAAAGGAAGTTCTTCAGACATGAGGAAAATGACATGAGAAGAAAATTTGGAACATCAGAAATAAAGAAATATAGAAAATGGAAAGCATCTGCTAAATATAATAGATTATTTTCCTCTTGAGTTTTAAAAATATGCCAATAGTAAAAAAGCACAATAGATCATCTTAGATAGCATACTAGAAAAAGTTTAACTTTTAAAAAAGGCATGAAAGGAAAAATAAATTAAAAATGAGGTAGCAAACAGAATATAAATAATAAAAAGCAAGACCTAAAACCAAACCTATGTCATTCTATTAAACACAAGCATACTATAAACATGCCAATCAAAGACAGAGATTGTCAGAATGAATTTTAAAAACATAACCCAACTTCAAATGCAATAAGTAAAAAGTAAAAAACAAAAACAGAAAAAAATATACCATGAAAATACTAATCAAAAGAAAGATGGAGTGGCTACATTTAATATCAAACAAAGCAGATTTCAGACCAAAAACATAATTATCATAAACTAGAGGCCCAGTGCACAAAATTCGTGCATGGGGGGGGGGTTCCCTCAGCCCGGACTGCACCCTCTCCAAACTGGGACCCCTAGGGGGATGTCCGACTGCCCCTCACAATCCGGGACCTCTGGCTCCTAACCGCTCGCCTGCCTGCCTGCCTGATTGCCCCTAACCACTTCTGCCTGGCTGATCACCCCTAACCGCCTCTGTCTCGGTCCCACACCCGGGACCCAGGATTCCTTCCTCTGGCCGCAGGCACCTAAGACCTGGGCTTCCCTCCCTCTGGCCAGCTGCAGGCACCAGGGACCTGGGCCGGCTTCACCTGGGCTGTAGCCGCAGGCACCTGGGACCACGGGGCGGGTGGCTTCTCCTTCTCCTAGGTCACAGCTGCAGCTTCTGGTGCCCGGGACTGTGGGTAGGCAGCTTCATCAGGGCCTGACTTTGTCAGGAAGGATGTCTGGTCTAATTAGCATATTACCCTTTTATTAGTATAGATAAAAGGGCACATAGCATGAAAATAAAAGGTCAATTTGCCAGGAAGACATAATAATACTAAATGTATGTATACATAATATCAGAGAATTAGAAGTGTTTTCATTTCCTTTGGATATATTCCCAGAAGTGGAATTGCTGGATCACAGGGTAGTTCTATTTTTAATTTTTTGAGGATCCTCCATACTGCTTTTTTGTAGCGGCAGCACCAATTTACATTCCCACCAACAGTGCACAGGGGTTCCCTTTTCTTCACACCTATACCAGCATTTGTTATTACTTGTCTTTTTGATGAGGGACATTCTAATGGGTCTGAGGTGGTATCTCATTGTGGCTGTAATTTGCATTTCCTTAATAACTAGCGATGTTGAATACCTTTTCATGTATTTGTTGGCCTTGTAGATACAACTTCCTTGGAAAAATATCTATTAATGGTTTTTCCCATTTTTAATTTTTTTTTCTTTTTGGCTATTGAGTTGTGTGAGTTCTGTGTGTATTTTGAATATTAATATCTTATCAAATATATGGTTTACAAATATAGTATTTTTCCCATTTCATACTTTGTCTTTTTCTCTCTGTTGATGGTTTCTTTAGCTGCACATTTGGACTTAGGAATTTAAAATCTTAACTTTGTACTCTAGATCTATATTATTTGGTAACCAAGTTAGACACTCTTAGCCAAAGCAAGGTTAGAAGTATAATTTTCTTCTTCCTGACTCATCTAAGAAGATGTTCTCTAAACCTTAGGTTATCAATGACACAGCAAAAAATTCTGGGTGATACTCATTGTCCCTATTACCTTCCAACTGGCTTGTCATAATTCCACCTTTTTTCACTATAAGATACTCATACAAGGCTGTTGCACTTGTAAATGGACTCGTCTACACTGAAAAGAGAAGCTACCTTAAGGGAAATTGTAATCTTGAAAAGTTAAGAGATTTTAGAGCTCAGCACACTTATGCTAATGACATACAAATTACATACAAATCATATGCAAATCTATCATTCATCTATCCAAGTCTTCTGCTTTGATGTGGCCGTTGGGAAGTGTCCTCCTGGAGATCATTAATCGAAAGAGTTGATTTAACAGCTTTCTCATTCTTTAACCTTTTGTTATCTAATTGCTTTTATCAGCTGGGATAATTCATAAATGCATTTCCTAGAATTTCATAAATAAGAGCTCATAATTTCCACAAAGGGATTTTTATTTAGTGAATAGTCATATATATGTCACATATATATATATATACTATATAGATATATATACACACAGAAACGCTATTTTGAAAGCTGTTATAGAAATTAGAATGCAAACAAAAGATATGTGTATAATAGTTATCACTTTCAAATTAAGCATATTGAAAGGAATGCCATCTTTATGCCACTCTTAAGAATTGCCCTTTGAGATGTATTAACTACCCTATGTCTTTAGTAAAGCAAAGCAATTACATTTACATACCAAATATGTCTGACAAAAGCCATACCAATATATAGTGAAATCATACTAATTTTTTAAAAAATCTCTCTTACTTATATTGTTGGATGTCAGGCAAGTTGTCCATAAATATTTCCTAAGTATTTCTAAGGTCACCCTGTGGAGAAACAATGCCTAAATGTGATAAGAGGAGGGGACCCAGTGCCCTCTTCTTGTGTTCATAGGCTGGTACACTGAAAGCACTCAGCAAATGTTTGAGGATGGAAGACAAACCCACAGACAAACCTGTTTACATAAGGCTCATAGCTTCAGGGGACAGCATAGCAGCAACCTCCAACAGCAAGTTAAACAAACAAAAATTCCTGTTTTGATGCAATCATTTGGAAGCTGAGTGCACAGAATAGTTAACCAAGTTTCAACCAGCTGGCATCATTCCTCACCCCCAGCTTCATTTTGGCCTCAGTAAATCAGCACATACTTACTGAGCACCTCCTATGGGTGAGTCCCCATAACACGCACTGGGGAAAAACAAAGATGTGAAAATATATGCCGCCACCATCAATTAAAATCACCCTATAAACCAACATCCTTTAGCTAGTGTACATATAGAGAGATCTCACCCCTGAGATTTTTCTCTTCCTGGACTTCAGCCAACAGCAGGAATATGAAAAAAATATTTGACGGGAGAAGGTGGACTTTCTTTTGTCATGCCATGGGTCATGGTCCTGGTCGCTTAATATAGACTGCAATGGGTAGAAAAGCAATGGACTCTATTCATATATGTCATAGCCTGAAGGGTCTTATTAACATGGTATTGCATTTAACGGAGATTAAGGGGAAAGTTTTATGAACTGATACATTTGTGAGTGTATCTGCGAATATTCTACTTACCTATGTATTTATTAATTTAGTTTTTACTTGCAAACTTATCTAAAAGCTGAACATTTCAGGAGTATAAAAGAGAATAAATTCAAAGCAGCAATGCCCTTTTAAAGGGAACTGCCATCCCAGGCACTGCATTGATCTGCAGACAGAGCTAACCAGGTTTTAAAAAACTGACGTAATTTTGCTTAGGTTCACACCATGCAGCTTTATACCCAAGACAATCTAGTTACAGAGTCTAAACTTTTGATCACTATGCTTTGCTGCTTTATTTTTTAGTAGACTCACATGACTTCCTACAAACTTCAGTAATTTGTTAGGCAAATGCAAGAGTGACTCCAAAATGAGGTACTGGAGGTCATCCAAAGCAAATTAGTTACCTTCGGAATTTGAAGGAAAACCAACATGCAAAAGTCCAATGGAAAAACAAAAACAAAAACAAAAAAACTTTGCTGGTAATCTCAGTGCAGGAAGTGATGGATCAATCTGGTTATCATCTGAACTATAGGGTAGTTGAGTTCTGTTCTGCCAAAGATACAAATGTGCATTGCAGATGAAACGCCAAGCCAATTACTCCCAGGGACCAGGCTAAATATTTCAGCTGAAGCAGAACAGAAAATGCCTAAGGTTTTGAAAACTGCAGTCAGGGAGGAAGATAAGGTGGAAAGCAGCCAGACAAAAATCAAAGAAGTCCAAAGCAGCCCCTCCAGCGCTTCCCTGTGATCTGCAATGCTGCTGAAAGGCAGGACCCGAAAGGGAAATTAGAGACATTTGTCAATGGGCAGGCATTCTGGATCCAGTTTTCAAAAACAGCCACGTGCTTCTACTTGGAGAAGAACATTTGGGTAAGTCATGAAAATAATAGTATGTGCTGTCAAGCCCACCCTTGATTATTTACAGTGCCCATGGAGGACATGGGGGCTCCTTCTAATTCAGAGGAAAGCTTTGAAACCCCTTAATCAGCATTGGGGACCTCCAACCTGGCTTCCACTTTCTCTGTCACCTACTTTATGACTATACTTCGATCTCAAATACATACTTAATTTTTATTAGTTATTCTCTAGCCAGTAAGATATTTTAGGCAGGAATCGATCTTTTTAAGAAGAGTCAGATTTAGCCAGTTTTGTGCCTAGGCAAGCAGAAATTGTGCCAGGAAGAGGTACCAATTTAGAGTACATCAAGTTTGGTCCTGAAGGGTAGGCTGGGATTGGTCAATTCTGACCGAGCACCCTGGCATATGTGGGTGTTATATAGGGACTCAGTACGTATTGAGCATCCAGCATGTGCTCACGTCATGTACCGGTGCAATCACTGCTTCTGAGGGGAGAGACCAGACTGGAGAAGGGCAGTTCTGGTCGGGCAGTCCTCGGGGATGCCCAGGCCAGAAGGGATGGTGCATCCCAACATAACCAATGATACTGGTTGGTGAATACTGAGCACCATGATGAAGAACATTGTCTGGATTAGTTCAGCCAGGTAAGTACAACCTGTTTCCACAAGGGGAACCTGCCTGGTATCAGAAGCTGAGATGCAGTGCTCCGTGGCTCAGAGAAATGGAAACGGAGAAACTGAGGGCTCATGGTTTGAGATGGCAGTTACCGGAAGTTGGTCTGGAATTGGTTTGTATAAACTCCTCGTGTACATTTCTACCACCATGTCAAAGTTATTCAGCTTTTTGTGGCATGAATGTTCTTTGACCTTCTTGGTGATGAGTATGGACCCCTTTGCAGATAATGTTTTTTAACGTGTAAAACATGATACATAGGATTATAAGTAACTGTTTAAAATACACTTCCATCCTCAGACTCCATGGGCCTCAGTTAAACCCTGGAGGGGCCACAGTAAGAGAAAGATCTAGGTGTTTTCTGACAACCTGCCTGGAGCAGAGGGTTCTATGTCTATGTCACAGACAAGGGAAGTGGTGGGTCTCAGAGGTTAAATCACCTCCTAAGACCCAGAGGCCTAGGTATGAGGGCTTTCGGCCGGGATCAGAGATGGCTTTTTGAACTCCAAAGAGCCTGTTTTTACTTCTAGCCCATGTTGTGACTGAGGGGAGGGCTGAAGCTGGCAGGGGACCCAGCATCAGTGTGCTCTGTGGATCCGCTGAGCAATGGGATGAAAGCTGACAGCAGGGACAGGTTCCAGAGTGTGGATGTCCTACTGCTCTGCCAACCAGTGCTTCTAAGTCCGGCACTGTTAACATTAAGGTGGGCATTTGTTGTTCAGGGGGCTTTTCTGTGCACAAGAGAATGCTAGCTGCATCTTAGGCTCTACCCTCTCAATGCCAGTAGCACCTGTCTCAGTTGTGAAAATCACCCCATTGAGAGCCACGGCTATAGCATGGCAGGTATATTCGGCCCTGTTAGACAACTGAATAATTCAGAGTTCTGTTGTTATTTCTCCTTAAGATTTTCTCTCTCAAAAAGTGAAACTTGGGATTCTAAATGTAGATTGAAAATGAGGCACAATGCGTAAGAATGGGATTGCGCAGAAAAATCTCAGACATCTGGCCAATGTAACTCTACCAGCAAGGCTTGGGCGAGCTCGATCCTCTTCATTACCGGTATCTAGGGGAGACCTCTCACGCTGGCTAGGCTGGATCTTGATCACAGTGTCAGTGCTCTTCCAAATAAATCCAGGCAATCTTCAAGGGACCACACAACCTCCCTGTCAAAAGTTCTTATCTCCAGGACTTTGCCATTCAGGATAGCATTAGAAGTTTGGGGCCACCAGCACTGGACCTTCATCTTTACCCACATCCTGGAATCCCACAAATGCAGTATGACTTTATATTAGCTTCCTTTCATTCACAGCACACTCATGCTTAATACTGAGTTTGCCCTTAACTAAGATTCTTAAGTGCACTTCCAGAGCTCAAATCCATTCAGGTGGTTAGAACTTTTCACTTCACTGTAGGAATCTGTGGATGGTCTTAAAGGAAGGGACTGTATTGTTTTTTATCACCATAATACAGTGCCTGCTACTATCAATCAATGAGTTCATTATATTGTCCAGTTAATTTCATACTGTGGTATGGCCCACCCTTCTGCCTTTAACTTCCCTTTACAAAAAGGTATATTCTAGAATAATTTTAGATTTACAGAAATGTTGCAAAGATATTACAGAGTTCTATATTCTTGACCCAGTCCCCCCATTGTAAACATCTTACCTTACTGTAGTACAAACTATGAAACTGATATTGGTGCATTACCTTAACTAAACTCCTAGCTTTATTTGGACACCACTAGTTTTGTCATTAATGTTCTTTTTGTGTTCTAGGATCCCACCCGGGGAACCATACTGCATTTAGCCATCACATCTCTCTAGGCTCCTCTGCTCTGTGACAGTTTCTCAGTTTTTCCTTGTTTTCCATAACTTTGACAGTTTGGGGGCAGTACTGGCCAGGTATCCCACAGAATTCCTAAAACTGTAATTGCATGATTTTTTTTGTAGTGATGGAATGGCATTTTGGGGTTTAATTGTCATTCATTTTACCTTTTCTGGCTTTGTGTTATTTGCAGATCACAGTGAGCCCCCTCCCTTTTTTCCTGCCATTAGCTAAGTAGCTAATAAAGCTAGAAGGACAAATGTCTCTAATAGCCTAAACCCTATTTTATAAATGAGGTGGGTTTGATAAAATGATCCCTTACTAGTGCCTACTTATCATAGTTTTCCTTTTAATGGTCTATTCTAAAGTTGTTCTGTTTATTTTTTTCTGAAATAGGCATCAAATTTACCTGCTTTGACCATATTCTCCCACCTTTGAAAATGTGTAATAGAGTTTTGTTCCTGAGATTATACATGCTACTGGCAGGTACATGTGGTTGTGTTTGCACTCACAGGCATTAACACATGCTAAGTCATATTATCTGAGTTACTAAATTAGCACGGGGTGAAAATGTCATTGATAGAGTTTGTTTGGATTTCAGCAGGCATTTAACAAGGTGTCTCAACATGCTGTGGACAAAACAGAGTAACATGGGCCATCTAAGAGTGGAGTGAGGTGGACTATTTCTGATTGAATGACAGTGTATTACCTGAAGAGTTTCCTAGCAGAGCTTTTTCATGGCTTCCATTCTGAGCTACACTTATAGCCACAACTTGTAAAATGTGAAAGGAAGGCTAAGAAAATGAATGGATGACCCAAATCTGATAGTTACTTATCTGTAGAACTCTTAAGTAAAGGTAACAATGCATTGAAGTGATCTTGAGAAATGGTAGTTTTTAGGCCAAACTAACAAAAAATGGTAATGTATACTTACATAACATTATCTATTTTTTCATGGGTATATTAGTTTCCTGTGGCTGCCATAAAAAAATATCACAAAGTAGGTGACTTAAAGGACAGAAATTTATTGTCTCACAGTTCAAGAGTTCAGAAAGCTGAGACCAAGGATTATCAGGGCTGGTTCCACCTGAGAACCATGAAAGAGAATCTGTTTCAGGCTCCTCTCCCAGTTTCTGATGGTTTGCTGGCAATTTTTAGCATTTGTTGGCTAGTAGAAGCATTACCCCATTTCTGCCTCCATCTTCACACCCTGCGTGGTATCTGTGTCTAAATTTTCCCCTTTTATAAAGATACCAGTTATATTGGATTAAATACACACTCTACTCCAAGATGACCTTATCTTAATTAATTACATCTAAAATAACCAAGTAAGGTGACATTCTGAGATATGAATTTTGAGGGTACACAATTAAACCCACAGGAGTTCTGGTTACAACAAAACTTAGTGACTTAAATCATGTAATTGATTGTGCTCACAAATTGTGTACGTCTAAAATTCAGACAGGGCTCATAGGAAATGGTTTGTTTCTGCTCTGATCTCTGGGACCTTAACTGGAAAGACTAATAGGTGACCCCATAGCTAGAAATCATCTAAAGGATTGATCATTCATACATCTGATGCCTGTGCTGAGATGATCCAAAGACCAGGTCTGCTGACTAGAGTATCAAAGCTTGACCTCCCCAGATGATTGGGCTTCCTCCCAATATGGCTGCCTAAGGCTTCCTACCAATATGACTGCCTCAGGGTAGTCAAACTTCTTACCTGACAGCTCTGAGTGTGGGAAGCCACCACTTTCCCAATACTGTCATTAGGAGTGCAGCAAGGAACGCGGAAGGCCGATAGACCTTGGGCCTTAGCAGGGCTGTGTTGAGATAGTGGCGCTCTAAGCAGTTTCCTGATGTAATAGCCTCAAAGTAAATGTTTACTAGAACCTTTCTGATCTTTACCGATCTTTATTGACCTTAGAAATGGTCTGTATGCTACCTGTTTGCCATGCTTTACTGAGGGCAAGATGTGTATCTAGAACTGAATAAAAAGCGGATAAGGCCAAGTTTCGGTGTGCCTCTCCAAGAGAGAGGTCTCCACCTGGCCCACCCATGCCTTCTAAATTCATATTTCTTATATAGTATTTTCATCTGTGCATCGGCCCCTCCTTCAGATCCTGAACCCCTGCTGCAAAGATTGTGGCACTGGATTCCAGGTGTGAGTGTTCCAGTGATGAAGGCATGAGATGTGTTGCTTTTCATGATCCAGACTTGGAAGTTCTTACTTCCACCATACTCTATAGGGGCTTAATCACAAGGAACAAGAACAGCCTGTAATTATTGGAATCGAGAGTCTAGGTCAGTGGTCGGCAAACTCATTAGTCAACAGAGTGGCAAACCGCAGCTTGCGAGCTGCAGTTTGCCGACCACTGCTCTATGAGATGAAACATTCACAAGGTCCCAGATTCAGGGAAAGAGGAATTAGATTATACATCCTGATGGGGGAAGTAGCAAATTAATATAGTAGAAAGACCTGTGAAATAGGTAATATTGCACTGGCCATTTTTGGGACTATACAATCTGCCAAAATAGGTTGTCCTCCTCATAGACAGTGTTAGAGCTAATTGATTGTAAAACAGTCTTATATGGACTGTTGCCTGGTGGCTAACTGGTCTCAAATAAAAAAAGCAGAAGCCTAGCAGCCATTTCTGCACAGGGGCCTCTGAAGCAAACTGCACTTTGAAGAGTGGCCTCTGCGCTAAACTGCCTGCCTCTGTGCTCAAGTGAGTGCCTTCACTATGTTTCTGCCACCAGAGGCAGCCCTTATAAAAGTTTCCTAGAATCTTATTTCAACCAATACGATTGAGGCTTTCCCCATCTTGCCAGAGCTGTGCAGCTCTGACTGGAGTGGCACTATTCTGACCAATCAGGACAGTGCCTTTGGACAAATTAAACTGTGAGGATTTGGATACCTCATTTGCATAAAGACAGACCAATCAGGGACCAGGGGTGGGAACTTCTGTCCATATAAGCCAGCTCCCCTTGGCTAGAGCTGAAACACTGAAGATGTCTCTCCCAAGCAGAATGGTGAAGACTGGCACAGAGTGGAGCAGAGCAGAATTGGCTAGCCAAAGAGGGCCCTGGCCCCAGGGCTACCTAACCCCAGAACTGTTTTGGCATGGATGTTTTCACAGCCATGCTGTGTCCTTGTTTGCATTGAATAAAGTTTCCTTTTTCATGGTACCCCAAATTGGGGATTTCTGTTGGCATTGAATTGGAACCAATGACCATTAGTTGACCCTCCCTCTCTCTCTACCCCCTCTCCCTCTCCCTCTCCCTCTCCCTCTCCCTCTCCCTCTCCCTCTCCCTCTCCCTCTCCCTCTCCCTCTCCCTCTCCCTCTCCCTCTCCCTCCCTCTCCCTCTCCCTCTCCCTCTCCCTCTCCCTCTCCCTCTCCCTCTCCCTCTCCCTCTCCCTCTCCCTCTCCCTCTCCCTCTCCCTCTCCCTCTCCCTCTCCCTCTCCCTTCCCCTCCCTCTCCCTCTCCCTCTCCCTCTTTCTTTTGTTAAAAAACTCCTTTGGTATATTTTCCATTCTCTTGATTCAACTTTTCCAGAGGAAAAAAGTCTGTTTAAAAATTTATACTATGACATACAAGACTACTAATTCAAAGTTCTGTTCCACAGGACCCTGAATAAATTATGTTAGGCTCTGGTGATATTTATAAGAACGTTTTTGAAAATAAGAAAGAGCAAAGTCCTTGAATGCACGTAATAATTCAATGTTTTTTGTTTCAAAGAAAATCACACAAATGCTCATATAAGAATCAGTACAAAGTGTTTTCATCTCAAGGAGAGAAGGCACAGAGTGTATTATCCATTAGAATAGAAACTGCAGACAAGCCTTTTCTATCTTGTGATTATGGGGCTAGCATTCACAAACAATAATTCAAATTCTTCCCAGGCATCAAGGAGCCCTATATCTGTCTCCCCACTGTCTTTACACCACAGGAAATTCCAGATAGAGTTTCATCACAAATGAAACAAGGTTAGGGCTTTTCCCATGCCACCCATTCTTGCTCTGATTCTTGCTCTCTCAGTTCATAGGGGGAAGAATTGCTCTTCATATCACCTGCAGATTTTCCATGGTGGCTGCCAGGAAAATTAGCCACTATAATGACTTAGGAATGACCTCTCCCTACTGACCCTATTCCTTGTCTACACATAAAAAGGTGACTTGGAGGTAACTGGGAGTTCAGTTCAGAATTATTTTCTCAGCATGTCCCTCTGTCTCACCATTCTCCCATCAGAGCCCATAAAACAATGTGTTCCCAAAGATGCATGCACACATCTATACTAATAAAAGTGTAATATGCAAATTGGTCAAGACACCCTCACAGTAACGACTGAACAGCAGGCTGCATGGGGCGACAAAGCTGGCAGGGGGGTTAGTGAGGGATGACCAAACAACTGAACAGCAGGCTGCGTGGGGTGACCAGGCTGGCAGGGCGGGCAGTGAGGGGTGACCAGGCTGGCAGAGGGGAAGTTGGTGGCAACCACGCCAGCGGGGGGGGGGGGGGGCAGTGAGGGGCAACCAGGCCGACAGAGGGGGGTAGTGAGGGGTGACCAGGCTGGCAGAGGGGAGCAGTGAGGGTGACCAAGCTGGTGGGGGGGCAGTTGGGGGCAACCTGGCCAGCGGCGGGGGGAGGTAGGGGTGACCAGGCTGGCAGAGGGGGCAACCAAGCTGGAAGGGGGGGCAGTTGGGGGTGACCAGGCTGGCAGGAGGGGGAGACCAGACTGGCAAGGGGCCAGTTGGGGGCAATCATGCCAGCAGAGGGGGGGGGCAGTTAGGGGCCACCAGGCCAGCAGAGGGGGGCAGTTAGGGGCAACCAGGCCAGCAGGGGGGGCAGCTAGGGGCAATCAAGCAGGCAGGCAAGCAGTTAGGAGCCAGCAGTCCCGGATTGTGAGAGGATGTCCAACTGCCAGTTTAAGCCCGATCCCAACCCCCCTCCTGTGCACGTATTTGGTGCACCGGGCCTCTAGTGTTATAATATAACTAGAGGCCTGGTGCACAAAATTTGTGCACGGGGGTGTGTGTCCCTCAGCCCAGCCTGCATCCTCTCCAATCTGGGACACCTCGAGGGATGTCCGACTGCCCATTTAGGCCCAATCCTAGTAGGGATCGGGTCTAAACGGGCAGTCGGACATCCCTCTCACAATCCAGGACTGCTGGCTCCCAACTGCTTGCCTGCCTGCCTTCCTGATTGCCCCTAACCACTTCTGCCTGCCAGCCTGATCACCCCCTAACCACTCCCCTGCCAGCCTGATTTATGCTTAACTGATCCCCTGCCAGCCTGTTTACCCCTAACTGCCCTCCCCTGCAGGCCTGGTCACTCCTAACTGCCCTCCCCTGCTGGCCTGGTCCCCTGCAACTGCTCTCCCCTGCAGGCCTGGGTCCCTCCCAACTGCCCTTCCCTGCAGGCCCGGTCGCCCCCAACTTCCCTCCTCTGCTGGCCTGGTCACCCCTAACTGCCCTCCCTTGCAGGCCTGGTCCCTCCCAACTGCTCTCCCCTGCTGGCCATCTTGTGGCGGCCATCTTGTGTCCACATGGGGGCAGCCATCTTTGACCACATGGGGCAACCATCTTGTGTGTTGGAGTGATGGGCAATTTGCATATTACTCTTTTATTAGATAGGATGACTAACCCTCTAGCCTGTCTTCTGTCACACCCTATGTGAAATCCAGTGTGTTCATGAGGACATTAGAATCGATGTTTATAGTCTTAATGTTTATATAAAAATACGTCCATTGTTTTCTTTCAGTTTGTTTCACTATCTTCTTGAATTAAATGGTAGATTTATTTCTATTTCTTTAGTTCTTAAGAATCAACCTATTTAAGGATGAGGTTAAATTTTGATACTTAGTGGTTTCAATGTTTTATTTTAAAAACAATCTCTAACTCTAGTTTTTATTTCCTTTTTGCCTGTTATTTATTAGAATTTTTATTCCCCAGTTCTATGTTTTAGTAAAATGAGAAAAAGGAAACACAAAGCATAATAAGGCCATCATGCAAGCCTGATCATTCAGAATGAAAAATTGTTACCGTTATTTTGTATTTCTTCCAGTAATTTTTATAAATGCACATGTAATCAATGTATATATTCTTCATAAGAGATAGAAAAAGAAATTAACATTATAAGCAAAGCTAAATGTTCCTTTAATGGTCATTTCTAACTTCCAGAGCTACTAGCATGAGGGAGTTATATACCACTTTGTTTAGTTATATATTTTTTAAATTTCTTTATAGAAATCCATCCTATTCTATATTGTATGTATTCACCCCCTATTGAGGCCTGTTTCTGTTATTTCTCCCCCCACTTTTTTCTATTGCAGGCATTGCTGTAATAAAACTCTCTCACTATGTCTCATTGTGATCATGTAGGAGCATTTCCTTAAGATGTGCACAGAGAAGTGCAACTGTTGGATGGATATGTACATTTCTAAGTTCAATAGATATTGTACAATTGTTCATAAAAGTCCTTATAGCAATTCATGCTCAGAGTTTTAAATGCAATCTTTAATTAATAATATCTAGTTTGCAAATGTTCAGAGCATGTGCTTATGTTCTGGAGTTGTACAGAAATAATGCATATTACATTATATTACATTCTCCTTGAAGCTAACCAATCCTACTTTAAGTTTTTGACACTATTTTTTTTCAAATCTACCACTGATCCCAGTGACTACATCAGTATTATTTGACTGCTTGGCCTTAACTTATGTAGTAGTTTTTAAGTCTCAGCCCCAAATATTCAATCTTTAGATATTTCATTTTCAAATTGAACTGTAGTAGTATTTTATTTATTTATTTTTAAAATGATTTTTATATGTCAATTACAGTTGATATTCAATTTTATTTTATAATTGTTTCAGGTGTATAGCATAATGGTTAGACATTTATATAATTTATGAAGTGTTCCCCTCTAGACTTATTGGGGGACCACTTGATACTATATTATTTTGATGCTTTAAGATTCATGGCTTTTTTGTTTTCAGTTTAGATTATTCCCTTTATAAATATTAAATACCTTAGTCCCATTTGATTTTTTTCTTGTATATCCTAAAATTTTATTAAATTATACCATGGCTCTATTTTTTAAAATTTGTTTTTGCTTAATTTTTTGCCCATTGTTTTATTTCTCCCACTCACAATGTTACTCAGTATAGTATATACTCTATTGTCTTCTAATGTGTCACTTGGCAAAAGAGAAATCTACTAGTAAAGGCAATTTCATATTTGTTCCTTTTAAGATTACTTGTTTATGGCCTGCATGCTTGTGGCAATTTTTTTTAATGATTGTGATAAAAGTTCAATATTTTCAGGTGTGTATTTTCTTTAATATTTCTTTAGTTATGTATTTCAATTTTTATTCCAAGTTTTTTTCAATCATGTTTTTATTCTCTGCATAAAAATATCTTAGTTATTCTTCATGCTGCTGCCCTTTTCTTTTGCATCCTGGAGGAGCTTTTCAAGCTTGCCCCATCTTACTGATTTTTTTTTCTTCAGTATCAGTTCCACTGTTTACTCTTTCTTGTGCCAATTTACTTGCTTTATTGTATTTCTTGAATTGTTCTAATTTTTTATTTTCTCATCCACTCTCCCTTATACCTTAGGGATTTTTCCTTTGGCTTTTTGGAGACCTTTCTTGCATCCCATGAAGATCATTAAACAATCACCCAGTTGTTGTGGCTCAGTGGTTGAGCATCAACCCATGAACCAGGCAGTTCGATTCCCCATCAAGACACATGCCCCAGTTGTGGGCTCGATCTCCAGTGTGGGGCATGCAGGAGGCAGCTGATCAATGATTCTCTCTCAACTTCCTTTCTTTGAAATAAATAAAAACATATTTTTAAAAAAGATAATTAAACAGTCTAGAAAGCATTTTTCTAGGTGTTCTGTTCAATTTTCAGATTTTCCTGCTTCTGACAGTTCAAGGGATGACTTCCATATCCTTTACCTGTTAGCTTATTCCCACATTTTCTGTGTACATGCATGTGTGTATATACTCATCCTTAAGAGATATTTATTCTGACCCAATATTTGCCAAAGGCAGCGTAGACCCAGTGCCAACAGCCCAGCGTCCCTATGCCGTATAGTGAGAGACGTCCTTTCACGTCAACACCAGGAGTCGATGGAGGCAGCTCGGGGTTCTCTGCCAAAGTCAGCTGAGTTTCCCTTGAGGATAGTCAGCAGAGAAGATCTTAGGGCCTCAGTTGGTCCTTTGATACCTTGAACTGACAGGATACACACAGGTCTCTCCAGGCTTGGTCATGCTTCTCTTTACCTCCATAAATACTTGTCTGGTGGGAACTACATTGTCCAGAACTTCTTGTGTCTCCCACACCTCCATGTTCCTTCCCACACTTCCATGTTCCTTCCTGACTTTCGGTGCTTCTTCATTTTTCTTATTTTTATGCAGACATGATAATAATATGAAAAATGGTGATGTGATGTGTTGATGTAGAGGTGGCTGTACTGTACTGTCACTTTTAAACAGCATTCATTTATAGAAGAGGATTGGCTGCCAAGTTTGCTGTTCCCAGAGCAGGGAGTAGGCAGTGGAGGCGGGAGAAACATCTCCTAACACTGCCTGTCTGGCAGTTTGCTGTTTGGGGCAGGAAGGAAAGCATGTGTAAGATGCTCATTCTAGTGTCTCAGATTAGCACCCTGTGCATACAGTTTTTAAAAGATCTGTGTAATGTGTCGTTATACTTTGCCATCTTTTGCTTTGTCATGAAGGCTGTTTCAGAGACTCCTGTCTAGGATTTATGTTTAATAATGTGCATGCATCTGAGTAGATTTCCTGGAAATCCCATTTCTCTATCATAAATGACTTTCATTAGATACATACTTAAGTATTGTTGAATATCATATAGTTATCAAACAGCATCAGTTCCATGGAACAGTTAAGTGAAATCATCATGAAACAACTTGTATAATGAGGGCCTGCAAGTCCAGGAATCACTAACTTGTGGGTGGTGCTCAATAATGTGGGTGGGCTGACTGCCTGGATTTACAGAAGGAGGGAGGAAAGGAAGGGAGGAAGGGAAGAAGGAAGGGAAGAAGGAAGGAAGGAAGGCCTGCAAAATAATTAGATTCCAAAATCTGCAAGATAATTAAAAATATGCATAATATAAAATAGCAGGGCATTTTCTACCTGTAGATCAATGTAACTAAAAGTCCTAATTAAAAAAGAAAATGCAACATTAAAATAAATGAAGTACATTTTGTTTTATGTGCATATACAGTATACTCATATTTTATGTTTAAGAGCCATAGCTAGAATACAAGTTCTACCCAGACATTTTTATTGATATTTTTGTTATAATTTTAAAAGCATAGAGCATACTATGGTTTTTATAAATGTCACAGCTTATAAAGTCATTGGAAAACTGGCAAAATTCCATAGCTTTTCTGTATTTCAGTAATAATTCCCATGATATTCTTTTGTGTACCCCTGCTTCTCCCAAGTGCCTCCACCAAACAATTCATGTAGTTCACATTAACTTCAGTTGTTCTCTGCAGTTACTTCATCCATAGCCTTAAAGGTGTGCAGTTATGTTTGCCAAGCATGTTTGAATGTTTCTGCCTTGTCTATGGGTTATCTACTTGTTTTTATAGCTTTCGATTCCAGCCTTATTAAGGGACATAAGATAGAATGCCTTGGAAGTAACCTCCACCCTCTTACTGTTAATAGATGTTATCTAAATACTGCCTCTATGGAGAGATGTTTTGCCCATACAGGATTTTCTTTGATAGGTTATTGAAAAGTCTTCCTGACATTGAAATTTTCCCTTCAGGAAGATCATTTTCCCAAATAAATTTTGACTTTGTGCCATTGAATCAGATTAACAGACTGGAGTGTCTCTATGTGTGACTCAGTACTTGATTTAATTTTTATGAAAGTGGCTTAATTTGGCCATAAGCCTGCCATGCCCTCAAATTGTTATCAATAAGGAGTATTACCAAGGATAATATCTCAGTAGGAAATCCTGTAATTTTTCACAAGGAATTCACTTAGATCACAGTATTTTTTTGCTTGCCAAAAATTAAAATGTGTAAATTTTTGTCAGAAATTCTCCTCACAGAGGTATGTGAGTTGATAGCTTTTTATGTCAACCTGAGGATCTATGAGTAAGTCCTGGCCCCAAGAGTATTTGGAAGACATAGGCCTAAATACCATCCTAATTAACACCCTTAGACAAAGATTAATTAGTTTGCCATGGATTCACAGGACACCTGGAACATGATTGTTCATTATACAGGAAAAAGAATTCCACTACACTGAGATGAAATGCTAATTCTGAAGTTTATAAGACCTGACAAAGCTTTAAAAAGCTAATAATATTTTAACAAAGATCTTAATAACATGTTGATGAATAAGACCAATGGGAAAGCATTTCCAATGACACCATAATATGCTCTTGTCCCTTGTACTATAAATAAGAGAGGCATGGACAGTCACTCACATTGTTGAACATGGGAATTATTTACCGTCTCAGGTCACTAAAGCATATTCTGAATCACAGGTTAATGACCCAATGTTTTTTTCTAGAAGGAATGAGGTAGGTAGGTGTGTATGTGTGTGTGTGTGTGTGTGTGTGTGTGTGTGAATTATGTCAGTTGCTAACTCAGTTCTTCTATTCATTAGGTCTGGGTATATTTTCAACAAATGATATGAATAAGGTTGATAGAAAGAACATTCTGTATTTGCCCATGAAGCCCATGACATGTGAGCAGGCTGCTTGCAGTTTTTTTTTACACCAAGCAAAGGAGTTGGGCTTTGGTAATAAGAAATACATAATGACAAAAAGTAAGAGAAGGAAATTCAAGCATTAGGCACCAAAAACCAAGAAAGAAACAAAAGAAGAATGATGTAAAAGAAAAAGCCTCCAGTGGTCAGCAAACTCATTAGTCAACAGAGCCAAATATCAACAGTACAACGATTGAAATTTCTCCTGAGAGCCAAATTTTTTAAACTTAAACTTCTTCTAACGCCACTTCTTCAAAATAGACTCGCCCAGGCTGTGGTATTTTGTGGAAGAGCCACCCTCAAGGGGCCAAAGAGCCGCATGTGGCTCGTGAGCCACAGTTTGCCGACCATGGCCTTAGAGGATTACTAAATTCAGAAAAAAATATAGGTAAATCATGGAAGTCACACAAAGTAAGTCAGATATAATTTAATTTTATGTCCTAGTTGAGGCTAATGATGGATGGTATCTCTGCTTGGAGACATGCAAATATAACAAAGGGGAATTGTCAATTCTGGAATTTCCCAATAAAGCCCCTCCCATTCTTAAGAATTTTAAGGAAAAAAACAAAACCTTTTAGACTGGTGTAATGGCGTGACTTGACATTCTTCTAAATCTCCCTTCTTTCCAAATTATTTGCAAGGCAAAATGTAGCTCTTGGGCCTGGGGAACTCTTCTGATATTATCACACATTGAAACTGACATTCACTTTGAGCCTTTAAGAGCCTGGTTACTAGCATTATTTCATCATTTAAACCTCCTAGCAACATACAAGTGCCATTATTGTTTCTATGAAACCTGCTCCCCCTTGAAAAAGTGTCAGGGCCAAACAGTTTCACTGGCGAATGCCTTCCAAACTTCAAGGATAATGCCAGGCCTCTTTAAATTATTACAGAGCTTTAAAAAGAGTTCTTTTATATAAAGTAAAAAAAGTTTCAATATCAAAATGTGATAATCACCCTGGCATGCAAACATGCGTGCGCGCGCACACAGACACACCTCGGATGAATCTAAATTCATAAATAAAGTTTGATTTATAACTATAAACATAAAAACCCTACTTAAAATAATAGTAAATAGAGTTAAGGAACATCAAAAATATAATTTTCCATGACCAAGTGTGATATGACAGGCATACAAAAAAAGAGGAAACTTTTAAATTAAAAAGTATAAGAAGATAGCAACCCAATAAAAAATATTGGAGTATTTATTTGCAGAGATACTTTAAAAAGAAGATATACAGATGGACAGTAAGCACATGAAAAATTGCTTAACATCACTAGTCATTAGGGAAATACAAATTAAAACCAAAATGGGATACCAATACACACACCCATTATTAGAATGTCTAAAATTCTAGTTTTCTTGTCTTTTTTTGCAACCTAATCCTCCCTCTACCCCAGATAACCACTGATATTATTTCTGTCACTAGAGATTAGCTTACATTTTATGTAATTTTACATATGTGCATTATTTAATACTCTGTGGCTAAATGACTTTGACTTTGAAGTTCATCCAGGCTATTGCATGTATCACTAATTTATTCCGGTTTATTGGTGAGTAGTATTCCATTGTATGGATACATCAAATTTTGTTTACCCTGTCTACTACATATCTGGGTTGTTTCCAGTTTGGGCTTACTAGAAATAAATTTGCTGTGAACACGTGTGTACAAGTACATATGGAGGCAAATGTTTCTATTTCTTTTGGGTCAATATCTATGAATGGAACGGCTAGGTTGCACGATAGGTATATTTTTAACTTTTAAAGAAACTCTTGAATAGTTTTCCAGTGTGTTGCACTGAACTGAAGTGAACTCAAATTTTTTCTATGTAACAACATTCAACCTCTCTTGAACTTACCCAATAAAGCTTTTGACCCCAACACACAGTTGAAAATTTCTTGTTAAGAACATCAAAGCTCTCCATGCTGACACGTTTAAAGGTGGGTCCTCATGCTTTATCTTACTCTATCCATTAGCAGTCTTTGATGTAATTGATCACTCCCTCCTTGGAATGCTTTCTTTGCTTCCTTCCAAGACAACTTACTTTCCTAGGTTTCTTCTTACCATTTGATCATTCCTTTCTGGTCTGCCCTGTAGGGTCTGTTTCCTCTTCCATAGGTCTAAAAATGTAGTTGTGTCTTAGAATTCAATGCTTGGGGCTCTGCCCTTCTCTATCTATGCATGTTGTATGTGTCTCATTTATGTCAATGGATTTAAATGCCGTAGGTTCTCTAGTATCTTTCTACTCTTCCATCTAGCTGCCTATCTATCTTTCCTCCCTCCCTTCCTGTTCAATTTTCTAACCTTTCTATCTCCAGCTTTTCCCTATTAAGCTGAACTCCAGTATCATATATTCAAATACCTATTCAGTTGGTAGCTGACATGTATATCTGAATAGACATGTATGTGTTTAAGGAAAAATTGTTGACTTTTCCTCTCCTCCTCCCAATTCTAGCCTCTCAAACCTAGATCTTCCCCATCTAAGAAAATAATAACTCCATTTGCCAAGTTGCTTAGGTCGCGAAACTACAAGTTAATACTGATTTCTCATTTCCTCACACCCCCCAAAGCTAAGTCATCAGCAAGTCCTTTGGCTTTAATTCCAAAATAAATCTGAATTTAACACTTTTATGATCTCATGGGTATTCCTCTGGTTCATGACATGGTCAATATCTAAAAGTATCTTCTGAAAGCCCCTTGTTTATGCTCTTACTCCCCAGCCATTTGTAGTCCACACAATAGTTCAATTTAAGTCTTCTATACTAATAAAAGGGTAATATGCTAATTAGACTGGGTGACTGGACATCTTCCGGATGTCCAACTTCCTTCCAGACAGTTAGGGAGTGACTAGGCTGGCAGGGGGGCAGTTAGGGGGCAACCAGGCAGGCCGGCAGAGGGGCAGTTGGGGGGCAACCAGGCAGGCTGGCAGGGGGGCAGTTGGGGGGCAACCAGGCAGACCATCAGGGGTAAGTTGGGGGAGGCCAGGCCAGCAGAGGGCAGTTGGGGGATGACCAGGCTGGCAGGGGGCAGTTGGGGGGCAACCAGGCTGGCAGGGGGCAGTTGGGGGGTGACCAGGCAGGCCAGCAGGGGGGAAGTTGGGGGGCAACCAGGCTGGCAGGAGGACAGTTGGGGGGTGACCAGGCCGGCAGGGGGCAGTTGGGGGGTGACCAGGTTGGCAGGGGGCAGTTGGGGGCAACCAGGCAGGCCAGCAGGGGGGCAGTTGGGGGGCGACCAGGCAGGCCAGCAGGGGAGCAGTTGGGGGGCAACCAGGTTAGCAGGGGGGCAGTTGGGAGGTGGCCAGGCTGGCAGGGGGGCAGTTGGGGGGTGACCAGGCAGACCATCAGGGGGGCAGTTTGGGGAGGCCAGGCCAGCAGAGGGCAGTTGGGGGGCAACCAGGCTGGCAGGGGGGCAGTTGGGGGGTGACCAGGCTGGCAGGGGGCAGTTGGGGGGTGACCAAGCAGGCCAGCAGGGGGGAAGTTGGGGGGCAACCAGGCTGGCAGGAGGACAGTTGGAGGGTGACCAGGCTGGCAGGGGGCAGTTAGGGGAGATCAGGCAGGCAGGCAGGTGAGTGGTTAGGAGCCAGCCATCCTGGATTGCGAGGGGGATGTCTGACTGCTGGTTTAGGCCCGATCCCGGCAGTTGGACATCCCCTAAGGGGTCCCTGATTGGAGAGGGTGCAGGCTGGGCTGAGGGACCCCACCCCCATGCACGAATTTCATGCACTGGGCCTCTAGTTACATTATAAATAGAGTCACATCCCACGCCTGCTCAGCAACCTGCCAAGGCTTTGGTTGAATGTGGACTCACATTAAATCTCAACCATATCTGAGCAACAAGATCCTGCATGATCTGTGTCTGCTTGCCTCTGTGACTTCATCCTGTTTCATCTGTGCCCAAGACTCACCTTACTCCATGCTGACCGTCATCCTGTTCCTCGAATAAACCAAACTCCTCCAGCTTCTGGAGATTTGCACCTGCTCTTCTCCTTTCCTGATATGCTTTTCATTCCATCTTCTCACAAACCATCTTCTATGCTTTTTTTTTCTTTCAGATATCTGATCTCTTCAATAAAAACTTCCCTAAACATCAGATCAACATAGGCCTCTTCTATTCCACTTTTCTCCAAGGCATTTTCTCCACATAGAATGACTAGAACTTGGACTCTGAGTGGCCTGCTACTTTATCTTTAGTCTCCAAAAGATGGTCTAGGCAATGCTGACCTTGCAAATTACCTGAAAATCTCTGCTCAATGCCACAAACATTAGTTTTTGCACTCATATCAAACTAGATCTAGATGGCTCCTCAGAGCCACAGTCCTGTATGCTTGGATGTAGCTACCAGGCTGGGAGATGCCCTACCATATTTTGCTGCCTTATTTGGAGCACATAGGCAAGAACCTGGAAAGAATTAAATGGATAATCATGCACCAGGTCTAAAATACTTTTGCCTAGAAGTGACACAAGTTACTTCTATTTATACTTTATTTACAAGACATGCCACACAACCACACCTAGAGGAAGTGGAGAAGCCATTGAGAGAAGGAAGAACAGCAGACACACCTACTCTACCTGCCTTATAATCATTCAACCCACAGCACCTAGAGCTTGACAACTAGGGCTTGACTTAGAGCAGATATTGAGTAGATATTTGTTGAATAAGATTAAATATGTTCAGATCTTGGTTTTTATTGCCATGGACTAATGGTCCTAAGACAGCCAAAGACTTCTGACTGTGCCTTGGGGCTGCCCTACCTCCCTACTTCTGGCACATGCTATTAGACATACATTGCTCTTGTACTTCACTCTCTATCCTATTAGAAATGATGTATTTGGTGATGCATTAGCATGTAGTGTGAATTAGTTAAATATGTCATCCTATGAAGAAGGATTGATATTACACACAGTGGTTCCAGTCTAAAAAACATTTTTTTTTGTAAGGGACATCTTTCTGATGCTTTCAAACTACAAGACAGAGGCAACTGCCTACTTCTAAGAGATTTTTTCTCTCTGATACTTTTTATATTGTTAGTTTTAATCACTAATCATGTTACCTACTGATATTGTACAATTTATGCCTAGTACAATGGACTACCTTAGGAAAAAAGTGCTCCTTAATTTTCATTGGTATCAGGCAGGCCTTGTCTATGTATAGAATGATGTACTCAGCACATTGGAGGTTATCTATTCTGACATACAGATGAGCAAAGTAGAAGCCTGAGATATTGAAGGTGTTACCCAAAGTGACACAGCTATTTAGGTGAGAATTAGACACAAGAACTTGAAGTTCCCACTGCTAACCAACAGACAAATTGTACAAAAAAACCCAAAAACATATAATCTTATTTTTATGAAGAAGTTGGTTCTTTAAAAATTCTTGAAGGTGAGAATTAAAAATCTATTTTAATTTAAATATGTCTGTATGAAATCACTATCTTCTCATCAGAAAGAATATATTAAATTCCCACTGTGCTCTGAGATCATTATAATTGAGTTTGAATTTATAAAATAAAATAAAAACCCTGGAGGTTTCCACGAAATTTCATCCTGTACTTCTGAGGAAATAACACAGAAATCCTTTCTCTTTGAGAGGAACTAATTGTGAATTAAACTTTTGTCCAGCAGTTTTGTGTACTCCACGGATGTCAAACCCTCAGAAGCAATGCCATTATACTCTGGAGGAGAGTTAAATTCTTGCCAGCTCTTCTTGAGGAGAAATCATGGAGCTTATATATATATATATTTTTTTTGGAATAATTAAAGAAAGAATTAAAAGATGAGAGAGAAAAATCTGGTTTCTTTTTCAAAGGCCATTAAGATCCTTAAGCAACACATTCCTGACAAAGGCAAAAGAGTGTAAAGGTTAAAGGCATAAACTCTGGAGCCAGATCATACTAGTAAATGCAAATCCCCGCCTCTTACCAGCTGAGAGGCCTTAGCAAGCCACTCTGCGCCTGTTCCCCCATCTGTAAAATAGAGATGCTAAAAATAATAATACCTACCTTATAGGGCTGTTCGATGGGTTGGATTAGATGTTAGAACAGTGCCTGCCACAAATAAATGCTACAGAAGCACGAGTTATTTTGACATATTGCATGTTGATTGAGCTGCAACACTTACCTCTTACATAGGTGTTACCAGCAGTGGTGCTGCTGTTATATTGGCATCTCTGATGGGAATAGAAAGGCCATCCTCCCCGTAAGCAGCACTGGGTACCCACAGCCACCATTCCATGGAGGTATCTCAGACTTCAATACAATGCACATAATTACCTGACTAATATTAGCTAATTACAGAGGTCATGGGGGCCACCCCATGCCTAAATTATCTAAACTCAGGTAATGCAAAGTGGGGTATGTGTTCTTCCTCCAGTGACTTCTACTTCCACTCTCTGTGGTTCCATGAAGGCCCTGCTCATCCCTCGGTAACTCATGGAAAAGGCTTTGGAGCCATCTTCAACTCCTCCCTCTCTCTTTGAGTCACTCCTCAAATCCTGTCCGTTTTATCTGATAAGTATGTCCCTTGCCCATTATGCTCTGGCTCATGGAGAGTCCTGACTGATGCCTGTCAGTACTGCAGCTAATCGGTCTGGATTAATGCAGTGGCCTTCCCTCCACCCACAGAGCCCCAAGTCCATGCAGGTGTTCTCTCTAAACCTGAATGGGGTTGAGTGCTGCCTCGAAGAGAAGACAAACAAGATAAATAAGTAATTTTCCCAGGATCAGCCTTTTGCCTCTGGCCCTGTTAGGACTGTTGCACCCACTCACCTTTGCAGGAGATTATTCTCGATTCTGCTAACTCAGGCTCCCAGCCTTTAGCATACTCTCTTTCTGCTGACTGGAATATTCCATTTATTCATCCCCGAAATTCCTCCTCACACTCTAAAAACCAGGGAAATGTCCACCTCTTCTATTCAGCCATCCCCTTCACTCTTAAGGGTCGTCTGTAGGAACCACACAGCTCTCCTGGCATGGACCACACTGTTTTCTAATTGTTCCTTCCATACACAGCTCGAAAGAAGCAGCCACATATTCTTTATCATTGTGTTCCCAGGGCCTTACCTGACACACTACAAGTTCTCAATCAGCATTGTTAAAGAACCACAAATTGTTGAGACAGGCCAGAAAGCAACCCTCACTCCAAAACTTTAATTCATTCGTTGAATTGCCCTGAAGTAGCCACAGCCCTGACAGCCCTTTGTTTTAGGCATTTGTCATTTCCAAATGACATCTCAGTGACCTCAAACAAAATCCCTGCTCAAGTGGAAGCACATTGAAAACACCCACCCAGTGCTGGCCCCTAGTAAAGACATCCAGCACTAGTTCCCAAGCTGGTCTGTGCATTGCAATCATCTGGGAGTCTCCAGCGATCACTGGGAGTTGTGGCCCCTATGATTATTATTTAACTAGAGGCCCGGCGCATGAAATTCGTATGCGGGTATGGTCCCTATGCCTGGCCTGCGATTAGGGCCATCTTCCCCAGCTGCCCCCAGCCAGCCCCGCCCTGCACTGCCACCCACCCCTGGTTCCCCATTCCCCATCGGGTGATCAAAGCCTGCTGGCCAGGGGGGAGGAACCAAGAGGTCGGCTGTTCCACCCGCTTGCTGGCCCCTCCCCCGCTGCCGGTTGCCTTCTGTGTGTGGGGCAACTGGTGGGGTGGGGGCTTTGGCCTGGTACCACCTGCATCCCCCACCACCCGCCCCCAGTTCTCCATTTGCCATCAGGTGATTGGAGCCTGCCGGCTGGGGAAAGGGACCAAGAGGTGGTCAGTACGCCTCATAGTGACTGGTCGAGTGGTCGTTCTGGTTGTTCCACTGTTAGGGTCAATTTGCATATTCCCCTTTTATCATATAGGATTGGTCTAGGCCAGCCGTGGGCAAACTACGGCCCGCGGGCCGGATCCAGCTGTTCTATCTGGTTCTCTTGCTCTCCCCTCCTCTCCTTTACTTTGAATTTATATTAGTTCACACAAACACTCCATCCATGCTTTTGTTCCGGCCCTCCGGTCCAGTTTAAGAACCCATTGTGGCCCTCGAGTCAAACAGTTTGCCCACCCCTGGTCTAGGCCATGGCCTAGAGTTTGAAAAAGACCCCCAGGTGGTTCTGACCTGCACACATTTAGGAACCGCTGGCTTAATAGGTAGCTATTGTTACCTCTGCTACCATTAATTATATCATAATTACATTTGATATAATAGATAATCATATATTTCAATATATCATAAAATGCATCACATGATTTAATCATGTCCAGAGATATAGGAAAAGTGTAATGCAGATTTTACTTGGGAAGATAAATTTATTAAGATAATTTTTATGAGTCTGGGTTAGTTTATCAGATTATTTCTATTCTCTCTGAGGGAGATGATCTAGGCTGCATAAACCATTCTGAGAGAAGGAAAGGGAGGCCCTGGAGGGCTGTCTCCTCTGGCTCATCTCGAATGGCTCAGGGACCTTGGACCTGTGAGGGGGAAACAGACTGGGCTGAGGGAGAACACAGGTCTCAAAGGGTCACTGCTTACCTCTCAGTGTATAAAAGCAAGATGGCAGCAGTGTTGATGTTCAACAGCTGAAACCATGTCAGCCCTTTGCTCAGGTGGCTTGCTAAACTGTGTGGTTTATACCCAACAAGCCATGCAGTTCATCTAGCTTGAGTCCATGACCAGGTTGCACTCTCATATTAGAATGACTTCCCATTCCTTCCTTTCACACTCTCTGATGGGTTTTATATGTTTTTTTTTATGAGCAGAAAATTTTCCACTTTTTTTTTTTTTTGGTCATCATGCCAGTTGTTTTTTTTTTGTGTGTGTGTGTGTGTTTTTGTATTGAATTGCTGTTATTAAAAAATAACATTATATTTCTCTTTAAAAGGGTAGAATATTAATATTTACAGTCATTAGAAGGAACCCTTGCTTTGTTTACACAATTATATTTTCCAGACACAAAAATCATCATACATAGAATCAATTGAATTACTTAGCTTCCATTTTCTCATTGTCAATATTTGATACATTTGTTGCACATTTGTCAACTTAAATTATGTAGATAAGTAAGGAAGCTGTCATTACTTTAAAATTCTAACAATAATAATTGCAAAATTACAGAGAAACTTCCAAGCATTCAAAAATCAGTTGATAAAATGTTTGTGTTCGAAAATAGGTTTGTAAAAACAGATCTAGTAGGATCACAGCCAAACTTCTGATAATATTGGGAGGACATGCCATATGTTTAGGCATTATTTCCTAATAGACATGGAGGTCAGAGAGTATGGATCTGGAAGTGGGGTACCCCCACTCTGGAAGGCACAGCCTGGGGAAGGGAAAACGTGTTACCTTGTGCACATGAGGATGGCCCCAATTCCTGATTCCTAAGACCCTGGTGAGTAGGAGGAGGTGTAGGCTGGACTTTCAACATTAAAGATAAATTTTAAAATAAATAAATAATTTCCCAATATTCTACTGGATCATTAAGAAATTAAATATCTATTTGGAGCAACATAAACTAGAAAGAATGAAGGGAGGATAACCTCTATAAATAGCACCTATCTTCTAGCTCCTGACCACATCCTATCTGTGACATCTGAAAACCTCTGAAGGGGCAGGACACTGACCTGGGCTGCCTTCGCTGAAGGGAGCGTCTGGGGCAGCCTCCACATGCGAAAGCCACAAAGAAAGGCCGCCTCTCCCTTTCTGGCTGTATCAGAATTCGCTGCGCACAATCTCTTCCTGGTGCAGACACAAACCTCCTGAGCCCCCAGGGTAACCTCTGTGGACCTCTATTACAACATCAAGCTCACGATTGAAAACCGTCCCCGGGATCTGCAGGAGCTGGGTCTTGTTTACCTTCGTGCGGCTGGATCTGACCCTGGTCCCTGGTGCACAGCGAATGTGCAATGTGTGTCTCTTGAAAACAGGGCTAGAAGTCTTCCCAAGGCCTTGCGTCTCAGCGTGTGGCCCAGGGACAAGGCATGGGCATCGGCAGGAAACTCAGAGGTGCAGACTCTCAAGCCCCACCCAGACCTACAGAATCCATCTGAATCTTAACCAGCTCCCCAGGATGAGTGCCCACCGTGAAAGCTGAGAAATGCTATCCTAAGCCATGTGGAGTTAACTGGATTGTCTTAGGTGAACCTCTGTTCAGCACAGTCTTTGCTTCCTAAATGCATCATAGATAATGGGAGGCATGGAGAGAGACGGTAAATTTGTGAATTTCTCATGCCTACATTTGACTTCACCCTACCATTAGCTAAGAAATGAGGGCTCTTGATGTTAAAGTGGCTATTTCTGTAACTTCGCTGAACTTTTTTTTTTTTTTCATTTCAAAATAAAGAGCACTATAGTCTGAATACCACTTGCATGTTTGTCTTATTTTCAGATCAATATGGCATCTAGAGAACTAAATACGAAATCCAGTTGTCATGGAATACAGCCTATTATTCCTTTGATGAGAAAAAAAAAAAAAAAAAAAAAAAAAAACACACACCACTCACCTTAGCTATCAAACTAATTTTTCTTGAAGCTTATCCCATTTTTCTGATCCATGACCTATATATCTGCTTATTTGTTAGTTTACATTCTGTATCATTCCAAACTGCATTTGGGTTGCCTTGAACTCTCTCTCTTTCTCTTTCTCTCTCTCTCTCTCTCTCTCTCTCTCTCTCTCTCTCTCTCTCAAATAAAACTAAGAATGTACGACTTTCAGCTGAGCTTGACGATGTGTGATCTCCATTTATATAATGTTCCTTTGGAATTTTATTCAATGATTTTGTTACATCTGTTTTTAAAGTTTGAACTGAATTTGAAGCTAAACTCCTAGGGACCATGAGCTGTGTGTTTGCAGTGTTTTCCTTAGAGTGACTCACATTCCGTGACCAGGCTGATCCTGATGGCATTCTGGTGTGGAATTCTCCAGGTACCCTTGTTGTGTCTGAATGTAACACCTGGAATGTTTGGGCTGACATTTCCTCTCACCTAGCCCTTCCCTTAAAGAGGAGAGTCACTTGGGGTTCAAATATAGACCAAAACCCTGGTATTCTTGGTCTTCACTAATTATCAAGCACAAACTGTCTCTAGTATGGAGGAATTGAAATCTGCTTACCTATAGGCATGGCCAACCACAGTGATCTGAGCCCCCCTAGGACTGTGTCTGGACTACAGATACCTTTGATACAGCACCACATGTGGTCCTGAATGTAGCTTAATTCTGCCTCTTGAGACTGTTAGCCTGGCCTCCCTCCCCTCTCTGTCCTCTCTATGTTCACAATACTGTTTTGCATAGTATTGCGAACATAAGAAGTATATAATGCATGTCTTTTTGGATTAAAATTCTCTGAAATATATATATATTTTTAATATATTTTATTGATATTTTACAAAGAGGAAGGGAGAGGGATAGAGAGCTAGAAACATCAATGAGAGAGAAACATCGATCAGCTGCCTCCTGCACACCTCCCACTGGGGATGTGCCCGCAACCAAGGCACATGCCCTTGACCGGAATCGAACCTGGGACCTTTCAGTCCGCAGGCCGACGCTCTATCCACTGAGCCAAACCGGTCTCGGCTGAAATATTTTATTGGGGATGGCATTCTAACTGTATGCCATCCTTAATTGTGTGTCATCAAGCAATCCTATCTAATAAAAGAGTAATATGCAAATTAACCGTCACTCCATCACAAAGATGGCAGTGCCCATAGCCACAAGTTGGCAGTGCCCAGTCTGCTCATCCTCACTGGAGTGCCCCAGTCCTGGGGGGACTGCCGCTGAGAGCGGGCAGCGTGAGCAGCCTGGCGGGATGCTTGCTTCATTGCCGCAGTGATGTCCCGGCCACAGAGGGCCTCTGGGGGACAGGGAGGCCAGCCCTCAGCCTTTGTGGCTGAGCACAGGCCCAGAGAGGAGACAGGTGGGACTGCCTCCAATGGAAGCAGCGCGGCTCCCTCCCAGTACCCATGCTCACTTCCGCCTCCTGTGGAAGCTGCATGGCTCCTGTAGAAGCAGCATGGCTCCCGTGGAAGCAACATAGCTCCTGACACCTTGCTGTGGTTCCCAGCCTACTGCACACGATATTGTGCAATGGGCTACTAGTGATAAATAAAATGTTACTATATACACTAGTTTAAGCCTTGATTTAAAAGGTGAGTGTGGGTGAAGAAGAGATGCTTGGTTTAATCAAGAAGGGGGCCATAAAGAACAGATCTTAAAACACTGGAAACATTGAAGTGAAGATTTTTTTAAAAGAGAAAATCAGCACTTTATTATAGGACTAGAGGCCCGGTGCATGAAATTTGTGCACGGGGTGGAGGGAGTGTCCCTCAGCCCAGCCTGCACCCTCTCCAATCTGGGACCCCTCAAGGGATGTCTGACTGCCCATTTAATGGGCAGTCGGACATCCCTCTCACAATCCAAGACTACTGGCTCCCAACTGCTCGCCTGCCTGCTTTCCTGATTGCCCCTAACTGCTTCTGCCTGCCAGCCTGATCACCCCCTAACCACTCCCCTGCCAGCCTGATTGATGCCTAACTGCTCTCCTGCGAGCCTGTTTGCCCCTAACTGCCCTCCCCTGCAGGCATGGTCACCCCTAACTGCCCTCCCCTGCAGGCTTAATCGCCCCCAACTGCCCTCCCTTGCAGGCCTGGTCCCTCCCAAATGTCCTCCCCTGCTGGCCATCTTGTGGTGGCCATCTTGTGTCCACATGGGGGCAGGATCTTTGACCACATGGGGGCAGCCATCTTGTGTGTTGGACTGATGGTCAATCTGCATATTACTCTTTTATTAGATAGGATAGAGGCCTGGTGCATGGATGGGGGCCAGCTGGTTTGCCCTGAAGGGTGTCCTGGATCAGGGTGGGGGTTTCCTTGGGGTGTGGGGTGGCCTGGGTGAGGGGCCTGTGGTGGTTTTCAGGCCAGCCATGCCCCCTGGTGACCCAAGTGGAGGCCCTGGGATCTGGGGTTTATTTATCTTCTACAATTGAAACTTTGTAGCCTGAAGCGGAGCCAAGCCTTCTGCTTGCTCTGTGGCAGCAGCCATTTCTGTTGGGATTTATGTATCTTCTATAATTGAAACTTTAAAGCCTTAAGCGGAGGCCTGGGCCAGCCAGGGTGTGTGGAAAGCTTGGCTTCCTCCATCGCCGGGGGCTACCCTAGCCTCCTGCTTTTTCCAGCTCTGTGGCTGCCGCCATTTCTGTTTGGATTTATGTATCTTCTATCATTGAAACTTTGTAGCCTTGAGTGGAGGCCTAGGCCGGCAAGGGCAGGCAGAAAGCTTGGCTTCCTCCATTGCCAGGGAAACCCAAGCCTCCCTTCTGCTCTCTGTGGCCATAGCCATCTTGGTTGGGTTTATTTGCATATTCTCTTCTGATTGGTTGGTGGGCGTGGCTTGTGGGTGTAGCAGAGTGATGGTTAATTTGCATATATTACTCTTTTATTAGATAGGATGATGATTTTCCATAAATTGAATTTATTTAAATATACCTAAAATTACATGCTTAGCAAGTGTGGCAGCTGCCCCTGCCTCACTGGGGAGACAGCATGTGTGTGCTGCTCTATCTAACCTGCCAATGCCCATTGGTCATGGGAGCCAGCATGCCTGGGACTCTCCCTTGGGTAGAATAATGTGACACCCCCAATAGACAAATTCCACTGGGCATCTAAGTCATATTCTTGACCTCTGCAGTTCCATTCTAACAGAATGGAAGTGATGCTTCTCCCTGACTAGAGCTTGTCTTTGGACTTGATTTCCTACCTTTTCCTGTGCTTTGCTTTGAGAAGTTTCTCAGGGCCATGACCTTTCCCTCAGCCACTCTGAGGTCTGTATGACATTCTTTCCCTCACATGACTTAAATTTAGCTGCCAGGAGAGAAGCTGGAAGGATATCCTGAGCCATGGGAGGGTGGAGCACTGGCTGCAGTGGGAACAGGGTTGTGAGAGTAGACCATCCTAATATATAAAAAGCCAGGGGCCATCATGACCGAAACAACCAGATGGACGACCAAACACAGGCTGCGTCGGGTGACCAGTCTGGCAGGCGGGCAGTTGGGTGTGACCAGGCCAGTGGGGGGGGGACAGTTGGGGGTGACCAGGCTGGCAGGGGGGGCAGTTAGGGGCAACCAGGCTGGCGGGAGGGAGCAGCTGGGGGTGACCCGGCCAGCAGGGCGGTTATTGAGGGATGACTAAATGACTGAACAGCAGGCTACATGAGGCAACCAGGCCGGTGGGGGTGGGGGGCAGTTGGTGGTGACCAGGCTGGTGGGGGGACAGTTGGGAGTGACCAGGCCAGCAGGGAGGGCAGTTGGGGGTGATCATGCCAGTGGAGGGGGGCAGTGAGGGGCAACCAGGCCAGCAGGGGGGGAGTTAGGGGCAACCAGGCCAACAGAGGGGGGAAGTTGGGGGCGACCAGGCTGGTGGGGGGGCAGTTAGGGGCAATCAGGCAGGCAGGCAGGTGAGCGGTTAGGAGCCAGCAGTCCTGGTTTGTGAGAGGGATGTCTGACTGCCAGTTTAGGCCCGATCCCAGCAGTCAGACATCCCCTGAGGGGTCCTGGATTGGAGAGGGTGCTGGGCTGAGGGGACCCTCCCCATGCACGAATTTTGTGCACCAGACCTCTAATCCAATAAATAAATAACTGCCTGTTTTAAAGTCTTTTCGGAAAAGAAAGGTGCACTCAAACCTCTTCTTCCCCTTCTTCCCCCCCGCTGCCCCCCCACACACACACCACCATTCTCTTTCCTGTGACCTGTGTTAGAATCTATTAAATATTCTGCTCTCCTTTACCACCATTTACAACCTTGGCTGTTCATTTTATCCACCCCTTCTCCCCCGCCCACAACACCCCAGATTGCCATTCCGTGAAATAATAGCTCATGTGAGCTCCCAAGGCTGCCATGGCCTTCATGACTCAAGGTCACACAACACTGGTGTGACACATGCCCATGAACATGTTGGGATGGATGCGTGGTTTTAATACTTAAGTACTGTCTCATTGTGAATTGCCTTGACATGCCTGTTTTACATGAATATAGAGTCCCTCTCAGCCATACAACAGCCTTAATGCAGTGACACAGATCAGCACTGGGATTGCCCCACACCTGTATGTTGCTGCTTCTCCAGGTGAACATTTTAGGCATTATCGGGTCTATTTTAGCATCTCTGGTGTGAGCTGATAAGCTAAGGCCTGGACATAAGGTTAAAGCTGATCTAATGGGCCTTTCTCTCCACAGATGAGGAAGATGAAGCTCAGGACTCAGATTACTTGACACGTTAATGTTGGAGGCAAACTTTAACTGTCTTATTCTTTACCCAAAGTGATTGGATATGAAATATATACTGAATTTCAAATACGTTACATCATAACTAGCAGAGGGAAATGACAGTAAAACGTACTAGAAAGAAGCATATCTGGGTTATTGATCTTATTCTACAACTTAGGTTCTGTATGATTTTTGAGAAATCCTCTTCAAGCTTCTAACACACAGTTGCCTCACTGTACAAATTAATCTAATAACCCCTTACCTGCCTAAAAATACAGGGCTGGGTCCATTGATGTACTGAGGTCAAATCTGACTCCTAGACAGATGGTTCCTGAAAAGAATGTGCTCTGCTGCATCCAGATAGGATTCCTAGGCAGGGAGTGTGTTCCTGTGTCACATGCTGGTCAGCATCCTTACTAAATGCTTGGGATATATGTGAAGAGGCTGTTAAATATTTTTAATATATTTATATTGATTTCAGAGAGGAAGAGAGAGATAGAAACATCAATGATGAGAGAGCATCATTGATTGGCTGTATCCTGCATACTTCACACTGGGGATTGAGCCCACAACCCGGGCATGTGCCCTGACTGGGGATCGAACTGTGATCTCCTGGTTCATAGGTCAATGCTCAACCACTGAGCCATGCTGGACAGGCTGTTAAATATTTTTAACATCACTCCTGTAACAATGTGTGATTTTGAGATAAAGATTATTCTTCCTGTTTAAAACCATCTGACATTAATTTGATTTTGAGACCCTAACAGGTATCTTTCCCTATAATTTCTGGACTCTAGCAATGTTCTTCATACAACATCATCACCCTTGCAACATGTGTTTTATTTCCAATCAGAAAGTTTCCCCTCTCTCCAGCAATATCCTAGACCTCTTTCAGATTTTTCCAGGATGCATCTTAAAGTTTCCCCAATCCATAAATTTTCCAACTTGTACTAAATTCCTATAACAGAACTATAATTCCTTTTCACTTTCCTTTGGAAAAAAATATGTTAAAGTCAGTCTATACATATGCTTATTTGACTTTCTGAATTTAAAAAAAAATATTATTGAATTATCTGCTGTAAGAACTTCATCTTTAACTGGAACAGAAAGAGTTTATTAACCTTTTTTAGAAATAAATGTTTGCAGAATAGGAAATGTCATAAATTTTAGTAAGTTTAATAATAGAAATACATTGCCAAAAATGAAGGAATTCTAATTCTTTAAAATCCTAATTATTTTAAGAAAAGATAAAAAGTAGCTTATTAAGTATTTACAATACAGTTATGCATGTGCTATAGCAAGTGAATAGCCAGATAGACTTTTTGGCTCACCGTATTTTCCAAAGATTGCCACACTGATATATACTCCATCCACATGTCCTTATAGTGCAATTTTGACACCCTTCCATTTAGAGAGGGGACCCTACATTCCTTCCCCATGTTTATAATTGCCTCAAACAACAGAATGTGATGAAAGTGATTGGACATCTCTTCTAAGGCTAGGTGGGAAAAGCATTATGGTCTCTCTCTCAATGATTGCCCTTGAAATCCAGCCACCATGTTGTGAGGAAACCCAGACCACATTGGGAATCTATGTGTGGGTATTTTAGATCAACTACTGCAGCATAAACTACCCTTCATATGAAGATGAGTCCTCAGAGGCGTGCCCTGCTAACAACATGCTTTTTGCAGTTACCTGTCTGTTTCCCTCCCTATTATTTTACCAGTGACCTTTGAAGACCCCTGTGTGACAGTTGTGCTGCTCTGACACAAGCGTCCTCATGAACAATGAGTGCTCACCTGACAGGTTCACAGGGCTGCTCTTCAGAATTAGTAGTAGGGCAGTGGCACTGCTCTTGCTGTCACAAGCTGATGGGCCTCCTTCAGAGAAACAGAGATGGACTCCTCCGAGGCCAGGCAATGGGTTACCAGGGACCCGAAGAAGGTTATTTCTGGGTTATCAATCTGTTGGTTGACCTGGCTTCTAGTCTCCTGAATCTCACAGCAATTCCTTTCACTCACGTAAATAAAGAGTGATGGCATTAATAAGGAAATACATTATTAACTGGAAAAAGATCCATTTATGCTCAGTCAGTTCTTAGATACTTGGGGTGAAGAGAGGACTGGAAACTCAAAGAGAGCCCATCTTGTCCCAAGTCCGGGCCTCCCACATGACCATGCCTGCTGTGCCCCCATGAGCTCCCTGAGGCTGACACCCCCATGTGGCCCCTCACTGCATGGAACAGTGGCTGTAGATGTGTGAACCTGGGAGCTCAGGATTGGCAAAACAGCTTCCAACTAGTGAGTGTGTGATTGAAAATCCAAGTGTCCATTTTCTGTGGGCAAATCTTGGCATATGACTCTAAGTGAAAACAATACCAAATGAATGAACCTTCCTCATTTCCATGGTCTTTACCTCCCTTTCCTCTTTCTTTTCTTCCCTCCCTCTTTCCTCCCCTCTTTCTCTCCTTCCCTGCCTCCTTCCTGCTCTCTTCTCCCTTCCTCTCTCTTCTTTTCTGTCCTCTCCTCTCTATTTCTGCATTGCTTTTCTGTTTCTTTTCTTTTATCTTTTTAGTCTAAGTACTCAGTGTCTCCATTAAATATGTTCTAAAAATGTTATTTTGAAGGGCATTATGCATGAACTCAGCCATGGTTTCTAACTAGGGCAGCCTGTCCTGTGTCACCAGCATTAGGCTCCTGCTCTGCAGGCCATCACAAAATGAAGAGGCCGTCCTCAGATAATGGTCTTCATTTTACTTGTGTGGAGATGAACTGGCTCTAATAGTTTGATACCTGTCAAAACCTGGCCAGAAACCAGGAGCAGTCAGGCCTGTTGTGGTTTTATTTTACTCATGAATCAGTATCAAAAAGTACTGGTGTGGCTGGCTCTTAAGTTTCTTGGATTTTTTTATCAGTGACCTTTGTAGACTAATTGTAATAAACAGGAAAATATTCAGCTGCTATGAATTATGTAATACTTTGAAATTGTCTAGACAGTGTTAGGAGGTCAACAGATGGAGCAAATTCTTAGAAATGAAAAGCAATTTAGCAATAGAATTCCCGACCAAGATGATGTCTGTCTCTCTCCTGTCACAATCCCTTGGTCCCTCTCCTCTGCCCTTTAGCTCCCCAACTCTTTTTGGCCCTAAGACACAGAAGGATTTTTTGCAGTTGTGGCCTACCCTTTCTACCGATTTAGTAACGGGTGCCATGTCAGCTATGTGCTCATCTGTCAGATTTCTTTCTCAGTCTTCTTGCTGCCTGGTGAAGTTTTAATAGGTGAAGGGTCAAGGGTTTTACATAGCAAGTGGAATCCTCCACTGTGGAGGCTGTGGCCATGGTGCTTTATGTACACAGTGGGAGAAAACAGAGAGGGCCACCCGTAAGCCCTTTGGATTACACAAGCATCATCTTCCTCATACAAGTGCTTTCATTCCTTCCACTACAGAAAGTGGCAAGTGTTCCTAAGCCCGTCTTTGGGCGTGTTTACATGGTGGGAGTGCTACGCAAAGATAAGAGGCTCCACAATCCAATCATCACTTACTGGGCAGTCAGATGAATGTCTGATGAATGAATAAAGGTGAACAAGCGTCAGCAGAACTTTATTTCCTGAAGAAAACAAAATGAAACAAACCTATATGCAGAAGTCTATGGAAGCTACAAGGAAATAGAGAACATGAACCTGCTCTAAAAGCCTATGCATTCATTTGGGAGCAAGGTGGCATGCTATGAAGAAGGCAAATAAACTATCTATGATAGGACCCACTCAAAAGATTGAAGAAACAGAGTATTATAAAAGTCCAAGCCCTCTTTGTGCTGAGGTTGTTAGAAATAGATCTGCAAGGGAGATTGAAGGAGAGTAAACTCTAGATGGATAAACGGGAAGGACACAACTGGTGGCAAGAGCGTGATCAAACTTTGAAAATAGGAAATAACACTTAGCAGGGAGGAGCAAGCATGGGAAGGCTGGGATTCGGAGTCCATGTAGGGCACAGGTGTCCTGCGAGCTGTCACACATATGTAGCTCTCCAAGACCTGTTGCACATACCATGTGAACTTACATGTGAACCCACACAGGGTTAGTGCAGTTACCTGTCTGTATCCCTCCCTATTCTGTAAACACCTGGAGGGCGGCATCTTCACTGGGTTCCCCCACAGACAGATTGCAACACCGGACTTGCGTGAAAATAGCTTAGGTGGAAGCATAACGGCAGAGTGGGGCAGCCAACAGAGTGAATTGCCCAAGGATGTGGAGTGCTTTTCCGCCTGTGGCCACCTCCAGGCGTGGCTTCAGTGGCACCAGGAGACAGCTATCCCACGCGGGCTCAGGCAGGTAATCACACACCACAGCGCTCCTGACCCCCTCTGCGGCCAGGGGTCTCGGGTGCAGTAAAGCCTTCGGGAAGGTGCTCAGTGGTCAGGCCCAGCATGGGAGCCTGACACAAACACAGAATCTGGCCACAGAACTTAGTGAGAGTTTGATGAATGAGTAACTGTAGAACTACTGTCAGCAGAACTTTATGCCACAAACCAAAACAATGCAAAATCACTATTTCTATAGCTTTTTAAAAATTTCTCCTCCCCTGACCTCCCCCACCCCACCAGTCTCTTATCTGCTATCACATTCCTGCATCACAGATTTTCTGAGCTCCAGGGTCAGGGGTTGGAGGTTGGCCCTTTTCTGGGTGGCTGCCACCATCTCCTCCCTGGGAGAGTCAGTGCAGGGGAGGAGGGAGAGTCAGTGCAAGGGAGGAGGGAGAGTCAGTGCAGGGGTGGAGGGAGAGTCAGTGTAGAGGTGGAGGAAGAGTAACAGGGTCTGCCCTGTTAGGAATTCCCAACCCTCTCCACAATACACTAATGGGAGGTTGATGTGAAAGATACTAGAAGTATGTTAAGAAAAGCATTTGGGGACATTATTGAAAAATTGTCTTTGAGAAATTTTATAAGATACATAACAATGTATTCATTCCAGGTGAGGTTACCTGTGGCTAGCTGCCTGCTCTTTCTCCACTGGGAACAAACTCAGTGTTTTCTGGAAACACAATGATTACCATGAGAAATGGAAAGTGTGCCTAAACAGAGACCAGTTTCCGTCATCTCTATATCCCTTTTAAAAGCATGTGGGTGATTCAATTAGTGGATTCAATTAAAATTGATTGAGAGCCCCCAGACAGCACAGGATCAGGTGTCCTTTCCAGCCTTCTCACCTTTCATTGTCTGGAAATTAACCTCCTCGGGATTGTTGTGCCAGAAACATTAGCAGGGTCTTTATGCAATTACTTGAGAGAATAAATGCGACGCGCGTTTTCCATAAGCCTTTAAGAAATAACCTCCCCTCTCAGCTGTGCCCTCCCCAAACCAATAGACCGCCCCTCCCTCGCTTTAAATTTCTTTTCCTTTGTCTCACTGAGAGAGACAGTGGCAGGCATTGCATTTAGGGAAGAAAGTCAACTCGGCAGTCAGGTCACTAAGTCACTAGCTGTCTCCTTGCCTCTGAGGAGGTCATGTATTGTTGGATGAATCTTCCCGTTCAGAAAAGACTTCTCTATGAAACAAGCAGAAGACAAACAGAGGATGAAGGGGTGCAGGGTTAGTTGCAACCCTCTCTGGTTACCATTTAGACAGATACCCGTATTAAGTGTGTATATATGTCTGTGTTTACCAAGGTAGTATTCTAATTGACCTCTACCATTAATAGGAAACTAACTTACTAGTACATCGTTGACCCCAGAATAAAAATTGAGAAAAAAAAATATGTGTCTATATTTACAATGCCCTGGATTTTGCCGGTTTTGAATAAAACTGCGAGGTGTTTTCTCATTTAAAATGTGTATCTCATACAGGATTTCTGCCTTCATACTTGACAGGACTAACCAGCAAAAACACATGGTGGGTTGTGTCTACTTTTCCCCACCTATACCGAGGGCCTGGAAATGGAAACACTGTCGACTTGTGTCTTCGTCCTGATGTCTAGGCTGAGGTTGCATGTGTCCTGTTGGTCTGGGTGTCAGCATTCTCTGCTTTTCTGCAGGAAGGACTTTTGAGTTGGAGCTATAAAATAAAAACGTAAAAAGCCACCTTTCCCGGCGTCCTCTAACTATATGACTTGTGCCTCAGCTGCTGTGCCAACTGTTCATCTAACCATTTATTGAGCACTGGCTAGGTGTGGAGAAGACAGGCCAGGTACACATGCTTGGTCGGCTCTCTCGAGGGGCTCCGGGGCTGTCGGAGGGGACAGTTTCAGCTTATTCCCTGGAACCTCTGCCTCTACCCCTACCTGGTTAAGTCCTGAACTGATAACTCTCACTGAAGCATCATTTCTTCTTGGAAGCCTTTCCTTGTTGTCCAACGTAGGGGTCACGTACCTCTCTTGTCATTGTTCTCATGACACACGTATTGTATTCTTGTAATCACCCTTGATTTGTCTGAATTCTTACCCTATTCCCTTTACGGAAGTGGGGGCTGTTCTGTCCGGTGCCTGGGCACATAGCAGAAAACCCATACATATTTTACGACAGAATGAATAGAATCAGCTGAGTGCAGTGCACAGCGACGAGCTACTTGGTGGGTGTGCATGCAATGCAGATTTCCAAGTCCATCATCACAGACAGTTATGACAATAACGAAGAGCTTGTCCGACAAAGAGCAGAGAGCAGCCTTGCAGGCAGAAAACCAATACACACAGAGGCATCGAGCTGTGAAACCATGTCGCTGGAACTCCCACACAGGTCTCCACTGGGTGCAAGGGCACCTGAGAGAGAGAGAGAGAGGAGGGGAGTCAGAAGGACAGGCAGGATGCTGAGTGGAGAGGGCATCGCAGAGGTAACTGGTGGGGCCATGGGAGGACATTCCTAGTACTACAGTCGCTGAGGAACCGGGAGCCTGTGGGCAGGCTCCATAATTGAAAGGTTCTGAAATGATTATCCATGCAGCAGCTCCACTCAGTCTCCTGGAAGAACTTCCTGAGACGGACTTTCCTATGGGGCTCTGTTCCATAGGTGTGTGGGCCTCCCTGTTACTTAGCAAACACCAACAGAGCAGTTACAGCACAGAGGTGCTAGACTAAAACTTCAGACCAATAGTAACTCATTTAACCATCATAATAACCCCATGAACTGGTTCTATGTGACACAGAGAGGAGCCTGGGGCTGAGATGTTAAGTGATTTTCACAAGGTCAGGGAGATGCTGACCAATCTGGTACCCACCACAGGGCATCTCAAGGTCCTTCTGACTGGCAGCCAGATTTGGGAGAACAGGTAAGCCGTGCGTCTTCCTCCAGCTCACAGGCACCTTCTGCAGCGGCCTCCCCCCGTGGTGAGAGACACAGATGGAAAGGTCGGCGCGTTACCCTGAGAGATGCTGGCACTATCTTCATGGCAGCCAGATGCCGTTATTGTACCGTTTTTATTAATTATGGTTGTTACAAAATTACTAACAGTTCGGTCCGGGAGGGTGGCATTAATCATCCCATCTTTCCTGTGAAGCCTTCCTGAGAAAAGGGAGTCATTGCTTCCACCCTCAGCCCCACCCCTGCCCTTTGGAATCACGTGGGATTCCTTTTGGATTCCTCGTCTGTTTCTAGTCTGGTTTCTGCTCGGTGCAGTTTTTCAGAGGTCCTCATTCATTCTCTCCCAGCACAAGGAGGGCCTTCTGGGGATCAGTGAGAGAATGGCGGTCTCCCCTTTGTAAAGGGAACCGGCCAGAGCTCTGGGCAGCGTGGGGAGGCCTCCTCCCAGGCCCGCAGCATCTGCTCTTTTTGTGTGTGAGCGAGCGGAGGATCAGCCCTGCCGCCTTTTGTCTGAGCTCCTGGTCGGTGCTCATTGCCTGGCAACCTGCTGGTGCCTCCAACTTCAGAAACCACTTTCTCTTCTCCTCGTGTCATGTGTGTACTCACCCAGAAAGATGACAAAATGACTCCTGGGTCGATCGTCTTCTCCTCCGTGGCTTCGCTTCGCCCCATGGTCTATGAGCTGCAGATGGTTTATATGCAGCTGATGCCTGATGATTTTTCAAGGGACTGTTCTGCGTGGTTCCCAGAAACGTGGCCTTTTGCTTTCCGTCTGAGAGGAGGCTGCAGTGTCTGCCTCCGGGAATGAGCGAGGGGAGAGTTTTGAAACGAATGGTATGTTCCTCGGCTTCTCGGTAGCAGAGGCAATTGGGCCAGGTCTGCTTCGCCACCTGCCATGAACCTCCTTGACGAATGGGCACCTATGTTGGTCGGGACCTGTTTCTGTTTCCTGTGCAGCTCCCCCAGGCTGGGATTTTCTGAGGAATTATGATCACAGCTAGACTTCTGTCTCATGTATCTTAGACATTCACGTAACAGTGGATCCAACTGGTGGACAGATGTGACCCACGGGTTACTCAGGAGTCTCAACCTTTGCTTCAGTCTTATTGTTTTTAATACTTTAAGGCGATAGGAGGAGTTGCTGATGATCTAAGGTCAAGTTCTTTCTCAAGTTTATGAGCCACGTGATCTTGGGGAGGTAATAACAATAAAAGTTAGTGTAAAAGCTAAGGCTGGATATGTTGAGCCTTTCTATGTGCCAAGTATTGTGCTCAGCACTTAACAGGAACAGCCACATTCAATCTCATAGGCCCCCAAGGAGGCAGTTGAGTCTCTCTCCTCATTGGCTTAATGTAGTTTAAGGTAAGGATGGTTAAGGTGCCTTACTGAACCCAGAGAATGTCCAGGGGATCAAAACAAATAACCTGCATGAGAGCACGTTGTTTCCTCCCGAAGGCCATACAGATGTGAGCACTGTTGTTCCCCATCTGATCCCATTATTGACTCACGTTCATAGGACAAGCATGCAGAGATATTTTGCCAAGAGCAGGGTAACGTTTATACAGCTCAGCTCAGCACATGCTTCTTAGTGGGGGTAGATGCAGCCCCCATGACCACAAACAACACTGCCAGCACAGGGTGAGAACCTGGCTCTTATCACCCCACAGCCCTGTGCTGGAATGACCTGCACACACGAATAAGAATTTCCATCACTCACAACTCTTTGGTAGTGTTAATTCTAACAATGTTTTCTTAATTTTTAATAAAAAGCTGACATGTTTCTGTGTAACTCAGTCAGAAATAGCAATTGAATCTAGTTGTAATTTCTGCTAGTGACATGATTTCCTCCACAGAGTAATTTTTGATTAAGGACCAATAATTCTACTTAAAAATGATGTTGGACTTCTTTCAATGTTTTAGTCATATGTTGAGAGCTAAAAGTTATTGTGGCTGCATTTTTTCATTGTCCCAGGTCATGTGTAAATTTAAAAAAAAATGCATCTGTACTTTGAACTTAGCTATAAAAATTTGCCAGTATGTATTGGAATAAAATTGTATTTTCTAGGAAGAAGCTTTGATCAAAAGCCAGGATTTTATTAAAAGAATGCAAATATTTTATGGCCCTTCTTAAGTGTGTGCCTGTGTGTGTGTGTGTGTGTGTGTGTGTGTGTGTGTGTGTGGACATAAATAGATGGTATTATTGGTTGAATTATGTCCCCCCAATTCATATGTTGAAATCCTAACTCCCAGTACCTCAGAATGTGACCTTATTTGGAAATAGGGCCTTTGCAGATGTGTTCAAATGAAAATGAGGTCATTAGGGTGGGCTCTAATTCAATATGACTGCATCCTTATAAAAAGGGAAATTTGGACACAGAAGCACATGCACTGGGAATGTAATGTGATATGTCTACAAGCCAAGAAATTCCAAAGGTTGCCAGCAAGCCACCAAAAGCTAGATGAGAGGAGCAAATTCTCCCTTACAGTCTCAGAGGCAACCAATCCTGCCACACCTTGACCTGGATCTTCGGGCCTCAGACTGTGAGAGATTAAGTACCTATTGTTTAAGCCATCAGTCTACAGTATTTTGTTATGGCAGCTCTAGGAAGCTAATATGAATTTATAGATGAATAGATAAATGGTAGATAGATGGATAGATAATAGATGATAGATAGATGGATGATAAATAAGTGATAGAGAGGTGATATGGATGATAGTTAGATAGCAACCCACTTTGTATCCACAATTTTTTCTTGTCTGTTTTAATATTGCTACTTTTTATTGAAGTAAAATATACATTCAGACAAGTGCACATGTAATAAGCATACAGATTGATAACTTTCTCACAGTGAACACACCTGTTAACCACCATCCAGATGGAGAAACAGAACATGACCAGCATGCCAAGGGGCCACTTTCATGTCCCCTCATAGTCACCAATCTTCCCAAAGGCTACTGCTACCCTTATTTCAATCAACATTGATTAGTTGACTGATTTTGAAACTTACAAACATGGACTCATATAATATGTAAGAGCTTGTGTCTGACATTTTTTCCTTAATGTATTATATGATTCATTCATGGTGTTGGGTATAGCTACACATCATTCATTTTTATTTCTAGTTTTCCACATATGAATATATCACAATTTATCACTTTACCATTGAAGGACATAATGGTTATAATTTAGAGCTATTATAAATAATATTTTCATTGATATCTTTGGTGTACATTTGTATCCATTTTGGATAAATATGTGCTAAGGAGTAGAATTGCTGAATTATGGAGTACGCCTATGTTGAGTTTTAGAAAATACTACCAGTTTTAGATGAGAGTTCCAGTTGCTCTGCATGTCCATTCTGAATTGTTGTTTTCTTTCTTTCTGTCTTTTCCTTTTTAGTGTTTACTTGCTTCCCTCTGTTCTCTCTGTCTCTGCTTCTCTTCCTTTTTTTTCCCTTTTCGTTTCTATGTTTTATATCTGTAGTCACTCTAGTGAATATGTATATTTTTTAAAAATATATTTTTATTGATTTCAGAGAGGAAGGGAGAGAGAGAGAGATAGAAACATCAATGATGAGAGAGAATCATTGATCGGCTGCCCCCTCATTGGGGATCTAGCCCGGAACTTGGGCATGTGCCCTTGACTGGAATCGAACCTGGGACGTTTCAGTCCTCAGACCAACACTCTATCCACTGAGTCAAATCATCTAGGGCACATACTTTTATTTAATTTTATTTTTATTTTCTTTCTGAGTTTGAGCATCTTGTCATAAGCTTATTGGTTACTTAAATAGCTTCTTCTTGAAGTACCCTGAGGCACCATTTCAAGTCCAGGGTTTTGTTTTTTTCTTAAGGTACTTTTTTCCCTTATAGATAATGCAGGAATTCTTAATTTTCTGACAAGTCTCTTACTAGACATATATATCGCAAAATTTTTACCCACTTGGTAGTATGTATTTTCAAGTTTTCTTAGTAGTGTCTTTTCATGAATAGACGTTTTTAATTTCAATGAAGAAATGTTTATCTTTTCCCCCCCTTTCAGGCTAGCACATTTTGTATTCTGTTTAAGAAAGTTTGCCTTCTCCAAGGTCATAAAGATACTTTACATTTCATTTTCAGATTTACAACCCATCTGGAATTAATTTTTGTGTATGGTGTGTGGTAGGAGTCAAAATGTATTTGTAAAACACAATCACACCATTGATTCTATAGCATTTATTATACAGATAATCCTTTCCCACTGCATTACTATGTCACTTTAATTGTTATATTAAACAAATGCATGTGAACGGGTCTTATTTTAGGTGTCCTAGTCTACTTGTTTATCCTTGTGATAGGTAACACTGTTTTAATAACTGTAGCGACTAGTAAGACTTAATATCTTTTAGTACAAGTTCTCCATTTTTGCTGTTCTTTTTCAAGATTGTTTTGGCTATTCATAATTTCAGAACACCTGGTGGTATTATATAAATTTAATATATAACTGTATTATGTAATATATAAAGTTAAGGCTATAAATTTCCTTCTCAATTTAGTTTTTACATCATCCCACTAGTTTTATTATTATATTTTCATTATAATTTAGTCCAAAATATTTTCTAATTACCTTTGATATTTTCTTTAACTCGTAGGTTTTCCATAAGTGTATCACTTAATCCCCACTATTTGTCAGTTTCTGGTTATATGTTTTGATTTCTAGCTTGTTTCCACTATGGTCACATAAGATAATCTTTCTAATTTCAATGTTTTGAAGTTTGTTGAGATGTGTTTTATGGTACAGAATATTTTCAGCTTAGGCAAATCTTTATGTATGCTTATAAAAAATCATATTCCTTATTTGTTGATTGGTTACTACTATTGTATTTTTGTGAGTAATTAAAGAACACTTGTGAACTTTATTCTTTCCATTGGTCTTTTGAAAAAGGAACAAAGAGCTTTATTTTTTTAGTAGGTACAAAGCCTTTATTATTGCTATTATATACAAGCCTAGAAATAGTCTCTTCCTAAAGAAAAATACAACCTATTCCATACTTAGGACAAGTTATAAAAACCTCTCAGTGCCCTGGCAGGGAATTGAACCAGCAACCTTTCAGTGCATGGAACAACACTCAACCAACTGAGCCACACCGGCCAGGGTGAAAAGATCTTTGAAGTTATGAAACATATGTAGACATTGGCAAAATGCATGCTTTATTAATGAGACTTGGTATCAGTCAAGCAAAGGGCAGCCCAATATGTGGACAGTAGAGTTGTTCTTTGTTAGAGGTCCCGCACATCACTGGGATAGACTTGTTCTTTTTTGTAGAGGAGTGCAGAATTATTTTAGGATATGTAAACGTGTGCTTTCCTTCCTTGGTCCTAAGAACTTCCATTTATCCTTTCTTTCTTTCCCTTGTACCTTCACTTTCATTGCTCAGGTTCTCATCGATCTTTCTCAGAAAGGACTGCAAAGCTCAATGCTTCTGATCTCTCACCTTTGCAAATAAAATTGTTCTTAAAATCCAGGTAGGGTTCACCCACATTCATAAACTCCTTCAGGTAGCTTAATACAACCCATATAATAAAGTCCAAACATACTATTGTGGCATTTGAGGCCCCATGACCTAGCCCTACCCTTGTACCTTACCTCAACAGCTCATGCACTATGTGGCTCAGCTCTGCCTGGTCACAAAATGTTTAGCACAGCCCTCTCACTCCTACGATTTTTTGCTACTCCATCAGCATGGAATGCTTGTCCCTTCTCATTAAAGCCTACTTATTCTTTATGCTTTATCTCTGCATCTTCTCTTAAAATTTTCCCACCCCCATCATGATCTCATATTTTGTCTTTTCTCTGAGATTCTATCCCATTTTGTTCCTACTGCTCCAGTTGTTTTGTTCCATGCACAGTGTCTTGTGTCTTTCTCTACCTGACTCACTAGAGTGCCAGCTCCGGAAATACAGTCCCCTCCCCCCTTGTTCAAAGCATTTTTTATATCCTCGCCAGCATTTTACTTGGATCTTTGCAAGCTCACTCAATAAAAGAACATGGAGTTGAAATCTCCTGGAGTCTGTTATTGCTCATGGTAATTTGGAAAGTATATGTACTTCTTAGAAACAGTTTTTCTAATGCAATGAGTCATCTGAAGGTCAGGCCGTATCAATGTGATATTTTGTAAGTAAGTCTAAAGCAGGAAGCATTAAGAAAGCAGCAGCTCAGAGTTGGGGATAAACAAGATTAAGTAGAAAGGGAAGTATAAGTTGCCTTCCAACTCAGAAGATTAGAATTTCCACTTTCTGTGTATAAAAAATAAATCTAGTATCTGAAATCAGAGAATGTGGTCAAGAGGTGTTCCCTCTCTCAGCTCCTTGGAGAGCTTTGTTTTTTGATAGTCAGGGTTTCAGAGTTTGCCTCCATAGTCCTGAGTTCAAATACATCAGCTGCAGATTGAGATGGAGATAGGAGTTATTGAATTGACCAAGGAGCTCATGTCTTAATCTCTTTCTGAAATGAAAGGGAGACAACTTTTTTATTGTGTACCATAATTTAGTGGACAGCATCCAGGCTAGAAACCTTGATTCATTTCAACTTTGCATGTCTCCCATTTTCTTTTTTCTCTGCCAACAACTGCTGTTATTTCTTCCCGTGAAAGTGACCTCAAATTTCTTACCATTCTGTGCCCTCTAATCACCCCCTGCCCACATTGTTTCCTGCTGGTTCTTTTGCCCCCAGTGTCTCTCCTTTTGAGGCCACTCTGCATATGTCTGCAGAGTTATCATCCTTAATCAAGGTTTAATCTTGTTGATGTCATTATAATAACATGATTATTATTTCACAGAAGAGAAGGGGAGATCAGATAATATAGTCATGCCATTTATACAGTTTTGCCAAAAAGCTACATTGAACATTCTCTAAGTCTGTTCCTGCTGATCGATTAAAGAAGGAAATAGATAGAGGCAGTTTAAGCTTTTTTTAATTTTTTAATTTTTTAAATTGATTTCAGAGAGGAAGGGAGAGGGAGAAAGAGATGGAAACATCAATGAGGAGAGAGAATCATTAATCAGCTGCCTCCTGCATCCCCCTACTGGGGATTGAGCCCGAAACCTGGGCATGTGCCCTGACCGGGAATCAAACCATGACCTCCAGGTTCATAGATCAACCACTGAGCAATGTTGGCTGGGCAAGGTAGTTTAGATTCATGCCCAGTAAGATCTGAGTGATGTGGGAGGGTGCCTATCTGTCTACCAGTCACACCTGGGAACAAATTAGTGGCCAGGATGGGCACAGCCATTACAAACGCAAGAAACCTGAATATTTAAGCTTCTAAACAAAGAAGTAAACTCTCTCTCTCACGCCCCTTTTGGGGCCCTGCTGTAGGGGCTGTGCTCCCCTGTGCCCACATGGTGCACTGCCATGTTGGACTCCACGCATGGACTAATGAACTGTAATTAGCTTGGATGCTGAACCACACCCATCTGGACACTGGCCTTGCTTCTGGCTCTCAGCTGCACCCTTTCCAGGACTGGCTTAAGGGGAGGAGACTTTGGAAGCCGAGAAATGTAACTCCTCGCCAATAAAATCTTCTACTACCTCTCATCATCCAGTGGGGGCTTCTGAAAAGTCTTATTTCAGTGGCACCCCAAGAACCTCTACCTCTCTCCCACGAGTGACAGGGGAATTTAATTCTCCGGTAACAACATCACCCTGTTCTGAAGAGCACCTAGAGGATCCACGGTGCCTGTGTCATTGTTTCCATTTTCTCTGCTTAATTGCCAAGTCCATCCATAACTTGGGCCCACCTTATTTATCCAATTCTGTTTCCTTCTTTTCAAAATGCAAAATCTAGTTCAGAGGTTGTATGACATAATGGGACTTCTTAATCTCCATAATAATGTGAGCCAATTATTTTTTATCTGCTTACTAGAGGCCTGGTGCACAAAATTTTTGCACAGGTAGGGTCCCTAGGCCTGGCCAGCAATCAGGGTCGATCAGTGACTTCCAGCTGCTGGCCTGGGCCTTCCTTTGTTCCGCATCTCCCCCTTGTGGTCAGTGCACATCATAGTGAGCGATTGAACTCCTAATCTCCTGGTCAAACTCCCGAGGGGACACTTTGCATATTAGCCTTTTATCTATCTAATCCAGGGGTCCTCAAACTTTTTAAACCGGCGGCCAGTTCACTGTCCCTCAGACCGTAGGAGGACTGGACTATAGTTTAAAAAAAAAACTATGAACAAATTCCTATGTGCACTGCGGGCCTGGGATGAGTCGGCTGCTAAGCAGGACAGGCAGCGGCACCCGGCGGGCTGGATAAATGTCCTCGGCAGGCCGCATGTGGCCTGAGGGCCATAGTAATCTATCTATCATCTATCTATCTATCTATCTATCTATCTATCTATCTATCTATCATCTATCTATCCATCCATCCATCCTGTTGGTTCTGTTTCTCTGGAGAACCTGGACTAATGCATCTTTCAAGTAGGTTATGTTGATCTCCCCAATTAAATTTTAACCTTCATTCATTCATTTATTAATCTTTTCTTTTTCCAACAAAGATTTATTGAGACCCTGTACCTAGCTTTAAAACCTTCTGTTCAATAATGTATTTTTTGGTCTACTTATAATCTGTATCAATATAACATAAAATAAAATAACAAGCTACTTTTAAAAATGTATTGTCATTTTTATTTCAACAAATATTTACAGACATTAGGTATGGAAGGATAAAACAGAGACCTGCCTTCAAAAAGCTCCCAATCTAGCAAGAGATATTTATAAACTGATAATTTTAGTATTTTTATTATCAGAGCTTACATTTAATTGTGTTCTGTACATTTTTGCATTTGCACTTTTCACTTTTAATACAATTTCCTGTGTATTCATATATACATATATATTTCATATATTAAAATTCCATTGACATATAAATTCCATATATATCAATAGTATATAGTTCAGGCTACCCCAGATATTCCTACCTGTGAAAAACTGTTGATTGATTAATGCCTTGTAGTTTTCACTATGCAAAAAGGGATTCCTGTTCAAAGAAGTTTTGAAAATAATGCTTATTAGAAGTCCCCCTTTGAGATTTACAATGAACATCAGCAAGTCTAGGCTGTAAGCAAGGCTTCAGTAAAGAAAATAGTTTACCTTGATTTAATTCAGCATTTTCCACACTTACATGACTCTAGATTTTTTTCCCCTGGGAAAGGCGGTGCTAGCGTAATTATGACTGAAATTCTATTTCCTAACAAGGAGCTATCATGAGATTTTAGAGAACTGAATGTACCCACAATAGATTGGAAAAGATGAAATATTAAATGAATAATCAGGCTACCAGCAATTATACTATGTGTGTGCCTATACGAAAGTTAATTATCTGATTAAGCTTATTATTGAACTCCTAATATCCCGTTTATTCATTACCTAGCTGATAAAAGTTAAAAAGAAACATAAAAGCATGCTAAGTTACATTCCTGTAATATTCAAGTTTAGCTTTTTTAATGATCAGTTTGTTCCTGAAAATGTTAGGAACATGTGATTTGGCTTTTGATTAAAATTAAATTTGATTGATTAATAATGCAACCCAAAATTATCCACCATTCCCCTATTTTAGTGATAGCTTTGTTTCACTTGGAATTCTCATGGTGTCCTTTCTTTGTGTTATAGGCAATTAAAAGAATCTATAGGCTTTTACCATAATTTTACTACTACACTAAAATGGCCTTTGAGATATGTGGAAGTTTAGAAGGAGCCATTTTTTCTTGAGAAATATTTTTTGTGTGTGGTAGACAGAATAATGAACATGTGTACAGAACATGTGAATAAGTGATATCCCAAGGCAGGGAGAATCGAGGTTGCAGATGGAATTAACATTGCTAATCAGTTGACCTTGAGATGGGGAGAGTACCCTGGGTTATCCAGGTGGGGCCAATGTAATCCTACAAGCAAAACGGGGACTCGGGATTCAGAGCCAGACTGATGTCACGTGAGTGACGCTCAACCAGCCATTTCCCTCTTTGGAGATGACAGGTGGCCATTCACCAAGGAACTTTTGAATCACATGTGGAGATTTAAAACACCAAAGCATCAATGCTGAAGACCTGCTCTAAATAAGAAACTCTGGAAGTGGAGCCCCAGCATTGGTGGTATGAATATTAGAAGATGAGGAGATAAGGTTCCTGAAATTCAAGGGCATACCACTTCCCACGGCCTTCTAGCAGGTGGCATCTTAAATCTGACCCTATTGCAAAGAACAATCCCTATTTGTGGTGAAAAATGAGAGAGAGAGAGAGAGAGAGAGAGAGAGAGAGAGAGAGAGAGAGAGAGAACATTCTTCTCTTTGCAAAGGCAGTCTTTCTTGTAATATCCATAATGGATTTCACTTTCATTCCAACTTAGTAAAGATGAAAGCAAATGTAAGGAGTGCAGTAAAATATGATCTACCAGGAATTAAGACATGCCAGGGGATGCATTAAGTTAATTGGTCTATATTAATAGAAAGAAGGAAAGTAACATAGTGTGCTTCATGATATATCACAAAAGCATATTTATTGCCTCAATTTTCAGAGAAAATCATAGAGTGGTATGTGCATATGTGTGTATGCACACATGTGCATGTGTGTGCCTACATATATGAGCATACTAGTGTGTGAGTCCTGCGTAACTGTATGTGTGCAAGTGTGTGGTCTTGATTTCTCTTCTTTAAATTTTCTCTCTCTCTCTCCCCGCCCCCACCCCTTCCTCCCTTCCACTCTTTCTAAAAATCACTGGAAAAAATATCCTTGGATGAGGATTAATCAAAACAAACAAACAAACAAAAAACCCTCACAGTACAAGTAGGAGAGCACAGCAGAAATTAAATAAACAATGTCTGCAAAAAAAAAAAAAAAGGTAATAAGATATCTCCATGACCCTCAGAATGTCAGAGAGGGACCAATAGCAGCCATAAAACTTGGGTGGATCTTTATTTGTTTGAGAGGAGGCAGACGGAGGCCCTGAGACAGCTGATGGAGATGGGACCAACAGCAGCCTGGAAACTCTCACCAGAAAACTCAGGGTCCAGTCTGAGAACAGTGGTGAAAATGGGACAGGCTTTGCAAACTCAACTTGTGGGTGAGTGCAAGGGGTCCACTCTCAACCTGGCCAGCCAAGCTCCCTTCCAGGACAAAGCCCCACATACAGGAGAAGCTGCTGGGGATAGAATCCAAATGAGCAAATCTTGGATACTCAGAGAGGGGGAGGTGGGGAGCTGGGGGCTGGTGGTGAGCACAACCAGGAAATCTCAATGAGGAGCAGCCACATCCTGAACCCCTGAAAACAAGAAAAGAGAAAAACTGTAAAAGCTATTCAAACCCATCTCCCTCCTAAAAACTCATCTCAGGTGAAAATGAGCAACAGAAAAGGATCACAGCATAACTCTATACACAGTGACTCTCAGAAAAAGGAGAAGGAACAGAATAATGTTCCTACAGATAATAAGACTACACACTTGAAAGACATGTTCATAAAACCGTAAAAAATGAAACCCACATATCTCAACATGAACTAAAAGACATTAAGGAAATAATAGAAAATATTGAAAATCATTGTAACTTAGAATGAGTAAAACTCAGGAATTTGGTAACAGTATTCAGGGATAAATTAGAATTAAGAGAAAACTCATTTTAGTAATGAGAGCTAAATTAGAAGAACTACTCAATGCCTTTATAGAGGTGAAAAGAAAGAAATGTTTTAGAATGAAGCCTGGCCCAGTGTGGCTCAGTGGTTGAGCATCGACCCAGGAACCAAGAGGTCACTGGTTTCATTCCCAGTCAGGTCAGGGCACACACCCCAGTTGTGGGCTCAATTCCCAGTAGGGGGTATGTAGGAGGCAGCCGATTGATGAATTTTCTCTCATCGATGTTTCTATCTCTCTATCCCTCTCCTCTCTCTAAACATCAATAAAAACGTAAGTTAAAAAAGGAAGGAATTCAATAAAAAGTGGAAAAATAGATGATAAACAAAGAAGTTTTAAATAAAATATAATAGAATTTCCCAAAGAAGGAAGTGATGAAATAAAGAGTAAAAACTATAATTCAATCAATAGTTCCTGAAATAAAAAGGAAGACAAACTACATACTGAAATGGGCCACTGCATTCCTGAGCACATTGAACAAGCAGGGCCATAAAATTATAGAATTTTTTGAAGAGACGAGATATCCTTTGGACATCTAGGCAAAGGGATTATTCAATGTTTTTATTTTATTTATTTCTTATTTTGTATTTGTGTTATGTTTAAGAACACAATGTGAGATTTACTCTCAACAAATTTTTAAGTGAACAATACACTAGTGTCATCTATAGGCACAATGTTGTACCCCAGATCTCTGGACCTTATTCATCTCACATAACTGAGATTTTATACCCACTGATTAGCCAATTTATAAAGGAAAGAAAATCAGACTGTCTTCAGAATTTTCAACAGCAACTTTGAGTAATATTTATGATACTCAAGGAAAAAATATGAGTCAAAGATTTTGTGTTTCAGCAACTGACTTTCAAATATAAAATCTGTAGTTAAAAACTTATAGAAACTCTGGGAATATTGTTCTCATTGTCCCTCCTTGAGGAATGTACTGGAGAATGAGCTTCAGACAACCAAAATCGACCTGCAGATGGGTGATGAACACTGCATGAGAAGGCTCCAGGTGAAACACCGTGAGCATCACAGAAAGAAACATCCTTAACTGCCTACTTTGAACTATTTATTGAATGATTATTTTCCAGCCAGAAACTTTGGCCATGAAAGATCCCTGTGAAGCCAACCCACAATATATACAGAAGTTTGATGGCTGCAGTGGTTGTAACTTGAATACTACTTGGGCTGTCAAGATAAATCATCTTCTATAAAACACACAAGAAAATTCAAATGGCCTTTTATTGATAAATTATCATTGGGAAATTATATTTTACTAGAGGCCTGGTGCATGGATTCGTGCACTGGTGGGGTCCCTCAGCCTTGCCTGTGCGCTCTCACAATCTGGGACCCCTTGGGGGATGTCAGACTGCCAGTTTCAGCCTGGTCCCTGCAGGCCAGGCAGAGGGACTGCACCTGTGCATGAATCTGTGCACCAGGCCTCTAGTATGCATATAAGATCTTTGGTTAATCTCTTCTCACCTTCCCCCTCCTCCTTCCCCTCTGAGATTCATCAGTCTGTTCCATGTTTCCATGCCTGTGCATTGAGCGTCTGCCTCCTGGTGGTCAGTGAGCATCATAACTACCGGTTGAATGGTTGAACGGTCGCTTAGGCTTTTATATATATAGATTGAAATTGTAATTAGGAACATTGTATCTTCTGGATAGGAATGTGATGTTATACCTTACCAGTGGAGTATGACCTCACCACTGTATATTTAAAAATAGTTTACAAATGCTTCTTAGAAATTATTCCTTTCTTTCAAATATCTTTTGGTTCTTTCCAAATGTCCCACCCTTAAGGTTTATTAGTGGATATTGCCATCTTGGCACATTCTCTTCCGAAAGCATTATCCTAAGCTCCATCAGGGGAAGACACAGGCCAGTGCTGTGAGATGAGCTGGCTCCCACGGTAGTAAATTAAGAAGCTCTTTGGGCAACCCCAGCTAAATGGTAAAGCAATTTCTCCCCTTAATTAAAAGAAAACAAAACGGTGTGGGCTGAAGTGTTTACCTACACTATTGACATTTATTTCCTGTTTGGAGATGTCATCGGACTCAGAGAATTGACAATGTTCACACCTGCCCTCCTCTCCTGTGACAGGTGTTGTGATATTCTGATAATGAACAATACCATCTTGTGGTCACAGCCACCTTCACCACTGCACTTGTGTATGTTCCCTCATTCTTTTAAAATAAGAAACTAGTAGATCAATGAGACTCCATAGGTTGCAGAATCGCAAATTTTCTTCAGTTGTGAAAAATAAAGAATGAGGATGTGCGAAAAAAAGTTTATTCTGGGTATTTTTAAAAACAGCTAAATGCTATGGCACCAAAGCTGGTCACTTAGTCAGCTCTTTATATGTGAAAGTATATAATAAATTTATTGGTAAAGAAATCTGATGATTTTTTTTAAAGACAATCCAAATTGATTAAAAATAATAGTTTTCCATCTTTTAGATCAGAAAATAGACAAGGCTTAACTATCTTATGTGTGTTTGTGTGGAATTCCCCAAGAAAAGGATTGATGAAAAGAAATAAATGGTTTATTATACTAAAAATAAAATTGGGAAGATATAAACAAGGTTATTTACTCTATTTTTTTATTTTAAATTTAATTTTTTTTAAATTTACTGTTTTATTTAATTAATGAGCAAACTTCAAAGTTCTATAGGTAATTTTCCAGAAAGGGTATTATAAGTAAGAGAATTACTAGACAGACTATTACAACTAAACCAAATGAGGAAATATTTGGTAAAGAGAGTATGTAACAGATTATCATACGTTAAAATGGTTTCTTAAGAAATAATAAGATGTACTGCAATAAAGTTATATTTTAATTTTTAAATACTAAAATTTAACTTTTGAACTCTGTAAGGAACTATGGGTTATCAATACCCATGGAAAAGAATAATGGATGCGTCTTCATTCATACCTTCCTTTCTGACTCACCACCTTTCATAGCGCTCGGGGATTGTAACCCTACAGGACAGCTTTGCTGGTCTTCTCATAGGCCCATATTCAGGTTCTGAAGCACACATTGACAGCCTCACCTAAAACCTTAAAATGACACTCCCAAGTATCATGTTGTCATATTGAATGAAGTCCAAACTGGTCTCCTGGTACTAAGACCCTCCAAAATCAGGCCTGATCTGCCAGCCAAATTGTCAATAAGAGGGTTAGTCTCCCCAGATGATTGTGGGGCAGGTCACTCACCATTCCTACCCCAGGCCTTTCAGCCAAGACATTCTTTCCAATAGGAATGCCCCATTTCTGCCTAATTAAAAAAAATAAATGCCCATAAATTTGGCCTTCATTTTTATCCTTTATCCTCCTATATATTTTCTAGAAAGTATATACATTTATAATTAAAACATTTGAAGGGAATTCCTGACCAACTAGAAATTTCAGAAAGTATATACATCCTATATAATAAAAGGCTAATATGCAAATTGACTGAACAACGGAACAACTGGTCGCTATGACGTGCACTTACCACAGGGGGCAGATGCTCAGCGCATGAGCTGGGCTCATGGCTGGTGAGCGCAGTGGTGGTGACAGGAGCCTCTCCTGCTCGGCAGCAGTGTTAAGGACCCTCGGGGGATGTCTGCCTGCCAGCTTAGCCTAAGCCGACAGGTGGACATCCCCTGAGGGGTCCCAGACTGTGAGAGGGCACAGGCCGGGCTGAGGGACCCACCCCCTACTCCCCTACCTCCCAGTGCATGAATGTCATGCCCTGGGCTTCTAGTTTATAATTAAAACATTTGAAGGGAATTTCTGCCCAACTGTCCCAGCTCCTGCTGCTGTGGCCCATCTTCCTGACACCTCCCAATTGTTCAGTTAGAGATTCTCTCTTCAACTCCTAACTCCTAAAGGAGTTTCTTTATGCGCCATGCTCCTCCTATGTCAACTGCCATGTGCTTCTTGGCAGCAAGGATGAATCTTTGATCAGGAATCTTGAAGATCCACATCTGACTCAGGGTTGTATCCATCAGGGTGAATTAGGACACTTTAACCTTTTTCTAAAGAAATTCTGACAATATGGATAGACCTTGAGGCCATTATGCTAAGTCAGATAAGCCAAAGACAAATACTGTATAATCTCACTTCCAGGTGGAATCTAAAAAAGCAGAGAATAAAATGGTGCTTACCAAGGACTAGGGAGGTGAAGGAATTAGAGAGATATTCTTTAAGGGTAAAAACTTGCAGCTAGTAGATAAATAAGTCCTGAAGATCTAATGCACAGCATAGAGATAATAACTGAAAATATGATACTATAAACTTCACAGTTGCTAAAAGACTAGATCCTAATTGTTCTACACACACACACACACACACACACACACACACACACACAATAATTATGTGATGTGATAGAGGTGTGGCTAACACTAAAGTGGTAATCATATTGCAATATATAAATGTATCCAATCAACAGGTTATACACCTTAACCTTACATGATGTTATATGTCAACTAGAGGCCTGATGCATGAAATTTGTGCAAGGGGCTCAGCCCTCACAGCCACGGTGGCTGCTTTGGCCCTTGCAGCCCCAGCTTCATCTGGAAGGTCGTCTGGAAGGTCATTTGGCATCCGGTCTAATTAGCATATTACGCTTTTATTATTATAGACTAGAGGCCCCGTGCATGAAATTCGTGCACGGAGGGGGGGATTCCCTCAGCCGGCCTGCACCCTCTCCGATCTGGGACCCCTTGGGGGATGTCCAACTGCTGGTTTAGGCCCGATCCCGCAACCAGCAGTCAGACATCCCTCTCGCATTCTGGGACCGCTGGCTCCTAACCACTCACCTGCCTGCCTGCCTGATCAACCCTAACCACTCTGCCTGCCTGCCTGATTGCCCCTAACTGCTTCTGCCTGCCTGCCTGATTGCCTCTAACCACTCTGCCTGCCTGCCTGATACCCCTAACTGCTTCCCTGCGGGCCTGATTGCCCCTAACCACTCTCCCCTGCTGGCCTGATCAACCTAACTGTTCTGCCTGCCTTCCTGGTCGCCCCTAACTGACTCTGCCTCAGCCCCCGCCATCATGGCTTTGTCTGGAAGGCCGTCCAGAAGATATCTGGTCTTTCCGGTCTAATTAGCTTATTACCCTTTCATTAGTATACATTATATCTCAATACAATAAATAAAGACAGTGAGTGACTTTTTGTCCGGCAAGTTGCATCGAGGTTCATACATCTGTTACCTCCCAAGAGAAAAACAACATTTGGGTAAAAAGTGGTGGTTTTTACTAAAGGATGAGGAGCCATGACTTTGCATCTGGGAGTATGTCAAAATGAGCGTTTGCTTGGCAAGACTCTACTAATATAAGCATTGGCTATACCTGGTTACCTCAGTGAGATAGAGTGAAATGTTAATACTCTGTCTACTAACTAATCTTTTTTCTAAAATTTACCTTTATTGCTGAAAGTTATACAGATGCCCCTTTTTCCACATTAACCCCTTCTAGCCCCCCTACTGCCCTCTACTCCCTGGCTTTCACCACACTATTGCCTGTGTCCATGAGTTATGCATATATGAATTCAAGTTCATTGGTTGATCTCTTCCCACCTAGCCTCCGACTATCTTCAGATGCATTAGTGATCAATGGTGATATACCAGGAGATTTTTGTTTCAATTGCAAAGTAAATTCCTACCTTAAATTGAGGTGTGTCCTCCACCACCTCAGAACCACCAGAAAACAAGGTCTGACAAGAGGGTAAGAACAGGTGCTAAGAAATGTGTTCTCAGCTGGCACACTGGAAGAGGGATTAGATCATCAAGAATTCTTGGTATTTTATGGAACACTTGTGCAGTTTTGAAATTTTGCTTTGTTTTCATCTGTTGCCTAACTTTGCCATCCCTTAAATTCTTTTGCCCTTTCACTAGCTATTCAGAACCAAATAAAAAGTTGGAGTTCTGGCCTATTATTTTTTAAGAGATTTGTTAAAAGTTGGAACCACTAAATAATGGGCTTGATTATGAGGCAGTGTGGGGCACTGAAAAGAATAGAGTGTGGACTGACAAACCTGGGTTTAATCACAACTCTGGCATTTATTAGCTGTGCAACTTTAAGTGGCTTAACTGACTTCTCTGAGCTGCAACTTCATTATCTGTATAAATCTGGATGACCACACCTCCTGCTGGTTTGTAGAAAAGAATAAAAAGAGATCAAGAATGCCCAGTAAGCATTTCTGAAGTCTCAGTTTCCTTCTTCTGCGAAGTTCACTCGGCCTTCCCACCTCATTAGCATGGGAAATTGAAAGTGGGCTGTAGTTATATATATTTAAATACTTTAATGTTCCTGCATGTATCTCTGGTCTAATATCAATGGACTCGGAATTTTCTTGCTTTGGAAGGGTGGCTGTGCACCCAGGAGGACATATTTTCATACCTCGTGGTATGTGGGGTTTGGGGGAGGGTGGAGGGGCAGAAGGGCATGGTAGCCTTCACCCCACAAGCCCAGCTGAACCAGTGACTCAGAGCGAGGAGAGGGAGCTGCTCTGCTTCCTGTTGCACCCCATGGGGGTTCCCGAGCCCCGCCACCTGCCAGCCTCAGTCTCCTCCACGGCTTCCCTTTTCCTGTCTTGGGTTTCATGTCGGTCAGCTGAAGTGGGCACTCAGCCACCCAGTGGTTTCTCTCGTGGCACCAGATAATTCCTGTCTTTCCCAAATATGGGGAGGGCCAAGTTCCTTCCCCAGTGCTGATGCTGGTTCACTTGCCCTATTATTTGCATGTGTTTTGAGATCTATGTTGTTTTCCTGTGAGTTAGCTGAGTAACACTTGCTAAATGAATTTCCTTTAAATGGTTTTTACAGAACAAAGTATTGGATGTTTTAAAACATCCTAATATGAGATAGAAAGTGGCTAAGTGCAGGCTGGTTGGGTGTGGAAGCTTGATGTTATTCAGCAAGCATCTGGATGGTCTACCTGTTCTAGGACTCAGATGGATACCTCGATGTTTGAGATTTCTTTAAGGACAAAAATTATGTCTGCCGAACACCAGGTATGGTGTCATTGGGAAGATGGGTGCTGAATAAAAGAGCTCTACTGATTCATATCCTGGATCACGTTGGCGAAATAAAATGCAGCGGTTAGGTTTAGTGTTCCAAGCCATTCCTGTGAGAGAGCAGTTGGGCCCACACTGTTTTTAATAAATGAGGTCACAGAATATTTATATGTACCTGGGGGCAGGCCTTGATTGAAACAGGAACCAACAAACTTGCACTTTAGTAACCCCACTGCTCACCAACTTCTAGTTTCATTACATTTAGATCAGTTTATTATTTTGGCCCATGACAGTAGAGAAATTAAACAAAAGGAAAAAATTAATGGCTGGAGGAGGGATTTTTATTTTTACCTTTCTCCAAAATTGTCATTTTCTTCATTTAAAAAGCAAAGACAGATAAACAGCCTGGTTTCCATCCTTACAATGGAATAGTATTCAGTGATAAAAAGAAATGATCAAGCCATAAGAGGGCATGGCAGAACCTGAAGTGCATATTGCCAAGTGAAAGAAACCAGTCTCAAAAAGCTACACTGCATGATCCCAACCATATGACATTCAGAAAAGGCAAAACTATGGAGACAGAAAAAGATCAGTGGTTGTCAGGGATCAAGGGGGAGGAGTGATGAACAGGTGGAGTGTGGAGGATTTTTAGGGTTTGAGACTATTCTGTATGATACCATACAAGGAATGCACACCATTATATATTTGTCCAAGTCCACAGATATACATCACCAAGAATGAACCCTAAACTATGGGCATCTATAATAATAAAAGCATAATATGCTAATTAGACCAGACAGACGAATGACCATCCGGACATCATTCTGGATGAAGCCACCACAGTGGGGGCTGAGGCAGAGGTGGTTAGGGGTGATCAGGCAGGCAGATGAGCAGTTAGGGGTGACAGGAAGGCAGGCAGAGTGACTAGGGGTGATTAGGCAGGCAGAGGGATTAGGGGCAATCAGACAGACAGGCAGATGAGCGATTAGGAGCCAGTGGTCCCAGATTGCAAGAGGGATGTCTGACTGTCAGTTTAGGCCCAGATATCGGGCCTAAACTGGCAGTCAGACATCCCCCTAGGGGTCCTGGATTGTGAGAGGATGCAGGCTGGGCTGAGGGACCCCCCCCATGCACAGATTTTGTGCACTGGGCCTCTAGTTTGTTTATAATAAGGTATCAACATTGGCTCATCAGTTGTCACAAATATATTACATTAATCCAAGATGTTAATAATAAGGGAAACTGCTGGGGGCATATATAGGGGGTAGGGAATAAAACAGTCCCTCCTTATCAGCAGGGAATATGTTTCAAGACCCCCCCAATTGGGTGCCTGAAATCACTGATAGTACTGAGTGAACCCTATGTATACTATGTTTTTTCCTATACATACATACCTATGATAAAGTTTAATTTATAAATTAGGCACATATGAGGTTAATTACAATCCTATATAATAAAAGGCTAATATGCAAATCAACCAAATGGCAGAATAACCGGTTGCTATGATGCATACTGACCACCAGGGGGCAGATGCTCAATGCAGGAGCTGCCCCCTGGTAGTCAGTGCCTCAGAAGCCAGGCTCATGGCTGGTGAGTGCAGTGGCAGTGGTGGGAGCCTCTCCTGCCTCCTTGGCAGCGGACATCCCCCAAGGGCTCCTGGACAGTGAAAGGGTGCAGGCTGGGGTGAGGGACCCCCCTGAGTGCATGAATTTTGTGCACCGGGCCTCTAGTAATTAATAATAATATAGAAAAATTGTAACAATATGCAGTAATCAAAGTTATGTGACTATGGTCTCTCTCTCAAAGCATCTTGTTGTACTGGACTCACCTTTCCATTTAAAGGAAGCACTTTATGGATTCTCTTTGAAATATTAGAATTGCCAGCATCCCTGCTCTTGCACATTGGGGCAATTATTAAGTAAAACAGGGGTTACTTGAAAACAAGTGCTGCAAAACCAAGACAGTGGATCTGATAGCTGAGATGGCCACGAAGTGACTAATGGGCTGGGAACATGTAAGCATGGATCCACTGGACAAAGGGACGGAGTGGCAATCCTGCGAGATCTCATCATGCCCCTCAGGATGTTCACAGTTTAAATGGTATGAACTTTTTTATTTCTTGAATTTTCCATTCAATATTTTCGGACTGCAGTTGAACATGGGTAACTAAAATAGTCAAAAGCAAAACCGCAGATAAGAGGACTACTATAAATGGGAATTCTATATTTTTCACTCAATTTTTCAATAAACTTAAACTACACTAAAAATATAACATATAAAATTTTTATGTGAAGTCATACATTTGGAATTCTTAGGGTGATTGCACTATGCTCTAAAAAGGGAAACTTTAGGCCACTTGCTTCTTTCTCTTCATCGGCTCCTGCATTTCCCTGCTTCACTGCCCTGAAGAACCTCTCCCAGGAAGCAAGGGTGCTGTGAAGTTAGCTGCTGATTTTGTTCCTGTGACTCCTTTCCTGGCCCTCAGAGCAGTAGGTGTCTGAGGCCCCAACTAGAGGTCAAGCCCACTTTGCAAGCTTTAAGCCCCTACCTTGCTAGGACTTCTAGTGAGAATGTATTGTTCCCTTTAGGTGACTTTAGTAAAAACCAGCACTCTCTGCCACATTCCTGATGTCCAGTGAAGCATGAGCTGTGTTTCTTTTCCATCGAGATGACTGGCCTTGGGAGGAGGAACCACAGGTGTTTAGTAACAAGGTCTTCCCACACCCATGGTGGTCCCTAGCACTGCTGAGAGGTGCTTGGAGGGTGCCCCTTGGCCAGCACTTTGGTGGGCAGAGTCTCTGGCTGACACTGACCCTGCCTGGGCAATGGGTGTCTACTGGTTATCTACTAAGTGCCAAGCCCAGTACCAGGCAGGGGATGGACACAGTGAGGCACCAGACTTACCTCCAAGTGACTGGGCAGAAAGGGTGAATCCAATAGCAAGGTAAGTACTATGCAGAGAAAGGGGTTCTGTAAGAATGGGTGTTAAGGGCCAGACTCCAGGATCAGTAGGAGCTAGCCAGACCCCGAGGAGGGGAGGAGAGGAAAGCTCTCCCTGGCTCCATTTGGTGCCCAGAGCTGGCCCTGGAGACACTATCCCTGCAGTCCTCAACGCGCCAGGATGCTGTCTCTTGTTCCACCTGCTCCCCAGCTCTACTCAGCTCGAATTCCCAGCAACACTTGGGGTGCAAGGACCTGGCTTCCCACTCTGGTCGTACTTACCTTGCTCTAGGGATCTTTCGTAGATTATTCAATAAACCATTCCAAAATCTTTTAGGACAGTTGCCTTACAGAGTAAGCCCCTGAATCACCATAACAGCTAACATGTCATGTAGCATAAATGCCTCCATGCAAAACTGAAGCCATGAGAGGCTGTCTGGTTTGGGTTTTTCTTGCACCTCAGAAATAGTTTTCAGAAGCAAAGTAAATGGGGCATAGAAGTCTGTTTTGAGATAAGCCCACAAATTAGCATGTACGTACTAGTACACGATGTAACCTTTCTCAGAATGCTGCCCGCACTCCCCCATTCCCGGTTCACCTGGGCAAACAGCATAGGTGTGGGGCTTTTTGTGGCATGTGACACTCCCTGGCTCCCCAGAAGAGTGACTCTAGCTAAGTTGCCAGCACTACTCCATCAGCAATAAGACACAGGGATGCTGACCAGAATTCCCAGTTCAGATTCCCAATCACCTAGCAACGATTATGAACAATGTCCACTGAAGAAAGCACTGTTGATTTGCCTCTTAGGCATTATCTGTTGCTTGATCTTTTTTTATTAGTTTCCATTTATCTTAAAAGAAGATGAGTGCAGTGCAGCCCTAGGTATGCAGGCAGTGGCTTTGCCTTGTGGCCTTAGTGGAAGCAAGACTGAGAAAAAAATGCTGGCCTTGACATTATGGGTGAGTTGCATGTTGATGACATCTTCAAATAAAAGTGTCTAAAGAGGGCAGATCTAAATGCTTTCTCCAGACAACACCACCAATGAATAAACTTGTAATATTAAAATGTGTTACAATTCCAGAGAAACCAAGATGGTGGCATAGGTAAACACCTAAATTGTTGCTGCCTCCCACAACAATTTCAAAACTACAACTAAAAGACAAAACGGACATCATCCAGAACCACAGGAAGGCTGGCTGAGAGGGAATTCTACAACTAGAAGGAAAGAGAAAAGCACACTAAGACTCAGATGAGCTGCAGAAGGCAGAGGTATGGAGACCCATGCGCGGAGAGGGCTGGCAACTGAGTACACGGCTGACTTTCTCAACCGGGAGGGAGACAAAAGCTCCCTACTGCTCTGAACTCCAGTTCTGGGTGAGACTCTGGGGACCCAGACTCATTTGGGGAGAAACTGGACTGTCTGGCAGTGGGTGAAACTCGAGGGTGGCTTTCTCTCAGAGGTGCTTGCAGCGATTACTGTGGGACACTGAGACCCAGGGGCCTCTTAGGGCAGGGCTGACGGGAAACCATTGCTGTCTGCTCAGCCCTGAGACTCCACCCCATCCAAGCTGAGCACAGAAGCTTTTGCAAGTCTTGTCTCATAAGGGTGTCTCCAACACAGAAGTTCTCCCATTGTAGACACAGCTGATCCTCACAGCCAATTGGCCTGCAGGTCAATTCCTCCCAGTGATACCAACAACAATCAAGCCTTAACTTCAACAAGACTGTGCACACAGCCCCCAAAGGGGTGCATCAAGAGTGTCCACCCCAGGTAACTGGGGAGGCTGAGCCACTGGGTCCTATAGGACACCTAGCACACAAAGCCACTCTATCCACTCAGGGAAGCAGCCAAAATGTGGAGACAAAGAAATAGGTCACAAATGAAAGAAATGGAGGAAAGCAAATGACTGTATATAGAGTTCAAAACCACAGTTATAAGGTTTTTCAAGAATTTCCTAGAAAAGGCTGATAAATTTAGTGAGACCCTCGAGGATATGAAAAAGGACCAACTAGAAATTAAGCATACACTGACTGAAATAAAAAATAATATACAGAGATCCAACAGCAGACTAGAGGATCACAAGAATCAAGTCAAAGATTTGAAATACAAAGAAGCAAAAAACACCCAACCAGAAAAGCAAAAAGCAAAAAGAATCCAAAAATATGAAGATAGTGTAAGGAGCCTCTGGGACAACTTCAAGCGTACCAACATCCGAATTATGGGGGTGCCAGAAGAGAGAGAGCAAGATACTGAAAACCTATTTGAAGAAATAATGACAGAAAACTTCCCCCACCTGGTGAAAGAAATAGACTTACAAGTCCAGGAAGTGCGGAGAACCCAAACAAGAGGAATCCAAAGAGGACCACACCAAGACAAATCATAATTAAAATGCCAAGGGAAAAAGACAAAGAGAGAATATTAAAAGCAGCAAGAGAAAAACAACTAGTTACCTACAAGGGAGTACCCATACGACTGTCAGCTGATTTCTCAACAGAAACTATACAGGCCAGACGGGAGTGGCAAGAAATATTTAAAGTGATGAATAGCAAGAACCTACAACCAAGATTACTCTACCCAGCAAAGCTATCATTCAGAATTGAATGGCAGATAAAGAGCTTCACAGATAAAGAAAAAGCTAAAGGAGTTGTTCATCACTGCCAAACCAGTATTATATGAAATGCTGAAAGGTATTCTTTAAGAAGAGGAAGAAAAAAAAAAAGGTAAAGATAAAAATTATGAACAACAAATACATATCTATCAACAAGTGAATCTAAAAATCAAGTGAATAAAAAATCTGATGAACAGAATAAACTGGTGAATATAATAGAATCAGGGGCATAGAAAGGGAGTGGACTGACAATTCTCGGGGGGAAAAGGGTGTGGGGGTGCGGGAAAAGACTGGACAAAAATCGTACACCTATGGATGATGACAGTTGCGGGGGGGTAAGGCAGAGGGTGGGGTGGGAACTGGGTGGAGGGGAGCTATGGGGGGAAAAAAGAGGAACAATTGTAATAATCTGAACAATAAAGATTTATTTTTTAAAAAAAGAAGAAGAAGACACCTACTGCCAGAGACCAAAGCCCTGTACGGATAGGGCTTCCCTCTGGTGATGCTTTCTGCCAGCGATTTCCAAACACTTGTGTCTCGAGAATTTTTAAAACATGTCATACCTGCCTATTTACTCAGGGGCACTGACCTCTTTTCCCTTAGATTGTCAAATTAAAAAAAAAAAAAAAGACAACAGGTAACAAACACAGTAACAGTCATGGATGTGAATGAATCAAAATGATACCTTTTTCTATTTTGTCAGACTGGCAAAAAATATATTTTATGGTGTGCCGCAGAACTTTAGTAAGTTTGTATGCTGTGAGATGTAAAAAAAAAAAAAAAAAAAAAAATTGTTGCAATTCCAAACTTTTAAATTAGTTTTATAATTGTGATAAAGGGAAGTTCTATTCTGCTGTGTGTGTGTGTGTGTGTGTGTGTGTATACGTATGTGTGCATGCTTCAATCTTGACACCACTAATATAATATTTTGGATATAAAGTCCATGGGCTCTTGATGCTGAAAGTATTTTGTCTGTATGGGTTCTAGTAACATTGAGGAATAAATTCTGCAGGGAGAAATAGGGCCTGGTGGCTGTGCTGGGCAGGCCTGTGTCTCACCCTCCCAATGACTTTAGAGCCATAGAGTGCTCATGCCAGTGCACTTTTCAAGTTACAGCTGTAAAGTGACTGTAGTGTAAATGTCACCAATGCCACCACTGCATAAACATCACCACCCAAAGTAAGCAGGGACTTTTCACAGAACAGAGTGAGTGGAATACAATAATATGCAGTTGTTCCAGTTGAATCTTTCTTTTAAATATATATTTTTATTGATTTCAGAGAGGAAGGGAGAGGGAGAGAGATTGAAACACCAATAATGAGAGAAAATCATTGATTGGCTGCTTCCTGCTCACCCCCTACTGGGGATTGAGCCCGCAATCCGGGCATATGCCCTGAATGGGAATCGAACCACAATCTCCTGGTTCAGAGGTCAACGCTCAACCACTGAGCCACGCCAACTGGGCCCAGTTGAATCTTAAATGCACACCAAAGAGAGGTTTAGACCAGATTTGCAAACAGGTGTGTGTGCAACTAAGATTGGTCCTCTAGGATGATTGCTGTTCTTCAACCTCTGTGAGTCCTTCTCAGAGGGTGACTGTAAACATATTTGAGAAAGAAGTGGGGATAGGGGGTGGCTAAGCCATAGGGAATGTGGCTTGGTTTGGTAATTCTGAGGACAAGGCTCAGGGTTTACATTTGTCTTCCTTCCTCCTCTGGAACTCAGAGTATGGGGTGGGCACACTGTGTGTGAGCTCTTGGAGCTTGCTTTAGTTTGACTTTGCAAAATCTGGCCATTCTTCTATTTGCTTGCCCAGCTGTGCAGCTCCTCATTCTGTGAACAGCTTAGGTAATACCTCTGGAAAAATATCCCTTTCCTAAGACACCCTGTGCTCTATTTCATCTGTGTGCCCCAAAAGCTTCATTCAGCCTGGCAATGTCGCTACGTGTCTATGTGCTGCCTGTCCCACTGTACCTGAGTCCCAGACAGCAGAGGTAGTATCCTGTGTCTCTGTGTCCCCAGCGCCAGCAAGGAGGCTGCCACATTCTAGGTGTTTATCAAACACGCTTCTTTAGGAAGTAGCAGGATATGGACACTGACAGCCAGCTCGTGGCGCCCACACTGGCTCTTGTCCAGGCCCCACAGTTAAGCTTGTGATTCCTAGACCACAGGAAGTAGACCCCACGCTCAATGGGGGCTGCATTGTCTTACCCTTAGGCTAATCATTCCTAAACATGCTTCCTGCTTTCTCATAAATGCCTTTTGCCTTTCATAATTATACTAGTATATTTTAAATGCTTCCTGTGCCTTTGTTCTTTTGATATTGGTTGTCTCAATTAGAAAATGAGGCTGCCTTCTTAGATTAAGTTATATATCAGTCTCATATACCACTTAAGTTATGTAACAGATATCATTTGAAATGTAATACTAATGAAAATGTTGCCTATTATACCACCCACAATTTATACCACAGACTAGTTGTTCCAGGTTAATTTATCCACAAAATACTTAATTCATTCAAGACAAATGCACTAATTTTTATTTTGATGTTTCATGATTTCAATTAAATGTCTTTTATTTCAATATATGCTCTGCCCAAAATGGATATGTTACACTTAGCCACTAAAGAATATTTAATGGCATAAGAAAAAGCTGGCCATACATTGTTTATTAAATAATAAAGTGTGTTAGAATCTCTATTACATTATGACCCCAAATATAAAAAGAAAATAATTAATAATTATCTCAGGTTGGTAGGCTTATGGATGATTTAAATTTTCTTCATGTTTCTCTGGCTTGTGCAGTTTTCTTTGATGAAAAGAAATTTCTTTGTATCAAGGGGGAAAACTATTTTAAAATTCTTTGACATTTTGGAAAGCTGAAGCTCTCTTTTTCCTCAAATATCCAGAGAGTGAGGGACCCTTAACTCACAGAGACACCAGGAGATTCCTGCTGCTCTCCCAGAATGCAGGAAATCACTTCCACACTAGGTTTATGGCAGGTGGGATGTCATCAGGGTTAGAAGGTTGAAAAGCTGGATTTGGGAAAGATGAGAGCATTCTATAGCTAGATGTCATCAATGAGCAGGAAGACCCATACAGATGTTCAACCTTTTGGCCATGAATGGAAACTCAAACAGTCAGGGAAATCTTGGTCAGCCCTCCAGGAACAGTCACCGGTCTTCTCATAGACAACCAATCACCTTCCTCATATGGGTACACACAGTTACCTCTTTAGTTATCTTCTCACGTAGCTTTAAAACATCCAGGGTTGTCCCAGGAAGGATCACACCAGACGAGGGCAAAATAGAATGTCTGGTACAATTGGATGACTCGAGACTGAAGTCGCCAGGCTGCCGTAGCCCATCTGCAGCTCAATCTGCTTTTAGAGAAAGGGGCAAAGTAACATTTCTGAGTATGTACTCTATAAACCAGACATTTTACATATGACATTCTGTTAAATGTCTATAGAAAAGGTGGTGTCTCCATTATACAGATGAGGAAACTGAGGCCCAGGGAGGTAATATCTCTAGAGCTAGAAAGAGGCAGAGTTGTAATTCACGCCTGGTCCCAGATTCCATCCTAACTCCATGTTTTCCCACTAGCATGTGCCCCATCTACAAAAACATGAGATGGCTGCATGAGCCAATGTCTCTGAGCCTCCATTTCTGTCCATGAAATGAGGCAACTGAAGGAAGTGGATTTTGAGGTCCTTTCCCTCTCTCACATTTTATTATTCTTAAACAATTTTGCTCATCTACTAGAGTGACGACTTAATACAATTTTTAATGAAATGCTAGGTTCTTTTTGGCATTAACTTCACACATTCCTTTGAGCAAAGCAATGTTATGGGTTCAGATGATGGAAGGATCCAGGAAGGCCATAATTAGGACTCCTTTTCCATAGGCTTGTGCCTCCTCCCACTGAACAAGAAAAAAATGCTGGTGAAATTGAAGCATTGCCTGTAGTGTTTGAAAGGGAGTTTCTGAAGTAGTACATTTACTTATGCATTTATATCACTGTATCTATTCACCTTCTAATTTTTACCCGATATGTACAGCTTGGGGTACACAAATTAGCTTTTCATCTTGTTGAAATTCTAATCCCTTCAAAGCCTTTGAAATAGGACTTCAAAATGGCAAATGGAATCATGTCCACCTTCACTTTGATACTAAACTACCATTGAAATAAAAGCATCAATCTCACAACCATGTAGTAACAAATACTTTCAGTATGTGGTAAAGGGTCTGTGTTCGTGAGATGGCTAGAAACCAAGCAAGTTAACAAACACAGCACTTCAGACAATGCACCAAGTAAGCTCCTGTCTGGACTTTTGTTGTTTATGTTATGCATTCTTTGGATTAAACATTTTCCACTTATAATCAGTATGAATGCCTCGAAAGAAGAATGTCTTTGAATGCAAAATTGTCCAAATTGCATGTGATGTGTTTTTTTAGTCTAATGATAGAAATAATAACTTCAGTCTATAATTTTATATGGCCATACAAATTATTTTAATTAATTCTTGAGAATTGTTGAGAAATAGATGCTGTAAGGGGTTTTGGATAGAGACTGTGAGGAAGAGTATGTAGATTTCATTTATGTTCAAAGGCATCCAGAAAGTACCTGGTTGGCTCAAGTTTCTGATTGCAGCTGATGTTCAGTAGTTTTGGTGTGAGGACCCAGATAGCCTCGGTGGCTGACCTCGGAAGAGGCAGTCTGAAGTTTATTTGGAATCTAGCTCTGGATTCAAGGAAGGCGATTCTGGTCAAAGATGACTGGGGTGCAGGGGCCACTATGCTGCTTCTTTCTTGCTGAGCTTTGCTGATAACATGGCTTTTTCTCTCTCTTTCTTAAAACATCATTCATCCAATGGGTCTTGCCAAATGCACTTTCTCACATGAAGAAATAACTCTCACTTTCATTTTCTCATTGTGGCTGTTCCTGGTCCTTGTGTTTGTAGAAACTTGAGTTAGTAAATGCTTATCTCCACCTGCCACAGGTCAGAGTGTTGTCTCTGTGTTGGCCTGCACGGGGGACATGTGCAAGCTGGACAAACTCAACTGACAGGATGAGGTTATCAGCCAGAAAGCCCTCATTATGTGGTTAAGGCAGCCTTCGTGACTGTGAGGAATTCCGAGAAGCGGGTTGATGAGAAGGCCACGCAGCAGAACAGGGTATGGAAGAGACAGAAGAGAGGAGTGTGCTCCCTGATAACGTAAAGGGCATGGTGACCCACATGGTTACCCTTCACCAAATTGAAATTTTATCTCTTCTTTCTCCAAATTTGGTCACGAGTCTTCCCTGATTGGATGGTTAATCTTTGATGGACACCATGTATCTCTTTGAATAATATTGTCATTTCTATATCTGAAATAACACTATGTAATATCATAGATACTCTTTATAATTTGGGAGAGGAAAAGAATAAATATAATTTTAAAAAATCATTTAATTGCCTCAAAATGGATCAGAGTGCAAGGCCCATCACCCATAGAACAATGTTGTCATTGGCTTGGAAAGTGGATGGAAAGAATTTTGGTAAAAGGTCTGTAGTCTTTCAATGCTAATGAAGTAGGCCTGCTTGCAAAATTCTACTCTTACAGGTGCTAATTAATCTCCAGGCAGCCATAAAAGGAAAAATTCTGAGTTTAAAAAGTTAATCATTTTAGAGCATCCAAAAGGTGTCACCCTTTTACCCATTTCTTACTGAGGATCAGCAAAAGCACAGATGGACAATTTGTTTTTCTGACTGGTTATTCCATAAATTTTACTTTTAGTGAAAGATCATGTCAGAATCAAGGCTTATCCAGTAAAAATATAGCTAACATATGGACATTTCCTTAGGATGGGTCCACTGCTGATATTCCTAACAATTAGTATTTCCTCATTGATTTAGTTCATGAGTGAGGATGTTATTTAGAATCTAAAATATCACAGAAGCATTTTCATAAGAAATGTAATTATATGATCCATTATCCATGGAGTGTGCCATATTTTTAATTTCATTATAACATTGGAGATATAATCTATAATAATAAAAGCATAATATGCTAATTAGACCGATGTCCTTCCGGATGTCCTTCTGGGACTAAGCCAGGGCTGCAGCCGCTGTGGCTGCGAGGGAGGGATCGAGACAGCCACGGCTGCAAAAGCCTACTCTTGCACGAATTTCATGCATCGGGCCTCTAGTTTTTAATATTACATATGCCTGGGATTCTGTTAAAAATATAGCATCCAGAATAATTTGGATTAAATTGCCCTTTGGTGTCTTAACCTCAGGAATTATGGTGCACTTTTGATAACAATGGGGAAGAAGTGTGGGTTTTGGAGAAAATTGCCCAAAGAAACTGGTTTAAAAAATATTCTTTAAGTGGTTAGGCATATGACCTGTTTCCATTGCATAAACTAACAAGAAAATCAAACTGCCATAGGACACACAGTTGACTCATTTGAGTTGTTTTTTTTTAAAGAAAGAAAACATGATGATGTGAGCAACACTGGTGCGTCAAAAGGCCATATGGCAACAGAGTACAGCTCTGTTCTGGAAAATGAGAGGATCAATTTAAAGAGTGTTATGTCAACTGCTGATTTGTTAATTAATTTTACAGAAAGACAGTTATGTTTCCTTACCTTGATCAACAGTGTCATTTCCTCATTCTACTGTGTGCTGACATAGGGGATTTTTCAAAAAGCAAACCTTGGTTCATTCAAGCTATTCATATTTTGTCTCAATTGATTTGAACAACAGATACATGTTTATCAATGGATCTCCACCCTCCTGTGAGTGTGAACTGCTTTCCTCCCCCCGGGGGATGCTGATCATAGTAAAACCTATAATTGGAAAGAGGAAGTGGGAGTGGGCTGCTCTCACTGGCTGAAATTCTATTCTCACCAGAAGTCAAGGGCAACACATGGAAGAGATGGAGAATGATGAGCACCTAGATTACCTACTGGGAACATCTTTAACAGTTTAGAAATCTCAATATTCTAGTTGTAAACACTACCTTATGGCATACTAAATTCACATGATCATAATGAGATCATGGGATTTGGTTGTCAAAATCTATCTTATCAGCAGTTCCTGTTCTCAAGCAAAATTTTAGGCAAGTCTTTCATATTACAAAATAAACAGCAAAGATAAATGAGAAGCTTCTCTAGTGAAAACAGGGGTTGGGTAGCTAACCCAGAAAGGCTCATTCTAGATGGTTCTAGATGGAACTAAAATGGTTCTAGATCAAAACAGCAACCCTGAAGATCAAGGAGATTGCTAAAGTGCTATTTTGCTGTTTGGCGAACCAGCTCATTGGAAGCAAAAGTACTACAAGAGCCTAATTCCTTTGAAAAACATACTGGGGTGATGTTGTTTCTAGTACACATTGTGTCAACTGAAAATATTCAATTAAGTATGGGATATATAATTTAAGAAGCTGAGAGATTTACATTTTAGTTTAGAAAACCATCCATTAAGTGGCCAAATTAATACTTCAGGCATTAAAAGATTCACCATTACTTACCTAGACAAGTTATTCTTAAGAGAGGAAAAAGTCCTTTATGTGACACTGGATAACAGGTCGTTTGGTACATATGTCAATGACAACTCAAATACTTTGCTCTTGGTTTTTATATTCGTATTCACACCTTTCAGGGTGTGTGGACCCCTGACAACAATATGAATCATTTCTGTCTCCTCCTCACCATCACCATCACCAGCTCTCCTGGCCATACCTTGGAATCTTCTCACAATCTAGATACTGTGCCCCATGTCAACATGTTTCCCCCTAGTTTCTCCCAGGGTAACGCTATTTGTGTGGTCCAAAGAAAAGGCTCTTCCCTTCACAGTAGTGTAAGGGAAGTACATGGGACATGGTTAGTCATGGAACCTGGGTTGTCAGAAGCAGGATAATGCCACATCAGTATAAAGTACCATTGTATCCATGGAGGGGAACAGTCGTAGAGACCTCTTTGTATAGTTTTGCAACTTCTTGTTACTCTATAATAATGTCAAATAAAGTAATTTTAAAAAGTCTTGAAATCTCTCTCCTACTTGCCCCTTCTCCCCACCTTTCTTCAGGTATCCCTGGTGGGCTGGCAGCTGGTGACCAAGCTCTGGGGGAACTACACTCAGGAGCAGCACTGGCATCTGGAGAGGCTCAGGGACTCCCACACCTTCTCCCCCAACCTTCTCTGAGTCACCAGATCTAGGTTCTCCACACACATCAACCAAATGCCAGGATGCCCATAATTTGTAATACGTCTTTTGCTGTTTGCAGTCAGTATCCATGTCCACGTCTGTGTATGACAGATCTCTTGACCTCTCAAAATGTGTGGGTTTTTTATTTTTCAAACATACGCTATCATAGAGGAGAAACTCGTGATTTTTTTCAACTTTAAACACATGGCTTTCTAGGTACTTTTCAGTGTTGCACACAAATCCCCGTTATCATAACAGAGGTAATCAGAGGGTGCTCTGGGGGCTCACTGTGGGGTTATGGCCAGGAGTCTGGAACTCTTCCTGCATCGTCTGATTGGAGGTGCAGGAAATCTAGGTACTTTTTCCCATGAACATTAAAGTTTTGTATAAAATGAGTAATGTAAGACAACGGGAAAATCCAGTAAGAAATTTTCAAGTATTTTCCCAAATGTGAGTCTTTTGAGAGCCATTTGTTTTCAGTGGCCACACTATAAGACCTATGCTTGTGGCACAAGCTGTATCCATGAAGCGTTTTCCTCTGAGACATGCAAGTTGTAAATGTAAAACAATGAAGCAGGATTAAAATGTCTTCAATAGTGAAATGAAGATGTTGCATTTCTGACATGTTGGCATTATTACTGTTGCTTTGTACTATATCATAATTGTAATGATTGACTAATGATTAAAAAGGTTCATTTGTAAGAAAAATTTTTGGAAAGCAGTATTTTATAATTCTCAAAACCTGACTGCAAATGAAGTGCATTTAAAATTTTCTCAGGGATTTTGCCCTAGCCGGTTTTGCTCAGTGGATAGAGTGTCAGCCTGGGGACCGAAGGGTTCCAGGTTCAATTCTGGTCAAGGGCATAGTCAAGGGCACATACATTGGTTGCAGGCTCAAACTCTGGTCGCAGGGCCTCGTGTGAGAGGCAACCAATCGATGTGTCTCTCTCACATTGATGTTCTCTCTTTCTGTCTCTCTCCCTCCCTTCCAGTCTCTCTAAAAATCAATGGAAAAATATCTTTGGGTGAGGATTAACAAAATAAAATAACGTTGTCTCAGGGATTTGAGTCAATTATTACAGAATTGAAAAGAAAGGGAAATAACTAATCCTGGTCTTTAAAGTCCATTTTAAATTTAATTGACCATTAGGCCACCAACTATCTTGGCACATGACCATTTAATAATGAGAAACGCAACCTTACATTAGGAACGAGAGCAGCATAATTCATCAAAAGCTACACACCACTTGCATTGCTTTCCGTGGAGATTTCTTGGGGAAAGTGCAGAACGCACAGTTTTAATTGATTTATGAGCATTTTAGTAGTGTTACAGCAATTGAGTTCTGGCAATAATGAAAATGTTTGTTGACAATTATGCTTAACTTTTATTTGACTTGGACCATGATTGTATCTCATCTCCTGCCTCAGAAGCTCAGGCTGCAGTTAATGAAGTCATGGGGGATGGGAATCGGGGAAAATTTGAGTAATGCTGATCAACGTAAACATCTTAAATATTTAAACCAGGATAAAACAATAATTCTATTTTACAAAATCTATTTGTAAAATTGCATTGCTATTCTGACAAATCTCATTTGATCCATATGGATCAGATTATTAAAATATCAATTTAATAATTTTCAGAATTGAAAAAGCATTACTCTCATATTAAGCCTATGATATGCTTATAACAATGAACTATGACCCACAAAATTTTTTTCAATTTTACCTACAAACAGACATAACCTTGATCACTGGTGAGCCTCGGTGGTAAAGACACTGAATTGATCCTCACTTCTCCTTTGGCAAAAGGGGGATTCTACCTCCTGGATGCTGACTTTTCCTCTCACAAACTCCGTGGCCTTGAATTTAGCATTCATTCTCTCTGGACTGCAGATTCCAACCTGTGATTCTAAAAATATTTCTGTCCCTATCCCTATCCCTATCCCTATCCCTATCCCTATCCCTATCCCTATCCCTATCCCTATCCCTATCCCTATCCCTATCTCTACCTCTATTTCTATCCCTATCCCTATCCCTATCCCTATCCCTATCCCTATCCCTATCCCTATCCCTACCCCTCTCCCTACCCCTCTCCTTCTCCCTCTCCCTCTCCCTCTCCCTCTCCCTCTCCCTCTCCCTCTCCCTCTCCCTCTCCCTCTCCCTCTCCCTCTCCCTCTCCCTCTCCCTCTCCCTCTCCCTCTCCCTCTCCTTCTCCCTCTCCCTATCCCTATCCCTATCCCTATCCCTATCCCTATCCCTATCCCTATCCCTATCCCTATCCCTATCCTTATCTCTGCCTCTATTTCTATCCCTATTTCTATCTAACTCTATCTCTATCTCTGTCTCTATCAACATCATCATAATGTCTACTAAGTGTATGTGTAATCTAGTAATTATAATAACATCTCAAAATTGTGAAATTATTAGCACAGATGTGTGATAAATGGAATTTATTCATTCTATAAAATTGTCAGAGCTGTGGCTCACTGAGTACTTATGTGGTAAGCATAGTGTTAATTACACACTTGACATTATAAGTGCACATTATTAGTATACTTACTTTAAAGATGAAGGAACTGAGGCCTTAAGAGATTAATTAACTTGCTCAAGGTCACAGAGCTAGAAAAATGTGAACATATTGAACCCTTGCAAATTACTTCAGACTCCTAAACTCCCACATTCCCAGACCACATGTTGGGTACTGCCTGAAATGACTATTCTAAGCTTCATCATTCCATTATAATGTTTCACTTTAAATAAATTCTTCCTCACCAATCTCAACATTAGTTGAAAAGCCCATACCCTGTTTTATTTATTCCACAAGCATTTATTTACTCAGTTAGGTACAATGGTAGTTTTTAGATATATGCATGATGTAAGTAAATAATTTATTAACTGTGTAGGTGAACCTGTCATTGGTAATAATGTGTTTCTACTTTGATTCCATATGACTTATTGAAAGCCCCAGATAAGAAATACAGGAGGAAATGTATTTTTGGAGAAGCTGGCTTAAGATGAATAAACAGAATGATGACTTGAAACTTCTTTTCAGAGACACTACTGTATTATTTATCAAATGGTATAAATGCCTAAATTTAAGGAGCTTTTCAAGGTAAACCACGGCTGAGTCTTTCCACATGCCCTAACATTCAAGGAGAAATTTTTTTTGGCCTAGATTTTAAGATATAGCCATTGTGTAGTTTCATTTCTGTGATTATACTCACTGTTATATAATTTAGTACCTCCAAAATAATTTTAAGTGTCTTTGCTAGGAGAGCCTTATTTTCCACTGTAAACATTGGACCGGTATAAGACACTGCTTTTAAACTTATACCAAATGGTAACCAACTTATTTCTCATAAAACTTGTGTCATGAATATAGCCCTATTACCTCCATTCGAATCAGATTCCTTAAACAGCTTTGAATTTGATTAATCCCACCTGTGAGTCAGGAAGACTGTTTTAACTACAGGACTCAAAGGTTGGGTGGGGCGAGGGTAGGGTTGAGAGGTGGGGGGTGGGGACAGCCCTAAAACTACAGATAAGTGAATCAAGTACACACATTTGATCTCATTATTAATTTAGGTTGACATTTTGTTTAATCAAGCAATACCTTCTTAACATTGCACTCTATACATATGCATTAATATGGTTCCTGAAAATTATATTCATACACACATTATCATCATTATGAATAATAGTAAATCATCCCAAATTGACATATTTTAGTATAGTAATATAAATCCTGCTATGAAAGTTATTTGCATATGGAATGTTATTTAAAAGAAATATTATTCTTAATTATTTTTAACCATATCCGTTATTTATTAAATTGAATATTGACTTCAAATAGTCCACATGAGACAGAATTTCCCTACAGAAATCTACTTATTCTGGAAACAGTTTTATGTGATATACTTTTGCAGATGCCAAGGTTTTTCCTTTTGCCAAGTTCTATTTGTTATTTGAAACTTAACCAACAAGTATTTACTGACACTTCATATAATATAATGAGTTGCAGAAATTTTCTTAACAATACTTCTAATAAATAGGAATATTGTCTCAATGATACTTAGATTGAAAAAAAGTAAATGCTTCAAGAAAGTGTCTTAAAATGCATGAATATTTGATGCATGCTTAGCAATTACCAAGAGAATAACATGATATATCAACTTCACTAATTGAAATTATAACAACAAAACCCTCTCAACCCTATGTGTTTTTTCCAGTCACAAAAAAAGGTAATATGTACTTTTTACTTTTAATATCACCACATATTTTCCTACAAATTGTCTAAATAAAATTATTTTATTTTTGACCAAAATAATATATTCCAGGCTGGGCTCTCAACATTTGTTTTATATTAATTTTTAGTACTAGAGTACTAGTTGCTAAACCTACTTTGTGGCTCATTACATCATTTTAGAGAAAAATGTAAAACAGTAATTTTTTTCAGGGGGGATATGTCCTTCAAAATATTTGACAGGTTCTAAAAAAAAATAGTTCGGAAGGACTGGTTGCATACACTGATAAATTCAACAGTTATTAAAGACCTAGTAGGACCCAAACAATTTAGTGTATCAGTTAAACAACACATGTGAGGTGTAAATTCTAACAGTGGGAAATGTATTACAAACAGTGGAAATAATAAATAAACATTATATTGCAAGTTGCAAAGTGACTTCTGTTATGAAAAATAAAGTAGGAATGGTAAAGAGAACCAATTAAGTGACACGTGAGCAAAGCCTTAAAGGAGCCAGGAAGACATCCAGGGTAAGATCAGCAAGGTCGAGCCACGTCCCCAAGGGGAAGCCTGCCTGGGTGCCAGGGTACCAAGTTGGCTGAAACAGTGGAAGGGGCAGGAGTTAGGAAGGAAGGCAGAAGAGGAAATAGCTCCAGGTGCTCGATGTCCTTGTAGGCCATAGAAAGGCCCTTCACTTTTCCTCCCAAAATGAAATAAGGAACCAATTGGTCATCTGAGTGAAAACAAACTATACAGAGGAAACAAAAAGGAACAAGTCTGCCAGTGGGGGTTGAATTATGTCCCCACAAAAGATATGTTGAAGTCTAATCCCCAGTACCTGTAAAGGTGACTTTATTTGGAAATAGTGTCATTGCAGATGTGATTAGGTTAGGAGGAAATCATGATGTGGACCCTAATCCAATATGACAGGTGGCCTTACAAGAAGATACAGAGACAGGCAGGAAGAACACCATGTGAAGACAGAGGCAGATATTGGACTGTTGTGTTTTCACACCAAAGATCCAAGGCCATAGAACTGTGAGAGAATAACTTTCTTTGTTTTAAGTCCCCCCAGTTGGTGGTATATTGTCACAGCAGCCCTGGGAAACTTATACATCAGTGAGAGCGAGGATGAGGCAGGAGGTGATGGAGGTTTCAGAAGAGAGGAGGGCAGGGGGAGTGGAAGGGACATTGGATCATAAAGATGCTGATGACTGTCCAGCCATCCTGGGATCACTCTATGTTTGTGTTTGTGAATTTCACGGAAGACCAGTGTGGTCTTCTGGCGCAGCTGCCCAGTGACAGAGAATTGCACGCAAGTTCAAGTGGGTACATTACAGGTGCGCAAGGTAGGGGCAGCAGAGGGCATTTCCAAGGGAGTGATAGTAATACATTGATCTTGGCAGACAAAGAGATCTTTCTCATTCTTTTTCATTGTTGCACATGATACCCCCTAGTATGAATACGTTATAGTTGATTTAGTCACTTCTTTATTGATGGGCATTTAGGTAGTTTACAGGTTTCTGCTATTGTGATCTTTTTTAAAATTTCTTTATTGATTAAGGTGTTACATATGTGTCCTTATTCCCCCATTACCCCCCTCAATCCCCCCCCAACTCATGCCCTCACCCCCCACCCCTGTTGTCTGTGTCCATTGGTTAGGCTTATTGCTATTGCTATCGTGATCTTACTTACGTTTTTAAAAATCTGAGAGTGGTTGCCTATTTTTTGTTATCTAAAATGTTATAACATGTATTCATATTTGATTTATTAAATTTTTTAAGTGAAAGAAAAATAAAAGCGTTTGCATGACAATAAAAAACATAAGGTGATCTTGGAATTAAAATTGGGTACAGAGGGAAGTAATGGCTTGAGAGAGGGGTGAGAAACCACGAAAAAGTAGGAGAAACAATGAATTCTGGATCCCACTGAAGTTAATTTTTATTTTTGCATTTCCTGGCATAGTACCTCACATATAATTCTATCCAATAAATTGGTTAATTGAAATACTGAAGCTCAATAGCTGTATTACTTACAAAATTAGGTTTCTGGATTTAAACACTGTAGAAAAATGTATTTTAGAACAGGAAGGAGCCTTAGCAAGCATCTCTAGCCAGATACCCACATGTTATTAGATGAGGAAATATTTAGGGTAAGTGCACCATTACATAGCTATTAAATCATAGAAGCAGAAGCAGAATTCAGGTTGTTGGTGGCTGTCTACTGTTGCTGCCACTTTTACTTGACTTAAACGTCCCTCAAGTCACCCATGCTGGAAACAATTTTGAAATGCAATTCATTTAATGTGTCTGTTAATGGTCATTTAAGACAGTTTGTTTTACAGAACACGTTTTAAAAATCAAGTAATATTAGAATAGAGAGTAACCGATTATTTATCTATGGTCTATGTTAACCTATTTGCTTTTGCTACTGAGTTAGAGCATAAAAGAAAAAAACAACATCCTGTAATTACTTTTTCTTTTAGTTATGTAAGCAAATGCAGAGTTATTAGGCGATTGATGGGAGGAGGGTGGTTATGGTGAAAAGGAGTTGTATTCCCATGTAGTCATTTGCATTAAAATGTATACCAGATGCTTGATGATAATTTATAGACAATGCCTTCCCTTGCATTCCCTTGGTTGTCACACAGTGAAAGAAAAATATTAGTCATGTGTGGGAAAATCTGCACCAGTGGCCATATCTAATTCTGTGTTTCAATAACTACTTTGGAGCGGTCTGGAATTTCCAGCACTGCTGAGCAGGTGGTTATTGCCTTCAGTACACTGTTCCTTTGAGCAATTTATGTATTTTGAAAATGTTAACATAGCCTCAGTACTTTCATTTCCCTCCACTCAGCATCTCACAGCTATACACACCAAGGAACAAAAACTAGAGAGGAGATGGGACCTCAATTCCGTTCCATTGAAGATGGCAGCAAAGTGGCTGCTAAAAAGTAAAAGTATCTCCGTCTTTTCTGAAGTTGAATCAAGAGCCTTTTGTGGTTCTTCCACAGACTGCGCCTGTGGTACGTCGGCTGGTGCCTGACTCTCCAGTTCATTGTGCTAACAGTGGACAAATGTTATTTCACTGACCCCCACACTTCTCTTTTCACCGGAGAACATTCCCTCACTCGTCCCATGTGACTGTGGCTAGATGGTTAAGTCTGGGACCAACTGTCCCCACCCACAGAAAGGGGATGAGACTGAGTCTGGTGAATCCTGGTATCTCATTTACCCTCTGCAGGGATGGGTTCAAGGGGTAGCAACAAACCCCAAGCAGGACCACAGTTCTTCTGTGGCCACTGGGAGAAAGAGATTCTTTCTCCCTCAGATCACAAGCTATGAAGACAAAGGGGGAGGTTGCCAACAGCCACCTTTTCTACCACATGAATGACAATAAGGCCAGCAAGAAAAATGAAACAGAAATAAGATGAGAAGGTGAGGGAGAAAGAGAAAGACACACACACACACACACACACACACACGAGAGAGAGAGAGAGAGAGAGAGAGAGAGAGAGAGAGAGAGAGAGAGAGAGGAAGAGAGAGAGGAAGAGGGAGAGAGAAAGAATGAGAGAGAGAAGATTATATAACACCATTTAAACTCCAGATCCAAATGTGTAGTGTAGTCCATTCAACTGCTGACCTTGGTGCTGTAGGCCAGTAAGTCTTCTTTTCTAGTTAAGCTAGTGCAACCAGTAGGCACCACTAACTTCAAACACTTTCTACACGTTCCCCCTCCCTGCCTCCTAAATATACCTTAAACCAGTCCCATAACTTTTCTGGTCACCCTTGGTTATTGGAACATTCACATTCTCAGACAGTAAAAATCCCACTCTGATCTAAACAAAACCTTCCCCTTTCTTCCTGTTCTCAGACATCTCTGCCTGAAAGCTCAGGGATTCCCTGAAACCCTGGAACCAGCAATGAAGAGAGGGCTGGCATCTGTCCTCCCATGCCTGGTGTTCCAGCTCTCCACTCACTACTCTGGCTTCTCCAGAGGGACGGGAGAAAGTCTTCCTTAAACATATTTCATAATCTAGCTGTTTATTCCTGCTGTTTGCAAATGTCGACATGCCGGGTGTTTCTCTCTATATTCCGGATTCAGGAGCCCCACCCTCAGCTGAGGGCTGTTCCCTGACACTTGGCTTTCCCTGCAGCCCTTTGGGGAGAAGTCTTTGAGCCGGGCTCCAGCTCAGTGACCTTTCCTGGTATCCATCTGATCAACGGGAAATCTTGGCAGCCTTGCCCCCCACCCCACCCCACCCAGTTTGGAAAGAGCATGTTTGTCCCACTGCTGCTCTGCCCTTCGGTCCAGTCACTGTGGGCAGCCACAGCTTTCCTGCCTGTCTGCTTCTCCAGGTAACAGTCAGCAGTTTATTTGTTCAAATGTGCCCACCATTTCCTGGGGGTGCCTCTCAGCGCCCCCCACCCAGAGCTCCTGTTCTGACTGCACACTTCTTAACCCAATGCAGGACTTGTGAGATTTTATATGTCAGGAAGTCTCCTCTTCTTGAAAGCATGTCCTTGCTGCTCAGAGATTCTCATGGGCATCCATTAGTTGACTTGGGAATGCAAGTGACATGAAATCCAAACTAGACCTTTGAGGAAAGCCAGCTCAATAATTAGTCTCCTTGAACTTTCCTCTTCTTTTACATTGGCCAGTGGTGAGTAATTGGCGAAGGATCTCAGAAAGAACTTTTTGCAATGACTATGGTTTTTCCCATGGATGAGGACAATCCTGCTCCATTGTCCTGAATCTCTGAGGCACTAGAGAGGTTCAATTGAATATTCCACTACAATGATTTCAGCTTAAGTTGTGTCAGTTACACACGAAGGAGTCCTGACATGTACACCTCCTTTTTCTCATTCATTTCAGAGGCCTTGGGGTACTGTTTACAGACACTATCTTCTCCCCTGAAAGGCCCCTATAAATGCCAGGTTTATTACCGCCGTGTTTCAATTCCCTACCATCTACTTGGCATCCCCTAGGAATTCCCCTCTGCTTACATAGAGGTCCTGAATAGTTGCTTTCCCACTCCTTGGCAACAAGTGCTTGATGAATGCATAAATAGACAAGTCAGCACAGGAACCCATGCACTGCTACCATCCTGATGTACTCTGGCCAGTAATTTTCCATGTGCGAGTTCATGACCAATTTTCACTACTACCAATAGTCAGACCATTTTCCCAACCCACACAGAAAAGTGTGCATCTGTCTCTATAAAACACATTCAACATAGAAGTAAACTTTATCAAATAATCAAAAAGATAATGAAGACTCTTAAAGAAAGGGCAATGAGTTGCTACCAGCTTAAAAACAATAAGAAAATAGGAGCATTCTTTGGGACAAGCTCATAAAACACAGATACCGTAGTATATTGCAAATGTGGAGCTTAATGAATTGTGACAAAGCCAATGTGTTTGTAACAGCTACTAGATCAACAAATTGAACTATGTCAGTCTTCCCAGAAGCCCTGCATGAGTCCTTACTCCAGTCACAAGCTCTTGCCCCCTCCAAAGTCACCACTGTCGGCACTTTTATACCAATAATTCCTTCGCATTTTTTATTGTTTTACTTAAACTTGATATGATCTTAAATTTACACATCCCCCAATCCTGTTCCTTTTCTTAAGAACGTGGGCTATTTCTTTTCCTTACAGTTCATTTGTTGAATAATGTAGGTCAATTATCCTGTTGTGTTTCCAGAACTTGCTGATTTCCAGTTGCATATAGCAATTATTCTGTGTCCACTGTAAGCAGCTGGATTCAGAGGTGTGATCTGATTTGGGTTTGATTCCTTTGGCAAGACCAGAGGTGGCATTGTGCTTAATCATCAGGAGAAACTTCATGTCTGGTCTTCACTCCCTTTCAATGGTAGCAGCTACTAGTTAGTGCTCAGTGCTTCAATCCATAGATTCAGTGGAGTTTGGAAAATAGTTATTTTTTAATTTTACCATTTTGTTTTCATTTATTAGCTAGCATAAATCTATGAGACCTTTACCCTCATCTAATATTTAGTTAGATGTGCTAGTATATAGTTGCTGTAGGATAAATGAAATAAGTGCTTGATTCTTTCCACTTATTTACTGACCTTTCCAGATAATGGACTCATTACATACTCTCCTCAAAAAAAGTGATCAATTTGGTTTTTAAAGATATTATAATCACAAGGATTTAAGTCTATATGATATATGTCAATCTTTGTCATTTCTACCCTATTGAAATTCAAATTGCACCCTTTTGGTCAGTGGGAATTTGTCAAGCTGGCTCTTTAATTCTTTTGAAATAAGCCCAGTAGTCTTTTTTATTTTTTTAATATATTTTTATTGACTTCAGAGAGGAAGGGAAAGGGAGAGAGAGATAGAAACATCAATGATGAGAGAGAATCACTGATCAGCTACCTCCTACACACCCCCTACTGGGGACTGAGCCCGCAACTCAGGCATGTGCCCTGACCAGGAATTGAACCATGAACTCCTGGTTCATAAGTCAATGCTCAACCACTGAGCCACACCAGTTGGGCAAACCCAGTAGTCTTTTATTGCTTCTTAATTATCTTACATTTCAAAAATGGTTTAGGCTAATTGCAATAGTTTCCTAGGGATTCTATAGCAAGTGACCATAAATTGATGGTTTAATGCAACAGAAATTTATTCTCTCTGTCTGAAGACCAGGAATCTGAAATCAAATTGTTGGTAGGACCATGCTCTGTTCCATGTCTTTCACTTCGCTTCTGGTGTTGCTAACAATCCTTGGTGTTTCTTGGCTTGTAGACACATTACTCCAATCCTGGTCTCTATAGTCATGTGGTTTTCCCCTGTGTCTTCACATTGTCTTCCCTCTGCATGTGCCTGTCTCTGTGTCACAAGTCATGTTGGATGAGCCCACGTAATATACCATCTCCTAGGTTGTGGTATGAAAGAGAGACACACGTGTCCATCTGCTCCCCCTCCATTGTTTGAGAGTTCTGCATGGTATTCTAAGCCCCCTGCACTTCCAGGAAGCATGTGCATGAGTGCTGAGAAGACATTGCCTTGCATCTTCAGAACCAGGAAAGCCCAGGGAAAATCAAGAGAGGGGTGCTTTGCATTTGAGTTGAGGGGTTGTCAGCATGAGATAAGATGCAGCCTCACTGAACTGCCAGCCATCACTGTGGCCAGAATCCTAGATGAGGCTGAGAGAATTGGAGGTTTCATACAAACGTCTTCAAAACAGGAGCCTTAGGTGGGCTCCGTATCAACCCAGATGTAGGTGGTGCAGAATTGGCAGGGCATTTCTTCCATTCTCAACACAAATCTTTTATCTCCAAGTCCAAAGTGGTTCCAGAAGGTATAAAACTAGGGAGCTCATGCCCATTCCCCAGAAAGACCTGTCTTAAAAGTGTCACCCATCATATCCCATCATCTGGAACTCAATGACTCACATACATTGGTCTCCAAAGGAGATTGGAGAGTCATTAGCACATGCAGCCAAGTGGTTTTGTGCTTCCTCGAAATTACCATAAAAGGGAAAAGAATGGGAGAACGGATATCAGTGGATATGGATTCCAGGACCTACGGTGGAAGGAATGATGGCAGCAAATAAGAGTGACCCAGCACTCAGCAGAGGAGTGCTCCTGGAGTCCTGAGAAGGAGCAGTGACAATTCAGGCTAAGACCGGGAGGGCCCCAAGGGACTGCCAAGGATTCAACTCGGACAGAATACCTTCCTTTTCATTAGTTAAATGTGGTTCCAATGCAAAGGAGTCGATATCCTCTCTTTTCAATACTCAGCCCAACCTTTTGCTGGTTGATGCCCCTCCTTCCCTCTTGGCCAATATTCCTTTTGGGCTTTACTGGGATCTTACAATAACTTTTTCCCATTCCACCATATGGTCTGAGGCAAAATATATAACAGCTGTTGCAAAGATTTACAGACAAAGAACAATAGCTTAAAAACATTTATGTCTTGGCCAATTTTTCAAATAAATTTGCAGCCAGGTACTTCCAGGAACCCTCTTAGCCCGTCACATTGGCAGGCACCACACTGAGCCCAGTGCATGGTGCCAGGGCACATTCAGTGATATATTGAGGTGGTTCAAGTCCACATTTGCAATCAGACTCAAGATACAGGAAAGGCTTCCCTAGAGCGCCTCTAACCAGGGTCTGACTGGAAGACAACCATCTATGGATGAAGGTTCTGAGAAGTAGGCTAAGTTCCAGGTCTTCTGAGGATTCTGATTGTCACTCTGCCTGCTAAAGAATCTATTGGTCATACCCCAAAAGTCCAGGCACTCTGCAAACCACACTCAGCTCCTTCAAGAATTTTAGAGGTACAGGTGGCCTCAGGTTGGCCAGTCACTGCTTATTTCTGTCCCGTCTTCTCCCCTCCTGATCTCTGCCCAGAGCTGCTCTACTGGGAAGAAAGGGGGAAGCACATGATGCTAATCTGGGTTCCTGGTATATAATAAAAGTTTAATCAATGTAGTTATTATTATTTCATCTGTTTCTTATCCAATTTTGTTAAAAGATCCCTGGGGCAGAATTCATGTGGCATGCTTCATTGTCCCTCCCCTCCCCAACATGTATCATAGTACATTGCACACAGTAGGCCCGATATGGTACTGTTTGCTTAGTCAGTGGTTCTCAACCTTTCTAATGCCGTGACCCTTTAATACAGTTCCTCATGTTGTGGTGACCCCCAACCATAAAATTGTTTTCGTTGCTACTTCATAACTGTAATTTTGCTACTGTTATGAATCATAATGTAAATATCTGTGTTTTCTGATGGTCTTAGGCAGCCGTGGGCAAACTACGGCCCGCGGGCCGGATCCGGCCTGTTCGGCTGTTCTATCCCGCCTGCGGAGCCGAAAGAGCGGAGGGTTCTCTTGCTCTCCCCTCCGCTCCTTCACCAGCAGCAGTGTTAACATGGCAATGTCGGGAAACACGGCCGCAGCTCCTTCTTCTGAGTGGGTGGATTTATATCCGCCCACTCAGTAGAAGGAACAACCTCTCAATCTTCCAGAGGCTCCTTGTAATGCCCGCGGACGCGTCCCCTGACATCACCCTGGGAATGCGTAGACACGTTATCGTGGTGATGTAGGGAGACACGCCCCTGGAGAGCACAGTATCAGAGCATTAGCTAAAAAGGAGACCAACAACACTGTTCCCACTGAAGTTGATGTTTTAAAGACCAAAAACCTTTCAACCCAGTCTACATTGCCATCTACATCTACGTCCCGGGCATAATTTGGAAGTTGCACTAAAGAAAATGTTTAATTTACTGTTTACACATTTTGTTCTTTTCTATTTGTTTTAGTTTTAAATTATTTTATTATATTTAAGTTTAATTTGAAAGGCTTTTGTACCTTTCCTTTGTTAGGCAATTTTATTGTGCCTTTGCCATCTTCAATATAAGGTATGTTACTGTGCTATGATTCCTCCATTCTTTGAAGTTTCAAATTATAATAATTAGTGTTTACATTCTTCTTGTTAAAATGTTTGAAATGAATAAAACTATTGAAATAATAAAAAAAAAGACCGTACCCTTTTATGTAATGATGTTTACTTTGAATTTATATTAGTTCACACAAACACTCCATCCATGCTTTTGTTCCGGCCCTCCGGTCCAGTTTAAGAACCCATTGTGGCCCTCGAGTCAAAAAGTTTGCCCACCCCTGGTCTTAGGCGACCCTGCTAGCGGTTCTCAACCTGTGGGTAGTGACCCACAGGTTGAGAACCGCTGCTGTAGAGCCTGAATCTTCCTTCTGCTACTTACTGGCCATTTGATTTTAGGGTAAGTACCTCTCTGAGCCTCAGTTTCATTACCTATAAAATAAGAAAAATGATACAGGTAAAGTATTGAGAGCAATCCCTGGTATATCTCCTATTCTCCTCACTCAATGTTGTGTCTTTGAGAGGAGCCCTGTCCTCATTCCCTTTGGGTCCTCAGTGGCCAGGGTTGCCCAATCAGGGGCCATGCCCCTCTTTGCTCACTGTGGCATCTTCTGGTCCTAAAACTGCACCTGTACACAGTGGACTCTTCATGTAGGATGAGTTTATCAGATGCTCGGTGAGCCAAACAAACCTGCACTTCCCATGTTAGGTGCCAGTGATGAACTTCCCAGCATCTGCTGAATCTCCAGCACCTTAGGGACACTAGTGGTAGAGACTATTTTGTTTATGGGTATCTGGCTCCTTTCCTTCCAGCACCTGGAAGACTTCCCTTCCAACATGCCGAGGGGAATGGGGCTGTGGGACAAGTCCTAGGCCATAGGCAGTGAGAGGAGGCAGTGTGTAAAGCCAAATGTAATTGCAGGTGCTCAGCCCCCACTCTCTTTTCTGTTGGCTGGGAAACAGGAGGCTACAAGTTTCAGGGGGCAGAACCTCCACTAGCCTAACCCACAAATTTTACAGAGCTGACCCCACACCAATCTGCCAGGACACATACTATGAACTATAAACCTTGTTGGGTTCAGTCATTATGATTTAGTAGTTACCATAGCATAGCCTAGTCTGATTAATATACCTAGAAAGGAAAACACACACACACACACACACACAATTTAGGGATGAAAAAATTGAAAATTGAGAAACAAATGATTGACTTGATCAAGGGAAGTGATTGATATTGCAACAAGAATCTACATTCTCTAAATCCCAAACCAGTGTGTTCCTCCCTTCCCTAAGGCTGCCCCCATCGGATCAATCTCTTTTCTGTCTCCTCACATATACTGTACTCTCCCTTGGGTCTAGACTTTGCACAAGTTGGTCTTTCTGCCTAAAATGCAATTCCTTACTTCTCCAGTTCCTGTCAATTCCTGGCTCCCACATACTTGTCCTTCTGATCTCAGCATAGGTAGCACTTCCCCTGGGAAGTACATTTAATCCTGCTGAGAGGCTTCTCCTCTACTACCCTACCCCTCCTCCTAAAAATAGAAAAGCCCACACTGATGTGTATTTACACATTAACTTCTCTATAATCTCCACCAGACTGAAAACTTTGCCCAGTCAGGGGCCATGCACCTCTTTGCTCACTTTGGCATCTTCTGGTCCTAAAACTGCACCTGTACACAGTGGACTCTCCATGGATGTTTATTGAATAAATATATGAAATATTATAGCTACCATTTACTAGGTGTTTATCAAGGGCCAAGTTTGATGTCTGCCTCTTCGCATAGAGGATCCCAATTTTTAAAACAATTGTATAAGGTAGATATTGCCATGCCATCTTTAAATTCAGGAAAACATCCTTAAATCCATAGATATTTAAGATCTATGATTTAAGATACTCCACCAGAAATGAGCTGATGCACTTGGACTCATTAACACGTCAGGTAATGAGGAGCTGCCAGCACAGGAAGAGCCCTGCCCTTTGAAGGACAGTTGGTCAGGGCCATCTCAGGACACCTGACTCTTATAATGAGGAGCCTGAGGCCAGTATGGATGCCAATGAGGGTGGGGCAGATGCTGGCCCATACCTGCCTGTGGTGGCCCTTGGGGTTTCTGGAAATCCCACTGAGAACCATCAGACCTTGCAGTGCACTTAGTGACATATTGTCACCTTGAGGGCACCAGACATGTCTACCCACAGGGGCTTCTTTACAACCCTCTGAGGTCAGTAAAGGGCACTGGAAATTTGATTCAAAGATTTTAACTTGCACATGTTCCATTCAACACACATCTATTTAATACTAACCAGCAAGAGAGACTGCTGTTGCATATGCCTAAGAATTTGACATTTTCACCACCCACTGGCCACATGTTAGCTTCTGGTGTGTCTGCTGGCCATGGAGATAGGGGAGCCCAGCTGGCCCTCGGCACAGTGATGGCACATTGGGGGGAACAGAAGGAGACTCTTCAGGTCTGTGTGTTAGCACCTTCCAGCATGTTGCTAGGAGTCCCACATGGATTCTATCAGGCTCAAACTGCTGGTAAATGTCCAGATAGTAAATATTCTACGCTCTGTGGACCACATGGTTTTGACACAACCATCAACAGATGGATTGCAACCAGGATTCTAAGTCAAGTTTATCTGAATCTGAAGTCCCTGAGGTTATCCTGAAAACATAGCTATTGCTTGCACTTATATGCCTATATATACCAGACATTGTTTTAGCACTCTTCAAAAATTAGCTTACTAGTATGTGATCCCCATATGTCAAAATATAATTTATTTGCTTCTACCTATGAAGTAAGAGTGACCTTTATCTGCATTTTAGAAATGAGCAAACTGGGGCTCAGAGAGTGCTAGTAACTTGCCTGGGTCACACAGCTGACTATGGCAGTGCTGGGATTTAAACCCAGGCAGGCTGCCTGGAGAATCTAACTCCTAACCAATATGCTAAAACACAGGTGAACCAAGCATCTGTAGTAAAAGGTGTGTAATTTAATGCTAAATTGGCTGACAAAGTTTAGAGGAAAGCGCATGTAGAACAGAGCTGTCAAAACAGTCCTCCTGAGTGAGGGGGGAAAGAAGGGAGGGATTCCAGTCAGGAAGAGCAACGTCTCAATGGCACCAGGGGACAGTGCTGGGTTCCATGGAATGGAGTTATCTGGTCCTTGTCCAGACACGTTGTATCCATCCATAACTAAAACCTATCAAGCACTTACAATGTGCCTTACCCCATTAAGCACTTTCATTGCCCTAAAAGACCAATTAATCTGTTTTACTGCATAGACAGTCAGAGACCATGAAAACTAAACATGGCTTTATAACCATGTGCCAGCTGCCCTCCTGAAGGAGAGACTGGCTCAGCACCACTGGCATTGACACCTGACCAATGGCTTTGCATACGGCACAACCATGAGAGGTGTGTCAGGTAGGGCTTTTCCTTCTTCGGATGGCAGACCATACACTTCAAACATGGCCTAAACCCAAAATGGGAGTTTTATTGGCTGCAGACCACAAGGTCCAGAGCCATTCCCTCAAAGCAGGGTCAGCAGCCTCATGAAGTGGGAGTCGGGGCAGGTGTCCTGAAAGCAATGTATGTCCCCCCATTCAATCATCCTGGACTGAATCCTCTCTCATGTCCTTGTCACCTTTACTCAAAACACCTTAAAGCGTTGATACATTGAATGTAAAATCCTCAAAAGTGAGTTTTCAACTGTTCCTGTCCCCGCCAATTTCCTACTATCTCCTCTTTATCTGTGCCACCCACCCCCCACTGCAGTCGAGTCCTTCTGCCCTGGCTCAGACATTAGAAGGCCCCTGGGTTAGGGATCCCAGGGGCTGGAAGGATATACTCATGAGAGCCTCCACCTCCCCACTTTTAGAACGTGTTCCAAAGATCCTGGACTTGCCTGCCAAACACAGCAAAGGGCTAGACCCGTGGTCGGCAAACTGGGGCTCGAGAGCCACATGCGGCTCTTTGGCCCCTTGAGTGTGGCTCTTCCACAAAATACCATGGCCTGGGCGAGTCTATTTTGAAGAAGTGGCGTTAGAAAAAGTTTAAGTTTAAAAAATTTGGCTCTCAAAAGAAATTTCAATCGTTGTACTGTTGATATTTGGCTCTGCTGACTAATGAGTTTGCCAACCACTGGGCTAGACATTCTTCTTTGGCAGGTGGGAAAATTTGAAGCAAAATGAAGGGTAGTTTCTGTTCTTATGATCCTATCTTTAACTTCATGATGCGCTGAGCTAAAGAAATGTTATAGGTACCCAAAAAAAGAGAGAATGGAAAAAATAACACTGCCTAACTTGCTGTAAGATTAAAAGAGAGTGAAACAGTAGGAAAATAGGAAGAGCGAACTTTTTTGCTGGTGCCCTTGGCTTGAGTCAGACTGTTCCTATGACTTTATTATGTAATGTTAAGTTCTTTTTAAAATATATATATATATTTTATTGCCTTTTTTACAGAGAGGAAGGGAGAGGGACAGAGACCCAGAAACATCGATGAGAGAGAAACATTGATCAGCTGCCTCCCGCACACCCCTCACTGGGGATGTGCCCGAAATCAAGGTACATGCCCCTGACCGGAATCGAACCCGGGACCCTTACAGTCCGCAAGCCAACGCTCTATCCACTAAGCCAAACCGGCCAGGGCATAATGTTAAGTTCTTTATGAAGTTGAATGAGTGACTAATAGCCAACAGAATTTTTTAAAAATATATTTTTATTGATTTCAGAGAGGAAGAGAGAGATAGAAATATCAATGACGAGAGGGAATCATTGATCAGCTACTTCCTGCACAACCCCAACCAGGGATTGAGCCCGCAACCTGGCATATGCCCTGACTGGGAATCAAACCATGACCTCCTGGTTCATAGGTCGACGCTCACCTGCTGAGGCACACAGGTTGGGCTAAAATCCAACAGAATTTGTACCAACTTTGTAGGTTCTCTCAAAGATGCACACAGAGGTAATAATAACATTTATAGAGTAATTTCATGCATGCTATTCTGTTTGTTCATTGCATCAACCCAACCATCATGATTCTCACTTCCTAGGTGCATAACTAAATGCTCAATTATGTCATCTGCTAAAGACCAGGCCACCACTCTGCACAGAGCCAGGACCCACCATACTTCATAGTGTGCAATGACCCTGAAGTAGTGCGTGGCTTTATGTGGTAGTCCTGACCACCAGAAGTGATGGTAAAGGTGGTGCTCAAAACTAGGTCTTTGTCAGCTCATTCCAGGTACATGTTACTTAAATCTGTGAGTAAGGGAAGGATGATTTCTGCCCTGTCCTTTGTCTTCCCTTATTACAAAATATAATGTATATTGTAAATAAGTTTCCATTCACATATACTAGTAACTTACTGAGAAAATTAGTCATCATATTAGACTCAATATCTTAAGAATTGTAAGTAACTTTGTTCAAATATATTTTACTTAATATTGTATTCTATTGGTGTGATATAGTATTCACATCAAATGTTATTTAAAGCACATGTATAAAAATAGTTATACACTTATTAAGTGTAAAAATGAAGGTTTCTAGATTGAATTTAGATATTTTAAATATTCTAGTTTTCCTTTTCCAGCAAACTTATAAATTTGATATCCTGAAAAATGTCTGCTATAAAGTACCTGTAAGTTATAAAATGAAATAAAAGTCTGAATCTTTTTAAGTTCACATGATCTTGAAATAAAGTAAGAAAAATCCCCAGGGGACAAAACCAAATAGGGCCGGAGGATAGCGGTGAACCAGTGCTATGAATAATGGTTTGCCAATTTCCTGAAACTTTGTGCTTTGGGTTTAAAATCAACAAAGAGGCAGAAGAAAATTCTTAGATATCTTGGAAGTGGAGAATCTAACTGGATCTTCTCATGCAGCTAGAAACTCCAAGACCCCACTTAGTGAGAGGATAAACACAAAAATGTATCCACCTTTCAAAGAGAGAGAAGGTAACTTAAACATTTAGGCACAAAGATTGACAGTCAGCAAACAACAAACAAACCAACGATGATGCTTCAGACACAAAATCAAATGTGAGACTTAAGAGACACACTGAACTTATCTTAAGGTCTATTTTTATGGGAACCCAAAGTTAAAAAATGACTAGGTTAGAATCATTCTAGAAATGCAAATTTGATTTAACATTTGAAAATCAATCAACGTAGTTTGCCATACTACTAAGTTAAACTAAAATATCCTAAGGCCATCTCAGTAGGTGCTGAAAATATTTGATAAATGTTCACATCCCTTCAGCTTAAAACCATCAGCAGAAAATTTGAATCTACTAAAAATCTTAGAGCAAACATTGTACAAATTGTAGAATTTAAAACATTCCTTTTAAAAAACCATTAAGACAAGGTTGTTCTTTCACCATGAACTGGCGGCTATAGACAGTTTAGTAAGATGAAGAAAATAGTGAAATAAGAGTTTGAAAGGAAGACACTAAAATTCCACTGTTTGTATATTATCTATAAAGACATTCCTTTCAAACATCTTCAAATTACTCTTATAATAATGATGTTTAACAAAATTGCTAGGTATAAGATAAATTAAAAATCAAGTTTATTTATATAACCAAGCAACAAAGAGTAAATATAACTTTTATACAGGTGCTATTTACAATAGCAACAAAATATAAAAGGCACTAGGAATAAATCTAACAAAGTATGTTTAAGAGCTCTGTAGGGAAAATGATAAAACTTTATTAAAATACTGTATATTTTGAAGTCCCCTCATTAGATTGGGAAATGTGCCATATTAATGGGTAGAGGAACTCTATATTTAACAGATGTCCAGTCTCCCCAAACATATTTTAATAAGGTGGTTTATTAAACTTTTTCAGCTGATTCTAAAACTTATAAGAAATAGGATTACGAATATTCAAGATGCTCCAGAAGAGGAAGGTGAAGGAAATGTTTTACCAGACAGTGAGATTTGTTAAAAACAAAACAAAACAGAACAAAAAACCAACAGCCCTACTAGCAAGGCTTAGTGGTTGAGCGTTGACCTATGAACCAGGAGGTCCCAGTTCGATTCCCGGTCAGGGCACATGCCCGGGTTGTGGGCTTGATCCCAGTGTGGGGTGTGCAGGAGGCAGCCAATCAATGATTCTCTCTCATCATGGATGTTTCTATCTCTCTCTCCCTCTCCCTTCCTCTCTGGAACCACCCCCCCCCCCACACACACACACACAATAAAATAAACATCGCAGTAGTTTACATAGTGTGGTACTGGCATAGCAATAAGCAATAACAGTGGAAAAAAGAGAGAGCACAGTATTTACCAATACAAACATGGCGACGTGCTGTATCAGAGAGGTGCTAATTACAGACCCGTGGAGAAAAGCCAAATATCCAAAAAATGCTTTAGAAAAAAATGAAACCAAGCATTTATTGTATATCATACACAAACATAAAATGCAGGTTATTTAAAGCCAAGAAAAAAGTAAAAGAAAGAAAAGAAGCGAGAAAAAAAAATATGTATATGATTGTGACTTTAGGGGTAGAAAAAAATATTTTAATGAAACAAACAAGCAAAAAAAAAAAAAAAAAAAAAAAAAAAAAAACAAGTACAAAACCCGAAGGGGAAGGTTGATAAATGTGAATCCATTAAAATTTAGAATTGCTGCTCATTCAAAAGACAACACGAAAATGAGGAGACAATGACAAGTCAGGAAAATACATTTTTATAAAGTATCAATATGCAGAATATATAAACAATCCCTACAAATCAGTGAGAAAAGACCAACAACCCAGTAATGAAATGGGCAAAAACTTGATATTCACTTCACAGAAGAGGAACTGCAAATGGCCAATAAACCCATGAAAAGATGCTCACTTTCCTTAGTAACTGAAGGAAATAAAAGTTAAAACCACAATGAGATATTATTTTACACACATATAAACAGGAAAATTTTAAAGTCGATGCTACCCTTCTGGTAGAATTTTCAATTTGTATATTCACTTTAAAAATATTTTTAAAATACGCATTGAAGTTAAAGTTGGGCAGAATTAAGATAGTCTATTCCATTCCTGTGTCCAAAACAATGTGCATTAGAATATATATGTATGTACAAGTATATGTTAAATAGTGCTTAAATTGTTAAATATACATTTTTTACAAGTGAGGTTAAAATAAAAATTTTAAATGTGAAACAACTACAAATAACCTAAATTTCCATTGGCAGAAGTGAAAAATTGTTATATATTTATTACAGTTTAAATGAATGAACTGAAGCTACATGAATAGAGGCACAAAGTGGATTAGTGGTCAACAGGATTGGGGAGAGTGGAGTCAGGAGTGAATTACTAATGGGTACAAGGTTTCTTTTTGGAGTAAAAAAATGTTGCAGATTTAAATAGTGGTGATGATTTAACAACTCTGTGAGTATGCTAAAACCACTGACTTACTAGTACACCTCTTTATAGTATACAAATTGTATCTCAATAAAATATATAATGTTTAGTAAATAAAGCAAGTTGCAGAATAATACAAATAGTATGATAATGCTTAAATATAAGTATAATGCAGAAATATATTATTTTGTTTACATACATATGTGATAAAATCTTAAAGACAATCAAAGAATAGTAAAACAACATTCAGGATAATGATAAGTCCAGTCAATAGTCTTCAAAATATTGGTGATATTCTATTTTTCAGGTGTACAGATGAGTATATTTATTTAAAATTATTTAAAATTGATATAAATGTTAAATATAACTATGTTACATAATGTAAAAAAATTTTAAGTACTAGTAAACAAAACAAAATCCCATTAAATACGGGGGAGAAAAGTTGGAAGAGGATAAATGACACCTGCCTCTTAGAGTGTGAAATATAAAAGAGATAACAAGTTCCTAGCATATTACTTGACCAATAACAAACTCAAAAATATTAAGACAAGGTGTTAATACAGGGGTAGGTACAGTAGAAAGAAGTGAATAGGTTTTTGAGATATTTTGGATGGTTTGGGATTGGGAGTGATAACCATAGCAAGAATGACTAGTAGGTTTTTAACTTGCACAACTAAATGTCTGACTTACTTACCAAAATACAGCAGTGAGGAAAAGTAGGTTTACAGTTGTTTATATGGAAAATAATACAATAATTAATAATATTACAAGAATAAACTCTGTTTCTCATACTCATAACTGTAAACCTACTTTTGCTCCCACCTCTAATGTTTAGTCAGTTCAGTTTAAAATTTTTAAGTTTTAAAAAATGTTTAATAATAAGAAATTAGCAATAAAAAAAAAAAACATGGGCAAGTATGAGAGTGGTTAAATGAGTCATAGTATAACTGCATGGAGGAATGAGTGTGTAGCCATACAAAATCATGATTACATTCAAAAATATAAAAACAGACTAATATCTGCATATTCAGAAGAGTTCCCACTTTTGCACAATAATATACACTGAGTGGCCAGATTATTATGATCTCTGAATGCATAATAATCTGGCCACTCAGTGTACTTCTCTTTAGTATCTCATTTATTTGATATCAAAGATACTATAAATCGTGCACCTGATCAGTTTTCCCCTTTGCACTGGCAGATAGAAAGCTCAGGGCAAATAGGTGGTTGATCTCCAGCAAAAGTCTAGAATACTTTGGTACCCATTTGAGATACAAATACACTCAATGGCCAGATTATTATGCGTTCAGAGATCATAATAATCTGGCCACTCAGTGTATATGCATCTTATGCCCAAAAGTCCTCCAAGGGCTAACAATGGTTGTCTCTGGGTGATATAAAATTGTAATTAATTTTTATTTATATAACTTTAATTTTATAACTAATTTAAAATTATTACTAAGTTTAATATTCTTCTATTCACTTTTTCATAGTCTAAAATTGTTCTACAATAAGCAATTAGTTATTGAGATTATTTATTTATTTATTTATTTATTTATTTATTAGAGTGGGAGGAAGGGAGAGAGAGAGTGAGAAAGAGAGAAACAGCCATGTATGAGAGATACATCAATTCATTGCCTCCACATGCATCCCACCCGGGATCAAACCAGCAACCTAAGTATGTTTCCTGGCTGGGGATTGAACCTGCAACCTTCTGGTACACTAACTGAGCCACACCAGCCAGGGGAGCAATTATTTCTGCAATGATCAGAATATAGTATATGTGGTATGTTACATTATGGCTGAAATCATCGCCAGTCTCTTCAAGTGTATGTTAAGACACTGAAGTTGTCTAGTAGGTTGCAAAGCCACACATGAAACCATGTGTGTGCTGCAAGATAGTGTGGGAAATCAATTGGAAAGAGAAATGTATGTTTGTTGTGACATAATCATGTGGTTGAGGTTTAAAAGCCTCTTTCGGCAATCAAATTATAGCTTTCACTCAGACATTTTTAATGCATGATCATAACGCCTTCTTTTCAAGTGCATCCCAGGTGATCCAAAGTGAGTGTTCAGCACAGCACCTTCCTGCACAAAACCACCTTAGGAAAGAAAGCTTGTTAATTTATCAGAGATATTTTTAAAAATCTGGTGGGACTACAGGCACTACATGGTTTTTCTCTTCTCCTTAATTTGGGAATGTTGGACCTTTGTATGTTTATCCTGGCCTTGCCTGTTTTTCTTAATTTTCTCTATCCCTTTTTTTCTGGTCTCCTTCCCTTCCTTCTTTTTGAAAGAACATATTTTGGAATAAATGTTATGTTTTGGTTTGTCTAGTCATTACAGTAGGGAAACCATGGTGTTACTTGAACCTTCTCTTAGAGGTGATGTGCTTTATTCATGGCAGATATTTTTTTTAGTAAAATTCACATTATATAAAATAACTATATTAAATTATAACATACAGTGACATCTAGTACTACTTCATGGTAATTTTTTTTTTTTTTTACATTTTAAGTGTTTATTTTTTTTAAGGTCAATTTTAGGTTCACAACAAAATTGAGAAAAATGTACAGAGAGTTCCCCCTGGCCCACACATGCACAGCCTCTCCCCTTATTAACATCACTCACCAGGATAGTAGAGTTTTTTGTTTGTTTGTTTTGCCAAGGATGAACCTACATTACTCCTCCCTACCCCACACTAAGAACCTCAAGCTGGAGCCCCTCTACTCAACCATGACAGCTTTGCTGCACTGACCATGGATGCCAACACAAACACCACACAGAAAGTGGGTCTTGAGTGCCCCCACCAATGCCAGGCCTCACTTTCCGGCTGCAGCTTAATTGGCATCTTCACAGACACTGTTAAAACTCAGCTTGCCAGACATCACACTTCTGCCCACAGCAGGAGCCCTCCAGCCATCCACCTGCTCCCACGGGTTATCCTGACTGGTCCTTGCCTTTCAGCAAGCCCAGTTTTCCTCCTTTATCCCCAGTAGGTTCTTTCTTTCAAGTGTCCATCCCACTATAAACCTGGGTCTTGTCTGAAGCCTGGTTCCATCTGGGGGCACCAAAGGCCCTTTGCTCCCTGAGGATGCTGCTCGTCCCTACCCTACCTTACCTCAGAATTCAGTGCCTTTCTTGGTCCCCACTTTTCCTGTCAGCCCAGGACTTTCAACCCATCATTGAAAGTACTTCCCTTGTTAAATGTCATCTCCAGGAACCCTGGCCATCTTTCATGCCTTCTCTGGGCTGCATTCCAGCCACCCCCATCTCTACGAACACCTCACATGAAGAAATTGAGCGCGTCTAGGTCAACAGCGGCTTCCAGGCACCCAGACCCCCCTGCTGGACCACTCAGCATCATTGTCTACTCCCCCTGATCCCTCCGCCTCGCTATCTTCTGCTCATCCCGGGATTCCTCACCCGCTAGTTTTCTCCTGCTTCAAGGAAGGCTTCTTCCAGAATGTTTTCCTTGGGACCCTCTCCCTCTTTCTGACTTTTATTTTATTTTTATTTTTTTAAAAAACTCCCTTTTTTAAAAAAAATTGGTCAGCATTGGTAGATGTTTGTTACAAAACTGGGCCTATGGAATGTGAAGGGCGGGTCTGCTCTGTCCGGCATCCACACTAGGGCTGGTGCAGCACAAAGCCCTGTGGAGGGCTGTCTTCAGCCCTGGCCCCCGCCCCAACCCAGAGAGGGCCACAGGCCCAAACACAGTCTCTCAAGAGGAAGCTGTCCCGGGGCCCTACTTCTTGGCAATGGCAAAGGGCTTTTCCACTTCGATCTTGCCACAGTCTGCAATGATCACATCCTTGACTATTGTGATAAAGAATCAGGAGCCATTGGTGTCTTTGCCAGCATTGGCCATGCTCACCCAGCCGGGCCCATAGTGTTTCAGCTAGAAGTTCTCATCGGGGAAGCATTCACCGTAGATGCTCTTACCTCCAGTGCCATCTCCCCGAGTGAAGTCTCCGCTCTGGATCATGAAGTCCTTGATCACACGATGGAATTTGCTGTCTTTGTAGCCAAATCCTTTCTCTCCCGTAGCTAAGGCCTCAAAATTATCCACTGTTTTTGGAACAGTCTTTCCAAAGAGACCTATGACCACCGGCCTATGTCTTCATCTTCAATCCACAGGCCGAAGTACACCTTGATGGTGATTTTGGGCCCCTTCTTCTCATTGGCCGTGGAAGGTCCCGGCAACAGAAGGAAGACGACAGAGCCCACCATCAGGGCGGCGATGAAGAGAAGTTTCATGTTCCGCTCCCAGAGGCGTAGCATCCATAGGGAGTGACTTTATTTTTTAAATAAACTTTTTATTGTTGATAGTATTACAGATATCTCCCCTTCCTCCCCTTTGCTCCCATCCTCCCTGCCCCTTCCCACCCACCCATGTCTTCACTATCCTATTGCCCCTGTCCATGGGCTATGCCTATAAGCATATAAATTCTTTGGTTAATCTCTTCTCCTCCCCTCCACCCCACATCAAGGTATGTCAGTCTGTTCCATGCCTCTATGCGTTGGGTCTTATTTTGTTGGTCAATTCATTCTGCTCATTAGATTCCCTGACTTTAGAATGTTAACGTGGTCTGGGCACAATCCCGTGGTCTTCTCTATCTCATCTCTCACATAAGGTTTTTGCTAATCCTGCATACTCAGATGCAGCTGTATGCCCCTGACTCCCAAACTGATACTTCCCATCCAAACCTTTCCAATGATCTACCTGACATCTTCTCTTGGATTGCGACATCTATGTCAAACCTCCGTTGTCTAGAATCACTCTCTCAGTTCCCCCTCTGAACCCTCTCTCCTCGGCCAGTCTCCCCTCCTGCAGGGAAGGACGCTGCTGTGTGCACAGTTCCTGTGCACAACTTTCAGGAGCCATTCCTGATTCTTCCCCGCTTCCTCATACTCAAACTGTCACCAAGGTCTACTGAGCTTTTAACAACTGAAACACATCCTTTGTACACTTTGAATATTTAATAGATTCTTGCGTTACAAAATTCAGAAAATCGAAAAAGTAACTCTGTGAAATGTGAGTCCTTCTCTGTCTCCTACCCCCAACCCCACCTGGGTCTACAGGGTTGCCAGCTTTGTGAGTATGCTTCCAGAGTGTGTATGCATGTACAGGCACACTGCTTTTTTAAAAAATAAAAATGTATCACTCTACTATGCACACTGTTTTGTGATTTATATTCTCACCTTACACTGTATCCTCCAGTATTATGAGTCAGCATAAATAGAGCTATCTCATTCATGTTACAGTTACACAGTATTCTGGTATGAATATATACACACATACCTGTATATAGATAGGTAGATGATAGATAGATATATGTAGATCTATATCAAATGTCTCTATCTCTACATATTACATCTATATTTCTATATCTACATATCTATATCTCTTTATCTATCTATTTATTATCTATCTATCTATCTATCTATCATCTATCTAAAATTTGACCAGTTCCAATTGTTGGCATTAACTTGCTTCCAATTTTTTTGCTATTCTAGACAACACTGTAATGAAGATATTTCAATAATATTATTGCACACATGTGCATGAGTTTTTATTCTAAACAATAATGAAATAAATACTCTTGTAAAGAAACCATCTCATATATGCACAAGTAATTTCTAGAAGTTAAATTGTGGGTCAAGGAATGCCAGCATTTGTCATTTTGATAGCTATAGTCAAATAGCCCTGCATAGGTGCTATGTCGGTCTGTACCATCAGCAACCCTGTGTGGAAACCTTTCCCAACATTCTGGCAAATAAGCTGTGTTATCAAACTTCTCGATCTGTGCCAATCTGATAGGTGAACGATTGTAGCATTCTGTGGTTTAAATCTGCGTTTATCTTATTATGAGAGAGGTTAAGCAAACTTTCATTTGTTTAATACTTTCTTGCATTTATTTTCATTATTGTGAACTTTGTGTTTAGATCCTTCACCTATTTTTATATGTCGTTTTGGCCTCTTTATTATTCTCTTACAGGATCTTTTTAAGGTATTAAAACTCAACCTTCCATTCAACATACATCTGCCCACTGCAGAAGCTATCTCAAGCCATCCACCAGCTCCCACTGGGCTGTCCTAACTGGTCCTTGCCTTTCTTTATTTTATGTTTAACTAAATTTTGTTTTTTTAAGTTTTCAATTGCAGTTGACATTCAATATATTAGTTTCAGGTGCACAACATAGTGATTAGACATTTATATACTTTACAAAGTATTCACCCCAAATAAATCTAGTACCCATCTAACACCATACATAGTTATTACAATATTATTGACTATATTCCCTAAGCTGTACTTTACAACCTGTGACTATTTTCATACCTGATAATTTGTACTTATTAATCCCTTTCACCTTTTTCACCAATTCCCCCAGCCTCCCTTCCATCTAACCACCATCAACTCCTTCTCTGTATTTATGGCTTAGTTTCTGTTTTCTTTGTTTATTTTTACTTTTTTTTTTTTAGATTCCACTCAGAAGCAAAATTATATGGTATCGTCTTATTCTATTCTGACAATTTTCAACAACACAATGGACCTAGAGAGTACTATGCTTTTTCCTCGTTTATTTCCCAAACACTTTCAATAGGTTCTTTCTAGTGTCCATTTCACTGCAAACCTTTTAAATACATACATACATATATATATACATACATACATACATACATACATATATACAAACATACATAATTAGCACTTCATCTGTGACACTAGCTGCAATTTCTTCCCAGTTTGCTTAACTATACTTTTGACTTTGTTTTTACTGTATCTTTCCTCAGCATTCTTTTTCAAAAAGTCACATCTTTAAATAGTTCTTTCATTTTCTCCTAAATTTTATGGTTTCATGTTTTAATATTTAAATCTTTGATTCATCTGACATTTTAAGGAAGACCTGGGACCCAACTTTAATGTGTCTTCAGACTTATTTTCCAGTATGCCAACCCCATGATTTATCTTCTCCCCAATGAAATAAAATTTTTAATACACAAATCTCCCCTATGCAATTGGTCCTATTTCTGAACTTCACACAATTAGCCCTTTGATTTGGCTATCTGCCTATAGGTTCTTTCTCTCCCATTAGACTGTGAACTTCCTGAGGGTACTGTGGGGTCAGAGATTTCATTTCACATTTTTTTTTACAAGCTGGTGGGTCAGCCTGCTGCTATGACACGCGTGCTGGTGGAGGACATGAGCTTCTCAGATCCGAGATTTCTGGCACAGAAACTTGCTTCTGTTCCTCTTGCTCCCCTCTTCCCAAGCATGATTAAGGTGACATAGAGAGGCCCAATGGGCATTACCCCTGCAGGGGCATTTTCACAACTGACACACTGGGCTTGAGGCATCCACCCCTTTTGTAGCAGGAAATAAGCCAGCTGTTTGTCCTGGAGGGAGCCATTATCTTATGGGGTAAGGTGATTGGCTGCAAAAGCAATCCCTAGAGGTGGCTTGAATGAAGGGAGGCCAGGGACATGTAAATTTCACGTGGCCACCGAAAGATTTGGGAAATGGAACAGGTGGAGGGGCTGTTGCAGGTTTGCATTTTGTTGTCCACAGGAACACACACACAGTGTTTAACACAAAGTAGATGCTTGAAACATATTGACACATTTAAAAGAATCCAATATTTCATGGGGTTAGTATGAATTTACCAGACTATGTAATTGGGAACCTCACTGTTATTCCATACTAAGCAGATAATTCCTTGTACTCTAGACCTAGGCAGAATCAATAGTATAAAACATTAGCTTTAAAAAAATTAACCTAAAAATAGACTAAATAGAATTACTGATGTTTGACTAATTAAAACTAATTTCCATGAAACGAAACTTAGAGACTTTATTTACAATTCCATTCCCTGCCAACTACTCAGCTGATAAACTTGAAAGCACACACTGAGTTTAAGCGCCCTTAATAGCTTTTAAATGGATATGTCTTATTTATAAAATGGGCACTTGGTTATAACCATTAAAATGTTGCAATTACACATTATTCTGTTTGAAACAGTAATCCAATCATGATTGGGAATACTATCCAGAAAACAAACTCTGGGAGACTAAAAAGGGTTTTCCCCTCCTATGAAATTAGTTAGGATGCAAACACCATTGAGAAGAGAGAAAAGTGAACTTGTTTAAGAACTTTTAAAAAAAGAACCAATAGGAAATAACAGTGAGACACCAATAGCAAATAGTTTCATTATATTTAAGGAACATTTTGAAGTGAATGACAGGGACTTCAGTATCATTATAAATGGAGTTGTTACTCTTTAACTTAACACTGAATAATGGGACAACCACGGTGATGCTTCTGTGGGGCACATTGAAGATGTGGAACAGCAAGGTGGGTGTGGCAGAGACCACAGGAAGCTTCAGGATCGCTTGCAAACCAAGGAGGATGTTAACTGCTCAATACCTAAGATCAATCAAATAAAACAACGTCAATTTTAAAGTTGTCCCACTTTATCTTTTACTTTATTCCCTTTCTTTTAAGTGCAAACAAAATTTCAATTAAAATTTAGTTCTACTTAATCAAAATGAAGTCCAGTTCTTCTTTTACTATATTTTCATGTCACCTTTTCCTAGAATTTTTCTGAATATGATGTGACATATGATACTTTGAAACTTCCTGGGCTCAAGATAAAAACCATTTTATCTACCATGCAGTATTAGTAAGAAGAGGCTAATATAGCAACTTTAGGAATTAAAATAAAGCATTAAGAAAATTAAGAAAAATGCCAGATGATAGTTTTAATAACATATAACAATTTTTGTTTCCAAATTATTTGACAATATTTAACAAAGGCACAAGAAAAAGAAATCAGTAGTATAAAACATTAGCTTTTTAAAAATTAACCTAAAAATAGGTTAAATAGAATTATTGATATTTGACTCATTAAAACTAATTTCCATGAAACGAAATTTAGATACTTTATTTACAATTTCATTCCCTGCAAAGTATTCAGCTGATAACTTTGAAAGCACTCTCTGAGTTTAAACACCCTTAGTAACTTTTAAATGGATGTGTCTTATTTATAAAATGAATGACAAGGACTTCAATATCATTAAAAATGTAGTTGTTACTCAAACATAAATAATTTAAGAAAAATAGTGCCTTATTATTTAGATAGAAAACGCAAGGGGCAAAGATCTGTTTTAGATAATTCCTAAAATATGCTTGCTACTTAACAAATACTTAACACATGTTTAGCAATTCAATGTTTATTTTTTTATGTTTTGACTTGAGAAAGATATGTTACCTGCATAATAAATGATAATCCTATAATCCCACTTATTATTCTATAACTGAAAAGTAATGAGGATCAATGACAATCTGCATATTAATTTCCTTTTTAATTTATACTGTGAAGGATATGGATGCAACTTTGAAATTGGGATACACTTTTAGTTTGTACAAGTTTTAAAATCAGGTACACATTTACCAAAATAAAAACAGAAAAATCTCATGTCTCAAAATCTTCATATATTTTCTGTGTGCTGCTTTTCAGGATGGATAACATGACTTTTTAATTCTTACTCTTTACTATGTAAAAAGACATTCTTGCAATACAAAATGTAATTTTAAGAAAAATTTAATGTAATTATTTTTTCTCTCATTTAGCAAGACAATAAGTTGGCATCTTATTTAAGAAGTAGCAAACTCAAAAATACAGGCTGATGCTTACACTTCCAGTAGTAATTCTTAGAATGTGTTTATCTAAACTGAAATCTCTATTTAACATTTAACAGTCCTCGGGAAATGGCAAAAGATGGCATCTGCTTTAATTGTACAAGTTGTTCCTTTATCTATTTTCTGTGAACCTCACTAATCCACATTTCTTCAAGTCGCTTTAGTTAATATCATTTGTGTTGTAATTGTTCTAAACAAGGCAAAAAACATAATGCATATGTAAATAGCTAATCATGCTTCTTAAACATTGTATGTGCACTCATAGGACAGGTTAAAAAAGATTACCCACTAGGGGAATTTAAAGACCTAGGCTCCATGCTCAATTGTGTTAGAATCGTATATTTATCATATATTTATAATACTGGCATTATGGGAAGATAATATATATTTTTATTTATCCCACAGACTGGTAAGAATCAAATGGCTTAACTTACATAAATACACTGATAAACTACTCTCGCTAGTTATTATTATTTTTATTATTGCTATTTTATATACAAGCTTTTTTTCCAATCCACAAATAAAGGTACCTGAAGAACATGTTTGATAGCAAATAAAATGTCTTCTGATCCCCTCACTCTATTTGGATAATTTAGCTCTAAATACCATCACTAACGAGAATATCTTTATCATTGGCATTGTCTAAAGACTGAGACTAAAGCAGTTAAGGTAGAAGATGTAATTTATACATTTAGAGTTGATAAATAAGTGATGAGTACATAAGTCCAAATTATTTTAATCAAAAAGATAGCTACATTTGACATATTGACAGCCATTTGTCATTTAAAGTTTTAAAATGTTTCCATTATTTATAGTTTTCAAATATATTTTATTTCCCATCCATACTTTTTTCAAATTTTGCTTTTCAATAGGACTTGGCTTACTCTTAAAAAAAGAAAGAAAGATAGGGAAAAAGAATGAAAAATGAGACTGATAGGCCAGTTTAGGGGAGAAATATAATTAAATGTTTACCTACAAGACAAGCAAATCTTGATTGTAACTCTTAGGATTGCCATAGCAAACATTCCAAAACAATCCTGAGTGTAGATTCTTGTTTGTTTTTATTTTGTTGGCTAGATAGTTTTCTGAAATCTTACAAACTGGCACAGTAAATATGCAAATTGGTAAGTAAATATGCAAATTGAAATATAAAACGTATTAGAAAATGTGAACACATTTGCTTAATACTTACTCAACCATAAAAAATAAGTTTGTAAACTTACTAATGTATCCATTCCTTAGTTGTCATCTGATATCGTTCTTAGTCACTCATTGTCAATATTTCTTTGTTTTATCTCAAATTGTTTCTATCAACTTATTTAAAGATTTGTACAAAAAAAAAATGTATGTTAGGTTGTAATCAACTTTCAAAAAAGCAGCCACCACCCTGGCTGTGACAACTGGCAGGAGAGCGGGTTCTGCCTTGGGAAGAAACATTGCCAGTTGGTGGCAGCATTCACAAGAGCGGGTCACATTTCCTCTGTTATCTTTGGGTTGTATTTCAAAACAACTCAAGAAAACAGACTCAGAGGCAAGCCTGGAAACAGCACGTGAACTGCAGAAAAGTGGAAGATTTCTGATTAAAATTCAGTTCCACAAAACAGTAGAGCATCTGGCGGAAAAGGTAGCTCGTGTCCTATTTACCTCCTGAGCAGTTTTAGAAAAACAGGTGAAAGCTTGCTCCTAGAACAAACAGTGGGATCAATGACCAGGGGGCTGGTCTTTCCCCTTCCTAACATTTGCTCTGGGTTCAAGGACACTACCAGCCATCCTCACTGCTCATCCCCCCTCCCTCTCCTAGAAAATAGCTGTGTCATTTCTTCTGTCATCTGCTCATGAGCTACAGATTGAGAAGCAGGCATTTTTGTTCTGTTCTGATAGAAAACAACAACAACAAACAAACAAACGTTTTTAACTCAGTAGCTAGAACACGAACAGCCAAAACTACACCAGGCATCAATTTAGTCATGCAAAACGTGAGTGATTAGGTTAAAGGGCCAGCATTCCCAGGAAGAGGGATGTTCTAAGAAGAAAACTTTTGCTTTTTTTTTTTTTTTTTTTATGATTCAGTAATGTCATACAGTCAATAATGTAAAATTTTTATTTCAATCATGGGTAATCATTGAGAGATTTTTTTAAAAAAATCTAGAAATACATTTTCAAAATTCAAACATAGCAAAAATCCAGTGGTGAATTAATAAGAATTTTAAGTTACTAACTGTAGTCACTTTGTAATTGGTTGTTTATATGTTTAAATTTCTTCAACTTCATTATATTGAAAACAAAAATGTTTTTAATATTCGCTTAGCTGTTCTTGTGCCTACTGAATGAGTATTCTTCAAAAACAGTATTGTTATCGGTGAAAGTGAGTTATCTATAGCAGTTTGCTCTATTTATATGCACATGAAATATTCCTTTATTATGGAAAATCCTTCCTCTCTAAATGAATATTTAAGAAAAAGACCATTTGAAATATATCAGTATTTTAAAAAATATGTTTTCATTGATTTTTAGAGAGGAAGGAAGTGAAAGAGAAACACCATCCATCCACTGCCTCCTGCACGCCCCCTACTGGAGATTGAGCCTGCAACCCGGGCATGTGCCCTGACTAGGAATCAAATTATTGACCTCTTGATTCCTGGGTTGACCTTCAACCAATGAGCCATATCAGCTGGACTATATCAGTATTTTTAATGATCAAAATAAATACTAAAGTGAAAAGTCTTTACAATTCCCAAGGAACTGATAAGATCTATGAACAAATCCTGATCCTTTAGACATTTGGAAGGCCATACATTAGATAACAAGTGATCTGAACAATAGTTACATTCTCTCATATAAAGCATTGCAGCTCAGAATTAGCAAAACTTGTGAAATTTCAGTTGAAACATATTAGCAAATATATTTGTGAAGGAAAAAAAACCTAGCCACTATAATGTAGGAAGTCCCCTTAGAATCCTAGATGAGGAAAAGTCTGTCTTTGTATGGCTCATTCATCAGAGAAAGGGAAACTTATTAAATGAGCTACTAAAGTACTTTATTTATAAAGCAAAATGTGATGAAATGTTGCCATTCTTTAAAAAGTCAAATATATTCTGTGACATAAACCTCTGAAGTTAAAATCTATACCTCCTGAAGTACATTTTAACTTAAAGCTATTTTAACTGGTCACACATAGTATTCCACTTAATGATCTCCCTAGTAAGTTTTCAGGTAGAGTTAATCTCGATAGAAAATACTGTCAAACAGTTGCAGTGTTATGAATTAAAAAGAAAGAAAAAAACCTAAGCACTGTAATGTTATCTACTTTTCTCCTTCTAACATGTCGTTTCTATATGAAACAGAGAGCGTATAAATGATGCTTACTATTATAAGCAGTATGGATTTTTATACATTTTAACATCTATATTTTAATGAATGGACTATTTTCTGAAAGGCAATTAAATTATTCCAGGAAAGACTTTTTTTTTAAATAAAAAGGGTAATTGTATACAATTTTATGGAAAACACACACACACACACACAACACAAAACAAAAACACTCCTTGCTAAGAGATATGGCCATTTTGTTATCCATGAAAGGAAAGAGGACTTCCAACGAAAGATCTTGGACCATGAGAAAAAATGACATCCAGGCTGCTTGCTGGCAACAGGCCACACGAGCAGTACCCAGCCCTGCATGGAGAGCAGGTTGGCAGATGTTGTTAGCTGACTTTTGCTGAAAAAGTATGGGAGAACAGTTGGAAAATCACAAGGTGTCGAACAAGCTTTAAAGAAATAAATAGCTTATTTGGCAATAGAAAGGGAGAAAGACAACGAGTTCCTTCGTGGAGGAAGAAGACTGGGATACTTCCAATTACAGAGTTTCATGAACTGACTTCTTAATAAGAATAGAATTTGTATTTAGATGTGATCTTCTTGTATGAGACCACCACTGATACAGGTGATAATTCCTCCCCCTTCCCTCTTCTGCCCCTAACTGGTAACTGAGGCAGTACCTGGGGAAAGTGCAAACAGCCAACTTAGAGCCCCTGACACCTTAACCTGAATACTGGTATTTTAAACTAGAATAGTCCTAAGGGAAAAAAACAAACCCAAGATGACACTGTGAATACCTGATGGGCACAGCAAGTAAATATTCAATAAATATGTGAAAATCTAATTTTGTATTAAAGTCTGAATCAAAAAGAAAATATGAAACAATTGCAAAGGATACTTTCCAGAAGAAAGCATTATTGCATGATGCTGAAAAGAGGTTGCCCCATGATCATTGTCTGCTAGTTAGCATGACTGAACATACAGGCAGGCCCGTTAACATCCCTTATACAATGGGATGTAAATCATCACAAAGCCAATAAAACTGAACCACATTTTCTTCAAGCACTAAGATAAAAATCCTTTCATCTGAGTAGACATATTGCTAGGCAACATTTGTTAACATAAAAAGAGCAACAGGGTCTAAAAGAATAGAAAAGCCAGAGTACAATGTCCATAAAGGTACTCTGCATACACACAATTATACATGTATAGACATATATATACATAACCATACATACACACATATAGATACACATATAGATACATGAATTCATACAGACACACATATACATACACACATGCCTACATGCATACACGCACACCTATATATACATATGTACACAAATACATACATACACACACACACACACACACACTTAAAAATGGCATTCCTAGCTGTATTTTTTAAAGCACGGTTTAAAATGGAGGTGCAACTTCAAATATAATTCTATTATATTTGCCTCACTGATTATTCTTCCCAAATTTATGCTTCTCATAACTGTATGCATGCTATAAATGCTATGATCTTTGGGTAAGTAGGGTTCTCTTTACACATATTAGCTAACAGAATCTTTGTCACATTCTTACACATATGTTATATTATAACACATTTTCAAAAATTACAATCTTTACTTATTTTCCTTAGATTTAAGATTTCATCACATCTTTAAAAAATAAAGGCTTATATAGACTACAGAGGACATTCAAAGGCAGGGCTTAAAAAACAGCCACATTATTGTTTCAAATTATTTCATGAAGACACAATTTTTCTTTAAAGTAGACAGGGGTTTGTTTTGTTAGCTTTCTTAGTTTCTGCAAGCCCCGGAGCCTGTTAGGATCTCAACCCAGGACCTCCCACCCTCACCAGTAGCCCTCACTTCTGTCATTTTCGAGAAGCCATTGTATGGGTCCTTATTTGTAATCGACTTTGAAAGTCAAAAGCGGCGCAGATGTAAAACTAAAAGCACTTATTCAAGGGCATCTTCAACGCAGCAATTGCTGCCTGGTAAGGACGTACAGGTCTGGAGCCGCCCATTCCCAGCGCCTCCGCTCAGGGAGTCCAGGGTCGGTGGGAGCGGGGGGTACCCCGCCACGGGCACCAGGATCCCGAAGCTGTTTTCTCGCTGGAACCCACCCTCTTCCCAGCACTATGGAAACGGCCTTTTTTTTTTTTTTTTTTTTTTTTTTTTTTTTTTTTTTTTACGTCCTCCTCTTTCTATTACATCCCTAACAGAGAATTTCAACTTCTCAAGACAAGTGAATGGTGCTGGTGACGCCCGGGAAAAAGCCCTCGACCCCGGTGCGGGGGAAGGGCACCCCTGGAGGGTGGGGCCCCAGGAGCCACCCGCGACCAGTGTGGCCGGGAGTTGGGGGCGCCGCGGCCCCTCCCGCACCCCAGCTCTCCTTCCAGGAAGGCGCACGAAGCTGATATCGATCCAGAGCTCACCGGTGACTAATATGATGAACGTAAACAAGCCTCCGGCGGGGCACCAAGGAACCACCCAGGCGCAAACCCGCTGCGGCGGGCGGGCGCGCGCCCACCCTGAGCCTGGGCGCAGGATCCGCTCGCCTAAGTGTGTGTTAGTGGGAGGGGATTACGAGAGGGCAGCCAAGTTCATTACCCTTTCGTGCCCTTTCTTGTGGCGGTGGCGGGGCAATAAAGGGCCAAAGAGGGATGTTACCCCATTCCCTGCGCCCAGACCCGAGGGCGGTATTGGGCCTGGATCGTCACCGGCCCCTGTCCCCTGCAGTGTCTCCTCCTCCGATCCCCTCCCAGGCGGACGTTCGAGCCCAATTAATTGAGTAAAAGCGGGAGGGAAGGACCCTCCGCGCGGCGGCTAGCCCCCGCCCCTTCTGCGCGCCCCTTTTCCCGCCCTGGGTGGCATCTCCTCCGCCTGCATCCACAAGGAGCCTCTGATTAATGAGGTTTGGGCCGGCCCCCACCCCGCCCGAGCCCCAGCCTCCGCGGGAGAGGGCGGGGACGGCGGGAAACGCAGCCCGGGGAGAAAGGGGGGCGGGGCGGGGGCGCGCGGTCCACCCCCCCGCGCCTCACGCCCATTGGTCGCGCGTGCCATCCGTCGGGAGGCGCGGCGCCAATGCAGGCGGCGGGGCGGGGCGACCGCGCAGTGTGTGCCTGCGTAACGCCGAGTCACATGTTGTTTTGCTCTTCTTAGTTCAGTCACTCGGTGCGCGATGTGTTACTCACAGTGCGGCGGGGACCGCGAAGAGCCCGGGTCGCCGTTGGCAGCAGCAGCAGCAGCAGCAGTCCCGGCAGCAGCGCGGACCCGGAGTGCCCAGGCGCACCTCGGCACCCCGAGCGCGGTGCCGCGGCGGGACTAGTGCGGCCGCGCGAGCCTTAGGCTCGGCCCCTCGACTAGGGGACCCCGACTCTCCGCCCAGCCAGCGAGTCCCCAGGCGCCGCCCGAGAGCCCGCCCGGGAGGCAGCGGCCACGGGCAGCCGGGCCAGGCGGTGGCCACCGCCGGCGCTGGGCATCCTCTGGGGCTCCGGATCGCGGAGGGTGCTGCGCCACCGCTCGGTGTCGGCCCCCGCGGGCCTCCCCGAACCTTCCCCACCTCCTGGGCCCAAGGGACGTGGGCTCGAGCGGGCGAGCAGGGGTGAGGGAGCAGCCCCTGCCTGCGCCCCCTCTGCTCCCCCCGAGCCCCTTTACACTGGGCTGGGCATCGCGGCCTGAAGTGCCCGTGATGGCGAGCCCGCCGCTGCACGGGCCCCTGGCGCCGGCGGGCGGCGATGGCCCCAACCTCAACAACAACAACAACAACAACAACCACAGCGTGCGCAAGTGCGGCTACCTGCGCAAGCAGAAGCACGGCCACAAGCGCTTTTTCGTGCTGCGCGGGCCCGGCGCGAGTAGCGACGAGGCGACAGCGGGCGGGGGTCCGGCGCCGCAACCTCCGCGGCTCGAGTACTATGAGAGCGAGAAGAAGTGGCGGAGCAAGGCGGGCGCCCCGAAGCGGGTCATCTCGCTGGACTGCTGCCTGAACATCAACAAACGCGCCGACGCCAAGCACAAGTACCTGATCGCCCTCTACACCAAGGACGAGTACTTCGCTGTGGCAGCCGAGAACGAGCAGGAGCAGGAGGGCTGGTACCGCGCGCTCACCGACCTGGTCAGTGAGGGCCGCGCGGGTGCCGGCGACTCAGCCCCCACCGCGGTCCATGCCGGGTCCTGCAGCGCCTCCTTGCCCGGCACCCTGGGCGGCTCTGCCGGCTCCGATGACAGCTACGGGCTGGTGGCGCCCGCCACGGCCGCCTACCGCGAGGTGTGGCAGGTGAACCTGAAGCCCAAGGGCCTGGGCCAGAGCAAGAACCTGACAGGCGTGTACCGCCTGTGCCTGTCTGCGCGCACCATCGGCTTCGTGAAGCTGAACTGCGAGCAGCCGTCGGTGACGCTGCAGCTCATGAACATCCGCCGCTGCGGCCACTCCGACAGCTTCTTCTTCATCGAGGTGGGCCGCTCGGCTGTCACCGGCCCCGGTGAACTGTGGATGCAGGCTGACGACTCGGTGGTGGCCCAGAACATCCATGAGACCATCCTGGAGGCCATGAAGGCGCTCAAGGAGCTCTTCGAGTTCCGGCCGCGCAGCAAGAGCCAGTCGTCTGGCTCCTCTGCCACTCACCCCATCAGCGTCCCCGGCGCTCGCCGCCACCACCACCTGGTTAACCTGCCTCCCAGCCAGACGGGCCTGGTGCGTCGCTCGCGCACCGACAGCTTGGCTGCCACCCCGCCGGCCACCAAGTGCAATTCATGCCGGGTGCGCACGGCCAGCGAGGGCGACGGCGGCGCGGCGGCCGGAACCGGGGCGGCGGGCGGCAGGCCGGTGTCGGTGGCCGGGAGCCCTTTGAGCCCGGGGCCGGTGCGTACACCTCTGAGCCGCTCACACACCCTGAGCGCCGGCTGCGGCAACCGCGCGAGCAAGGTGACGCTGGCGCCGGCAGGGGGCGCCCTGCAACACAGCCGCTCTATGTCTATGCCAGTGGCGCACTCGCCCCCAGCAGCCACCAGCCCAGGCAGCCTGTCGTCCAGCAGCGGGCATGGCTCGGGCTCCTACCCGCTGCCTCCGGGCCCGCACCCGCACCTGCAGCATCCCCTGCACCACCACGCGGGCCAGCGGCCCTCCAGTGGCAGTGCTTCAGCCTCTGGCTCCCCCAGCGATCCCGGCTTCATGTCCCTGGATGAGTACGGCTCCAGCCCTGGGGACGTGAGAACCTTCTGCAGCCACAGGAGCAACACGCCTGAGTCCATCGCCGAGACACCTCCTGCCAAGGATGGGAGTGGGAGCGAGCTATACGGGTACATGACCATGGACAGGCCCCTGAGCCACTGTGGCCGCCCCTACCGTCGAGTCTCAGGGGATGGAGCCCAGGACTTGGACAGAGGGTTGAGGAAGAGGACTTACTCCCTGACCACACCTGCCCGGCAGCGGGCGGTGCCCCAGCCCTCCTCTGCGTCCCTGGATGAATACACCCTGATGCGGGCCACCTTCTCTGGCAGCTCTGGCCGCCTCTGCCCATCCTGCCCCACGTCTTCTCCCAGAGTGGCTTATCACCCTTATCCTGAGGACTATGGTGACATTGAGATTGGGTCCCATAGGAGCTCCAGCAGCAACCTGGGCACGGATGATGGTTACATGCCCATGACCCCTGGAGCGGCCCTCATGGGTGCTGGCAGTGGCAGCTGCAAGAGTGACGACTACATGCCCATGAGCCCCACCAGCGTGTCTGCCCCGAAGCAGATCCTGCACCCACGGGTTGCTGCTGCAGCTCTGCCCCCGACGGGCCCTGCAGCGCCGGCACCCACCAGTGTGGCAGGCAGGGCCTTTCCGCTGAACAGGGCCAGCTACAAGGCTAGTTCCCCAGCGGAAAGCTCTCCTGAGGACAGTGGCTACATGCGCATGTGGTGTGGCTCCAAGCTGCCTACAGAGAGCACCGACAGCAAGCTGCTTCCCAACGGGGACTACCTCAACATGTCCCCCAGCGACGCAGGCACCTCGGGAACCCCACCGGACTTCTTCACCGCAGCCTTGCACGGCGCTGGTGAGATGCTCAGGAGCGTCCCTGGCTACTGCTACAGCTCCTTACCCCGCTCCTACAAGGCTCCTTACACCTGCAATGGGGACAATGACCAATATGTGCTCATGAGCTCCCCCGTGGGGCGCATTCTGGAAGAGGAGAGGCCGGAGCCTCAGGCCAGCGTGGGGACCACGCACCCCGCCAGCAGCGTGGTGGCTGGGGTAGGTGGGGGCAGCCACACTCAGCCTCCTCACTCCGTAGTGCCTTCTGCAGGGAGGCAGAGTGGCAGTGGCAGTAGCAGTAGCCGCCCAGAGGGCTTCCTGAACCAGCGCTGCCGGGCAGTGAGGCCCACGCGCCTGTCCCTGGAGGGGCTTCAGACCCTGCCCAGCATGCACGAGTGCCCTCTACCGCCTGAGCCCAAGAGCCCAGGCGAGTACATCAATATTGACTTTGGCGAGGCTGGAGCGCGCTTGTCTCCACCGGCCCCTCCGATGCTGGCTTCGGCGGCCTCATCCTCTTCGCTGCTGTCTGCCAGCAGCCCAGCCTCGTCCCTGGGCTCTGGCACCCCGGGCACGAGCAGTGACAGCCGGCAGCGCTCCCCGCTCTCTGACTACATGAACCTTGACTTCAATTCACCCAAGTCACCCAAGGCTGATACCCAGAGCGGGGACCCAGTGGGCTCCTTGGATGCCCTCCTGTCCCCTGAGGCCTCCGGGTACCCGCCGCTGCCCCCGCGCCCTGCCGCCCCCTCCTCCAGTTCGCAGCTGCAGCCACCTCCGCCACCCCCTCCAGGGGAGCTGTACCGCCTGCCTCCTGCACCCACATCCCAGGGCCCCAGTGCTGCCTCCTCTTCGTCCTCGGAGACTGGGGACAATGGTGACTACACCGAGATGGCCTTTGGCGTGGCTGCCACCCCGCCACAACCCATCGTGGCCCCCCCAAAGCCAGAAGGTGCCCGCGTGACCAGCCCCACATCCGGCATGAAGAGGCTGAGTCTCATGGATCACGTGTCTGGGGTCGAGGCCTTCCTGCAGGCTGGCCAGCCCCCAGACCCCCACCGTGGGGCCAAGGTCATCCGTGCAGACCCACAGGGGGGCCGCCGCCGCCACAGCTCTGAGACCTTCTCCTCAACCACCACTGTGACTCCCGTGTCTCCGTCCTTTGCTCACAACCCGAAGCGCCACAACTCGGCCTCCGTGGAAAATGTCTCTCTCAGGAAAAGCAGTGAAGGGAGTGGCAGCGGTGTCCTTGGTGGAGGTGACGAGCCCCCTGCGTCCCCTCGCCAGTTGCAGCCACCACTCCCCCAGCAGGCGCGGCCATGGACACCAAGTCAGCCTGGGGGTCTGGTTGGCTGTCCCGGGGGCAGTGGCTCTCCAATGCGCAGGGAGACCTCAGCTGGCTTCCAGAATGGCCTCAACTACATTGCCATCGATGTAAGGGATGAGCCAGGGCTATTGCAGTCTCCACAGCAACACCCGCACCTGCATCCGCATCCGCAGCCAGGCGACAAGAGCGCCTGGGGCCGGACCCGTAGCCTCGGGGGTCTCATCAGCACTGTGGGGGCCAGCAGCACCGGTGGGGTGTGTGGGGGTCCAGGCCCTGGAGCGCTGCCCTCCAACACCTATGCCAGCATTGACTTCTTGTCCCATCACCTGAAGGAGGCCACCATTGTGAAAGGTGAGGCCCTTCACCTTGTGGCTGGTGGGAGGAAGGGTGGGTGAGCGTTGGTGGGTTCACTCCTCTTCGCTTTTTTGGTACCTTGACCTAAATGCCAAAATATTGGCCCTAGATTCTTGTTTTGTTTTACTTTAGGCTCCTGTGTCCTCCTCTTTCCCCAAAGACCTTGCCAAGAACAGTCAAATCATCTTTGAGTTGAATGTGAAGCTTCCTACTCAGGAAACTACTATTTGTATTTTTTTTTTTTCCCCAACACGTTTCTTCTTTCCCACAGTCCTCTTCCCACCTATTAACACTGGACATGCTCTCCAGGTCCCCACCTTAAACCCATCTTCTTGATCTGAGAGTAGGAAAGTTCTGCTAGGAAGGGCCCTGAAGTTCTGACTTCTCCCAGGCTTGTACCTTTCATTTTTCTCTTTGTTTTCCTGGAGCAGGGCCCCAGCTGATTCTTGCTGAGCCTCAAAGTTTATAAAAACAGGCTCGAAAGTCACTTAGGAAATGAGCATCCATTTTTGTGGCTGCTAAAGGGAACAGTTAACCATTTACAGTTTACACATAAACTATGGGGGCTTTTCCATTAGAGACATTCTTTTTCTCCTAAGGGGCTGAAATAGTAATGCTGCTTAAACACAGCTTAAAAGCAGTGGTTCTCAAACTTGAGCATACCTGGGAGTCATCTGGAGAGTCTGCTGAAACCAGGATGGCTGGGCATGTGTAAAGCCCCAGGGATTCTGATGCAGTAGGTCTGGGGTGTGGCCCAGAATTCGCATTTCTAAGAAAGTCTCCAGGTTGTGCTGCTGCTGCTGGTGGTGGTTAGGGGACCATCCTTTTGAGAGCCCTGTCCCAGGTTAGACCCACCTGAGGAGGTTTGAGAAATTGGCCTATGGGGCCTCACACCAAACACTCAGATAAAACATCCAATGGGCAGAGTGGAGGCAGGAGCATTTTCCAGTTGCCCAGGTGATAATATGCAGCCAGGATTTAGAATCAGTGCTTTAGAGAAAACAAGTGAAGACAACATCATGGGGCTTTTCAAGAACAATTGGATAGGATGGTAACCCCGTATTGTTCTTCACATTCTCATCAAATATCCATGAGGAGAGAGAGACTGCTTGCTTTGCAGCTGGTGGTGCATTCTGACTGTCTCAAACTTTGAATGATGTGGGGGAGAGAGAAATAAAGGGGTGAGGGATGTTCAAGGGTTTCTTCTTTAATTGTGCAGCTGATTGTCTGCAGGGTTGCTAGTAAGATAGAGGCACTGTGGGAACCACAGAACACATAGTAGTGGATGCTGTCCTAGATGCTGGCCTAAGGTCAACAGTCTGCAGGGGTTACAACAAGGTGATGATCAAGGTGGCTTGGGGATCCATATGCCGGTTTTTTTTCTTAAGGTAAATAGATCAGTTTAATGCTGTCTAAATGCAGCATGTGTTTGATAATATCCATGGGATTTAAAATTATAGCTGTAGGGTAAATGCCCTGTTATTGTAATATAACAGAGGAAAAGCTATTTACATTTTTATTAAAACCATAGAATAAAAGATGAAAAGAGTCACAGAATTATAAGGAATGTGGTGCTTCAGTATCTAATTAAATCAATTGGAAGTTGTCAGAATGTTTCCCTTAAATGGTGACTCGCAGCTGAAGGTCATTTTCCTTGGAGTTATGATAGGCACTACAGGTACCTCTGAAAAATTGCTAGTGTGTCATGGAGTTAAGGATTAGCTGCCTTTCAAGACACAGACCATATGAACACACCGTATAACTAGAATCAAGTGTTGGGTGGGGGGGAGGGGATGTACACACACACACATTTATTTGGTATGCCCAAATGGGTATATGCCACAGTGAACATGAAAGTACCTTTTGCTGAAATCTGATTCTAATCAGAAAAACAGTCTGAGAACATAACACCTTTTACTGTTTCTGGTGGAGTAGGCGGTAAAAACCTGGATTGGATTCAGGAGGGCCCCAGGAGTGGGTTCTTGTAGTAACAGGAGGAGTGAGCTGGAGTGTGCCTGCGACTACAGGCCTGAAAGGAGTCGAGGCCTTTTTGATAAAGTAGATACATTCAGAAACATGATTCATGTATGATATAATGCCCTTTTCAGACTAGGGAAAATTTTAAACTACAAGAGATAAGTTTAGCTAGAGACCCTATTTAGCTTGTTTTGTTTAAGATTTCCCACCAGTATAAAATTCATTTCAACCTATAGGATTCAGGATTCTGAAATCAAAACAGCAGTTTGTATGTTTCATGGTGGCTGAACAAAGATGAGAGATCGTTTTGGTTGCTGTTTTTCCAAAGTCTGTGTGGTAAACACGCTTTTAAGAAGGAAAAGGGTTCTTTTTAAACAAAATTGATAATTACAATTAATCCATTGTGCCCAAACCACATTTTAAAAAAAGGATCACATGCTAAATGGGTTTCTAGTAAACTCATTTGAACACAGAGAACAGTAGAATAGGAGAGAGGAGGGTGTCATCTTAATTAATGTGCAAGCTGTGGTCTGTGAAGCCAGGAGAACATTTAGAAACTCAGAATGAGCATCCACTTGTATTTAACTCATGTATTCCCGTTGACATTTGTTTGGGGTGCTCATAAATAAAAAGCTCATAGGAGATTAATAATTTAATCCTTTGAGAGAATAATTTCCAGAAGGAAGACTTGCAAAGCATTTCTTTGAAGATGAAATAGAAAAAGAACTTCCTGGGTCATTGCGTGCACTGCTCTGGCTCTCAGAAGTGGCATATGTTTGTTTCCACATCGAGCTTCTCGGGTTCTGCATGGAAAAACTGCATTGGTTATACTGAAGCAGAATAATTTGGGGTCACTGGGTAGTGTTTGGTATTTGCATAAGTGGTGACCAAGACTAAGGTTCCAGCAATCTTTGATAGTTGTTTACAATATAATTGGGAATGGGGGTGAGGTTTAAATGCTCAAGCCAATTAAAAGTTAGTACACTTGAGATATATGTACATAATATAGACATATTAGTCCAGAGAAAATAAAAATTTAACTAAAGTTTGCATCTCATTTTTAAGTAGGGGAGGTTATTTACCGTGTATTTTATGTGTGTGTGTAGAAAAATCCAGCCAGTCTGTTAGCCTGTTGCTGTTGGGGAAGTTGGAAGTATGTTATTGAATTTGCTGTGCTTTAAAACTACTTTTAAAAATTAACTCTTACATATTTTTGTGTTGATTATAGATTGGTACGTACCATAAAATATGGTATTTTAGTGTTCGTTTTTAGTGGGATTTTTATTCTAAAGTTGTTTTTTCCATGTGTACAAGGTAGATTAGGTAAGAATTGCCACTGGAAGCATCTGTATTTAAATTTTGTTTGAGTAAAAGGGTCTGTTTATTCATAGCCTATGGTAAAAGAATCATGGAATAAGAGAAATGTTTCCACAGGAACAATACAGTCTCGACGTATGTTTAAAAGTATTGCCTGTTGAAGTCTTAAAGCAAAGAACTTGAACACTTTCAGAACGCCAGTGAGATTGCTTGACAAACAATACCCCTTATTTTTTTCTGTTGGGCATGTTTTTCTGCTTTAGCTGGATAGCTTTGTCATAATAGGATAATAATGTGCACTGCTCCTACCCTATTCTTAGTTGTCTAAGATCCAATGAAAACACAGAGGCTTTGGTGAATGAAAGTCACATGACTTGTTCTATTTCCTTTATTGAAAGAGAAACCTTTACAAAAATAGTTCTTCGTAGAAGGAAGCATACATAGTATGTGGAACACTAAACCAGAAATCAGGAAACCAGGTTTCCAGTTGCTGATCTTAATGAGTCTGTGTGTGACCAAAGGGAAATCATTTAATCCCCCTTTCTCACTTTCTCTGTCTGTAAAATGGGATAATTATAAGCCTCTCCCTTCAGTGTCACAGGGCCACTGGGAGGTCCAGGAGATAGTAAATATTAACAGTGGTTAAGCTCTTCTAAAGAAATGTGCTAAAACATCTAATGATGCTATTGATACTTGTTATCTTGAAACTGTGAGAATATACAGGAAAGATGCTTTTGTAAATGGGCGTTCTCTTAAAAAAAGACAAAAACTCATAGTTGCCTGACAACGGAGCCAATCAATACCCGTTTAAGACATGTTTGCCTTTTCTGTTTGATTGCTAGTTCCACCTCAGTCTCCAAGAACCATTGTTTCCCCCCCCCCTTTTTTTTAACGTTTTTTTCATAGATAATTATCAATTGTAAGGAAAGAGTGTCTTAAATTACATAATAAAATAACTATTAAGGAAAATAGCGCCCTAATCCTGAAACAATACTAAGACCATACTTTTGATTATCTTTTTTTATTTGTTTTCATATTAAGAGATATCATCAAATGGTGTCAAGATGAAAACGTATAATTAGAATATAGATTTATTTAAATTGACAGTTTTGGTTCTTCATGCTGGCTGCAGTGAAAGGCAGACACAACTCTTAAACTTTCAGTAGTTGAATCATCCATTGTTCAACCCTGGAGTTTCACTCTTTGGGGTTGATTTAATTAGAATGATCACCCCTGCACTGTTTTGATTTGTTTGGTCATCAAACATTAGGAAAAACTTCTGGTGTTTGGTTCTTCTGTAGTTTCACAGACCCACTCCCCCCGCAAAAAAGGATTTTATTAGATAGTTTATGTGTTATATCCTTTAGAACTATTAGTATTTAAATGAAATGTCTTTCTGAAGAGGAGAACTTGCAGAAGTTTTAGTAACAGCTCAGGTATAATGGGTTTTCTGTTAAAATTCCCACTAATGCATTTTCTGTAGAAGCATAGTTACAAGAGCTAGTTAACTTTTGGTATCAGATTTGGCAAGTGGAGAGGTTTCTTTGTTGTGTGTTTTTTTTTGTGTGTGTGTTTTTTTTTGTTTTTTTTTTGGTAGCACAGAATCAAGTGTTCCCATTTCACCTTAGAAACTTAAGGGAAAATGTAACTTTACTCTTTTATCTGCACTGCCAAGTAGAGTGGGGGAAACACTCCGAGGGAAGCAAAGCGCTATGCCCTGCCCCAAAGCCAGCTCTTCACTGAGGCCACTATACTGGGGACTTCTCTGCAGACTGGACTACAGACAGGCAGAATGTGTATCTCTATACAAGTCAGGCAAGGCATTTTCATGTTGTTGTTGTAGTAAACATACGAAAAAAATTTCCGAACCTCCATAACAATCAGTTCATGCTATCTGTCAGTGGCAGGTTTTGTGAAACAGAGCTATGCAAATATAAATGGGAACATTCTTTCTGTGTTGACTTCGTTGATTTGAAAGTATTTTAGGGATTGCAGTGGTTATTTTGAATCATTCATGGTAGATTATTATAGACAGTTCAGTGGTAGGTTTTTTTGTGCCAATCAACCGAACGGCAGAACGACTGGTCGCTATGATGCACACTGACCACCAGGGGGCAGACACTCAATGCAGAAGCTGCCCCCTGGTGGTCAGTGCGCTCCCACCAGCCAGGCTCACGGCTGGCAAGCGCAGTGGTGGTGGTGGGAGCCTCTCCCACCTCTGCAGCATCCTCTGCTAAGGGTGTCTGGCTGATGGCTTAGGTCCACTCCCCCTGGGGAGCAGGCCTAAGCTGGCAGTTGGACATCCCCTGAGAGCTCCCGGACTACGAGAGGGTGCAGGCCCAGCTGAGGGACCCCGCCACCCCTGTCAAGTGCATGAATTTCATGCACTGGGCCTCTAGTACAATATACTTCTCTGCATTGTATTGGAATTGAATTCATTGAATTTTCCTGAAATAGAATTTGGTTAAAACTTTTAAGCTTCGGATAACATAGTCAGTTTAGGGATTCTGATTTCTTTTGAGCTAGAAAAAATATTAAATTTGCAGAAAGTCGCTTTTACATGCCCAGAAACTTCATAAAACTTGAGCAAGCAAATGCATCTTCAAACTTGGCCTGTATTTGTGAATGTGACATAGTGCTTTTTCTATGCAAATTTAGAAGTAGTTACTTAAATCAGTCTATCTTTTGCCTCCAAATTCTAAGTATAACTAACAATACCAAAACTTGGTGGGCAATGAATGATTTTGAAAGGATGCTATTGAAATTGGAGATGATAAAAATGTAACCATTATTCTGATCAATATTTTTTTTATTCTGATCAATATTGAAAGATAAGCGCAAGCCCCTCTCCCATTTGGATCAGAATATTTGCTTAAAATTCAAAGGTGTTTTTCTTTACTTCATAGTGTTAAGACATTTTCATATATGTAGTATCACATAACACTCCAAAAACCTTATGACATAGACAGGGCCATTTGGATCCCCAATTTTTAAAATAAGGAACTTGCAGCTTTTAAGAGGGCTAGTGATTTATCCAAGATTCTCAAGCCAAAGGGAATAGTGTTGGGCTTTATATAAAGATGCTGTTTCACCAGCATTTTCCTATAACATTTTGTTTTTTATTCCACTTGGGTGATAATTTGTCTTTGTGCATTATTCATTTGGAGTAAAATGGGGACAGTTACGCAGAAAGACCGGACATTGTAGGAAAGTCCCCTCTGAAGAGTTTAGGAATTGATATTACTTTTAGGGCTCTCATATTGTCAGGGGATTTTAGGGTCCAATCAAGTGGTTGGTTGGTCATCTGTTCAGGGTTTTTTTTGTGTGTGTTTTTTTTTTTTTTGTTTTTTGTCTCGCTTCCAGGACTTCTAGTGGTCTGCAAAGTGGAAAACTTACATTCCTTCTCCTGTTTTTGTTTCAGAAAAGCAAACTATATATTATACTTGATAAGATACCTCCCCATCACTACCACCACCAAATACATTAAAACTCTTTCCACACAGTGTAGTGACAACCAGGAAAAAATACAAGGACGTTTTGAGGGAAAAGGGTAGGGAACCATTGGTATAATGTAACTTATTTTTAAGGTTGTGAAAACAGAGCCCAAGGGAGGTCGGGAGTCCTTTCCAAGGTCACTGACTTAATTAGTTGGTAAAGATGTTTGTAAATATTATCAAGAAAGAATAGGGAATTCTCTGTCTCTGTAGGTCTTTGTGTACTGATGAATACGTTTCTCCCAGGATATGGCCTGTCCTCTCTAGAACAGTTTAGTATTTGGGGAAGTGGTATCCATCTTTTTACTTTGGAACATTTCAGTAAATTCTTTCATGCATAGACAAGGTATGCTAGTGGGCAGAAATAGAGAATGCAGAGGTGTTCCTAAGTCAGAAGTATGTTTTAATCAGGGAACTAGGGCTGCTCATGACTATGTGAGCCGTGTTGCTGATGAGGCAGAAGAGTGAAGTTTTGCTAAACACTCTCATGTGCTTGTGAAATAAAAAGGAGAAGAAATAAAATTTTGGGGATAATTCAGATCAAAAGGCCTCTATTTGGGAAAATGTAAGTTCTTGCTCTTTGTAGATTGGTTCACCTTGGGCCACTGATTACCTAAGGGTTCATTTGGTGTGTCGGTTGCTGCTTGAGGTGTCTTTAAGATGCATTTACTTTATAAGTAGTATATCATATACTTCTCATTATGAATAAGTCCATTAACAGGTTCCTAAGAAATGAGTCATTAACCTGTTTAATGATGAGTTTATTTGAAAACTAACCAATTTAGAATTTACCTAAGAACCCATAAGTCAGTCAACAGTTGTTGCAAGGTATTCTGCGGAGTGAATTCTTTTACCAGTGTCCTTTTTCTCAGGTCCCCACCCCCCCTTTTTTTTCCTAATGAAAACATTTAATTGAGTTTTTATATGAAGAGAAATGTTTTTCCCAAAGGTGCTACCTTTCTGCTAATGTGACTATAACACCGTATGCAAAAGAATAAAGAAGACCTAAGCAAACATAAAAAGTCATAAACTACCCATATTTTTCAGAAATGTAATCGGGCATCCATGGCCTCGTGCTCCTGCGGTGACTCAGGGTTTTGTTTACATTCACTGTCAGTCGCTGCAGCATCCTAGGAGAGAGTACTTCCTTCCTAGCAGATGGCAGCCTCAGGGCCCTGTGCCTGCTGTTATAAGCATTGTGCACAAGTGCTCTACCCAGCATCTCTGTTGACAAGAGGCATGGGATTGGAGACTGTCTGTCACACAGGATCAACAAAATAGGGAAAGGCTTTCTCCTTCCATTGGGGATTAATGGAGCGATGAAGCTACTTTTCAGGTTATGAAGAAAGCAAAGTTCAGAGTATCCTTGCGGTAGGTTATCTGTTGGTCACTTAGCAAGTCAGGCAGAAAAGCTGACAGGATAGAGATTCTGATGTGGTCTCTAGGGAATCCTCACATTTAAGCCCAGCAGGCTTCCTCTGCGCGAGAGGTTTGGAGCCCTTCTGTGAAATCGCGCCTTCTGCTGAGGGCCTGGGAAGTGAGCGCTGACTTTGGTGTCCAATGCTGGTCGTGGAAAGTCACTGAAAATAGGGACTGAAGTAAGCAGCCATCTGATGCCTGTGATTCCCGGGTCTGTTGTAGAGGCCATCCCCAAGCCCATCATGTGAGATTCACCACCAGCCACTGGCCCTGTCAGGCCCATTTCACACCCAGCAGGGCCTCCTGCATCCCTTACCTTGTTCCTGGCTTCCAGAGCCCGTTGGTGGATGGATGAATTGGGGGGAGATTGTGAAGTAAAGGGAAAAGTTTGCAAATAGGACAGGATGTTCTTACCAAATGTAAAAATGAAGCAAATAATGCTTGAACTCTGGACAGTAAGGCATGGATTAGAATGTGATGAGCACCTTGGTTTTGTTTGCATATCAGAAATGGAGGTACTAGCATTCTGGTACACTGTGGACATCTCTGGGTTCTGAACTTACAAGACAACAGAAATTCCTAGAAAGGAAGATAATAGTGGTCAGTTTCTTATACCACACCCTGGATGCATTTAAAAAAAGATTACTAAAGTGGTCTTTGGCCATGTTGTGCTTCTGTTTTATTCTTATATGATCATAGGGGTTTTATTCTATTGTTTTCCGACAGAAAAGTGACATAAAAATAACACTTTTCATATGGAAATGGAACAAAACAAATCCATAAGCTATATCTATGCTCTTCCAGTTATATATATCAAATACATTTGTGAAACCTCTACAAAGAAGTAAGATGAAACCTCTACTTCACCAAGTAGACTTCTAAAAAACACACAGTTCACTTGAAAATATTCAGCTGTGTTTTAGTAAAATATGTTAGTTGCACAACTGCAAGATCTAATATTTTCATTTTTTAGGATCATATAAATCCAGGAGTGTAAATTTATTGTATAGTCAGTTTTGGAAAACTGACTTGCACTGGTTGAGTAAACAAATTTAAAACTTTAATAATGAATGGTGTGGATATATTAAACAGGAAAGCCTGACAGACTTATACACATGAATGACTTTTTAGAAATTCTTTAAAATTTTACTTATTTTGGCAAAGTTTTGCAATGAGCATATTCTTTTAAAGTTTTAACATTTCTGTAGCTTCATTAATGGCATTTTTGTCTTTAAGGTCCTAACAAAATGTTAAAGATGCCACAGAACTGACTCACCTTAATTCTGTTTTACTTCTTATCATTATTTGCAGTTTAGCTTATCAGTAATGCTGGTTTATTAGTAGTCTTAGTTCCAAGTGAAATAACCGCAGCAGTAAAATATCCACGTTTCCCCGGCATGGAGCATTTAATTAAGTTCCTAGAATAACTCCAGGCGATAAGCATTCATCTTCACAGCTCTGGGGTCCCTGCAGTTCAGTTGGAACGTTCTGAAGTCAGGGGGTGTGCAGCCATTTCCTAAAGCTGGGAGATGGTTGATGTTGAAGCCAGTCGGTTTATTGAGAATTCATTGTGTACCAACACGGGAGTAGATGTTCTGGGAGATACAGGAAAGTCTGAAACAAGCCTCTGTCCGCTCGGCGCCTTTATAGTCGACTTGGACAGCACCCCACTCAAGCTGCTTTCTGGGCAGCCACTCTGAGCCCTTCGTTAGGTGCCCACTCTTCAGGCATTCTTGGCCAAAGACAAAGAATGGGACGTCCCTGCTGGGGCTATGGGTGCCCTTGCTGGAAAGTTCTGAAGGAACCATTCAGATGTTGAGCCCCCTCCCTACACAGACTTGGGGTGCATTCGAGGAGGCTGCATTTCTGGATCGGTTTTCTTCTCTGAGAAACTATAGGTTTGATTTTGCTGGAGTCCTAGCTCCTAGGTGTCAGCCTGCTCTAAGCTGTTGGCAGCCTTGCCTCCTCACGATTCCAGTGTTTCTCCTTGTGCCCAGTCTTTGTTGGCAGTGATGGTATTCCAGAAACTTCCCAGGGCTGGTTTATTGGTCTCCCTTTCCTGTGCCTGCTGATTCTTCTCTGGCTTGCCTTTAAGTATTGCTTTAAAAAGACACTCCCTCTTTAATATGTGATAGGAATTCTTCCTGCGAATTCCCTAGACATTCACAGCTGCACCCGCGAGAGAGCTCACATTGAAAATGGGGTTCATGCCCTCGCTGGCTTGACCCTGTGGATACAGTGTCGGCCTGTGGACTGAAGGGTCCCAGGTTCGATTACAGTCAAGGGCACATGCCCAGGCTGCGGGCTCAGTCTCCAGGGGGGGCGTGCAGGAGGCAGCCGATGAATGATTCTCTCTCATCATTGATGTTTCTATCTCTTCCTCTCCCTGACTCTCTGAAATCAATAAAAAAAGAAAAGAAAATGGGGTTCATACTGCTGCTTGCACACAACTGGGCCTTTCCACAGAAAGTAAACATTTTTAGTTACTATTTTTCTCAGAAATAATCCACACACATTTAATACGGTCTTATTTCTTTTTATATTTTATGTTTCAAAATTGCTTGATTTTTAATCATCCTAATAACTTCCAAATAGGATTGCATTTTCTTAAGAAGCACCTAGAACCATGTGCAGGTGGCTCTGACCCCTTTTGTAAAAGTGTGTATCCCGTCGTTTTTGCAGACATCCATGATCTATCCAGGAAAGCCCCCTTCTCCTCCTGTGCAGAGGAGGCCTCCTGGCCAGCAGCAGCCCCCTCCACTCATAGTGCCTCCTGCTCTGAAAGCCTGCTGCTGCTGGACCCCCTGCCCTCCGCCACAGTGGCCACTGTAGTCGGAGTAGGGCAGTCCCATTTGGTTGGGCAGCTCTGTGTTACCAACACATCAGGCTGATGGAGTCAGCTCCAGGTGAGTTTCCTGTCATTCTTACCTTTTACCACCTTTTATCTGTTCTTTCCAGAAAAAAGAAACAAACAAAAACGACAGGAACTTCACTTAAGGGCTGCTTGGGAGGAGGGTAGAAGGCTGGGCTTTGGGGCAGGAGGGACGAGGCAGAAAGGGTTAGATCTCCCTTCACCTTTCAACTTTAACCAAACTGTTACACTTTCATATTTTTTCATTACAAAGAGGCCAGTTGTTACATGCTAAATACTTTTTTGAATATTTCACTCCTTTGAAATATATTAAAGTACAGACTACAAGAAAGAGGTTTGGTTTCTAAGCTAAAAAGAAAATAAAAAAAAGGCAGAAGGCACTGAGTCTTCAAAGTCTACCTTTGAAACCTAGGAAATAAACTTAATTTTAAAATGTGTTCAGAATATGATGTATTATAGGTGGTGATAAATGGTCTAGAAAATAAAGTGGGAAAGGGAGAGAAGGAGAAGGTGACGACCTCAAGGCGGTGAAGAAGCAAGTCTTGCATGTATTTGGAGGGAGAATCCATATGGGCGAAGGGAGTGAGTAGCCATGCAAGGGCCCTGGGGCCGAAGATTGCAAGTATGTTCCAGGATAAAAGTAAACCTGTGTGGCTGGCATGGAGGGAGCTGGGTGAGAGGCAGTGACTTGAAGGAGGTAACAAGGGGCCATGGAGAGTCTGGTCAGCCATCGATCGTAAGGATGTTCGTTCAGATTTAAGTGTAAAAGGGAGCTATAGCCTCTTTGGAACAATACGTAGAGTATTTTAAAACTTTTCTACTGAAGTCATCTCCTTTTGTCATAGTGTCTTCTTCCTTAGTGAGGTTATGTCTAGTCTTCAGTTTCTTTCTCAAAAATAGTACATGAGATGTGAAGAACCCTAAAAGTCTTCTAGTGCACTGAAGATACCGAGATGTAATTGAAGTGGGGAAGGCAGCCAGAAATTTGCACAAGATAAACAATGAAATCAAAGTGCCAGTGTTTAGTGATAGAATTGCATACTTGATTACACAAACATACTTGTAAAGCACCTTATAATTTATAAAACATTTTCAAATGGTATTTAATCCTCAGAACCTCCTTGGAAGGGCAGGTCTTGTTATTATTCTTACTTTTTTTTAAGGGAAAACCCCAGGGTGGAGAGTTCCTCCCGCAGGCATGCCATGGCCATGCCGGAGAGCCTTTCCCGACCTAGAGGGAGGCACTGTTCGGGGAGGCCTGCTGCTGCCTGGTTCTGTGTCTTCTAGGCAACACGGTGCTTTTGTCTGTTAAAAAAAAAAAAAAAAAAATCCTGGGGCCCGGCTGGCAGTGATTGAACGATGAACCCGGAGGTCACTGTTTGATTCCAGGTCAGGGCACATACCAGGTTGTGGGCTCGATCCCCAGTGGGTGGTGTTCAGGAGGCAGCGGATCAATGATTTTTCTCTCATCATTGATGTTTCTATCTCTCTCTTTTTCTCCCTTCCTCTCTGAAATCAATAAAAATTTATTAAAAAAAAATACTGGGGCACATCTTGGACAGATAGATCTCTTGGAGCTACAGTGCAGCCTCACTTCCAGCTCTCCCTGACCCAAGGGTCTCCTGAATATTCTGCTTTTCTGTGAGGGGTGCTAAATTCAGGCGATCCAACAAACTGACTTAATTCTTCAGCTGATTTGGAAAGTGAATCAGTCCAGGTATTTCATAGAATTTCCGCCTTAAAATGAGTTTGGAGCGGAGGGTGTAAAACTTGAGAAGTGCTAGTGCGCTGCTTGTGGAAGACCCCGCCCCACCTCCCCCCCCTTAGCTTAGCCTGTCTGTGAGGAGCATGCACACTGAATCGGTGGACTTGGGTCAGCTCCATCTCTTATCTGCACCAGAGGAATTTAAATGTCCATCTCTATTTTGGTGCATCTTTGTATAGAAGCCAGAGAAAACAGAAAGGCAATGCCCTGTGGCCCTGACTAATCAGAGCCCAGCTAGTTGATAACCCATTGTGCTGGCTGGGCACAGGCGACATGAAGAGGAATTTGTGCATTCTCCTTCGGTGCAGCTGCCTGCCGAGGGACACATGGAGCCCCTATTTGGGCGTTTTGTCCCGTCCACGGGGCGTGAAGAAAGCAGCTAGGCAAGGCGCCCTGTGCTGCGTTTGAGAACTGTTAGCTTTACATGGCCTAGAGTTACCCCCAGAAAAACAATTCTACTTCTGTTCTGCTTCTCTCCCATTAAAACAAGTTTATTCATTTTATTCCGGGAGCTATTTGCCATTGTTTTTGTGTATTCATCAGTTGTTTGTGTGCTGCTGAATTTGCAGTTGTTCGTGATGTCATTCATGGATATAATTTTGAATGAAGAAGAAGCTGTGATGGCCAGTGTACTCAGATACCACGGCTGTGGCTCCACAAATTAGCCCAAAGAGCGGGGTGGGAGGAGCAGGCTTTCCTTGGCAGCAAAGGGCTGCCCGGGTTTAAGAAGTCTTTGTAGTTCAAAACAAAACATGTGGTTACATGTGTACATCATTTAAAGGTGCATGAAGAAAGCAAAAGGATCAACCACAAGATGCAAGTCATGCCAGTAGCATGTGCTTCGCCGCATATGAAAAAAATACATATGTATTTGTGTTGTTTATAAATTGTACACATAAAATTTCAGTTGGTAGTTTCACAATGACCCAGTGAAAAATTCAGAGCAGGAGGATAATGTCCCTATTAACAGGCTGGTGTGGTGGGTCCCGGGCCCCAGGACCCTAAGTCTGGTGGGGCCAGTGGCTTTCCACACCCACGTCTGCTTGAGCCATGGGACTGGCATGGGTTTTAAGGTGTGGGAACAGCTTGCCCTGAGTCATTCCTAAGCTCCCAGGAATGCTTTTGTGGTGACTGATGGTGGAATGAGTACTCTGACCTGTGCCGGGTAAAGAGACTATGCACTTCAATTTCTGAGTAGGGTTTGACCTTCAGCCTTGACCTTACTGGTAGAACTGAAAGAGTGCCCATTTACACAAAGGCTGTTACATTAGATACAGTTTTCCTCCCAAGAGGCAGAGCTGACATCCTGTGTTATGCAGATGTTACACACCATAGTCTGGGAGGAATTTACCTACAGTTTAGAAGCAGATGCTGCTGAGGCCACTACGTTTGTGCCCAGTGGGAGCTCAGTTTCTAGAGGGAGGACTGGCTCTCTCACTGGCCTAGTGAGGTGGGGAAAACGGGAGGCAGTGGATTACATAGTTTTCCCCTTTTTTCTTTAATCTTTTTTTCCCATATAGTGAAAGACAAGCACTTCAGTATACCTATTTTTAATACATTTTCAAATTACTGCATTTTTGTTAAATATGAAAAACATTACATTTTAGAATCCCAAGGGTATACCTGTTTAGGTGTCACATAAGTACGTCACATTTAGTGATACTATAGAAGGTATTTGAGTTGCATTGGGCATAATTTCAGGCTTCAGAAAATGCTTATTTCAATTTCAATGGTAAAAACAAAAAAGGAATTTAATCATGAAACTAAAAAAGGTAAAAAATGTAGTAGCAACTCTTAAATATTTAAAAATTTGAAAGAAAGGTTCTTTTGTAATGATATATAACAACAAGCTACTGGGGATGGATATAGTTTGAATAAATTGTTATTCTACTAGTATATTACCTAATTTCATAGGAAAAGCATTTAGGTTTGAGAACTTCAGATATAAGCAATATAAACATTTTTATAGTGTAAATAAAATACATATTTTTTACATCAGTATAAAATCATAACTATAATGTGTTAAATTTGAGGAAAGAATTACACCGTACATCGGCTATTTGCATTTTTAGACAAGTTATCATTTATTCCAAATATTCTTACTGTTTTGTAGGACAGAAACATAATGCTTATATTCACATTTTCCAGTGACCTAAGAAAGAGAAAAAATTTGGCCCTTTTAGCATCGCAGATCTGATGTGTATAAGTTTACCTCTGTTAAAGTTGAGAAAGTGGTAGTGTGGGATATATTTAGTAATAATCAGAGTTATTCAGTACTTTTGTGTTATGCATGAGAAACCACATAGAAGAACCATAAGTAAGGGAAATTAATTCCAAAAGGGTGCCAGCTTCATAAATGATTTCATAACTTGCTTCCTTATTTTCAGTAGGGTCTGTAATCGGATAGCATGGTTTTTAGTAGATAGTATTGCATTTCTAAAGTATGTAAGCTTGCAGATAATTTTCAAAGGGGGTATCAGTTAGTTCCCAGGTGTAATATACAGATGGAAATATACAGTGTTATTTTGACAAATTAGTCCTTCTTTGTCCCCATTGTCTTCCTTATGTCGTCGGGCATACAGTCTCTGTAACAAATACTCAACTCTTCTATTAAAGTGTGAAAGCAGTTATAGTGCAGATGAATGATTGTGGCTGTGTTCCAATAAAACTTTATTTGCAGAAACAGGCAACAAGCCAGATTTGGCCGTACTTTGCTGACCTCTGTCTTAGAATGCCACTCTCATTCTTTTAAGGTCTTTTCTCTTGGGCTTCAGACAGTTCTAAAGTTTTGTTCTCCTTTAGAAAAAAAAAAATGTTTCGCCTTTCTGCCTATGAGAAATGGCATAAACCACATGGGTTTTTGTTTCAATTTAATTCAACAAAGCTCTGTAAGGACCAAACAAGTACTGTGCCAGATGCTGGGGACAGGCATGGTCCAGCTCTTCGCCTAGCAGGGGAGACAGATGCACAGAGCAGAAATTCATTGTCTGTGCAGTGTTTTGTGTCACTGAGAAGAGTTATATAAAGAGCCAATGGTACTGTGTAAATGTTTAAACTCTGGGTCCCCAAGTGAAAATTCCAGGCCTCCTCGACCCCAGCCCCACTCCCTTTTCATCATTTGCAGAAATTGACATTCATGGCCCCAAGTCCAGTAGTGAGGAAAGTTCTGGGAGAAGTTAAGGCCTCTCTTTCCCTCTGACCAGCTGTGAGGTTTTGGGTAAATCACTGATGCTCCCTCACCTGGATTTTACCTAGAAAGGTCTAACATTTTATAATTGAACAGAAGGGTCCACCAGCAGTTAGAGGCATTGTTGCCTCTTGAGTGTTAGTGCTGAAAAATAACAGTATTTGTCCTATGACGTTGGACACTGCTGCTGCAGGTGTTGTGGGAAAACCTTGCCATAGAACAGTAGTTTATAGGATGCACCCATCAGTCCTTTTAATAACAGTTACAGAAAAGAGATGAATACTTAGGTGATATAAAGTCGGCTGAAGCTATGCAATATAAAATTAATATAGGTGGCTATGGGTGAAAGCTTGACTCTGTGGAGGACATTGGAAGTGTGTAGCTAACAGTCCAGGAGGCCTGGTTACTCTAGTCTTTGGAGATTAAGACAAAGTCTTATGTGAAGGATTAAACAGGAGCTAAAAAAGGAGAGATACCTTTTATTAACCCCAGCCTTATATGAAAACTAGGTTTTCTCATTGTCTCATCCTGTTTCATATTGTGTCATTAACATCAAGTTACAACTTGATGCTAGGAAATTTCTTCAATAACAAGCATTCAGAATGAAATGGTTTTGTCAGTGGAAGTGATGAGCTCATGTAACATTTTAACTCTTTCACAAGTAGGGTTGGTAAAGTAATTTACTACCCCCATTTATCCAGGGAAACTTGTTCTTCCATATTTTCCTTTTTAAGATTTTTTTTTTCCAATTTAAAAGAAAAGTTCCAGTAACCGTTTTTCTTAGAATCTCTGGCTTGTTTGTTATCACACCCAACCTTAACTTTTTTTTTTTTTTTTTTTTTGCTTGTATATTCTAAGTGTTTTGCTTTCAGTCAAGTATGGAGATACTGAACTATCAGGTATATTTTTCTAGGAATTTCTCATGTAACTGAAAAGTTTATTTTTCCCTCCGTAATTCTATGTTTAACACAAAAGGTCTGAATGGGCCTGAAGGACATGTGTGGGCTCACCAGAGAGTTTATTTCTTAATCATAGTTGCTACCAAAATACAAATTTTTATTTTAAGTATATTTTTTCATTTTGTCATGCAAATCATGTCTGTAGAACTCTTAATTCAGATATGCCTGAAAATGTTACCTACTAAATGGACTGCACTCTGTTTGGTCCAGTGTTGCTTACCTGAGGCCAGTGAGGCCCTGTTCCCTTCAGCAGTGCCGTGGAGCCCTCCCTGGGACTGTGCATGGGCTGCACATGAAACTGCACTGAGCTCCATATGAGGAGTACATGGAGCCTTCCATGGGACTATATGTGGAGCCCTCCATGGAGCTGTGTATGGAGCCCTACATAGAACTGTGTATGGAGTCCTCCATGGAGCTGTGTATGGAGCTCTCCATGGAGCTGTATATGGAGCCCTACATAGAACTATGTATGGAGTCCTCCATGGAGCTGTGTATGGAGCCCTCCATGGAGCTGTATATGGGGTCCTCCATGGAGCTGTGTATGGAGCCCTCCATGGAGCTGTATATGGAGTCCTCCATGGAGCTGTATATGGAGTCCTCCATGGAGCTGTATATGGAGTCCTCCATGGAGCTGTGTATGGAGCCCTCCATGGAGCTGTGTATGGAGCCCTCCATGGAGCTGTATATGGAGCCCTCCATGGAGCTGTGTATGGAGCCCTCCATAGAGGTGTTTATGGAGCCCTACATTGAGCTGTATCAATGAGCTGTATATGAAGCCCTCCATGGAGCTCTACATTCTAGACCTGATGTTTCACTGTATCTTCCACTAATGTGACTGAAATCATGGAGCCCAGCACACAGGTGGCGTGGCATGTTAGTATTTTAACATTTGTGCCATCTGGGGAAAGGGAGCTTTCCCACTTGTTTTAATGGCAAAGTTTTTCAGTTATCTGTCTATCTATCATCTATCTATCTTGTCTATCATGTAAAATAAATTGAAGGTTTGGTCTTTATTGGACCCCACCTTTTACTCTTGTCATTTGCATTCTGATTGCTCTTCAGTATTTTAGAAATGGGGTGGAATTCTTACTAGTCTCCAGGGAATTAACTGGCACCTGGGACTGTACTCATATGAACATCATTTGTCATATGTGACAGAGCAGAAAAATAAAATATTGGGACTAGCTAGCCTGCATGACCTGTCATATGGAACAACTTTAATCTTTTTGCTGAAAGTTCTGTTTTAAATCAAGTAACTCTAGATCAATGCTCCTGTGGATGGGATTCTGGACAGAGCAAGGTCTAAGCTGCAGAATAGTACAGTGTGTAATTATATGACACATTCAATGAGTATCAATAAGTTTATTTTTAGATGCATTGCCTCTAGGAGCAGAATCGGTGCAGGTTGTTCTGTAATTGCATTCATGACCAACACATGCTTCTTGCTATATTCTCTTTTGTTTTGCTGCTGCACCTAATGTGTTCAAAGAATGTCTCCCATCTTAATGAATATTCAGTGTGCAGTGATCCTAAAATTAATCATTTGTTCTTTGCTTCTACTAGAATTAATATAGATAATAAAATAAATAAAATTTTGCTGAATCTCATCATTAGGAAGCCCTCCATGGAAGTTGAATATATCAGGTCAGTAGTAGTGTTAGCAGACATTTTATTTCTTCGTCTGGAAGAACCAGATTAATTTGCAAGGGGAGGGATAACTTAACTTACTTTAAAAGTAAGTAAATAAAAAGACCAAAATGTGCTCACATTCCTAGGTCCCAGTTCCTGCCTCTCCCCTTCTTCCTGTGGATGAGGGAGTGACACTTAAGAAGGGATTCCAAGGTGGCCTCCAGACCTGGTTTGATGCTAATGCTTTTAGCCCTGGCATCTTTCCTGAGTAGTTCCCACACCACCTTTTCCTTTGGCTGGTTCCCTCCTGTGGTCCTAGGTCAGAGCCCTTGCTGGCATGTGCACCAGAGATTTACATCCCACCCATATTGGAAACAGGTGTTTTAGATCTCAGTCGAGGCACTTCTATCTCCGGCTTTCTTTCCATAACATTAAGAAATTGTAGTTAGGTTTCTAAAACAGACCCCTTTTTTCTCTGCACATTCTTCGTGAGTATTTACCTTCCATAGATTTTGTCAGAATCCTTTTGCTCAGCAAGTAATAGTCATCTCACTCTGATTTGGAGGTATCCACAGCCTTTTCCTTCTTTTGCATCTCAGCAAGGATTGCTTTTAATGGCTAGCTCTATTTATGTTTGCTGTGGGTACTTCCTGTGGGGGAAGATATCCAGGGAGTTGGTGGTAAGCCACAGATGTTTCAGTGGCAGGCTGCTGAGTGGCATGGACTTGAGAGTTCCATGAGCCATGAGGAGACCCACCAGTCTCCGTTTTCTTCCTTGGCAGTGAAAGGAGGCGTCCAGGGAAAGCAGTTGGTCTGTATCCTAATAGGAGACAGGTTGCATCCATGTTGTCTTTGCTCTAGTGCACATCTCTATATTCAAAAATGTCTTTGAAGCACTGCACACCTCATGCCCAAGCAGCTGCCTCTGAGCTGGTGGCCGTCTTCCTTCTGGTCCCCCTGGCCTGAGCCTGCTTGCTCCTGTCTCAGGTGCCATGAACAGATTCCTCCTCCTGTGACAGTACATGCACGTTTGTGCCTGCACCCTCAGTCATCAGTGGCTCTCCCTGCCCCTTCCTTTCCGTAGAGGCCTAGGGCAGCTCGTCCTCCTGGGAAATTGGGTTCCTTACTGTCCCAACATTAAATTGCATCACTGGGTTGCTGACAGCCCGCGCTTCTGCTGTGCTTTTGGAATAGCTTTCTCCTTTGCTGGTAACCGCAGCCTGGCAATCCTCTACAGTCTAGGCATTTCCAGAGTGCTGCACATGTTTCAAAGGCCTGCTTTCACTCCCTCCCAAGAGAAGGGCTGCCGTGGGACTCCCGTTCTGATAGGACTCTCTCACTCATGCATATCCCGTGTGCCTTAGAGAGGCCCTGCGCCAAACTAGAATTTTTTTTGAAAGGTTATTTTATGAATAAAAGCATGAATGAATGATTTCCTTGCCATTATCAACTCTTTTCTTTCATAATGTTAATGCCCAAAATGTGTATCATAGTAAGAAAGAGGGAGAAGTAATGAGTCCTGCTCTCAGAAAATTGGATCATCTACCCTATTCCTAAAACAACCCAAGATTTCAAAAGCTAGAAATTAAGGTCATGATAATTGTATCATTAGTGTAAAAATAAACTGTGAATAGAAATCTTTCGTTAAGTGGATCCATAGGGTCTGGATTAACTACTCTGGGGTGGTGGTGGGATTCGTCTCACAATCAAGGCTTGAGTGACAAAATGCAGTCATTTTAGAGTGAGAGGCAAATCCAGGTACATTTAGCAAGTGCCTGCTTTTAAGGGTATGAACGGAAGTCACAATGATAATGAGTGAAGTAGCTGGAGGTCACATCTTTCCTTCCAAGGACAGTTTGGGTCCTGTTTTCTGTTAGGTTTCTTTTGTAGAACAGTTTGCCTATTATATTTTTGGAAGGACCTAAGTAACGTTTTTTAAAAAATAATAAGACACACTTAGCACAGCCTCCTTGCAGGGACATTTTAAAAACAGTCGCGTGTGCAGGAGGCGGCTGATCGATGTTTCTCTCTCATCGATGTTTCCAACTCTCTATGCCTCTCCCTTCCTCTCTGTAAAAAATCAATAAAATATATATTAAAAAAAACAAACAGTCATGAAAAGATCCAGTATTTTCTTCACACGTTGACAGCACCCTGTGCAGGCTTCTGTTTTTCTGGCCACACGATGCACAGTTTGTACCAGGGGATTGACTGCCTGGCGTGCAGAGCCCGGGAGGTTTCACACACGCACTACCCGTTGTGGGACACACTGGAAATTTCTGGCTGGGATCGGTCCTCTGAACTCAAGATGAACAGAGAAAAACGAGATTTACAAAGAAGTAAACCGGAGGGTGTGGTGGGTGTCTAGGGTCAGAATTCTAAATGATCAGAAATGCAGGTTATATAAATGCAACTGCAAGGAAGAACACATACCTGCTTAGGACAGGGTGTGACTAGCAGTGCTCTCAAGTAACCTAGTAGCTGGAGTTATGGAGAGCGGTGAAATGAGCAACTTGGCATGTTTGTTGAAGAGCCTAGAAGAAGCTTTTTTGAAAAGGTACTATGCTATGAACTGTCAGAGTCTGTCCCATAAGGAACAACTCCAGTAAGAATATGCTGTAAATGTTGGAAACTGGAAAAAGGTTAAAGTCTTTAGTCTGGAAGGGCAGTAGCAACGACTGGTTGGGGTCCAATGCCATGCCCCCTCCACAGTCAGCAAGAAAATAAATTAACCTGGAACATGGAGAGTTGGATAGATGAAGAGTTATATAACAAAGTGCATCATTGCAGGAGCTTTTGAAATCTTGGGTTGTTTTAGGAATAGGGTAGATGATCCAATTTTCTGAGAGCAGGACTTATTACTTCTCCCTCTTTCTTACTATGATACACGTTTTGGGCAGTCGGTGTAGTTTACAATGTATTAGTACTTTAACATGTGCCGTGTTTTCTCATCTTCTCAGCAGCCCTGTAAGGAAGGCAGTGGGTCTTCCCCCTCAAAGAATCAAGAGGGCCAGTTAAAGGGCCCTTGCCAGGTCGCCTCTATGTCTCATTCAAGGGAATGACTCACAACAGCACGTGTGAATAGTTTTCTTCAATTGACCTCACAACTCACTCTAAACCTAATAGTTCTGCCTCCAGGGAAACCAAATAGGAGTGTACCCATCAAGCTTGTTTCTGGAAGAGGGAATTGAATAAATGTTTGCTTCCTAAAGTGCATCATTTTATGAAATTCACAGATTAGAAAGGCAGGTTAAGAAGGGTCTTTCTCTCACTCTAAGGATCGTCTTGTTCTCCTGATAATCACTACTGACTGACTTCTTGTCTTTTTCAGAGTGAAGACCTGCCTGGCTTCATTACCACAACATCACACATCATAGAATCACGTGAAGAAGAAGAGGCTCAGCATTTTATAAACATTTGAAGCTGCTTACAATTGTTCTTTTGGATCTGAGCAATTACTTTGTTTTAAACATCTGTGGCTGTACTAGACCTGAAACCAACAAGGCAAGAACAGCCGCCTCCCTCACTTGTTCCCATAGGGGGCATTCATCCTTGTGCTGTTTGTGTTGTGTTTTGTTTTGTTGTTTTAACACAATTTGCCGAAGAAGTAATTCTCAAGAAAATTGGATGTTTTCATTGGCCTTTTAAATGGTGGCCAGTGTCTTAATTTCTTCTTACGTTCATTTTGGCAAAGCCAATTTGTCCCTCGGCATGCTAGGAGATTCTACCAATACCCATTAAAGTGGTAAAATCTGGTATTTACTGGCATACACTCAAAACTACCACAGTCCTACCTCAGTTCCAGGTGAAGCCGGATTTGCGGGGTTGGGGGCCGGCAGGACCTCCGTGTATCTCTGCTGAATGTGGCGCAAGTGTGGTCATCAGCCTTATTCAACTGGTCCCAGTACACAGCTGCTTGTTGGACTCCAATCCAGGTTCCTGCGTGTTTACTCACAGACAGAGCCCAGTGTGGGACTGACATTTCTCTATGGGAATGAAATGTGTGATTGGACTTTGAAGATGAATTAATAAATAATAATTATATGTAACTGAAGCAGCCTACTTTTGAAAATCATCAACTGTATTGGGTATTGGGGGTGGGAGGGGAGGTGTTGGGGAAGGGGCTGAATATCTCTTTTTAACAGACTTGTTTAATCTTCTCTATGTAGATGTTTATGTAGGTACTTCAAATTGCGAAAGCCTTTGATCCTATTTACAAGCTCAAATGTCTCCGCTGTCCTTAATCTTGAGCTTGCATTTCTTTAACCAAAAACTCATCTAGGCATGCTAGCAATTCAAGGGTGGTCACCGGTTTAGCAGAGTTTTAAAAGTGTATTTATTATCTTGACTCTAATGCTATGATGTGGGCCAATGAGGCTTCCCTGAACAACAGTACAACAAAAAATGGGAGGTGGGTGGAGGGAAGAAACTGATAAAAGAGGCATTTCGGGCCCTATGTTGTTAATGGAAAAAGAAAAAATAAGGAAAACAATCTCACACTACATGTCACGTGTTGAAAAACTCCTGACAAGACTACTCTTACGTTTTCAGTGTTCTGAAAATACCAGTGTTGTGTCGATTATCACAGGTGTCACCTAAAACTGCTGCCCTTGACCAGCAGAATGTCATGTCATCTCGCTGCTCCCTTGACACATGGTGGAGGGCTCTAGACCTTTTTCTCCCATGGGTGCATCCCCAGTGCCTATCTTCTCTGATAGTCCTGAAGAGGTTACACTAGTTCATTGGAGGTGTGAACTTGTTTTTTTCTTTTTTTTTTTTTTGGAGAAAAAATTATATATATATATAGATAGATATATATCGCTATAGGATAATGCATTAATAAAAATTAGGCTTTTTTAAGAGGAAGACCAAAAATTTCAATGTCTTAAGAATATATTTAATGGCAATGCAAAAGTCTTCCTGCTTCCATGCTGAACCTTTAGAACAGAGGATTGTATTGCAAGACAAAGTTGAATGTAAAGTGATCCCCCTGGACATTTTCTAAAAGTTTTACTTTTCTAAAATTACACATCACAGTAGTGCATAGACCATACGACGTTAGTTTGAAGGTCAACTTCAGTGTATAATATGCATACTTTATAAAAATGTATAAAATGTCCTAAAGTTTTGATTTAGTCTTGGGACTAGGACTCGGGTGGTATTTGCTATGTGACTCCTCCAGGTACGTAGGATTGAATATGGACCCTGCTGAATACAGTGTATGACGGTATTTAAGTAGCTCTCTATACTTAGAGTAGTCATGCCACTATACCAATGGTTCATGTTCATACTGCAACTTCAAACTAGCAAATGAAAAGTCGGTAATATACTAAATTTTCCTCTATCCTGTACATTTCAAAAAAGGCATATGCAATATTTACATTTTTAATTTAGTTTACAGAATGGAACCAAAATGTATAAATGTTATGTTTGCTAAAACTTCACAATGTATATTGGGGTCTTTGTACATTTTGCCTGACTTACCTTAAATTTAAAATATTTTTTGCTATATAAACTTTAACAGTTATTAAACAGTGTTTTCTTTTTTTGGGTACGTATTGTTTCTGGATATCAAGATGTTAAATATATTTCTTGCTATTGTGATATGACAAAAGACTTAACTAATCTTGCTCTGTCTTCCACTGTACACGCTGTATATAAGGGTCAATGTGATGCTGCTGGAGACAAGAATAAATGGAACTAGAATAGTGCATTGTATTTAGTCTGTATTGATCATGGATGCTCTCCTTAATAGCCATATGCAATAAAATAAAATACATTATTTATGAAATGAATAAAGCCTTGAGGATATTTTTTTCAAGGTGGGCTCTGGATTTAACATAAAGCCACTCTACTCCTGGTGTTTTGGAGTAAACAAGTAAACACTTGGCTCCTAAAAACCCTTTGATGCCTCTCAATGTTAATATGTTCTGGGAACCAGAAAATCCCCAAATCACAAAATTTTTGAAAAGTAAATGTGTTAAGAAAACAACAACAAAAAGACTTTTACTTTACAAAACAGAATCCTTGCAAGATGCTGGATGCTGTTCAAAATGCTATACAAATATTACATCCTTTATTGCTCACAACAACCTCAGGTGTTAAGAATCACCCCATTTTATAGATAGACAGGCACAAAGAGGTTAAATGAGTTGTCGGAGGACACATATAGCTCATGAGCAGCAGAACCAGGGATCACACCCAGGACTGCAGTCACAGAATCTGAGCACTTGTGCACTCTGCCATGCAGCCTCCCAGAGATGCACACAGGATTAAACCCATGCGTACATGGAGAAGACATAGAAGTAAAGACAGAGCCACGAGGTGCAATTTAGGAGGCAGAAAATATTAACATAACTATTGATTTTTTACCAAGGACAATGCTTCCTCCTTGTCAGAAATATTTTTATACCTTTTTTACCCTAAAATTATAGCAGTGCAGTAACATGGTGCCATCTCTTTTGAACAAATAAAAAGCGGAGGAATTTAGAAGTTGATTTTAAAATAATGGCTCTTAATTCACAAGCCTGGCATGCATCATGTGGCATTTAGGAACGGGCAGGTGACAATGTGACCTATTTGTGCCAAGATGGATTGTTCTGAGGGTTCCTGTTTGGCAAAGAAGGAGGCATGATCTGCAAGGTTAGATATCCCTGAAGTGTAATGACGAAAGGGTAAATGATAGATGTCACTCCAGGGGAGTCTTTTTCTAGCAGGAATTGGCAAATGTGTTTTCCCAAAAGTCGCAATTACAAATAAAGAAGTGAAGAGTTGTTTCACAGGACCATAGGTCTGGAAATATTCACTCAAAACCAATTCATAAACTTTTAGGAGGAAGCTACGTGTTATAACAAGATGAAAGATAAAGATTGCATCACATAGATGTAGGAAGTTGGATTCTGACCCATTGATGGTTTTAGTAGTCAGTTTGGAAGACGCAGATGGCTTTTTGGTGCTGTCATTAGACTCAAGAGTCCAATATTGTTGAGCTGATCTGCAGACCGTAGTTAGTCCCTCTTGAAGCCATGGACCCAGGTTTAATGTCACTTAACAAGTTTCCAGGTGGCCTGAGGCAGACTGTTCATTCATTTGGGCATCTAACCCTGTGTTGACGAGGTGTACTAGTATTTGAGTGAAGCCAGCATTACTTAGAGCAGTTCTTAGATGCCATCAGTTGAAGGACAAAAGGCAAAATTGCTTCTTTTAAAATATGCAGTGTCTTCATCTTCACCCCAGTTGTACAGCTCTTCCACATTTCTCTGATTTACACAATTAAGTCAAATGTGCTTACAATTCTTGTTTGGGCAGTGGTCTCTATACAACAGAACTCTGTAATCTCATGTGGTTGACAGTTTGAAAACACTGAACATCCCTCCAGGCTCTCCTGTTAAATTTGGACTTTTCTACCTGCATTTCTGCTCTTGTCTCTTGAGCCTGCTTTCACCCTATAGCTCCAAAGGACCCCACATAGCAATTTGGTGGTTTCCTTGGCACCTCCTTGATTTCATGCTGAAACTACTTTTCTTTTTTAAAAATATACATTTTTTTTGTTAATTTCAGAGAGGAAGGGAGAGGAAGAGAGAGATAGAAACACCAATGATGAGAGAGAATTATTGATCAGCTGCCTCCTGCATGCAGCACATGGGGGATTGAGCCCTCAATCCGGGCATGTGCCCTGACCAGGAATAGAACAGCGACCTCCTGGTTTATAGGTCACCACTCAACCATGGAGCCACACCGGTTGGGCTGAAACTACTTTTCTTGAATCCACCTGAGCCCGCAAGTTCTCACGGCCTTTGCCACTGCATGTAGAAAAATTCTGCCCTCTTTTGGGCACTGGCACTTCTGAATGGGGATGTACCTTCGAAATTGTTTCTCCCCTTCTATATCAGAATTTCCTCTACTTACCTAGGAACTCTAAAAGCTCTCAGTTTTTACCAAAATTCCTTTCACCTGAAGAACCCTACCTCAACTCTTGACCCGCCTACCTGGGTGGCCCTGGACTCTTATCAGAGAATATACAACATGTTCCCATTTCTCCAGATCTTCTCACTCACAACATTCTAAATGTGCAAATGACTTCAATATTTAAAAAAAAAAAACAAAACAAAAAACAAACAAACAAACAAAAAAAAAACCCGTCAAATTAACTGATAGAGTTTCCAAGAAAAGATACATATAATACAAGTACTTGTAATTATAGAATATGTTTAGCTGCAAATAATAGGAAACCCAACTCAATGGCTTTTAAACCAGTAGTTCTAAAATTTGGGGGCTTATGAGAATCCCCTAGAGTGCTCTCTGGACCAGCTCTTGGGGCCCACTCCTAGCCTTTCTTTACACTTGGTCTGGGTGGGACCCAAGAATTTGCATTTCTAACAGTTTCCCAGGTGATGCTGATTCTGCTGGACCACACTTGGCGAACCACTAACCACGTAAAGAACTTTATTATCTCACATAATGATAAGTTCAGGGTTAGAGTCATAAGACAGCTAAATGACATCATCAGGGGCCCAGGATCTTTTCATCTTTCTACTCACTCAGCCATCCTCAGGATCTTGGCTTTCGTCTCTCAGACCTGTCCCCTCGTGTTTATAAGATAGTCACAACAGCTCCAAACAGCATATCCTCGAATAATAATATCCAATAAAGATAATCCCTCTCCTGTTGGTGTCTTTTTGGAGTGATGCGAACAGTCCCAAAGCCACCCACTTCACCCAGCTCTGCCTTAAGTCCACTGAACAGAACTGGGTCCCATGCCCATGCCGATACTGGTCCCCGGGAAAGGAGACTGCACTGTGGCTGATTTACACTAAAAGAGATTCACACTGTGGGCTGAGAAGCAGTCAGCATCCCATAAAGCACCAGTCTGCTAGATACTGAACAGAAGTTGGGTGTTGGGAACACACATTGAGAAGGGATGAAGTTCCAAGGGCAGTAGAAAACCAACATGTGATCAAAACCCTTTCCAAATACAATTATTCCTCAAATGTGTTCTCTGCATTCACGGTGCTCGTATTCCCAATCTCCAGTGATGTTGAAAAGGAGGATTTCTAATGAAGCACAAGTAGAATAAAATAATTTCACATTATCAAAAATGTAATAGTGATGCTGACCTATATATACAGAATTTTTATTTTCAAGACGGTGGACATAATTCTACTACTATGTTTCTCACGTATGTTTGCTTTTATTATTGAATCCTGTGCAACACTGGAAGCGAGTTTATAATATATTTTTATTGATTTCAGAGAGGAAAGGGGAGGGAGACAGAGGCAGAAACATCTATGATGAGAGAGAATAATTGATTGGTTGCCTCCTGCACAACCCCTACTGGGAATTGAGCCTGCAACCCGGGCATGTGCCTTGACCAGGAATTGAATCGTGACTTTCTGGTTCATAGGTCAACACTCAACCATTGAGCCACACTGGCAGGGCTGTAAGCTATTTTATAAAAGATCAAGATACAAAGGATGGGAAATTAGAAGGTGCCTGAAAGAGCAAGGACTATTTAGTTGGAAAAGAGAAAACTGGGGTGATTTGTTAGCATTGATTACATTAGAGACTATGCTAAGAAAATGATTTGTCAACTGACCTTCTCAGAAGAAGAAATAATCAGAAAAAAAAGAGACAAAAGTGAGAAAAATATGTTCATTTTCCACAAGAAATAATTTGATAATAATGAGGATTATTAAATATCAATATTATTGTCAAACAAATTTTAGATTACATTCCTTGGAGGCTTTAAAAAATAGGAATTTGTAGCCATCTTTGTTTGAAGGATGAGAGAGTGTCAAGATGGCCATACAAGATCAACTAGCTCTTCTCACCGCCTGGGGCCTCCACAATTCACAGCTCCAGAAGCAGGGGGTTCGCTTTCTTCCATGTTCATGGCACAGCCCCGAGGCCTTGTGCAGGGCCCAGCCTGAAAGCCCATATATCCTGGTTCTTTTCCTTGTCCTGGCATCTTTGAGGATTAGCATACTACTTCGCATTAGACTTAAGCAGGAAAAAGAAAATTCTTATAGTGTATCTTCTACATAGTTTATTTTGTAACGAAAGTATGTACCAAAGTAATGTTTATGAATCTGAAGGAAAATCTACAAACTTGAAGGAAAGATCAGGAACTTAGGTTAATCCTGACTATCATCTAGCTTTGTAAAACCATGCTATCTCCAATTCATGTCACTTCAAGGGATTATAAAACATGGTGCAACTAGTGACAGAATGATCTTTATAAACTGCACATTGACCAGGTCTCCAGTTGGGTTAAAAATCCCTTGGTTTTACCCACCCCTCTCCATCCCTATTATCCTATAGGAAAAGTCAAAATGTCTTAGCCTGGTAGACACAAAGTACTTTATTATTAGCTTCTGCCTACTTTCATATGCTTCCCTTCATGGCCCTCTTCTCCACGTTCCACCTTACTGTGAGTCTGTCCCCAGGCCTTACTAAATTACATGAATGGTACTCAGCTCATGGATGAAAGAAAACAATGAACTGAAAAGAATTGCTGAAGTTGAAATAAATGTTTATTTACCAAGAGATGTTATTTCATAAAAGATCTCTCAAGAAAAGCTAATGCAAAATATTAGAAGTTTGGAGCATTTTTAAAAATACACATTTAAATGTTACACATCATCCCTTCAATTCTTCTTTTAAAATCTGAGGCCATTCGCATGATCATTTCCACTCCCCACCTCTTTTCTCTCCTATATGTGTTAGTTACATTATTATTTTTGCATTGTAGTGAATAAAAAAGTTACATTTGTTCTGTAATATAATCAACAGGATTTTAAAATTTCAACCTCAACTTGAAGTGATTCATTGTCTTTTGACCGTGCTTACTTTTTGATCCATTTATGAATTGTCTGGTTTTGTTTACTAAAAACAAACAAACAGAAAACTCAAAACTTTTCAAGAAACTTTTCTATATGCTATATTGTTTAAGTTTTCTCATATATGAGAATATGTGCCTGTTGCCTTTGTAGATGAGCAACAAATTGGTTGGGTAGAATATCCTTAGGTCATTATGTTCTTTTCTCAAGAACTTTACATACATTTCTCCATTGCCTTCTGTCACTGAATATTGGTAAATAGAAATATTACCTAAGCTGATGTCTTACTCTTATACTAACTTTTCCTTTCTGTTTAGATGCCTGATAAACTCTACCTTTATTCTTTGAAGTTCAGTAACTTAACCAGGGTATGTCTAAGTGTTGAGTATTTTATTTCAAATACTGTTGGCAATACTGTGACCTCTGTGTTTGCAGATACAGATCTTTCTTTCTGTCAAGATAACATCCTTGTTTTATGCCTTTGAATACTTTTTATTTTTAATTTATGAGTTTTCTACCTTAGGGGCAATGATCATTTCGATGGGCTTTATCTTTATTGTATCTTTATATCCATATCTTTAGCTTCTTTCTAAATGTCTTTTTATCTTGCTCCTTTTTCATCTGTTTGTATTCATTATGAGTTGAAATTTTTCTTGAATCAGTAAAAAATTTCAGCCATGTCTACCCTGTTTCTTACATTTATAATATATGTATTAGTACTGTGTCAATGTTGTTTTTGTCCTTAATTCATTGATTTTAGAGCTACATCCCCCATTTTCATCTTATTCTGATTTTTGTTTACTAATTTGTTTTTGAGCTCTTAATTTATTGAATCTAGAAGTTCTACTGAATGGTTTCTGAGTTTGAATCTCTTTGAGGGAATTGGCATTGTTAAAGGTTCCCTATGTACGCTGTCTCCTAGCTACCTAATTTCAGGAGCAACTTCTGCCTCTCTGCCCCAACCTCTCACTGTTAGGAGCAGTTGCACTGAACTCATCACCAAATGTTAAACCTTTTATAAAACTGTAACTTAACATTAAAAATTCTCTTGGTGCTCCTTCTTTACTGGAAATGGGCACTTAGTCTTTAAATATCACCTGGATCAGTTAGGACAGGATAGGCGATGCTGCAGTGACAAGCAGCCCCCAAATTTCAGAAGCTAATTTTTCACTCACAATATCTCTAATGTGAATGGGTGGAGGGAGGAATGGGGTCTGGCTTATGGTGCTACCAGAGACCTAGGCTGATGAAGGTACCAACATTTACTCCACAATCACAGCACAGTTAGTAGGAAACATGGTAAATTGTTCACTGCTTCTTAAAATTTACACTAAGAAATGAGACATGGTGCTTCTGTTCATGTTTTCATTTGGCCAAAGCTAATCTGAAGGCCAAGACTTCAAAGAGGATGGGAGACAACCTTGCCATGTGTCAGAAGGAGGAAATCCAGAAATATTTGGTGAACAGTTTTCATGAAAACACAACCTATTTTCAGCTTACCTAAGCAGAACTAGTTACTCCCTTCTCTGGATTCCAAAATACTCTGCTCACCCCTCTGTCACTGGATCTTCCAAGTTTCACTGTATCATCTGTTTATGTATGTTCCTCCATGAGAAAGTTCCTTGATGGAGAGAATCACATTGTAGAGGCAGAAGCTACCAAAACTCTGTTACCATAACTGCGAAGCAATTGTCGTATGACATTTATCTACATTCCCATTTCATATTCACAAACCCCCTTGGGCTAAGTGTTATTTAGAACACCGAACCTCAGAAAGATTCAACAACATGCTCAAGGTCACACAGCTAATAACAATGAGTCTGAATTCAAAGCTGTTTTTCTGGGCCTCTGCTTTTTCCCCACTATGTTTTGGTAGAGCCAACACAACACATGATGTATAACAAATATTGGTTCAATATTATGAATGAATGCATTGTTCTTATATATTACTAAAATAATACCTGTCTGAGTTTGTTGTTTTTACTGATTATCATGCATACTTGCATTATTTCTCAATATTTACCTTGTTTATTGGCTTTATGAAGGCATAACATTGCTCAGGAAATTAAAATACATTCTCTGAATTATAGTAAGTGACCAATATTGCATCTTCATGCTCCTCCAATGCCAAACATGTATTTAGCTACATATAATGAAAAGCCAGAACAACAGTAGTTTAAACATAGAAAGGTTTATTTTCTCAGGTTAAACTAGACCAAATGTGGGCATTCCAATGTGGGTATGGTGTTCCCATCAAGTTTCCTAGGACCGAGGCTCCCTCTGTCATTTAGCTTTGCCATCCTCAGTGCATATCTTTTGTCTTCAAGTTAGCTTCATGGTCTGAGGCGGCTCCTGCAGCCATCACATTTGCTTTGCCAACATAAAAGGTGACTGGAAAAAACTAAAAAGTGTCCCCTCCTGACTTAGGCAGCTACTTTATAAGTGAATCTTCTGCTCAAGTCTTACAAGCTGGAATTTAGACACATATAAAAGCTGCTGCACGAGATGCTGGGAAACAACAGACTTAGAACTGGGAGCACTGCACTGCAGAACTCATTCCGGCTCTTATTTTAAGGAGGATGGGAAGAATGACAACTGGGTAGACAGCAATCTCTGAAATATCATATATGTAGCTCTGATGTCAAAAGCAGCTGCTGCTTTTGGGTTAACGTGATCATATGTTTTGCTTTTTAAATGTATGTCTTTTATTAGGTTTCTTTCCCTTTGAAGAGTTTTAAAAATAGCAGGACTCTGAAGTGAATGAAGGACTTAGTCTGAAGGAGGATGCTTGTGGACGAGTGCTAAAAGCATTGAGCATAGCAGAATAATGGCTTCACTAACATGCACTTCCTTTGACGTAGGCAATGCTGAATAGGAAATATACATATGAATATGTCTATTAAAAATTACAGAATATTCTGTTGTGAGAACAACACAGCTTTCCCAGGGATAAGTGTACAAATTTAAATCAACTAAGATTACATATGAACCTCAATTGTGGTAGGACAGTCTTAGCTCTGGTCCCTCACTCAGCTGCCCAGAGACAACAGGGAAATTCATTTAACACAAATTCATGGCAGGAATTCCATGAGAAAGGGCAGGCCATGCAGAAAATCCACTCAGCCTATCCCCCTCCTCAGAAGATATAGAAAAAAGCACAGCCATCCCTGTCCAACTGTGAAGATGGTTGCCTTCAGGTAACTGAGAAGGCATGATGAGGTATACACATGCATATTTGAAACACATATTTGAACATTTCTTCTCCATTATTTATTTCTTCAACAAATGTTTATTGTATTTCTTCCTCATGTCTGGTTCTTTTCTGGGCACAGGATATAGCGTGATGAAGAAACCTTAGTCCCTAGGCTCTCTGAACTCCCTTCTAGTGATAGACAGGTAAGTAAATAAATATAAAATATGAGATGAAGATAAATAAGACAGTAAATAAATGTAGAGCAGGCTAGAGCCGGAGTGAATGGATGAGCACTATTTCTTGTAGGGGTGGTTGGAGAAGGCCTTTCCGAGGTTACACTTACACAGAGCTCTGTGGGGGGGCATGGGGACAGGGGGCTCTGTGTAAATATTTAGAAGAAGAGCATCGAAGGCCAGGGACCAGCATGTGTTAAGGCCCTGGGGCAGGAACATACTAAACCAACTGGAAAAACAAGGGGAAGGCCAAATACTTAGTTCCTGCTCCATCATTCCACTCTTTACAGTTCACTATTTAACTCTCATGTTTAAATGAGAATTAATTATGCACATAATCTGTCAAAGTTGTGCCGTTTAAATTTTGCCCATCCAGCACCCATGGATCCGTGGTTGAGCATTGACCTATGAACCAGGAGGTCATAGTTCGATTCCCCGTCAGGGCACAGCCCGAATTGCAAGCTTGATCTCCAGTGGGGGGCGTGCAGGAGGCAGCCAATAATGATTCACTCTCATCATTGATGTTTCTACTCTCTCTCCATCTCCCTTCCTCTCTGAAATCAATAAAATATATATTTATTTATAAGTAAATAAATACATAAATAAATAAATGTGGCTATGGACAGTTTTGCTTTACCGCTTAATACGGAGGACAGGTGAGCCCAAGAGGAAGGACAACATTAAACAAACAAATAGAAACTTCCCTTGGCTTTGAAGGGTTATTCATTCAGGTGGCAAATATATTCCAAGTGAAGGGGCAGGACCTAGTAGGCTGGACATTCACATAAACAGTGTGTATCCTAGAGAAGGAATATGTGATGTCCACACACACCGGAAGGGCTGTAAGTGAAGTCTCAGGCAATCGTCAAGTGATCGGAACCAGGCTTCTGCTGGGGGAAATGGCCTTAGCTCTGCTGTTTCAACAAAGTGCTTGATTTCCTTAGAGATCCAGAGCTGCCGCAGAAACCACAGCTGACAGTGCAATGATCCTCTTCGTATGGACATGCCGAAGGACAGTGTGTGGGAGCCAAGGCTCTCAGGGCCAGCGTGCATGGTCACTGCACGTGGCCATGTGCTGATAGGCTGTTGTCTTTGGCCCCAGTGTCCTGCCGTGACCAGGCTGGTCTCTGCTGCAGAATAACACATGTGCTATTTCATCGCTGGCTAATCATACGGAGGCCTTGGATGAAATCCACAGTTAGAATGAGGTGGGCCCTATGCTAACAAGATCTTGATGCTAATGGGTCCACCACCTTACTTTAAAGATAATTTTATGAGTCAGTTTAATTAAAAATTACTAGGCCCCTTATTTTCTTTATCCACTGCGATAATTATTAGTGTCTCATATCTTAATTATTGTCATCATCAGTGACGTCTGCTGTCCAAAAGAAAGCAAAACGCACAAAAGTCACGGTCCCTGTTCTCACATGGTGATGAGTATTAACTGGTGTGCTGAGGAGGGAGATTTTAACATGTTCTGTTAAAATAGTCAGATATTGCGTTTTGAAAAAGGTGTCATCACTCCCGATGTGTTTTTACATGACACCTCACTGCATCATCCTGTGATGCCCAAGGATGCCAGAAATTGTCACGCCCACAGCGACTTTGCTGAGATTAGAAATTTGGTTTATAACTGTCGTGCTGGCTGTGGGTGAGCAGATTTCCCCTAAAGAGCAAGAGGAATGCCTGGCTGGTGTGGCTCAGTGGTTGAGTGTTGACCTATGAACCAGGAGGTCAGGATTTGATTAAAGGTCAGGGCACATGCTGGGGTTGTGGGCTCAATCCCCAGTGTGCGGCATGGAGGAGGCAGCCAATCAATGATTCTCTCTCATCATTGATGTTTCTTTCTCTCCCTCTCCTTTCCCTTCCTCTCTGAAATCAATAATAAAAATATACATATTTTTAAAAAGAGCAAGAGGACCAAACTTGACAGTGGCAGTAGATGAAAAACCCCAGGGTCTGTCTTTGCCAAGTCCCTTTATTCTTGCAGATGTGTTCACACAGCTCTCAGACCACTTGCAGCAGAGGGAGGGAAGCTTTTGGCTAAGACAAAGCCATGCCCTCCCTAAAGGACCGGGTGGCCATTGCGTGGGTGGCCATGGAACCTTCGCCTTCATGGGAACAAGCTCCCTGGCTGGCCAAGAGCACCTGCTGGCAAGAGCTCAGGATGACGCCGCCCTCCCACTGCTCTTAGGAAAGCTGAGACTGGGTTGGGTTTATCCTCAGACACCAAAACCATCCTGGGTTTTTCCTCTCTGCCCTACCTACCCCCTGAGGCACGAGAAGGGAAAGGATGCCCACTGCTCCTGGCCCGGCAGCCCCTGCCCGCTGCCCCCTTCGCAGCCCTAAGGAGGCCCCATCGGTGGCCTGAGCTTTCGAGGATCTGTTGGATGTCAAGCTCTCCTCCCTGGCAAGCAGCCAAGATTTTGTTTATTGCTCTCAAAGCAAACTCGCACTCCTTCCTCCCGCCCAGCCCCTTTTTTCAAAAACATTAAACTCTTGGCTCGCAGTCATCACTTCCTGCTTTCATCTGTTTGGCCTGAGCCGATGACATCGGGCCAGGGGCCAGAGCCAGCCATCCCTCCAAGGACAGCACCACTGCCCCCACCAAAGCACAGCGGCCCAGGGACAGCAAGGCCAGCGCGGAGTGCTCCGGAGAGCTCTGTGTTCCCTTTTCTTATCACCTTGCCTGTGGTTGCTAAAAGTTAGCTGACTTTGAAGACTCCCTATGAAGTGGGTACGTCTAACTTGGGCCACGGCGATATGAAATTAAAGTAACACAGCAACCCCCCTCTCCCCACCCCGATCCTCGAGGAATACAGAGCAAGACCCACAGGGGCTGCCTGAAACCGCAGATAGTGCCGAACCCTATGTACACCGTGTTTGTCCTACGTATGCATAGCGACGAGAAGATTTAATTTATAACTTAGACACAGTAAGGGCTTGACAACAAGAACTAATCATAAAAGGGAACAATTATAACCATATTCTGTAATAAATATGTGAATGTGGCCTCTTTTCCTCTCAAAATATCTTATTGTATTGGACTCACTTTTCCACTTAAAGGAAGCACGTTAGTGCTTTTCTTTGGAATATCCAAACTGCCACCATCACTACTGTTGCACACTGAGACAATTATTAAGTAACTGGGGTTACTTGAACACAAGCACTGTGATACTATATGTGATACTGTGACAGTCAATATGATAACTGAGATGGTTACTAAGTGATGACTGGGTGGGTAGAGTGGATACACTGGACAAAGGGATGATTCATGATTCCCGGGAAGGACAGAGCAGGAGCGTGCAAGATTTCATCATAGTCTCAGAAAGGCACACGATCTAAAACTTATGAATTGCTTATTTCTGGAAATTTCCATTTAGTGCTTTTGAACCACGGTTGACCGTGGGTAACCGAAACCACAGAAAACAAGACCACGGATAAGGGGGACTACTGTACCTCTGCATCCGGTTTAATCATGACACCCTGCCTTGGTTCACACCATGTTTGCAAGAGGGCAGCCCCCTGGGCTTGTCCTCCAGAGTTCTGGTAAATCCTGGAGCCTCTCTGATAATGGAATTCCCTTCTGGCATCCGATTCTAGAAGCCTAATTGAATATAGCAGGAAGCAGTTACGAAAGCCTTTTAGCATGTCTATCTCCTTCCAATTGCACACTTTCCCAATAGGAAGCAAAGTTGCTCTATTCTGAGGAGAGAATGTAACCCCCCTCCCTCCCACTTACTTTCCCCTGCACACACATTCCCACATTCCAATTATTCAAAGCTATGTTATTCCCCTTCCACTAAAGTTTTCTCCTAATTACCTGGAGGCATCCAGGTGTGGCTGAAAATATGCTCAACCCTGGGAGTAAATATACACACCTAAGGGCCGTGAGCAGCAGATGAAGACAGCCTGTACAGGGAGCCTAGTGCTTCCAGCAACCTGTAGCTGTTTACCTGGTGACTCAGGAAGGATGCAGAGGCCAGATGGTTGGCATACTGCAGAGGCTGATAGGCACTTTCATTTGATTGCTTAAGAATACGTTCAATGGAAAGGGGGTTTCACGCCCCCTCTTCCTTTCTGCAGTTCCAGAGTTGCATTGTGCTGCTCTCTGAACTATTATCAAGGGGAAGAAAATAAAACTTTTTAACTGTTTTCTTTGCACTCAAGGTCAGGTAGGAAGGTGAGACTTATAAATCTTGAACTGCACAAAGGTATACATGTAAGTAAACTTAAAATATATATTGAAATAGTTTTTGTCATTCTGTAGGATAACTTCTAATCTTTAATTGTTGCTATAGACTGAATGTTTGTGTCTCTGCCAGATTCATGTGTTGAAGCCCCGAGGTGCTGGTATTGGGAGGTGGGACCTATGGGAGGTGATGGAGGGGACTCGTCCCCTATAAAAGAGGCCCAAGAAAGCTCCCTTGCCCCTTCCGCCACCAGAGGATCTAAGGAGAAATCAGCAGCCTGCAACCCCGAAGTGGGCCATCATCGTGCTAGCATCCTGAGCTTGGACTTCCAGCCTTCAGACGGTGAGCAATAGATTTCTGCTGTTTTTAAGTCACCCTGTTTACAATAGTTGTTATAAGATGTTTGTAAAATACCCACTTGTGACAAGTATGTGGAAGTGGCTGAACTGAAACACAGTGGTAAATGTCCAAACTAATAGATGGCAAAAAAACAAAACAAAAAAACAACAAAAAATATTAGAGTTTGCTCCTCTCAGTCTCTGACACGTGGAGATTGCAGGAACTACAGCATCAAAGATCCTGGGATAACAACTCAGAGCCTGGGTCTGTGTCCTACACGACATTGGACAAATGTCACTCGACTTCCTGCTCAGCAGCTGGTACAGGGGAAATCTCTTAGACTGCTGCTGGGTCCTTGAAATAGTGAACATATGTAAGGGGACTCTTAGAGGAGTGAGAGAGTGCTGTACCAAGTAGGTATGAAGGCTACATCAGCCACTAACAATAAATCTCTGCAATCTGCAATCTTCGGTTCACACCTAAAATAGCTCAAGTGAGCCCCTTACTGAAAAGTGAGGAGTCTGTGTAGTTTCTTTGAAGGTTTTTCTTTGGAAACACCTAAGTAAAGTGTTATTTAATAATCTATAGTAGTGCTTCTCCAACATTAATGTGCACACAGATATTACATGCAGATTCTGATTCCGTAGGTCTGAGGTGGAGCCTGAGACTCTTCATGTCTAACAGACTCTCAGCTGCTGCTGCTGCTGATGCTGCAGGTGTGGGGCAGCAAAGGGTATAATGCTGCTAAGCACAGAGTGAGAGGACCACACACACTGGGGAGAGGAGCTCACTCTTAAAAATTAGCGTTCTCCACCTTTTATTTCATTCATCTTCAAAATCTGCCTTTCCCCATGGGCACAATAATAGGGCTAATGAACCAGAGTGGAATCGGGAGGTTCATTCATGACATGGCACAAAGTTAACTGTAATCGGTTATCTGAGTGTCTCTCCCCTAAGGCTGACGGACTGAGGGCCTTGGCCCTGCTGGGGAGTCGCTAAGGCAGGATGGACTCAGTCTTCTTGGCAAAGCTCATCCAACTGTGCCACCAACGGCACCGTGCAGTGAGAAGGATCCCTGCAAAACCACTCTGAAGCAGGGGATGAAACCTCCACGATCAGCAGCTGCCTTCTCCCTAAGCATCTCCGTATGTCACCACATGTCACAGAGGTCCACGTGAGAGTAGTCTTCTGGAGTTTGGGGAGAAATGATGAGAAGTTATGCAAAGTTATGATAAGAGTTTCTTTCCTATACCTGCTTATCCCTGGGTTCCTACTCCATTGTGGTCAGGGTATGACGTTCTTTCTCTTTTTCTGCATATTTACCCAAAAGCTCCTTAGGAGTGTTTACTGAATCAAACCCCCTTTTCTTATGTTTATACTGCTTGGTGGACAGAATTTCCATGGGTGATAAGAAGGGACAGTGATGCTAACCCAGATGTGAGAAGCAGATCCTCTCTTGACTAGAGTTTGTGTGACACAGCTTCTCTCATTAGCACATTTCCCTTTTCCTGCGCTATGAATCAGTGTTCTTAACTGTCCCATTGCTCGCCTTACTCGACATCCTTTCTGGATACCATCATTCTTCAATTCCCAACACTATATCCTGACTTTCTCCAGTCCTCAACTCTAATTTTCATGAGTCTCAACTTCACTTAACTGCAAGCTGAACAACTCATAAGGGCGTATCACAGACACCTCAGGCTCAACATATAAAACAAAACAAAACAAAACAAAATCATATTCTTGCCTAGACCTGCTCTTCCTCCTGAATCCCCCATTCTGCTATTCTTGCCAAATATCCTCATTACCACCTCCTTCCAAAACACAAAGTTTGGATGGCGATCTTACAAAAACATATGGCTCCAAATACCATCTATATGCCAATGACTCAAGTCTACCTAACATCTCACCTACATGTCTAACACACGCCTTGAAATCAACATGATCAAAAAAGACCTCTTATTTAACACAGCCCATCCCACCCACCAGTCTTCCCTACTTCAGTAAATAGCACCATCATCCATCAAACAGGCTCAAGAAGCTGAGAACCATCTTGTTATCGTCTCTCTATCGCATACCCTACATTTAACCCTTCAGCAAATCATAATTTCTTCACCTTAAAAGGATGTCCTGCCCTTAATCTAACCTTCTCACTATCTCCCATCATAGTTCATGTCATCATCATTTCTTGCTTTAGCTACATAGCTGCCTCCTAAGTGATCTTCCCTATTGTATTATTTCTGCCCCCCCATCTCCATTCCATTCTCCATCCAACTCAGTGAGATGTATGCCACATAAATCAGATCAAATCATTCCCCAGCGGCTTTCCAGCACACCTGAAGGAGAATCCACACTCCTTTCCATGGCTGACAAATGGCTAACCATTTGTTATGCCCATCCATTCTAGTACAGGTCTATAATCAATACATTAATTATGTTTTTTAGAGTTATGAGAGGAATTGAAAATGGGAAAGGAGAAAAGAATGATCCAATTTTTATTAGATAATTAATATTTACCCATTCATTTGAATTAAAATACATACATGCATATCTGAATATTCACACAGACATGAAGCTTTAAATACAACCAATATATTAATTTATATAACAATTCATAATAATAAGCTTTGTAATGGGATAAACAGGATCCCATGTTTTCCTTTATAACGTCATGCCTACAAATCCAGTTTCAGCACCCTCAGCTTTTACTTGCTGATCACTTCTGCTGCTGCTACAGATGCTTCTAGTCAAATCACTTTCCATGGCACATGCTCATTCTGGAACCTTGTCTTTGAGCGACTTCTCCTTTTTATCACTATCTTCTGCAGCATCATTCCTCTGTGGTTTGAGGCTGTTTTTAGCAAAGGGCTATCATGCAGTTTGGGGATGGAATCTTCACTTACTTCTTGACAAAGGGAAACACTGACAAACAGATTAAGACTATAAAAACAAGGATCCTTTTTTAATTAAAGCCTTCCTTAAAGAAATATGGAATGAGTTGTCATGGAAAATTCTGACGCTAAAATAAATACGGTATGATAAAATGATTGAACAATGTTCTTGGATTTGATTTTCTAAGCCGTGTTGTTAAGTAATTAGCATAGAATCTGGTTTCTTATATAATAAGATACTCTATTTCATACCACATAATGTATCACATTAGCCTCAGTACTTCTTTGGGGAGATGGGGTAAATAAAAATTACATTACTCAATGTTACTGTTACTTCAATCATTTTCTTTTTTTTCTATCAGGCATATAAAACTTATTAACAAAGAGTGAAAAGAAGATGGGAAAGACTAGGAGAATATTCTTCTCCTGTGTCGCACTGAGCAAATTATCTTACCTTGCTGGGCCTCACTTTTCTTATAAGTGAATTATCTCATGGGTCATTAAGTTATACCCATTCAGCAAATACCTATACTTTTCACTTACTTTGTTCCAGGCACAAGCCCTTCATGAAGTTCATTAATTTTATAATAGGTCACAAGCATTAAAATAGATCATAAGAAATGATGACGATTTCTTACCCAATTCATTAAATGACATTCTGCATGACAGATTATAGTATCAACAAGCAACTCTAAGATTTACTCATTAGGCCTAACCAGGAGTTGAAAGTGATTCATTGCCAAGACCTCAAACTCCAAAGTCCCTTGCCTGGCCATCCACCAATCTTCTTTGTTCCCCTTCTCTTCTTCAAGCTTCCTGTGGTAAATTGATTGCAAAATGGTACTACATACTCCTCTCCCTGGTCTTGCCCTCTGCCCTGCCCCCTGAGATGTGACTCTGAGGTTTCTTTCATCAAGAAATAGAGTCTAGTTGGGCTGTGACTTGCTGTAGCCAGTAGGAAGTGGAGGAAGTGACAGAACCTGGTCCTCAGGAAGCCTTGCACCTTTTTCTTGCTTTCCTGGAGCCCTGCCTTTACCATGGTACGTGTCCAGGCTAGTCCGCTGGCTGATGAGAGACCACACGGAGCAGACACCAGTCAGTTCAGTTGTCCCAAACACATAAGAGAACCCAGTCTGGATGAGAAGTCACCCAACTGACTCACAAACTCAAAGCAAAACCTTCAGAGTAAAGGTGAAGGTTTATTGGTGTCTGCCATTGAAGTTCTGTAGTTTAGTTTGTAAAGTCACATGATAATAGGTACTCCTTTTGAACTTGTGCACCAGTCAATGGTTACCACTAGTCCCTCCCTTCTCTCTATTCTCCCAGTCCATCCTTCCTCAATGGCTTCACATGCATTTCTATCCAAGTTCATCTTGAAGAAGTGAGGAGATCAGCCATGAAAGGCCTGACAGGTGTCCAAGTCCTGGCCCCTATGTGATCCTGTGGTAAGGGGCATTCCTGGCATTGGGATGCACATGACACCCCACATTACATTTCTAATTTCAATTTGTGTTTCATTGATGTTTTGTTATTTCTATATCTTTGTCTCTTTTATTAACACCTCAGAACATCATTTGAACCTGTTATATGACAAGGACACTGCATGGGCTTTCTCAGTCCACCTCCTCAGTCCTCACCACCCAACAGTGGCCCTGGCTTTGTATAAATGATCCATATTTCCATGCAATTGCATTCACCAATCAGAGCTCCCTTCTCCCTCCTCTTCTTAAAATCTACCCCCCCCCCCACCGCCGCCTTGCACAACCGTCCTCCTTCTGCCTCATCCATAGTCAGTCATCATTCCTGTTTGAATCATTCTCAGTCTAATCAGTGTGGGTGAGTTCCTGGAAAACATGCATGTAAGAAAGTAAATGACTAGATTATGTTGTTGGGACCTAATATAAAGAACAAAGACCTATCAAGACACCAAGGGCTGGAGCCACTAATTCTGGTTTGAAGAGTCAAGGAAAACCTTCAAAAGATAAATTGTCAGCTACAATTGGAAGGAAGGAAAAAAGACTTTCTCCAGGTCAAGAAGGGAAGACAGAAATGCCTGTCTATTTCCATAGTCACTCCCTCCCTAGCCCTTTGTAGTTTGGCTCCCACTATGCCAGCCAGTGAAACGGTTGTGTTGACAACTTTCTACTTACCAAAACAATAACACATTGCTGTTGAGCAGCTCCCTCTGACTCATCATCCCTACTTAATGAAGTCATGACACTTTTTCTTGAGTGCTTGTTGTGGGCCAGACCTCCCACCAAACATCCCTCATCTCATTTCACCCTCACAACAACTCTCATTTAAAACATGATGAATCAGAGAGAGTTGAGACCAATTTCCCAAGGTTTTATGACCACAGAAGAGCAGGATCAGGGCTTGGACCCCAGTCTGTCTGACTCCAAACCTGTACACACAGTCGCCATGCCCTCGCTTCTTGGTCTCTGATTGCTGAATGATCCTCTTCCTTCACCCCTTCTTGCTTCTTCTGCTCTATAACCTCATCGACTCCAAGTTTCCATCAGTGACCTTCTCAGCTCTTCATTTCCTTTCTCTATCTATGACCTCGCTCTTTGGCTTCTCTCTGCAGCTGCCTCTCAAATCCCAGAAGCCACAACCTTGCATGTACAATTGCCTGTGAGATGCCTTAATTTGGTTTTCCCTAATAGTGTCTTAAATTCAACATGTTCAAAATTGGATCGTTGTCTTCCCTGAAAACCAATTCCACCTCCTGACCATTTTCTCTGAGTCAGGGAGGCTAAAACTTAAGAGTGGGCGGCTTATTTCTGACAGCCTCCTTCACCCTCCCTACATCCAATCAATTTCAGTCTTTGACACGTCACTGGAATCCATCCATTCCCACTGATAACATTGCTTATTGTGCCTGGTCTTCCTGTCCCAGTTTATCTCACTTCAGTCCACCTCTGCACAGAGACAGACTAATGATTCTGATGCTCAACTTGGATTATGTCACCGCTCTATGCACAAAACCATAACAGTTTCCCCTTGTTACCAAATAAAGTCCAAAGTCTACATATTAGTGTTGCAGGCCCTTACAGCTCCAGCTTGGACTCCAGCCTTATCGCCTGTAGCCTATCTGCACATCTCTTGTGCTGTAGCAGCCCCATGGCAGGCAGGAATAAGGGGTCCTCTCTGCATGTTTACACCTTTGTATCTTCATGCTTTCTTCAGTTCCCTAACTGCCTGGTAAAAACTTGCCCATCGTTGAAGGTCTTTCTCCATTGTTACCTCTTCCCTGACTTCCCTGATCCCCTCAAACACATGACTGACCCACATCACTTTTTTGGCCCATATTTGCCCCTGAATTAGTGTACCTGTTTTATCTCTCTACTAAAGCATATGTCTCTTAAGGAAAGGAATGAGTGACGGTGCCAACTACCATGAACCTTGACTCTCATGGATGCAAATATTTAGAAAATTGACTCTAAATAATAAGCGATGATTATATAAGTATGATGGTAACTATGGTTTTATAACTCAGGGATAATCCTTTTAGAAATGTTCAAATCCTCCAAAGAGTGAACTGGAGAGGTGTGCCATGTGGTTAAGAAAGACCAAACAGCTTCAGGGAGCTTAAACCTTGTGCGGTGTAGGCCTCTAGCTGATTGAAGTTTTTGTACCAATAGCGTTGGACCTCTCAAAAAACGTGAATTTTTGGATCTTCAAAATCATTTGTTTGTGGGATTGTGGGTTAGTATGAAAAGGCAGTTCTGTAGGAAACTAACTTTGCATTTTGATAAATAGCTTTTGTGGCCAGTTTGGGTAACTCAGCGACACTCTTCTGTATATTTTGGCAGGGCTGTTCTTGAAAGATATGATTATGTGTAACAGGCAAATATATCATGAGTGTGAATTCTTTTGGGGGGCCTCCTTGATTTAATAAACCTATTCATAAAATGAACCCTAGATGTTCCTTTAGAAGATCTGACGATTTGATATTAGCATTTTGAGAAACCCTCTACCTGAATTCCCTCATTCATTGAAAATTATGTTAAATCCCACAATATGCACATTCACTTCTTTAAACATGTGGGGACATTATAAGGAATAAAATAACAGTTTGAGTCAGAAGCAGCAGAGTTCAGCTCCCCTCATCCCCACTTCCCCCCGCCCCCCCCATTCCCAGGACAAGGCAACTAAACAGAAAAAGAATATCATCTGCAAACCTACACTTTTTATCCCATTAGTGCAACAAAAACAAAGATTTCCTCACTCTAGTAAGTTCAATGTTTCACATTCTTTACTGTATTTAAGTGCCTAAACCCTGATTTGGTGCCAAAAAGGCAAACACACAAGCAAGCAAACAAGAGGAAATTTGTTTTAGCTCATACTTTCTCCTTCCCTCCCCTCCCCTCCCCTCCCCTCCCCTCCCCTCCCCTCCCCTCCCCTCCCCTCCCCTCCCCTCCCCTCCCCTCCCCTCCCCTCCCCTCCTCTCCTCTCCTCTCCTCTCCTCTTCTCTTCTCTTCTCTCTCTCTCTCTCTCTCTCTCTCTCTCTCTCTCTCTCTCTCTCTTCTCAATCATGCAGATTTGACCACTGACCACTTTCTTCTCCTTCCAACGTGTCTCTGATTTCCAGGACAGCACATTTGCTTGCATTCCTCCTTCATCTCTGCCTGCTCTCATTTAGTCTCTTTGATGTTATCTCGCCATCCTTGGGCCTCAGACATATGTGCTGCCTTTCTACTCGCACCACCACGGTCACACCATCCAATCCCATGTCTGTAAATATGCAGAAACCATCTATATACCCATGGCTCTCCACTTCACATCCCCAGATCTGTATATCCCTGAAGCCTCCTCAAATTACCCACTTGATGGCTAGTGAGCATTGGAAGTTTGTTATGTCCCAAACTGAGTCCCCAATCCCCGACCTTACTGTTCCTGTCGCCTCCCCACCACATATGGCAGCTCCATTCTTTCAGCTGCTTAGGCCAAACATGGTGGCAGGTGGCAATCTTCCTGGTCTCCAGCGCAGAGGCAAGTCTGGGGGGCTGTCCCTTCAGATGGGTCCTCTGGCCACTGCTGAAGGCTCCTCAGCTCCCACTGCTGTCACTTGGCCCAGCTGCCTCCTCTGGCCTGGATTTTGGCTTCCTTCCTAACTGGTCACCCTGCTTTTGCCCCTGCCCCCTTCGATTTATTCTTTATTAAGAAGCACTGTGATCCTGTTAAGAAAATAGGTCAGATATGTCCCAGCTTCACCGGGAGGAAAACTCTGTGTCCTGAAAAGCTTTCGGGTTTGGTTTGGTTACCAGCTTCTCTGAAAGTTTCTCCTTGAAACTCCTGTTCCCATTGCCTGCTGTGCTTTCCCAGGTAACCACTCTGCTGCATCTCTCAAAGTCACCTTAGCAGGACTTGGGGCCCACCACACCCCAATCTGCTCACCACAAAGGGCAGCTCCCTGTGCCCCGTGACTCCTGCCACCTTGCCCATGGTCCTGCCTGAGGGAAACCCTGAGCTGTGTCCTCCCTGCTTACGTGGTCCTTAGCCACCTGGAGTCCCAACTGCCCCCGTGTTAACTCACTCTCAAGCACATCCTTCACCGCACTTCCCTTGCTTGTCAACCTCCGCACCTCCCCACTGGGCGCTGTGGAGTTGCCTTCCAAAGTAACCTCTTGAACCCACTAAACTGTCCCTGAGGCAAGGATTTGGGTTCAAGTCGTTTCTTTTTCCATAAGTATAACATCTGACAGAATGTTGGAATTGAAAAAAGCCTCAGAAGGGGTTGCATCTTGTTTCCTTCCCAGTGCAGAAAACCTGATGACATTCCTGACAGGTAATCAATGGTTTCTCTCTCTTTGGATTATTCTTGTGATGGGGATTTGCAACTTTTCACAGGCTGTTCCTTTGCTACAAATCCCAGTCAGCTTCATTCGACAAAAATTTCTTAAGAGAAAGCTAAATCCAGGCAGACCATAAGCAGTGAGGGAGGCTGGTCCCGCTTGCAGCTCTCTCTGGGAGGGGCAACCAAGCCACCACCGTGCTGTTGAATGGCTCAGGACTGCTGCACGCCCAGGGAGGGAGACCTTTACAGCTCATGGAGGGCTTTCCCAGCCAAATGAAAGTTCTTCTGGAAACGATCACTCAGTGGACATAAGCAAGCTCTCAGGGGATCAGCCCAGGACACCAAGAGGTTTCAGTGTTGTGAAAAAACTAATGCAAGCAAGAATCTGAGACTGAGGACACAGTGGACTCCTGGCTCCTCCAGATAGGAAGCAGCCCTGTCTCTTGACTTACAGCACAGGGGCCACTAAATTTCCTATTAATCAAGTGGCTTAGTTCAGAATTTCTGCCATTTTACTGGCACGTGTACATTATGCAGGAGGGTTTACTGTAGACTTGTTTTCAAGGAATAAGTCAACAGTAATAGAATTTCTGATGCTACCACTGACATATAGTATGTTTAGAGGTTACCCCTAAACTCTCATTTCAATGAATCCTGACCTACATTACTCTCTCTTGAATTTTACAAATAAATACCAAGTAGGAAAATATTAAGAGTAGCTTTATTTTCTTTTAATAAATCAACGAGATATACTTCTCTGTACTGGGATCTACAAAATATCCTTTATATCAATTTTGGAATATTCTGCTTTTAGGTATATCAATTTAATTACAGATTCCCAATTGTACCTACATTTTATAGCCCCTACAATTTATAGTTTTGTTGGTGGCTAGATGGCACCAAGTGTTACCTGGTGTAGTCAGACTACACTTTGTCTCAGCAACCTTGGTACTTGAGTTTGGCTAAGAAAGAATTCAGAGCCAAGACTCAAACTATAAGAGAAAGTTTATTTAGAAACCCACAGAGGTGGAAGAAGTGAGTGGTAGAAGAAATGGGCTCAGGAGGTAAAGTGCCTGGGGTGGGAGTATAGGGGGTGAAGGAGGGAGAGGGGAAAGGCACTGGGTCCTCCATCATAAGGGCTTTTAAGGGTGGTGATTTTAGGGGGGGGTGTCTTCTATGTTCAATAGAATATTCATCAGCATTCCTGGTGTGTCCTTTCAGGGTCCTGGTTTCCACCGATTGGTTGGCACTAGGGCGGGGTCATTAGTCAATGCAGCTGGTCCTGAGGTCATGGGAGGGAGGCTTTTGCTGCTTTTTTGTGCCTAGAATTTGAATACAACTGAGGCCTAGATGTATTTGATGAGGGTCAGAACCTCATTGTCTTAGGGGTTTAATGCTTAAGGCCTGTTATCCAGCCCCCTTGTTCATTCTCCCTCTGTGGGCATGTAACCCTCATGACTAGCAGCATGCTTGGGGAGGAAGGGTCAGGGGAGGGTCCAAACTGCATGACCAATGATATAAAAGGTCATGGTGTCTAAACCGAATGACGTTGTGCTAGGGGAGGAAAGGTTACCTGGGGGTGAGATCCTTATTTTCCCAGTTTTTCCTGTTGCTAGGCTCCTGAGGCTTTCCACCCTGGTGACCTTTTGCATCTGGCCTGTCACCCTTGCTCTGATGTTGTCTGTCTAACTGCCTACCAGTTTAGATCACTTAACACTTGATTTTATAGAAAAAAAATGGTTATCTAAAATCACAAAAAAAATGTGTTTATTTAACATAATCCAAGAAGTTCATGGATACAGTCCAAATTATAATTCAAAATTGAAAAGAATGTATTGGGCTAAAGTATCCAAAACCTAAGGCAGTAACTATGAGTTAATTTTATTATTCTGAGTGGCAGAAATATTAACTCGTACCTAGATAGAAAATTAATCCTGGCCTTATTGTGTATCTTAAGCACATTTTAAAAATATGATATTCAAAGTTGAAAATGGGGACATAAAAAGTCTGACAATGGAAGTGGCGATTGGGCTCTGAACTCTGTTGAACACTTGCACACGTTAGGGGATCTGATCTTCCCACACCTTCAAATTTTAAGCCACCAGTTTCTCTAAAAACAAATAAATTTAAACAAGTCAACTTATTCATAAAATGTGAGTTGTTTACACATGTTTTCCAAGCACTGATGGAAAAAGAAAAAGAAAGAAGTGGACTCATGAGTGAGGTAACTAGAGTTGGAGAAAATAGTTGGCCACCTTCTCAACAATTTCTTCTACAACAGACTCCCTTAAATTAGCTCTGCACAATCTGTCTTTGGGGAAAAGAAACAATGACTTTTTAAAGGACATATTAAAGTGTGTGCTCTCTATGTCGAAACCAGTGAAGGGAGATGGGGGTCTACAGCAGACTTGGGAAAGTTTTAATCATTGAACTCTGCACAACCGTGGCTGGGGCGGAGCAGCAGGGAATGAACTGCCTTTGCAGAACCCAGCCAGCCTGCAGGCATTCCTGATCTGAGGAAAACACTTTAATTAATATGTAAAACAGCAGTGGGAAGAAAAGCAAGGTTAATTTCCAAACCACATCACTGCGGGCAGCATCCAGGTTATGAAACCCGGGGACACTTACAGGAGTTCCTGTTTAAAGGCACAGAGGTGCTTTTGTGTGTGAGCAGCTTCGAAGAAGGTGCTCAAAGCCCTTTTACCCGCCCCCCACAGTGGTATTCCTCTTTCTGTGCTTAAAAACATTTCCTTTGACTGGCAGGCTGTTGTTTTTAATTTGCAATAGACTCTCCCGCTTTGTGAAGGGTTCCCAGTGGCTTCAGGCAATTGTTCCGGATGGATCTGAAAGCTGAGTTGGGGGGGGTAGGGGTGGGGGGACTGCCAGCTTCCTTTCTCTTTTTTGCTGCTTCCTTTTTTCCTGCCGCTGGCTACTTTTGGAATGTGTGAAGCAGGCTGCCTCGCGCTGCTCAGGAAACTATTCTGTACTTGGCCTGGGGTGAGGCTCATTTCCTGGGCTGAGGTCTCAAACCATGACCTGGGCAGAATGTATCGCATTCTCCTGGTGCCGAGGATCACTCTCTGGCTGAAACACGGATCTTTCAAGGTGAGGAGAAACAAAACTGACAAGTCTTCCCTAGATTGACCTGAAACAGCTTCACTTGGTGCTTGAACAATTAACCTCATTAAAGAACACGTGCAGCTGCCCAAAGACTTGCCTACGTGTGAATGCATGTGTACCTCCTGATTCCCGCCTTCTCAATGGCTCACAGACAACTCAAGAGCAACATACCTGCAAACTGTGGAGGAGACACCCTGGGGAGAAGCCAGAAGCTTGGACATGATGCTGTGATCCCTCATTGTCCAATAAACTACCCAGTCCTAGCCAACAGACATGCAAGCATCTCCAAAATATATGGACATTTTCTTGAACCATGGACTTTTTAAAAGAATTAACTCTCCCCAGGAAGAAAAGCAAATTTGCTCATCTATGCAAGTTTGCACACATTTTCATGGTTTTTTGCACACCCACCAATAGCCTAGTTGTCTTCCTAGAATTGTCCTGTCCAATTTCCTCTGCCATTGCCTCCATTTGGAATGCCACTTGACACCCATCTTTTGCCTGTTACTATGACCCCCAGCCTCTGGCACCAGTTTCCTTCCCATCTACCACACTGGCAGAGTTGACTTTCTGCCCAAGGGCTCTTGATGGCCTTTAGCAGAAAGCCCAAGCACTAGCTCAGACTTTAGTCCTGTGGAGGTCCTCTCTTGCCCTGGACATGCAGGATTACTTGGGTTTTTCTGAACTTGCTCATTCTTCTCTCCTACTTCTCCTAGTACATCCCGTTGACTCTCTTCTCAGACTGGATATCTCATATTAGGCCTCCAGTGCTCAGGATATTCTCAGTCCCTCTGGGAACATTCCTTGCTATCTGATGGAATCGTATGACCCCCAAGTGCACACTGGAGCACCCCGGTCTACTTCTCTTAGCATGTTCTACATAGTTGGTGTTGTCACTGTTAACTGAATGTCTGCCTCCTTCACTTGACTTTCAGCTTCTATAATTGTTACTGTAGGTAGCTAGATATTAAAGGAAGGAAACAAAGGGAGACAGACATTGTTGAGCCTAATGGGCTGGGGAGCTGAATGGGACACTGAGCCTGTTTGCTTCACCAGGAAGCTACAGCTTCACACACACTATAGGGGACTGCCCCAGAGGAGACTTAATCCCTCAGAGTGGACAGGAAATCTCCCCAGCAGCAATTCGAGTATGAATTGTTTGGGGCAGGAGGTGGGGGGGTGTGTGGAGTAGGGGGAAGTAAGCACATATGTAATAGAAGTCAAAATGACACAGGAAGTGGTACTTGACCATAGAGACCCTTCAGCCTAACCTGGGAAAGGGATCATTGGTCAGGGTGTGGGCCCATCAGAAGCCTACAAAAGCTTGCAAAGTTGATTGGTTATTTTGGAAAAGCTCCTTGTCCTTCTCTAGCCTGAGGTGATATAAATCCCAGGGGAACAAATAACTCTCCCCCTCTTCTTCTCTCTCTGTCTCTCTCTCTCTCTGTCTCTCTCTGTCTCTGTCTCTCTCTCTCTCTCTCTCTCTCTCTCTCTCTCTTCTCCCCCCGCCCCCTCCACTAGCCCCATTCGTGAGTGTACTCTCTTGCCTAGGAACATGCTACCATGTAGGTCTAGCAAGCCAACCAGCTGGGGGCAGTCCGTGCGGGCTCCAAAGGACTAAGCTTTAATATGAAAAAGAAACTCTAGACACTGGCCTTTGTTTTGACCTCCATGAAGACAAGATTGGACTTTTTCCAGTGCCGATGGGACGGAGATGGGACATTGGAAGCTCTGGGGCAGCCTTCCCGAATAAATCTTGTCACACCACAATCTCCCAAGCATGGGTCCATGAAATAATTTTTCCCACAATCCCATGAAAGAACACCATTTCCACCAGCAACACAATCACAGTTTTGGTCTTCTGTGTCCTCCTCTCTAAGCCTTCCAAGGCAGTCGCTGCCCTAATTTCTAAGGAGGACAGAAACCTGTAAAAAGGTAGTGATCCTTGTTTTGAAACTGAATGTTATAGCAAGAACAATGTTCCAATTTATAATCTGTATGTATTTGATATATTTGAGGCAACTTGAGGAGTTGATGGAGAACATACAAGGTGGGAGCTAAAGCCCCTATCTTATCCCTCAACTACCCCCTTGGGAGTTGTTAACTGTCTGTGCACAGCCACATTGCCTGGTAAATAGGTGCTCATGAATATTTGTTGGATGAATAGATGGCTGCCTCTGGAGAGACATAATGCAGATCTATGGGTAGAAAGAACAGAACCCAGGAATTGCAAGTTTTGGGTTCCAGCCCACCTCTAACCTGAGCCATGTTTGTGCCCTCCCTCTCTCTCTCTCTCTCTCTCTCACACACACACACACACACACACACACACACACACACTCCCCTATACCCATGAGCCTCCCTAATTTTTCAAGGATGTTGGCTGGTACGTTATCCCATATCTCCTCACTTTTTTTATGGCTTTGTACTTACTTCTCCTCTCAGTTTATACACCTGAAGTAACCTCCGCTCTCCTAAAACAAGCTGTCTTCAAGGCTTTACATTAACCTTCTGCCATCCATGTGTACCTCTCACCCCCAGGACAACCGCTTGTAGCATCTACTAAATCACTTTCCAGTTTAGTGTGGCTCCCATCTTCCCAGCTCTGCCAAAACAGCTTACCAGCATTCTTGATTGGCAAATCCAAGGTTCCTTCTAAGCCTATACCCTTTGACCTTTGGGAGGTGCTTTAAACAATTGCCCACGTTCTGCTTCATTGGGAACACTCTAGCAAGCTGACCACCACGGAAGTAAGGAAGCACTGTCCCTCATTCACTGTTCTCCTTACTTTGATATCCTGCGTTATCTTTCTGGGCTTTTTATTCTCAACTCATTTAGCAGAAGTAAAGATGTAGTTCATGTCCATTTTTCAACTCTTTCTTCAAAGATTTCATTTTATTTTCTTTTCTCTTCTTTGTTAGAGTTTTATGTTGTTTTAATTATGATGTTGTCCAATGGCCAGATCTACACTTCTGGCCCCAGTCACCTCTCTGTGACCCTGACTGCTTTTGCTAACTGCTTTCTGGTTAACTCTCTTGTAGGACAGGCAGCTCAGCTTCCACATGTCCAGCAGTATGTTTCACTGGGTCATCGAGTACTTCCATCTGTGTAGCTTCATATTGCCTCTTTCTTGCAAGCATCAAGGGGATGTCTTGCCTCCCATGCAAACAAACAAAACTGAAAGCTACCTCAAAGACATGTATGGATTGAAAATTTTATCATTATAAAATAATTAAAATTTGCTTGCAACTTACAAAATGACTTTAAGTTAATTTTATGTGAAAATAAGTCAGAACTATTTTGGTTTTATTTCTTTTATTATAATCAAAGTCTATGTAAAAACAACAACAACAACAAAAAACAGGAGTTTATTAACTCATGAAATTAAAAACTCCACGAATTGATCAAGAGCAGGGGTTTTCAAATGGTTTGAGCATCAGACTCACCTGTAGGGTTTGTGAAGAGATATCACTGAGCCTCAAGCCCAGAGTTTCTAATTCAGGGAATCTGGGTGGCTGGGAATTTGTATTCCCAACAAGGGTCCAAGTGCTACTTCTGCTCCAGGACCCCTCTGAAGATGGTTGGCCCAGAAATCCTGGCACTGCTAGATCCCTGTGTTCAATGATGCTCTCAAAAATCCATTTCTCTTGTCACCTCTCCACATTGTATTCCTCTGTGCTGATGTCCTGACACAGAAATTTCCTGGCAGTCCCGGGCCAACACCCCCTTTAGAGTTAATAATTTCAAAAAGAGATTTTCCCTAATATCCATACAAATTTCCCTCAACAGGACTTTGGCTCCATGAGACTCACATGCTCACTTCGAACCAGTCACTTAGTACCTTGGGTGGTAACCCTTATGTGGCTGACAGCTTCTGTAGTGACAGCACTCCTGCCCACCCACATTCAGAACCCTATTTAAGGGAAGGAACACCGGGCAAACAAAGTGTTATGCATATCAATATACAGGGTGTCCCCAAAATGTATACACACTTTGAATAATTATTAATCCCAATGGGTTAAATCTGAAAAGAAAGGAACAAAGGCAACCTCAGGTAATCCATGTTTTGATGCACCTCTGATTTTAAGCATCAAATTAATTTCAGAAGTTGCATAAGGAAAGGTCGACCCTTCCGTTTTCTTTGGCGGTGGCAGAAACATTGAGCTATATCAGCTGTTAGGGTGTTCCCAAAAAATGTATACACACTTATCTATTGAGCTGGGCAAGGTACTCAATTGTTCTGAACCTTGTTTCTCTTATCCAGATAACTGATTCGATAACGGCTATATTTTAGGATCACTGTGGGAATTAGAAATATCACCAGTTTAAAACAGCCAGCAAATTGCCTGCCACATAAATAAGTGGAATAAAAGGTAGTTAGATATTAAGGGAAACTTGCTTTGTCTCTGACTCATGCCTCTCCCAGTTAAGGTGGTTCATGAGATGCCTGGCAAGAGAGTGGGTGGACCCCAGTTGAGGGTAGCCACCCTATCATTTGTCCTCACCCATCTCTTTCTACTTGACCAGTGACCATGCCCTCTCCATCCATTCATGGGAGGGCTGAGGTTCTTCATTGGAAAATGAACCATGTGTTTGAGGAATACTCATCCATTTAGCACCAATCAAGTAGCTGCCTCTCCTTGGCCAGAGATTCTGGGGCTCGGCTGGGGCTCCTTACTATTGCTAAGATTAATTTTTGTGTGGCTCTCACTATTTCTCCCATGTTTAAACCTTCTCTAAGACTTCAGGTTTTCACAGGTTTGCAAGGGTACCATGAGGTTAAATTTCCCTCCTGTTTGAGCTGATAATTACGTCTCTAGCTCTTTCTTGCAAGTCTCTCCTCTGAGGTCTGATATAGAGTGTTCCTCATGAAGCTTAGATTAAGGTAATATCAGGGTTCTCAATTGTTTGAGAGGAGGGATGGGTCAAAGATCTCCATGTCCTTTGCTTCTCAGTTGAATCTACCACAGCAGCCTGGAGGATAATGATAATAATAACCATTACTTTCTGAGAGCTTATGTGCTGGCTTTGAATCCTCACAAAGCCTATGAGGTAGGTATTTGATTTTATATTTGAGGAAACTAAACTTTGTGAGATCAATGGCATGGCAGAGCTTGCGAGCCAACTCCACTCTCACTGGTCTGTGAATGCAGGCCTTCTGCTTGGTGCGCTGTTCTTAGCTCTCTCCAGACTTGGGCTGGATTTCTCCCAGGCAGAACTGGGAACACTAAGTTGTTGATGTTGTTGTTGTTGTTCTAAATTGGATTACATATAAATTCTCTTTTCCTCCAATATTCAGTGAGATGTCTGGCAGCCACTGAAGACTCATTGCCTAATTGTTGCCCTGGGTGATTTTCTCAAATCACTGCTCTGGGCCTTGGGCCATCACACCGATTCACCACACTGAAGAGATGCCTTTGTTAGTGCAAAGGCAACCTCAGGTAATCCATGTTTTGATGCACCTCTGATTTTAAGTACCAAATTAATTTCAGAAGTTGCATAAGGAGAGGTCGACCCTTCCATTTTCTCTGGCAGTGGCAACCACAGCTCTGCTGTGGGTAAGCAGCCTCTGCCTCTGCCTCTGCCCTCACCCCACCTCTGCTTTCATCAGACCAGAGCTGCATTTGGATGGGGAGTCCTGTTCTAATGTCATTGGCAAGCACTTGATTTAGAATAGACTGAGGATTAAAATACTGGACTTCAAATCCCTAGGAGTCCTATCGTCCTGTCATAATCTACCAGGAAACTGAGCATACCACTTCCTTTCTTAACAGATACATGTATGTACTTGAGTTATGTTTTAATGTTTTAGAAAGTTAAAAATAGTCACAATTTGGGGACTCCCATGGGTTTTTCCTATATGTGGCTCTGAAGCAAATGAATGAATGAATGCTCTGAACCTAATGAAATCAAACACTTGAGAATACCAATGATGATAAATATGTTATCTAATTTCTCTTTGGGGGCCAATTGGAGCTTCTTAAAATTTTGGGACTCATTGGAAAGCACTCACAATTTACGGCAAAAATAAATGACAAATTTTTAAATATATGACATCACAATGGAGACCACACCTTACCCCTCTGAGATTTAAAATAGCTCATTGAAAACCTAGTGCTGTATGTCTATGACTGTGAAAGCCAGGACTCTATCAGGTTCAGCTGAACAAAGATCACTTCCGCTGAGGCTGAGGTTCTTTTAGACACCTACCGGGGGAGAACAAGGCATGGAATGACACTGGAACTGCAAAACATTTTGTCTGGCCATCTTTCTTGCTTGCTTTTCCTTTCCCTTTTTTATTCTTTTTTTGGGTGGGGTGGGGTGGATAGTATTACCAGAAGAGGAGGGGACGCTCATCAACACTCATGACTGGGTGTTGAATTTAAGGAAGCCTGGAGGTGACAAGAGGAAACCTTATGATTGAATATTGCCTATTAATGAAAGTCCATATAAATCAAGGCTCACATGGCTCTTATATGAATAAAATATTACACCTGGAGGCAGGAGGATGGGATATATTTTACTATCTTCATTAATCTGCAAGTTTACTGTTCAAGGCTGAGGCTACTCATCACTGTAGGGAAGAGACAGACCTGAGGGTCAAGAAAATGTTCTTCATTTAGTAAGACACATCTCTGTTCTCTGATAAACACCTGACTTAATCTTTTCCTAGGATTTACAAAATTACTTAGACAAATTCAGGTTCAGGGATTGGTTAAGTGCTTGCACCCTATCTTAAGGCGACTACTATCCAGTATTCTATATCTATATATATAAAAGCCTAAATGACCATTACGACTGGTCGATGGTTGCTATGACACGCACTGATGGCCAGGGGTCAGACGCAATATAAGAGCTGCCCCCTGGTGGTCAGTGTGCTCCCACAGCAAACCTCCCATGGTACCTCCCCACTGCTGGTGGGCCCCGATGGGCCCCAATTGCCGGCCAGGCTGAGGGACCCCACCCATGCATGAATTTGTGCACTGAGCCTCTAGTTTTATAATAATTATGTTGTACTCAGTGACAGTCTGGGCAGATGTGTTATAATTAAGACCATTGTAGGGACAATATACTTGCTGACTGGATCTACGCACATGTTGGCCAGGCTGCTTGACATGGTCACAGGCCTGGCTTTGTAAGTGAAGGAATGAAGGAAGGGTTGAGACTTAAGCCCAGGCCTTTGGTGAGGCAGTTATTGTGAACTCTGGAGAATTTGATACATTAAACATTTTGCTATGGTCCAATCAAACAGTGTTCATGACCTCGTGTGACAGTTATTCAGGATGTGCAGTAAGGTGATTTTTCTTTTAAACTATCTTATCAACCAAGCAGAGTCTTCCTTGTGGCCAGCTGCTCCTTTTTGCAACCCTCAGCTGTTCTTGGAGCTAAAAAAATCCTGCTGTGGGAAAAAAAATCAATGCACTTCTCTCAGAGAGACATAGATTTAATGTGTCACAGGAATGGATGCCGAAGAAATACCTAAATTGATAACACTGATTATATCTCCATTTGATCGAGAGATCTTAGGGTAAATAAAAGATGGCTTCATGTATGGTCAGTCGGATTAAGTTATTGTTTTAATAATGAAGTCAGCAATTTTAGAAAGTAGAAGAAACCTATAGCATTTTCACAGTGAAAAAGATTTCAGACATCTTTCCTGTAGTAATGTCTTGTTGAGATTATTTTTCTGGTGTTTTTAAAGCTGTGGTTCTGTTTGTAGTTTCAAAAATGAAATCTTTGAATTTGGCTCCACTTGGGGTTCAGCCAATTAGTGCCGTTTGTATGAGAGGTTCTGTTTGGTACACGGCCTGAGAGTGGACACCATGTTTGGGAACAGGGCCCACTTTCATTGGAGAGTGTAAATAACAGGAAAAACTATTTACATTCAGCTATAACTCTCCCCTCCCCCCCCCCACTTTTGCATTCATGTCCCCAGTTCTGCTTTTGAACCTAGAGGTCAGAGCAGGGCTTCCCTAGTCTAGAGTTTCAGGGGTGAGCCTAATGAGACACACAAGGGTGTCCGTCTGTTGTAAATACAGAGATCAAGATGCCTGACTGCTGTTCCCAACCCTGGCACACATGCTGAGGGGTCCAGACACACCTGTGAGTGCTGGTGTTTGTCACTGGAACAATGCAGAAGTTTTCAAAAAGGAGGGTGCCTGGACTGAGTGCCTGTCAGGTGTCAGGCAGCGTGCTCAGCCCTCCTGTGTGCGTAAACTCAGCGGTTACGGGAGCTCTCGGCCATGTTGCCCCATTTTCACATTTGAGGAAAATGAGACTCAGAAAGGACTTGTGTTTGAAAGTCATATGACAAGGAAGTGAAGTTTATTCAAATGCCTTTTGGCTCCAAGCAGTTGTTCCTTCTCTCCTTTGGCTGCCATAAATGCAGGTAGGTAAATTGTAAACTGCAGCATTTTTATAGGCCACACGTTTGTGAAAACCACAGTGATATCATTATAAAAATCTCACTTAAATGGAATATTTTAATGTGGTAAAACCAAGTAACAGCAACCACTTTTATCTGCATATAGATGCGTCATTGACCAAGCAGTGTTTTTGTCAAACATAATCATAACTAATAAACTTGTTACTTGTGTAAAAACAGTTTCCCTCATCCTTGCTACAAGAATGGCTTTTCTGGATAAAAAAAAAAAAAAAAAAAAGACTGTGGAGAGCCACTATCTAGTTTTTTGTTCACTAGAAGTGGGCAGACCCATGGGCCTGGGGGAAATAACACATTCACAGTGGTTTCATTTCACCACTTCACCTCAACCCAAGGAGGTGGGTAAGACACTCACTGCTCATTCAGTCATGTAAACCCTGAAATTCAGTCAGTGACTCTGTCACAATCTATGAATAAAATGAAATTTACATAAATCTCTACTTTCCTTTGCTCCAAATTAGTTAAATCCAGCAGGCAACAGGAAAAGGCTGCCAATGCCAAATATGAATAAAATAAGCGAAGTATTTACAGCAGGTGTGATTATTAATTTTAGTACATAGTAAAACTCTTTAGAGTGTGGTGTGCTGTGGAGGAGTTTTTCTTTGTTTATTTTACTTTGGCTTTTTCGTGTGTTTGTTGTTTTTTAATTAAGGAATGAGGATTCTGTTTTATTTTCTTTTCTTTGGTATTTTGTGATTTATCTTCCTAGGTTTTCCTATTAGTTTTACCCACTTACACTTCTAACTCATCTCCCTTAGCCATGTCTTCATCTATCATTACAGTGACCCTTTAAGTGAACAAATGGTCCCTTTGAACCGTGGAATAGGCGAACAATATTTTGAAATAAACACATACTCTGGTGCAATGCAGCCAGAAAAACCCAATGAACTGACAGCCCAATAAAAAGCAAATGGTTCAGTGGAACTACACCTGTCAAATCCAGGCTGCCAGCTGGGAAATTCTCATGCATTTTCCTAAGTGACTGTTACATAAAATATCAAGGCTGTGTTTGTAAGTAACCACTGCTCTGATTTTAAAGAGCCTTGTTGTTTTGTTTTTCCTTCCCTCAATGGAGAATCAAGAGTCCAGGGTTTACATATTGAAAATGAGGAACCAAATCAAACAGTGGCTTATTCTTTAAAGTAAACGGAGCAAAGGCTATCGGTGGCAGATGTAACTGAGAGCTGGCTGGCTCTCTGCAGACAAAGAGGAAATTATAAAAAACAAAAACCTCTTCCACTGAAGTTATTATCTTTAGTTGCTGAGCTGCTTTTAATATTTTTCATTTGCACATAATTTTAAGGGCATATGATACTGACATGTACTAATGAGAAAATAGGAAAGATTGGTATATAGATCTGGGGGGGCGGGGCTCTAAAAGTCTGCCCTTCTCCCTTTGCCTAGTGGACTCTACTTCCCCTGACCATGCCAGTCCTTTCTGACCTCTTCTTCTCTGTCTTTCTGAAACCCACAAAGTCATGCTGTTAGCGCAATACTATGTCACCTGGTTAGCTCTTTCTCTTTAGTTGGTACCTTGGAGGACAAGGGCTGGCTCCATCCAGAATTTGTATTTGAAAAGCAAAATAAAAATCAGAATGCTTTTGATGAATTCTTTTCTGTTTTGTGTATCCTTCCTGTCATACCATCTGCCTGAAAGGAGAAAATGTATTTTAGGTCTGTCTCTTTCCTCCATAGCCCTCAGCACCATGCTGAATCCCTTGGGAATGCCTGGTGGCTGGAGCGCTGTGGAAACGTGTCCAGGTGATTGCATTCTGGCTTTAAAAGTTCATTCAGATACGGGCAACAAGATCAGAGACGATCTTCAATAGGCAGTAAAATGCACTCCTTTAGCCAACCAGCCGAAGGTGAACTGTCTGTAAAACTGCTCCAGGGCCATGCCTGCTGCCAGTTCACAGAGAATTTGAACCTACTCTGGGTTTCAGACGCCAGGGCTGATCTCTGAAGGCTGTGTTGTTATTGTTTGGCTTCTCAAGTCTGACCCTGGTTGGAGCTATTCTGTGTCCTAACAAGTTCTGAGAGGATGAGTTAACCATGGTGGATAGTGTTGTAATGGGAGCTGGATAGTTCCTGATGAGATCATTGGGCCCTTCAAAATCCCAGGGCTGATCCCTTATCAGAAGTCCGTAAACAGAATACGGTCAAGGAACTAATGACCTTTTGTTAACTCAGGTATTGCCAGTTCACCTGTTTTCCCTAAAAGTAAATTATTGCTTTAGATTTCAACAACATTTCTTATATATATCATGCAAAGGACTAATTTTCTTCTACAAAAGCAATACTGTTTTTTTTTAAACTAAGTTATACTAAGAACTGTGAAATATTCAATTTCTGTTGTGTATGAGAGACCAGCTCTGAATTTTCAGTGTAAAACTTAACTTTAATATAAATATAAGCATAGTCTTTTAGTCCTAGTGGTAAACTTTGTCTTAATATATCTCCATTAAATGGTGACTATATATGAAGATTTTATTACAATATTAAGAAATACATTTGGTATAAATAATTATCTATATATATGTAAGCCTAATATGCAAAATGTCCCCTTGGGAGGTGGACCATCGGGAGTTCCATCACGCACTATGACATGCACTGACCACCAGGGGGCAGTGCGGAATGAAGGGAGGCCCCCGCTGGCAGCCGGTAGCCACTAGGAACCCTACCCATGCACGAATTTCGTACATTGGGCCTCTAGTTATTTATATATTATATATATGTGACCCAAAGTATGTATGCAGTGTATATACATATAAAACATATGTATATATACTTACTATATAAGTAAATCTATACATATATGTGTGTATGTATTATCAACTATGAATCAAGTTTCAGGAACAATTAAAGATAAGGCTATCTTGCCAAATCACCAGGATAATTTTTCTGCTCCCCTGCCCCTTCTTTTCCTTTTGCCAAAGTCCTTTTGCTCTAGAACCTCTTTTTATTTATCATCAGAGTCCCTGTGTAAGTGATCTGTTTGCCTGAATTTGCTATTGCCCATAAGAATTTCCAAGTACTCCGTAAAACAAAAGAAAAGCATATTTTGTAGAAAGCAGAAGTAGCCCACAGGCTACTTACAGTCATATTTATAATCAGCATATTGAATTGGGTATTTTAAATTAGATTTTGTCTGTGTGTGTTCCACTGACTTTATAAAAGGCTAGTCTTTTTTCTTCTTTTAAAGTTGTGATTTTACCATAGTTGCCTAATAGGTACATTTTAAGTAATATTATAATTTTTTAGGAAAATGAGTTTGGCCTTTGAAATAAAACAGATTTTCTCTAACATTAAAATCAAACAAAACAAGACAAAAAAAAATCTCTAAGTATAATCAAATATCCATTGAGTCTCTTCCACTCCCAGGAAGCTTTTGTTTCCGCATGCTATCAGTTCAGTGATAATGTAACCTAATTCAAAATAAGACCATTTCCTCTGGGTCACCTCTCGGGACAGCTTCCTTGGGAGATTCTGAGGAGATGGAGATGGATGACTGGGCTGTCTCTAGTGAGCTGTGGTTTCTATGTGCGCTGTTGCCTTTACAGCCTTCTCAGTGGGGAGCGCCCTGAGCCCTTCCCTAGCTCTCCCCAGTGGTGATCACTAGACTGCCTTGGGCCATCCAGAAGGTCCAGAATTGTGGAACTTCATATAATTGCAGGGGAAAAAACCCTGACATTTTTGTGTGCATTACCGCATTGAATCTTTATTCCAGTTCCAGAACATTCAGCTTTGACTGACCCTAAGCTTCAGAGAAGTTAATTAATTTGCCCAGTCATAGAGCTGGTAGATGGGGGAGGTGGGAAGGGAATCCAGGTAAGCATCAACCCTGCTTTTTTGCTAACTTCTTTCTGATATTATTCCTTCTGTGACAGATATCTTTGCTTTGTCCCTCTATTCCCATGGCCTTAGAACTGCTGGCTCTTGGTGGGCTTCCTTATTTATGTCTGCAATTCATCCCCTCCCGCCAGATGCTAGGCCTCTGCCATTTACCCCAGTCCAGTTGGATATGAATCCTTAATGACACTAGTATCCCACCCACCATTTACCCATTCATTCATTCATGTATCTATTACATTCCAGGGTTGGGTAAGAATTCCCAATGTCAAAGGCATTATGTACTTCCCTAGAATGAATGAACTTTGTTCCAAAAATGACCATTATAATAGTAATAATAACAATTACTATTATAATTTATAACAACAGTGCTCTGGGTTGAATTGTGTCTGCTGCAAATTCACATGTTGAAGTCTTAACCTCAGAGTGTGACTATATTTGGAGACTGGGTCTTTATAGAGGAAGTTAATCTAAAATAAAGTCATTGAGGTGGCCTTCATCCCATCTCCATTAAATGGTGACTATATGAAGTATCGTTATAAAAGGTATTATTATAAAAGGAGATTTGTACACAGTGCCACACACAGAGGGAAGATGATATGAAGGAACACAGGGAGAAGATGGCAACCACAAGGAGAGAGGCCTGGACCAGATTGACTATCACAGCCCTCAGAAGGAACCAACTCGCTGAAACCTTGATTTTGGACTTCACAACCATGAGAGATACACTTCTGTTATTTAAACACTGAGTCTATAGTACTGTACTTTGTGATGATAGCCCTGGCAATGTAATAAAAAAGCAATAACAAAAAAGTTTATCTATCTATCTATCTATCTATCTATCTATCTATCTATCTATTATCTACCTATCTATTGTCATGTACTTTATGCCTTTAATATGTGCAAGGTGTGTTTCAAAATTCTTCTAATGCACTATTTTCTATAAACCTCCCCATAACAGTGCTACCAGTGCCACTGGGACTTAGAGGTTATGAAACTTGTCCAAGACCACACAGCTAGTAGAAATCCAGGGTTCAAACCCACACCTTGTACTCCAGAGCTGTTGCCCTTTACCGGTTTGGTGGATTATTCTCCTCAGTGTAGCATCATGAAGTCCTCCCAGCTGGCTGAATCTGAGCCCTAGGTGTCCCCACTGTGAACTGCTCCTGTGTCTCAGATGTCAAAAATGTCATCAAAACAACAATGTTTTTTTCAAATCACTGTAATGTTCAGGGGGCATTAAATTAAGTAGTGGTTCTCATATTCCCCAGTCTCCACATAAACAGAAAAATCTGCTAGAATGGAGAAGGTAATCTCATTAGTCAGCCATTACCTGGGGACTGAAGAGCAAATAGGATTGGTTGTTTTTTCTGGCAACTGAGGGTTTTGGTCCTGAACAAAAGATAGCCTGGTGCAATGTAATATATATTTTTATGAATAGGTCACTGTTTACAACACACATACAAATGTGGCTTCAGAATCAGCCTGGCTTCCTGTCACGTGGATCAGAAAAACGTGGAGATGGAGGAAGATCTTTTTCTCCTGGCAGACCGAGAAATTGATGTTGTGGCAGAAGCAGACTGAGGCTCTGAAAACTAGGCATTATAGATTATATATCATAAATTTTGATGAGCTCATGTTAGCAATATACCTTTCAAATTCATCCATGTTGGGTTGAACTGTGAGTTCTCTGACTTATTTTTCATGCTATTCAACATTGAATCCTTTCTGTAAGACTTACTGATATTACAAAGATTTTTCATACAAAGATTTCAGGAAAATTAGAATAGATTTATAGCATTTATAGGTAACTAATAGGACCTTCCCTTAAAATAATTGTTTAAAGTCCAAAATCTAATAGCAAGAGATTGCCTCTCATTTTTGGCAGCCTTACTCGAATCAGATCAATTGAATTACTGTTCCTATCAATTTAGTGAAATTCTTGTACTAACAAGATAAAATACAAGGTGAATCCAGGGGCTGTGTTGGTCTTTGTTATGTATTTCTCTCACCTGACTTGATATTTTAAATTTTTTATGTAATGAGAAGTTGAGTATCTCTCCCTTTTTTCCTAAAATATGGCTAGTTTTATCAATTAGTATGTACATTTAAACAATTATATTTCTTCAATGGTTAAAATCCTAAAATGAGAGCAGACTCCTTCTTCAGCAAAGAGGATATGGTGGAAAACTGGAGGCTACAGAGTCCTGTGGGATAAACCACGCACAAGATTGAAGTGGTTTAAATGATGTAACGGACATCTGACAAGTGATAGGTGCTTTAGCCATAAATGCTAGCTTCCCCCCTCATTGGACTTGACTCTTACCATGGAATCAGACACTTTTGATCATTATAGCCAAATTTCCAATTTTATGGGTCAGAAACTTAGAACTAAGAGGGACATGGTGACTTGTCCAAGGTCACACAACTAGTAAGTGGCAACATTGAGATTACTAGAAGCCAAGTCTCCTAATTATTAGTGTTTTTCAACAGACTCTCAGTATTACTAGTTATTTCATAAGTCAGACCCAGTTCGCAAATTGCCACACAATGATGTCTTTAAAGGCAAAGGCTGTGCTTATTTATCCCTTTGTCGTTTCATCCCTAGTGCCTGGTGCACAAAAGGAGCTCACCTATGTATGTCACATTTAAAGTTAAAGAACAAGTATGCTTTCTCTTAACAATTACATTCCAATATTCACTTAAGAATACTAAGAGCATTGACTCTTCCATTGCTCATGTATGGAGTTGAAAACAAAGTAAAATTCGACCTCTGTTTTGTTCATTGTTATTAGTGATAGTAGCAAGTTTCATGGCAACTGAAGATAAAAATCAATGAGAAAATGGAGTAGGAGGTCACTTTTGATATCTTCTATCGTGATGTGTTCCTCAGTATCACAAGTGGAGAAGTGCAGGTAACATCAACAAAATTTGGATTCACAAAACCCAGACTCAGCAACTTTTAGTAACCCTTAAGGCCATTAGGACCTTCTAATACAGTTATAGACCCAAAGAGATCAATTAAACTTTGCAAAGCTTGTGCAGCTCTATTGCCTCTAGGAAGTCTATAGACAAAAAAATTCAACAAATTAGTTTCTCTATGTGGTATGGTTCCAAGAAGTATTGTGACAAGCTTCTGCCCTAAATTGATCAATATAAGTAGATTTTTGAATGACTAAATACTATATCCAGAGTAGTAAGCAAAATTAAAAATAAATTCCTGGGACATGGGAATGTAATGTATAGCATGGTGACTATAGTTAATAGTTCTGTATCGCATATTTGAAAGTTGCTAAGAGAGTAGATTTTAAAAGTCTTAATCACAAAAAAAATTTTGTAACTATGGGAAAAAGAGAAAAAAAATAGATTCCTAAAACAGAAGAGAAACTTATTTTTTCATTCCTTCAGCAATACAGTTTTTTCTAGGGTATCTTAGTTGCAACACTAGAATAATCTGATGAGTTTTCAGTATGTAGATTTATGACTGTCTTTTACCTTAAAATGCATTTATAATCTTTTAAAAGTCTGATTTTACATGCACAAACACCCCTCAGGGTTGGGTCTAAAGATGTTTGAAGTAAAAAGTCAGTAATTTACAACTGTATTTAGGGTTTATTTTGTTTGTGCCCCAAGCTGATTCAAGTTACTTCCAAGGTAATCTGGGAAATTGTGCTGAAATGGCTCATACAGCAAAGCAAGGGCAATCATTTATCTTTTTGGTGGAATTATAGCATCCAGAGGTTGAACATCTAGATTGTAGACCAAAATGCTCTGAATGGCTGAATGTCTGTTTATCACCTAATCAACAAATGTGTTGATTCCTTAACCTTTCTCTCCCAGGCCAAGCCTTCCCTCCAGCCCAGGCACTTCGACTAGATCCCATTCTTTCTCTTTGCTGGCTGTCTGCTAATCTCTCTGAAAGTGTTAGCTGATAATTCAAGGTGTGACCACTCCCAGGACTATAGCATTTCAAAACAGGCCTCCAGATAGAAAATACTTCAATTAAAGGAGCAGGAGAAGGGAGGACAGTTGTTATTTTTTAACTCACTGGTAAGTTGAGTTCCAGGCCATTTAACTTCAGCTACAGCCCACTCTGAGCTCCCCTCCTGCATTTAATTCCCTCCAATTCTGAGAGCCAATGACTCTGAGAGGCATTTCCTCCCTTTCAAGCATCACATCACAATAATTTCAGCCTAAAGTCTAGTTTACTCACCTGTGTCTTAGCTACAGATGTCACTGAACAAAAACATCAAAACTACTCAGTTCCTAAATGACATCTTAACAGTGTGTGAAAGTAAGAAGTTGTATTTCCAGTACCTTGGACTGCTACAAGTATGTGTGCTCATACTTTCACAAACATAGTTGCATATTTTATGCTTTGAGTTTAAAATGTGATTGCAATTTTGGTCCCCTTCTTTCTCAGGTATTTGAACACACTTAAATGTGAAGCATCCAATGTGCCAGGGTTTACTCACTAAGTTTTTTTCCTGTCCAAATCTGAACGAATAAAATGTATATTATATGTAACTATGTACATTAATATATACACAGGATATGCCAGTATTTTCAACTTATTCTCATATAATAAGAGTTATAATAACAATTATTTCTATGTTCAAGAAAAAATATCTCTGGAGTTTTCTCTATGGTAGGCCAACACCAAACATTGGATATACCGTACAACCAGGAATGTATACACTGAGTGGCCAGATTATTATGATCTCTGAACGCATAATAATCTGGCCACTTAGTGTGTGTGTGTGTGTGTGTGTGTGTGTGTGTGTGTGTTTATTAGAGGCCCAGTGCATGAATTTGTGCATGGGTGGGTCCGGCCAGCCTGGCCAGGGGGAGGGGACATGGGCAGTTGGCCGGCCTGCCTGCTGGTCGAACTCCTGGTTGAGAGGACAATTTGCATATTAGCCTTTTATTATATAGGATATACACTGAGTGGCCAGATTATTATGCGTTCAGAGATCATAATAATCTGGCCACTCAGTGTATATAGAACTTCAGGTTAGGAAGGATTCTCTCATCACATTTCAATCTTTCTCATGTTTCTCCTTCAAAAATAGCAAATGGTAAAGTTAATACACACAACTCTGCTCACAGTTTAGGAAGATCAGCTTAGTTTTAGGTTTCTTTAGCTCTTGGGGTCACAATAGTTTACTTGACTTGCCAACAATATGAGAATATGCCTCCTAAAGGGACTTTGTCTGAGATGTTTGATATTCATGCCCACGTATGTATTGTAAACATTCAGATATGGATGGTTAACTTTCTGGGCTGTAAGGGAAGAGAAGGTGCTCACAGCAGCTTACTTTCCCAGCCTGCTCCTGCTCATTGGTTGCAGTGATCTGAGCCTAGGTGTAAAGATCTATTTTGGTATATGAGCAAAACTAAATCAGCAGTCTTGATTTGCAAAATTTGATGAATGTTTCCTAGTAATATAACTTTGAGATACTTATATCTCTGATTATTCTTTTCTGAATAATATTGTTTTTAAGTTTGGGGTTTAAAAAATGACTTTTCCCCCAAAGCAATGCGGCAGTGTTCTGTTCAACAGAAAATCCTGCAATAGCAAAGAAGGTATTGCACAGCCTTCCTTGCTTCTAGGGTGATAAACTCCCAAATTACCTGGGGCAGCTACCACACTTATGCTCCTGGACCCTGCATCCACCTGCTGGGACGCAATCCTGAAGATGCCCCAGTTCTCAGTTTTCATCTGAATGTTGCTCAGTAAGCCATTTTGAGTCACTTGTTTATTTATTAATGGACATTTTCACCCTCATTTAAAAACATTTTTAATGAGAAATTTTAAAAAATTACACAAAAGTAGAGTAGTCATATATTTATCTCCTGGTTTCAGAAATGAGGCAAGACTGGGTTCTGGTCAGGGTGAACAGAGAGCCTAGGGTCTGGTCACTGCATGGTGACCTTAAGCAAGTCACTAGATCAATTACTTGGGCTCTACTTTTCTGCTTCTTTCATTTTTTTTTCAAGAAAAACAATTTTAAATATAATAATTTTACACACAATAAACATTAATATTTTAAGAAGAATGATATTAAATGTAATATTGCTACATGCAATAAACAATATTTCAAGAAAAACTTTTAAATATAATAATGTTACATGCAATAAACACCAATTATTCAAGAAAAACTATCTTAAATATAATAATATTACATATAATGAACATTAATATTTCAAGAGAAAAGAATTTTAAGTATAATATTACCAAAACTGTACTAACATAGTATGATATCACAAAAGTTGTAGGAAATATTAAAAATCTGCAAATAACATGATTACTTCTATTATATTCTAAAATATTTTTCCCCCCTCTGGCTCTATTTTTGTTCATCAGTTTATGTTGTTCATTATATTCCACAAATGAATGAGATCATGTGATATTTATCTTTTTCCAACTGGCTTATTTCGCTTAGCATGATGCTCTTCAGGTCCATCCATGCTGTTGCAAATGGTAAGAGTTCCTTCTTTTTTACAGCAATGACTTCTTTCATTTTTAATTACATATGTATTAAGCGTTACTGCCTGTCACGAACTGTGGGGAACACAGGGCCAAGTAGGTCACCATTCTAGACACAGAGCGTCCAACCTAGGAGAGCTGGGCAGGGGCTGGATGTTCTCTGAGGCCATTTCCAACTCTGCTAGTATGTTTTTAACTATTGATTTTATGTTAATATTCTTTTCCAAAGCATTCCATATTCCTTGTTATTTACAGGATAACACTTAGTAGACTAATATTTCGAATGACCATACTCTGACCCAAACCTGCCTTTGTAAACATTTCTATTTCTCTCCTACTAAAATTATTCTCTCTGGTTATACTGATTTCTATTATTATTGTTACCCAAACATTGGATCACCAAGGAGTCCCTTCTGCTTTCTGGGCCCTCACTGCTTTCCTCTGAGCATCTAATTTCCACCTGTTCTTTAAGAGCCAGCACAATTCTTACCTTCTTTGTAGGTCCTCCCTGCCCCTTCTGCACATTTTCAGCAATTGTAGCATCCCTTCCCTTTAGTACAGAATCGTGTCTACAGATGTTCACCCCTCCCAGAAAGACTCCTTGGCCTAGCCAGCTGGCTCTGGGTTCTCATAGTAACCACTGATTTCACCCTTCTCACCTCTCTTTCACACCAGGATGTGAATTCCTGTCACACAGGACAGGAATCCTGTGGACAAAAAATTTGTGGACAGAAAGTTTGGGGACAGAAAGTTTGCAATTCATCTTTGAATGCCTAACAAACACAGTGGTTGGCCCAGGGTGCATGTTCAATAAATGACTGATGGTGGATAAATGGATGCCTCAGTACCTTTCCCCCCTTCTCATAATATTATTTTACCTTGAGTGTGCAGGAAACAAAACTGCAAAGCTTTAATTCCTTCATGACACCCAAGGTATGATTTACATAGAAGATCTTTAATTAATAGGATTCCATTTCCAACTTGTTAAACAATTATACTTTCAGGTCTTTCTCAAGAGCTAATAATTTTTTAAAAAACTGCTTAATCAATTGCTAAACATTTTAAAAACCATAGAATATAAAGATATTCTATGCTAATTGCACACAACTATTAATTGCACACAATTCCAAATGTTTAGATATTTGGAAACACCTGGATTTCCTTAGTAGCTATATCACATTTGTTTTATATTGTTTTCACAACCTTACTAGGGAAAAAATTCTCAAAATATTTTTGAATTTTGTAATTAATTCTGCTGTAACTAAAATACACTCTTAAGAAAAATCCCCCAATGATGGTAACCCTTGGGTTCAGAGCCCCTGAAAGGCATTTGAAGTACTTTCATGGGTCCTGTTTGTGTTTCCAAGCTTAAGTATTCTTTCACATTGACCTTAGTGGAAATTTGGTTTAACATCCAGCTTTGTAGTGCTGCCTAAAGAGCAATAAACAAGACACAATCTGGTTTACGTGGGCTATTAGCCACATAAGCTGGAAGCTTGAAACATATCTGGAATAGTCATAATCTGAACAAGATAAAGTGAAAAGCAAATGTGACAACCAAGAACAAACAGGGATTCTAAAATTGCTGTCGCTATCTAAAATGCTACACAGGAGAGTGCTGGAGAACAGTGATGGGTACTCAGCTTCCTCAAGTCCAATACCACGTGCTCCCCACCCTCTGATCTCAGGCCTGCCTCCCACTCTCTGGTCTCAGGCATGCTGCCTAATCTTGGGGGCTTTAGCTTCCTCGTCTGTGAAATGGAGGTTCTGCGAAGGTTGATATGCTTCAGTATCTGTAAAGCACTTATATCAGTGCCTGGCACATGTTCTGTGGTTGGTGCTTGCCTTTATTATTACACAAATGAATTCAATAACAAAGTAGTCATTGAGATCCAGCTTCATGCAATATCTTCTTGGTGTGTAGTTTTTCTTTATTCAGTTCTTTTATTTACCCATAGATAAACGGGTAGTGACTAGTATTTTTCATTCATGTAGTCATACCTATTACTGGGCTGCCTGTTGTGTGGAAAGCAGTGTGCTAGGTGCCACATATTTATGCAAGATCTAGAGAGCAAGCCGCTCTACCTGGGCCTCCGAGGCGGTAGGAGGATCGTGTACATCATTTTCACCAGGCTACCTCCTAGGGGTTGGGCTGGAAGCTGGGTTTGTGCCCCTACCCCCACAGACATATCCACATAGCTTTTATTCTCTTCACTCAGTTCCCTGCTGGCCTTACCAAGCATTCGCCTGGTGTGACATTCGCCACACTGGCTGTGCTCCTTGGGAAGTAGGGGAGGGAGGAGAAGAGGCTCCCCATCCAGCCCTCTTGGCCTCCAGCCCAGACAGGGGCTCCACGCACCACTGACCGGCTCCTGTGTATCCCCTTTCTCAGCAGATAGTGTTGCTAGGAATGCTCTCCTCCAACCCCGTCCCCATGGCACTGCAATGTTTACACAGGCATTGCCCTTTATACCCAGAGAGGTGCCTCATGACCCCCTGCCTGCAATAATACCCCTCTTGTGTTCAAGGACTGGATCCTGATTTTTCTTCGGAACCACGCAGTTTCCCGTGAACACTCCCGAGAGGTTCTCTGTCACCCCTCGGCTCCCACTCCTGGGTTCTCTAGAGAATTTCCGCACCAGCTGCAGACTTACTCCCTCCTCTCTTTAAATTTCTCCTGTGACAAGATGCGTATCGCTTTGCATCAGGTTGCATCATATGATGTCAGAAAGCTGAGAGAAAACAAAGTGTCTTCCCCAGGGCACTGGGCACTGACAACAGCAGGGGACTAGTGGGAGGGGGTGATGTGGGCTTTCAATTGCAGAATGTCTGTCTACCTCTGGCCTTAAATAATCCTTCCTTGCTGTATTTCTTTCAGGGACATTAAAAACATGCCCTTTTTCCTTAGGTGTTTTCTGAGGCTTAAAATTCATTTTGCTTGTCTAATAACATTCAAGGTTCAGCACAATACTTGATTTTGTGTTCCATCTAGGCCAAGGGTAGATGATTAAAACATCATCAACAATATGTAGAGGAGCCCCTTGTGGAAAACTTCACCTGGAATTAATATCCCATTGATGACTCCTGACTTGCTTTTTTTTTTTTTTTTTTTTTTTTTAATCACTTGTGAAAAACTTGCTTGGCATCAGATGTTTTGAAATAAAAATGTATATGTAAACAAATGCATGTGCTGTTTTGTTTAGAACAGTGACAACGAGCCTGGAAGCTTAGTTCCGTAGAGTGTTGACTGAATATGCCAAGGTTGTGGGTTCAGTCCCTGGTCAGGGCACATACAAGAATCAACCAATGAATGCATAAATAAGTGGAACAACAAATCTCTCTCTTTCTCTCTTCCTCTCTATCCCTTCCTCTCCCTCTCTCTCAAAAAATAAAAATAAAAATAAAAATAAAAAATCAATCAACAAATTAAAAAAACAGGGGCAACACTATGTCATGAATTTTACCTATTTTTTTTATCATGATTTCTCCTCCTGGTGGTCTTTGATTAAATTTCAGGAAAGGGCCTTTACCTCCTATTGATACTTTTTCTCCAGTGAGATCCTGGTCCACATGCCATGGTAAGATGCTTGAGGGTGCCAGGACCTGCAGGGATTGGCTACAATGCTTTCTCAGAGGTAGAGGCTCAGCTGTGCAGTCTTTTGGCGAGGCTCAATGGGAAGGCTTTAGCATTCTGAACTTCTCTGCTGATCAGAAACATACACACACAACGTGGGGAAATAACTCACATGCCCCGATCTGTCTCTCTAACTCACAGTTCTAAAACATGAAAATATAAGGTAAAATTAGTCCAGTGTTTTCCCCCATCCATAATTTCTCCATTGATGGGGAAACCAGGTAGGCCCTCCTGAAACCTCTGGAGCTGTGGTCCCTGCTGGACTTCTGTTCCCCTTCCATAGGCCCTCTTGCTTTGAGGGAAATTCCCAAGACAGAAGACCAGGGAAAGATGAGACTGGCAATTCTATCTTATGCTCAGTTCTCCTAAAATAATCCAGAGTTTTCCACTGTGTTCGAAGACATTTTCTAACTGCATTTCAGACACAAGGCAGGTGGTTCCCATACTGGTGGGAAAAATTATAGAGGGCAAAGGAGAATAATGGTGTGTGGAGAATAATTCTCATTTTGCTTGCTTCGGTTCTGAGCGTGTCTGGGAGAGTTGAATTCCCTACCTGGGAGTGGCAGCAGGTAGATGAATAGGGTGTAGGTCAGGGAGTTTTTGGGCTAGATATTCCCCAAACAATCCATCTCATAGTTCTTGACTTCTTCAGTCTGTGGACAGTTAGTAAGTCCCCTAAAAGTCATGGAACAAACCCTGTCAGGGATCATCTCAAACATTACTTCTTTAATTAAACTTTTACCCACTCCCTCTCAGATTAGGCAGATTCCCCTGTGTTATGACATCTCAGTGCTATATATTTCTTTAATTGTTACAAGATAGGGCGAGTATTTTTGAGATACACTGATGTAATTTTATGTTTTCCACCTCCCGGTATATGGCCTTCCCTGTCTCAGTCTGGGCAGCCACCTGTCCTGGGTAGAGGGTGGGTGGGGGAGTAGGGGGCAGAGGAGGGTGATCAGCAATAATGAAAAGAACAAGTTTATGCATACATGGAAGGGTAAGCAGCTTTTGGCATGCTAACTAGAACATCTGAGTGCACAGAGACACACAAGGCCTGAAGGCTAAACTTTATGAAGAGAGAAAAAGATTTCTCAAGTTCGGGATCTTCCCTTCTAGTTTTTCATATGCCAAACTAGGCAAAGCATATTTGTATAAGGAGGTGTTGATTAAACAGAGAGAAAGGGTTAGAATGTCTAATCCCAATAAACTGTGCATCAGAGAGTATTACTTATGTCCCCTTTTATCCCCCTATTGACCCCTTCTAGCCCGCCCCCTCTCTCCACCTCAGGCTTTCACCACCCTATTGTCTGTGTCCATGGGTTATGCATACTAGTATATGCTTCCAAGTTCTTTGGTTGATCTCTTCCCACCCTCCCCCATCTTCCCTCTGAGATTTCCCAGTCTGTTCCATGCTTCTATGTCTCTGGATCTATTTTGTTCATCAGTTTATTTTTTTCATTAGATTCCACATATGAGTGAGATCATGTGATACTTGTGTTTCTCTGATTGGCCTTATTTAGCTTAGCATGATACTTTCCAGGTCCCTCTATGCTGTCTCAAGGGTAAGAGATATTTATTTATTTATTTATTTATTTATTTATTTATTTATTTATTTATTGCTGCATAGTATTCCATGGTGTAAATGTACCATTTCTTTATTATTCACTCATCTACTGATGGGCACGTGGGCTGTTTCCAGATCTTAGCTATTGTAAATTGTGCTGCTATGAACATAGGGGTGCATACATTCTTTCTGACTGGTGACTTGAGTTTCTTAGAATATATTCCTAGAAGTGGGATTACTGGGTCAAATGGCAGTTTCATATTTAATTTTTTGAGGAAACTCCATACTGTTTTCCACAGAGGTTGCATCAGTCTGCATTCCCACCAGCAGTGTATTAGGGTTTCCTTTTATCTATATCCTCACCAGCATTTGTCATTTGTTGATTTGTTGATGGTAGCCATTCTGACAGGTATTAGGTGATATCTCATTGTCATTTTAATTTGCATCTCTCTGATGATCAGTGACTTTGAGCATTTTTAATATGTCTCTTGGTCTTCTTTATGTCCACTTTGGAGAAGTGTCTATTTAGGTCTTTTGCCCATTTTTCAACTGGATTGTATGTCTTCCTTTTGTTAAGTTGTATGACTTCCTTATATATTTTGGATATTGACCCTTTATCATATGTATCATTGCCAAGTATGTTCTCCCATACAGTAGGCTCCCTTTTCATTTTGTTGATATTTTCTTTTGCTGTGCAGAAGCTTTTTATTTTGATGTAGTTCCATTTGTTTATTTTCTCCTTAGTTTCCTTTGCCCTAGGAGATGAATCTGCAAACATATTGCTATGAGAGATGTCTGAGATTTTGCTGCCTATGGTTTCTTCTAGGATTTTTATGGTTTCACAACTTACATTTAAGTTTCTTATCCATTTTGAGTTTATTCTTGTGTATGGTATAAGTTGATGGTCTAGTTTCATTTTTTCTTTTGCATATATCTGTCTAATTTTCCCAACACCACTTATTGAACAGACTTACTTTAAATTGATTATTTAAAGTAAGTCTGTTCAATAAGTGGTGTTGGGAAAATTAGATTATTTAAAGTACAATTTATTATGAGGAGATAATAACCAGGAATATTTATGAGCCAGATAACATAGTATCAAAATATATAAAATAAAAGCAGTCAGAAATACAATAAGAAATCGGCAAAGCACAGTTAGAATATGTTAATTTTTCTGTTCTTTACACGTGTTAAGTAGATAAATGTTAAAAAGTATCAAATAATGTAACTAATATATTTTATTTATTCAATTTTTGTAAAAAGTGTATCTTCAAATGTCCATTGTACAGTTAAACATTGATCATAGCCTATGTCTCAAAAAAGAGTTTAATAACTTCCCTAGACCATATTTTCTGACAAGAGCAATAGCATTAAAGTGATAATAAAAAGTCCTATGTCAAAACTAAAGCCACGTGGAAATTAGAAATACCCCCTAAATAATCCTTGAGTAGCAGAGAAAATTAAAAGTGAAAAGAGATTGTTTAGAAGACAATAAAAATGCAAACATAGAGTGGATTGGAACACTTATACAAAGGATATAAGTAAGTGTTCCAATCCACTCCAGAAACAAAACAACAGGCATAGCAAACCTATAGAATAAATATAGTAATTCAAAACCTGATTCTTTAAAATGAAATATTATCAGTGACAAATCATTGGTAAGGCTAAGAGAAAGAGTGGGAACATACAAATATTCAGCATTAAAAATGTGAATGGGGCGGTGGGGGGATAGAGGAGGCCAGGGGAAGGTCAATGAGGAAAAAAAGGAGACATATGTACTACTATTTGTAATACTTTAAACAATAAAAAAAAATGTGAACAGGGCAGAGGAGAAGTGCAGCTGAATGGTGAGAACACAGAGCCATACTGATGACCTCAGCTTCATCCATCTTACCCGGGACTCCAGGAAGACTGCCTAACCTCCTTGTGCCTCAGACTTCCCACTCCTCCTTATAGTGTGTTATTACTTGTAAAAGTACCTGGAAGGGAATTTTTAAGAAAGTCTATGTGTGTTCGTTAAGTAAAAAATGTATGAGCAGGAGGTTTCAAAACTAAAACAGTATTATGCACAGCCATATGATAATACATTTTGAAATTTAGCTGAAATGAATGAATTTCTAGGACAATATACCAAATATAACATAAGAAGAGGTAGAAAACCTGAGTTTCAGAAAACACTAAAAAAATTCCAATAGAAATACATTTCTTTTGGTAAAAAAAAAAATTTATTCATTCATTTGTTCAACAAATATTGATTAATTATCTATCATGTACTTCTTGCTGCTTTTATTCTAGTAAAAGTGAGATGATTTTTTTATCCTCATTTCAAAACTAATCTGTACTTTTTTCTTTAAAAAGAGGAAGGAGAAAGGAGAAGGAGGAGATACTGAGCAAGATAAAAAGCTAATGGCTTCATCTCTTCTCCCCAGTCCCACATGTTTCCTCTGTATCTTTTTAAATATCTATCTGTCTACCTGTCTGTCTATCAGTCTATCATCTATCTATCTATCTATCTATCTATCTATCTATCTATCATCTACCTACCTACCTATCTCTGTCCAATTTATATGTACTTGTGTGTGTATTTAGCTTCTATAAGATAAGATCATCCATTTGTTCTGCTGCTTCTTTCTTTTACAGTATGGATGTCCCTCCATGTCAGCACACAGTATATAATCATGCAAGTTTTATTCTCTTCAAAACAAGGTATGTGATTGAATAGGTAGCAAAGGAAATGTAATCCCATGTCACTCACTCCTACCATTTGAAGAAGAGTGATCCAAAGCCAAGCTCTTCTAGATCCTTTTAAAATTGTTTGTGAGTTTTCCTAGCTTTCTACAGCTTCCACTTGGCTTCCTATCACGTTGTCCTCCTCTATTTTGTGCCGTGGAAGCTTTTACAGTGTTCTTTTTATGTTTGGTTTTCTAGGTACATTCTTGTCAGGCTATGCCTAGGTAGGAATGTATTTTTTCTTCATCCTGTTCTGTCCTTGCTGGACCACTATATAGAAGCTTTAGCTCTGGAGAAGATGCTTCAATTATTTCTCCTTTTGTTTCTTTTCACTAACATTTTTTGTTCTCTATTAAGTTATATATCTTGCAAGACTTATTTTTTTCATTTATTCATGCATGTTTATTTTTACTTTTAGATCTGGGGGATTATTTGACGCTACTTGCCGGCTGTCCAATCTCCACAGTGACAGGGAGCTCTTGTCTAGATAAGCAGCTTGGTATTTCAATCAAATGTTTGTAATCCTATTTTAATTACCAGTACCTCCTTCTTTCCTGTGAGTGCTATTTTCTTCTTATTTTCCTTCTCCTCCCCCCTCCCCCTTCTTCTAATTGTAGCCAATTCTAATTTTATGGGTGCAATTTCCTCTCTAATCTCTCAGGATCAAATTAAATTAGCATTAGTATTAGTACTCCTGTTTTCTCTCAGGTGAGCTGTTTTATTTGGTCATCACTATAACTATCTTCCACTCTGCTATTTTCCTTCTGTCTCGGATGGCCCTTGGTTTGGTTCATTTTTATGAATGAAGGCCCAGGTTGATTGACGTAGGCGGTGATTTGGGGTTTCCTCTGTAGTATGCACATCTGTTTCCTGAGCAGACCTCTTCCTTGAATGGTTAACTATAGGCCCCATATAAGTGGGTGAGGCATCAACAGCAGGAAGAACAAGCAGCGGAAATCCTGGGGACCTCCTCCTTCTCCACGCCCCTCTGGGGACAAGTGCCAAAACGGAGAGTTATTCCTTGAGAGTTGGTAACACAGCCCAGAGTTGTCCTAGCTTACTTAGTCCATTGGCTCCTTCGTTGTCTCAGTGATTTTTCACAGCAGCCAGTAGGACTTTCTAACAATCCTCTTCCTAAGCAGCTAGGTCCAAGCAACTTATTAACTATTTATGTACTAACAACTTAGCAGTTTGAAAATGAATACTTATAAATTACAAGAGAAAATATTTCTCTTTAAGCTTAAATAAGCCCTATTAGTTAGTAGTGGGCTGTATGTGGACGTTGGGAACTGCACAGTGCCTCTGACCATGCACTCAGGTCAGACACCTTTTGCCACATTTTCTGTTCCACTTTGATTTTCTAGTGGCACTTGCTTTGTGTCTGGCAGCTGTTGAAAATCTTGCTTCTTAAAGATATGATATCATGGAAAGGAATGTAGAACAATCTAAAGTTGAAGCTATGAACTGCCCTCCACAATCATTTCTCGTGGTGTCTGTTAGCTTTTCAGAACGGCTGTATTTACCCCCTAAAGTTAAAACAGCATGGCATTCTGGGACCCCTTGCTGTATACTTCAGATCACAGTTTTAGTAATTTCTCTCCCTGTGGCCTGGCTGTCTTTCTTCCTCATGCTCATGGGAAGGTTTGGGGTTACTTCAGCTCTGATCTGCTTCTTTTAAGCCCCCAAAACCTCACTGGGAATTTTTTTTTTCTTTGGAAATAGTGCTTGGGGTTTATCTTTAGGGGAAGAGTTTTATCTTCTTTTTGTCTATATATTCTATTTTAGGATGGATAAGAGGAGACTGAATGACTGACACCTTTCCCCCGCCTTTGCCTAGTTCTAAATCACCCTGATTTTTGGCTCCTGGTAAAGTCTTTAGTTCTTGACTTTGAACTCAGTGCTTTCCCAAGGCTCACTTGGGAAGTTCTCAACATTTATGTCCCACTACAGTTCCCACTTTCTTTCCAGTGCTGTTATGTTTTTACTTAAGTATTTATATCTATCTTTTTAAAAAATGAAAATTTAAGAAATAGAAAAAACAGAGTTGTCTGTTCAATGTGTCACGTTGAATTCTAATTGTACTGGGCAGCACTTTTCTTTCTTAAAATTTTATTTGAATCAAAGCAGTAGATTTTGAATCGTATTGCACCTTTTCATATTCCACATCTCATTCTGTTTATTTAGCATGACTTTAAATCATAACCAGTATGTAACCTCTGTAGTTTCTGCATTTTTAAAGTAAGATTTTTTGAGGTTCTAAGTTAGCCAAGAACACAATAGATTCAGGAGTCAGTGAGAAAGGACAGTGAAAAGGGACTCTTTTCTCTTCTAAGGATGACCAAAGTAGACCCACACAGAACAGATTTCCTCTAAAATGAGCTCAGTTTCCAAAAGAGAAGAGAAAACCACACCCACAACCACACACACACACACATATACACACACAACAGCAAGAATACCCATCTCATCTAATGTGTGGTTTCTACCCATCTTGTGAAGAAAGCTGTTTGACTCACTAGTCAAGAGCAAGCAGATCAGGGTTAGATGACCTTGAAGAGGAAAAACTTCGCATAGACTTTAAGGAAAATGTGAGAGACATGAAAACAATACAACAGAAACCTCTTAAATCAATGCAATAGAAATCCAGGGAAAAAGAGATCACATAGGTACAGAGTGTGCCTTTGTCTGGCCAAGTGTTTACAAATTATTGGCAGCTTTATACTTTATCACGTATATGCCTTTCTGCAATAGAAGACATTTTACCATGGATGAGTATTTTTCTCTATTTCATTGTCCTAATATCTCACAGAAACAGGATATCGTAATAGTCTCCACTTTATGTTGTAGCACTTGGACATTATATTATACAAAGTGAGAATTAAAATTACCTGCAAACCCATTTCTGGAAATTTATAATTAGCTGTCAGAAACTAATGTCTCCTGTAAGAAATAAGGCAAGCCTCCCAATTCAGGGGTCCTGGTAGTACACCCTCGGGAGCCAGGCAGCAAGGCAAACATCTTTACTTCTATGCAGAAGGGTGTGCACACATGGTCTGGAAGCATGTGCACTGAGCAGGTGGTCTACTTGGCTTTATAATCCCTGTTGCATGTGACCTGTCCCTTACTCCTGATTGGAGCTCAGGCACACAGTCTTTCACAATTGGCTAATTCAAAGGGAGAGGTTGGCTTTTGCCATTTTAAGATGGTGGCCCCCAGGGGAGCTGCAAGCCATGAGACCAATATGGCGGCTGCCAAGTTAAACTGTTCTTTGGTAGAAAAGATGATTTGTTTATTCTCACATCTCCCCACCCCATTTATCCCTCTGTTGTGGATTTTGGGTTCCTCGTCCACTGCCAAAGCCTTAAGGAGTAAGTGTTCTAGGGAAATCTCCTATACTCTGATAATGTCAAGCCTGAACATTGGGGATTTCCAATAATACACCTATATCTTGATGTCTTTCTATCTTCTAGATAGATTTGAATTTCCAAAGGCATTCTGAACACATGCACAGACACCTGAAATTCACCCTGTTCTAACTGACCAAATGTTCTTCTACTGCCTTTCATAGCAGCTGATGACATCAGTCTATGTCCCACGCTAGGTTGGGGCATCTGCGTCTCCTTCCTCGCTTCAATCCCCCACACAGAGCCTGACCTGCCACTAATGCCTTCCAATTCATTATTCTCAGACCTGTCAAGTCTCTCCAAGATATATTTCTTAAATCCTTTCCTCCCTTCTCTTTGTGTCCTCACCAACATTGTTCTACCATCAACATTGTTCAGGCCCATTCTCTTTCCTTTGTAGTGTGTCGTGATGGACTCTCTGATGATGTTTCTCCCCAAGACACAGCCACCAGAACCTCTTTTCAAAGGCATAGTCACATTGCTCCTCCGGAGCCTTGAGAACTCTCAGTACATTTAGAGAAAAATCCAATTTCCTGGCAAAATAACTTAAGGGCTTGTACAAGTGTGGCTGCAGCCTATCTGTGTAGCGTTATCTTCCATTTTATTTATCCACAAGGCCTGTGCAACTGAGCTTGCCCAAATGCAACTGTTGTTTTCATAGCCCACTCTCCTCTCTTCCTAAATGAACTCCTCTTCTGTGCCTCTAGGCTCTATTCACACTTGCCAGTCCTGTTAAAATACCACTTCATGTTCACTCACCACTCACCCATTCGTGAGCCCTCCTGCTAATCATGAGGACAACTCCTGAACTCTCTGAGTCTGTGGACTCTCCCCACTCTAGTTATTCTGTGGCTTTGTTTGCTTATTGCTCATTACTTGCCTTTCCCAAGAGAGAATTGTATGGCTTCATCCTCATTTAATTGTCTGCAGCTTCAATTCTAGATCAATTATCCTTTTGCTATGGTTTTGAAGGCAATGTTCTTCTTTCTTCCAAGTTTGCTAAGCAAAATACAGTTCCCCGACTCATATATTGTGATCCCTCTAGTCGCATTCCCAAAGTGCTTGTTTCCCCCTGACCCTCCATACAATTAATTCATCAAAGGTAACTTCATCCATACTTATGACTTCAACTATCAAATTGTTACTATTATTAGCTCAAACCTCTTTACATGGCTTCAGATTCATATATTCAACCCCCTATAGACATCTTTGCTCCAATGCCCCATAAATGTTTCTAACTCAGTATGTGCAGAGCTGAATTCATTATCCCTTGCCCTTAATTGATCTCTCTTGCAATAGAAGACTAATTGATTTCTTTTTCTTCAATGTAACCCTCTCTAATCTATCTTCTATACTGTCAACAGAATGATCCTACTAAAACCAAAATCTAATCATCTTTCACTCATGATTAAAAATCTTTAGTTTCTCCATTACAACACAGATGCATTTAAAACCTCTGTGCAGCTCTTCACAGCCCTGTCTTAATCTCCTCCTCAAGTCTTTGTTCTTTACCACTTAAACCCTTCAACCATGCATTAAAGTTTACATTTTTCTTTTGGTGTGCAGTTCCATCTATTATGACATATGATCCTACCACTGTGAGGGTATGAAATAGTTCCATCATCCCCAGAAAAGCCCTTGGGCTATTCCTTATAGTGGCACCCTCCCTCATGCCTAGCCCTTGGCAATTACTAATCTATTCTCCAATACTATAAGTTTGTCTTTTTAATAATGTCATACAAATGTTATTATACAATATAGAACTTTTTGATATTGGCTTATTTCACTCACCACGAGCCTTTAAGGTTCATCCAAGTTATTGTGTGCTTCATATTTGTTCCTTTTTATTGCTGAGTTGTAGTCTGTTATACTATGATACCATAGTTTGTTTATTCATTCACCTGTTGAAGGACATTTTAGTTGTTTCCAGTTTGGGGCAATTATGAGAAGAGCTGTTATAAACATTTATATATAGTATTTTTGTGTGTGAACACATTTTTATTCCTCTTGGGTAAATACCTAGGAATATAATTGTTGGGTCATGTGATAAGGATATGTTTAACTTTATAAGAACCTACTAAGCTATTTTCCAGTGAATGCCTATATATTTTTAAAATAGAGTCAGAGTTTATTTGATGTTGTCTTAGTCTGTTTGGGCTGTTTTAACAAATAAACTGGGTGGCTTATAAACAACACAAATTTATTTCTCACATTTTTGGAAGCTGGAAAGTTCAAGATTAAGGTGTTGGCATGTTTAGTGTCTGGTGAGGCCCCACTTCCTGGTTCATAGACTGTCTTCTCACTTGTTCTCACCTAGTGGAAAGGATGAGGGAGCTCCCTGGGATCTTTGTCACAAGGGCACTAATTCCATTTATGGGGGATGCACCCTCAGGACCTATTCACCTCCCCAAGGGCCCATCTTCTAATACTCTCACAGTGGGGGTTAGGTTTCAATATATAAGTTTTGGGGGAGAGCTTGCAAACATTCATACTATAGTAGATGCACAACTAGGTTGTGTATAAATCATGGCCATATATAATAATTTACATGCTAGTCTTCTGAATAAACTATAAGCTTCTTGAAGACAAAGACTATGTGTGTTTATTTTTGTAATCTCTGTATCCCCCAAATCTAGCCAAATGCCAGCATATACGTGGTTACAGGTACATAAATAAGAGAGGCAGTAGTCATCCATGGGGGTGATAAGTGGGATGCTAACAGGCCTGATTCCCCACAGAGGCACACCCAGGATATTTGACACTCCACTCAGGTAATTTTTAACACTCCCCACCCTTATATAGCAAAATTATTTTTAGAGATGGTCATGTAATAGTCAAATAATAATGGTTTTCTTGATTTGTTCCTTAGTTATAAAATAAGTGAGTTGTTAAAATAGCATATTTCTATTGGAAAATATTTTCCAACTTTGATAAAATATTTTATGAACTAAAATATGTACTTACCAAACAAAAATATTCCATCTAGCAGTTCCTCCAGTGCCCAACTGCTTTAGATATTAACATAAATGAAAGCTCAAAATGGTCAACATGAAAGGCAGATCGAAATATCTCAAATTGTGTTTCTTTGTCTTTGCAGCCACTGTCCTATTCATTTTTATTTAGATTCTATGGTTCAATGCATAAATGTGTATGACCTCAGAGGCTGGAGAAACACCTGGAGCAAGCTTGCGCTGGGCTACACCAGTAGGCTCCTCCCCTCCAAACAAGGGCAGGTAGTTGAGTCCTCCTGTACAGGGGCCTACTGTATACCCTGGTGTTCTCTGGATTAACTTTCATGTGGAATGCGATGTTTATTATATGACAAAACCCACAAATGCAGTCATGAAAGTTCACATATCTGTATTAGTTTCCTAGGGCTGCAGTAACAAATTACCACAGGCTGGGTGCCTTAAAACAACTGAATTTTATTCTCTCACAGTTCAGGAGACCCAAGTAAAGGTGTCGGCAGGTTGATTCCTTCTGAGGGCTCTGAGGAAGAGTTTGGTCCAGGCCTCTCTCCCAGCTCTGGGGGTGGCCGGCAGTCCTCGGTGTTTCTTGGCACTGACTCCAGTCTCTGCCCCATCTTCACGAGCCTCTCCCTGAGTGTGTCTGTTTCCCTTCTGTTCTTGTCAAGACACCAGCTCCATTGGAGTAAGGGCTCACCACACTTTAACATGACCTCATGTTCTCTAGATTACATGTGCAAAGACGCTCTTTCCAAATCAAGTCACAAGGGTTAAGAAGTGAATATAAGTGCTTGAGGGACATAGTTCAACACACACCGACACTCAGCCGTGACTGTAGTTGTTTAGAGCTTAGGTCAACAAATGTTTTTATGTGAGTATTTTATCCCTGTGTTTGCAATGATGAGCTTATGGTGATAATAGAAGCAGATCCATTTTAGTGGATTTTGTTATTGTGTTTAAGTTCTTTACTGCCTGCACCCTGGGTGGTACCTCCAGCCCAGCCCTGGGGAGCCACTGGCTCCAAACTCCTCAGCAGGTTTGTGATGGCCCTTGAAATTCCTGGTACTGTTCCTTTTGCCTTATGGCCATGCTTTCGCCAGAGGTAGAGCACCGTTAAAGGAAATAATGACCTATTGTTACTAGTTCTTGAACCTCTGCAATATACACCACTTTTCTTCCTGGACCATGAATTTTACTTGATGGTAAGCAATTTTGACATTAACATACATACAGTATAAAGTAGGTTGTGAATTTTATATGTACTTTAAAAATTACGTAGGAGACAACAAAATAGACCATAATTCTAAGCACCTGAAGTTACTTTCCTGTGTCATTATTTAAAAAAAGTAATAAGCAAATTCAATGAAGAGTAGAAAGGGTCCATTTCAAACCAATAAAACATAGTATTTCTAAGTCTGACTTCATCACTTATTTGCTCTATGTAAGTCCTAAATAGCAATAGAAATCGTAACCTCCTTGTTATCCCAGTAAACTGTTTGTAACAGTAAACAATGAACAGGGTTGAGCCAACAATATTGTGTGGGGAAAAAGCTCCTGATTTCTCAGAGGGATATTGTTTTCCAAGTGCTCAGAGCAGGTGAGCAATCTTTTCCTGCAAGGAGCCAGGTAGTAAATATTTTAGGTTCAGTGAGTCAGACCTCTCTGTCCTAACTGCTCAACTCTGCCATTGTAGCCTGAAAACATCCACAAACAACACACAAACAAATGAGTGTGGCTGGGTTCCAGTACGATTTTATGAAAACAGGCGTGGGCCAGATTTGGCTCCTGGGCTGCAGTTTGACAACCTCTGACTTAGAGGAAAAAAATAATTGGGAGAACAGAGTAAGCACTGATAGAATAAAGGAAAGGGAGCTCAAGTTTTCTATGTGTTAATTTTCTGTCTTGATGGAAAATTTGAGATTTTTTATATTTTCACAACAGAAAGAAAACTGTTGCTTAGTGTTCACAATTTATGCCATTGGTATCAGTAGTTTTAATAGTTCAAGTATTTGCTATCTGTTCTCTGAAATATTGGGATATTACACAGGGATAAGGGATGGGGGATGGAATGAGGCCACTCCCCTCATCCTCACCATATCTCACCCCTATGATAACCCAGAGAGCCACTAAAACAGTGGTTTTTCAAGCTGCCAAGTCCTGGCCATTTGCAGGTCATTAAATCAATTTAGTGGGTCACGACCTGCATTTAAAAAATAGATCTGGTTCAACTACATTAGCCTGGCATGGAAAAGAACAAGACTCATCATTTATAGCGTGCAGTATTTTGTGACATTTGTTGTACACTTGAACAGATACGTGTGCTAGGTTGCCATACTTAATGAGAAAGAACCATCAGTAGGAAAAGAAAGTTGTTCCCGTGAAGTTAAGCATTGAAAAGAACGTAGTCAAGGCACTATGTGGTAGTAATTGTGAAAAATAAGGAAGCAAATCAATCTAGAAAGATTTGGCATATAGATTGCCTCCAAAGGGTTTCTTAACTTCTTTAAAGTCCTAACTAGAATTTGGGAATAGGCACTAAATGTGTTATTTATGTGGGGGAAAAAAGAAAGAAAAGAAGGGTGTTAAATTCCAATTAGCTAAGCCATTTTTAACAGATGCCTTTATCTCTAAACAAAATATTTGTGTATGAGTATACCAACACTCCTTGCTGTGGATGGCAGGTACCCTCTCCTTCTACCTGTGAATTGAGGTAAAGGTGACAATGATGTCAGGAGAGACCTTTCTTCCTCAAGATCTTAGAATAAGTTGTTTTGATCTCATCATTCCACTGTCCCCTACCCCCTCCCCCCCCCCCTGCCAAGACATATGAGCAGCTCTGGGCATAGGCACAGAGGGCTTGAGGGACATAAGATGGACTCTACCAAAGCAGCCAGGCTGGCCAAGCTGCCCCTTAAGGCTTCCTTCCCCCCCGCAGCGTCTCCCCTCCTCTCTCTTGAGGGAGGGCGCACTTGTGTGTAACCTAGACATTTGTCTCCACTGACTTGGATGGGGGTTGGGACTCCATAAGCATCAGACAACCTCCTGGCACTAACAGGGCTCAGGTGAATCTAAACAGCAGCTGGTGGTGGCCACAGGTGGTCGATGCTAAAGGCAGGGAAAAATAAACGCTGAGAAATACACCACACCACCCCAAGAACTCAACTCAAACTCAATTTGTAATGTCGAGGCTACTGATGATTTGTAAAGAACTCACCAGTGGACAGAAAAAAAAACTTTTGCATAGTTTGATGCATTCTCCTTTGAAGGGTCTCTCTGGGGGCAGTTTAAACTGAAAACAACAGAAAGGAGGAAACGCTCAGGTCTGATGCTCCGCACCTCTCTCCTGCCTTCACGGCTGAGCCCTGGCTTCTGTGATCTGTCCAGGAGCCTCACCCCATTTACGCCAGGCTGCAGAGATGCTCTTGCCTGCTGGGATTGGGCACCGTGTCTGCTGGTGGCAAACCTGCCATTCTAAGTTTGTGTCCACACAGCTGGCAGATCTCAGCAAAGGGGGTGAACTTCTGGTCCCAAGCAGGGCGGCGGGATGGTATAATATAGACGTTTTCATTACATTCTCTTTCAATATCACCAATTAATGACAAGTAGACCCTTCTGCTTTTCAGGAACCTCTGGGGAGAGGAGAGAGGAGTCTAAACATTAACTTCAAATGATATCATTGAAAAATAGACAAGTATACTTAGCTCTATAAATTGAAGCTCAAAACATCCCGCGGTGTTTTTATAAATGTATTTTATTATCAAACATCAATTACTATTTATAATATAGTCCATGTTAAAAATAGATTTTTTTGTTAAAATAAGAAAAGATAGACTAACGTAACTAACATGCGTGCCCTCGCCACTCAGGTTTGATATTACTATCAGCATTTTGCCATGTCGCTTCAGATATTTTTTAAAGAATTCACACATTCCATTCTATAGAGGCCCATCCTCCTTCTCACCATCCTTTCTAAGAGATTTTAGAGGATGGTTTTTGTAAAGTGGGGAAGTTCCACAGCCACTGCCGCTGCCGGATGGTCTCCCTCTGAGGGTGAAAGGCAGGGGTCCCACTGCAGGTGTGCATGGGCTTCCGAACACACAGTGTGGGGCGGGCGGGGGGTGGATTTCAAACTAATGCTTGTTCTGCACCAGGCTGAGCTGTGGTTTTGTGACAGAGAAGACATATTTGCTACTGAGAGGCTATGTTTTCCCCCGATGTCCGATTCTAAAGCGGCGTGGCCAGGAGGCCTGGCTGTGGAATAAGACGCGGCGCAGTGTGGTCAGCCGGGACGAGACAAGCACTGGCAGACCTCCATCACCTTCCTTAATACAAAGACAGACGCTACCTCAACCGATAACAAACATACTTTCTGCATTTCTGTGAAAAGGTCACTTTCCAGTAACACCACTGAGGTATTTCCAATCGTATGGGTGGGTGAAGTCACCCATTTGGATGCAGGGGTTTGTACCCTGCTTTTAGCCAAAGTTCCATGAGTGTGCCAGCCCTCTGCTCCCACTGCCACATTCACGGCAGAAGAAAAATGGAAACTGAGGCCTGTCTAGGGGCAGGGTGAGATTTTGCTTTGTAATTGGCAGTGAGAGATGAAATACATTCTGGACAGTTATCTATCTATCATCTATCTATCTATCTATCTATCTATCTATCTTCTTCTTCTTCTTCTTCTTCTTCTTCTTCTTCTTCATCATCATTATCATCATCATCATCATCATCATCATCTATCTAATCTTTACTGACGTTATTGGGTTACATTGGCTACTATACTATGTAGGAGAAACTCCTGTGCCAGCAGCACAGTGTCAGTCTTTCGGGAAGCAACCTGCTGCAGCATTTGGGTTGTCCTGGCGCTGGTTTTGCTGCAGGGGATTTGACCCAGCTCCGTGGGAACCCAGATGTTCTGCAAGAACCACGCGGCCCTGTGCTCTGAGGACCCATGCTGTTCACAAACCAAGTCCAAGTGAAGCCGGGGACCCTGCTATTCGCTCACTTGTTTTCCTAGCTGCCACTTTCAGAGAGATCTGGGTCAAATGAGGAAGCTCTCCAACAATTTGCAGGAAAACAATGAGCTGAGCTTTGGCAGGAGCCAGGTGCCTCTCAAAGCCAACTGCAGTGTCAGTGAGGCTGCACAGAGGGTGATTGCGAGCTCAGCCTTCTTGGCCCCATGCAGTGAGAGCAAATCAGTGGGAACCATTAAGAGGATGCTCTGAAAACTGTCCTCTGAGGTTGAGAACACAGGTGTGTCTGGTGGAAGCAATGCGGGGATTTTGAAAAGACAGAGACGTTCACTCCTCAGGACTTTGACTTTTATACTTATGAAGGGAGTCATTGGGAAGCTGTGTGCACAACGGCAAAGGCTTTGGGGCCACATCAGTTCTAGAAGGGTTAAAGAGCAAATCCTGCCCAGAGCCCGACACCTGCCAGCCCTCTTCCTGGAATGCTCTTGTCCCAGATAGCTGCATGCTTTGCCCTGAATTTTTCTTTTGGTTTCCTGTTTAAATGTCACCTTATCTGGAGAGCTTTCCCTGACCACCCTAAGCAAAACCTCCCTCTCCATCTCCCACATCCTGCTTGTTTTTAATCAGAGCCCTTACTGCCACCTGCCACGTTGATTTCTAAGTGTTATTTAACTGTTTGTCTTCTGTTTACTCCTTCCAGAATCTCAGTTCCATGGAAACAGGCACTTGATGTATTTTATCTGGTACTTTATTACAGCCCTGGAATGGTATCTAGCATAGATAGAATAAGCTCCCATTAATTACTTGCTATAGGAATGAAAAACTGAATAAATGACTGATTTAAAACTCTAAATCCCTAGACTCTAACGTTTGTTTTCCGGGGGTCGGGGTGGGGTCAATGTTTGTTCTTGTTTGTGTTGTATCAAAATAACTTATTTATATCTCTTTCAAAGGGGACGTATATTGTCTCACAAAATGTACAGGGAGTAAGATAAAAAAAAGATAATGAGATCTGAGTCAAGTAAAGAGTAACGATGGCTTCAATCTTGCAGGCAGAAAACACATATTCTAAAAAATGCATTCTAATATTTGTAAGACAGTCATAGGCAGTGAAAGCCAACTTAGGACAATGGCTCTCCAACTGTATTCCTGGGGAAATGTGTTTTTTTGCAGGATGAATCCAGGATTCTACCATTAAAGTAAAACAAGGACCTTTCCCACTGCACACACAAGGTTGATAAAATGGATAGAATTTTCTTAATTTAGAAAGTTCCCCAATGATTTCTTAAGTCTTTGACACTGGCTACTGCTTATCTGCCAGGAAGTGCTTAAACTGATAAGAAAAAGTGTGTAAGTCCCAAACACTTAGCAGAATACAGCTGGATTTTCATGGAGAGTTGAGCTCATAGTTGTGAATTTGTATCACATGCTTTCAATGTTGACAGACTTTTAAGCACTAAAAAGAAAAATCCTACTTTTTAAAATAGAGCTGGATATCAATATTTTATTACGTTTTATAACGTTTTGATGTTTCACTCCCCAAATAATTTTAAGAACTCCTGTTTACACATAATGGCTCCACTGGATAGTTAAGAACAAAAATTGAGGTATTTTTCCAAGACAATTTATGCTTAGAAATGTATCATCCTAAATAATAAACGTGTAGTATGCAAATTGTCCCCTCGACCGAGAGTTCAACCAGGGGGCAGGGCCAGCTGGGGGAAGGAAGGAGGCCCTGGGCGGTGGCTGGCAGCCACTAGGAACACTTACCAGTGCATGAATTTCATGCATTGGGCCTCTAGTTGAAAATAAATAGGGATCAGTTTAATAGATTCCCTCTCTCTCTCTCTCTCTCTCTCTCTCTCTCTCTCTCTCTCTCTCTCTCAATTAGGTCTTCTCATGGATCAGATTTCCCCCTGGTTCAGAGTTGCAGTTGATGTTGGCCATTCTATCATGCCCTAAAATGTCAGCCACAACTTTACACTTTAAACACAAAAGTCCATATTTGCCGCAGTGGCTTTGTTCCAATAACCTTTATATTTGTCCGCAAAAGGCTCAATTTGCTCCAAGAAATTCATAATGAGCTGGTAGTGATTATTCAGTAAATGGCAAATTTCAGGAAGGTAAACAAGTGCATGTAGAAAGTGTGATGGTCCCCTATACAATACCACATGGGTTTGTGTAAATCTCCTCCCTTCCACCCCTTCTCCTCCCTCTCTCCCACCGAGGTTCTGAGCCACTGCCCTAGGGATTCATTCTGAGTAGATTTCAGCAAATGTAACCAACAGGAGGGCAAATCCAACCTGGGCTGGCTGGGCTTCCTCTCAATGACGAATTCAGGGCCACCTTCCCCCGTGCACCTTCTTAACCCTTCCCTTCATTTTCGCCTGTTGACACAGATCTGGGCTCCAGATCTTAATCTGCTATTTTTTCAGACAGTTGCCTAAGTTTCCCCTTTTGCCTAAACGTAACTGAGCTGCCTTGGCCGGGGCCGATGGCAGTGATACTGCGTCATTAGCTGCAGTTCCAGCTCTTTGACTGCAGAACGTCCAGGTTTCCCGAGCCCCGCAGTAAACATCACCTTTTCCCCAGTCGACCTGCTGGCGTGCTGAAAACACACCTACCCCTTCCTGCTCCTATTACAAACTTAGACTTGACTGTGGGCCAAGTTCCTTTTCACACAGGAGCAGTATCTCTGCCTCACACTTGGCTTTCCATGGGCAGCCAGGACTAAGACTGGCTTAGACAATGCCTAAGTCTTTTTATCCTCTGGGACTCAGAGAACCACAGAAATATCAGTGAAATTTAATGTGAAGAAAGCAATCAGAAGGTCATTTCTCATGTGTCTCATCTGCAAACATTAGCTGGTTCCCTATCCAGCCACATGTCCCTCTTTTCAAGCAGACTGTTTGAGATGCAACTTCAATTTGCTCAGCCCCTCTCTTGCTCTCAGAGTGCCCATAATACCTGTGATGATTCCACATCTGTGGCTATTGCAGGTTTGTCCTGGAGCAGGCTTTATTACACAGATGGATTGCCCTAGTTCTTGGAAATGTGAGAAAAGTTCAGTGCTAACAGGTGAGTTAGGCCCTGAAACACATTAAGAAATATATTAGGAAATTCATGTACCATAAAAGCAAATCAAAGAGCGGAAGCTGCTGGGTTAGGCTTAAGTGTTCTGGGAACAGGGTCAAATTATCTTCCATATTCACTGACTTTATGTAGTTTAAACAAGGCAACTTCTTTGCTTTCTGAAGCAAAACTTTCAAACTGCATTATTCCTTTGGTGCTGACCTGCTCCCACACGTACATCACTAGACAGCAGGCACTGATAATTTCCTGGAGCTGCCAACCCCTGTTGTGCTCTGCTTGCTTTCACAAGCACCTGCTGGCTTACGACCTTCTCAGCAGCACGCCCATCTCTCCACCTCTGTTCTCCCCTCGTGCACCTGAGCGTGCAGAGCTCTTCCCGGGAAAATCACGCGGCCATGTCAGGCAATGTCACTGTGATTGGTGGTGTCCAAGCAGCTGGGTGCGGGAACTGCTGTCGTGGGAGAGGTCCTCTTCCAGTCTCTGGAAAGCTGCCTTTCCCATTCTCCGTGGGGGTCATTTTAAACTTTTACAGTTCCCTCTAACTCTCCAGCCTATCCCTTGCCTGCCTGCCCCACCCCGACCCACCCACACTGAGCAGCTGACCTTGACTGAGACCTCAAAGAAAAAAGAAATTAGCAGGACCCATCCCTCAACGTGCAGATCACTTCCTCACCATCTGTTTACATATCTCTTTTAAGCTCCTTTCAGAGGAAAAGTTATTTCTCTGTTATGAGCTGAATGCTTGTGTCCCCCAGAATTCATAGGTTGAAGCCCTACCCCCTAGTGTGCTGGTATTCTGAGTTGGGGGTCTATGGGAGGTAGAGTTAGATGAGGATGTGAGGCTGGAGCTCCCATGATGGGATTGGTGCTTTTCTATGAAAAAGAAGTGATGCCACAGCTCTCTCTTCACCACGTGAGGACACAGCATGGGTCGCCCTCTGTGACCCAGAGAGGGTTCTCACTAGAATCCGACCACCTCAGATCCTCAGGCCCCAGATGGATGAGAAATAAATGTCTGTGGTGTGTTGTGATACTAGCCCAAGCCGACTAAGACCTTCTGTGACTCTTGGAGGAAGCACTCAACACTGCCTTGTTCTTCATCAGTTCATCCATCACCTTCCCCCATCTGGTGTCTCTTCTGTCTTTTTTTGTCATTTCCTTAAAAAGGCAAAAACAAAGCTTCTACATATCTTCAATGTTAAATATTCTTGGCAGCCTTTATATGTTTTCTTTGTACTTCTCTTCTGCTATTTATCACATGTTCTCTAAACACATTTTTCTCTACTCAGGACTTCATTATCATCATCATGCTGATGTTTATCATTTCACACTCTTTCAGAAAAATGTATTGGCATGTACTTTACATCAAAAACCAGGCTGGATCTTGAAGGATAGAAAAAAGAAAGTTACAGCTGCAGTGTACCCATCATTCTCAGAAACTATGTCGCTGATTTATGTGATTGCTTATTTCTAAGCATCAAAACTCCAGAACGTGTGCCTTCCCTGTTGTACGCCCAGTGAGTGCCTGGTTTGTCATAGGTCTGAATAAATTACTTTTGAATGAATGACTGAAGTTTTCCCCAGGAGGTTACTGTGCAGTAGACACATAACAGATCTTAGCACAACTGTGCATGTGATGCGGCCAACATGTCTTCAGGGTATGTGCTGTGCCAGAAATTCCTCCCAGCTCTGGCTGGTGGGAAAGTTTTCCTTGAGCTGTGTCTTAGAGGATGAAAAGGAATGGTTCAGGTGAAGGAGGAGAGAGGGGCCTGGGAGCATTCTAGGCAGAGAACCAAAAGAAAGCTCAATGGTGAAGGGCTGACAACAAGCTTGATGCATTCAGGGAGATCCCAGCAGGAGAGACTTTTGGAGAACAGGATAGAGCAGGCGTGGACTCAAGGGAGAGGACTTTACAAAGGTGAGCTCAAGCTTTGTAGCTTATGCCCATGGGGAGCCATGGGGAGAAGATGTTCCAAGTAGCATTTATGAAGATCTTGTTCGTTGCAATGCAGAGTTTATTGGGATGGGGCAAGATGGGAGCAGAAAGACCTTTCTAGTGACTCTGGTGATGGATAAAGAAGGCTGACCATTTGGCAGATTGTGGGCTTGGGGAGACAACCACAGGTTCATGCTGCCTGAGGTTGGAGGGATGAAGTGCTCACAGGGTGTGGGAGGGGAAGACATCTGTCAAGTTCTGGTTTAAGAAGGGGTTTAACTTTATAAGCAACTGATCCTATGTTATTTATCACTCTAGTTTTCTCAAAAGCCAGCTGCTGTGCTATAGAGGGGCAGGTGACCAGTTTTCCTATTCAATGAGGAGCTGGTGTGAGGACAGAGAGCAGGAGGAGGAGGAGTGAGGGGGCCTCCCCTTTGTCCAGGCTGTCTGGGTTCTGATTTCCAGGCTGGGCTCACACTGGCTGAGGGCTGTTTCTCAATCTGATTCTATTGTCTTTCTCCTTAGCTGGCGTGTCTCCCAGATTCTGGCTGTGGGCTGATAGGCAGTCCTGATTTTCTGTGTTGTGTTTATATCCTTTTCTGTGTTTTCATAGGTATTCTAGTAGGAAATTGGAAGTGTCTGAGTCAGGCACCATTTGAAAGATATCATTTTTGTCCTGAAGCACTCTCTGCTTAAAATAACAGTTTGGGGGAGAAAAGTAACTTTTTGAAAGGAGAAAAAAGAGTAACTAAAATGAATACATGGTATTTAGAACTTTCCAGGCAGTGTGTGTGCATGTGTGCATGAAGAGTGGCTGTGTGTAAAAACAATGAGATGTTCTGGAAAAGGCATAGAACTTAGGAGCATACAATCTGAGTTTTGTCAGCAGTGTGATCTTAGTCATTCTTTAACCACTCTGAACTTCATGTTTATTACCTGGAAAATAATATAAATAAATGGTAAGTTCTGGATTTTTTTTTGAGGAATAAATAAGGTAACTATTATATGGTAAGCATTTAGTTCAGTAGATGATGATAATGATATGTTATTTCAGAAAAAGCTCTTCTCCCTGTCCCCAAGCCCCAAACAAAACAAATACACTGTTACACTATAAACTTGTTTTTCTTATTCTATATAAGTTTATTACAAAGAAGCAATTTTGAAATTTTTCCAAATTAAAGGTATTTCTCTGATTTTGTTACTCCAATTAAATATTATTATTATTAAAATAAAAAGAAAAGTAAATGTGTTACTGAAATGTACTTTAAAAGTTGATGAAAAGATGACACTATAAATTAATATGTTGGAATACAACTTGAATATATATGCTTTATTTGTTGCATGGAACATTTTAAAGCCAAAAATCTTTTAAGTTTTGCATTTCTTGCAGCCAAAAATAGGATGGTGGTGATGCGGCTGCCATCATTGTTCAGTCCCCATTGAGGACAGATGACCAGTTTCCCTATACAATACGTTTCCCAACAGCTTTTGGAGTGTGGCCTGGCCCTTAATGCTATTTCACAGTGTGTCGTGTGGCTCATAATGAGAGATAGGTGACTAGAGAGTAGGAACTGATCACACTAACCCATTTCCATTGTTAGAAATGCACATTAATCTACATGCTGTTTGGATTAGTGATGGCAGCTGGTTAGACTCTTGGTAAAGGTAGGCAGAAGGCACCATATTGCCCTAGTAGTCATGATCTGGAAAGCCAAGTAGCTCTACTTTGTAGATTCATCTAAGCCTTGAAACCTAGAGAGAAATAAATTAAAATTATGAACCACAATGGAACTCAAGTACAATTAGTTACAGCAATTATATTAGTTACAGTAAGCCCATAGCTGCATTTTTTCCATCGTCTATGCTCCCACCCCCAAATGAGGCATCTAAGGAGTATTTAGGGTCCCCAGGACATAGACCACTCTAGGTATCCCCATCTGTGGCTCTGGATCCAACTATGGTAGAAGAAGAGCTGATTCAACACTTGAAGACAATTCTACTTGGAGTAGATGGCTCTGGTGCACTTCCCTCTATCCCGATCATGACATTCAACATCACTGCTTCTGAGACCTAGAGCACAGGCTCCCCATTATTTAGCCTCTAGCATTAATTTTTGTACATCATAAGTAACATTACATTATAGATCCCTGTTTTCTAGTTAACCACAAGCCGTCTTAACTATTACAAGTCTTTCCTTGGCCTCTAAACCCTTTCTTATCTGGGTACACTATTACATCTACTCTTTCTATTTACACCTTTGCTTCACAAGTTAAGCAAGGCTTCTTATAGGGGTCCTGCAACTTCAGCTTCCATATCTTTACACCTGAGGCATCCTCCTGCAAAATGCCCATCTCCATGCTCTGAAGTCCCATTCCATCTGTAAATCCTAGTTCCATAGGACCCCATCATGCAGAAGTCAGCTTTCTCATGTAGCTTTAGCCTATATATACTATACAGCCTTGACTGCTGTCCACTGGCAGGGTCATCATCTGTGGATTTTTTTGCAGCCCTTCTGGGCTGTAAATTGCCAAGAACATAGCTTAGACTTGGTCATATTTTAATACCTTTCTGTATTTGTCATGATATTATGTCCTCAGATGCTCAATGACACTGCTAAAGGGATGATGGAAGGTTGACTCCTCTGTTCTCACCTTGGTTTAATTGCTCACACCATATCTATATCTGTGAAACAGTGTCAATAAGAGTAAGAACAAGCCACACACAAACTTTCTTTTTCCTTTTAGTCCCTACACAAAAAGTTTGAAGTGAAAATTAGAGCATTGAATGCTTAAAGTCCTTCATTCAATAAATAATATTTATGGTGCATTGACTGTTCACATACATCAATGTATACCACCCACACCACTCTATTCTCCTCCCCCCCAATTCGTGTTCTCATTAAGCTTATTTTCCAAGAAGGGGGAGGCATATAATGAAATATAGACATAATAAATATGTTACAATATAGTAAGATATGATAAGTGCTGTAGAAACAAGACAAAAATTAAATCAGGTGAAAGAGTAAGGAAGGTGCCGGGGGTGATGAATCTGCAATTTTAAATTGTGTGGTCTGAGTGAGACATTCTAACAATTGAGAGAGAGCAATTGAGAGAGAGAGAGAGAGGAAGAGAGAGAGATTAGCTAAGCTTGCATTTAATGTTACAGTTGTTCAGGGGTGTATAGAAAATAATTACTATTTGGAATGTAATTTATAAATAAAGTTTGTTGGGTTTTAAACATAATTTAACTGTATTTTTTTCTGTAGCCCTACATTATAACTCTCCTAGAGTTAATGAAGAAATTAATTGAATAATGTAGTAGAGTTTTTATTATAAAGGAAAGATTTATAAATCCTACAATAAAGGGCTTTGAATCTATCTTAATTTTCAAGCAAGGATCCAATTATCTAATATTTATCTAATGCGTGTATTTGAATGAATTCTTTTTTTAGTCATCCTTTTCATCGGTTATCTCATCCATCTGGATGTTGTTTTTCTAATCAAATTTCCCTAATTTTTAACTGATCTTTCTAACTGCTTATTGTTTTTGTGGTAAGTAACTTTCATGTTAGAAAATAACATTTATATTAATTGCATTGCCTGTCACCATAGTTCTTTAGTTAAAAGTATGAAAAGTTGATTTTCAAAACATATAAACACATATGAAAAGCCATGACAAACAATTGCCATTTTCACTGAAATTTTTATTCAAATAATTGTAGATTCACATGCAAATGAAAAAATAATATAAGGAGACCACATGCATAACCTTTACCTAGATTCCTCCAAGGTTGACATTTTGCAAAATGATAGTATCATATCACAACCGGAATGTTGGCATTGACACAACCCACCAATCATATTCAAATTTCCTCAGTTTTGCTTGTATTCCTCTGTACAGCATACAAGTGCACTATTTTCCAAATATCTATAGATAGTCTCATGACCAATAGACTATAAACTCTATTCAATCGTTACTGAATTTATGGTAGCTTTTGCTACATGTTTCCTCAAAGAGTATTTTCAAGCAGAAAGATCCCCTCCCCCCCATCTTACACACACACACACACACACACACACACACACACACACACACACTCACAAATTACCCAGCCCTGAGAAACAGACGCAGTAGGTCTGCGGGGGGGTGGGGGTGGGGGGAGTTGTGATCATCTGTATTTCTACAGGTTCCCAGGTACTGCTGACATTGCTGGTATGGGGGCCACCCTTTGAGAGCCACTGTAGTTTGGGAATTATAGACCCATGCATTATTTCTTCCCATCTACTCACTTGCACTCCTTGAACAACTAAATTGCTCTCCTGAATGTCACCAGGGACTACATTGTTGACCAATTTCATGACCTTTCCTTAGCCTGATTGTCCTCTCCCATCTCTGCAGTATCTGACCCAGCTGACAAACTCTCCCCTTCCAGGAAGCCCCTCACTCACAGACATCTGTTACCCTGGGTTCACTGCTATTTTTCATCCTCTCTTGCTTCCACTGGCTCTTCTCCTCCTCCCAACCCTTAGATGCAGCTGTTCTCCTGGGCTCCTTCTCTGACACTTGTCTCTGAATCTGTTCTCTCCTAGATCCATCACTTCCATTTCTAAGGTTTCAACCTTCATTTCTAGGCAAATGATCCCTAAATCTCTGGTTTAATCTCTTGGACTGCTGAACCCCAGTATATCATTCTCAACTGCAAGGCGTCCCTCTCCATTGGAACACCTGCTTTTGCTTTTGACATAAACCACTTAAAACCTTTGAGTTCAATCTTGCTTTCAAATTAGCTCCCCTCTTTTTCTGATAAGCCCTGCTTCCCTCCCTGCTCAGTTTCTTATCGGAAGATCACCCTGGAAACCTCTTCATGCTAATCCTCCCATCCTCTCTGCAGAGCCTTTAGCCTCTCTCTCTCTCCCTTCCCGTTACTGTCATCAACGCCACTGGCCTTGAGCCTCATTGATTCTCAGATGGACCGTGCCTTTCACTCTCAATCCTTTTTCTCTACCTCTGGTGTTTGTTTCTCCAATCCATCCTTGCCAGCTCCAACTTCCTGAATGCAACTCAGATCATGATGCTTCCCAGGCAAAACCTTGGCTTTAGCCAAAGTCCTCACCCTCTTGATCAAGGCCTCTCACTCCAGATCTGGTAATAGTTTATATGCCTCATTCTCTAGTCAGATTGGTGGGTGCAACCTGCCTTTTCTCAGCTTGCTGCTTTTCCCATGTTTGTCCTTTCTCCAGCCCAAACTGCCATAAGAATTTATTGTTAATTAACAAACACCTTTATGACCCTTTATTACATGCCAGGCACTCTTACAAGCATCTAACAAGTGCTAATTCATTTACTCTTCACAACACTCCAATATAAGTGCCAATATTATCCCCATGTTACAGAGAACACTGAGGTAGAGAAGCAAATAGCTTCACCAAAGTCACCCAGTTCGTAAGTGGCAGAGGTGAGGATGGAAAGAGAGCCATGCTAGTACCCACTACAATACTAGTAATATAGGTTAGGTTTTGGCAGCTACTCTGTTTAATGCAGCAAAAGCTCTGTATACTTAAATGTGTAAGAAAAAGAAACAACTTTCCCTGAGTTGCCACCCCTGACAGCTGTCCTGGGACCACATTAACTTGGAGAGGTTAACTTGGAGACGGGGTGCTAAAATCAGAACCCCTGAGCCCTCGCTGGTTTGACTCAGTGGATAGAGAGTCTGACTGCGGACTGAAGGGTCCTGGGTACCATTCCGGTTAAGGGCATGTACCTTGGTTGCAGGCTTGATCCCCAGCCCTGGTCAGGCCCGTGTGGGAGGCAACCAATCCAGGTGTCTCTCTCTCACATCAATCTTTCTCTCTCTCTCTCTCTCTCTCTCTCTCTCTCTCTCTCTCTCTCTCTGTCCTTCTCTTCCACTCTCTCTAAAACATCAATAGAAAAATATCCTCAGATAAGGATTAACAAAACAAAACAAAAAAATAAATAAATAATTTTAAAAAAATCAGAACCCCTTTGTTAAATTCCAATTCTGAAACTCACAAGCTAGGTGTATGTTTCACCACCGGTGAATCAGGTGTGATAGCAGTGACCATCTGGTTGGGGGTGGGGCGCTTCAGGGAGGTGATACTGGTCAAGCAGCCATACCAGCACTTGGCATGTATAGACACTTCACTTATCATCATTATATGGTGTTCAACAACATGAACAACATCACTCTGCCAAATTAAAAAAAATAAACCAACAAATTTTGCTTCTAATTTTACAAGAGTATTTGAAGTTATTATTCCCAGTGTGAACAAAATCTGTTCATCTGGCATACTTGTGTGTGTGTTAATATTACAAATCATTCCCTTCTTTACTTTTAATTTTGTAATAGGGGTCAATAGAATTAGATTGCTAATAGTCTTTACCAAATTATCATGAGCCTTCAGGAAATAATCTGGAGGTTTCTGAGAGACCCAGGTACACAATTATAGCCAGATTATATGTGCTGTGATTCTTGTTAACTCTATTTTTACACTGGAATGGCAAGAAGACATGACTTCACTTTTGCCCTGGCAAACATTCTTGAAACAATTTTACCAAATAAAATATGTTATTTTAAACATGAGATGACTGATAGTGACAGCTCTGACTCAGCGGTACTCCTCTTCAAATAATATTGGCAGCTCAGCTCACCGGAGCAGCTATTCACTGTGTGTCTGCTATGTGCCAGGTGTGCCATATATGAATAAGACTTGGCCTTCACTGGAAGGAGCTGGACTCAGGAGCAGATGATTGCCACGGAGCGTGGGAAATGCACATGACCCTCCCAGCAGGCAGTGCTCAGCCCACTGTCCTTTTGTCTACATTTCAACTCTGCACACCCCCTCTTGGGATCCCTTGTCAGTTTCTGCCTTCCCTAATCTGTCTACCTTCATCTGGTTCTGTGTTTTAGAGACTGGGATTCAAGCCTGGGTCTCCCAACTCCTGGCTATGCACTGGGATCGGAAATCACAGTTCTTAACATTTTAGGAGCACTGGGGCTCACAACTTCATTTTATGTGTCTCAAATTTAAGCTATAAAATGCTGTCAACCTTCATTTGTTTATTCAGCACACAAGCGTTACATTTCTACTGTGTGGCAGGCATTTTTCCTAGGTCCCAGAAGCTAGGGAAAGCTGGGGTGAACCAGTCAGAGACCACTGAGATGGAGACCAACCAAGGAACCAGCAGAACCCTCCATTAGTCTGCACTGTGCTCCTTCCTTCAAGCGTTGCCACGCTGGATAATTTCCGTGATTATGGTCAGCAGGATGTGGAAGGAATTCGTTTGTTTATTTCCTTTTGGTGGACAAGAGTGTTGAGGATTAGCCTCTCCAGGAGGCACTTTAAGAGTCAACAGGGCACTGCTTGGGGTGGTCACAGTCAGCTACGCTGTGCCCTGTGCCGTGCAGAGGTGAGAAGGAGGGGAGGAGAGGTCAGAAAGCCAAGAGGAGCTTATGCATGGATCAAAAGGCAAGAGCGGGCAGACATTTGTGCAAATAATAAAGTAGAAACCAGGGAACTGGGTGAGTTTTAACATAGTTGTGGCCCTGGGAACTGTAATTTTTGTCTCTTTTACCTGCCATGGTACAGTGGGATCCATGAGAAAGGGTAGACCCATTGAAATGTCTGAGAACTGGGGAAAAATACAGTCTCTGTTGTCCATTCATATTCTCATTTTCTTTAGGTCCGCTTCATGTCTTCAAGATCTGGGGCTATAGAAACACCATGCCATTTCCCCTGTTTATCTGTCCTTGGTGCCTAAGCAATTAAGAAACATAATTTCTTACTCAACACTTACTGGTGTGGAAATTGGGGATTGGAGCCAGGGGGCTCTGTTGCCACCAGGGCCCGGGAAATGTGCATAATGGAACACAAAGTCAGCATACCTAGATTGAGAAATCCGCTTGCCTACACATTCACTCAAGTTGGCCAGGAAGCCCTCTCCTATGGATAACAAAGAGAAAGTCCCATGACACTAGTTAACTGAAAACACATTTCATTGAGTTGGGGATTTGTTATGAAATATACAAACGTGCGTGGTTTCCAGGCCAAAGTTATTCAAACAACTAAGGTCTTGGCTAAGTTGGCAGTTCCTTCTAGATGTCTCTTAGTTTCACTGCAGGTTCATTAAAACAAAAACTCAAAAGGGACATGTGAGTTGGCCAGGAGACTGAGAAAATGAGGTCCTCTAGAAAGTTTCATTATAACATTGGGTCCTGGTCCAAATCCCAGTGACCTTTGCCTCAAAAGAGATTATTGCCTAAAAGTAGTATAATGTTAAGGCTTTGTGCAAAGGTATAATGGATAAGGAAAGTAATTTTTGTTTTCATTTCCTATTGCCCCTCATTTATTTATTCCATTTTATTTCTTTCGAGATATGATTTAGCTATCATAACACCCACCCTTTATAAAGTGTTTAATAGTCAGTTGTTTAATATATTCACAAAGGTGTGCAACCATCACTACTATCTGATTCCAGAACATTTACATCACCCCAAAAGGAAGCCCCTTGTCCATTTAGCACTTCCCATTCCTCTCTAACCTCAGCCCCTGGCAACCAATAATCTATTTTCTGTCTCTGGGTATTCTGGATATTTAAAAAAAAAAAAATGGAATCATACAGTATATGGCCTTTTATGTCTGGCTTCTTCACTTAGAATGATGTTTCAAGGTTCATCCATGTTGTAGTGTGTATCAATACTTCATTTTTTATGATTGAGTCATTTTACATTGTACAATATACTGCATTTTCTTTCTCTATTTTTATAATTAGGAGATTTTTTAAAAAAATATACCAATGCAATATGCTGTTTTTTTAATGTACTCATCCTAACACAATAATATCTGCGATGTTGCCCATCAATGCTCCTGTGTTTCTTGAGTGAATTTTTTTGCTTCTCAATGATGTTACATTGCTGTTTTTATCCTGCCTGGGTTCTGTCTATTTTGTTGGTTTGAAAGTGGCTTTGACCATGCCCTTAGGTGACTGTTGCTGGTCTGCAGTTGTTATTTTCCTGTTTCCCCGAGACTGTGCTTTCTGGACAGAGGAAACACAGGGTTTTCTGAGAAACACATTTGCTAGCTACCGTACTCAGGCAGCACATAATTTTCCCTGAGTTGAAAGCCAGCTACGGTGGAGGGAGGGGGGAGGTGTGTGGGAGAATGAAAAGAACCAATTTTTTTGTGTCTGATAGTCTTTCAAGACATGAAACAGAGTCCCCAAAAAGACCTTGGTGACCCTGAAGATTCTATTTCCTCCCTTCCATTCCCCGAGCCTTACAAGTTCACAGTCACGTGTTGTTCTGAGGCTGAGTACCTGGTGGGGTCCACGTGTTTAATAACCCGTGGAGGTGCTCTCACCTTGGCATGGCTAGGGTCCGGACCCACTCAATGCAACATCACATCAGATGTGGGTGTTGGGCTGAGTGGGGCAAGGGGAGGGGTAAGGTTGGGTAAGAAGAGACAGTTGAGCCAAAGCCACTGGCGTGTGCTCCAGTTGGCACCATAGGTCATATCACCCACCAGGGGGAGGATGTGTAATTGCAGGCTGTAAGGCCAGCCTCCTCCATGGGTTTCCAGAGGAGCAAACATTCTCCTTCCTTCCACCCTCGGCCATGCTGCAGCCTCCTATACTGTTTTGTGGACACAACCTGGAGCAAGGAAAAGAGATGGCTCCTTCAGTGCAGGCTTGCATGTTGCTCAACTTTTCCTCTTTCTTCCCAGCTCAGCCCACCGTGCAGCACATGTTCAGCAAGAGCTTGCTGTGTCCTTTTTAAAGTCTGCCATGAGGGTTTTCTGCTTTTGAGTGTAGCATTCCCTCCTTTTCAGGACTATATATATATTTTTTTTCCTATAGTAACAAAATTAGTAACTCAGCATGTCTCTGAGGATGCCTGGACAAAGAAATTCAGGAGATCCAGCAGAGAGTTGCCTTTTTCCAATTGTCTCATACAGAGCAGAGAACATAGAGGCAGGCCTATGGTTGTTATTTAAGTGGTAAATATTTGTTGGATTGAGGTTTACACGATTTTTTAAGACCTACTTCAAAACAGCATGGGCGGGAAAATTGTCCTTATTATGGGGGCCATGGATCTGGGCTGTGGGGAGACTCAACTTGCTGAGTCAATGAAGGAACTGCCAACTAGTGTTTGGCCTTGGATGGCCTTTCAAAGTCTCTCTCTGGTAGAATTTAGGATGCGGGCTTCTCCCTCAACTTCTAGATTTATTTTGTGATAATTGGCTCGGGGAATGTCACCAGAGATTGAGTCTGACCTGACCCTTAGTTTCCAGCTGATGCAAGATGGACACTGTTGGGGCTTGAGCTCACCCCAGACACTCGTTCTCCTCGAGACAGTGAAGGAGGATGGGAAGTCCAGCCAAGCTACTATTCAGTCCTTCAGCAAATCCTAGGATGTGAGAATAGTGCAAGCCCCTGCCCCCAGCAAGGCTGAGCAGGTGGGCCTTGAGCCGAAGATGGATGGCCTGTTCTGTGTGCCTTCACTTGCGCACTGGGGAAGGGTGCCATTGAGCACACGGAGAACATCTGTTTAAGATCTGTCCTTAGGAGAGAATTAAAAAAAATTAAAGACAGCACAGCTTGGAAAAATGGACACAGTAGAGAAGCACTTAAATTCCTTGGATCACCAGGAACAGCAGCCCAGGATGGGCGGGTACCTGTCTGAACCTCTGAACTGGACACTCTCTGTCTGCTCTCACCCCTGCAGGCAGCCTGGGACAGCAAGCCTCAAGGCTTCTAGCACAAGTAGGTGCTGCCCCAGGGGACAGGGGCTACAAATCCCGGAGAGTGCTAATTGAGCCCTTTCTATGCAATGACATGTTGCTCACCATGCCTTTTTGCTGCATGAAGTATGACGGTTCTGGTTCCCCAAGACCCAGGAAAGCATGTTCCCAGCCAGGTTCTCATCCTCTAGGAAGGAGCAGAGAGGAACGACCCATTCTATCTTATTCTTCTAGCCCACCTGTTCTGCCTGCCTAATGGTGCAGAGGGGTTGCACAAGGGGAGCATAGAGGCTCAGTGGAGATGGGGGTGTCCAGGGCCTCCGAGTAGTGGAGGAGGGGTCTCCCGTAACTCACTGCAGATCTCGGGTATAATTAAAATTTGAATTACAACCTTTCATGCAAAAGCACTAGAAAACCGGATCCAAATACTTCATCTCATACCGGAGGGGCCTAATTTTACCTGACAGGTTTAAGCCATTTGGAAAAATATCAAAAGAAAATAAAGAGGGTTATGTTTCCAACATGGTAAAGGCTCAAGTAACGAAGCTTCTCCATTAAACATAGGCATGCCTTTCGAAGGAGAGTCTCCCATTTTTCCAGCTACCTGTGACTATGTTTTCAAAGAAGTATTCTTTCTTTCTTTCTTTCTTTCTTTTTTTTTAAGCGACTTGTCCCTATTTTTTCAAAGTAATTATCTTCAGGGACATTTATCACATTATCATATCTCTGGTTGGAAGCAATTACAGTTTTGACTTGATTTTTTTTTTTTTTTTTTTTTTTTTACTGTTAGAAACTGCTCTTTTATTCCCTAATGTAAAATTCTAGCTTCAAAGTAAATACCTAGTCAGTCAACACCAAATAAGGGGGGAGAGGGGGAAGAAAAAAAGAAACAAAACCCAACAGCCTCACAAAGCCATAGATTGTGGGGACTTCTAATCAGGTTTCAGAAACTGCAGTCCAAACAGGCATTCCTAACATATTCCAGGCAGCTCTGACCTCCAGGCACTTAGCAACGCACAGTCTTTTGAATTTGCTTAAAACTATTAAGAAGCAATTAAGTAGTTAAAGGGTCTTTTTCAGCCTGCCTGAGGTTTGGGAGGTGGGCTAAATGAAAGAGAACAGCACAATCGCTCCGCTTTATCTTCCTTTGAGCTGACCTTGCACGCTAATAAATTCATCCTGTATTTTTCTGCTACTGCCAATTTATGGCCTACAGGAAACTAATCTTGTACAATAACTACCTTCCTGTACTTAGTTCCTAAATAGAGCCAAATGGATTTGGTGGCGGAAGTGCTCCTCCGCGGTTCCTGTGAAACAATGCTGAGCCCACAAGAGCGGAGAGGCCAGGGTGCTCTCACCGACTCCACGGTGTCATTATGTTCTTGTTTTGGCTGCCGTGCACTTAAGCACAGAAAATAAAAAGCAATCCTCCGTGCAGTGCCTCCCACAATGATCTCAACTTCAGAATGGAGGGGAAGATGTGCGTTTGAAACATGCCCATGGACACAGGGCGAATGTAGGGAGTGAGACACACAGACAATCCCCACTGCGCTGACACCTTTGATAAGAAATACAGATCGGCTCTGTGATTTTAAAAAATAATCACAAAGCAGTGAATTTTGTAATGAGCTGATGAAAGAATGGTGTCCTTTCAAAATCAAACGTGTTATTTAGGAGGAGGGAGAGAGGGAAAGGGAGAGGAAGAGGAAGAGGGAGAGGAAGAAGGACAGGGATAGGGACAGGAACAGGGACATGGACAGGGAGAAACTTGCCAACATTAATTCAGTAGCAGTTTACAATCAGGTTGAGACAGACATGGACTAAAATAAGGGAATGTTGCTGAATGGCAAGATAAGCTGTGTGATACCTTGTCAGAGCCTCCAACAACCGAGCTGTGAAAACTCAGTCTGTCCCTTAATGAAACCAAAAGCCCTTAATCTGTGATAAGTGCAGGGCTCTGCTGTGTTGCTGCTTCTCTGCTTCTCTCCACACTGATCTGATGACTTCATGTCCTCATTGATCCGCAGAGTCCACTTCCTGTGTTAATGTAGAGTGTTGTTCTAGAACAGTAAGGAAGCCACTAATGCAAAGGGAGGTGGAGCTTTCTGTAAAGGCCTGAAAATATGGCCCTGACAGAGACAAAAGGAGGGCATGAATAATGCAGCTGGGTCAGAGGCCACTCACCTGCTGAGCTTTTAAACCCACAGAGGAGGGACCCCATGTACACCTACTGGATTGGAACCCCTGGGGCCCAGCCTAAGGTCTGTATTTCCCAAAATTTCCACAGGGCACAAACTGGGTTAGCACCAGGGGTTGAGAAGGACTGCCTTTGGCCATTAAATATCTCAGATGTAGTGAATAACCTGTGGTCTCTGTTGATGACATAGTCTTTCTTGTGAGTATTAGGGATACTGAATAAAAGGTAATAAAAATGCCTGCTATATGTTGGGTGATACAATAAATGTTTTTTTAAAAAATACTTATTGTGGTGACTAGCCAGGATTATCATCATCACTATTAATATCACTAGGAACACTGTATGATTCAAAGGGTGCTTTTGAATTGTGGTCATCCTACGTGGGGTTGGAGCAGAGGAACTGAAGGTTCTTGAGTGGGTTGGAATGAACAAGGCAAGGATATTGAAAGTGGCTAATAAGGAGATCAAAGAAGTAACTTTGTTCCTAATTCATTTAATAGCCATTCCACTTAATGCTTCTAAAAGTAACTAGGATAAATAATACTTATGCCTTATGTTTTGACAGCATTTTATATCTTATATATTCACTTATATCCCTCATCTACTTTAAACATTTAAACCTAAACACGAAGAGAAAAGGCGTGAATGTGGAAGAACACTCTCCAGATTCCAGATTGGTCAGAATGGCTCCCGATTGTTATCAAGAAAGAGTAAAACATCAAGGTTTGGCCTTCCTTCCTCAAGATGAGACTAGACACCACAAAGGAGCAGGGGAAAACGACTGAGAAAAATAGGGTTCAAGAAGAGAGAAGTCCTCAACTCTGACTCACAGCTAGTTGTGGAGGCAGCATATTTGGGATCATCCCTTGTAATTTCAGCCTTTCATTTCCTGTCCTAAGACATGTTGCAACCGTGTTTTTAGTTGAATTGAAGGGCATCATGTCCAGGGAAGCTCCCTGCAGAGTTCCCCCATGTTGGCTCCTTGGGAACATCGAACTTTCCTGTCTCCTTCCCTCTACAGCATGTGGTCATGTGGAAGGCCCTCCGTGCATGCTGGGGGATGAATGGACAAGAGACTTAATGAAAGAACACTGTGGGGCTGTCCCCAGAACCAGAGCCATCCCCAGGCCCTTCCTTCCCTCAGATCTCAGCTTCCCTCTGCTGTAGCATGTGGTGCTCAGCCTGCACTCAGCTAGACATCAAGGGGACATCCTGGGTCACAACATCAATACCCACATTAAAAAGAGATGGCCTGGTAGGTTAGCAGTGTGGGGGAGGAACAAATGGTCCTCTACCCCAAAGGTCCTTCTGGCTGGTCTAATAATCAAACAGACATGAGAAAATAAGCAAATTTAATACTTACGTATGTATGGGAACCCTGCATATATTAGAGAGTCAGAGACCCCACATGCAAGACATGTTCAAAGACAGAAAGGGAACATGGCTATAGAAGGCATCCTGAGCTAGGGATGAGGTAAGATGCCTTGGGGGCTTCAAAAGGTTATTGCAGGATGATAAGAAGAGCAGATCTTTAGTAAATAGAAGTTTGCTCTGAATGATAGGTCAAACGAAGGTATCTCTGATTATATCTTATGGGAAAGACCTCTAATTCAAATTCTTCTAGGTAGTTAAGAGGTCAGACAGAAGTTTCTCTTGAGCCTGTGGCTAAGTTTGCTGTTAGTTCAAAACAATCTGCATACCACAGAGCACATCTTGGGGTGATTGATTCTGCACCCCCACAGCAACAGGAGCCCGGCCATGGAGCTCTGGTCATTGCCATGTTCCTCCCCTATATCTATGGGAGTGTCCTCCAGGCAGCATCATCAGTTATGGAGACCGTCCTAACAGATATTGACTTTGTGTTTAGCCCTGAACATTGCATTATTTATATATTGGTGGGAGGGGGGAGGCTCAAGAAGAGCAAGGATGTCTAATGCTGAGTCCCCCAATCTGGGCACCCCTCATCTTGAGCAAACTGGGTATGAGGTTTGAATTTCAAGACAAGGTAAGACTTGACATGCTTCAAGGTGACAAATCTGGGGTCAACCTAAAGCCCAGAAAGAATGTTGGGGAGGTTGGGAAAGAGGAAGGAATGCTGTCTGTGTCCTGTCTGTGAGAGAATTGAGCCGAAGGCTGTCACCACGGGCAGTGGAGGTGGAACCTAGGAACCTTGTCCCACTGCCTCAAGCTGCTTAAAAGATAACTTGTACTGAAATGTGCTCACTTGACTTTTGCTGCAGTGACAAAGACTGTGTCAATGAATGCAAGCCCTTAAAAAAGGCCCTGAAGGTCAGGGGAGTGCAGGGCTCAGAGAGCAGCTACTCAATGAGAAAGCTGCTCACCAACTGTGTGACAGCAGGCAAGCCCCCAAGCATTTCTTTATCTCAGGTTCCTCATCTATGAGAGGATAATTGTTCCCTTTGTAGGATTACTATGATGATTAAATAGCTGAGTGACCTTCACCAGGTTATTTATTTATTTATTTATTTATTTTTATTGCTATGTATGTAATCGACATATAATATGTTAGTTTCAGGTGTAACAACCACCACCATATGCCAAGTTCCTGGGCCTCAGGTTTTAAATCTCCTGTGGGGGTACTAATTATACTCACTTTGAAGAGTGGTTGCAATGGTCACATAAGATAGTATGAGGATAGGATTTAGCACAGAGCATAAATGGTCCTTCTAGTTATTTTTGGTGTTGCCATTAGCCCCGGTCCTAAGATTCCCTGATCCCTTCTCATTGGATGCTCATCTGACTGGATTCCGAGGACAGATATTTCTTGACCCACTCTGGTTAGAGCCAGTCAGCCTTTGCCAATTCTCCTGGGTTGGCAGTCAGCGGATATCATCTGTTGGTCTCACTGTCCTTTATTTAGGACACTGGCAAAGGGCACAGGCTTTCATCACCGTGCACAGCACTGACATTCTACAGCATGCCTGTGTCATTCCAGCCAGCATGCATGTGACCTGGGAACCACTCCAGGTCACTGCTAGAGAGAGTGGAAATAGGACATCCAGGTGGGTGCAGAGGCTGCAAGGGGTTCCGGGGACTTATTTTTACCAGAAATTTTTATCCCCTCTTCATGCATCAAGGTATTACATATAGAAAGCCTAAAAGGGTTATAAACTACTGATAGAAAATTTGCAAGTATAACACAAATAAATTCTTTTCCTGAATGTTTTAAGAACAAGTTGCCTACATGATGTACTGTTACCCCTGAGTATTTTAGTGTGTGTTTTCTGAACATAGTAATATTCTATCACATAACCACAATAGAGCCCACAATATTAGAGAACTAACAATGATACATTACTACAACCTAATTCTCATGCCACACTCACATTTGCCCTGAAAATGTCCTTTAAAACAAGAGGGCCAACTTTAGAACCACCCGTTATATTTAGTTGTCATATCTCTTTACTCCTCGCCATCCTGGAAAAGTTCCTCAATCTTTCTTTGACTTTCATCACCTTGGCACTGTGATGATTACAGGCTGGTATTTTGGGGAGATTTTGGGCCTACCCAATGCTTCCTCATGACTAGATTTTGTTCATGTGTCTGGTAAGAAGGACACAGGAATGATTAATTGCATTAGTGATCGTGTTCACTTACTGTTTAATGGGGGTGATGTCTGCTGGCTTCTTTATCCTTTCTCCAATGTAACTAATATGCACTGGGTGGAGAGCTATGCTAACATATCCTGCTCCTCATCCAACATTTAATTTATTTGTTTCTGTATTTCCCTCTATCAGTGGCCTCATGGTTTCCATTTCATCCAGTGGATCATAATCTTTTTTTAAAAAATATTTTTATTGATTTCAGAGAGGAAGGGAGGAGAGAGAGATAGAAACATCAATGATGAGAGAGAATCATTGATTGGCTGCCTCCTGCATGCCCCTACTAGGGATCGAGCCCACAACCCAGGCTTGTGCCCTTGACCAGAATCGAACATGGGACCCTTCAATCCACAGGCCAACACTCTATCCACTGAGCCAAACCAGCTAGGGTGAGTGGATTGTAATCTTATTATCATCACTTATCTTGGTACTCAAATGTTCTCAGATTTGGGAGAATGTAAGAATAGAATCCCTTCAAACAGGCCTGTGTCATTATTCTTTAAGTACTTCTTCACCATCTAGCTTGACACAGGCTTCAGACTCATCTCAGCCGTTCCCTGTCCTGGACATTAAATCAGCCAGTTCTCTGAGGAGCACTGGTTCTTCTGAGAGGAGAAAGGGATTTAGAAACCAAGATCTGGGTGCTAGGTATGATGATCTCAATGGACAGAGCTGGTGAGTGTGTGTATGTACACACACATTTGCATCTATGTTTATATCGAAAACCACTAGTTCCCCCCAATTCTTCCAGTTCAAATCTAGCTCCACAGCTGTCAACCTTGTCTGTATTTGTAACTCCCAAAGTCCATAATCAAGGTGTTGTCAGGGTTAGCTTCTTTCTTTCCTCTCCCCAGCTTCTGCTGACAATCCTTATTGTGTCTAGTCTTGTAGACGCATTACTCTAGTATCTGCCTCCTTCCTCACATGGTGTTCTTCCTGTATCCTTGCTTTCTCTTCGTATAATGACCCATTCATTGGATGTGGACTAACCTTAATCCAATATGACCTTTTCTTACTTAAAGTTACTTCTGCAGAGACCCTTTTCCCAAATAAGGTCACATTTTGAAGTTCTGGGTAAACATGAATTTTGGGAGGACTCTATTCACCCCAGCACAGGTGCCACTCAAACATGGGGACATCTATTTTACCAGAACTCTGTCCTGCTCTGGTTTCAAATACCAATTATTAGACTATGTTGTTACATCAAGCAATGCTCCCTAGTCCAGTGCAAAATGAAAAAATGATGACCATAATAGACCTTTAGACTGATAGAATGATAGAGTGATTAGTAGGTCCAGATAGCTTTTCTAAGTGACTAGTAGGTCGAGATAGCTTTTCTAATTATCCTCTTTTGGCAAGAACCGGCCTTTATCCTGGTTTTGTCCTTCTTGTTTCTTTTCACATTAAAATGTATTTTTTTAAAAAATGAAATGATGGTAGTAGTTGGTAGAGAGGGATATAGGAAATTGTCTTCATTTTAAAAGTTGTCTTGAACTGGCAACTCTAAATCTGTCTCTCTATCTTTTTTTCTTTATTGTCCATGTCCATCCCTCACCCCATTTTAGTTCACTGATCTGTGAAACCCGACTCTGGGAACCACAACTTTATGGCAATTATTTATTTGTACATCTGTTACCCTCTACCTTATGAGCACTCCTTGAAAGTAGAAGTGGAATATTTTTTTACTTTTATTTCTTCACTGTTCAGCCACTGTCTAGCCCATCATGTTCACTGAAGGAAGAAATAGATGATGAGTGGGCACAGGAAGTGGTGAGGATCTTCAGGCCCTGACCGCATGGCTACTTTTAAGAGTATGGATACCTTGGAGCAGTACTTGAGAGTGAGGCCAGCAGAGTTCTGGTTGTACAAGAAAGAGTGCAACATGTTGCTTTTATTAAATTTCTCTGTAGAGTGCAGCCTGAGTCTGGTTAGTCATGCTTGGCTTTCTGGTGGGACCATTCATTCAGGAAAGGGTACTCAGGTAACTAGGATAAAAGCACCCAAGCCTTGCCTGTTTACTCTTCTTCCCAACGTGGGTCATGACAGGACACCGTAAGAGCTAAACCACAATTACTATGTTGGTCATTTGTGCAAAAATAATTTTTCCTAAACAAGTTGACTTAGGTGTTTTTGTTTTTTTTTAAATAGGTACCTTTTTCTCTGAAAAACTCATTGGTTGTGTAATAACTTTTGGAGACTCTCGTAGCTTTTAGAATAAATGTTTCTGTCTTTCCTGATGTGAAAGGAAGAAGGAAAAGAGAACGGGTGAGGGGCTGGATTAACCTGCCTGGAAGGGTGGGTGAGACAGGAAGCCAGAGGTTCCAGTTGTAAATAACAGGGGTCCAACAGAGCACAGGTCTGGGGCTGGGTGGTGTCTACCTGGAGGACAGGAAACCCATTTATGTGAGCACATCTTTCCTGAGAAATCCTTTCAGAAGGAAAGACTATTCTGTTTTTAACTTCTTTAACTTTTTGCAACTTACACCTGTTTTCAGGGTTTACTGCAAAATCTCAATCTACTGTCCCCAGAGCAAGCTGCCTCTTGCCTGGTGTCCACCCTGCAGGCATGCTGCTGCATTCCTTAAAACTCAAGACATTCTTCCTACAAAAAAAAAAAAAAAAGCCACTCACATTCAATCTAGATAAAGCACAACATACAAATAACCAAAAAGAATGAAAAACAACCCATGACTCCCCTGCCCAGAGGTAATCTCAGTTATTATTATTGTTAGTGACAAAATCGTACTTTGCATATGACCTTGTAACCTGATTTTCTTCTTTCCACTTAATACTAGTTGAGAAACATATTTTTCATCATCAAATAACTATGTCCAACACTATTTTGTTAGTTCAGCAATATTCAATTGTGGAATATGTCCTCATTTATTAAGTACTTACCTATGATTATATAAGACTATGTTAATTAGCTCTGTAAAATCCCTCTTTTAAATCTTTGGTAAATTCATATTTTGGATATATATATATATATATATATATATATATATATATATATATATATAAAAATAATTAATTAATTATAGTTTACACCTGCTTGGAGGACCATTACTATAAAACACTGCAGGTTACAGGTATGTAGAAACCATGGAATGCAAACAACATTGCACACACTTCCTATATTTGTAACAACTAACTTGGTTCCATACTTGAACTGAATGCATTCTGGGGCAACTTCTCCTTCTGGTCCCACATTAAGCTATTGTATGAACTGCAGCCATGACCAGTAGACTCAAAACTACAGTGCTCATTTTGGAACAAATAAAGTTGTTGTTTGATAGCTAGATTAGACTGGTCATCTGAAAACAACAACAACTATGTTATATATATATATATATATATATATTTTAATATATTTTATTGATATTTTACAGAGAGGAAGGGAGAGGGATAGAGAGCTAGAAACATCGATGAGAGAGAAACATCGATCAGCTGCCTCCTGCACACCTCCCACTGGGGATGTGCCCGCAACCAAGGTACATGCCCTTGACCGGAATCAAACCCAGGACCCTTCAGTCAGCAGGCCGACGCTCTATCCACTGAGCCAAACCGGTTTCGGCAACTATGTTATATTTTTTAAGATTTTTCTCCATTTTCTATGCAACTTGATTCTATCAATGTGCCCTTACTGAAAAGGTTAAATACTGAACAGGCTTTGAGGATTGATCTCCTGAGACAAGTGAGTGATGTTTCTGAGTTGTAGCCATCATTGCTTAAAGCAGTGATGAGAAATTATATGAGCTATCATGAAGGAGGGTATGTTTATCTGCACCAACATTCATCAGGGACAAATACCAGATCTGGTTGCAATTTTCCCCCTACGGTTAGCAAGGCATTACCAAAATAAAAACTGAACTGCTGTGAGTGAGTTTGGAATATATATATATATATATATATATATATATATATATATATATATATATAATGCTCTAAAATTATAGCTGAAGTGAAGTGTATGGGCTCTGGTCCCAGAGCAACGCATTCCCTTCCATGACAGCACTGCTAGAGAGAAATGTGTTTACTCCACTAAGATTTGCTTTTAGGATTTCTGAATTTGTAGCTTGCAGAAGCCCATCCGGAAAGATGAACAGTTTTTAATCCAGTCTATCCCAGTAAGCAAATATATATCACTATGTGTGAGGCATATTGATATCACCAACTTGGACAGATGCACATAAATATGAAAAGAAAGCTTTTGTTTACAGTTTTTGATACAGAGTTTAAGATAAGAGAGAATACAGAAAATGGGCCAAGTTGTGCCCACTTCCTTCTGAATCTCCTGAGACTATTTCCTCTGTCAAATCAAATTACTTTACCTTTAACATAAATGCTTTCATAGGACCTACTTCTTTTAAAAATACAAACCAAAGCTTCACATTGCAAATCTGAGATTTAAAAACCTGCAAAAATGCAATGTTTGGATTCTGATTGCATAGCAGCCTCAAGCATGAGCCATGGTCCTGTGGCTCACTCAACTCTTGGGTGGTTGACTCCATAGCCATCTGCTGACACAGCCAGTGACAAATTCTGTGCTTGTTCATTCTGGTTCTCACCAGTAAAAATGGACAGCCATCTTCTCTTGTATGCATTTCTTACAAAGATGGGACAATGGAAAGGAGAGAGGAGAGGCAAAATGAGAAAGGTGTCATGTAGGAAATGCATAGGGGTAAGAAAACTGAGTGATTTGGCAAGGTGAAACTGTAATATCGAAGGGGGTGTTTTGCATGGTAAGAGACAGATTAACTTGCAGAGAACACATTCAACATTTTGAGTTTCCTCAGAATTGTAGCTTATCCTGGGGGAAGGTTTTTTAGATCAAAACTAGCTAAGACAGGTGCCATTGGCGAAGGGAGTTTTACCACTTTTGACATCATCATAGACCAATTTCTTGTTCCTGTTGTCTGGATTAGCAGAAGTCTCTTTAGAAATACAGTTTAAAAGAAAATGCAGGAGAGAAATATTGAGTGTGTGCGAAGCCCAGTGTACTCTGGGTTACTCTGGAGGCGCCCATGGCAAACTACCATTTCTTCCTTCCTGGTTCTGCTCCTCTTCCCGCCCTCTCCCACAGAGCCTCCTTCTGCGGCTTCCAGTGGCTCTCCTTCCCACAAAGGACTTCAAGGCCTTTAGCTGATCAAGCTTCCCAGCCACTGATTCTTAATGCATGGCTGCATAAAGCAACTTGTTAATAATATTCACAAGTGCTAGGCCCAATCCTAAGCTTTTTTTCATTTCATTTCTTATATTTGCCTCTCAAAAGCTGCTATACTTATCTCTCTTTTAAAAAAGAGGAAAAGTCCTAGAGGGGTAGAAATTTACCCAGCTCTTTCATAGGGGCAACCAACATGCAAAGCAAAACATTTAACTTTAGAGTTTTCAGTCTCAGCCAAGAGGGGAGCCTTGAATGTTTCCTGTGAGTAGGTCTCTGGTGTACTGTGAGGTGGTTCATAAACCAACCCTAATCTCTCCAGAAGGCTGCTCACATCACCCTAACTGGGCCAGAGGGACAGCTGACCATCCATGATACTTTTGAGTGTTATGCTTTCTCTGAATACACTGGAGTAACCTGGGACCCAGGGGACTTCCACCAGGAAGGCATTCCTAAAGAGGGTTCCCGGAAGACCCGCATGGCTGAGAGTTGTGATGCCCCAGATTAATCCTGTTTCAGCTCGACACAGACGCTTGGTGACTCCTTCCCCCCAATTCTACTCATGAAATGCTTTCTCCTGTTATCTATCGCTGCTTTGGGAGATTCCATTGAGAAATCCCTCACTGGTCATTTGATTGCATGTTATTTTTAAATTCAAAAGGAAGAGAAGGAAAAAAAGGGAAATGAAGACATCCTGGGTTTAGAATTTAACTCTTCCCCTGAAATTGGAAACAAGCATGTCATTTATGTTGAAACTTCAGCCTGGCTTAGCTCACAAAACACCATCTATCAAAATTCCTAGCTTACCGAGTCACTCTGCCAGACTCAATTATAGAGTTAATTCCGCCCTAACTGGAAACAGAGATTTGGTTCATTTCCTCTCCAAAATCTCTGGGGATGCCTTTGATACAATTCCAGTGTGTCCAAGTTCAAGCCAGTTCAGTTTGAATCAATGGCCACTTTCTGGCTCATCTTCTATGAATATAGAAACACACACTCAGACACACGTCCACTGACACACACCTCACAGTCACACATAGTTACATATATACACACATGTACTCATTCACATGTGTATGCACACTGCACACACACACACACACACACACACACACACACACACACACACACAGTCCAAGGGTTCCTTCTAGCACTTGGTCAGCATATTTTTAAGAAGGTACATTCTTATTCTTCTTCAACATTTGCAAGCCATAGTAAGTTTACTTCTTTGCATCCTCCCGCCCCCACAAGTTGTTTTTTTAGGTTGCTGCTTTCATTCTCTTCCTCATTGCAAGAGTTACATTTAGATGATCAGGAACTGACAAGAACAGAACACTGTGTCTTAAGTGAACTCACCACAGACTGTATTACAACATTGCTATCATCAGATCGCTTCCTTAGGCTGAAAGAATTCCTGGCAGTTCTGATATGCAATCAAATTGTGGTTTTAACTCCTCATGCTAAGAATATCATGGGCAGTCTGATATAACATGCATCATTATGTGTATATCCATTAATATTGATGTAGAAAAATATATTTGCCCAACTATATAATATATGACTCCAATATTTCTCATTCATTAACTTCAAGATATTTGCAGTTTTCTGCTTTTTTTGTTCACCCAGATATATTAAGTAAAACTGCATAAAATGATCACTTTCTAGGTGAAAATGATTGAATATCATCAATGTTATGTCTTATTAAAGTTAAGTTTACCTGGTTAAACATTCAGGTATAAGAGGTGTCTGACTTTTGACATTGTAAGATTTATGATGACTAGCTCAAGACAAAGCACAAAATTTTAAAATGTATTAATTAATGAATTTAACGTGGTAATTTTCAAAAACAAAGTACATAAATACCTGAACTTTCTAAACAAGGATACATGTTTAATGACAAACTATTGAATATGGCATAAGTAAGCATGCACTACAGTAGTAAAATGCAGAAGTGTAGGATATGATCTGAGCAGGCATTCACATTTAGTGAAATGGCAGTATATTTAACTTCATTGGTTCTCAAGATATCAATAAAAAATATCACAATATGGTCATACAAGGCAAAATGTACTCCTGACCAGGAAAAGCACTTTTGTAAATTATACATAGTACTAGAGGCCCGATGCACGAAATTCGTGCACGGGAGTGTGTGTCCCTCAGCCCAGCCTGCACCCTCTCCAATCTCGGACATCCCCCTCACAATCCAGGACTGCTGGCTCCCAACTGTTCGCCTGCCTGCCTTCCTGATTGCTCCTAACCACTTCTGCCTGCCAGCCTGATCACCCCCTAACCACTCCCCTGCCAGCCGGATCTACACCTAACTGTTCCCCTGCCAGCCTGATTGCCCCTAACTGCCCTCCCCTGCAGGCCTGGTCTCCCCCAACTGCTCTCCCCTGCAGGCCTGGGTCCCCCGCTCCAACTGCCCTTCCATGTAGGCCCGGTCGCCCCCAACTTCCCTCCCCTGATGGCCTGGTCACTCCTAACTGCCCTCCCCTGCAGGCTTGATTGCCCCCAACTGCCCTCCCTTGCAGACCTGGTCCCTCCCAACTGCCCTCCCCTGCTGGCCATCTTGTGGCAGCCATCTTGTGTCCAGATAGGGGCAGCCATCTTTGACCACATGGGGGCAGCCATCTTGTGTGTTGGAGTGATGGTCAACTTGCATATTACTCTTTTATTAGATAGGATTACCATCAGAGACCCAGAAAGATAGATTAAATAACAATTACAGAAAGAGCATATGCATATAACTATAATTTAATTGGAAAAGAGTAGTTTTGTCTTCCTTATGTGAAGATAATCCATTTT